>NC_090935.1:614989293-616239293 GCF_040938575.1 Ambystoma mexicanum | reverse complement strand
CAGATTGAAAAGTTCCAAGAACCACAATCTTGCGGGCCACCATGGTGCTATCAAGAGGACTCCCTGACCCTACAGAGGTCCCTGTGAACCAGGGGTGTTGGGGAAGGCGTACGCATTCATGTTGTTCCACAAGATCTGCAACACGTCGCCTAACAAGCTCCTGCCCCAGCCATGAGGCAAACTGGGAGCATCTCCTGTTGGTACTGGTGGCGAAGAGGTCCACCTGCGGGTGCTCCCACCTGGTGAAGACTCCTGAAGGACTTCCTCGTTCAACTGCCACTTATAGTGGTCCATCCCCAGCCTGCTGAGCCTGTCCACTTCCAGGTTGGATTCCCCAGGAAGGTAGACCACTGACAAGTGAATGTTGTTCGAAAGTGCCCACTCCCATATGTCGAACGAAAGCCTGCAGAGAGGCGGGGACCTGGTCCCAACCTGCTTGTTGATGTAATACAAGCAGGTGGAGCCATCTGTTTGACTGCAGACCGATTTGCTGCTGATCATGGGGAGAAAAGCTTGGAGCGCGAGCCAGATGGCCATCATCTCGAGCCAGTTGATGTGTTCCAGCTGCTCTTGATGGCCCACACTCCATGGACACTGTGGTTGTCCAGGGTATTCCCCCCCCCATCCCTCTAGGGGAGTGTCTGAGTAATGGTGATCTGTGGTAGCGGCTGCTGGAAGGGTCTGCCTACCCGCAGGTTGGTGTCTGTGCCCCACGAGACTAGGTCCTGGTGGAGATGTTGTGGTATGCTGACTGGCTCCACCTGGGATCCCTTCTCCCGATTCCAGGAACCTGAGACATTAAGCTGCAGCCTCCTGATCTTGAGCCTCATATGCGGCACTGCGAGAAGACACGCAGCCATTTTTCCCAACAGGTGGTACCACCATGCCAAGGTTAATACTATGCTGAGGAAGTGCCCCGTGGCCCTCTTGATCGCTGTGATCTTGTCCTCTGAAGAGAAGATGATCTCGGTCCTCTTATCCCATATAAGACCCAGAAAGGTCAGTCTGCATGGGCAGTAACTGACTTCTTGAGATTGATAGAAAACCCCAGATCGTATAGTGTGTGCATGTGGGCAGAGGCCATGTATTGCACTGACTCTGGGGATCCTGCCCTGACTAGCCAGTAGTCGAGGTATGGATAGATGTGGTGGCCCCGAGTAGAGCTGTCACCGCATTCATTAGCCTGGTAGAAACCCTCGGGCCGAGTTGAGTCCAAAGGGTAGTACTCTGTATTTAAGTGAAAACCCATGATCCTGAACCGTAGAAAGGACAGATGGGGCTCCCAAATCGGGACGTGCAGGCAAGCATCCTTCAGATCCAGGGAGTACATCCAGTCTCCAACACACAAGGTCTCTGCAATGAAGACTGGGGTAACCAGCTTGAACTTTTGAAGTGGGGAGGGAAAGGTTGAAGGAATACAAGTCAAACAACTTTCAGGCCATCCTGGTTCTTTTTGTGTATGGCATAAATTCAGGAATAAAAGCGCTTTCCTTGCTGTGAAGCTGGCACTTCCTTCACCGCCTGGCTCGTTACGACCGAGCGGATATCCGCCAGAGTTGCCATACCAATCTGCACGAGTGGAGGGAAGAAAGGAGGAAAAGGAGGAATTGATAGCCGGAAGCCTGTAGACACCACAGAGGATCCACGGGTCCACAAACCTTGTCTGCCAGGAGTGTATGTGAAGGGCAAGCCTGGAAACCCCTACCCCCACACCGGAGACTTGTGGATCCTGATGGACCAGTCAACTTCTTTCCCTCTGAGGCTGGTGCTGAGGAGGGGGATTGGAAAACCCCCTTGTGCTGCTTGCGTCTGTGCTGGCTTGCGGACCTGTCCGGTTGCCTAGACCATCTATCCTGGAAGCCCCTAAAGCCTCTGAAGGCCTGACCTTTGAGCGCTGGTGGGTGGTTTGGCTGTAGGTCTTGGGTGTGGATTTTGTTTAGATAGACCAAGATTTAGCTGCAATTGTAAATTCATACAGCGCTTATACACAGGTGGAGTGCTTCAAAGCGCTTCAAGGCAGGAAGGGAACAAGGGAATACAGTAATCATTCTTAGTCCTTGAAGTTTCCCAATGATCGAACAGAAAAACTAGCATACTAGGCCTGACGTCATTTCTCCTAATGCCTGGGAGTGATTCTTTTTCTTGTCGAGTTCCTCGTCTTGTCTAGTAGAACAAGTCGCCCCCTCAAAAGGCAGGTCGAGGATGTGCTCCTGCATATGTGGGTTGAATTTTGCTGCCTTGAGCCAAGCTGTCGTCCTCATGTCGGTAGCAATAAATATGGCTCTGCCTGAGGTGTCAATGTGGGCCACCCTAGATTCCATTATATCCTGGGCCACAAATTTGGCATCCGCAGGGAGCTCCTGAAGGAAGTCTTCGATTTCCCACCACAACATTTGATTACCAACATGGCGTCAGCATTGGCCTGACGCAGGTGGAGCGTGGCATTTGAGTAAATCTTTTTTCCAAACGCATCCAAAAGCTTTTCCTCCTTGCCCAGCAGTGCAGAAGCGGATGCAGCTGAGGACTGTGGTTTGGAATATAGCGATGCCGCTACTATAACAGAGGAATGTGGCTAGGGGTGCACCGACAACAAGAGGTCATTGCCCTCTGTCTGCCTGTATTTGGCATCCAGGTGCTTGTTGGTAGGTTGGGTAGGGTGTGGCTTGACCCAGCCCTTTGTGGCTAAGGCTTCGACGTCCTTCTGAAGAGGGATTCCAGTCCTAGTAGGACGACAAAGCGTAAGAACTTCAGCCAGAACCTCAGCCTCGGGTTGCTCCACCTGTGGCTGAGGGATGTCTAGGTACTCGGCCAGAGCCGACACTCATGGAATGCTTTGTCTGACGATGGTGTGTCGGGTCTTCCTCCTAGTCTGTGTCTGCCGCGGTGTCCTGCAGACCTGGGGGAGCAGGAGGAGTGCTGGGCATGGGCAGCTGTGGCGTGCTGTCAGTGCCAGGGGCTGAATCTGAGCTGCCGTGGGAGCAAGGGGCTGAGCTGGACCAAAGGCTTGCACCCCAGTTGGTGTTTGGGGCTGAACCGGAGGGAGCATGTCCCCGATTACATCTCCGAGGATGGTACCCATCTGAGGGCGAGGAACTTCTCAAAGAACCTATCCTCGCAAGCAAGCGGGGCACCTAAAGGTGGAGGGGTGCCTCAGGCTTCAGTGTCCTGGGCGGGACCGACTTGCCAAACTAGGGGATGCGTACCCTTCCCTGCAAAGTGGAGGGATAGGATGTGGACCAGGTGACGGGCCTTGCCCAATCCCATCTAGATGCGCGCTCCCCTGCTTGATATTCATGCAGAGAGGGCGCCGGGAAGCTGCCTTTTTGTCTGGCCCAGCAGCCCTCTTGTCTTGATCCGCACCACGTGCCTGAACAGCGACAGTTGTGACCTTCCCTGTACCTCAGGTCGAGACCTGGGAGGCGGAGTGCCCTCGGCCATGGTGCCGGTAGTGCTGCATACAGGCACGTCCTCCGACATGGGTCTGGTACTAGGGTGAATCCCCTCGGGTCGGAAACCAGTAGTAGAGCCGTGCGGCTCTTCAGCAGTAGGACACGTAGGATCTTGCAAACCCTTGGCCTGCAGGCGGTAGCTGGAGTAGCATCGGCCTTCTTGCTGGTTTTAGGACCTGGGCGGTCCCTCCTGCTTGGCCGCTTCCCGGGGAAGGCGTCGCTCTTGCGGGGTGAAGAGGCGAACAGAGCATCTACCTTGGGCCTGGTCTTCCTTCTCATGAATGCTTTGAGGTCCTCTGGGGGTGAGCTCTCACCACCTGGCCAAACAACTCTTCAGGGCGCATGGGGTCAAGGCGTGTCACGCATTACAGCCGTCCCCGCCGTGGTCTGGGCTAAGGCACCCGAGGCAGAGTGCATGAGGATCAGACGTAGGGAAGGGACCTTCGCAAGCGGGACACCTGCTGAAACCTGCCATTGTCATGCGCCGGGGAGGAGCGTGGTACCAGAGGACAGAGCAGTACCTGACAATTGGAAGAGAAAAAAGAAAAAGAATAACTTCTTCGGGAGAAGAGTCCCAACCCAGGAGCGCTGGTGAATGCGGTCCGTTCCTGTCAACGTGGAAAAGAGGACTGAGGAGTGGCACCAGGGAGCGGAATCAGGGGAGAGCATGCTCCCAGGGCCACGCCCAGCATGTCTCTAAATTTAAAGGAGAAGACCATTTTTTCTGGTGAAAAAGGTTGTGTTCCCCGTTACTAGTGGGGGTCGCCCACACAGTATGGAGGCAAGGGGGCGGAATGTAAGAGTATTGGAAAATATGGCAGAGGAAAATCTCATTTTGATTGTAGATTTTAATTTGGCGTAGGGTCCGGAACTAGACCGTAGTGGGTCTGGGCTGCGAGGACAGGGCAGCCCAGCTCAATGACAGGTTTTCCCATCTGGGGCTAATTGACACGTGGCAGGGGTTTAGGTGTGCTGAGCTGGGTTATACGTTTTAATATCATGTGCACAGGTCACTTTAGTGCATAGATTATATCTGGGTATCAGCACAATTGGTGGGTACAGTGAAGGAGGTCAGAATAGGCTCCACTGCTCTTTGCAAAAATGCCCTGTTAGCAGTATCGCTCAATGCAGTCTATGAGCCCCCACGCTCTTTCGGAAGCGGTGGATAGGATTACGGTATTTATTGGACAACCTTGCAGCGGACACGTCCCTGGGGAACTGGTGGGACGCATTTAAGCAGTCAAGGAGTATGTTGCTAGCTTTGAAGGCCTGCAGGGACAAACTGAGTAAATCGCTTGAACATGAATTGAAGACGCAACTAAAAGATCATGCTGAAAAAGAGGGGTGTGGGAAGGCGGGGGGAGGGTTCTACCAAGCAGGGCTACACTGAAAAGATAGAGAAATCTGAGGTCAATTAAATCTGACGAGGGCTAAGTGGGCAGAAAAGAGTCTGCTGAACATGAAGCAACCTTTCTATGTAAGGGGTAATAGAGCAGAAAGATTACTGGCCAGGCAGCTTAGAAAACAGGTAGCAGCACAGACTATTCTGAAACTAAACAATACCTCGGGGGAGGTGGTAACAAAACCGGGATATGATGAAACTATTTGAATGTTTTTAAGGGTTGCCATACTCATCTGATTACCCTCTGGATGGACCCCAAAGTGAATATCTAGATGTTGTCTCATTGAAGACCCTATCAGAGGATGATAGACTACGTTAAGAGGGGGACATTCTAGAAGAAGTTAAAGTAATAGTGCGCTCAAAGATTTTATTGTCCCGATCGTTCAGACAAGTCGTTATAACCATACGGTTATCGATCGTACAAAATATTCCTATGCATTTTAACTTAGTTTTCCTCACTTTTACACATGCAAAAACAACATATTGGGCGTGGCCTTCTTGTGCTAATTTTACCTGTGGATCGATCGCCCCAAGTTGAAGTGTGCTTGCGGCAATAAATCAAAACACCCACCCTCGATGCTGACATCACTAGACGTGTTCGGCCCTTTCCACACCATCAATGCACGTCTCCTTTCAGCGTTCTCTGTCCGCAAGTTATTGACATGTCTCCATGGAAATGGCAGGACACCGCTTTCCTCAAGCAGTATAAACCGACCCTTTCGGAACAGACAACACTAGTTTCTTAGTCAACAGTTTCACTGTATTTAGATTAGATTCCCCCTGTGTCTTGTTTATGCTAGGTTATGTTGTTTTACTAGTACAACGCCCCTGCAAACCGTTACTTACAGTAGAATAACCGATTTCACTCGTTAATTGCGTTTTAGTTAAATCTTTGTCGTACGTCAACAATACAGCCCTACCAGTACGAGTGAGTATTCAGAGGAGGAACTGATGGGAAGAGAAGGCTGCCGACACGATGGTCTTCCTTGAAGGGGCTTCTCTGTCGAGATGAACTTGTCAATTCGGACCTGCGGTAGGGCTTCACCGGGCAAACCAGCAGTCCAGGAGTTGCAGCAGCTGTCCTCTTCCAGCTCTTCTTCGGTTCTTTCATTCCAGTGGTCGACTCTGCTTTCCAGTCCAAGAGACTCACCTTTTAAACAGTTCTCTCCCTTTCATTCCAGCCTAGCTGCCACTCACCCAGCAGGGTGGCTGTCCTTGATGGACAGTCAGCCAGCCAATCACGCCAGAGTGCATTTGGGTCTCCTAGGACACTAAGCACAGGGAGTTTCGGGCACCTCCCTCACCTCCTGCCCAACCCAGACACTCAGACGCTAGAGGGGGTCTTCAGTCCTGAAGCCCGCCAAAGGCATACAAAGGGACCAAACCTAGTTTGGCGCGCAGAGACAAACACTAGAAAGACCTTTCCAAAAAGAAATGGCAAAAAAAGAAGACCGGAACCTGTTTAAACAAAGGGGCGTAAGGCGCCATCTTGAAAAATATGGCTCCCGTGATTTTTAGCTACCGGTGTTCGCGGTCGGGAAAAATCATGGTAGTTTGTTGTAAAACCACTGCCACCAGCATTTTCAATAGGAAAGGGTAGCATTTGACTGCTACATGAGTATTTAGACACAGGGGATGCTATGTAACCCCTCTAATACGCCATTGTAAGATGGTGTGTGCTTGGTCTAGGCATTAGGAAAGACTAGTAAAGTCAATTTCACTTTACATTCGCTGGGAAACAGTAGTTTATCCCAGAGAAGGTATTTAAACCTTTGGGAAGTCTAAAAGACATCCCTGTGTCACTGCACTGAGGGTGCCGTCTAACACACATGAAGAGATGATGCCTATGGAGTTATCTAAAACTCCATAATCAAAGAACACAAGTGTAAAACACACATCAAAATACGAGAGTGGGGAAAAAAGGCTCACACTCTTTCCAGGTAAAAAAAAATGAAGGTAAAAAAAAATTAAGTAAAAACACCCAACAAGCTCTTATTTCTCCCCCTCCCCTCCAAGCCTCTTCCATGATACACAGAATATAAGGAATTCACAAAGATCAAAACAAGACTTATCTAAAACACCTGCTCAGGGACTTGCCAGTTATCAGAAACCATTTACCCTTTATAGTTGTGATGGTACTGCTCTAGCAATTTTCGCTCAATTGCACGGTGAGAAGCACCAGCTGATAGCTTACTACAGCTCAGCTCTAGGCCCTAATGCTGATGGTCTGCCACCCAGGATCCCAGTGACACCGACAGCGCATTTCAAATTCCTGTTCGATAAAATATGAAAAGATTTTATCTTCTGCTGCGAATGTGACTATTGACAATTGTGTTCCATTCTGAACTCTGCGCCTAATGGGGAACTGCATAACTTACTAATTAGAACATACCACACAACCCCCCCAGACCAGATATAATACCAATTATTATTATTAATATAAAGGCTGTGCCATTATTGAGCCTCTAGTTGATCCGCTATGTTAATTGGCCTTGTTTGAGAGATCCTCAGGGAAAGCATACAATGGGATATGCAGTTTGTACACAGTATGAGGTTTTAGAAGCTTATCGCTTACCCAATGCACATTCTGCCATGCCAACCTTGCTGAGCTCAATGATCGGACATGTGCCTGCATTATAGCAAAAGACAAGTCTGCCATCATCTATACAGATTCCTGCTACATCCATAGTCACCCATGATTTTGGCCAACTGTGGAAATAGCAAGGATTTCAAACCTTAGCCGAAACCCCTATATGTAATGGACCATATGTAGCCGATTTACTAGATGCACCTCTGCTTTCTTCTGTCCTCTTAATAAAAGTGCATCAATGAATCAGTCCTTGCTCACCACCCTCTGCTCTGGTGGTGGTGCAGGATTTAGCTCCTGAACAAGAGCAGGCGTATTGTTCTTGAAGAAATTCTATGTTGGGAAGTGATACTTTATGACAGTCCTGATGACATCACAGTAGTGCGAAGATTGCTCTGACTCTACCTCACCAGACTGACCCAGCTCACTGGTAAGACTAGTATGATTGCCCTATTAATTGCTTTGGATCTTACTTTCCCAGTGAAACCCACCATTATTGTAGAACCTGTTCCATCTACCTATCACAAAACATTAGTCAGCCCGTCAAGATTATGCTACACACACACAAAAACACGTCCGCTCCAGAACATACGAATATACTTTATCCAGCTACCCAAACATCTCTACTATGACTATTGTTTGGTTGTAGATGTCTATCCTATAGACATAGAGCCTACTCATATAGAAAGGTAGATTCTGCAATAGAGCGACAAGCTTACTGACCAAGTCCATTTCCTTCTTTGCTTTCCCAGCAACAGTAGATGGTGGCATAGAATTGGCACCTTACTGGCCAGGTTTTTAAGTGACATATGCAAAGCACTAATCATCATGCAGCACCTCCACTCTACCACCTATAGTCCTGCAGCACTGTAAAAGGCCTAAATGGCAATATCAAGAGCAGAATATAAAAAACTCAAAGAGACTGGCCTCAAGAGTTTCTCCTTGTTTGGCTTCATATTCGCAACAACGCCAAACGTAAGCATGGGTTGCTGCCAAATGAAATACTTAGAGGGCAACCCATGCAGATGGCCACAAGCTTTGTGTGGGATGATTCTTCATCTTGCTGATGATGGGATTTTAAATGATTGCAAGTCCCATATAAAAACTGGCAGGGCTATCAACTTCCAGGTGTAGGTAGCTGGAGGACTGGATTTACACTTATGTGCACCAGAAGGGATGGAGAACCACCTCAAGCTGAACGATCTGCATCAGATCCTCCCTACATTGAAGTCTGTCAAGTGTCGGAGACCTTGATCGTGGATGCATGCAGATTTTGCTGCCGCTTGAAGACGAGCTGTTAAGAGTGGCTACGCTACTTCTAGCATCCATCCACTTAATTAGTTGACTACTGCGAATACCAGTTCAGTCTTCAATTTATGCTCCTGTCTCATCTCTAGTGAGCTCATGTATTCCTGAACAAAGTGTACCCCTGCAATCTCCTGCTGCTAGAGGTCTAGATGCAACATCCTTCCACAGATACAACCTCCACCCTTGCCGCAGACAGTATTTTGTTTGCATTTTTGCGATATGAACAAAGCCATTTTGTATATTCTGGAAATAACGTGGCCTCATTCTGACATCTCATACACAGCCTCAAATACTGGGTCGGACTCCACACCCTCACAATGTGCAGGCCATCAATTCCCGATGTCTCTCAACAGGCCTGAATGCAACAGGAATTGGTCTGAGGTCTGGGCTAAAGAACTAAAATTCAGCATCTTCCCGTTTTGCAACAGATCTCCCACCATATCCACCATGTTGGTTTACCAAAATCTTCAGAGCCCTTGCAGAGTTAAGACTTGCGCTCGCCAACACAACCAGGGGGATAGTGGGGGAGTAAGGGGCCGCAACTCCCAGAAGCTGCCACATCCTGCACCACACGGTCTTCCCCAGCTTTAAGAGGTGAGGCAAGCATGAAAATGTGCTTTCATGTACACACAGCACCTCTGTAAAGGAAGTACTGCTTAATAGCAGGTTGTAATAGACTGGTGTTCAAAGAAGGTTCACCTGCAAGCCAGCCCATGACAAACTGCATCCGTCCTATCAAAGTGGAGCAATCGGAACCCTCCATACCTATAGTCCCTTTTGTAAGGTACACAGCATACATCCTGTTCTTCTGCCCCCTACCTCCAGACAAAATCCCTAATGACAGAATCCAACTTCTAAAATAATTTTTTGGGGATGTTGAAAGGTATGCTGACAAAATAGTATAACAGACAATGGAGCACTACCATTTTCAAGAGTGCCACTCTACCGATCATAGACAATGGGAGCCTTCGCCAGAACACCACAGACGAAACTATACCACCTAAAGCCCTCTGCATAGGATGTTCGTGCAAGGTGGGGAAGCCATGACGCACATTCATCCAAAAGGTATCTAAAAGTGTCTGTCTCCCCAAGAAAGCCTAAGGTGGGCAGCGAACTAATATGAAGGCTCTGCAATCTGGCTAGCGGGAACAAGCAGGACTTCCTAAAGATTAAAGATTTTCCTAAAGTGGTAGGACCCAAAACCGTCTGTTAGGCAGAATTATATGCAGTACCCTTTGGGAACACCACACACAATTAAGACTACAAGTGACAGTACAATTTCACCTTTGGTACAAGCCTGTACTACACAGTTAAAGTGCTAGCAGTAGCAGAGCAGCCAGACTTATCTCAAGAGTAAGTGAGCAGTATCAAATAGTTACACAAAGGACAGCAATTACTATGATTGGTTCTGCGTTATTTTGCCGCAGTATTTTTCATTGCAGGTTTTTTCATTGCTGTTTTTTTTCTCGAAAAACTATCTTTTTTTGGGGGGGTTACCCCCCAAAACCTCCTTTTTTTTTATTCCCTTACACCCACAACCATATACAAATTTTTAACCCCCCCCCCCCAAAAAAAAAAGATTTTTTTTCAAAATAAAAACGGCGATGAAAAAACATGCGATGAAAAATACTGCTGTGAAATGCGTATATACCACTATGATTCAGGCAAACACAGACTCAAGGTTTTCAAGTAAAAGAATATACATTTATTTCACTCTTCAGTTGTAGAACAGTTCACTATTCTAAGCAGTTTAAAAATCACACTCTTAATACACCACACAACTTCCTTTAAATTCCAGACAAGTTAAGCTCACAAAATGAAGTGGGAGCAAAATGGCACTCATGCAATTTAAAAGGGAGGGAAAGACAGAAGTTGACAGAAATTGAACCACACCAAAAAGTGAGTACTCGGGGCAATCGAACAAGAGAGACTACAAGGTTAAAATCAGATAGAAAAGGCTTAGGGCCAAAGTCAATGGTTCAAAAGTCTTTTGCTCAAGATAATACAGTTCAGGGTAGTACGCGGTAAAGTTCGTGGTACGGTTTCTGGACGAGGTTGGCTGGTAGAAAAGTTAGTTCAAAGAGGAGAGAAGGACAAGCCCTCGGATTGGAGAAAGATTTCAAACACTTTCACTGCGGCTGAACGAAACGCACAACTGGATTTGCACAGTACCTTAAAACGGAGAGGGAGCTGTAGCTGAGGTAGAAGTTCCAGGTAGTTCCTGCAGGATCACGGTTCCTGAAGTGACTGTCTGTCTGATCAGAAGTAGGAAGACTGGAGGGTCCTGCACTACCCAGGGAAGAAACCAGCAGCAGAGCAAAGCAATGAATAAAAGGTGTGCTCCTTATAACCCAAGCAGGGTCCGACCTTCCTGGCTATCCGGCCCACTGTAGCTCTGTCCAGCGAATTCAACCAGAGGAGGGGCCTTGGCTTGCAGTTTGGGCGAACTGATTGGTCCCACCAGCTCAAGGGAAGACTTTTCCTGGAGGATCTTCTTTGTCGTTGGATTCTGGAGATTCAGACCTGCAGGTGGGCTTCACCGGGCGGTTCAGTCGTTGGAGGGGTCCTCTTCCTCCAGTTCCTCGTTGGTTCTTTCGTTCCATCCAGTGGCGACTCTGCTCTTCCAGTCCTAGAGACTTGCTTTTTATGCAGTTTTCCCCCACTCATACAGCCTGGCTGTCAATCACACAGCAGGGTGGCTGGCCTGGCAAGGCCAGTCCCCTTAGCCAATCAGACAAGAGTGCGACTTGGGTTACCAAGGGAACCCATGGCAGGGGTCCTAAAACCCCTCCCTCACATCCTGCCTACCCAGACTCTCAGGCACCTAAAGTAGGGCTTCTGTGTGGAAGCCTGCCAAAAGGCGATGAACAAAGGGACCAAACCTGGTTTGGCGCGCAGAGTAAAATACGAGAAAGACATTTACAAAAAGAAATGGTGAATAAACCCAGCCGGAACCGTAATAAAACATATATGGTCAAGCGGGTTTATGTTTGAGGCTAATATAATAGCCTAAAACAGTACCAAGTTTATATAAGATAATCGTGGTAGAAAAAATAGGGTAGATACCACAGCCACCAGCCAAGTCATAGTGTAAAGGGAGAAAAACAATGCCCCAAGAGGCACAGACAAAAAGGGATAAGAATGAACCCTTTCCAATACTCCATGTAAAATGGGGTGTACTAGGTCTGTGGTTTAAAGTGACTAAATAAAGTTAATGGCACTTTATCTTTTCTGGAGGACAGTAGTCAGTCCCAGAAAATGGAGTCAGGGGGAAGTCTAAAAGACAACCCTGTGTCACTGCACTGAAGGTGCTGTGTAACACACATGAAAAATATGGTGCCCTGGAGTAGGTGAGGCTCCAGTGCCCAAGATCACACAAAAAGTTAAAACACACATAGCAAAACACATAAGAGTGGAAGAAAAAGGCTCACACTTACCAGGTGAAAAAAAAATACTAGAAATCCAGCCAAGCTGCTGAGGGACTCTGTAGGCAAGGGAAATCATCCATTAATGACATTTCTCCCTAACAGTCTCCCCTTGTGTTTTAAACATCAATATGTAGTTCCAAATACAACATGCAATGCCAGAATCCACCTCACTTCTAAGCCTTTGCAGGATTATGTCCGCAACAATAGAGCATTGTTGAAATTAGACAGTCAACTCAACTTTACTGTACAGAACTCCATAAACTAGTAGTCTTAGTCAAGCAGCCACTGTTTTAAACCTACCATGGGCTAGTGTTGGCTTGTAAACCGTTGTTTTTATCAATTCTTCTTTGAATGCACTTACTGAATAATCATCAATTATATTTGGAATTGGGTTAGTTCCAATACAGGTACAATTTGATCACAAATTCCAAATATCCATGGGTTTGGAACACATGGTGGGATTTTCCATTTGCACCGCACTCCCCCACATGGCGCTGGGTCCAGTATATTTTGAGGTGCTGTCGCCCCTCACCACCTAAACCCCCTCCCACCAACTCTACAGTGACCTCTGTTCTAGCCTTTTTCCCTAGCACTCGGACGCTGAGGAAATCGTAGAACTAAGGTGTACAAGCTACCAAAAGAGGGGCAGTTAGGGAGGGAAATGAATGAGTGGGAGTCATATCCACCAGAAGAACAAGTTACTTCTTACCTTTTAACGTTCTTTCGACGGGATGTTCCTCCGACGTATTCCTCATCTTAAATATCTCCTTCCAGCTCTGCTGGCCTCGGAAAAATTTTTCTCTAGAGGGCGCTGCGTGTCGACGTCCTCCGAGTCGATGCCCTTCGACAGCCGCCGTATCGACGTCGACGTCATCCTGCCTATAAAGGCCGCGCGCAGCGTCCGTTGCTCAGTTCCGTTTCGTAGCCCACCATAATTCTTTCTGGTCTAAACTAATCACCCTGAAGGAGCGTAAGCTGCAACAACAAGGGAAGTAGTACTGCGGGGATGGATGGGAGGGTCGATGAGGAATACGTCGGAGGAACATCCCGTCGAAAGAACGTTACAAGGTAAGAAGTAACTTGTTCTTCGAAGGGATTGTGTCCTCCGACGTATTCCTCATCTTAGATAGGCTCCCATAGCAGTATTCTATATTCGGAGGAGGGAGTACTGACTTCACGCTGTCTTCTATTGATGAATAGAATGCAGTACAGCCCTTCCAAACCTAGTTTCTTGACTGGAGGAGGAATCCAGATTGTAAAAACGTGTAAAGGTATGGACAGACCATGTAGCGGCCGCACATATGTCTTTAACCGGCACGCCTCTTTTGAGGGCCGATGAAGCTGCAATACCTCTGGTCGAATGAGCCCTAAGGTTTTGAGGGGGCTCTTTCCCTGCCAGTTTATAACATTCCAGAATGGCTAGAATGATCCATCTGGAAATGGTCGGCTTAGTTATTGGTAACCCCAGCTTGTGACCTGCGTAACCTACAAACAGCTGGTCTGCCTGTCTTATCCTGGCTAGTCTACTAATGTAAAAACTTAAAGCCCTCCTAGGGTCTAGCCTGTGTAACCTCTCTTCCTCTTTCCCCGGATGAGGAGGAGGATAGAACGATGGTAGGGTAATCTTCTGAGTGATATGGAATTCAGAAACCACCTTTGGGAGGAAATTAGGCTTCACTTGCAGGACAACTTTGTCTTTGTGAAATATAGTATGAGGGGGTTTACAAGAAAGAGCTTGTAATTCGCTCACCCTTCTAGCCGATGTAAGTGCTATTAATAAAACAGTTTTAAGGGTAAGGAATCTTAACGAACAAGAATGGAGAGGTTCGAAAGGTGTACCCATCAGGAAAGTTAGTACTAAGTTTAAATCCCAAAGGGGAACTTGGAATGGTCTTGGGGGATAAACATTGGTTAACCCCTTTAGAAACTGTATTACCAAGGGTAATTTGAAATAGGATGGTTCTTCCGCAGTACGCTTAAAGATGGATAGCGCTGCGAGATAGCCCTTAATAATGGTGCCAACTTGAAGGCCTGAATTTGCCAAATATAGTAGGAAGGACAAAACCATTGGTGTACCACATGAAAAAGGGTCGATATTCTGTTCTCTACACCAGCTGCAAAATCTGTTCCAACGGCAGCGGTATAAAGACTTTGTTGCTGGCCTCCTTGCCGAAAGCAACACCTCCATAACATCATCAGGGAGGTCCCAATCCTTGTACCTCAGCCTTTCAGAAGCCAAGCGTGAAGGTTGAGGGTTTTGATGTCTGGATGGAGAACCTGACCTCCCTTCTGTGAGAGTAGGTTCTCTCTGAGTGGAAGTCGAATTGGAGGGCAGATGGACAAGTCTAGAAGGTCCGGGTACCACGTTCTCCTGGCCCAATCCGGGGCAATTAGGATCATGGTTCGCCGGAATCTTCTCAACCTCCTGATCATTTGAGGAATGACAGGGACCGGTGGGAACGCATACAGAAGCGGAAACTCCCAGTCCACTATGAACGCGTCTCCCAGAGCTCCTCTCGGGGGAAATTCCCTTGAGCAGAACAGGTCACATTTCCTGTTTAGGCTGGTGGCGAACAGATCTACCTGAGGGGTTCCCCAAAGGGCGAAGATCTCTTGAAGGACTTCCTGAGCTAGCTCCCACTCGTGGGAGACTGTGTTCTGCCTGCTCAGAGCGTCCGCTGTCAAGTTCTTCTCTCCGGCTAGGTGAACTGCCGATAGAGAGATTCCTTCTTGGATTGCCCAAAACCAGAGCTGCATCGCCTCTCTGCACAGGGGTAGTGATCCTACGCCTCCTCTTTTGTTGAGGTAATGCATGGCCACCGTGTTGTCCGTCATTATCAGGACGTTCTTCCCTTGTACAGCTGTCAGGAACGCCTTCAGCGCAAGTCTGATGGCTCTCAGCTCTAACAGGTTGATGTGTAGTCTGGACTCCGATGGAGACCAACGACCGCTGATGGTCAAGTCGTTGGCGTGGGCTCCCCACCCCGTGAGTGAGGCATCCGTGACTACTGTTATCTCCGGCCAGGGTTGCCAAAACTGTTCTCCTTTCAGAATGTTCTCCTGACAGGCCCACCACTGAAGGTCTCGAGCCACCCTGTCGGGAACCTGAAGAAGATCTGTCATTCTCCCTGAGAATTGTGACCACTGAGTCCTCAGTGCCCACTGGAGGGATCTCATTCTCAGGAGAGCCTCTGGCACTAGGAAAATGCAGGATGCCATGAGGCCTAGCAACCTCAAAAAGTCGAAGGCTGGGAGACGTTGGGCATGTTGGAACTTGGTAACCATCTGTAGAATATCTTGAGCCCTCACCTCTGGTGGCGAGGCTTTTCCCAGGGAAGTGTCCAGGATCGCTCCTATGAACTGGAGTCTCTGCGATGGCATCATTTGTGACTTCTTTAAATTGAGGGAGAAGCCCAGTCTGTGAAGGAAGTGGCACACGTGATTTAGCTGGATCTGAGCGTGTTCCGGAGAAACAGCCCTGATCAACCAATCGTCCAGGTAGGGGTAGACGTAAATCCCTTCCCTCCTTAGACTTGCAGCCACTACCGACATTAACTTGAAGACCCTCGGGGCGGAGGTCAGCCCAAATGGCAGCACACGAAATTGATAGTGAGAGTTGCCAATTGCGAACCTCAGGTATTTCCTGTGTTTGAGATGGATAGGCACATGGAAATAAGCGTCCTGAAGGTCCAGAGATACCAACCAGTCCTGGAACTGAAGGGCCTGGAGGATCTGAGAAAGAGTGACCATCTTGAATTTGTCTTTTCTGAGGAATTTGTTCAATTCTCGCAAGTCCAAGATGGGTCTCAGTCCTCCGTCTTTCTTTGGAATGAGAAAGTAAGGGGAGTACCAGCCCTTGTTCCTCTCCGCTACCGGTACCGGTTCTATGGCACCTTTCTCTAGCAGGTCCCAAATTTCCTGCAAGAGGAGCGGATCTGGAGCTTTCTGAGAGCTGATCCCCGGTGGATGACTCTGAGGTATGCGTAGGAGAGGCAGGCAGTAACCTTGGGCAACTGTTTCCAATGCCCAAGCATCTGACGTGATAGCCTGCCATACCGTCAGATGTTGAGTCAACCTGCCTCCTACAGGTGTCCTGTGAGGGAAGTCCTCAGAGTGGTTTTGGGGCGGCTGATGCAGATGCCGATGGTAAAGAGGCACCTGCTGTTGCTGCGGCTTTTGAATATCTACCCCGTCCACCTCGGGTAGTTCTTCTTTGACCCCTTTGAGCCGGTCATCCTCTACCTCTTCCGAATGCGGAGTAGAAGCGAAAGGACTTGGCCCTCGCAGAGGTTCCTGTGGGACGAAAAGGAGTCTGACCGATTGCAGCTCCTAGGGATTTTGCTGCTGCTTTTGAAGTTTGCAGTTTTTCTAAACTGTCATCCGCCTTTTTCCCGAACAAAGAAGAGCCATCGAATGGCATGTTCAAGAGCCTGGCTTGCACATCTGGGGCAAAACCCGACCTTCTCAACCAAGCGAATCTCCTGGTTGATGTACTTGCCGCCATTGCTCTGCTGATACTGTCAGCCGAATCAATGCCCGTCTGGAGGGATTCGCACATAGCGTCTTTACCGTCCTGTATAATATTCAGGAACGCATCCCTTTCTTCTCCCTCCGGGATGCAGTCAGCCGCTGTAGAAGCACACTCCCAAAGTGTATGGCTGAACCTAGCAAGGGTGCAAGTAGCATTAACAGCAATCTCCATTTTAACGCCATGCTACATGCAGAAAAGACTTTCTTTGCCATAGCATCATATTTTTTATCGTCCCTGTCCTGTGGGACAGTAGGATAAGCCGTCTTGACATCGGTAGAGGATGCTGCCTGTACCACCAGACTTTCTGGGGATGGGTGTTTAGACAAAAACTGTCTGTAGAAGATACCCTGTACTTTGTAGACAGTTTTTTATTTACTGCTGGCATTACATCTGGGGTTTCCCAGGTTGTCATGATCTTTCTCTGAAGAGCTTTATGAAAAGGCACCACAGGATCCTCCTGTGGGCCTTTGTCAAGAATATCCGTGAGGTCATCTTGTTGGAAAGATTGTGAAGGTGCAGACCACCCCATGAACTCTGTAATCCTGGCCATTAAGGCTCTGTAGGGGGTTTCAGCATGCTCCCCTGGGTCTGGCTTAGCAAACTCCACCTCAGGGGAAGTGTCTAACCCACTTGCCTCATGTAAAGAATCATGAAGATCCTTTAATCTGCGCTCTTCAGAGGAAAATTCCTCTCTAACTGGGGTTACAGGTCCCTGTAACTCAAATGTGTCTTCCTGTTCAGACAAATCACCCTCTTCTAAAATTGAGGATATAGTTCTCAATTGTTCTGAACTCATAAAGGGAGTAAATCCCATTTCCAAGGCAGAGGGTGCCGAACTTGTCATTATTGGCCTCAAAAGCGTCGATGTCGTCGACGCCGAAGGCTTCGAGCGTGGCGTGGAAAACAGAGGCGGAGGCCCCGAAGACCTCGACAGAATTGGAATTCTACTCGACAATATCGAAGCCATCGACGTCGAGGGCCTGGGGATAGTCATCGGATGTGTGGTAACCGTGACTTTTCTCGGCGTTGACGCCGGTGTCGAAGCTGGCGTCGAGTCGACAGACCCGTGTGTCGAAGGTCTCCTCGAGGAAGGTTTCGAGGTCATAGTCCTGCTCGAGGGTTCGAGACGCGCTCGAGAGGTTTCTTTCGCCGGGTACTGCGACTCGCGGCGTTTTTGACCTTTGGGTCTTTCGACCAGAGCATCGCTCTGGGCAGCCTTCGAGGGGGTCGAGGCCGCTTTCTCGAAGACGCTCATCATATTTTTTCAGAATTCCTCCCATTCAGCCCGGGAACTATGTTTCGTGGGGCAAGGGATTCTTTTTGGCGAAACAGAGGAAGAGGGAGAAGGGGATCTTCGACGTCTCCTCTTCAAGTGCTTCGATCTCGAGGAGTGATGAGACCCACTCCGAGACCTGGAGCGCGAATGGTGACGAGGAGACGAATGTCTCGACTTCGTCGACGAAGAAGAAGCTTTAAAAGTCTTACCTTTCTCCAGCTTCCCCCTGCGCTCCTTCAGGGCCTTAGCTGTCATGGACATACAGTCCTGGCACTCCGAACAATGGTGTTCAGCTCCCAAACACCACAGACAAATTCTGTGAGGATCGGTCAACGACATCTTTTTCCCACAATCTCGACATTTTTTGAAGCCGGATCGAGGAGTTGTCAGTTCCGACGAGGAAGCCATCGAGTACGGATCGAATAACTCGAGGTAAATAGGATTAATCTGACTAAGAACTGAGCAACGATATTCCGAGGCACTGAGTAAGCGCGGAAAAACGGAACTGAGCAACCGACGCTGCGCGCGGCCTTTATAGGCAGGATGACGTCGATACGGCGGCTGTCGAAGGACATCGACTCGGAGGACGTCGACGCGCAGCGCCCTCTAGAGAAAACATTTTCCGAGGCCAGCAGAGCTGGAAGGAGATATTTAAGATGAGGAATACATCGGAGGACACAATCCCTTCGAAGAAAAAGTTACTTTTTTACCTGGTAACGTTCTTTCGATGGGATGTTCCTCCGACTTATTCCACATCTCTGACAGTAATGGCCACAGCTGTGCTGCTACGGAAAATATTTCTGCGTCGATACGCTGTCCCACGAGGGCCTCTGTCGAGCGCCGACGTCACCGGATGTTATATGTAGGATGCACGACTCCCATAGCCTCCATTGTAGTTTTTTCCCAGAACGTGTGGCACCAATCTTCTGCCAGTATGACTACAGAAAGCCTTGCGGAAACGTAAGCTGCAATCGCATAAGAAATTCTGTAGAGGGGCAGGCTGGGAGGGTTCGATGTGGAATAAGTCAGAGGACCATCCCATCGAAAGAACGTTACCAGGTAAGAAAGTAACTTGTTCTTCGAGGGGATTGTGTCCTCCTACATATTCCACAACTCTGACAAGACTCCCAAAGCAGTACCAACGTATGGGGGGTGGGAAAAGAATTTAGAATTTTAGAATGCCCAATCAAATTGCTTAAAAGACTGCCTTACCAAAGGCCAAATATTGCCCAGAGATGGAATCCAGGGAATACTGTCTTAAAAAAGTATTGACAGAGGCCCATGTGGCTGCTTTACAGATATTACGAATGCGAACACACCTCTGCAGAGCAGTGGAGGTAGCCACACCTGTAGGGGAATGAGCCCGTAAGCCTACTGGATGGTCCTTTCCCGCCAAACGGTAGCATTCAGAGATTGTCAAAATGATCCATCTGGACAAGGTCTGCTTAGAAAAAGCATGACCTAAACGCCTTCCAGCGTATCCAACACAGAGCTTATCATCCACTCCGACCCGGGATATCCTTGAGATATAGAAACTCAAAGCTCTCCTAGGATCCAACCTATGGAGCCTCTCCTCTTCCTTACCAGGATGCGTAGGAGGATAAAACGCCGGAAGAATTACCTTCTGGCTCAAATGAAATTCTGACACAACCTTCGGAAGAAAAGGACAAACCCTAAGGACAACCCTGTCCTTATGGAACACCGTGAAAGGTGGCTTGGCAAAAAAGTGCCTGCAACTCACTCACTCTGCGAGCGGAAGTAACCGCAACTAAAAATACAGTCTTAAAGGTTAACAGTCTCAAAGGACAAGAATGTAAGGGCTCAAACGGAGCTCCCATTAGGAATTTTAGAACCCCCATCCCGGCACCTGCAAAGGTGACGGTGGAAACACATTAGTTAGCCCTTTTAAAAACTGAGAAATTAAAGGAATCTTAAAATAAGAACACTCCTCAGACGAGCGCTTAAAAAATGGACAGCGTCACCAGGTAACCCTTAATGGTACCCACTTGCAGGACCTTCTGGGCTAATGAAGCAAAAAAGACAGAACCACAGGAATTTGAAAAGGATCCACATTCTGTACCCTGCACCAGTCACAGAACTTTCTCCAACGGCACAGGGATTTTGTTGCAGGCCTTCTGGCCGAAAGCAACACCTCTATCACGTCTTCGGGGAGGTCCCAATCCTTATACTTCAACCTTTCAGATACCAAGCATGAAGGCTAAGGGACTTGGCCTCGGGATGGAGAACCCAACCCCCCCCTCCCCAGTGAGGGCAGATCACCTCGGTAGGGAAGACAGCGTGGAGCGCAGATGGACATGTCGAGAAGGTCCAGGTACCACGCTGTCCTGGCCCATGCCGGAGCAATTAGGATCATTCGGGAACCGAACCTCCGTAACCTCCGCAACACCAGCGGAATGACAGGGACTGGAGAAAACACGTACAGCAGTTGGAAGGACCACTCCATTACAAACGCATCCCCCAAGGCTCCTCTTAGAGTAAACTCCTGCAAGGAGAATCTTTCGCACTTCTGGTTGACACTGGTGACGAAGGGATCTACTTGTGGGGTCTCCCAAAGAGCGAAGATCTCCAAAACAACTTCCTGAGCCAGCTCCCTCTCGTGAGAGACCGTGCTCTGCCTGCTCAGAGCGTCCGCCGCCAAGTTTTCTTCTCCGGCCAGATGAACTGCCGAGATCGAAATTTCCTGCTGGATGGCCCAGAACCAGAGCTGCATCGCCTCTCTGCACAGTGGGAGTGACGCTGCCCCCCCCCCTTTTTGTTGAGGTAGTGCATTGTCACTGTATTGTCCGTCATAATCGGGACATTTTTCCCCCCGCACAGACGGCAGAAAAGCCTTCAGGGCTAGCCTGACAGCCCGTAGCTCTAACAGATTGATGTGGAGTCTGGACTACGATCGAGACCAACGACCGCTGACTGTCAACTCGTTGGCATGGGCTCCCCATCCCGTGAGCGATGAGTCTGTCACGATTGTCACCTCCGGCCAGGGTAGCCAAAATGGTGCTCCCTTCATCAGATTGCCTTTGACGGCCCACCACAGAAGATCCTGGGCGACCGAGGACGGCACCTGAACGGGATCCGACATCCTGCCGGAGGACTGCGACCACTGCATCTTGAGAGCCCACTGCAGAGATCTCCTCTTGGTGCCATAGGACAGGCTGGAGATAAGGCAGGATGCCATGAGGCCGAGCAACCTCAAGAACTCGAACCCCGCGACACTCTGGGCATGTTGAAACTTGTCCATCATCTGCAAAATATGATGAGCCCTCACCTGGGGAGGCGAACACTGCCCCAGGGATGTGTCAAGCACTGCTCCGATGTACTGGAGCCGCTGGGTAGGTGTCAAATGAGACTTCTTTAAGTTGAGGGAGAAGCCCAGCTTGTGAAGGGAGTGGCAGATGACGGACAGATGATCCAGGGCTTGCTCGGGAGAGCGCGCCCTGATCAACCAATCATCCAGGTAGGGGTAGACGTGAATCCCCCCTTTCCTGAGATACGCTGCCACCACCACCATTAGCTGGGTGAAGACCCTCGGGCGGAGCTCAATCGGAACGACAGGACCCGAAACTGAAAATGCGAGTTGCCAACCGCGAACCTCAGGTACTTCCTGTGCTTGGGATGAATCGGCGCATCAAAGTAAGCATCCTTGAGGTCAAGAGACACCAACCAATCCGGACGTTGAAGGGCCTGGAGGACTTGAGAAAGAGTAACCATCTTGAACTTGTCCTTCCTGAGGAGCTTGTTCAAACCATGCAAGTCCATGATGGGTCTCAATCCCCAGTCTTTTTTTGGGATAAAAAAATATGGGCAATAAATCCCTTGTTCTACTCCGCTACAGGCACCAGTTTTATGGCGCCTTTCTCCAGCAGGGATAAGATTTCCTGCGCAAGGAGCGGATCCGGACGCTTCAAAGAGAGCTTCCCGGTGGATTGTCTAGAGGCCTCTGCCGGAAAGGAAGACAGTAGCCGTTCCGGCAGAACCCACACATCTGAAGTAATGGCACGCCATTCTACCAGATGCTGCGCCAGCCTTCCGCCAACCGGCAAACCATGGGACATAGCCTCATGACTGAGCGGAAGCGGCATTGCCCGAGGGCAAAGGGCAACTGCCTGTGCGGCTTTGGTACCTCGAGTACCTTGTTTTCCACCTCTGGTACTTCTACCTTGGCCCCTTTGACTGGCAGCTCCCCTCGATCTACCAAAGGAAGAGTAGTATCGAAAGGAACCTCGCCTCCATTGCTGTCCCCTAGCACGAAAAGGCGGAGGTTGATTTACTGCAGGGCTCAACAACTTTGCTGCAGCTTTGAATGTCTGCAACCTCTCAAGGCCCTCGTCAGCCTTACTGCCAAAAAGATGGACACCATCAAAGGGCATGTTAAGAAGCCGGGACTGTACATCAGGAGCAAACCCAGACTTCCACAACCACGCAAACCTGCGCATCACAGTGCTAGCTGCCATGGACCGGCTGACACAGTCTGCCACGTCCAGACCCGACTGAATGGATTCACACATGACCTCCTTGCCATCCTGAACGAGGGCAAGAAAACCATCCCATTCCTCCTCTTCGGGAATATGTTCAGCCGCCAAAGATACACAATTCCACAGAGTGTGAGTGAATCTTGCCAAGGCACAAACGGAGTTGGCTGCCTTTAAAGCCATACCCCCAGATGAAAATACTTTATTCGCCCAACCATCAAAGCGCTTGTCGTCCCTATCCGAAGGGATGGTAGGGTACGCAGCCTGCTTCGCTGGGGCCGTAGCCGCCTGCACCACCAAACTCTCCGGAGTGGGGTGCTTAGACAAGTAGCAGGGGTCGCCACTGGCTGGACAGTATTTTTTCGGCAACGACTTATTCACTGCCGGGAGAGACTCTCCGGAGCAAGCCAAGCCACTGCCATCCTTCTTTGTAAGGCCATATGAAATGGCAGCACCGGGTCAGTGGGTGGACATTGGTCCAATATATCGGTGAGGTCATCCTGCAGAAAATCCACAGGTGGAGCAGACCACCCCAAATACTCCGTCATCCTCGACATGAGACGCCTGTACGAAGACTCAGCATGTGTACCAGGCTCAGGACTGCCAAATTCAACCTCCGGAGAGGTGTCCAGACCACCACTGGCGTCATCTACGGATTGACGCAGGTCTTCCATCTGGCTATGACCAGACAACAGGTCATCAGGTACTCCAGTAGGCACAAGCCCCACCTCATCCAACCCTTCTTCCACCTCTAAAATGTAATCCAAAGGCTGGAATAAATCCCTGGATGAGGGAACAGAAAAAGGCTCAAAAATAGGCCTTACCGACTTAGAAAGAGCCTTCCTCGGAGCTTCCACCGTTCTCCGGGGTACCTCTGGTATATTCTCCTCAAAAGGCGTCGAGGGCGCCGATGGATTCGACGTCGACCGAGGCACCGACGACTTCGACAACGGCTTCGAGGCCGGAGCGCCGAGCGTGTCCTTAGACGGCCTGGGCACCAATGTTGTCGACTTCCTCGGAGCCTCGAGAGAGTCCCTCGACGGACAAGACGCCGATGGCGTCGATGCCTTCTTAGAAGGCCTCACAGGCTCTGACGGGCTCGAGGGTGTTGAGGACCGGGACCTGGTACAGCTACGGCGATCAACATTTTCCGATCGGGACCTCGACTGCTCCCGATGATCGCGCCGACCGCCCGAGCCCGAAGGCGTGCGAGCGGTGGCCCTAGCTCGTTCCTTGCCAGCTTCCCTTGAAGGCGTGGACGGAATGGTGCCCTGCGATTTGAAAATCGCCATCATCTACTTGCGGAATGCGTCCCATTCCGCCGGTGATGAATGCTTGGTGGGACAAGCAACCTGCCGTCTGGCAGAGTCCCCGAACGAGGACGGGGAAGACGACTGGTGACGGCGCTTCCGCAAATGCCTAGAAGAGGCAGAGGAATGGCAGTAACCACTCCGAGAACGAGACGCCCTGGACTTACACCGACGCGGAGGGACGCCCCTCAAATCGTCGGTCGAAAGCCCAGCGGATTTTGACTTAAAGGGTTTGGAAACCCTACCTACAGACATCTTCCGCTCCCGCAAGGCCTTCGACGTCAAGGACTGGCATTCATCACAGTCGTCAGTGGCGTGGCTCTCATCGAGGCACCAGAGGCAGACGTCATGCGGGTCCGTAAGGGACATATTGGAACCGTAGTCCCGGCACTTCTTGAAGCCAGACTTCGGGGTAGAAGAAGACAAAGACATAATTCTCAATTACAAGTTAGAAGAACCGATTCAAAGGAGAACAAAGGCGCGCCGATATTCCGTAGCGAACACGTTCGCGGAAAAAACGGAACTGAGGCTACGGGCGTCGTGCTTCCTACATATAACATCCGGTGATGTCGGCGCTCGATGGAGGCCCTTGAGGGACAGCGTATCGACGCAGGAACTTTTTCCGAAGCAGCACAGCTGTGGACATTACTGTCAGAGATGTGGAATACGTCAGAGGACACAATCACCTCGAAAGAACATTACACCAATAGGCAAGTACGTTGTTCTTCAAAATTACTTTCTTTCTCCCACGGATTCCTTATCTACGATAGACCCCCAAAGCAGTATGTAATCTGGAAGAGGGAGGATGCAAAGACCCCACCTAAACCAGAAAACTCTGGAGGACTGCCCTGCCAAAACAGGTATCCTGTCCCGCAAGGGAATACAAGCAGTAAAGCTTAGGGAATGTGTACAGAGACGCCCATGTCGCCAACTGGCAGAGGTCCAGGCCAGGGACTACCCTATGCAGGGAAGAGGTGGCACACTCTTATGGTAGAATGTGCTCTGAAACGCTCTAACATCCTTGCAAGCCAGATCATATAATTCAGAGCCGCAAAGAATGATCCACCTCGACAAGATCAGTTTGGTGGCAGCCCTGCCAGCATGAGCCATATCGTAACTCACAAAAAGCTTGTCATCTTCCATCACCTGTCTAGTGTGAGAGACAGGTAATTTGAGGGCCTGCACTGGATCCAGACAATGTAACTTTTTCTCTGCATTGGAAGAGTGAGGCAGAGGAAAAAAACACACGAAGATGGATCTGCTGAGAGTTGAAAATCCAAGACCACTCTAGGGAAAAAAAAACAAAAAGTGATGGCAACCAGGAAAATAATCTTACGGATGACTAATATAATAGAACAAGAATGGAGGAGCTCAAATGGAGCACCCATAGCTAAAAGGTCAACACTAAGTTCACATCCCACACCAGAACCAGAAACGGTCAGGGAGGAAATTGGTTGCATAAACCCCACAGAACTGCAGAACAGTATAGATTGCGAAGAACAAACCCTGTTCGAGGGACTTCTTGAAAACCGAAATAGCAGCAAGGTAACCCGTTACAGTGCCAATCTGCAGGCCTGTGTGGGCCAGGGAAAACAGAAAATCCAACACAGGGGATAGTGGACAGGATAAAGGCTCCAGCTTCCTCTCCTGGCACCAAATCAAAAATGTACACCACCTGCAGACATAATTGAATTTTGTAGCAAGCCTCCAAGCTGAAAGGTGCACATTCAGGATGTTGTCCGACAAGTTCCACTCCTTTCATCTCAGCCTCTCAGTAATCAAGCATGACGATTCGGGGTTCTGAGGTTCGGATGGAGGATACACCCCTCTGACTGGGAGAGCCAATCTACGCTCATTGGAAGGCACCATGGAGGGCAGATGGCCATGTCCAGCATTTCCGGATACCACCCTCTCCAGGCCCAGACCACAGCGATCAAACACTACCACCAGTTCAAGTCCTGCCAGATGAAAATAAGTGGCTCCAAACAGGCACAATTTCCTGAGAACCAGCGGAAAGACGGGGATCGGCGGCAAATCATAAAGGATGTTGAAAGTGCCCTCTACCTTCAGTGCGTCCCCCAGAGCTCCCCGACAAGGAAACGCCCTCAAGCAGGACAACTTCCACTTCGTGTTTACACGAGAAATAAACACGTCCACTTGAGGAGTCCCTGAAAAGGAAAAGATCTCCTCCAGAGCTTACTAGCAGAGCTCCCATTCGTGGGAGGCCAAAGTCTCCCTGCTCAAGGCATCCACTGTGGCACTCTTCGGGCCAGATGAGCCACTGTCAGAGCCACTGTTCTCCAGAGCACAGCACCACAGTCACATTGCGTCTCTGTACAGAGGCCAGGACCCCCACGCCATCTCATTTATTGAGTTAGTGCATGGTCATTGTGCTGCCAGTCAGGACCAGCAGAGACTTGCGTTTCACAGAGGGGAGGAAAACAACCAGAGCCAGCCTGATTGCCCACAGCCCCAGCAAGATGTGTTCCCGAGACTCTGCGGGAGACCACAGTCCGCTCACAGTCACATCCAACAGGTGAGCACCCCAATCAGTCAGAGATGCGTCCGTGATTACAGTCGCCTGGGGCCAATATTCACGGAAGACCGCGCGTCTCAGCAATTGGTCTCTTATGGCCCACAATGCCAGATCCTGAGGCCCCCGATCCCAGACCTGTAAAAGGTTCAACATGTGGCCCTAAAACTGAAACTATTGGCAACAGAGAAGTCACTGAAACAATCTCATGTGTAGCCTCACTACAAGGATGCAGAAGGTTTAGGCTCAGAAGGCACAGGAAAGCAGAGGACAGGACTTGTTCCTGGAATTGGAGGATAGGGACCAACCTAAAGCTGTTTGCCACTCAGTCTTCAGGCAGGAATGCCCTGCCGAGGTGAGTGTCCGGGATGGCAATACCTGAAACCTTTTGAAGTTCAGGGAAAAGCCAAGGCTGTGCAATAGTGTGCATGTGTGGAGCAGATACTCTGACACTAGATCTGGGAAGGGAGCTCAGACGAGTCAGTCATCCAGGTAGGGAACCGCCACCACTGTTAGCAGATTGTTGAAAACCAAAAGAAAGATCGAAAGGCAGGAATTGGAGTGATGTTGGCCCAATGTGAACCTCAGGATCTTCCTGTGCTTTCGATGAATCAGCACATTGAAGTAGGTATCCTGAAGGTCCAGTGACATCAACCAGTCCTGCGGATAGAGGGCTTGCAGGATCTGAGCCAGTGTAACCATCTTGAACTCCCACAGCAACAAATTCAGCAGCAGATCCAGAACGGGACAATACTCAGCCCTTCTTTGGCACCAGAAAATAGATGGGAGTATTACCCCGTTCTGTGCTCGCTACCAGAAGAAGCGGGCAAACCACCTCCAAGAGGATGGGGTCCAGAGACAAGGGAGTGACATGAGGACTCTGGTCTGGGGGCTGTTCGTTTTGCTTTTTATTTATCAAGTTCTGATCAGGGCACCACAAAAACACTCAGGACGACAGGACGTAACAGGACCTCAGAGAAGAGGGGACGCTTTAGGTGAAGATGTGGATCTTCAGAAGGTTTTTGAAGCGTGGCAGGTGGGCTTCTTTCCTTAAACTAAGGGGGATGAGGTTCCAAAGTTGGGTAGCCAGGACCGGGAAAGATCTTCCCAGTCCCCTGCTTTTTCTGGCTCTGGGCACAACCAACAGTTCCTTGGTGCTCGAGCGAAGGGGCCTTCATGGCGTGTGTGGTATCAGTAGCTCCTTTGTGTATTTGGGGGCGTTGCGAGTTATGCATTTCTGAATCAGGGTCATGGCCTTGAAGCGTATCCTGGCAGAAATAGGAAGCTAATGCAGCTCCCTGCGAGCGCAGGAGACGCGTTCTCTTTTAGCTAGATCGTGTACAAAGCGAACTGCATCGTTCTGCACGATTTGCAGCTGGTTGATGCAACGGGACGAGCCCAATAGCAGTGCGTTGCAGTAGTAGAGTCAGGGTAGTATAATTGCTCTAGCCAGTGTAGTTCCATTTTTTTTGGGATAGGAGGGGTTTGGCATGTCTTAATACTTTCAGATGGTATTGTGTTCCGCCGACGATATCATCTACGTGAGCTGTAGAATTTACGTCTGCATTCATGGAAACACCAAGGGTTTAACTCCGAGAAGGAATAACGTGTTCATCGATGAGCATGCAGGCATACTAGTCAGAGTTTACTTCTAGCATGTGCTGACCCAAAGACCAAAAGTTCATTTTTGGATGGATAGAGGCACATAGAATTAACATCCATCCAGTTGTTGATGATGATGATACGAGGATGTGCTCTAACCGCTCTAAATCTTGGTTATAGTTGCCACTCAACTCGAAGATGAGTTGAGTGTCATCTGCATACATGTTAAGTGATGTCAGCAGGTCGCATAGGGGCCTAATGAATAGGTTAAATAGTGCAGGGATAAACATGCACCTTTGGGAGGCATTTCCCCAGCACACAAGTTCCTATTACCAAGAAAGGATGCGATCCATTTAATGGCACTCCCGGAGCACAGGCCTGGTGAGATCTGCCGATTTAGGAGGCAGGAATGGTCTAACAGGTCCAAGGCTGTGTCCAAGATGGGTCTAAAAGTATCAGTATGCCTGCCTTCCCCCGTTCGACAATGTTCAGCATTTTGGTCTGGAGGTCCACCAAGGCTGTCTCCGACCCGTGAGCAGGCCAGAATCCTGATTTGTATGGGTGAATGATGTTCTTGAGTTCCAGATGGCTTTGGAATTGGCTTGTAGCAATCTTATCCATCACCTTCAGCAAAAAGATGGCGTTAGTTATAGGCCCCAGATTGTTGGGATTACTTGGGTCTAGGTCAGGTTTCTTAAGCAGTAGTGAGACGACCATGTGTTTAAGGTTGTCTGATATGAATACATCTCTGAACAAGGCATGGACAAAACAGGCGAGAAAAGGAGCAAAGATGTCAGGGTTTTTTGTCACAAATTTGGAGGGCAGGATATCGTCCGCGCAAGAAGCCGGTTGCATGGTTTTCAGGATGTAAAAAATGTCCATAGTGGTTACAGGCAGGAAGGAGAATTGCCTCTTGTACTGTACATTCCTGTTAATGGGGGGATAGGATCCAGAGTTTGCGATTTTATAGAAGCAGCGATCTTACCGCAAGCCAGTGATATTTTGTCAGCAAATGCCTGCTGGACTTTGCAACAGTCTTAATTGAGGGAATAAATTGGTCATGATGCACCATGGCCTTTTCAAGGCTACAGTAAATTTCAAACCACGTCTTAGGCTGGTTTTTGGCCGTCTCAGTTTCTTTGTTGAAAAAAATCCTTTTTTGTATCACAGATTAATTTGTTATAGGTGGCACGGGCATGTATCCAGGCCTTTTTATTTTCCCTAGATGGATCTTTCTGGCAAGCTCTTTCTAGTTATCCCTTTTCTTATTTGGTTTGGGCCGGCAAGAGGGTAAACCAGGGTTGTTTGTTGGAGGAGTGCCTTACAGTTTTCTGTGTGAGAGGGGGCAGCCTCATCCAGGAGATGGGTTGGATGGGTGTTATAAGAAGACACTAGCACTTCCAGTGAATCTGAATCTTGGGTAACCTCCCTGATTTGCCGCAGGCATTTGTCCAACACCTCGGGAGTATGTTTCTTAAAGTTTCTTCTGACTGTTTTTATGGGTTTAGAGTGTAGTCTGTCAGGCTGCTAGGGTTAAGATGGAGTTCTACAATCTGGCCTGGTGGACAGATTACAGAAGGTCACCCTAGTTCTGGAAAAAATGGATACTCAGAGGCTAGCCAAACCCAATCGATGTATGCGTGGACAGTCGTCAAGGCTTAGTCTCAGGTGAACATGAGTAGAGTCAAGGATACAGAACGAGTCCACACAGTCAAGCACAGAATAATTCAATGAAAACAGGTAAAGTACAAAAATACTCCAAAATTAATATAGGCCCAACAACAAACAATAAGAAATAAATTAAGCAGGTAGCAATATCACACAACACGGAATTAGAAAACGTATAGAGTCACCATTAGGTCTGTAGGAATGCATACAATACCTTAATCAACACCACTGAAGGTAAGTAATGCTGCATTAGAATGAAACCAGTGCACAAGAATAATACCCCAACTTGATAAATCCAATCCCCATGATGTACAGTGCCTTGTGCCCAAAAGTCAAAAGGTTTCTTCTTAGGAGAGGGGACAGGACAGACGCAGGATGAGTTCTTGCAGTGGTGAAAAATGTTGTAAAAGATACAGGCCAGTAAAATTATTTCCCAATCTTCAGGTACAGCTTTTAGATCAAACTATGACAAAGGGATGAAATGGAATAAACCAAAGTTTATTGTTTATTATAGGGGAGACAGGAGCGGCTGAATCCTTTTCAAGTACTCGGGTTTTGCTCCTCGAGGCGTGGCAGGGACGGTGGGTGTGGCCAGCCCTCTGCAGTTCTACCTCTAGGGAAGCAACTGCCCCACATTTTTCCCCGGGCAGACCACCCACAGCCTCTTGGAGCAGGGGGACGGACGAAAATCCCTGCCCCGAGACGAAGACTGTGTGGATGGCTGTTGAACAGCAAGCCCCAAGGACTTAGCCGTTGCCTTCGATGACTAGACCTTCTAGAGGGAGTCATCAGCCTTACCTCCAAAAAGACTTTGGCAATCGAAAGATAATAATTTAGTATGAACATTGGCAGCAAATCCGGACGTCCTTAAGAGTGGCGCCTGACCACGGTGCTCATGGCTCAGCTGCCCACAGTCTGCGGTGTCAGGTACGGATTGTATCATCTTGCAGCTTTCTTGCCATCAGAAACTAGGGACAGGAAGCTGTCCCTCATATCTCTTTCAGGGACGTTCTCTGCCACATTGGCCACAGTTACCCAAAGGAGAACTTTGCCATGGCGCAGGATGCATTCACAGCACGCAGTGGAAGAATTTCCCCCAAAACACTCCGGTGGAAGGTAAGTGGAGGTCTTAACGCTAGCCATCACTGCCTGAACCACCAAACTGTGGTGATAAATGAGAGGAGAGAAACAGTCCTATGGGGCGGGATGGTGGTGCGTGCTTCGTCAGTGGACAGAGGCAGGCTTCTCCCCCACCTCCAACAAGGGCAGAAGGTCTCCTTCTTGGGGGCATCATCCAAGATAACAGTTCGTACTGAACCTTGTATATGGACAGAGCTGAAAGCCCCAGAGTATTGCCACCTTACCCATCAAACACTGGAAAGCTGTTTGAGGCTTTCCTGTGGTGGGAGCTGACAGAATTTCAGGGGAGGTTTCTAGGTCACTGGCCATCTGCAGGTCTGCGGCCAGTCACAGTACATCCTCATTTTGCCCATAGAGCTCCTCCGGGATATCTCACACCTCCCCAGAAACCAGGCCACCCTCATCATACTCGTCATCCATTTTATTTATTTTTTATTTTTATGTGCATTTGTAAGGCACTTATACGTTAAGAAATTGTATTTCAAAGCACCCAAAGGGAAGGGACCAAGGGAACAGCAAGACAATGGAGTATGAGAACAGTGATGAGTAAAAATACAATAGCGGTCTTCTAGGCCTTGTGAACATTCAGAGCGTGAAAGTGCAGAAAGAAGGGGAGGGGTAAGTGCTAGAGGTTTCACAGAGTGGGGGCAGTGCCAGAGAGCCAGTTGCAAAAGCAACACGTAAGTGCCAAGCAGTGACCACTTGATGGAAGAGGGGTCACCAGCCAATACAGAAGGTGCAGGCCTGTGAGAAATCACAGGCCAGTTGGTGCCCGTAGGCAAGTGCAGGGGGGAGGGTGGATGCTGGGGGCAATTGCACAGAAGGCCAGGACCCAGGACGCCTCATAAGGGCCCATGCCACCTATCACAGCGACTAGGGGGGTTTAGCATGGGAGGGAGAGGGAAGGGGTGGAGAAGAGGAAACTCTTGAGGTGCTTTGGGAACTTTAGTCGATCTTTCTCAAGATTTGGGAGAAAGGGGGAGGCTATTCCAGAGGAGGGAGCCAGCTTAGATCCATTGACAAGCAGAGAGTTGGAGCCAGAGGATGGAACAAGTTACTTACCTGTAACTGTTTTTCTCCAGCATGGGTCTGGCATGGATTCACATGCTCATGAATATTGCCCATCAGACTGGGAATCCTCGGTAAAGAAAAAATCAGTTTCGTTTCTGAACTGTCTTTCTACTAATAACCAATCACTGGTCTCTGGGTCATACTGCCCCCAGCCAATGACTGCCCTCTACCTAAGCCCCTCCTCTGGCAGCCACCTTCAGATTTGGTAGCACGTAAAGTGGTAGTAGGACCAAGAGAAGTGCCGCAGAGGGGTTGGAGGGAGGGTTCGTATGTGAATCCATACCAGACCCATGCTGGAGAACAACAGTTACAGGTAAGTAACTTGTTCCTTCACCAGCATGGGGTCTGGCATGGATTCACATGCTCATAAATACAAGAATACATAGCAGTACACACATGCGCAACCACGGGAGGTGGCAAGGCTCAACCTTAAGCATCTCTTACCTCCTCACCAGGCTCGCCTTCAAGCGAACAGGTTGCGCAGCACTGCCTGGCCGACTCTGGACTCGTCCCTGGAATCCCGGTCGACGCAGTAGAATCTCGTAAAGGTGTGTGTTGACCTCCACGTAGCAGCCCTGCAGATGTCCAGCAGGGGCACACCAGACAGGAACGCCGTAGTAGCAGTGATCGCTCTGGTTGAATGGGCTCTCAGACGGCCGGGCAACGGTCAGTTTGCCAACCGGTAACAGTGCACGATGCAGCCGGAGAGCCATCTGGAAATGGAAGCCTTCGAGAGGGCCTTCCCTTGGTTCACAGGTCCCAAGTTCACTAACAGCTGTGATGTCATCTGAAAACTCTTGTGCGGTCCACGTAGAACTTCAGCGCTCTAACCACATACAGCGAGTACAAAGTCCTCTCAGCCGACGACAGAGGCGACGGGAAGAAAACAGGTAACACCAAGGGCTCGTTGAGATGGAAGTCCGACGGCACCTTGGGCATGAAGGAGGGGTGCGTCCTCAGCACCACCCTCGTCTCGTGGAATGTCAGGTATGGGGGTTTAAAGGAGAGGGCCGGGATATCTCCCATTCGTCGTGCGGAAGTGATGGCCACAAGAAACGCTGTCTTCCACGATAGGAACTTCAGTGGTGGCAAATGCAAGGGCTCGAATGGGGGACCCATAACCTGGTCAGCACCACGTTGAGCTCCCACGCCGGGGCCGGAGCCTTCAACGGCGGGAACGAGTGGAACAGTCCTTTCATGAACTCCTTCACCAGGCGATGAGACCACAGAGAAGACCGCCACAGAGTTCTGGTGTAGCAGGAGATCACCGCCAGAGGGATTTTGATGGAGGTGTGAGCCAGCCCCGCCTTGGCCAGCGACAGCAAGTACGGCAGCACTTGAGGGGTTGTAATCCGCAGAGGGTTGATCTTCTGTGCACGGCACCAGACAGAGAACCTCTTCCATTTGTGTCCATAGCACTTAAGAGTTGAGGACGCCCTGGCCTTTGCAAGCACCTCCTTGCAGTCTGCCGGGATATCGTACCCTCCAAACACTAGTGCTGCAGGAGCCAGGCCTGCAGGTTCAGCGATCCCGGTTCGTGATGTAGGATGGCGCCTCCTTCCCATGCGAGAAAATCCGTGTCCGTCGGCAGTTTGACTGGGGGGGCACAATGACCTGTCCAGAAGGTCCGGAAACCAGATCTGCCTCGGCCACGCCGGTGCGACGGGGATCATCCTGCACCGGGACAGTCTGAGTTGACTGAGGAGTCGCAGCAGCAACGTTGAGAACATATATAGGAACAGGCCGTCCCAGGGGAATGAATGCGTCGCCCATGCTCCCCGGCTGGGGAAACCTGCTGGCGAACCTCCGGCACTTAGTGTTTGTTGCCGTTGCGAATAGATCGATCTGGGGGTTGCCCCATCATCGGAATAGGAGATCCACTTGATCCTGCCGAAGTTCCCACTTGTGGCAAGAGCACAGCTCCCTGCTGAGGGAGTCGGCGATGGTGTTCCTTTATTCGTGCCAGATGGAAGGGTACCAGGAACATCCCCTGGGCCAGTGCCACAGATCCTACGTTCCTTGGGTAGGGCTGGGGATGGATCTGGTGCCCCCCTGCTTCCGGATGTAGAACATCATGGTGGTGTGGTCGGTGAAGACCCTCACCACCTTGCCCTTGAGGGATGGGAGGAAAGACCTGCGGGCCCAGAACATGGCTCGGAGCTCCAGGATGTTGATGTGTAGTGACCTCTCCTCTGGGAGCCAAAGGCCTCTTGCGTGGAGATCTCAAGTGTGCGCCCCCCCCATCCCACCAGGGAGGTGTCCGTCATCACCCTTTCCTGATGTTCCGGGGTCTGGAAGGCCATGCCCGCCGCTAGATGCGCGCGGTGCCGCACCACCGAATAGCTTGCCGGAAAGTCTTGTTGAGGGAGATCTCGTCTTCGAAGCTGCCCGCTGCTTGCATCCAATGGGCGTCGAGGAACTCCTGTAGTGTCCGTATCCGCAACCAGCACAGACGTACGAGGTAGATGCATGATGACATCATGCCGAGCAGGGACTTGATGGACCTCACCCTGGCCACTTCCATGGTCAACAGCCGTTGTACCTTGCCCAGGATGGCGTTCGTCCTCTCCTCCGACGGGGACGCCAACCATGCCACTGTGTCGAGTCTAGCTCCCAGGAACAGGGTGTCCTCCGATGGTACCAAGTGGGACTTTGCGAAGTTGATTGAGAATCACATTTCCGTTAGCAGGCGGACTGTGTTTGCTGTGTGATCGACGGCGAGTTCTCTTGACTTTGCTCAGATGAGCCAATCGTCCAGATAGGGGTATACGTGGAGCCCTGCAGGAGCAGCCGCACCGCCACCGGTGCCAAGCACTTGGTCAAGACCCTTGGTGCCAACTTCAACCCGAAGGGCAGGGCCTTGAACTTGTAGTGCCGCCCTTGGACCACAAACCGTAGAAACTTTCAATGTCCTTTGCGTATGGGGATGTGGAAGTAAGCATCCACCAAGTCCAGCGACGACAGGAAGTCGCCTTCCTCCAATTGTCCCAGCACGTGCTGAAGGGTGACCATCCCGAACTTCTGGGATTTGATGCATCTGTTGAGACGGCGAAGGTCTAGGATGGGCCGACAGCCGCCAGTCTTCTTTCAGACGAGGAAGTACCGCGAGTATACTCTGGAGCCCCGGAGCCTCTTTGGGACGATTTCTATCGCGCCGTTTTTCAGCATCGCTCGTACCTCCAGAAGCAGCTGTGGCACGTGGTTTTCTTTCCTCGCCACAGGCGGGAAACAGGGACACTTTCTTTGCAACTCCACAGAGTGCCCGTGGCCCAGGGCATCCAGCACCCAACGTTCGGTGGAGATGGACTCCCACACGCTGATGAATTTCGCCAGCCGGCCTCCCACCGGAGTGCTTGGGTGGGGGCCCGACGTCACGGCCGGCTCAGTCTTGTTTTGCCGAGGCACTGCCACCTTGGCCTCCTTGGCGATGAAGGTGTGCTCCTGTCTTGTTGCGGCCTCTGTAGGCTTCCTGCAACGAGGAGCGGGCTGCCTGGCGGTACGACGAGGAACTGCCGTTGAATCCTTTGGAGGCACCTTGAGACTTGCCTGAGGAAGTCCGAAAGGGCAGCCGTCACTGATAGAGAACCCAGGGCCCGGGCCGTCTCGGTTTTGGCATTGATGGCCTGCAGTGACTCCTCCACTGCCTTGCCGAACAGTTTGTTCCCGTTGAAGGGCATGTCCAGTACCCTGGTCTGCACATCCTGATGGAAATCAGTGGCCCTGAGCCAACCGCGCCGGCAAAGGCAAACGCTGTTGCCCATCTGGTGAAAGCCGGTGTCGGTGATGTCAGTGGCCACCGTGATGGCACGGTCCGACGCCACCTCACCTTCCTGCAGGATTTCAAGGGCTTCTGCCCTCTTGTCATCTGGGAGGAAGTCCAGGACGAGAGCGATCTTGAACCACAGCTCCCTGTCATAACGCACCACGATCGCGAGGGCTTTGGCCGCCTTGATGGTCGTCCCATGGCATCCAGCTTCTTCCCCTCGGCGTCCGGCGGGGAAATGGAAGTTGATGCCGTCACCCCTGACGATTTCTTCTTGGCTGCCGCAGAGACCACCGAATCCGGGGACGGCTGTGCCCTGAGGCACATAGGAGCGGAATCCAGGAACCGGTACTACTTCTCGTACCGGTCCCTCTCCGCAGAGGCCATGGACGGGTTCTTCAGAAGGGACAGTCCTTCGTCCCACATGTCATCCAGTAAGGGAACAGAGGACGGTCTTTCTCTTGGCCTCCCGTCGTTGGTAGAGGAACCCTTCCTCCTTCTGATCTTCGGGGCATAGCTGGAAAAGCTCTGATGCCCTGGCGATCATGGCGTGAAAGGAGGCAATTTCGTCAGGCGGGGAGGCCTGGGCAGGGGGTGATGGGAGATCTGTCCTGTCGTCACCACTGTCGTCATCGTCCGTCCCCGTCGTCGCCGTCTCGTCCCTCGGAGGAGGGGATTGGGGTGAAGGCTGGAAGGGAGGTGGAGGATGGATTCGCCTCCGCTTGTTCAGTGGGCTTCCCGTCGGTCCAGGCACCGCTTGATCGTCCGCTGGTGGTAAGGGCAACCTTGCCCTTCTCTCCGTACACAGGGCCTGCAAAGCCATCAAGATTGCTCCTGAATTGTCTTGTGGCATCGGTTGGGACGGGAGCAAAGGATGGGGCGCAGGGTCATCCGCTTCCTCCATGGTCCGCAGTTCCTCGTCGGCCCCACCGTTGCCCTCTACGTCCGCCTCGTCGGCATCCCTCCCGTAGGCCCTGGCCTCCTCCAACTTCTTGTCCAGAATCTTTTTGACGCCAGCCAGCTCATCTTCCGAGGTGGTATCTGTGTCCCGGGGTTTCACGGGGGTCTTATCGATAGGCTGGAAAGATGTTTCCCTCCTGGGTGGCAGGGAAACTCTAGGCCCAGAGGTCATCTCCACTGTGGTAGCCTCCGCAGGCTTCGCTAGGGCCGCCACTACTCCTTCAATCGAGGCCTTCGCTGGGTGAATCTGGGCCTTCACAACCTTGGGCTTGTTTGGGGACTTCAGTTTAGGGGGAGGGTTACCGCCTGGCCCCCCCGCCATCCCCCTTGGCCGTCTCCGTTGGGATCGACCGGGGCTTCTCCCGAAGCTTACCCGGGTTCTCAGACTTCCTTTTCACCGAGCCAGAGCGTGGGCCTGTGGATGATGGTGTCAGTGACATTGCGCCCTGCCTGGCAGCCGAGGATTCCGAACCAACGGCGCTCCCGGTGCCCACGGACTCGCAGTGCTTAGCCTTTTGTGGGGCCCCCGTTGCCAGGCCGCCCTCAAAGTTCTTAGAAGACAGCTCGGACCTCTTCTTCTCACCTGCTGCTGGGCTCTTCCCCTCCAGCCAGTTAGTGAGCCAAGTACGATGGTCCTTCATTGTCCGGACGGACATGTTCTGACCTAACGCACAGTCCTCCTCCACGTGCTATTTGTCGTCTTGAAGGCAATAGAGGCACCGGGAGTGCTCATCTTCCTTGAAGACATTCTGTAATCCACATCAAGGGCAGATCCAACAGGCGTCATGTCTCCTTTGTCCTGGGCCATGACCACGCGGGGTAGGCCTCAAAGATCTTCCGGAATCCTCCAAGAAGTGAAAACTCAACAAAAATTCACCCTTGAGGGGGAGGGGGTGTAGGAAATTCAGAAACGGGGCTCCGTTAATCGGAAAAAGAATCGATGGAGCCTGAGGCTCGAATTGACTGAAAACTCTTTGAAAAAACACAATACGCAGTAAAAGCTTGAGAGCTATAGCATGAGGACTCCCAACACTTGAACGTGCGGTAAAAATCGGAAGATGGCTGCCAGAGCAGGGGCTTAGGTAGAGGGCCGTCATTGGCTGGGAGCAGTATGACCCAGAGACCAGTGATTGGTTATTAGTAGAAAGACAGTTCAAAAATGAAACAAACTGATTTTTTCTTTACCAAGGATTTCCAGCCTGACAGGGAATATTCATGAGCATGTGAATCCATGCCAGACCCTATGCTGGAGAACTGAGGGATCTGGAAGGAGGGTATTTGGTGAGAGCAAGTTGCAGATGGTGTGGTCCCCATCCCAGATAGCCGTATGGATGATGCAGAGGGATTTAAATTAGATTCTTGCAGCAACTGGGAGCCAGCGGAGAGATTTTAGGGCTGGAGAGATATGGTCCCTGGCCCTGAGGCCAAGGATAAGTCTTGCAGCCCTATTCTGGATTGGCTGGAAGGGCAGAGAGAAGAAGGTAGAATGAGTAAGGCTGTTGCAATAGTCCAGTTTGGTGATTACCAGGGCTCTGGAGACATTGAGCTTCTGCGGAAAAGGGAGGATGCCTCTGAGGAGGTAGAGTTGGAAATGGGCCTTCTTGGCAAGGTTGAAGATGTGAGGAATGAAAGAGAAAGGAGTCGAAGATAACTCACAGGTTTCTGCTTTCAGAGGAAGTGGAGGGGGGGGCATAGAAGGTGGCCATAGTGAAGGGAGCAAAGAGGGACCAGGACTGCAGATAGCAAGAATCTCCGGCTTGCTGAAATTAAGAAAGACCATTGGCAGTGCACCAATTCAGTCTCCAAGAACTCGCGTCAAGACAAGGTAGGCCCTTGGTTTAGTACTGACTTCTTCCCAGGGGTTCCAATGGTCCAGGGTTCCTTGGATTCAGGTTCTGGCAGGCCTGAGGCTGCTAAGGTTACCAGGTCCCAAGCCGAGAGGCCGGGGGCTCTTCTGGCCGATCTGTGGGCAGACCCGAGGCTGTCGAGGATACCGGCTCCCAAGCCGAGGGGCTCAGGGGCCATACCAGGATGTCTGAGGGGCAATCAAGAACGACCTTTTCGACCTGAAGGGGAAAAGGATTGTCGTGTTCTACCTCCAACAGTCAGTCCTTAACACGATCCAGCACGACTACCGGAGCAGGAGCCGAGGGCGCACAGCCTACCGGAGCTCCCTCAGAGGTCGCGATTCAGGACAATCAGACTACTGGCCAGCTGGCGGAGGGTTCACCGCCTACCAGAGTGATCTCTGAGGTCGATGCTTCTGTTTTGGGTTCAAGGCACATGGCGTGTTCTCCCATGTCTGAGGCAGCACAGAGCCTTCACGCCCTCCCGCCCAGGGCGTAGAGCAAGGCCCCAAGATGGCAGATAAGTATGTTGCCATTTTGGATTAGAGTAAGGGCCTGCCCATGCTCTCGCCCATAGAATGGGCCTGGCAAGAAGGTCCCAGTCCCCTTTACTCGGTATAGCGGCAGACTGTATTGTACAGGCGGTTGGTCTCCTCAGGGATACATCTACTGATCGCAGCCTTATGGCTACACGCCTCTATAAGGTGGCGAGACCCAGCGCTTCGGAGGGCCAGCCCCCTCAAGTCCTAGCGGCATGCGATGACCGCTTCTTAGAGCGCTTCCTCCTCATGTGTTCCCCACAGATGACGGGGCTCCTCTAGGCCATAGTGAAGGAGATGGTCTCTGCAGGTTGTGCCTCCTCAGCCCCCACCTCTGTGCCCTTCGCCCATTTCTCCAGCACTGCCGGTACCAGTGCCTGTCTCTCCCAGGTCCAGGCTTTGCCCGTTATACAGACCCTTCTGCCTCCTCCTGTACCACCAACACCTCCCCCTCAACCGTTGGATCCGACTCCCCTCAGTCTGTAAAAAAAAAAAAAGGGGGGGGGGGGGGCGATGACACCCAGGACAACAGACCCAGGCATCTGTTAAGGCCTTTCATGACTGCCTTCAGGGCCTTGCAGAGTTCTTGGGGGTCCCCCTGCCTGAGGAAGCCCACGAGTAGTCTGGAGTGCTAGCAAAGGTTTTGGGCAAGCGCACCACGAGATTTTCTGCCATTCAGCTCCAGAAAGATGCCCTGCAGGTGGCAAGAAAGGTCTGGGATAAGCCCAGGGCCAACACCAGGATGAACAAGAAGTTGGAAAGCAGGTTCAGGCTGACGGACGAGGATCCGGTCCTCCTGGCATCCCATCCTCAGTCACATTCTTCAGTGGTGGCTGCGGCCTTGTTCTATTCTAAACCATCGTCTTCCTCTTCGGGAGCCATTTCCATTTGTCTGTCCAAAGAGGAAAAGCTCCTTGCGTCTTTGAGCAAACGATGCTGCACCATATCAAGGCTGCATTTGCAGCAGGCCAATGCCAAAGCGTTTTTAGTCATGGCTAATCAGAAGCTGTGGCAGGAGCTCTGGGAGTTACTGCCCGACATCCCCCTGGAGAGGCAAGCTTCCTTCAAGGCCGGTCTGGCAAATGCCCGGGCCGTTGTGAAGGACCTCATGGACTCTTCGGTCTCCCACATCGGCACAGCCAGCAGAGGGCTGCGCCTAGGGGTCGAGATAAGAAGGACTGCGTGGATGCATGCCACTAAATTTTCATCTGATGTGCAAGAGCGGATATTAGATCTTCCCTTCGAGGGCGTGGACCTCATTCGTCGACTGATGACGAGTTGACAAAGAAGACTTCCACACAACCGCCAAGTTCTTGGCTATACTGACTAAGCCAGGGCAGAAGTACTTCCCTCAGTCTCGGGGCAAGGCCGACTTCAATTGCTGCGCTTTCACCAGCTTCAAGGGGTTTCGGGATCATGGTACGCAGAGGCCTTACAGGTCGCCCAGCAACAGGAGGAAGCAGCAGAAGACTTTGCGCTGTTTTGTCAGCTCCCCCTCCTCTGCTCCTGCCTCAGACACCAAGAAGCAGTGACGTCAAGGTCGGGGAACACCGCTCTCCAGTAGGTGACCTGCCTGCTCTCTAACAGGAAACTTGGAAGCATTATTTCCAGAGTCCTTGGATCCTTTCCATAGTCTCGACGGGCTTCAGTCTTCCTCTACCATCCTCTGCTGCTCTATGTCAGATAGGGTACACAGCACTTTTACAGGAGAGCCTTTCTCTTCGGGTGGGAGATGCAGGCGGTGGAACTGGTTCCTCAGTCTGACAGGGGCTCCGGGTTCTCTACTCTAGGATTTTTTGCAGTACCCAAGAACAACCAGGCTGGCCTCAAGGTATTCCTGGACCCGTCATTCCTCGACCTGTCTTTACCGCTCGAATGCTTCAAGCGGATTACTCTTGCGCACATAGTGGAATCTCTTTGCGCGGGGGACTGGGTGCGTTCCCTAGACCTTAAGGATGCGTACCTTCATGTCCCCATTTACCAGCCGCATCTGAAGTTTCTACGGTTCACGATTATGTCGTACCACTTTCAGTACAAGGTGCTGCCCTTCGGCCTAAATTTGGCCCCTCGTGTGTTCACAAAACTGATGAATGCGGTCGTGGGTCTCCTCTGCCTGGTGGACCATCACTTATACCATTATCTGGATGAGAGACTGGTCGGGCTAGCTAACCCGATGGGGCTCTTGCCAAAAGCTGGCAGATGTTCGCCACCAGCTGGGCTTTTCCCTCACAGCAAACTCCCGCCCAGGATCTGGTGTTCCTTGGATTGCGCTGGACACGGTGATGCAGCAGGTGATCCCCACGGCGGAGAAGCTCCTCTCCCTCCGCTAGGCGATATGGCACTTTCTGGCCAACTCTACTACCTTGGCATGTTATTTCCAGCCCCTTCTGGCACTGATGGAATCTTGCATGCTCATGTGGTCCAGCACTCCCGCCTCAAGATGAGGCGCCACCAGCTTCACCTGGCAGCCAATTGGGACCAGGAAACAGGGTCGCAGTCAGGCAGGATCCCAATTAACACCCCCCCCGCTCCTCATCCTGGATCTTTGCTGGTGGCTGATGGACTGCAATGTGGCAGTGGGAGCCCACTTGACTCGACCAGAGCCCACTCTGGTGGGGATGACAGATTCCTCGTTGTTGGGCTGGGGGGCTACTCTGGAGGGCTACTCCATTCATGGCACATTGATATTCAGAAGGGCCCCCACCCTGGACAATCGGCTCGATTATCTGAAAAAGAAGGGTGCACCCATGTCCCCTCCTGTGCATGGAGGCGGTGACGATCAGGGAATGGGCACTTACGGAAGGGATTCAGATTCCAACTCCCAGGGGCAACGCGGAAGCGGACCAGCTCAGCCGCTTTGGGTTCATCACCTACGAGTGGGCGTTACACATCAACTCCTTGTTGCCCCTGTTCCAGAGATGGCGGTTTCCGGATGTGGACTTGTTCACATCTCCTCTGAATTCCACTTTGTCTCTTGGGTGGGCCGGGTTCAGGTGTCTGAGGGGGACACATTCCAGCTCTGTTGGCACAGCTGCAGGTGCTATGCTTTTCCTCCTCCACCATTGCTACAGTGGGCCCTGCGCAAGTTCCGGACTTCGGTAGGCTGGAGCCTCATCCTGATCGCCCACACTGGCTGTAGAGGGCATGGTTCTCGGATCTACTGCAGTTGTGTTCCCAGGTGCCTGTCCATATTCCGATCCCCAGCAGTGGCTTCCTGACTCAGCGGGGCAGTGGGGCATCAGGACCCGGCCAGGCTTGCCCTTGCGGCCTGGTTCCTGAGCAGCTGAGACTTCAGCATGCTCAATTTTTTCATATGACAACTGGGACATCATACATGAGGCCAGTATAAGAGCAAAGAGCAAGTGGACTAGATTTTGCGACTGGGCTTGCAACAAGGGGCTGGACCCCATTGCCTGCACCCTGGACGACGTGCTGGCTTTCTCTGTGCATCTGGCTCATTCTGGCGGCCGGCCTGCCTATTTGATGGCCATCAGGGGCGGCAAGAATTCCCCGGAGCACGTTTTTTCAGCAGCCAACCCCGTGGTAAAGGCCCACCTCAAGAGGTTGTCAAGGCTTTTTCCTCCGGTGCACAGGCCTCATCCGGTATGGGACCTCAATGTGGTGCTTGTGGACTTGCAGCGCAAGCCCTTTGAGTAGATGGCCTCAGTGGACATCCAGCTGGTAACGCTGAAGACAGTACTATTGTTGGTGTTCACTTCTGCGCTCAGGGTCCGCGAGCTGCAGGTGTTATCATGCAAACCCTTCACCATGTTTCATATTGAGGTCATCTTGTGCTCTCATCTAAGTTTTCTGCCCAAGATGGCCTCTCAATTCCATTTGAATCAGGAAATCTGCCTCCCAGTGTTCTTCACAAACTCACAGTCGGAGGCGGAAAGGGCTTTGCATTCCTTGTACCTTAAGAGAGTCCACAAGTTCTCTCTCGGACAAAATTCTACAGGAAGTGTGAGTCGTTCATCACTTCTGGGGGCAAGTCTCCCGGCACCCAGGCTACTTAAGCGTCTATAGCCTGTTGGATGGTTCAGGCCATCTCAAAAAGGCACACACGTCCATGGGCAAACCAGTTCCTGAGAGGATACATGCCCATGCCAGCACCAGACACGATGCAGAATTCAGCCAGGTGGTTCTGAAGAACCTTGTTGCTTCATCCAAGATATGAGGCAGGTTGTCACAGCTCCACCCTATGGTCTTGTTCGGTGGAATCACCCACAAGGATGGAGGAAAGGGGATGAGACTTGAGTTATTAAAGTTACTCACCGTAGTGACTAGAGGAATGATAGTCCCATTTTCTCCATACGTTCCTCCCCCACCCCCGCTTATATGCTATGGGCTAATATATCCAGTGTAGCCAGGTATTTAAGCGTCCGAAGTGTAAAAGGGGACTGAGGAGAGGTGCCGGTGGGCAGGGCCCCTGCAGGGATTGGGGGGGAGATTATGTTCCCACGCCCAACGCTGCATCCTGCGCGATATACTACATTTAAAGGGGAAGCTCAATGTTTTGCTGCCAAAGGATCCGGTACCGTTCCCATGTTGGGGGACAGCCCACAAGGATGGAGGAAAGGGGACTATACACTAATCTCCTCGTACCAACTCTTTACGGACTACATCCAAATCCATCTTCTCTTTTCCTGAAATCTCCCCTGATCACTATCAAGATTTCCAAGTGTCTGCCATAAAATATCGGCTGGCTTTGCATTCAGGGGTTAAACACTTCCAAAACAGGGGTGCTCTTCTTACCTGCCAAATCTCCTCCCCAGTCTATCCGGTTCCCACCTGACTCTCCCCTACTCCTCTTCAGTTACAAACTTTGGCGTCATCTAAGTAAAACCTAGAAACACCTAGCATCACTTTGAGTTAATTTAGACCTCTCCCGTCTAGTCCTGTCATCATTATTTGTTGTCTTTGTCTACTTGTTAGCGCTTTGATGCCTACGGGCTTTAGCGCTTTATAAACAAAATAAATAAATAAATCTAGGATTTCACAATTTCTCTACTTTTCATCTTCAAAAATGCAATGGAGGGCTCGCCTCAACCTCCTTATTAGGAAACTCAGGCACTTCCTTCCTTACAACACTGTCAAGCATCTCTAAACCACTCTGGTCTTTGCTAAATTGGAATACTGTGCCAGCATACTCTTCGGTTTCCCAAACTATGCTTCATGACCTCTTGGCAGGATCATTACCTATGCTACCAGGAATCTCTGAACTCCCTCAATTCACACCATCCCGTCACCAAGCTGGATAACATCTAAGCTGGATATCCGACTATGTAAAACACGGCCAGATTTAAATTTCTTCTGCTAGTTTACAAATCTATCCACCGTAAGGCATCCCCATACCTATCCTCTATCCAACTCTGCAAGCCTTCTCAATATCCTCTCTGCCTCGACTACCCTTGTGTCACCTCACCCTTGCTTTGCTTCTCGCTTCAGCTCTATCCTCTTGCTACATTTGCATGGAATCCTCTTCTCCTGCACATCCAAGAAACAGTCCACAACGATTTGTTTGAAGCCAAATTGAAAGCCTACCTCCTCGCTTCATCTGCCTTCATGCTAATATTTTTCCTGTGCCTCTATCCCTCACTTTCTCTACCTCCACTCTAGCACTTCATCCATCATGATCACATCCCTAACATAACTAGCTGTACCGTCTACCTGCACTCAAAAATTTCTAATATTCATTGTCCTTAATTCATTTACATCCACCCACAAATTGTCCCCAGTGACTGTTCCATTTACTCCCCACTGCCATGTATTTTAGCTGAGCAGGAAGACAATACCTTCATGAGATAGGAGCACTCACAAACTGTGTAAACCTCTTTTATAGCTAGGACACGCACATGTCTTTAATAGGTGGGCATATATATTGCAGAATGCATTTTAGTACAATAAGGCAGTTTTCCATTTAAATTGTATTTGACAAGTGAATAATAACGCAATCCTTTACTATCTTGTGAGCAGTCTGGGCTTCGAGCCAGATTATCAATTGTTTTGGTACACAAGTGATCACTGTAGGCATAGGTGCTAGGCTGGAATCCCTGATGTACCCATAATAAATCAATATTGTGACTCACTCCAATCCACTGGATATAGTTTGACATGCTGACGGGCAGAGCCAAGGACCAAAGTATACAGAATAACTGGCCCCTTTCTGGTCTATTGAGAAGGGAGAGGTTCATTTTTATGTCCTGGTATTTTTGCAGCATTAAATTTGAGTTCAATTGTATTATAGAGGCTCAAAAAGCTGCTTTTGACGGTTTAATAGAATAATAATTTATTGAGCTGTTTTTTTTTTAATATAGTTAATCATAAACCTTTTAAACACATTACATCCTTATTTCAATTGCAAAAACAGTATTCTACATTTTCACTTGAAAAAAAAAAATCACATAAGGAGGACATGCTCTCGTTAATATTAGACGTCCATTGTTAATGTTCGTCTCTGTGAGATCTTGTTTCTTTTGGCGTGATCACCAGTTGTTTTTTCATCCAGAGCACTATTCAGGACTTCTTCCAAAAATGTCATTGAGGCCAGGATTAGGCTTGCGTTTTCCCTCCAATTACAAGGTTGTTCCAACATTCTCAGGCCATTGGGGATTGAGTCAGTTTTACAAAATGTTCCAGGTATGTAGTTCTTGTGTCTCAGATGCCTACATTCTACCATCAGATGAAGTATCTCGTTTATTTCTTCACAGAATCTGCATGTCGCCCCCTGGACACACTGGCGATTCCGTGTTTGAAATACCTCTCCTGTTGGGAGGGTGTTCAGTCGGAACCTCATGAATAGACTGCAGTAATGATCTGAGGGAAATTTTATCAGGTAGCCTGGAGTACAATTGAGAGCTCTTTCGGCTATGTGCATGGAGTCTCAATATTTTGCTCTTACATCTTGAGTTTTGATCCAATCATGTTTTAATATCTTTTTTGCCTTGTTCGGGGTTGATATCGGCATGTCGGTCGTAATATCTAAGGATTCTAGACAGGTTAAACATTTCTTTTTCCACTTTTCTAGCAACCATGCAGTTCCGATGATCTCGAAGGGAGGGAGATGGTAGATAATTATGGTTTTCCTGAAGACGGATAGGGTATACCAGAGGACCACTGACTTCATTGATTGGAGGCCGAGCTCCCATCTTCGAGGAGATGGGTGTCTTTTCGCTAGTTTCAGTACTTGTCTCCACAAAATGCCCTCTAGAATCCCTTGCATGTGTCAGGTCAAGTTTAAAAGTGATTCTTCTCCATATGTTAGAATAGGCTGGACCTTTTGCTTGTAGAAGCTTATGATCCACATGTGTGCATTTTCCATATCGCTTAAGCATTGCCTGCCCCTGGCCTGCTAGTCTTTTGGTTTCATCTCCAAGTGTCTGATAGCAGGCTGTTGGGGAGGATTCTCTGTTAAGGCTAATTTCCCAAACCTAGTGAGTCCCCCAGCAGCTTTGCTGGATTTTTGGGGTTTATTATTTTCTCCTGCTAAGAGAGAGACTTTTTCTCCCACTCTTAGGCATGATTTGAGAATGCCCTTTGACTATGTAATGTGTTTTATGGGCTATCAGGTCTTTTACTCCATAGGGCTTCATGTGGTTTTGGTATGTGTGTGACACAGCACCCTCAGTGCAGTAACACAGGGGTGTCATAGTGACCCCCAATCATAGACTCCATACCCTGGGACTGACTACTGTCTCCCAGGGCATGTAAAGTCACCATTGGCTTTACTAGTCTCAAATTGTGAACAGAACCAGTACAAACCATCATATTGTGGAAGTACTGGTAGGGGTAATTCGATTGCCCCTGGGTCTGTTTTCCAAGGGGGCACTGTCCAGTCCCCCCTTGTCGAGTTTCTGGCTGGTGGCAGTGGATACCACGCGAAATATACCAACGGAATATTTCATATGGGATTTTCCCATTCATTTTAAACGCACCACATTTTGGTGCAATGTTAAAGATACCGCCGGGTTATTTAATTAATATTTATTCCCCGGTTGGGTCTTTTTGCCAGGACTCAGTTTTAAAATGGCGTTTGTGTTCGCCTCTGAAACTCTAACCCAAGTAGAGCTCTTAGTTCCACTTTTTGGCGGGCTTCTCCACAGAAGCCCTCCAAATAGTGCCACTCTGGGGTCAACAGGATGTGTGGGAGGGGGATTAGGCACCATGGACTGAGTTGCCTTGGCAACTCAAGTCGCACTTGTGTGATTGGCCCAGTGGTCACCACTTAGCATGCTTGAGTGACAGCTAGGCTGATGAATGGGGGTTTTGCTGCATAAAAGCAGGGCTTTGGGGACTGGAACTTCAGAAGTCGCCACAGGACCTAAAGAATCCGAAGAGGGGATAAGCTGAGCCATCTACAACGACGACACCACCGGTGGAGCCCTGCTGTAGGAACTCACCACTTCCCAGACGACAGAGGAAATCTTCTTCCAGGAGAGTCTTCTTCCCTTTGAGCTGGTGGGACCAACCAGTTTGCCTTTTTTCACCTTTCTGGATCGTCTTGTGGTCGAATCGCCCATGCCAAGCACCCCGGCGGCTGGGTAGCCAGGCTTCACCACTAACACGAATAAAAGGGTTGTACCTTTTAACCGGGAAACCCCGCGGCTGGTTTCTTCCCTGGCAGTGCAATGACCTCCAGCTTTCCTCCAAGTCGAGATCATCTCTTCCCCTGGACGAAGCCCCGACTTGCAACCGCTGCCAGGAACAACTGCCCCCGCTGGAGCTTTCTCACTATTTCAGGTACTGTGTCCCGCATAGTCTCCCTTGCAATAGATTGTCCAAGGTGTCCCATAAATACTTGACCATCTATCCTGGGGTGACCTCGGACCTGCTAACTTTACTTTTCTGAACTGATCCAACCTCTTGACTTTTCTGCAAAGACTTTGAGTGCATTGCCACTGTGTGATCTTGGGCACATTCCACCTTGCTCTCTCCAAGAGTGGGCCTGGCCTATGAACTTTATGCTCTACAGTGGACCGTGCCTTTCTTGACTTGCTGTGGTTTCTTAAAAGTGTTGGTACTGTGTTATTTTCCTATTCTGCCTTCTCTCCCTTTTAAACAAATTATTGGAGTGCCATCTACGGTTACGGGCTCACCTCTGTTTTGCTAAATAAGTGGTGTCTTAACCTAGACTTGTCGAATAATTAACTAGGGAGGTGTATGTACTTATAGTGACTGTTTGAACTTGCTCGACATATTAGTGCCAGTGTATTTTTTACAAGTGTGTTTTTAAATAAAGAATTATATACTTTTATACCAAAGCTCTGGTCAGTGTTTGCTTGTGCTACTGTATTTTTAGCCCTATCGTGTATACTCTACATATTGCCTCACTCTTCTTGAGAGAAGTCTGACTGCGCAGCCACAGCTACCAGGTAAATCTGGGTGGTGCAGACTGCTACCAATTGGGTTTACTGCTTACTCCTGTAGTCTTAAACTTTTTGAAGTGGTCCCTAAAGGAACTGCACAGGTTTCTGCCTAACACAGGCTTTCTCACATGTTTCGATTGATCGTGACGCCCAAATACACAATTGACTCCACTTAAGCCAGTTTGTTTCCTTCAAATTTTCAAACAAAGCCTCCCTTTTGGCTGTAGCTTTTTTGGTGTGGGCTAGCCAACTCTTGAGGTTTATCCTCAAATCATTCGTTTCGAAGTAGGACATGAATGCAGTCAATCTGCTCTACAGACCAATTAGGGTTTTATCGATTATCACCAAGTCGTCTGCATAGAGCATCCAGGGAATAGGTTGTTTCTGAATTTTGGGTGGGAATGCAATTAGAGTTTTGAGATTCCTGCATGTCAGATAAAGATTGAATAGTGATGTGGCTAGGGGGCAACCCTATTTCAATCCCCTATATGTGTTGATCTTCAGTCACATTGCTTTGCCTGGTCATCCTGACTTCTATTGATGTTCGAGTATATAAATCGCTTCCAATAAGATCGGGCGGGCAGCCCCACTCACATAGTGTAAACTGAGAGAAATTATGGAAGAAATTATCAAACACTTGTTCGTCGTCGATAAAGGCTAGGAAGTAACTCACTTTAGTTTTGATTGTATTAAGTTTTAATAAGTTTAGGCGGAAGATGTTTAAAGACGCACCAACACCTTTTACAAAACTGCAGTGAAGACTGGCAGAATTAATTGCCCACCTATTCAGGTCACGTAAAAGGATGGTTCAAGAAAAGCAACAGGACGATAGTTTGGGGGGTCTTCTCCGTCGCCCTTCTAGAATAGGGAACAACGATGGCTCGTTTCCAGGAGTTTGCAATTGTTTTTGTTCACATGATCTGTTTGAAAAGACCATCACCACCCCCCCCCCCCCAACCCTACCCCGCCCTAGTTATAAGTGCTTCAATTCAATGTCACCTATCGCAATCAAATGAAAATGTTCCTGGAGAGTTCACAGTTCCCACATTGTCCAGCTTCAAAATGGTGCATAAAAGGTGGTAAAGTGTGATATCAATGCAGTTTGAGACCTGTGATGTTTGTAACACCAATTGAAATCTGGCATCATTAATAAGCTTCCATAAATTTCAGGAATTCTTTGTGCATACAAGGCCAAGCATATTGTTAGGGAGAATTCTCATTCTATGGTTAATTTCCCTTACCTAGTGAGTCCCTCAGCAGCTTTGCAGGATTTCTGAGGTTTATTTTTTCCACTTGATAAGAGTGTGAACCTTTTTCCCACTCTTACAGTGTATTTTTGTGTGTATTGTACTTTGTGCTCATGGGCTATGGGGTCTCACCAACTCCCTAGGCATCATCTTCTCATGTGTGGTTACACAGCACCTTCAGTGCAGTGACACAGGGTTGTTTGTCTCTATGACTTCCCAATGACTCAATTTTTCTGGGACTGACTCCTGCCCCCCAGAAACATGTAAAGTTGCCATTAACTTTATATAGTCATATTCACCACAGATCCAGTACACTCCATCTTACATGGAGTATTGGAAAGGGTTAATTCCTATCCCCTTTTATCTGTGCCTCTTGGAGCTTTGTTTCGCTCCCTTAATATTAAGAATTGGCTGGTGGCAGTGGTACCTACCCTAACTTTTCTACTGCGGTTATATTATATAACGTGCTAATGTTTTAGGCTAATATAGTAGCCTCGAACATGAAACCCGCTTGACCATATTGGTTTTCATTTGGCTCCGGTCGGGTTTTATCACAATTTCTTTTTGTTAAAGTCCTTCTTGTGTTTTACTTTGCGCGGCAAACTAGGTTTGCCTTCTTTGTTCAACGTCATTTGGCGGGCTTCTCCAGAGAAGCCCTCCTACCTGCGCCTGGGTGTCTAGGTGGGCTGAATGTGAGGGAGGGGTGTAGTCACCCTCTGCACAGGGTCTCCTTAGAGACCCAAGTCACACTTTGTGTTCATTGGCTGAGGTGGTTGTCTGGGCTGGACAACCCCCCTGCTGAGTGATTGACAGCCAGGCTGTGTGAATGGGGGATTTTGGCATAAAAGGTAGGACTCTTGGGCTAGAAGTCAGAGTTGCGACAGGAACTGCAAGGAACCGAAGAGAAGCGGAGAAGAAGACGGCTGCTGCATTCCCGAGTCCCGGTGAAGCCCTGCTGCAGTCCTGAGCTATCTACCGTTCAACGACAAGAGAAGATCCAGTCCAGAGTCTTCTCCCCTTGAGCTTGGTGGGATCAACCAGCTCGCCTTCCACAGTCAGAGGATCCTCTTCTTGGTCGGAATCGCTGCATACAGCTGTAGTGGTCCGGATAGCCATCTGAAGAGCCTCTCCTGTTTTAAAGGAGCACCCCTTTTATTCACCGTTGCTTTTGCTGCTGCTGGCCTCATCCCTGGGTAGTGCAGATCGCTCCAGACTTCATCCTTCTTGTCCACACGACTGAAGCGCCGGGAACCAGGAGTCTGCAGGAACTACCAGGAACAACTGCTGTGGCACAAGCTTTTCTTCCAACGAATAAGGTACTTTGTCAGACTTCGAGGAATTAGGGTGAACCCTTTTCTCCTCACCTAAGGCTTGTCCTCATCTTCCTTCCCTCTTATAACACTTGCTACCCTTTTGACAATATCTAATTACTCCTGGCAATCTTGAATAGTGAACTGTTCCAACCTTGTTATCCTTGACAACAGGACCCCTGTCCATTTGACACTGGAGCAGGCCTATTGACTTTTACCTACGTTTTAGAAAGTGGTCTCTGATTCCATCTGCCTAGACAAAAGTATTGCCTACGATTTTTATCCCCAACTTGTGTTAACTCCTGTGATAAGCATGTTTTACTCCGGTAACATTTCTTTCCGCGGGTACGTCTTTCTTTAGTAAGACCGAACTGTCATTACTGTCAAAAAGTGATTGCGTATTAACCCACGGTAACGTCTTTGTTGCACAACAATGGTCTGTCAAAACCCAACGTACTTACCTTGAATTATTCTGCACAAGAGGAATTGGTTGTGTGTAGTGTATTGAAGTGTGGTTTGAATTTTAATAGAAGTGAAGTGTTTTATGAACAGATGGTTTAAATATAAATGCATCCTACTTTTTAACCAGAAACCTTGAGTCAGTATTTGCTTGAGTCACAGTAATTGTAGTCCTTTGTGTAATCTCTACTACTGCTCATTTGCTCTTGAGATAAGTCTGGCTGCTCAGCCACTGCTACCACTTTTTTCTGTGTAATACAGGCTTGTACCAAAGGTGAAATTGTATTACCACTTGTAGTCTTAACCTTGTCTAGTGGTCCCTAAGGGCACTGCCCAGGATTCTGCTCAACATATATGTTCGACATCCTGTTGGTATCTTGAGGCTCTTGTTGTAAGTAGCCAGTTTCTATATTTTTGTTTTCTTTTCTTGATCTGCACGTTTTTCCCCCAATTGACCATCTTGGTTAATTTTCGTCCGATCTGCACAAAGAGCTTTCCTTGCTTCCACCACTATTGTGTTTTGTGTGGGGTTTGGGGTGAAGGAAGGTCTCATGTTTTCTATTTTTTTTAAAACCTCTCAACAACCATGCATATTCTGCCTCATCGTTGGGGTTCGTAAAGTAGTTGATAAGTGCTTTGGTTATTGTTATTACATCCTTAGCCTTTAATCTTAGCCTTAGCCTGTTCCTTCCTTGTGTTGATACTTGCAACGGGACACCAAGCCTTCTTGCTTCTAGCATCACTTGATCACACATTGAGTAGATTAGGATTGCTCGTAGGCATCTGTATTATTTTGAACCACTCAATTAGATGTACAAAATCAGTTGAGACAAATGCATAGTTTAAACATGCTCTAGCTGTTCCTCTTGACCAGGTTAACTTACCTGGGATGTCTCCCTTGATTTGTGCATTCAACAGGTGGAGATCACACGCCAACATTTCTTCAAGCCATTTAGGTGGTTGATTGTATAGCTTGTTCTTGTTTATGTGTGTGTTCATATACCAGTTTCATGTTGAAATCTCCACATAAACATGTGGGTTTTTGAGGGTTACTAGTATACCATCTAGTACCTGTTATTGTACTGGAGAATAGTCCCTGCTCACACATTGCAGCATAGATTGAATACAGCAATCATCATTTTGTCCGTTCCACCCTTCATTTGTTTTTCCACTATCACAATTTGAGTGAAGAGGTTGGGGTTTAATATCGCCTTCACAGTCAAACCCACATCCCTCCTCAGAAGTGTCAGTAGACCAGAGTATGGTCTCGCAGATATTCCTTTTTTTGTACTGTTTAAGTAGCAATCATAGCCTTCACTACAGGGGTTAGTTCTAGGAAAAGTCTCTTGTAGACACAAGACATACTTCTGGAGTCCAAGTTCCTCGTTGTTAAATACATGGGTAAATCCCAGAGAATTCCAAAATTCAATTTTGAGGGCCAATACATTTTCTTGATCTTAGCTTCGATAGTTGTGGTCAGCAATCAACGCCGCTGGTAACCATGACCAGTCCTTTTCATTAGGTTCGGGAATATAGTTAGGCACGATTGTATGCAGTACCCTCTGGGTGCACTACAACAACCCTGACCTCCTGGCAATAGGAACCCAACCTTTAGTAGAAGACTGTATTACACAGGTTGGAAGCGTGTTGAGCAGCCAGGCCTATCTCAGGAGGGGTCAATGTGAGCTGTGGGAGAGTTGCACAGAGATTCACAGTGACAAGTATTCAAATAAACTCTTACACACAAGGTTTCTTGATTAAACAATTTATTTAACAGTCAGTTTGAGTAAGCCTTCTTCAGAAGGAGCAATATAAAAGTAACACAAATACACTCCAAATACACACTCTTACCCATTTGGGATGGCACAGACACTTCCTACAACCTCAGGTGATTCAATAGCTAGGACACTGGACATTAATATATCACTGTTGCATTTGTTTTGTTTATGATTTATAATGCGCGCAAGACCCAAAAGGTATCAGGGCGCAGCAGTTACAAGACAATGCGAAGCTTAGTTAAAAGGAATCAAAAGTGTGATACATTAGTTCCAAACAGGGTATACCACTATTTACAGATATTACAGGGTATTATGTACAGAATTATACTTGCCTCCACAGGGTGACATAAGGTAAATCATGAATGAAGTACAGTACTTACAGTAGCAGGATATACAAATATTTGCAGATGTTGTAGACAAGGTGCACCAAGTAGAGGTGGCAAGCTAGGGGTTAGCCTGTAGGCGTTATTATTTACAGTTCAGTTGCACAGGCGGAGGGTTATACAACATGCAAGTTAGTAGTCGTTAGATTTCAGCCAAAGGATAGTGTTAAAATAGGACTGGTCTGTTCTCAGTGTCGGAGGAAAGGAGTTCCATAATTTAGCCGCTTAGACAGGGAAACTGTTGCCTCCAATTGGGGATAGTTTTAATCTAGGGATGGACAAGCGATCCTCGTTTGCTAATCTGGTTGGTTTTAAGGATGTCTGTTTATGGAATCTTTCAGAGAGGTAGGTGGGGGCTGCGTTATTAAGCGATTTATGGGTGAGTGACAACGTTTTTAGGAGGATTTTGTCGTTGGTAGGAGCCAGTTATTCTAACATCTACTCCCAGAGATGTGGTTTCTTTTGGAAATACCCAATGCCGCCCTGAGGGCGTTGTTTTGTAAAGTTTGGATTCTTTTGATGATGGATTTATTGGAACCTATGTACATAGCGTTGCAATAATCCAAGCAGGACAGGATGAGGGCTCTAGCCAGGATGGTACAGCTGTATTCAGAGAGAAATGGCTTACCTGTTCTGATATGTTTGCACGTATAGGCCGTAGAGGATGCTAGCGTGTTGACCTGTTTGGAGAATGAGAGCGTGGAGTCGAGATAAAAACCTAATGTTTTTAGCTCCTGTGCTACCATTTAGGGCAATACTTAGGAGTATGTCAAAGAAAAAGATTAGAATAAAACAAGAGATCTCACAAATATTCTGAAGCAGGTAAGTACTTTTGGTAGCCCCCAATGCAAAGTAAATTCGCCCCTTCCTGGGAGGAGGGCTAAACACAGTCAGAGGGAAGACGTTATTCAGGGAGCCAGGCCAGGCCAGGCCAAAGTCAACTGGACAAAAGTCAAAGTGGGCTGAAGCAATTCTTGCAGGTAGGTAGAAGTCTTTGCACAATGTTCTAGAAGACTTTGTAGAAAAGAAGAAATCAAAAGTAGGGCCACAAGCGGATTAGGCTTGTGAGGTAAAGAAGCTGTTTGGAACTCTACAGAAGCAACCCCGACAGGTCTCCACTAAGAACAAGTGAGGTTACACAACAAGAGGTAAGTTCTCTTAGACTTTACAGTACCTTTGGTTAGAAGAAAAGGGCTTTGGCTGGCTTCGGTTCCTGTGCAGCTCTGCAGATGCTGGGTTCCTGGGCCTCAGTCGTGGGGACAAGAGGGAGGATGTCTGCAGGACTCCTGCACTGCAACGGGAAGATCAGCGACAGAAAAGGACCAACTTCTATTCAGTGACACTTCCCTGTTTCAGCTCCTCGTGTCTAAGCAAATAGCAACACTGCGGACTCTTGGCTGTCTAGATGGGCTTTCCTTGCATCTGGGGTCCAGCACTCTGTTGAGGTGGCTCAGGCTCTGTCAGTCCTGCTTCCTGGCAGTCTGGAGGATCTTCCTGGAGCTCTTGGCCAACTTAAAAGTAACCCACAAACTGGTGATCCTCTCCCTGGCTCAACGGTTTACAGCAGCGACAGCAGTGGAAATTCAACCAGCTTCGAGAGGTTGTCCAGGTGGCTTACTTTGGAGTTGATTGGTTCACCAACTTCAGGGGAGAAGTCGTCCTTGTAGGGCTTCCCTAGTCGAAATGAATTCTGAGCTTCAGCAGAGCAGCAGGGCTTCACCGGGCGAACCAACGGTCCAGGAGTTGCCGCAGGAGTCTCTTCCAAGTTCTTCCCCGGATTCGTTGGACAAGTGGTCGATTGAACCTTCCAAGCCAAAAAGCCTTGCCTTTATTGCAGGTTTCTCCCATTCATTCCAGCCTAGCTGTCAGTCACTCAGCAGGGTGGCTGTCCTTGCCAGACAGCCAGCCGGCCAATCACTTAAGAGTGCATTTCTGTCTCCTAGGAGACCAAGCACAGGGAGTTTCGGGCACCTCCCTCGTTTCCTGCCCCCGGCAGACACCCTGGAGCCAGAAGCAGGCTTCATTTGTGAATCCCACCAAAGAAAAAACGAACAAAGGGGCCAAACCTGGTTTGGCACACAGAGTAAATATCAAGAAGGACCCTTCTAAAAAGAAATGGCGAAAAAAGAAGACCCGGGCCATTTTGACACAAATGGCACCCTTGGGTGCTTTACTGCAGCTGCGAACGCAGCCCGTGGTAAAAGCACATCACAAACCACTGCCTCCAGCTATTCGTCGAGGAAAGGGTAACAAAAAGATGTTACATGAGAAACTAGACAAAAGGGGATACTAAGTAACTCCTCCAGCACACTATTTTAAGATGGTGTGTCCGGAGTCTAGAAAATTATAAATGTAAGTAGTCAATTTCACTTCACTGCTCTTGGAAACAGTTTATCTAAGAGAAGGTATTTAAACCTTTGGGAAATCGTAAAGACTTACCTGTGCCACTGCACTGAAGGTGCAGTGTGACAACGTAAAAGATGCCTATGGAGTTTGTCAGACTCCACAACCAAAAGAAACACAGAGAAAACAGATATAAAAGTACAAAGTCCCAAAGTTCAGCAAAAGAGCTGGGGGTGTCTATGGTGGAAGGAATTTAGCACTAAACTGAAAATTCTCCCTAACAACTATCATGTTTGAGCACAGCTTGAGTCATCACTACTGTCGATTCTCTTGAGCAGTTTTGTCTTTCAAGATACAAGTGAATAACTTTGAAACTTATTCTTCGCGGCTTCAGTATTTAATCAATGCCTTCCTGTGGGCCCTTTTCCGTGTTTCAGGGGTCTTATATCAAGGATTCTCTTGGTTGGAGTTGAATGATCCAATAGTTCAAAACCCAGGGGCAAATAATCTGTGGCTGCCTGAGAAACCTGATAGAATGGAGAAGCCTAGTTTGTTATTACAGAATCATTACCCATTGTTAGAGAATCACTTCCCATTTAGGGATTCAGTTATCCATCATTCATTCTGATTAGTAGTGACATGAAGTAGTGACATTAGACTATCCACATTATTCTGCCACTTTGTATGCATTTGCAATTTGCTATAGAATGAGGCCTGTTCTATTTGAAGTGCCATGTAGAGACACATGTTATATTTGTAGACACATGTAGAGATATGTATGCATTGTAGAGACATGCATTGAGTGTGCACTTAGAATATGCATGGAGGCATTATAGATGGCGCTTGGGTTTGCGAGTGAGAGTAAGCAGTAGAGAAAGAATGAGGCCTATGGCATTCTGAAGCCATTCCATTAAGACAGAAGAGAAGAGCCACTTGGTTCTGTGCGAAGTTGTTATGGTACACTGTGAAAGATTGGAATGCGTAAACAGTTTGGTTGATAAGAGGTCGCCTTTGCCTTAGTAGAGAAACAGGGAGGCCTTATCAGCCTGGGTTGGTGCTTCGCAGACAGAGAGAAGGTGGGGGCAAGCAGCACCATGAAGAGAGGGGGAGAGCTTTGCAGGGAGAGACATGAAGAGAGGGATTTGAATGGAGAAATATGAGGAGATGGTAGGATGCTTCGCAGACAGAAGAAGGCCATGGTATAGATATGTCACAAATGTCATGATGACCAGAACACGCAGTGATTGAAAAGTACAAGTACTTGCATCACAGACATTTAGGCACTGCCCACATTTAGAAATGCTGACAGAACAAGTTACTTTCTTACCTGGTAACGTTCTTTCGATGGCATGGTACGACGACGTATTCCATATCTATGACAGGTAATCACCACAGCTGTGCTGCTTCGGAAAGGTTTTTGGCATCCTGCGTCAATGACGTCAATACACTGTCCTCGAGGGCCTCCATTGAGCCGACGTCACCGGATGTTATAAGTAGGACACACGGCGCCCGTAGCCTCAGTTGTAGTTTTTTTTCCCCAGAATGTGTGGCACGAATCTTCTGCCAGTATTACCACAGAAAGCCTTGCGGAAACGTAAGCTGCAATCGCATAAGAAATTCTGTAGTGGGGCAGGCTGGGAGGGTACGATATGGAATACGTCATCGGACCATCCCATCGAAAGAAAGTTAACTGGTAAGAAAGTAACTTGTTCTTCGAGGGGATTGGGTCCTCCGATGTATTCCATATCTATGACAGACTTCCAAAGCAGTACCAACGTATGGAGAAGGGAAAATAATTTAGAATGCCCATTCAAATTGCAGAATAAAGGACCGCCTTGCCAAAGGCCAGGTCCTGCCCATGGATAGCATCTAGGGAGTAGTGTCTTACAAAAGTATGGACCGAAGCCCATGTGGCTGCTTCACAGATGTTACAAATAGGAACACTCCTCTGCAGGGCAGTAGAGGCAGCCACACCCCTAGTAGAATGGGCCTGTAAACCTACCGGAGGGTCCTTACCCGCCAAGCGGTAACATTCAGAAATTGTCAAGATAATCCATCTAGACAAAGTCTGCTTAATAACCGTTTGTCCCAAACGCCTTGCAGCATATCCTATAAAGAGCTGATCGTCCACTCTGACCCGGGACATGCGACAGATGTAGAAACTTAAAGCTCTCCTAGGATCCAACCTATGGAGCCTCTCCTCTTCCTTAACAGGATGCGGAGGAGGATAGAACGCCGGAAGAATAACCTTCTGGCTTCAATGAAATTCCAACACCACTTTCGGAAGAAAGGAAGGACGAACCCCAAGGAAAACCCTGTCCTTATGAAACACTGAAGGGTGGCTTAACAGAAAGTGCCTGCAACTCACTCACTCTGCGAGCGGAAGTAACCGCAACTAAAAATACAGTCTTAAGGGTTAACAGTCTCAAAGGACAAGAATGCAAAGGCTGAAATGGAGCACCCATTAGGAATTTTAGAACCAGGTTCAAATCCCAACCGGGCACCTGGAAAGGTGACGGAGGGAACACATTAGTAAGCCCTTTCAGAAACTGAGAAATGAAAGGAATTTTAAAATAAGAACAGTCCTCAGACGAGCGCCGCCAGTTAACCTTTAATGGTACCCACTTGCAGGCCCTTGTGGGCCAAGGAAAGCAAAACAGGCAGAACCACAGGAATGTCACATGAAAACGGATCCACATTCTGAACCGTGCACCAGTCGCAGAACTTTCTGCACCGGCAACAGTACAGGGACTTTGTTGCATGCCGTCTGGCCGAAAGCAACACCTCCTTCACGTCTTCAGGGAGGTCCCAATCCTTATACCTCAACCTTTCAGAAGCCAAGCGTGAAGGGTTGAGGGATTTGACCTCTGGATGGAGAACCTGACCACCCCCCCCCCCCTCCCGTGAGAGCAGATTGTCTCGGTAGGGAAGATGGCGTGGAGGGCAGATGGACAAGTCAAGAAGATCCGGGTACCACGTTCTCCGGGCCCATGCCGGAGCAATGAGGATCATTCGGGAACCGAACCTCCGTAACCTCCGCAGCACTTGCGGAATGACGGGCACTGGAGGAAACGCGTACAGCAGTGGGAAGGACCACTCCACCACGAACGCATCTCCTAAGGATCCTCTTGGGGGAAATTCACACGAGCAGAACCTTTCGCACTTCCGGTTGACACTGGTGGCGAAGAGATCCACTTGAGGGGTCCCCCAAAGGTCGAAGATCTCCAGGAGAATCTCCTGAGCCAGCTCCCACTTGTGAGAGATCGCGCTCTGCCTGCTCAGAGCATCCGCCGTCTCGTTTTCGTCTCCGGCCAGATGAACTACCGAGATCGAAATTTCCTGCTGGATGGCCCAGAACCAGAGCTGCATCGCCTCCCTACACAGAGGAAGTGACCATGCCCCCCACCCCCCATTTTTGTTGAGGTAATGCATGGCCACTGTGTTGTCCGTCAGAATCAGGACATTCTTCCCTCGCACAGTCGGCAGAAAAGCCTTCAGGGCAAGCCTGATGGCCCTCCGCTCCAACAGATTGATATGGAGTCTGGACTCCGACAGAGACCAACGACCGCTGACTGTCAACTCGTTGGCATGAGCTCCCCATCCCGTGAGGGATGCGTCCGTCACGATCGTCACCTCCGGCTAGGGTAGCCAAAATGGAGCCCCCTTCATCTGATTGCCTTCAACGACCCACCACAGAAGGTCCTGGGCTACCGAGGGCGGCACCTGAACGGGATCCGACATCCTGCCGGAGGATTGTGACCGCTGCTTCTTGAGAGCCCCCTGCAAAGATCTCATCCGCAGTCGAGCCTCTGGCACCAGAAGAATGCAGGATGCCATGAAGCCGAGCAAACTTCAAGAACTCGAACGCTGGGAGACTCTGGGCATGTTGAAACTTGTGCTCCATCTGCAGAATGTGATGATCCCTCACCTGGGGAGGGAAACACTGCCCCAGGGATGTGTCGAGCACTGCTCCGATGTACTGGAGCCGCTGGGTTGGCGTCAAGTGGGACCTCTTTAAGTTGAGGGAGAAGCCCAGCTTGTGAAGGGAGTGGCAGGTGACCGACAGATGATCCAGGACTAGCTCCGGATAGCACGCCCTGATCAACCAATCGTCCAGGTAGGGGTAGATGTGAATCCCCCCTTTCCTGAGATACGCTGCCACCGCGACCATGAGCTTGGTGAAAACCCTCGGGCGGAGGTCAATCTGAACGGCAGGACCCGAAACTGAAAGTGTGAGTCGACAACCGCAAACCTCAGGTACTTCTTGTGCTTGGGATGGATCGGCACATGAAAATAAGCATCCTTGAGGTCGAGAAACACCAACCAGTCCTGAAGTTGAAGGGCCTGGAGGACTTGAGAGAGAGTAACCATCTTGAACGTGTCCTTCCTGAGGAACTTGTTCAAACCACCCAAGTCCATGATGGGTCTCAATCCCCAGTCTTTCTTCGGAATCAAAAAATAAGGGGAATACCATCCCTTGTTCCTCTGCGCTACAGGCACCAGTTCTATGGCGCCTTTCCCCAGCAGGGATTCGATTTCCTGCGCAAGGAGCGGATCCAGACTCTTCAAAGAGAGATTCCATGGTGGATTGTCGTGAGGCCTCAGCCCTAAAGGAAGACAGTAGTCGTGGGCTATGATCTCCAGAACCCACCCATCTGAAGTAATTGCACGCCATTCTACAAGATGCTGTGCCAGCCTACCCCCAACCGGCGAACCATGGGACATGGCCTCATGACTGAGCTGAAGTGGCTGCGGCAGTGCCTGAAGGCAAAGAGGCAACTGCTCGAGCAGCCTTGGCACCTCGAGTACCATGGTTTCCACCTCTGGTACTTCTATGCTGGCCTCTGACTTGCAGCTCCCCTCGATTTACCAAAGGTCGAGTAATATCAAAAGGAACCTCCCCTCCATTGCTGTCCCATAGGACGAAAAGGCAGAGGTTGGCGAACTGCAGCGCTCAACGACTTTGCTGCAGCCTTCGAGGTCTGCAACCTCTCACGGCTCTCGCCAGCCTTGCTGCCAAAAAGATGGTCACCATCAAAGGACATGTTTAGAAGCCGGGTTGTACATCCGGAGCAAACTCCGACTTCCGCAACCACACAAATCTGCGCATCACGGTGCTCGCCGCCAAGGACCGGCTGACACAGTCGGCCACGTCCAGACCCGACTGAACCGATTCACACATGGCCTCCTTGCCATCCTGTCCAAGAGCAAGAAAGCCATCCCGTTCCTCCCCTTTGGGAATATGTTCAGCCGCTAAGGAAACAATTCCACAGAGAATGAGTGGAACGTGTTAAGGCACACACAGAGTTGATTGCTTCGAAAGCGATACCCCATGAAGAAAAAATGCTTTCTTCGCCCAACCGACAAAACGATTGTCGTGCCTATCAGGAGGGATGGTAGGGTACGACGCCTGTTTAGTCGGGGCCGTGGCCACCTGCACCATCAAACTCTCCAGAGTAGGGTGCACGGACAAGTAGCCGGGGTCGCCACTGGCTGGGCAGTATTTTCTCAGCAATGACTTCCCTACTGCCGGGAGACTCTCCAGAGCAGTCCAAGCCGCCGCCACCCTTCTATGCAAGGCCATATGGAATGGCAGAATCAGGTCAATTGGTGGACCTACGTCCAGGATATCAGTCAGGTCATCCTGCAGAAAATCCAGGGCGTAGACCACTCCAAGTACTCCGACACCCTTGACATAAGCCGCCAGTACGAAGACTCGGCGTGCGTACCAGGCTCAGGCCTACCAAACTCCACCTCCGGGGAGGTGTCCAGACCACTGACGTCGTGCCACGACTGACGCAGGTCTTCAATCAGGCTATGACCAGACAATATTTCGTCAGGTACCTCATCAGGAACCAAACCTTCCTCAGACCCTTTTTCCACCTCAGAAATATAATCCAGATGCTGGAATGGGGGGCACTGAAAAAAGGGACAAAAACATTTTTGGACTTGGCCAGACCCTTTATTGGGGGTTGCACCGTACCACGGGGTACCTCCGACAAAGCATCCTCGAAAGGCGTTGAGGGCGTCGATGGAATTGGCATCGACGGCCTCGACAGTCCTCGAGGGCTGTGCCCCGAGCGTGTCCTTCGACGGCGGTGCCCCGAGCGTGTCCTTCGACGGCCTCAGCACCGATGGCGTCGAGGGTTTCCTCGGAGCTAGAGCCTCAAGTGAACCGCTCGATGGACATGGCACCGATGTCTTCAAAGAAGAAGTCACAGGCTCCGACGGTCTCAAGGGCGTCGAGGACCTGGAGCGGGCATGGCTAGAGCGATCTACCTTGTCTGATCGAGACCTCGAAGGTTCTCGATTATCGCGCCGACCAACCGGGCCCAGACGTGGAAGGCGACCAGTGACGGTGCTTGAGCGAGTGCCTCGATGAGACAGAAGAATGGCGGGAACCACTCCGGGACCGAGACCCCCCATGGATTTACGCCGACTATGCGGAGAGTCGCCCCTCCAATCGTCGGTGGAAAGTCCAGTGGACCTCGGCTTACGGGGTTTGGAAACCCTACCTACCGAAAGCTTCTTCCGCTCCCGCAAGGCCTTCGACGTGAGAGACTGGCATTTGTCACAATCATCCGTAGCGTGGTCCTCCCCGAGGCACCAGAGGCAGGCGTCGTGGGGGTCCGTCGGCGACATCTTGGAACCGCAGTCCAGACACTTCTTGAAACCCGACCATGGGACGGAAGAAGAGGAAGACATGATACAATCTTCACAAACCAAGTTCGAAGAACTGATAGAAACTCTGAAGAACCGCGGCTTGCCAAGATCTCCGAAGCGAACACGTTTGCGGAAAAACGTAACTGAGGCTACAGGCGTCTTGCGTCCTACTTAAAACATCCGGCGACATTGGCTCGACGGAGGCCCTCGAGGACAGCGTATCGACGCCGAAAATTTTTCCAAAGCAGCACAGCTGTGGTGATTACCTGTCATAGATATGGAATACGTCGGAGGACCCAATCCTCTCGAAAGAGAGGTATTTTAGCTTTGAGAGAACGAGTGTAACCATGGATATGAATACGTCATTGAACAGTATAATGAGAGGTGAGGCTCCGAGATTTGAGTGGCTGCTCTCTGTTGGTCTGCTCTCTGAGGAGAGAGTGAGTTGGTAGTTCGAGATTCTAGTTGGAGATGACACACTGACACTCAGATCGAGAGATGACTTGGAGAGGCGTTTGGGAGTGATTGGATGTACTTCGGGAAGCGGTTTTGCAAGCAGCAGAATCCGATGGCTTTGGCTGATATGCAGAAGGGAAAGCATTCTTTTTGAGCTGATGAGATCGATCTGGCAGGGATCTGGCAGAGAGCGGCCTGGCCCTGACTGGCTGGTTGCAGAGGTAGCGGGAGAGGAGAGACAGAGCAACACAGAAAAAAGGGGAGTATTGCTGAATAAGACACGTGAATGGGGAATTAGAACAGGCACTCGCACAGAGCTTTGGCTGACGTGATAGATGGGGTAACCGGACAGGGTTGGTCTTAGAGAGTGTGAAGTATGGTGTGGATTGGAGAGGAATGGTGTGGAATGGAGTTGCTATTAGATTGCTTGCATTAGAAGCCTATAATGCTTACAGTTACTGCATTGCATGGTAGATTTGCACCAAAAGCATAAAAGGTGCAAATTTGAGATTTGCATTATAGTAGTGTTTGCATCATGTTTTGCTATGTATGAATAAAAGTGTTTCTATTGTTGAATCGATTCATGTGTTTTCTTTGTGCCTTATGTTAGTGTGTCCATAGGAGTATGATAGGAGTAATCTAGGAGTAACAGTGCACAAAGGCCCTGAGATACAAGAGCAGGGGGGGGGCATAGTGATACACACCCCGCTAGGAGTTTGTCTAGGTTTGACAAAATGGTTGCCCATGAGGGGCTAGACCAGAGGTAGATTTAGGGCACTTTTCCACATGCCTCTACAAGGGCGGTTTTGATTAGTGCAGAGGTCAGGTGTAAGATAACCCAATCCATCCTATTCTCGCTCATGAATAGGACCACCCTGATATCTTCTGTTGTAATGTATCTCAATTTTGGACTGTGATGTGAAAGCTTTATCATGTTTCTGCGGTTCAAGATCAGATTATCCTTTGCTCGTAGAATTCTACCTTGATCCAATTGTCTGTCGAAAACTGGCCCAGATTTGTTAATGTTCTTGTCCTTTCTGTTTGGCATATCACTACTGGGAGATTGTTTCGACTGCCTATAGGGGGCAGCGAGTAGTACGCTGCTGGACATCCTCAACTCGGCAGCTCTGTCAGGTTCCAGCTCTTCTTGTTCTTCATAAATTGATATCTCATCAAGAATGGCAGTGATTTCTTCACAAATTGCCATTTCAACAGGTGAGTTGGTAAATTCAGCATAGTTTTTCACTTTATCCACTTGTGTGTTCTGGTCTCACATGCTTCCTTCTTTCATAGATTCTTCCAAGTTGTGATTGGCAGTCGTCCGACTTCTCTTTCTTTGCTGGATTTCTACCATTCTGTCTTTAGGTGGTGTTCTTAAATGTCTTAGAAATGCTCGGGATCCATTGGCTTTGTTTCTTTGTGTGGATGCTTGGTTCTTAGGTTTCTTTTGTAGGGTAAGTTCGATTTGAGGAGTAGGAACATGATCGTTCGACTTTTTTTCCAATATGGCAAAAGGTTTTAGGTAGCCCATTTCTATGTGCCCTGCATTAGATTTCGGTGAGCTGCCGGAGTTTATCAGGACTGGTCCTCAACATTAAGGAGGGATATTCTGGCCTTTCAGGGCTATCAGCAGTGCATACTGTATTGGCTCTCCCTCTGGCTTTTATCTATGTCAACCTCCTCAACTGCTTCCACTTCATTCATACGGTCCGATTCAATCTGACATATGGTCGTCTCCCTTTTACAATTAGGGCTAGTATTTTTTATTAACAGCTCTTTTAGTGGATTCACCTAGTTACTGTTTTTGAGGTTGATCCATCTGTTACCCCGTCGAGAATGTTCCATAGCGTCCTTGCTTTCATTAGCTTGTTCGTCATCTGGTTGGTAAATTGACCTTTCATCTACTAGGGCTGTCGGAGTGCTTTTGTCACATTCTTTGCGTCTTGCTACATCACAATCTGTTCTGCCACATTATGGATGTTTCAGCTGTCTTGTAGCTTGTTAAAGAAGCTATCCAAAAAGATGAATTTTGTATGGGTCATCACTAGAAGGGTTGTCTTTGGCAAAGGGAGCCATTGAGATGGTCTAAGCCGCCATGATGTTATGAAGTTGCGCTGTGGCCGAGGCAGATAGATGAGCCGTATATGCCACGTTCTCATGTTGAAAGAGTCATTTCCAGGGTCACTCCTCATGGTTATCTGTTGTGTATTACTTGACGATGTGAAAGATTCACTTTCTTTGTGTGATCCACCTGCAGGAATTTCACTCTGGATTCCAGAGCAATCGTGTTCTCGCGATTGTTCCCTCAATAATATTGTAGATTATGTGCGGGGAAAGTTTGTCAAGTTCTCTGGCTGTCCCTTGATTTCACTTCTGTTCAATTGTTGAGGTGGCGAAGGCAGGTTAGCTGCCATTTTCAGGATGCTCCCTTCCCCTGCTTCATTTGCGGGGTTATTGGGGCATGCTTGGAGCTTCAACCTGACTAGCTCACTTGTGAATTGAGTTAAACCTGTGGAGCCTGTTGATTTTTTGTGGGAAGCCAATTGATTTTTTTAGCTCCATTATGTCTTTCGATAATCGCTTTGCAAGAGCTGGGCATACAGAGACTCTGCTAGGCGAGAAGGCTCTGATCTCAGGCTACTAGCATGTTGCAGGGCTACTCTTAACCTACACCCAAAGTTGGGGGTTGCAAAGATTTGTTCCAAAGAAGTACACTCTGGCTCCAAAGCTTTGGTTAAACTTGATATGTGTTCCGGTTCTGTTGGAGGAGTGAGCGTTTCGTTACTCTCATTGTTCCCAGTCTTCAGTCGACTAGTGACATGGTTCAGGACCCCTCCTCCACCGTCGTCTTCTTTCTCTGTATTGAAATCAGCCTGCACCAGGGCAGCATTGGGTGTTGATGCAGCTTTGTTATTGTTATTCTTCTCAAGCATAAGAGTTATATTTGGGGTAGCCGTGTTCTCCAACCCTTGTGTTCACACAGTCAAAGGAGTTAATATTAGTCGTGCCCCTGGCTTGGGGATCTGGGGCATGGTCTTTGAGGTTCTCAAAAGGTGCGTTCACATATAATGTGCATGGAGTGTGTGAGCACTCAGTTGGCTCAGTTACAGATTTAATAGTTTGATTTGGGGACTGTTAGGGAGAATTCTCATTTATGGCTAATTTCCCTCACCTAGCGAGTCCCCCAGCAGCTTTACTGGACTTCTGGAGTTTATTTTTTTCCCCACTTGGTAAGAGTGAGCTTTTCCCCCACTCTTACCTGTGTTATATGTTTCTCTACCTGTTTTTGTGATTGTGGACTCTGAAGTACACCACTTCAGTAGCCACCTTCTTTTTGTGTGTCACACAGCACCGTCAGTGCCGTAGCACAGGGTTGTCTTTGAGACTTCCCTCGACTCCATTTCTGAGGTGACTACTGTCCCCCAGAAAAGGGTAAAGTTACCATTAACTTTACTTGGTCAATCTACCACAGATCCAGTGCACCCCCCCATCTTCCATGGAGTACTGGAAAGGGTTAACTCGTATCCCTTTGCATCTGTACCTCCTAGAGCATTGTTTCGCTCTTTTAACATTTAGACTTGGCTGGTGGCAGTGGTATATACCCTAACTTTTCTACCGCGATTATATTAGATAAACGTGGTACTGTTTTTGGCTATTATATTAGCCTCGAACATAAACCTGCTTGACCAAATCGTCTTTCTCTTGGCTCCGGTTGGGTTTATTCACCATTTCTTTTTGTTAAAGTCCTTCTTGTGTTTTACTTTGCGCGGCAAACTAGGTTCGCCTTCTTTGTTCACTGTCTTTTGGCGGGCTTCTGCCCAGAAGCCCTCCTCAAGGCGCCTGGGTGTCTAGGTGGGCTGAATGTGAGGGAGGGGTATAGTCACCCCCTGCACAGGGTATCCTAGGAAACCCAAGTCGCACTTTGTCATGATTGGCCAGGGTAGTTGTCCGGGCTGGACAACCCCCCTGCTGGGTGATTGACAGCCAGGCTGTGTGAATGGTTTTTTTTTTCGCATAAAAGATAGGTCTCTTGTGCTAGAAGTCAGAGTCGCCACTGGAATAACAAGGAACCGAAGAGAAGCGGAGAGAACGACAGCTGCTGCAACTACCCCGTCCCGGGGAAGCACTGCAGCAGTCCTGAGCTATCTGCCCTTCAATGACTCAGAAGATCCAGTCCGGAGTCTTCTTCCCTTGAGCTTGGTGGGGATAACCAGCTCATCTTCTACAGCCAGAGGATCATCTTCCAGGTTGAAATCGCTGCACACTGCTGTAGTGGTCCGGATAGCTACCTGAAGAGCCTCTCCTGTTTTTAAGGAGCTCACCTTTTATTCCTTGTCGCTGCTGCCGGCTTCATCCCTGTGTGGTGCAGACCCCCTTCAGACGTCCTCCTTCACAACAAAGCTCCAGGAATCGTGGGTCTGCGGGAAACCAACAGGAACAACTGCCAGGGCACTAGCTGCACCACTGGAACAAGGTACTGTGTTCTGTTGAGGAAACTGGGTGAATCCCTTTTTCTTCATTTCCAAGGCTTGCCCAATTCTTCCCTCCTTCTAATAACTTTTTCTTCTGAACATTGACAATATCGAAGTACTTTAGGCTACGTTGAATCGTGAACTGTCTGACCGTGTGATCTTTGGCAACTGGCCCTGGTGTCTTTCGACCCTTTGACTTTTGACCTCCTGTCTCTGGGTGTTTCTTGATTCTGCCTGCCTAACCAAAATATTGCCTGTGATTTTTGCCTCCAACTCCCTCTGGGTATATCAGGTGCTAAGTGTGTTTTTGCCCCGGTGGCATTTCATGTCACGGATACGCGTTTGTTTAGTAGACCGAACTGTCAAAAAGTGATTGCAATCGTATTCGTGGTAACGTGTTTTTTTCATAACATCGGTTCATTCAAACACAGGGTACTTACCTTGAGACTTACTGTACAAAGTGAATTGGTTAGTTGTAGTATATTTAAAGTGTGGTTTTTTATTGAAGTTTAATAGAAGTGTTGTGTTTATAACAAATGGTTTAAAAATAAATGTACTTATATTTTTCTACCTGAAACCTTGAGTCAGTGTTTGCTCGAGTCACAGTAATTGTGGTCCCTTTGTGTAATCTCTGCTACTGCTCATATACTCTTGAGATAAGCCTGGCTGCTCCGCCACTGCTACCACTCTGCCATAGTAGTACAAGCTTGTACCAAAGGTAAAACTTGTATTGCCACCTGTAGTCTTAATCGTGTGTAGTGGCCCCTAAGGGTACTGCACAGGATTCTGCCCAACAGGGACACAGCTACCCATGCCTCCTTTTGTTGTACCATATTAGGCTGCAGCAACTTGGGGGAATGGGGATTACACTCCACTCCTCACTGCGAGTCGGGCTTATACTGCAGGTATCATCCAAGTGCTGCGTTTTCTGGTGCATGAGGGGCCCTCTGGGCGACATCAGCTTTCGCGGGGCTTTTCTCCTCGATGGGGTCAGCAGTTCAATGATTCAGGCAATCCGACACCTGGTGCACCAAAGACCAAAAAGACCACTTGTCTTCCAACTCCGGAATGGGGATTTAATGTCTCTGCTGCAGAGCGTGATACACATGCTCCGCCTTCAGAGTAATCAGCAAGGAAAATAGACTCCGCCTAGCACCAGAAGACCACTCTTCTTCCCACTCCGCTGTATATGGAAGACACAAACTATCTTATTCAAATTTGGCTTATGTTTGTATAATGGGCAATCCAGTCGACAACACATCTTTTGGCTTGTTATAGCCATTAGAGCCCATTATGGTTTTTCAATTGGATTTGATGCTTAGGGATATTTTGTCTTGATTTTGGGGATTGTACAACTCGGCCTCCCTCCAGCTTCAAGCTGTCCACTCCTATCTCAGCTCTCTGCCATCACAGAGGAGTGGTGAGGTTTCACCTCTTAATATCACATTAAGAAAGTGAAAAAGGGGGGGGCGTGGCTTGGAAGTCATGGAATAGGCTGGGAACCCTGTGAGCTCCGTGATCCGACTACTTGATCCGACCAAGAAACAAATTTTTTTGATCAGCAGCGGCCCAAAAAGCATGTGCAGGCGTGGGAAGGCGCAGAGCATGAGCAGGCTGGCTGCGCATTTATAGCGGAGGAACAGACGGATTGTTACTTTGTACTGAGAGGCCGGCCGCGAAAGGGACATCAAAATGGCCGCGGACGAGAACAAAGATTCCGAGGGGCGCATCCCTGAGATGGAAGAGCTGTCTCAAATCGACAACAGCAGAGGAGGATCGCTAGCGGTGCAAAATAATTATCACATTGCCCAGTCCGGTGGCCGCAGTGAAAGAGGGTCCCCGACCGGCACAGCCAAGGACCTTGACGACCGGAGGAGGCATACCGATCGAGAGGGCCCGTGTGCACTATTAAGGCGGTAAGCGGGCCCCCAACGGTTGGGTACGGCAGTGACAATACTCCCAGTGAAGCGGGGGAGAGACGCTGGTGGAGTGCTCGGAGCGGAGCGCGGACGATCGAGAGAGAAAGCAGATACCATCAGCCCTTTGGGGATAACAAGAACCCACCCTTGCTGGGACTGAAGAATATGGGTGAAGGGGCTGACCCACGACCCATAGACAGCGCTATGCCAATATAAGCCCCAAAGACTGAAGGGTAAGCAACCCACATTAGACGAATACACTAAGATGCCACTCGGCCCGGAGGGAGCCAGGAACAAAGACAGAGCCCAAGTTGGGAGCAGTGCCACCATGGGCATGAACCAGGAGGTCCTGGAGGCGATTGCTGATCTGAAGGTGGCTTGGGAGACCAAGCTTGAACTGGCGGTGCCAGAACTAAAAACAGTGCTGGAGCTCCAGGTTGGGGCAGTGCAAGAGGACGTGAATCTACTATGGCAAGACGTTGGGTCTCTGGCGGAGCGCACGGAGAACCTCGAGAAGGAAATGGGCCCTAACACGGCAGACTGTGCTTCCCACCGGTCGTAGCTTCACGCCCTGGTACAGCAAGTGGGTAATTTGGAGAGCAGAGCGGAGGAGGCGGAAGGACGAGCCCGGAGGAATAATATCCGTATCGTTGGACTCCTGGAAGGAACAGAAGGCCATAATCCCACAGAGTTCGTTGAAACAATGTTGCTACAGGGAATCACTGGAGGAGTGCTGTCTCAGGGGTTCACGGTGGAAAGGGCGCACAGGGCCCTAACGAGGAGACCACTGCCAGGAGGCCCACCTAGGCCGGTGATCGCCAAGATACTTAACTACAGGGATCGAGAAAGGATCCTGGAACACTTTAGCAAAGGAGGGACAATACAAAGAGGGTCGGCAAACATAACGGCTTACCCGGATTATACCCTGATGGTGCAGCAGAGCAGAATGAACTTCGGGGCAGTCAAGAGAAGATTGCGAGAAGCGGGTCATAAGTACATGTTGCTTTACCCGGCTAAACTAAACGTTTTTCACAAGCATAGAACTTTATTTTTTGAAACTCCGAAAGAAGCTATGGGATGGCTTGACACGCAGGGTTGCCCCCAGGAGTCGGACGTCCAGACGGGAGAAGGAGGTGACGCAGATAAGTAATGAGCGAGAGGGGCACCAGAATTTAAGACTATGGGACTTGAATATAGTCACTGAAGTAGCTTGCGATCATGACTGACAAGGAGCCTTGCAGGACCCACCTTTACATCCCCCATTTAGAGGTTAGTTAGGTCGCCGATAGTGCGGTGACACCCTGCTGGGGTCTTGCCCGGGGTATCAGGGTAGGCCCAAATGCGGGGGGAGCCTGAGATCCAGGGATGGAGCTGGGCAACTGTTGGGGTGGGTGGGGAGGGAAGGGTTTGTGTGTTATGGTTTGTTATAGTTGGGGAAGAGTTATGGGGTGAGCTTACACCTCACGGAACACGAGACGTACCATGGGATACCTTAAGATAGTCACATGGAACGTTAGGGGGCTCAATAGTTATCTGAAGCGGAACAAGGTAATGATGTACCTACGCAGACAGAAAGTGGATATAGCCCCGTTACAAGAAACTCATTTAACGCAAGATAAACTGGAAGTGGTACACAAAAAATGGAGAGGGACAGTGGTAGGGGCAACATACTCTGCCTATGCAAGAGGGGTAATCACATGGGTGGCCTCACATGTTCCGTTTCAGTTGCTGAGCTCGCAGGTAGAGGCGGATGGTAGGATGGTGATCATGAGAGGGATGGTGGAAAATAGAGAGATCTGCAGTGTAAATACTTATGCCCGAACCAAGATACAGCTGCGTATTTTAGGACCCTGCATAGTAAGTGGCAGCGTGGCGTGAGCTATATTGTGGAGGGGGGGGGGGGAAGATTTCAATTGTGTGTTGAACCCCAACATAGATAGATCAGACACTAAAATAGTTAGACCCACCCCGGCTGCAAAGGCACTACATGCACTACTGGCGGATTTTGGGCTGACAGATGCATGGAGAAAACGTCATCCGCAGGATAGACAATATTCGCACTATGCAGCCCCACAGGGCCTATATACAAGACTGGACTATGTATTTGTCACGCAGGAGTTGCTGACCGAAATACCGCAGGCGGAATACAAAGCCAGAGTCCTCTCTGACCACTCCCCACTGCTGCTAACGTGGCAATACCGACCCCCAAGGGAGAGGATACCACATGGCGATTGCGTGCAGAAGCGCTTAAAGATAGCGTATTCAGGGAGAATATGCGAGAGGAAATAAGTTATTTCGAGATAAATACTGGCAGTGTTAAGACAGCAGGCACACTCTGGGAAGCCTTTAAAGTGGTAGTGAGAGGAATTGCTGACCGAATTACAGGACTCTGAAAAGGAACTGGAGAGGGTATTGGAACGGGGCAGCAACACTAAGGCAGATACAGAAATGGCACTGGGCCTGCAGCAGAAATGTGCAGGATATTGGGAGAGATTCTGTAATCTTAATTATAAAAAGTAGTACATAGAAAGACAACGTGCTGGAGGCGACAAACCAGGAAGACTCGTAGCGTGGCTCTACAAAAACGAGACTCCCAGGCCCCCAATCAGAACAATAGTGAAAGACAATGGCGACGTAGTGGACACGCAAGTGGGGGTTAATCAAGAATTTGTAGACTATTTTAGACGCTTATACGGAGACGAGACGGGACGGGGAGCAACAGGGGGGAAATAGGAGACATACTGGAAGATATTGGGATGCACCAAATTAATGTAGAGGAAAGGGAGGAGCTAGATGCCCCGATCACCCTAGAGGAGCTAGAAGAAGTGGTGAGGCAGCTGCCCACGTGTAAAACCACGGGAACCGACGGACTCCCAAGCGAGTTTTATAAGGCATATAAAGCAGAGATTCTCCCCCCACTGCTGAAAATGCTTAACGAAGCATATGAAGTTGAGAGACTACCGGAACCACTGCGCGAAGCGGTTATCATACCACTCCCCAAGCCCAATAGGCCTGGTAGTGACTGCGGATTCTATAGGCCCCCATCGATGTTAAACCAAGATAGTAAGATTTTAACAGCGGTTCTAGCAAGCAGACTAAAGAAGGTCATAAATAAACTAATTCACCCTGATCAAACAGGATATGTCCGAAATAGGAATATCTCTAATAATTTGAGGCGACTCCATCGAGTGGTCGAACACACTGAAGGAGACACTAGCGAAATGGCGATAGTGGCGCTGGATGCGATCAAGGCATTTGACTCGGTCAAGTGGCCCTGGCTGAAGGCGGCCATAGCCAATTACGGTATGGGGCCAGAATATCTTCACTGGGTAGAACTCCTATATAGTGCGCCATTAGCAAGAGTGAAGACAGGAACTGTGCTCTCTGAAAGGTGGCAACTTGGTAGAGGGACCACACAGGGATGCCCCTGGTCCCCCATGTTGTATATTCTGGGTTTGGAGCCTCTAGCGATTTATTTAAGGCAGCAATATGATGCAATAGGCATTGTCGTCAGTGAAACATCACATTTAATTTCACTATACGCAGACGATATGTTTTTGTATTTGCGCTACACAGAGGAGAATCTGCAGTATGTGTTAGAAGTGGTGGAGAGGTTTGCTGAACTCTCAGGTATAGCTGTGAACCCAAGTAAATCCTGTGTGTTCACGCTGGGCAGATATAGGGGGCTCTTGGCAGACAATTTGCCGGTACTCCAGATACCGTGGGAGGCCACAACCTTTAGATATCTTGGGATAGACATATACCACACAGTAGAAGCCGAACATAGGCATAATACAGAAAGAACTGTTCAGAAATTGGAAAACAGCATGAAGTTCTGGGCGAAACTCCCCTTGGCAATGATGGGGCATGGGGCGATGCTCAAGATGGTGGCATTGCCCAGATTTTTGCATTGCTTTGCGAACATCCCATACTCCATACCCCGGCGATTCTTTATTAGGTTGGACAGTATATGCAGGGAATTCCTATGGCACGGGATGAGGAACAGGGAAGCCCTGTGGAAACTCCAAAATCCGCATGAGAAAGTGGGCATTAAATTACCAAACTGGGAAGTATATTATGTAGCGAGCCAGTTGCAACATGTAACCAAATGGCTCTCTGCGGAGCCTACCTTAGAGCATAGGTTGCATCAAGGAGATTGCAACCCATATTTTTTGAGAGAAATGATACGGTTACCCAAGCGGGAGCTAAGAGGTCGTCCTGGGATGTTGGGTCTGGGGTGGGGGGATGTGGCAGAGGGCGTGCCGGTTGATGGACAAGCCGGCCCTGTGCTCTCCACAGATCCCGTTGGTCACTATGATGGGAACAGAAAAGCAACTAAGGTTAATGATTAGGAAGTATTGGGAACTAGGAATAGCAACATTGGGGGATGTGTGGCAAGAAGGGAAAATAGTGGAATTTGAGGAGCTGGTGGAACAAACAGGGTTGAGTGCTGGGCAATATATTACGTATCATGGTATGGTGCAACGAATTAAAGATACCTGGTCCGAGGTGGAACTTGTAGAGGAACCGGACACCACACTAGATGTGATATATGATATAGCAGAAGGAGGGCATGAAACGTCTAGAGTGTACGAGATGATGATGACTCAAGTGGGCAAGGAAGTGGTGCAACTTAGACTGGACTGGGAGGAAGAAGTATGGGACCTGATGAGTGACGGGATGTGGGAAAGGGCTCAGGGGTATCATAAAAAAGTATCAAGAAATGCTAGGTTGCAACAAATACAGTTGTATATAACTCTCAGAGCATATCTGACGCCTATAAAGATACCCAAATTTAAGAACGCCGGAAGCCAAGTGTGTCCCAAATGCATTGAGGAAAACGCAGGAATGGTACATATGTTCTGGGCATGCCCACTAATAGCGAAATATTGGAGAGACATAGCACAGAAAATGGAAGACAAGGGAATCTGCATGAAGGTGGATACTGTGTGGGCTTGTTTGTTGGGAGGGTTCCCCAGACCGCGGAAGCTTAAACATGTGAGTAAATTGAAAGATCTGGCATATGTTCTGGCGAAGAGAAGGATTGCGATGGGATGGAAAGCGTGTCACAAGCCCAAAGTGGAGACGTGGTGGAGGGACTTGCAGAAGTGGGCGGAGGCAGAAACAGTGGCATGGCAGGAAGCGTGTAAAGGGGACATAGAGTGTGAAGCTGGAGCCCTAGCGGGTTGGAGACAAGCAATAGCAGAGCTATTTGGGCCTTCGTATGATGGACCAAGTGACGATGATCAAATAAGCGTGGCGGGAGAGGTCACCCCACCACAAGAGGTGGAGACTAACAATGGGAGAAAGTAGGCTCGGGAGGGGGATGGGAAATACAGTGGGCAAAAAGTAACAAAGTATGTGTATTTATGAGCAAGTTATGTATCCACTGTACGTTGTTTGGTTTATTTGTTGTTTGAATAAAGTTAATAAAGATTTTTTTTTTTTTTAAAAGAAAGGGAAAAGGTATTAGAAGAGCATTCAAATTGCCTTTAAGAAGCTTTTTGATTTGATGGTTTCATTATGCATAGGGTAGAAAATTATAAAAGTGTTTTCATTAATAACATTTATTATATTGAGATGGTTATGTGTAATCACAGCGATAATAGCAATGATTTGTATCGCTTCTTTCTTATTATAAGAAAAACATTTTGCAGGCGAGCAAGCGCATTCATAGAGTACCTTTCTTGAGAGGTACTTCATGAACATATGTGCATGTGAATTAAATGTGGGGCATTTATATAAATAGCTGAATATTGTCCAACAGTGCATGTTACAATAAGGAATGGGTTGGTAGGAGGTTTAACAGTAGTCCCTCTATAGATTTAACAGCATTAGTAAATCAGTCCTGTGTGGATGAGTGAAGGTTGCTAACGCACTGCAGAGGTTTATGGTCTACTCTCTTTGATGCAGTGACAGTTATCTGCTTTTTTCGAACCTCTAACCCTACCACAACTCCCAATGGGGAGGGGTTTATCACACTCATTATGGCAGTGGAGGAAAAGCTATGGCTGTAGAGGTGATATAAATCACGTCATCACCACAACCTGGTCAGAATGTCAACTGAACTCACCCCAATGTAAGCTGCTCATTGCTTTCAATCAAATCTGATATCTAATCCATTATGCCTTCTTTTACAAAGAGAGAGCATAGTTGTTCACAGTGTATAAATAAACTACCTCTATTCTTGACAACCGCAGAATTTCTATTTGGAGTGCCTCCAGTGGCAAATATTTAAAGGTTATCCAGGGCCAAAAGCCACCATCTTAGATGTTTTTGATCAAGCACATCTCATGCCCCATCAAGCAGCCTAACTGTGCTTGTTTTAATTAGCCATTAGAAACGTCCACACTCAAACCATCCATTAGATTTAAAATAGAATTTACTTCTCACTTTCTCAAACCTGCGGGAAGATCCACCCCATGAATGGATCCACATGCACCCAAGCTACCGAGAAAATGACTGCCCTCCCCTACCACCTGAATCCTCCCTCCCTTTAGTTAAGAAGCACCCTTTTTCTATGCAGAAAAAAATGGTCTGAATAACCCAGATGGTGCTCAACATGCCAATCTTCAGACAAGCACAGGTGCCCAGAGACAACTACAGTGGTGATTTGGTGCAGTGAAAAAACCTTGTAGCGTGTGCTTTATCAAACTGAGCTTTAGTCATTTCCAAGGATGGGGAGGTGACAATTAGGTGATCCTTCTATTTAACCATTACTGCAATAACTGACATATCAACTAATAAAGTACTATAATGAATGAACAGTAGTACTTGGAACTGGTAGGTGAAAAAGACTTCCACTATTACTAACAATTGTAGACTGCCTTCTCATTGACTAGTACAGGGGAATAGGTATTCTTAGTACAAAAAGTGTGGCATTACTAGAAAGTACATGTTTTAGTGGCTTTCTTCTAAATACTTATTGCTGTTCACCTGACAACCTTAACCTGACAGAGGGTGCATCAGAGTACAATAACTGTCGAAAGCCTCCATATCAATGGATCAACAGAACATTACACTGTATATGAAAACAACCAGACCTTGCAACACACCAGATGTGCAGCCCATAAAAGTCTGCCTTGAAATAGAATTCAAGCATTAAAAACAACAAATTAAATGAGATTGCTGAATAAGAAAGGATGGCCTTGAACTTGGCACATAGACTTGTATCTGTTTGATGGTTGACAGGCACTTTATACAAAAACGTTTTAAAGTTACTGAAATAGAAAATAAATCAGACGTCGTGACGAGGCACAACGGAAAAAACAAGCATTGTGACAGATATGTTCCTTTAAAGAAAAGCTTGGATATGCAAAGTTCTCCAAATATTAATTTAAAGATTTATAAAATATATGTACGCTCCTGAGCGGAGAGTAGACTTCCAAAGCACAGGCTGTTAATTTAAGACACCATTACTCCATTAGAATAGTATTTTCTTTAATTCCTAACATTGATTGGCAGGTCCGTACAACAGTGAAAAGCTGCAGCCCAGTAAGGGTCTACGCTCACCCTCTGGACCCAAAAATAGGAACAAGTTACTTAACTGTAACTGTTGTTCTCCAGCATGGGTCTGGCATGGATTCACATGCTCATGAATATTCCCCGTCGTCAGACCGGGAATCCTCGGTATAGAAAAAAATCAGTATCAGTTTCGTTTCTGATCTGTCTTTCTTAGTAGTAACCAATCACTGGTCTCTGGGTCATACTGCCCCCAGCCAATGACTGCCCTCTCCCTAAACCCCGCCTCTGGCAGCCATCCTCAGATTTGGTAGCACGTAAAGTGGCAGTATGACCAAGTGAAGAGCCGCAGAGGGGTAGGCGGGAGGGTTCGCATGTGAATCCATGCCAGACCCATGCTGGAGAACAACAGTTACAGGTAAGTAACTTGTTCCTTCTCCAGCATGGGGTCTGGCATGGATTCACATGCTCATGAATATAAGAATACATACCAGTATACACAACCACGGGAGGTGGCAACAGGCTCAACATTAAGCAATACAAAATACTCAACATTAAGCATCTCTTACCTCCTCACCAGGCTCACCTTAAGTGAACAGGTTGCGCAGCACTGCTTGGCCGACCCTGGACTCCTCCCTGGAATCCCAGTCGACGCAGTAGAATCTCGTGAAGGTGTGCGTCGACCTCCACGTCGCAGCCCTGCAGATGTTGAGCAGGGGCACACCAGATAGGAACGCCGTGGTAGCAGCGATCGTTCTGGTCGAGTGGGCTCTCGGACGGCCGGGCAGCGGTCGGTTTGCCAACCGGTGACAGTGCATGATGCAGCCGGAGAGCTATCTGGAAATGGAAGCCTTCGAGAGAGCCTTCCCTTGATTCACAGGTTCAATGTTTACAAACAGCTGTGATGTCTTCCGAAATCTCTTCGTGCGGTCCACGTAGAACTTCAGCGCTCTAGCTACATCCAGCGAGTGCAGAGTCCTCTCAGCCGGCGACGGGAAGAAAACTGGCAACACCAAGGGTTCGTTAAGGTGGAAGTCCGAAGGCACCTTGGGCATGAAGGAGGGGTGCGTCCTCAGCACCACCCTCGTGTCGTGAAAAGTCAAGTATGGTGGCTTGCAAGATTGGGCCTGGATCTCTCCCACCTGTCGTGCGGAGGTGATGGCCACGAGAAAGGCTGTCTTCCACGACAGAAACTTCAACAGTGCCGAATGCATAGGCTCAAATGGGGCCCCCATGAGCCTGGTCAGCACCACGTTGAGCTCCCACGCTGGGGCAGGGGCCTTCACCGGCAGGAATGATAGGACCCAATCATTTCATAAATTCCATCACCAGCCGATGAGACCACAAGGACGCCCGTCCTGTAGTTCTGGTGTATCGTGAGATGGCGGCCAGATGTATCTTGGCTGGACTAGCTCACGCTTCCATCTTGGCCAATGACAGGAGGTACGGCAATACTTGAGGGGCCGTAATCCGCAGAGGGTTAATCTTCTGTGCACGGCACCAGACAGAGAACCTCTTCCATTTATGTCAGTAGCACGAGAGAGTTGTTTCTGGTGAGAGTTGAGGACGCCCTAGCCTTTTGCAAGAAACTCTCTGCAGTCGGCTGGGATGTCCTACCCTCCAAACTCTAGTGCTGCAGGAGCCAGGCCTGCAAGTTCAGCGACTCTGGGTAGTGATAAGAATGGCGCCTCCTTCTCTGGAGAGAAGATCCGCGTCCAACGGCAGCTTGACTGGTGTGGACGCTGACAAGTCCAGAAGGTCTGGGAACCAGATCTGTCTCGGCCACGCCGGTGCGACGAGGATCATCCTGCACCGGGACCTCTTGAGCTGGTTGAGCCGGAGCAGCAACAGCAACGGAGGGAACGCATAAAGAAATAGGCCGTCCCAGGGAAACGAGAAAGCATCGGCCATGCTCCTCGGCTGGGGGAACCTGCTGGCGAACCTCTGGCACTTGGAGTTCGTCGCTGTCGCGAAGAGATCGATCTGGGGTTCGCCCCATCGTCGGAAGAGTCGATCCACTTGATCCTGGCGTAGTTCCCACTCGTGGCACGCGCGCAACTCTCTGAAGAGTGAGTCGGCGATGGTGTTTTTTATTCCTGCCAGATGAAAAGGCACCGGAAACATCCCTTAGGCGACGGCCCAAGGCCACAGATCCTGGGCTTCCTTGGATAGGGCAGGGGATCTGGTTCCGCCCTGCTTCAGGAAGTAGAACATCGTGGTGGTGTTGTCAGTGAAGATCCTCACCACCTTGCCCTTGAGGGACAGAAGAGACCTGAAGGCCCAGAACACTGCGCGGAGCTCCAAGATGTTGATGTGGAGTGACTTCTCCTCCGGGAGCCAAAGTCCTCTCGCATGAAGATCTCCGGAGTGCGCTCCCCAACCTTCCAGGGAGGCCTCCGCCGTCACCTGGTGAGCTGGGGTCTGAAAGACCGTGCCCGCCGACAGATGAGCGGGTACCCCACCACTGGATCGCCTGACAGAACGTCTCATTGAGTGGGATCTTGTCCTCGAAGCTGCCCGTCGACTGGACCCAGCAGGCGTAGAGGAACTCTTGTAAGGGGCGCATCCAAAGTCTGCAAAGGCGCACCAGATAAATGCAGGAGGACATCATCCCGAGGAGGGACTTGATGGATCTTACCATGGCCATGTCCGTGGCCAGCAGACGCTGCACCTTGCCCAGGATGGTCCTGGTCCTTTCCTCCGACGGCGAGGCCAGCCGCGCCACTGTGTCGAGCTTGGCTCCCAGAAACAGGGCGACTTGCAACGGGACCAGGCGGGATTTTGGGAAGTTGATGGAGAACCCCAGGTCCGTGAGCAGCTGGACGGTCTGCGCAGTGTGCTCCACGGCAAGCTCCCTTGTCTTTGCCCGGATGAGCCAATCATCCAGGTAGGGCTAGATGTGGATCCCCTGTAGGCGCAGCCGCGCCACCACCGGTGCAAGGCACTTGGTGAACACCCTGGGTGCCGACTTCAATCCGAATGGGAGGGCCTTGAACTGGTAGTGCCGCCCTTTGACCACGAACCTGAGGAACTTTCGGTGTCTTTTTAGAATGGGGATGTGGAAGTCCAACGACGACAGGAAATCGCCCTCCTCCAGCTGTCCCACCACGTGCTGGAGGGTGACCATCCAGAACTTCTGTGCCTTGATGTACTTGTTCCGTCGTCGCAGGTCCAGGATTGGACGCCATCCTCCTGTCTTCCTCTTTACGAGGAAGTACCTTGAGTAAACTCCGGAGCACCGAAGCCTCTTTGGGACGTGTTCGATGGCAGCTTTCTTGAGCATCACCCTTACTTCCAATAGTAGTTGAGGGATGAGATTTTCCTTCCTGGCCACGGGTGGAACGCGAGGGCACTTCTGGAACTCGAGGGCGTGCCCTTGGGCCAGGGCGTCCAGCACCCAACGGTCGGTGGAGATGGACTCCCACACACTGATGAACCTAGTCGGCCGGCCTCCCACCGGGGTGCTTCGGCGGGGGCCCGACCCTACGGTCGGTTCAATCTTGTTTGGAGGCCGCCTTGCCTCCTTGACCTCCCTGTCGACGACGGGCACCACCTGACTTGCCGCGTCCCCTGTAGGCCTCCTGAGACGAAGATCTTGCCGCTTGGCGGTACGTTGAGGAGCCACTGCCGGATCCCTTGGAGGCACCTTGTCTGCCTCCGGCGCTCCAAAAGGACGGCAGTCGTTGTTGGAGCACTTCCCGTGCCCGGGCAGTCTCCATGTCTGTCTTGATAGCCTGAAGGGACTCATCAACCGCCTTTCCAAACAGGTTGTTCCCGTCGAAGGGCATTTCTAACCCCTTGGTTTGTACGTCCTGGTGGAAATCCGTCGCCTTGAGCCATCCTTGTCGTCTCAGGCAAACGCTGTTGCCCAACTGACGGAAACCGGTGTCAGCGATGTCCGTTGCCACCGTGATGGCGTGGTCCGAAGCAATCTCACCTTCCTGTAAGATTTCAAGGGCCTCAGCCCTTTTGGCGTCCGGAAGGAAGTCCAATAGATGGGCGATTTTGAACCACAACTCCCTGTTGTAGCGGGCTACGATAGCCAGGGCGTTGGCCGCCTTGATAGTCATCACTGCGGATGAGATGACCCGTCGTCCCATCATGTCCAGCTTCCTGCCCTCGCCGTCCGGCGGGGAAGTTGATGTTGAGGCCGATGCCCCCTCCAGCTTTCTTCTTTGCCGCTGCCGAGACGACCGAATCCGGGGTAGGTTGTGCCCGAAGGCACAAGGGGGCAAAATCGGGGACCCGGTCTACTTCTCATACCGGTCCCTCTTTGCAGGCGCCGTGGCAGGGTTCTTGAAGAGGGAGAGCCCCTCATCCCAGATGTCATCCAGAAGTGGTACGGCGAGGACAGTTTTCCTTTTAGCCTCGCGCTGTTGGTAAAGGAACCCTTCCTTTTTCTTCTCTTCAGGGCAGAGCTGGAAGAGCTCGGATGCCCTGGAAATCATGGCATGGAAGGATCCAATCTCGTCGGGCGGGGACGGCCGAGCAGGAGGCGACGGGGGACACGTTCCGTCGTCGCCTCCGTCGTCATCTGTACCGTCGTCATCTGTACCTGTCATAGCCGTGTCCATGCCTATAACATCCCCGTGGGTAGTTGACCGGAGGGAAGGCAGAGCGGGCCGCAGAGGTGGGAGAGGTGGCGGATGATGCGTCCTCTTATGCGGTGGACTTTCCGAATGTCCCGGCTCGGGTCTGGCTCAGGTACCACCGTCGGGGTGAGGGGCAACCTTGTCCTTATCTCCGAGCATAAGGACTGAATCGCTGACAAAATGGCCACCGAAGTGTCCTGCGGCACCGGAAACGACGGGCGCGAGGGCTCTTGAGGAACCTCGTCGGCGACACCGTCGCTCTCGTCGTCGCCCTCGTCAGGATCCCTCCCGATGGGCTGGGTCTCCTCCACGACTTCGATGAGCACTTCTTCAGAGGTTGTGTCCGTATCCACGATGGCCACCTGCCCCTCCTCCTCCTCTTCCAACGGGGACTTCGTGGGGTCTTCTCGATGGGCCTGAAAGACTACTCCCTCCGCGGTGGCAGGGAGACTCTGGATCCTGAGGTCGCCTCCACTGGCGTAGCCTCCACAGGCTGAGCCAGGGCCGCTGCGACATCCTCAATCGAGGTTTTAGCAGGGTGAATTAAGGCCATCGTCACCTGCACGCCTGGGGCCTTCACCTTGGGGGGAGGATTCGAGCCTCGCTCCCCCTCTGCTGAAATATTTGCGATCGACCGGGGCCTCTCCAGAAGCTTCGCTGGGTTCTCGGACTTCCTCTTACCCGAGCCAGAGTGTTGGCTCGTGGTTGATGGCGCCGGGGAGGATGCGCACTGTTTGGCGCTCCTGGTGCCCGCGGACTCGTGGTGCTTGGCCTTTTGTTGGGCCCGCGTTGCCGGGGCGCCCTCACAGGACTTAGAAGACCGCTTGGACCTCTTCTTCTTCTCGCCTGACGGGCTGTTACCTTCCAGCCAGTTGGCGAGACTGAGGTGGCGATCCTTCATGGTCCGCTCCGACATGTTCCCACAAAACGCACAGTCCTTCTCCACGTGCGTCTTGTCCTCATGGAGACAGAGGCATAACGAATGCTCGTCCTTCTTGAACACATTCTGAAGCTGGCATCCAGGGCAGGTCCTGAACAGCTTCCCGGGCGTCGAGCTTCCTTTCTCCTGGGCCAGGTCCGGGGTAGGCCTCGGAACTTCTGGAATCCTCCAAAAGCGTGACTTGACGAAATCTTCACCCTTGAGGGGCGTAGAAAACTCTGAAACGGGTCCCCGTTGATCGGATGTAGCAACGGTGGAGCTAGAGGCTCTTTTTGACCGGAAAATGAGAAAAATCTCCTGAAAAAGCGCGAAAACGCAGCAAAAGCTTGAGAGCTACAGCACGAGGACTCCCAACACTTGAACGTGCAGTAAAAATCTGAGGATGGCTGCCAGAGGCAGGGCTTAGGGAGAGGGCAGTCATTGGCTGGGGGCAGTATGACCCAGAGACCAGTGATTGGTTACTACGAAGAAAGACAGATCAGAAACAAAACTGATACTGATTTTTTCTATACCGAGTATTCCTGGCCTGACGGGGAATATTCATGAGCATGTGAATCCATGCCAGACCACATGCTGGAGAACTATAATTATTAATTAACAGTTTATAAAAACACAAACGAATACCAGAGGTTTTTTTTCCCCGATTTCTATATAGATTTAGACAAGTTTCTAAAACTATTTCCAACTTGAACACCTTATGTTTTATGTATTATACATTACCTTCAAAATAGAAAAACTATTTTCTACAGATTTTTAGGTTTATTACAAATAAAAATATACATTGCCCTGCCGATATTGGGAAGATTCTTAAAATGTAAAGGCAAATAAATAGCCCACCTATAGACTGCCCTTCCTGATTGGGCCTTAAATACAATTTTGTTACTAATAAACCTTTTTGCATGGAGCAGTTATCAAAGGAGGCTTTCCAATGTAAGATACAATAGGCAAGTTATGTGCACTGTCTGAAAGCGAGCAGCTTACTGACAACAGTTATTAAAAAATAGCCCTGTAATAGAACACCGAAGTTGACCTTTGACAGAAACTAAATTACATTACTTCTTCGAAGGTAGCAGAAACGGATCAGAACAGACACCTGCAACCAGAAACCCAGTGTACATTAAAAGCACTACATCAACAATAAGTTGTGCACTCAGTGCATCTTGTGGTACAATAACGCATAGAGACGTGGCATTAGTCAATCTTCATTGGTACTACCAAATCCTGTTTACCAACAGTACACTAAACTGTTCTAAAGATGCCCATTGCAGAGAACTTAGCTTCATTAGTGATCTACAGGTTAAGTCCTGTGCGCCGAACTTTGAGGTACATTTAGAATTGGGCTGCAAATTAAATGGGGCCGTGATTTCCCTGCTGCCCGTCCTTCATTGGCTCAGGTTATAGGGCAATGAAAAAGCAGTCCTCACCCATGAGTTCATCAACTTCATGATTGCCAAAGATGCCAGTGGAAAGGTTCCATGGCAAAGTCACATTAAGAAACAAATGTTGGAAATTACCATCACACATTTGTATCCACCTCTTAATGTTATATCGCGAGTGCAGAGAAGATTGTTGACTAGCCGCTTGCGTGATCATTTACGCTCAACGAGAGAGAGCTTGGAGCTGTTGAAACCCAAGAACAGAGGGTTAATGACCATCATGTCTTTGGGCTCGGTCACCAGCGGAGCGAGTCAGAACAAGGGCAAGGTTTGACTGTTTTCTTAAGTGCAGTGGTGGCAACATGGCCAGGGGAGAGTGGTAATCAGTCATGTCCTCTGTGTAATGCTCCATACGAGGATCTTAACCATGTGTTATTTTTTTGCCAAGCCTATGAGGGAATGAGAGGTTCTCCGTTATGCCCATTGCTGTGTGAATTGGGTTTTGTGCAATATTGAACCGCATTGACTTTATGGGTCGATTCTCCACGTGTTGCGTGGACTCTTATCGTACCTTAAAATAGCACTTTATACTAGATAGCATCTGCTTAGGTATACGTCATGAAATGTGGTTTTGTATGTTTGTTAAAAATGTTATATGATCATTTTATTTTTAAATGCGTTATTTTTGGCATCTTTATTATGTATTTTATCTTATATTTGCACTGTTTTTATGGAAAGATTTGTACATTCCCGAAATAAACATTATAACTACAGAGCAAAATAGCCCAGTCTCTTTATGAACAAATGTACAACTTGAAAGAGTAAATACCTTGTGTAGCTGATGGATAATGATTGCATTATCAGCTAATTTTTCGACAACATGGAAACTTTCAATGGTTGCTGAAACAAAGAAAGAAATTGAGTGAGAAATATAAACTTACAATTTCAAAACAAGATCTCTAACTATTGGTTGTCATTCTTTAGATGCATACTTGTGGCGGAAAAAGCTTAAGTGGCCACACTCAATCTTACTATATGGGTTGTGAGAAATACAGATAACTGATGCCGTGTTCTCAGCAGTCATGTTTCCTTAATTCGGAGCCCGCCCAACACAATCTTGCAATGTAACATTTTCCGAAGGAGTTTTGGCAGGAAAAAAAAAAACGTACTTTAAAATGAGTTCTTCGTCATGGGTAAATGCTTCTAATTTTCAAAATAACTTCCCCTTTTCAATGACTCTCAGAACACTTTCATCAAGTATAATTTGACTCCCTACAGGCAGAGCACTTAGAGACGCTTTTCACTTTTGGTGCAGAGTGAAAAATCTTCACAAACAAAATGTAAACCCATCTCCGACATGGTTTAGTGACATTCCATCCCTGCATGGGGGTAGGGAGTTATGTTCCTAAAACGTGCATTTCCCATTCTATTTCTCATGGGGTAAAGTTGTCTCTCACCTCCAGCCTAAACTGATGAATGGATTTGTGCATTGGACCCAACATTTTCTTTTGCTGGTTTGGTGAAAATGAGTCTACCATCTTGTTTTAAATAAAAACAAACAAAATTCTGTTGGTGCCATCTTGGCACTCAGGTCGTGTACACTGACACACAGGGCACATGTTACGCTCTTAACTAACTTCGCAAATTTGTGTTTATGAACACAGGCCAGGTCTGCAACCTTAATTGAGAGACAACCAGACCTGCTAGTTGAAAAATAGCAAATTTCATTGGTTCGAGGCCTGGAAGATTATTTTGAAAAGGCGGTGATTAGTGCATGTAGCTATTATGCAAGTTCCAGGACACCCTGTGCTGCACAAATTACGAAAAGGGGCATATTCCAACCCTCTGGGGGTCCCATAGGGAGTGCAGACCTGGTGCACAGGTCCCAGTATATAGTTCCAGCAGACAAACATGCATTTTACTATCCATATTTCATCCATCAGACCCAACCCTGTTACTTCCTGCTCTCTCTTTGGGAGCTCCCCCAGAGCAGCCGAATCCAGGGCTGGGGCTGTTGGTAAGGGGTAGACAGTGGACCCGCCATAGTCACTGTGGATCCCGGTTATGCCCTCAGAAAAGTTGCTATTGCTGCAAGCCATACCCAGTGGCAATGTCAGAGGACTGGTCCTTAAGGGTGCCAAAGGAAATGTTCAAAGACCATACGGCAGCCTAAGTGCCACTCCTGCTGTGCCGAAGGGCTACTCAGAGTTGATTAGCAGGGCCTAGCTTAGCCAATGGCCAGACCTAAGGCCAAGTGGTTACAGGGGATCGGGGGTGGGGGGGTTGTCCAGGGCAAAGCCAATGGCCTACAAAAAAGTGCCACATGGCATAGCCTTAGGACATTCTCAGTGGATGGCTTAGCGATTCTGAGGAATGGCCTGCACATCAACAAGGCATGACCTCACCTAATCCTCTAGGAAGTATGCCAAGGGTCATCTGGATGAATGCTAGCCACGGCAAGAATGCCTTTGCTAAAATGCTGAATAACTCTGAATTGGGGAACAGACTTCAAGAGACCGCTTCAAGGGCAGAGAAAGGACACCCAGGCTCTGATGGCTCCCCAACAGCATAAGTTTCCCTCATCAAGCTGGCCTGCAGAGCCCTGTGTTGATAGTCAGGAATACTGCAATAAATTGTGTGCAAACACATCATTTAATGGTGTTGGAAAATACTTATGTACTGCTGGTGGCCTAACATCTATTGCTTTTTCTCATTTGTTGCCCTACAAACAAGATTGTGCATTGTATGGTTTTGTACACGTTTTCACAAAAAATGCTGTTAAAAAAGGCACAATATCCCCATTTTAACCTATTTTAAAAAATGTGTCTGGTGCACTGGGAGGGAGAGAGCCCCAGAGCTGCCCATCCCCCCGCACCACCTTGTTTGGAGTTTTCTCGCTAGGCTTGGATACATTTGTGGGAAAAAATGTACCCCTCCAAAGAATAAAATTCACCAGCCGTCACGGGAAAGGTGCTTACATAAAAGCAACCTCTTTCTTCATTTTTAGCCTTGAAAGATTTAGATTTTAGCAGCTTAAGGATGAACCGGAAAGCAATCAGAGGAAACGCCAAGGCGATTGAGTCTTTGGACTCAACTGCATGAATGAGAAGTTAACTTTGCGACCATGAATCAAGACAGCCAGCCCTCCTGTTCAGGACTGAAGGTTAAGAGTTACAATAAACCGCCTTCAGGCCACATGTGAGAAAAAAAAATCGTTCCAGGGGGTAGAACCTGCAATTCAATATATGGATAAGAAGGCACAGGATTGGCTGCTTAACCCTTCATTTTTCCTTATTTCTAGGGCAACATGCCACACAAGATGGAATGAAGGGAAGAGACTCAAGAAAAGGGACTCACCAAAAGCCCAGCCAAGTGTCATTCTTGTAAAAATGCATGATTTTTAACTGAAAGGAAGGATACTTGCAGCTACGGAGTGCAAATGAAATACTGCTTTCCTCAATTTTTCTGTACAGTTCTACCATCACATCAACCCCAATGAATGAGTTGCTTACCATAAACTGTAGTTCTCCAGCATTGGTATCTTTCATAGATTCAAATGCTTGAATATTCAGTCATGCTGGGAATCCCCAGTATACATAAAAAACTCTGAAATGTACAAAACTTTCGCCCTCATTACTGCGCCCCCGCTGTTACTTAGACTTTGGTGGTGCATAAAATACTGACTACCATTACTGCACCCAAGCAGAGCAGGGGTTGTGGGGGTGTCCCCCGCTCTCCTTGTGCGCAGTAACAGTAGTCCGGAGTTGCAGGGGGGTCCCCCGCTTACCAATGTGGTAAGAATGGGACAAGAAAGTTACAAAAAAAAAAAGAAAAGCACCCTGCAGCACAATGTCCGACCCACATAAGTGGGAGGAACTGATGCTGCAGGGATAGCAGGGTGTAGGCGGCGCCCACACAGTGTGCCGCCGTAAAGATAAGTGGCGTTGGGTAGGGAAATGAGGGCTGAGGACGCAGGCAAACTGATTTCATCACTGCTCCGCGTTTAATTGGCATCGACGTTTTCGTTGGCGCAGTTACAGGCGGCGCAGTGATCACACATTCAATAACTGCATTGCACACAACCTATAGAGAGAACGCACTTCAGTCTCTCCAACTTATTCTCTGTCCTTTTAACCCGAACCAATGAGGTGGACAGAGGCTTACCTCCACTCAGGGCAGTTATGTTCAGATTCAAACGCATAGTCGTGTGATTGTCATTTGTGTGTCTCTCTTTGCAGTCTCAGAAGAGGTGGACAGATTGCATGTGTATATATGAAAAATACCAATGCTGCACAGCTAGTTTATTTTTACATTTATATAGCGCACTAAACCCCGAGGCATCTGGGTGCTTTAAGCTTAAGAAGGTGGTTACAACAATTACAAAGTGAAGTAATGTCCAAGTACTCCAACTCCCTCAGGGTCAGCCGCTTCTCCAAGCAACGAGCTGGGGGTAGATCTCTCTCCGCAGCAGGGGCCTCCCTCTGGAACAGCCTTCCTGCATCCCTGAAACTTGAGGAGACCCATCTCCGGTTCCGGAAGTACCTCAAAACCTTCCTCTTTGCCTCCGCTTTCTCTCCCTCACTCCCCTGCTAATATCACTGAACCTGTACTAAATCTGCTACTGGGCCACTCACCGACCACGGTCCCTGGCCCAGCAACTATTCCCTGCATTACGGGACTGTCTCTGCATCCTACAGCCCCTCCTTCCGGCACTTACCTTGCACGTGCCACCAGCTGGCCCTATTATTTAATGTGTATTCTACTAACCCTGCACTGCACTTTCCCCTCTCCCTTTCCCCTTTTCCCACTACACTTGCGCGATCTGAATGACACCTGGCCTAGTAGGATCGTTGTCCGTCTCCCCTTGTCCCCCCCCACGTCTCGTCGCGCCTTGAAACACTTGTGTATAGGCGCGTTACAAATGCCATATCATATATCATATCACACATTGGAAAAGCCTAACCTCATGTTGGCTACATTAAGGCATGCAGTTACAAATAGTAAAGCCCGGGTACATGAAATGGGAAAGCCTGGCCTCATGTTGCAAGGCGGCTACAAGACAACATGTGGTGATAAATAAGCAGGGTTCGAGAAGATGGGAGAAAGAGTGCCATGGGTGAAGTAGAGAAGGGGGGGCGTAAGCAGGGGAGGAGGATCATGAAGGGAACAGCAGGGTAGATTAGCACAATGCAGTCACTGGGCCAGCCAAGTTTGCGAGAAAAAGCAAACCGTGCAGCCAAAAGGGAGAAACAAAAATTTGAATTGGCAACAGCAATTTAAAACCAGCCGATTCGAAATGGCAACAGCAGCTGAAAATAGGCTAAATTTGAGCAGGCAAAAGCAATTCAAAATAAGCTAGATTAAAACTAGCAGTAGAAGGTGCAAGCCGCAGTGCAGTCACACGCTGTTAAGAGTGAGATCAGGAGGGATGGACAGAGGGACAGTCAGAGGGAACTAACCCATGGTGGAGGAGTCTAAAATGTCACAGTTTAGGCTTCACTGCAATATTTGGCATCAGCGTCTTCAGTGCAATCGTGAGGGGGAGCAGCAAGTCCACAGTGGACAGGGAGCAGACAGGGGTCTTAGGAAGGGGGCCTTTGATGAGGGGGCCGGCTAAAGCCTGCCGGTCACCAATAGGATAGTTTGTGGCCCAATACACCAATGGCCATGCAGAAAGGCAGAATGTGAGGCAAGGAATAAGTTACTTACCTGTAACTGCTGTTCTCCAGCATGGGTCTGGTGTGGATTCACATGCTCATGAATATTCCCCATCAGGCTGGCAATCCTCGGTAAAGAAAAAAATCAGTTTCAGTTTAGTTTCTGAACTGTCTTTCTCCTAATAACCAATCACTGGTCTCTGGGTCATACTGCCCCCAGCCAAGGACTGCCCTCTACCTAAGCCCCTCCTCTGGCAGCCATCCTCAGATTTGGTAGCACGTAAAGTGGCAGTAGGACCAAGTAAAGAGCCGCAGAGGGGTAGGAGGGAGGGTTCGCATGTGAATCCGTGCTGGAGAACAACAGTTACAGGTAAGTAACTTATTCCTTCTCCAGCATGGGGTCTGTCAAGGATTCACATGCTCATGAATATAAGAATACATAGCAGTACACACATGCACAACCACGGGAGGTGGCAAGGCTCAAGATTATGGGGGTAATTCATAGAATTCAGCGTACAGGTGGCGCATATTGTGCCCGTGCGACTTTCTGCGCCAGCCGCATGCGCTAAAATCCATTTCCGCGCACAGTGTATTCATGGATTTTAGCTTCCAAAACCAGCCGTGTCGCAGAGTGGCGCAGCGACCCTGCAGCAGCGCCAGTTACGCCCCCAACCCCTCCCCGTGCGCCATGCACAGCGCACACATCCCGTACATGGCGCACAGGCCCCCAACCATGAAAACGCCTGTAAAACTCCCCGCGCACCCCTCCGAATACACGTACCCCACTGCACGGGGAGTGTCACACGCGATTGGAGCGGGGTACGTGTATAACAGGAGTTTGCGGGAAGTTTCACACGCGAAATGCCCTGTGCGAGTGGGGTACGTGTATTCCTGGGGTGCGCGGGAAGTTTCACACGCGATTGGCCCTGTATGAGTGGGGTACGTGTATTCCTGGGGTGCGCGGGAAGTTTGACACGCGATTTTGCTGTCAGACGGGGGTACGTGAATTTCGAGGGTGCGCGAGGAGTCCTACATGTAAATTGGCAGTGTGGGTCCTCCCAGGTGTTCCCTCTACACCCTCCATGGCCCCTGCAGGCAGCCCACACCACAGGGGACTACCCTGAACCCCTGGGCATGTCCGGCAGGCAGCCCATCCACCATGGGCATGCCCCCCAGCCAAGCCACATGTCACCTTGCACTAGTGATCACCAACTCATGTCCCCCAGCACCCCCAGCAGTGAGGGGCACCTGCCAGCAGGCCCCCCCCCTCATGTCCCCCAGCACCCCCACCCCCCAGCAGTCAGGGGCACCTGCCAGCAGGCCCCCACTCATGTCCCCCAGCACCCACGTCATGATGATCCTCAATCATGGGCCTCATGGCCACCCACATCACACCCCCACGCCATCCCAGTCCAAAGACCCAAACAAGTATTGCATCCACCCACAGAGAAATGTCCATTACATGATACAACCCGAATGGCAAGTATGTACACGAACACATGTCCATCACACACACACACAATGGGTGCAAGTGAATGTGAAAACTGATATCATGACATGCATGAAACCAATGAGAGAATACCACACATCGAAGTATGAAACAAATGTATTGAACACATCATGAATGTAATGAAAAAAACCTCAATAATGGGAATAAGAAATAAAATGCAGCAAAGAAATCCAAATGAAAATTTGTCCAAAGTCTCAGTCCAACAAAGCAAAAACAAGGGAAACAAAATATATGAAATCCATTGCGCCATGGTGAAATTAAAATAAAAACGAGAAACATCCACTGTTCAACAATATACAAATCACCAATACAGGGTCCATGAGCCCAACAAATGAAATGAAACCTACAAAAAACCCTACCTAATAATGAACTATACAAAAAAATGTGGTGCATTGTCCAAGCGGCCCAAAATAAACAAAAACAGAAAGGAAACCTAACACTAACTATTTACAATGGCAGCTGGCTAGTCCGACGGCTCACTTTTTGATGTCCCGGGCCAGGGCATCATCGAACTCCCGCTCAATGTCCTGAAAGCAGTCCTCTTCCATGGCCCAGAGGGTTCGCAGGGACGACGACATGTTCACCTCCAACTCCCTGCGAATTGCCTCGAGGCACTCGGCCCGCCTCAGGGCCCTCCGCATGGAGTTCTCCGCCCTGACCATTGTGAGCCGTGCCTCTTCCGCCCGCTGCCGCTCCGCATCTATGGCGTGGCCCAACCGCTGCCACACGGAAAACACTTGAAATCCGGGGTCCTCCTGCCCTATGGCCGATGCCTGCCCCATGGCCGATGCCTGCCCCTCCGATGTTGAAGGCCCTGAGCCATCATTGCTCCCACCAGGTTGCTGCTGCTGTGCCTGTGCCTGCGCCCTGGCTCTTGCTGCCTGCATGTCCTCCTCCGGCTGGGGTGCAGTTGTCGGGGTGGCCACCCCTGCTGAACGTCCGACTCCCTACTGTGGCAGGGATGTGTCCTCCACCAGCCTGGCCGATGGGTCAGGGGCAGCTCCACAGGGTACCCAGGTGATACATGGGTGGGAAGATGGCATGGAGGACGACTGGCGCGCAGGGGGTTCAGGTGAGGAGGGGGGTCGCAAGAAGGTCCAGCACAAGGAGGAATCCAGCACCGGTGACCCGTCCCAGTAGGTCAATGTGGTCAAAGAGGCATGCGAGACGACGTGCAGTCTCTCCACGAAAAGACTGCAGGTCACCTCACATGCCCCGTTGACGCAACGCTATCCCACTCAGGACAGGCTCAACACGGTCCCGGATAGCCACGTCCGCAGGGAGAGGAAGGCCAGTTGTGCGCTCATCCCCTCCCTGAAAACGGGTCTGGGCGTAGGCATCCCTGCTGGTGCCAGATGATGCAGTGACAGGATCAGGGACAGGATTAAACACTGGCACCTCCGCGGCTGCCTGTGCTGCCTCCTGTCCCTGCCCGTGCACTGCACCACTAGCAACAGTGGAATCCCCACCTCCAGACCCCGTGTGTGTGCCTTCTGCGGCCGCCACCTCCTCCACCAAACCCTCCCCCCGACCAACCTGGATGACTGTGCCATCTTCCTCCGTTGGATCCTGTGGGGTCTCAGCTGCCCCTTCTGCTGCCGAGGAGTCCACCTCCGACCTCTCCCTCTTGGACCTACCCACGCAGCTGCGGCCTGGGGCGCGGCACAAGACTCCTCACTCCCCGACGAGGTGACAATCTGGGAGGGGAGCCGGGCCTTGCGTCTTCGATCCCTGCCGCTGTGCTCCACAGCACCCTCTCCGCCCTCTTCATCAGTTGACGCTGCAGACAGGGAGAGATAAAACACAGACATCAGGGCACTGTACAATGGACTGATACACACATGACAGTTGCACATGAGTGGCGTGTCAAACTTCAGACATGGCATCACACTCCACGACACAAATGTAATTTCAACTCACATGAGCATTTCCACAGCAATATTGCACCAGGCAGCAACATCCATACACATACAACAGCATGAACAGCCGAAGGCGAGCCTGACATCACATGAAACAGAGTGCACTAGACATGCACACATGCCACCACACTTACATGCATGTCTACATATCCTCCAACTCTCGCAGTGATGCGATCGCCATACATGTCACATCTGGCATTCAGCCTTCTACATATCAGTGTCACGTGTATCCATGTTGCATCACAGTTGCACACTTGTCAAATACACACACATGTACACAGTGCAGATACATGCAGCAGGAACCACCATCCATGTGTGACACCACAACTATGCCAACGTACATACACAGAAATTCAAACGTGTGCTACCACACATGCCTTTGCACAGCATGCTTACCAACACATACACCATCAATGTGTCTCACACCTAAGAGGACTCGCATGTGTCAGCCTCAAGCCCCTGTTCATACACATCCTTACATGGCCCTACGAAAACACATGTGCAACCTGCACAATACTGGCACACCACCACACGCACAGCATCCAATCAGTATGCATGTACACTTACCGCTCGACTCCAGACGGGTCTGCCTCTCAAGGACCTGGACGTGGAGCGCTGGGCTGTGCCTGGTGGTCGGACAGGTGGCCCCAGCGCCCCTTGGCATCCGCTGCCTTCAAGAGGCGCCGGGCCTTGTTGAGGGTCCTGGACCTGAAGTCCTCCCAGCGCTTCTTGACATGTAAGTCGCAGACTGCCACCCCCTCCGCGTTGATGGCAGTCACTATGTCCATCCAGATCCTGGTCCGTCCTTCATTGTCAGCGCGCAAACTTCCAAAGAGGGCATCATACTGCCCCAGGACTTGCTCCACCAGGACACCAACTTCCCTGGCACTGAAGCTGATGGCCCTCTGCCTCTCTGGCTGGGGGTTGCCAGTGGTGCCAGATGGTGTTGTGCCCGACATGGCAACCCCAGAGGCAGGAGTGGGTAGGCAACTGGGTCCTGAGGCTGGGCTGTGGAGCGATGGTATCCCAGTCGGGAGTCTTCAGTTCCAGCAGGGGTGGTCACAGCAACTGCACCCCTGGCTGACGTGCAGGCAGCAAATAGCAGGGCACGTGGGCAGCAGGCAGTCAGGCAGCAGCAGATGGCAGGTGGGAGTGTGCTCAGGGCTCTGGGGGGGGCAGTAATTCGGCCTTCTGGGCAGGAGCGTGGTCTACCGTGTGTTGTTGCATGGCCAGCTTGATACGGAGTGATTTGGCACGTGAAAATATTGCACGTCAGCGTGTAATTCGAGGAAAGGCCCTTCTCGCGTCAGCACACGTACGCGGTTTCATTGGACCAAAGGCCCTTAGCGTGTAAGCGCTTCTGTGATGTGACTCGCGCGGGCGTTTCCCGCTTGATAGTGGTTCAGCGCGTGAAAAAACTGCACGTCTGCGTGTGGATGCGTGTAATCCAAGGAAAGGGCCTATGCGCGTAAGTGACGCGCACGGGCGTTTCCATCAACACGGGTGCATGTTCATCATACACGTCCAAAAACTGCACGTCCGAGTGTCAGCTCGTGTAGTTGGAGGAAAGGGCCTTAGCGCGTACACGCGTAAGTGACGCTGTACGTGTGGGCAGCTTTAAAAAGGTACGTGTAGGACCCCATTCCCTTGTACGTGCTTTTCGTGGAGAGCGAGTGGGTGAATTCTGTACTTCTTGTCGGTTCACACGTGATTACTTCACAGCGTTTCAAGTTCGTACTCCCCGTTTCCTAAAACAGCGTTCACTTCTTCTTTTGTCCTGTCTCCTCAGACAGCGTACAGTTCTTCTTTTGGCGGGGGGTGTTGCACACGTGCGTTTTTTTCACGTTCTTTTTCCAGGCAGGCAGTGAGTCGCGCACGCATTTACCAACTGCGCGTGTCGCATACCCCTTCAGAGGTCATTGTAGGCTGCGTGTAACACGCGTATGCTTGTTTTTGTGTTTCTGGGTGCCAGAGCGTAGTGTGGGTTCATTTTTTGACGCACGTGCTCTACGAGGGGTTGCGTGCACGTTACTTTTTGTGTTTGGGGTGCCTGTGCGTTGCGTGACCAGTCATCTTCCCCCAGGGGTCACAGACAGCCTTACTAGAGCACGAATTCTATCTAGTACCCTACCCCTTTCAACCCCAATTGCCCAGGACAATTGTTTACTGCAACTCCCATACGCACAACAACATCAGTGCCATGGTTGGGAGGCGACCAAGCGGTAAGGGAGGCAAAGGTGGCTGACCTCCAAAAGGTGGGCGCGGTAGAGGACGTGGCCAGGATTTGCAGGGTGCTCCTAGACCCCCATGTGTGGAGGACCAATCAGGGACACCCATGCCGCCCTCCCCATGGTTGAGGGAAACGTGGCTGACACCATCCCAGCTCAGCCCTTGTTGGACCAGCCCATTGTGGCACCTGAGCCGGCACAGGATGACTCCCAGGCTGACTTCCAGGTCAGCAAGTCTAAGCCATGTGTGCCGGTGCAAGTTGGTGTCACCAGGCCACGTGGATTTGGGGCAGCGATGTCATCTGCTTCCCAAGTAGGCAGGGTGGGGAGGCTGCAGGGGCAGCTGCAGCTCTATCCACCCCAGCTCTGAGTCTCCCAGCCGGGACAGTGTCGGTCCTGGTCCATCAAACTGACGTTGCCGCTGCCAAAATCACACTTCAGCCAATGCCTGCACCAAGACCTATGGTCATTGTGCATTCGCACACTCCCAGTACCCAGTCCACCTGCTCTTCTGCCCCTACTGACCAGAGCGGCGCAAGCCACTCAGGCTCTGCTCCACCTTTGAAGAAGAGGAAGAAGGGTGCTCTGGCACTACAGGCTGAGAAGCCTGACATGGCTACACAGTCTAGCACGTCAAGGAAGCCTAGCTTTAATGACCCCGAACTTGATGCACTTGTGAGCTATGTGTCGGCACATAGCCGCGAAATGTTGGTGACTGCAGGGTGCAAGACCACACTTGGTCAACGTAGGGCACACAGGCAGACCATTGCGGACAACATAAGTGCCCTTGGATTTGTGAGGCGCACAGCTGATTGCTACAAGCGGTGGAATGACCTGAAACGCAGAGCAAAGAACAAGCTGGCCTCAAACCATGCCGCTATTCTGGTGACTGGCAGTGGGTCTCCACAAGAGGACAACAAACTCACTGAACATGAGTGTTGCTGGGACCTTCGTCACAGAGGAACAGATCAAGGTGTGGGAGATCTACCTGATTACGACACATTGTCCGGTGTGTGCCCATGCGTGTGTGTGTGTAATCCATGTGTATGTTGTTTGGGTGACAGGTTCTGATTGAGTGCCAGGTGAGGGTGTGTACTCCTGAGTGTTATGGGTCATCCATTTGCTTCCTCCCATACATTCACGTGCCTTGGATTTGGGTATGACTGTATCCCTTCTGCCCACAGTTGCCAATTAGGCCCACATTAGTGCACTTTACCTTCAACTGTCATCTTGCAACTACATTGTTCAAATTTTGTAAGTGTTCATTCAGGCTGATTGTTTCCACTCTCCATTTTTACAACGCATTTTTCTGCCCTATTGCAGCATGCTTCGGTCATGGTTTACAGCCCACACTGGGCCACTATTTTTACCTGGTTATGTTAATGATTACACCTTTCAGGCCGATGGAGTATTGGGCTGCAGACATTTTTTATTCGGGCCTGTTTGCATGTGGAACATGACAGATGTTTCCTGTAATATTAAAGTGACCAACCATTGATCAGCCCACAATGACTGCATTATTGGACACTGGATGTGTTTCAGTGTGTGGCACATGCATATTTAGCAACACTATTCAGCATTAATCTTTGCAGCATGTCGATGTGACATGGATGTGTGACATTACTCATTCACTGACATATTGCTGCAGTTTTGTAATTTAACGTGGCTATGCTACATGACATCTGTGTGGTGGCATGTGTCATGTATGTGTATTGGACATGCCATTCACAGCCTGATGTGTGATGCCAGTGCTACCCAACATGCTGCAAATGTGTTGCTTTTCCATCTTGCTCTCCCCAGTGTCTGCCTTTTTGACTCCACTTCCAACTCTTTGACAGTGCATGCATGGCAGGGTTATAATCATGTGGGACATGTGTAAATCATGTACTGGATCTCTGGCTTGTCACAGCCTATGTGTGCTATGGTGCTCATGCCTGTTTCCATTTGTTGTCATGTTTTTGCAGGTGATGACGCACCTGATGCTGTTGAGGTTGAGGAGACGGTGCAGACGCAGCAGGAATCTCAGGCACGACCGGGCACCAGTGGGGGACGTGGTGTGGTGGTGGGTGAAAACCCAATGTTACTGCAGACCATACTGTCCAGGGGTGTCTCTGGGTGCACCTCCCCAGACCTCTATTCAGGTGCTGAATCAGATGATGAGACTTATGTGCAGTCGCAGGTAAGTGTTTCTGGCAGGGATTCTGTTCTGTCCAACCCACCTGCACCAGGGGTAGAACCCTCTATGGGGATGTCAGTGTTGGTAGGTCCGCCCTTGGTGGTTACGGATGCAGGGTCACACTCCACAGCATCTGATCCTGGTCCTGGGCCAGCAGATCAGAGGGGGAATGCAGTCCTGCAACCTCAGGCAGTACCAGCACAGCAAGGTGCAGATCGCCTTGCCCCAAACAGGTGTGGTGCCAGTCGACGCAGTGGCCGTGCGCCACCAGGCAATACTGTATGGGAAAACTCCATGTACGGTATGGCAACCCAACAGGCAGCATCAGTAGAAATGATGTCTCAGGCAATGGAGAGGGTGGCTACTTCCATTATCCCCCCTGAAAGGCAGATGGAGCGACAACAGCAGGCAACAGACTCCATTTGCCAATCACACAGGGAAGACATGTTGGCGTCCAACAGGGACCGACGGGCGGCACTGGAGAGACTGCGCGAATCCATATCAATAGAGTCCCAGGGCCACAGGGAAGCCCTGAGGGTAGAACTACATAACCTCAGGCAGACTCTGGGTGAACTTGAGGCTTCCAGTAATTTAAGGGCAGAACAGCAGCTGGAGCAGCTCACATGTTCGCTCTCAGCTGAGCTGCATGCAACACGTGAGGAGATCTGGGCATTACGCGAGGCCATGCGTGCAGAAATGCAGGCAACCCGTGAGGTGCTGCATGGGGATCTCCGCACTTTAATCTTCCAGAATCAGACCTTCGAGACCCGCATGCTTGCTGCCATGGAGGACCATACCAGGGCTTTGCGTGGGCTGCCTCCCATAGTGCCACCACCTCCGAATGCAGCAGCAGAGGATGAGCAGAGCGACAGCAGTTCACCCACAATGGCATAGCCGTGCAGGCCATGAGCCCAAGGAGGAATTTATTTTTCCGCAACATCCACGCAGGTGGGTGTTGGTGTGCACCCTGTCCTCGAACCTCCTGGGTGGCCTCCCCCATCCCCTGTGGCCCCCACATGGCCATTTTTTATTTTTATTTTTACAGTGTGTTGCCTTGTGTGGCTCCCGTGGGCAACCACTGTTATTCCGGCTGGGCACATGCAGGCTTGACCTGAGTTTGGGTTAGATGCTTGGGTTCGTGAGACACACACCCCTCCTGCTTCCCGTTTCCATGGGCTTGCAAAGGGTGTGACCAAGTGACAGTGAATTACACAGTGATGTTCGGATCCAATGAGCTATGTGGGCAGTCTGTAGTCAATACTGTGTAGACATCCCTAGTGGACATTGTTGTTGTATTGTACACTGCATTGTGTATTGATATGTGCTTGTGCATCCATGTCTTCCTCCTAATTTGCAGGTTCCTTCCTCATGTCTTCACAAGGCCGCCTACAGTTCATGTTGTATGCAGTACACTGAGACATTTGCGTGGCAGCAACACTCTACAGTTGGAAGGTGTCGATGTACTGGCGTATTCAGGTTGTAAGACTCCCACTACTTGAACTTAGTACTGTCATGTTTTTGCGTTTTTCCACGGTGTGTTGCAGCATTGTGTTGGTGGTAAGTATTTGGTAATGTGAGCTGTTAGTTATACATTACTGGGAGCATATTGTGTGTGGGCAGTTTCCATTAGGGACGGTGTACTTTGTGACACTTTTGTCAGGTCTTGTGCATTGCTTTGTTTGCTTTCACATTGCATGACATGCCATGGTGTTTGGTGGTGGGAGCTGGGGAGGGGTTGGGTGACATGGCGCTGTTCTCATGTTGTATTTAGCAAGGAGGTAATGAATTTAGCAGCATAGATATATGTCTTTTGATGACACAGCATTGGTGGTGTTTGGGTAGGTAGGGATGCACACAATGTAACACTTCCAGGTGACCAATCTCAGGCTGGTATGGTTATGACAGTTGAGTGTCCCTTATGTCATCATCATCGATTGTCAACTGGTATGTGCCAGGGATGTGTACACTCCACAAGGGTGTGGTTTATGTGAAGTAATTAGCCACCAGCTGCGTACGGGCTGCCTCACCATGTGCCCTTTCCCCTCCCATGCGCAGCGGGCGTGCATGTGGTTGGGGATGTGGGGGCACCACCATGTCCACCGCAGGCCCCGGCGTGTTGCAATGTTGTGCAGGACACATGCTGCCACTATGATCCTGCACACTACTGGGGGAGCGTATAACAGCTGCCCGCCAGAACGGTCAAGGGAGCGAAAGCGTGACTTGAGCACTCCGAATGTGCGCTCCACTATGCCCCGGGTTGCAATATGGGCTGTGTTGTATCTTACCTCGGGTGGCGTGGTGGGGTTCCGAACTGGCGTCATCATGTGGGTGCTCAGAGGGTAGGCACTGTCCCCTGGGGAGGTGGTGATGGGTATCATTAGTGGGGTTGTGACATTACTCAGTATCTGACATGCATGCATGTGCAGTGGCATTTATACTCACCAAGCAGCCATGTATCGCCATGCCGCCCAGCTTCTAGGTCCCGGTTTAGGGTTGACATTCTGTAAATGAAACCGTCGTGGGTGGACCCTGGATAGTTGGCATATACTGAGGTGATTCCCTTGGCATCACATACTACCTGCACGTTGATGGAATGCCAGTATTTGCGCTTTCTATAGATGTGCTCAGATGCCCTGGGGGGACGTAGAGCCACATAGATGCAATCAATGGCACCCATCACTTTGGGGAATTGTGCCACCCCATAGAAATCCTGGACGGCAGCCTGCCTTTCTGCAGGTGTTCTGGGCAGGTATATGTGCCTGCGGACTGATGGGCGTGCAGTCATGATGGCCAACACCTGGTGTAGGCAGCGTGACTGCGTGGCCTGTGAGACCCCCCCCCCCCCACTATAGCACTTGTCCGCTGAAATGATCCAGTGGCCAAGAAGTGTAGTACATTGAGGACCTTCTCCAGGGGGCTGAGTGCTTGGGAGCACAGGTGCTTGGGAGCACAGGATGGGTGATGTGAGGTCATCCTCCAACTCACTCACTCACTGTGAGAGATGGGTCTCAACGACCGGTGGGGGGTGTCTGTACTTCCGCTCCCTATATGGTGGAGGAGAGGCACAGGAGACCCCAGCCAAGATTCTCTATTCGGTAGCAATGGTCGAGCAATCAAGGCCTAGCTTCTCAGGAGGTGATGCAGGCTGGTTCTTAAGTACAGTGTATCCCCCAAGCCCCCACAAAGGAATATCCACACTCTGTATTGGTTAGAACACAGTCTTTATATAATCAAAAGTTAAGGTTATGTACATTTATCATGATAACTCACTTTGTACTCTGGCAAAATCTACAATGACAAATATTTACAATTCTAAAGTGGTACCACCCTAGATCTCATTGAAGTGCATGAACAATACTGTACAATATCACACAGACCAATAGAGTGAAACCAGCAATAGAGAGAGGAGAGTAAATAAGATGGTTGAGCAATAGGCAGAATACTGACCCCTACCACTAGGCACAGTTCTGTGTGGAGATCCCCCCACCTGGGCAACCTGTAAGGAAGATATAGCACAAGCCCAGTCCATGTATTACTCTGCAAGTCTTATTCCCTCCTAGAATGTTTTTACCCCCCCCAATGTACCTGGTGGAGTCAAGTTCCTCGAAGAGGCGTCGACAAACGTCGAGGGACTCGCTGTTCGGCGACGGGGAATCGACGGCCCTTCTTGAATGCCTTCCCTTTCAAGCGGGAGGCACGGGGCGTCGAACGTCCGTCGACAAACGAGGAAGAACGATGTCGAAGAGGCGGCAGCTTCGTCCGAGCGGTGCTCGTCGGCGTCGGGGTCCTGCAAGGCGGAGGTGTGCGGGGCACCTCGATGACAATAGTGCTGGACCGCAAAGATTGTAGAGACGGAAGCCCAGCAAGGGCGTCGAGTCGTCCGAGTCTTTGAGGTCGTCGGGTGGCGGGAAACCCACCGGCAGGTTTCTCCTCGGCGCGTTGGTCGGCCTCGACTTTCTCCGGCAGGATAAGCGGTCGACGATGCGGTTGAGAGAGTCCTTCGATTGAATGTTCTTAGGCAAAGGAGCGGACGGCTCCGGTCGTCGGCGGCACGGTGTCAAGTGGTTCCCACGGCTGGGCAACACAACTTCGACGGGCCTCCAGTGGTTTCACAAACCTGCGAACCCTGGTCGACGGCAATGGACTTCGACGGCGTCGATGTCCGGGTGCTTCACTTCGATCTCCTCAGCGGTCCCGTCTCGGGTCGGCAGCCTTTCGAGGGTCTGTCTTCCAGGGCGCTTCGGCGAAGATGGAGCGGTGCTCGATGGTCCCTCGGAGCACGGGAAGAGGGCGCCTTACCAGGTCCTCTCTCGGGTCAGTCTTCGACGATCTCGGCAGCCTTCGGATCAGTCGAAGCAAATGCCACAGCAAGTCTTCTTCTTCCAGCTGGACGTCGAGGATCAGCAGTTCCAGTTACTCTTAGAGTGGAGACTCAACTCCAGAACGCTTCTGAACGCTTTTGAACGTTCCTGAACTACTACCAGTGGTGAGAGGTCCCCAGATATACTATTCTGCCTCTCATCCACACTGCTGGCACACACTCAGCAGCCAATCATACAGAAGGGCATTCATGCAGTCAGTCAGCCAATCAGGCACACAGTGCATTCAGGCCACACTCCTCCCTTTCAGACACTCACAACAAGGAATGTGGATTGGGACAAGTACCCAGCCATTCAACACTACACACTGCATTCAGGCCAGTTTCGGGCAGGGCTGTCTCAGCCTTTGTCTCTCATGCCAGAAACCAGACAACCACAACAAGGAGTGTATATTGGTCACACACTCCATTCACCCAGGTCCCACCCACAGGAGGTACCCACAACATACAGTCACTGGGAAGGCTCCAGTCAGTCTGGCTGGGCCTTCACAACACCACCATATATGGAACTTCCACCCAACAGCCAGTCAGGGGGAAGGGACAGAGGCAGGGCTTCCCAGGACTTTGGGAAAACAAGATAACAGGCAATAGCAGGCAATAGAAAGCAAGAGGCCACAGGGGCCATCTTGTTTTCCATCAGGAATCAACTGATCCCAATGGCAGGGCTTGGGTATCCCAAAATGGAGGACACCCAGAGCACCTGTCAAATTCAGCATGGAGCTGCCACCAGCCCATACCCTGCTCTGTGGGCCACCCACAGGTGCCCAAAAACATACACTAGGGGCACAGGGTTGTACCCCTACCCATGGGTGCCATAAGGGTATCCCATGGGTCTGTTCACCAAACCAAAAGAGAGAGCTGCACTGCCAGGAGTCCCACATGGACTCCTGGGCAGAAAACATGACAGAACACACGGTAAAAACAGAAAAAGGACAAGGATTCAGAGGCCCTGTCCCCCAGATGCATTTCCAGCATCACACTCACCAGGTCGAGTATTATGTGAGGTGGAAACCTGTACCTCCCATACACCTGGTCATCAGGCATCCCAAAAAGGCTGGTTCTGGGTGTAAAAATTCTGGGCCTGACTATCCTCCTCCTCCTCCTCCTCCTGCGGTATCCCACGACCACTGCTGCTAGGAACGGTATATTCATCTTGGCGTCTGAGCTTGTTTGTCGTTTGTGTGCACTTTTATGCTGCGGGGGTCCAGGTACGCCTGCTTCCTGCTGGCGTACGTGTTTCTGGATTAGTGCCACTTTTTTGGCACACGCATTAGCCCCGTTCGATTCCATGAATACATGTTGTTGACGCGCGTGTGGGCATTCCGCGCACTTGCCTCCTGTACTTCCCCCGTGACGGCCACATTTTCATGCGTTGTTCCCCATTCCGCGTGTTACGCCCCCCTGTTACGCTTACTTTTGTTGTGTGCGCTGCGCTATGTGCGCTTTCGCTGTGCACTTAGCGCACGCTGTTTGGAGACGTCTGCGCCAGCGTGCGACACGCAGAATTTTAGCGCACATCCAGGGATTTACACACGCACAGACTTCCATGAAACGGGTTTTGCTGCGATTTTCGCACTTGCACTGAGATTCACACGCTTGCGCCGAAAATTTCAGCGAACATTAATTCCATGAATCGGCCTGTAAGCATTTCATAAACTCAACATTAAGCAACTCTTACCTCCTCACCAGGCCCACCTTCAGGCGAACAGGTTGCGCAGCAATGCCTGGCCGACCCTGGACTCCTCCCTGGAATCCCGGTCGACACAGTAGAATCTCGTGAAGGTGCGCGTCTACCTCCACGTAGCAGCCCTGCAGATGTTCAGCAGGGGTACGCCAGACAAGAACGCCGTGGTAGCAGCGATCGCTCTGGTCGAATGGGCTCTCTGACGGCCGGGCAACGGTCGGTTTGCCAACCGGTGACAGTGCATGATGCAACCGGAGAGACATCTGGAAATGGAAGCCTTCGAGAGGGCCTTCCCTTGGTTCACAGGTCCAAAGTTCACAAACAGTTGTGATGTCTTCCGAAGGCTCTTCGTGTGGTCCACGTAGAACTTCAGCGCTCTAGCTACATCCAGAAAGTGCAAAGTCCTCTCAGCCGGCGCCGAAGGCGACGGGAAGAAAACCAGTAACACCAAGGGCTCGTTGAGATGGAAGTCCGACGGCACCTTGGGCATGAAGGAGGGGTGCGTCCTCAGCACCACCCTCGTCTCGTGGAAAGTCAGGTATGGGGGTTTACAGGACAGGGCCTGGATTTCTCCCACTCGTCGTGCAGAGGTGATTACCACAAGAAACGCAGTCTTCCACGACAGGAACTTCAACGGTGCTGAATGCAGAGGCTCAAATGGCAGCCCCATGAGGCTGCTCTGCACCACGTTGAGTTCCCACGCCGGGGCTGGAGCCTTCACTGGCGGGAATGATCGGAACAGTCCTTTCAAACTCCTTCACCAGGCGATGGGACCACAGAGATGATCGTCCCGGAGTTCTCGTGTAGCGGGAGATCGCCGCTAGGTGCATCTTGATGGAGGCGTGCGCTAGCCCCGCCTTGGCCAGCGACAGTAGGTATGGCAGCACCTGGGGGGGCGTAATCCATAGATGGTTAATCTTCTGTGCACGGCACCAGACAGAGAATCTCTTCCACTTATGTCCACAGCACGAGAGTCGAGGATGCGCTGGCCTTTGCTAGCACCTCCTTGCAGTCTGCCGGGATATCGTACCCTCCAAACTCTAGTGCTGCAGGAGCCAGGGCTGCAAGTTCAGCAACCCCAGGTCGTGGTGGAGGATGGCGCCTCCTTCTCTGGCGAGGAGATGCGCGTCCATCGGCAGTTTGACTGGGGGGGGGGACGCCGACATGTCCAGAAGGTCCGGGAACCAGATCTGTCTCGGCCACGCCAGTGCGACGAGGATCATCCTGCACCGGGACCATCTGAGATGATGGATGAGTCGCAGCAGCAACGGCAACGGTGGGAACTCATCCAGAAACAGAACGTCCCAGGGGAATGAGAAGGCATCGCCCATGATCCCCGGCTGGGGAAACCTGCTGGCGAACCTCTGACACGGTGTTCATCGCCGTCGCGAATAGTACGATCTGGGGATTGCCCCATCGTTGGAATAGCAGATCCACTTGATCCTGTCGCAGTTCCCACTCATGGCACGAGCGCAGCTCCCTGCTGAGTGAGTCAGCGATGGTGTTCTTTATTCCTGCCAGGTGGAAGGGTACCAGAAACATCCCCTGGGTGACGGACCAGTGCCACAGATCATGTGGCTCCTTGGATAGGGCTGGGGATCTGGTACCTCCGTGCTTCCGGATGTAGAACATCGTGGTGGTGTTGTCGGTGAAGATCCTCTCCACCTTGCCCTTGAGGGATGGAACGACCGACCTGAGGGCCCAGAACACGGCCCGGAGCTCCAGTACGTTGATGTGGAGTGACCTCTCCTCTGGGAGCCAAAGGCCTCTTGCGTGGAGATCTCCGGTGTGCGCTCCCCATCCCTCCAGGGAGGCGTCCGTCGTCACCGTCTCCTGATGTACCGGGGTCTCGAAGTCCATATCCGCCACCAGATGTGCGCGGGTGCCCCACCACCAGATCGCTTGGCGGAAGGTCTCATTGAGCGAGATCCTGTCTTTGAAACTGCCCGCCCCTTGCATCCAACGGGCATCGAGGAACTCTTGCAGTGGACGCATCCGTAGCCTGCACAGGCGCACAAGTAGATGCACGAGGACATCATACCGAGAAGGGACTTGATGGACCTCACCTTGGCCACATCCATGGTCGACAGCCGCTGCACCTTGCCCAGGATGGCCTTTGTCCTTTCCTCCGACGGGGAGGCCACTCGCGCCACTGTGTCGAGCCTGGCTCCCAGGAACAGGGTGACTTGCGACGGAACCAGGTGGGATTTCGCCAAGTTGATGGAGAATCCCAGATCCGTGAGCAGTTGGACGGTCTTCACTGTGTGCTCGTCAGCGAGTTCTCTTGTGCTTGCTCGGATGAGCCAGTCATCCAGATAGGGGTAGACGTGGATCCCCTGCAGGCGCAGCTGCGCCGCCACAGGTGCTAGGCACTTGGTGAATACCCTGGGCGCCGACTTCAATCCGAAAGGAAGGGCCTTGAACTGGTAGTGCCGCCCTTGGACTACGAATCAGAAACCTTCGATGTCCTTTTAGAATGTGGAAGTAGGCATCCTCCAAGTCCAGCGACGATAGGAAGTCACCTTTGTCAGGCAGAATCCTGTGCAGTTCCCTTAGGGAGCACTACAGAAGATTAAGACTGCAGGTGAGAGGAATAACTCACCTTTGGTATCAGTCTGTACCACAAAGATTTAGTTGGTAGCTGTGGCTGAGCAGTCAGACTTATCTCAAGAGGGAGATGAGCAGTATTCAGGGTTTACACAATAGGCCTTCAGTACTATGGAACAAGGAAACACTGACCAAAGCTTTGTAGTAAAAAGAATATATTAATTTTATAGACTTCTAGTTAAACACATCTATCACAGTTATTAAGCAAGTTAAATTCGGTCAAAGAAAGTATACACAACTCCCTAGTTAAATTGTAGATAGGTTTGTGGAAGAATGAAAACTGAGCAAAACGGCACAGTGCAAACCAAACACAAATGGCACTCTAGCAATTTCTCACAAGGGAGGGAAAGCACAAGTTATACAGAAATATCTTGTTACACATCCTAGCAACACTTCATATGTTTGCGAACCAGTTTAAGCAAGCCAGTGCATCAGTATAGAAAATACTTAAATGAAAACTGAGCAAAATGGAATTTCACAAGGTTTAAAATTGGGAAGGAAAGGGTGGTTATAAGAAGTAGGTGCACCAACACAGTTCTAGTTGAGAAGCAATCTAGAGAAGGCAGTTCTAACAAATTTAGCCAGAGTCAGTGGTACAGGGCAAGGCCCCAGGAGCAAAATGTTCTTGAAGACGCAGTCAAGTCTTTGGTTAACTATTTTGAAAAGGTGGATGCAGAAGGTGAAAGACAATGTTAAGAGAGAGGGGCGGCCAACCCAACAGGTAGGTAAAGGATTTAAAACACCTTCAGCTCTACCGCGAAGAAAGGGTGGCCTGACAGAAAAATGTACCTTTAAAATGAAGAAGTGGCTCCTGCGGTGGCGGTTGTTCCTGGTAGTTCCTGCAGTTCGGGGGATCCAGCAGAGAAAGTCTCTCGTTGTGGAAGAAGGTTCGAGTTACTGCACTACCCATGGATGAAACCAGCCACGGTGCTGCCCGACGAATAAAAGGTACGCTCCTTTAAATCGCAGTCCGGGTGGACTGGTGCCTGGCTATCCGGCCTCCGAGTACTGGGTACTGGCGATTCGACCAAGGCAGGTCCGGGAATGCGATTGGAAAACTGGTTGGCCCCACCAGCTCAAGGGCAGAAGGCTCTTCCGGATAAAGACCTTCTCTTGTCGTATGGAGAAAAGTGGTGAGATGCTGCAGCAGGGCTTCACCGGTGGTTCAGTCGTTGCAGGGGTCTTTGGCGTCTCTCCTCTTTGGCTTCTTAGTTCCAGTGGCAATGTCTTGCTCTTCCAGTCCTCAGGACCCTGCTTTTATGCAAAAAAAGCCCCATTCATACAGCCTAGCTGTCACTCACACAGTGGAGTGGTCATCTTGGCGGGAGACCCTCCAGCCTATCAGGATAGAGTTCGACATGGGTTGCGGAGGCACCCTGTCCAGGGGTCCTACTCCCCCTCCCACACAACGGACCCACCCCAGACTCAGTGGCACCGAAAGGAGGGCTTCTTGGCAGAACAAAGGATCCCCGACCTGGGTTAGGAGTTTAGAGAAAGACACAAGAAAGAAGTTATATTAAAGTTTCTGGCAAATAAAACCTACCGGAGCAAAGTTAATATTAAAATTCTCCTTCGGTACGTTAGAGGCTGTGAAAATGTGGTAGCCTCGAACAATGGGAACATCCCATAGGAAAATATTTGCGGTAGAATATTTACGGAAGTAACCACTGCCACCTGCCAGAAACTTGAGAGAAAACTGTACGGTACCCTCTCGAAAATGAACACAAGGGGAAAACTATTAACCCTTACCTCCATAGTAAGAGTTGTACTGGTTTAGTTCACAAAAATTGACTAGTAAATTCAATGGGGACTTTGCATGCCCTGGGAGACAGTACTCAGTCCCAGGGTATGGAGTCTATGTTTGGGGGTCGCTACGACACCCCTGTGTCACTGCACGGAGGGTGCTGTGTAACATGTGAATAAAGATGGTTCCTATGGAGGCGAGAGAAACCCCATAAACATTAAACAAAAAAATAGCCTAGAACACACATAGCAAAAAGGTCTAAGAGTTGGAAAAAGAGTCTCACTCTTAGCAGGAAAAAGAAACAAACCCTTCAAATCCAGCAAAGCTGCTGAGGGACGCTATAGGTAAGGAAAATTAGCCATAGAATGAGAATTCTCCCCAACAGCCTTCCTCCAGCTGCCCCAGCATGTGCTGCAGGGTGACCATACAGAACTTCTGGGACTTGATGTACTTGTTTAAACGACATAGGTCCAGGATGGGTCGCCAACCACTGGTCTTCTTTCTTACGAGGAAGTATCGCGAGTACACTCCGGAGCCCCAGAGCCTCTTTGGGACGAGCTTGATGGCTCCTTTCTTCAGCATCGCCCTTACTTCCAGCAGCAGTTGAGGGACGTGGTTTCCCTTCCTGACCACGGGTGGAATGCGGGGGCACTTCTTTAGAAACTCTAGAGTGTCCACAGGTCAGGGCATCCAGCACCCATCAGTCAGTGGAGATTGACTCTCACACGCTGACGAACTTCGCCAGCCGGTCTCCACCGGGGTGCTCAGGTGGGGGCCCGACGCTACGGCCGGTTCAGTCCTGCTTGGCAGCGGCATTGCCTCTGTGGCGACGAGATCCTCTTGACTTGCTGCGTCCTCTGTAGGCTTCCTGTGACGAGGAGCTGGCCGCCTGGTGGTACGTTGAGGTGCCGCCGCTGAATCCTTTGGAGGCACCTTGCTTGCCTCTGGAGTTCCGAAAGGGCGGCAGTCGTTGCTGCAAAACTCCCAAGGCCCGAGCCGTCTGTGTCAGCCTCGATGGCCTGCAGTGACTCGTCCACTGTCTTGCCGAACAGGCTGTTCCTGTCAAAAGGCATGTCCAAAACTCTGGTTTGCACGTCCTGGCAGAAATCGGTTGCCTTAAGCCAACCACACCGGCGAAGGCAAACACTGTTTCCCATCTGGCAGAAACCAGTGTCAGCAATGTCCGTAGCCACCGTTATGGCGTGGTCCGACGCCACCTCGCCTTCTTGCAGGATCTCCAGGGCCTCAGCCCTCTTGTCGTCCAGGAGGAAGTCCAGCAGAGGAGCGATCTTAAACCACAGCTCCCTGTCGTAACGGGCCACAATCGCGAGGGCGTTGGCCGCTTTAATCGTCGTCGCCGACGAGATGACCCGTCGTCCCATGGCATCCAGTTTCTTCCCCTTGCCATCTGGCGGGGAGGTCTAAGTTGAAGCCGTCGCCCCCGCCGCTTTCTTCTTGGCTGCCACGACGACCGAATTCGGGGTCGGCTGCACCCTAAGGCACATGGGGGGTTGGGGGGGGGGGGTCGAATTCGGGACCTGGTACTACTTCTCATACCGGTCTCTCTTGGCAGGGGTCATGGACGGGTTCTTCAGGAGCGACAGCCCCTCGTCCCAGATGTCGTCAAGTAACGGAACCGATAGGACCATCTGTCTCTTGGCCTCACGCCGTTGATAGAGGAAACCTTCATTCTGCTCTTCGGGGCAGAGCTGGAAGACATGATGCCCTGGCGATCATGGCGTGGAAGGAGCCAATTTTGTCGGGCCGGGAGGCCTGAGGAGGTGGTGATGGAAGACCCATCCCCGTCACCACCGTCGTCATCCGTCCCCGTCGTGGCAGTCTGTTCCTGTGTCATCCCTTGGATCAGGGGAAGGAGATGAAGGCTGTTAGAGCCGCTAAGGCTGGAAGGGCGGTGGGGGGGATGAATTCTCCTCTGCTTGCTTGGAGGCTTCCCGACGGTCCAGGCTCCGCTGGATCGTCCGTTGGGGGTAAGGGCAACCTTGTCCTTATCTCCGTACACAAGGCCTGGATCGCCATTAAGATTTCTCCCGAGTTGTCCTGTGGCCCAGGTACCGGCTGCGACGGGCGCGACGGTTGTGGAGTGGAATTCTCCGCCTCCACGGGATCCTCGTCAGCGCCGTCGCTTTCTTCGACCGCCTCGTCGGGATCCCTCCCGTGGGACTGGACCTCCTCTAACTTTTTGTTCAAGATCTTCACGACTCCAGCCTGCTCCTCTTCAGAGGCTGTATCCGTGTCCGTGATGGCCACCGGGCCCCTGTCTTTTTCCACCGGGGTTCTCACGGGGGGTCTTATCGATGGGCTGGAAAGAGGATTCCCTCCCCAGTGGCAGGGAAACTCTGGGCCCCGAGGTCACCTCGCCTGGGGTAGCCTCCACAGGCTTTGCCAGGGCCACCACGACTCCCGCGACAGAGGCCTTAGCCGGGTGAATCAAGGCCTTCACGACTTTGGACGTGCTTGGGGCCTTCACCTTGGGGGGAGGGTCGCTGCCTCGCTCCCTCTCGGCTGTCTCCGTCGGTATCGACCGGGACTTCTCCCGAAGCTTACCCAGGTTCTCCGATTTCCTCTTCCCCGAGCCAGACCGTTGGCTCGTGGTTGATGGAGTCGGTGAAAGTGTGCCCTGCCTGGCAACCGAGGAGTCCGACTGATTGGCGCTCCCGGTGCCCGCGGACTTGCAGTGCTTTGCCTTTTGTTGGGCCCCCGTTGCCGGAGCGCCCTCAAAGGTCTTAGAAGACCGCTCAGACTTCTTCTCACCTACCGCTGGGCTCTTCCCTTCCAGCCAGTTGGTGAGGCGGATATGCTGATCCTTCATAGTCCGCTGCGACATGTTCTTGCAAAACGCACAGTCGTTCTCCACGTGCGTTTTGTCTTCATGAAGGCAGTAGAGGCATCTAGAATGCTCGTTCTCCTTGAAGACATTCTGCAATCCGCATCCAGGGCAGCTCCTGAACAGCTTGGATCCGGGCGTTGTGTTTCCTTTGTCCTGAGCCATGTCCACGCGGGGTAGGCATCAAAGATCTTCTGGAATCCTTCAAGAAGCGGAAATGGCCCTTGAGGGGCATAGAAAAATCCGAAAAGGGTCCCCGTTGATCGGAATTGAAATGGTGGAGCTTGATTAAACTCTTTGAAAAATAGCAAAACGCAGTAAAAGCTTGAGAGCTATAGCAAGAGGACTCCCAACACTTGAACGTGGGGTAAAAATCTGAAGATGGCTGCCAGGGGCGGGGCTTAGGGAGAGGGCAGTCATTGGCTGGGGGCAGTATGACCCAGAGAGAAGTGATTGGTTATTAGGAGAAAGACAGTTCAGAAACAAAACTGAAACTGATTTTTTCTTAACCGAGGATTCCCAGCCCGACGACGGGGAATATTCCCGAGCATGTGAATCCATGCCAGACCCCATGCTGGAGAATCAGACTGCTTTCATAGCCTGGAAAATGCGGCAGACATTTTGAAATTGCTGCGAGGACGGCATGGAGGGCACCTCAGTAGTAGTAGTAGTAGTAGTAGTAGTAGTAGTAGTAGTAGTAGTAGTAGTAGTATCCCAGCATTGAGACAACAAAGAGCTGTAGGGCAGCATAAAGAAGGTGCAGTCAGCACGGCGAATAACATGCTGCATTTTCAAGGTTTCGGTGCAATTTTAAATTAATTTTCTCCATTTTTTTTGTTTCAATGCAAGAAAGATGTAGTGGCATTTCCATACAAATACAACATCCTACCTTTGCGCAGGAGGGTTAGGCACGACCTCCAGGTGTGCAATCAGGTTACCGGCAAGTGAAGAGCAGGCATCCTCGGGCTCCGGTGGAAGGGAGTTCCAGGTAAGTAACTAATTCTTCTCCAGCACTGGATCTTTCATAGATTCAAATGCTTGAATAGATTAGCAAGCAGATATGTGCATGTCATGAAGGTATAGGGCATGGAGGGCGAGGCTGCTCTTACCTTCATGCAAAAACATATTGCAGCACCGCTTGACCCACTGCTGATTCCGACCTGACATTCATCAAGGCAGCAGTGCTTCAAGAAGGTGTGCAGAGAACTAGAGGTGGCTGCTCTACAGATGTCCTTCATAGACATCCCCTGCATGGAAGGCTGCCGTGGCTACGCTTCCTCAGGTCGAGTGAGCCACGACAACCTGCTATGGTGTCGCATTGGCGCTCATGGCAATGCAGAATGAAGCTAACCACCAAATGGACCAATCCTGGCTTTCATATTGCATAGCCCTTTTGAGGGGAGTACACGGTCTGAAGACTGCCTCGAGCGCAAAACACAGCAGAGTTGATGGTTTGATCCTATGCAGTTTCATGGCACTGGCTTCGTCCTGTAGGTCGGTCAGTGGTCCAGAAATCTATTAATTATTTTCCCCAGTTCCCTGTCTTGCATCAAAAAGACCATCCACAAATACTGGCCCATAGTCAGACTCTGTCTACCTGATCAACAACAACCCAGATTCGCATTCAAGAGGGCTCGGAACCTTAGAAAACACTTGGTACACTATGTATATCAAAAAATCCACCCAGGGCAGCCTTTGGAATCTTCGACCTCTCAAAGGACATTACCCCTGTGGATCAAGCTCGGTTTGCCAATTTACCCTCAAAATACAGCAATTCCACTTTGGAGCAAGAACATGGACTCTGAATGATGTCTAACTGCAAATCCAATCATGTTTTGAACTGCATTGAGTGCCCCTGCCATCTGCGGTATGTGGGGCAAACAATGCGCAATGTTAGTACACAGATCTCCGAACACAGGTCACGGATCCGTTGTAAGAATATCACATCCCCTCTAGTAGAGCACTATACAGAAAACAAACATAGCCCACAAGACATCAAATGGTGGGTTATTGAACGGGTCCATAGTGGTCCCAACATCCTGTTAAACGAGATATTATATTGTGCCTCCTTTATTCTATATATTGGCCTAAGCCCAGTCGCTCTGCTAAGAAAACCGCATTGCAAAGTTACGATTCAAGATCGACTTCGCTGCCATTTTAGGTCCATCCACCATTTTGATTTCTATTCCAAAGTGATTGTGTTCTAAAATGGTGGCCAGTTTCTCCCCCTTGTAACTGAGCCGTTCTGAACCTTGTACGAAAGTTAATGTATAAACTGTCCGTTGGCCGAATGTTTGGGTTAAGTAAAGAGACCTTGTTCCATGCCTGACTTGTAGACAGAGGATTGTCTGCGCCAATAAGTCCGATCCGCGGACATACATCGACCAAAATGTGAAACAAATACTGAACGTGGACACTAGCTGAACTGCATTGTACAGGACATGTGTTAAGGCTTATTGTTAAATCCAAGAATACACTGTTGCCATTGTAACTTGTTTGTATGTAAACTGAGGATGATCCACATGCTAATAGTTGGACAAACCAGAAGTGAACTCGGCACGAACTCTAGACCATGTATAATTAACCTGTAGAGGGGCTGGACATTGTAATTGGAAATGTATAAAATGGACAACTGTTTAGACGTCCAGTACCTCTCACTTCTCACACCACAAGGGCTGGTATTCGCTGTGATGTACTGAGGGTCAGATAGCTATCTGATACTTTGTTTCTTTGTAACTGTACAGTTTTAGAAAAAAGATCTGTGAATCTTTATAAGCCTGTGTTTAGTGCATTTCCTTTTGGGGTACTCCGCCTCGATATTTCCTTTTGCTTTTACAATCCAAGGACAACTTTTAGACTTGGAATGTAGGTGGATACACAGAATGGATTCAGTAGCCCATGGGCTGAATGAACAAAAACTCTTTACACATCATTGATTTGTGCGGGGATTGATTGCACACAGGGAGGCCAAACAGCTACAAGGCCCATCACAGTCTCACGTGCACTTCATAGACAGCAAGTCAGCCTATGACGTCCCACTTCCTTCTTCATGATTAGAAGGATTACAGCACCGGGAGCCCTAACATGGCACTTTGAATGCACAGTGGACAGCTGTTTTTCACTCCATGCTCATCTCCCCCAGATCCTAGATTTGTGGCACCCGTGGAGCCCCCTGAGAAATGCACAGCACGAGCCGACGCCCTTGATGGAGTGGTTCAATGGTGTGGCCGTACTGTTACTGTACACTAGACTACTGTATATACCAGGGACCCACAGCGTTCACGAGTACATGCAGCCTTAGATTCATGCTTGCACACATTAATTTTAAACACCTTATATTCCCCACATAGGAGGACTCAGAGCAAGGGGACGTGTGTATACCAGTGATCCCGATGCAGCTACACCATTTCCAAATTTCTAAGTGTCTGGGCCGTGGCAGCATGGACCTGCTTCCGGGTTTGGACTGGGGCAGCCAATCACGGCCCTAGAGGTACAGAACTACCATTGGACGCTGGACCACACCCCCCGTGGGTCCCGTCCAGTGCAGTAGCATTTGCTTCCGCATTCATTACGTCATGACCAATCAGGACACTGTTTCCAGGACCCCGATTGGGTGGCAGAAACACACCCATATAACCTGCCAGGGGAAACCGTTGCGCATATGCCTCCAGCACTGCCGGTGGATGCTGCACGGCCACATCGGCAATGCTTTCCTGGTTCCAGAAGAGCACAGAGATCCGCGAGACAGACATTCAATTCAGGATCGCCTTGGTGAACGTAGCGGCTCCCGCTCCAGCATAGATACAGGACTGGTAAGGTACATGTGTTTTTAGCAGCAAGCTGAGCCTGACATTCCAAGCACGCTCTGCCTATAGCTAGGCTCTACCTGAAATGTAATCTCCCTTTTCACTACTAGGGAGCACAACATGCTTTCCATGACAAGGGACCCAGCATTTTTTGGCACACGGATATGAGGTGTGCCATGCTCTCCGCTCACCACTTTAGGAGGATTGCATTGGATACCATACGCACACCGATCTGCTCCAGGTACCTCATTTAGATTTATATCCACCTTTACTTTTTCCATTCCTTTAATTCATTGATAGAGGCCAGTACTGGAAGTAACATCAGGCTGAGGGCTCCCCTCATGCCTGGGTTGAATAGGGAGGTTGCAGCATGAACTCACACATCCTCTTTAAATTTCTCCTCAGAGACACATGACCATGGATGCATCATACTCCTGCGCTCTTTATTGCCTACAAGCGCGCACTTCTCTCACCAGTTTGGGCAAACAGCCCTGCTACCTGCAACTCTCCGGCCAAAGAGTGCGCCGTACGAAGAGATTTTCCGCAAGCTATCTGTGGCGAGACATCTACTATTTATGCTCACCCCAGTATGTCAGAGGTAGAAGTAATTTTACCCCGACTACCTATTAGCCCACACCAACTGATGCATTGTTCAATTATTCCCCCCTTTTTCTTGCATTAAATGCACTCTTTCTAATTTGCCTAGAAATGACCAGAAAGGAAACAATTCAACCAAGAGGACACCATATTTATCTTTTCCTCATTTGGTTTTTCTGTTACAGGGGCCGTTCAATAGTCCTGATGAAGGCGGCTACTAAGGATAAATAGAAATCCCTCAGATTCAATCCCAAAATGGATGTTACTGCCGCCGAAACGTCAATTTCTTGCAAGGGGGAACAATAAGCCTAGTGTTATGATTTTTTGGACTGATATTTCATGTGATTCAAGCACATTTGGTGGTTTGTCCACATGTTTACCCCCTGCAACGTTGGCATAAGATTATCAGAATTATCTTTTTTTGTTCCTGCAAAATTTACCAGGCAGCCGTATGATCATTAGAACTTTCTCGACATCTGAATAATATATGATCAAGCATGCAAGTTAAGAAAAGTCTACGAACCAGATATTTAGAATCTGGATATGTCTTACAATTTGAGGTTTTAAGCACCATTCAGGCGCAAAACCATAGGTGTATTTATTAGATATGCTGTTTTCACGTTTCATGTTGTGTTTTTGATTTTTCTTACAATCACATTAATTTCAACACCCGAATATGATTTATGCTGTCCTGTTTATGACACTAATACATGTTTTTGTCTCTAGTTTAGAAATGTGTTGTATATGTAAGTGTATATAAGAATTTTATTTTTGTCTCAATACAATCAAGTTTATTCACAATGAAGCCCCTCTTGTGCGTTTTTCTTCCTTGACAATTTCACGGGCAATTAACTTTGGGATACATTCCATCAGTAAAAGCAGAAAAGCTCCCCAATACAACTAAAATGTTTTGCTTCAAATGAGAAGGCAATTGGGTTGAGTGTGTCAGTAGCAGTACTAATTCTTTTGTGTTTTTTGACTGTCAGACGATGGGCCTGTTGATGACCAAACTACTTTCTTTGTTGCTTTAACTATCAGAAGAGCTTTTGGCTCCATTGCAGTGATCTCCTTTAGGGTGCTTGCTTTTGGTAGCCATGTGTTGCCCTCTCAACTGAGGAAGCCAATCCTTTGTGAAGAGTGCGCTTCTCAAGTTGGAAGAGGCAGCAGGTGTTCTGCGTCTCCTGAGGAGAACGTCATGCTCTCTTCTAGGTACAAAGGTAATCTAGGTATGTCCTGAAGTGTCTTTGAATGACGTTCTGGCAAATGGAACAGTCGTCACTTTTATGGTGGTGCAAGCAGTAAATACTTTCCTGGGGGGTTGGGTGGAGGGTTTGGGGGGACTGGGAGGTGACTCAGTTAAAAATGTTTTTCTACTATAAGTGTGTCAGTCCTTGCATGTCTCCTCAGAACCCACATTCCTTTATCCTGATTTGAGGTGTAATAACACAGCATTTTCACATTCCTTGATGTATCTCTCGAGGAAACAAGGCTGTCAAAGTACAGCAGAGCCTAAACAATACTGTGTGAAAAGATGTAAAAGAAGAACAAGTTATTGAACAACTGGTAACGTTCTTTCGATTGGATGTTCCTCCAACGTATTCCACATCTTTGACATGTAAAGTACACAGCTGTGGACATTAATATGTCAAAGATGTGAAATACGTTGGAGAAGACAATCCATTCGAAATGAAGTTAAGTTGTAAAAAAAAAAAAATGCTCAGAGCGGTTTGTGGGATTCCCAATAACTAGACTTGCAGTGAAGAATCTGAAGATGGATGCGCAGAGTAGAGTGAAGGCTCTGTCCACCTCATTGGTTTTGGCAAAAAGGACCTTTAATGGGGTGGCGAGACTACAAAAGAAAATTCTCTGCATAGGTTATATGCCATGTATTGCAATGGAGTTATTTTGATGCATCGGGGGACTCCCACCCGGGGAATAGTCAAGCATGTGAATCTATGAAAATCCAATGCTAGAAACGTTCAGGTAGACCTTTCCATTTGGACTCCAAATTAGGTTCCATGGCAAGATAGTAGACATAATTTCTGTGGAGGAGGGATTGTCACTGATTCTCAGCCATCACACCAATAGAAAAAAAATTATAAGAGTGGCCGATACAGATTAGAGAGTCAGGTTTGGATAACCACCCAATGATGCATTTGACTAATACTTGCAAAAGAAAGGTGACCAGCAGCACAATCTACTAGAGATCCACCATATTCCCCCCATGATTGGCTGTTCATGAGGCGCTGTACTGCCTTTGGTTTTTATTCTTATGGCACAATGCCTAAAAGGACTGTCCTTTAAGGGGGTCCCCTACATTTTTCAAGTCAATTGTGTGGTATATCTGTTGTGGTATACTGACGTGCCAGCTATTTAAATCACTTTGAAGTTCTAAATTGAAGTATCAAGTTGGGGTGTGTGGGTGATGGCAGGTTGTGAAGGGTGAAGGGACCATTTTGGATCCTGCTACTGATAGTGTGGGGCGGGGGGGACACAGAATGCCCCCTTTAATAGAGGGGGAAGTTACTGGGGATTTACAAGTTTGATGTTTTTCCTTTGTTTGTATTGTATCTCAATTTAAAAGGAACGCTGTGCATAAATCATTGAGCCAAAGAATGCACTGAAATGGAGTCGGACAGAGAAAACGATCTTAGTTTTGAACAATTAAAAAAAAAGTTTGAAAGCTTAAGACTCTGGACAAGAGAGCCATCTGCATGAAGAACTAAATGCAAATGCAATTCGGAAGAAGGATGTGACAGAGGGATTCAAAGTGGGAGAAAGGGAATTCATGAAAAATCAATGAGTGCTATAATTTCGAAAGGGCAGCCTGGTTGCAGCGTTTCCCATTTGAGGTCAAAAAAAGGAAGAGGGGGGGGTTTAAGGAGTCGCCCAACCAAAAAAAAAATTAAGAGAATTATGCATGCATGAATGAATTTCCCAATACAGGGGTGAATGGAAAGAATTCAGGGATAGATTATCATGGACAGATACAGTTTGCTATTAAATTGAGTATCTTTCCAGATTACCATTTTTATTCCATAGTTACTGTTAGAACCAGATTTCTATACTCTGGCCTGGTGTACAGATGTATAGGAGGCCAACCTAGTTAGTGAACAGGCACAACTCTGGGAGCTGTAGCCAAACCAATCAAGCTAGGATGGAGAGTGGTCAAGGCTAAGTCTCGGGAAATGGTGAGCCTGGTCAAGGGTCCACAAGGTAAGTAATCAAGGACTACAGTTCGACAAGTAGTCATAAAAACACTTTATTTATGGCGGACCCCTGCCATGGGTTCCCTTGGAAACCCAAATCGCACTCTTGTCCGATTGGCTAAGGGGACTGGCCTTGCCAGGCCAGCCACCCTGCTGTGTGATTGACAGCCAGGCTGTATGAATGGGGGGAAAACTGCATAAAAAGCAGGTATCTGGGACTGGAAAGGCAGAGTCGCCACTGGAACTAATGAACCAACGAGGAACTGGAAGAAGAGGACCCCTACCACGACTGAACCGCCCAGTGAAGCCCTGCTGCAGGTCCGAATCTCCAGAATCCGACAGAATATCCTTCAGGAAATTTCTTCCCTTGAGCTAGAGGGACCAACCAGTTCGCCCAAACTACAAGCCAGGACCCCTCCTCTACTCCAATTCGTTGTACAGAGCTACAGTGGGCCGGATATACAGAAATGTCGGACCCTGCTTGGGTTTTAAGGAGCGCACCTTTTATTCGTTGTTTTGCTCTTCTGCTGGTTTCTTCCCTGGGTGGCGCAGGACCCTCCAGTCTTCCTACTTCGTGTCAGTCCGACAGCTGCTTCAGGAATCGTGAGCCTGCAGGAACCACCAGGAATGTCTGCCTCAGCTACAGCTCCCTCTCCCTTTTATGGTAATGTGCAAATCCGGTTGTCTGTTTCAGCCAGCCGTGGTGAAAGTGTTTGAAATCTTTCTCCAAACCGAAGGCTTGTCCTTCTCTTCTCTTTGAACTAACTTTTCTACCAACCAAACTCATCCGGAATCTGTGCCACAAACTTTACCGCGAACTACCCTGAACTGTGTGATCTTGAGCAAAATACTTTTGACCCATTGACTTTGGCCCCAAGCCTTTTCTATCTGATCTCCTCACTGTAGTCTCTCTTGTTCAATTGCCCCGAGTACTTACATGTTGGTTTTGCTTAATTTCTAATAACTTTGTCCTTCCCTCCCTTTTAAATTGCTGGAGTGCCATTTTGCTCCCACTTCATTTTGTGAGCTTAACTTGTCTGGAACTTAAGGGAAGTGGTGTGGTGTATTTATGACTGATTTTTACTTGCTCAGAATAGTGAAATGTTATACAACTGTTGAGTAAATAAATATATATTCTTTTACTTAGAAACCTTGAGTCAGTGTTTGCCTGAATCATAGTAATTGCTGTCCTTTGTGTAACTATTTGTACTGCTCACTTACACTTGAGATAAGTCTGGCTGCTCCGCTACTGCTACCACTATAACTGTAGTACAGGCTTGTACCAAAGGTGAAATTGTACTGTCACTTGTAATCTTAATTGTGTGTAGTGTTCCCAAAGGGTACTGCATATAATTATGCCTAACAAGTGTATATCAAATTAACACAACAACACAAACTTTCTTCACTGATCAGGTTACATCATGTGATTATCAAGTCTAGATACTTTAAAGTTGGCCAGGGGGCATTGTGTGTGGGACTCTTCTCTTGCAGAGTTACCTTGCTCAAGGTATCGGCAATGGTATAGGGTCATTCTTTTGCATCAAGTTACTACTGGTTTATAGATAAACCACCATGAGCGATTACAGGTTATCGTCAGAAGGATGGAACATGTCCCAGACCAATGTTTTCTAAGCTTCAACGTTGGCACCTGTACACTCCTCTGATCTAGTAACTGCCCCGTTCCACACTCTGGATTCAGTTTCTGCCCAGCATTCAAATGCCCTGTACCAGCGTGAGTATTGTAGGCCCCTAGTTGCTTTCCAGGCCATAGCTATGGATCTTTTGGCCAATTTCACCACCGGTTTACACTTGCTATCTCTGGCATATGTCCCCAGCAGGCACTCTTTCGGGGTCCATTCATACTGCACTACCCCAGCTCTTCTACAGGCCTGTTCTATTTGTGCCCAAAATCGTTGTATATGTATGCAAGCCCAGAACATGTGCATTAGCCCTGCTTCTGCTGCACCACACCAGGGGCACACCGCTTGCGTGTTATTGAATTTGGCTACCCTGTGCGGTGTCATATGGGTGCGATATAACACGTTCAGCTGAATTAGTCTGAAGCGGAAGTTCCTGGACACTTCTCGGGGGTACGATGATATTTGTTCCCATTCCCTCTCAGTTATCTTCTCTCCCCCTCCCCAAGTCTGCCTCCCAGCGTTCTTTAAGTACTGCGCTCTTAGGGTTGGGCCCGTTTATCAGTAGGCTATACAATCTGGAGACTGGTCTCCAGCCATCGTTCAGGTTGTACATTAGGTCCAACAAGGGGTTGACTGCAGGCTCTCCGTGCACCTCCGCCCACTTCCCCCTTGCCACCTTCCTAACCCTCTAATACCACAAGAATTGCCCTTTGTGCAGTCCTCTATCAAGTAGAGATCCGAACTCCCTAAAGACACCTTCTTCAAACATAGCACCCCAAGTGTAGATTCCCCAAACTTTCCCAGTGTCTCACCACTGCCAGGTCTATTCTGTCTTTGCAGACATCTGCTGCCAACGGAATCTCAGGGGAGTAAGGGCAATAAAGTTTCAACAGTGTCAGGGCTCTGTGCCAAACCCGCCGTCCCAGTGTCACTATCATGGGAACGCTGCTCAGACGCTTCAATGGTAACCTTTGTATTTCCTTCAAATTTGCTGGGGCTGTGAGGTTCTATAGCAGCGCTGTTTCTGAAGTCGCTTTGTTTGAGAGCCATCTAGCTACAAAGCTGAGTTGCTCTGCTAAAAAATATTTCTCCAAGTCTGGCAGTTGTGTTCCCCACTCGTTATAGGGTAAGCAAAGGGTTTCAAGTGCCAGTTTGTGCCAGGCCACCCCCCACAGGAATCCCCTCAGCAGTACTTCTAGTAAGCGGAAGAATGGGGGCTTGATGTAGTAGTCGACATTGTTGAAATAGCACAGGAATCTTGGTAAAATTATCATTTTAGTAATAGCAGTCCTGCCCATTAAAGACACTGGTAACTTGGACCAGAACATTATAGACTTTCTCAGTCCCTTCACCACTGCTGCCGTGTTGCATTCATGCATTTTCTCTGGCTTGTGCCCTATGTTCACCCCCAAGTATCTAAAAGATTCCAGCTGCCATTGGAGTCCCACATTCGGTAATTCGTCTCCCCCCCCCTCTTCCCTCTGAGCCCCGCAGTGGGAATATACATGACTTTGGCCAGCTGAAGCATATTACCGACACCTTCGCGTTGTTATCCAGCACCTCCAGTATCACTGGCACATTACAGTGAGGGACCTGCAAGTATAAGAACACAGCTGCAAAGAGCGATACCAAATGACTTGCTCCTCCCACCCATTTGCCTGCATCCAGGTATTGTTTCCTGAGGTAGTTTTTCATTGGTTCCAGCCCTAGTACATACAGCATTGGAGATAGTGGGCACCCCTGCCTGGTGCCCCTCTATATGTTCCAGGCCGACAATACCAACTTCCGGAAATGTAACCCTCGCCACTGGTTCAGTATATAGTATCTTTATCCATTTAACGAACTTCACCAAACCCAAATTCCCTCAATACCGCCAGTAGACATTCCCAATACAAGGAATCAAATGCTTTTATCGCATCTAGTGATATGATCGCATACTGCGCCTGTGAGTCTGCTGTTTGCGCTATAAAATGTTGCAGTCGGCGCAGGTTCATAGCTGTACAACGGTCCGGTAGGAAACCAGTCTCATCTCTGTATCAGTTTCCCAATCACCCTGGACAATCGTTTTGCGGGAACGGTCGCGAGTACCTTCGTGTCGTAATTTAACATTGCCAGTGGCCGATAAATCACATTTGTCAGTAGCTTTCCCTGGCTTGGGGAATCGGAATCACTAAAGGTTCTCTCATGCTCTTTGGGAGTAACTCCTTTTCATATGCCTCATTGTACACCCCATGCAGCACTGGTATCAGGACCCGTGCGTATGCTTTATAGAACTCCAGGGGGTTAGGGGGGTTGTTATGGGGCGTCTATCACTCCCAGGAGATTTGCTGGCGGCCAGCGATTTAATTGCCTCTCCTATTTCTTCTAGCGATATCTCCAACTCCAACGCATCGAGTTTTATCCAAACTGGGCAAGCCTATTTCATCTAATGTGCCTAATATATCTTCTTGAGACACCAGTACTTCGTGCTTGTAGAGGTGAGAATAGAATTCAGTGAAGGTATCATTTATTACCTGTTGTGACTTAACTATGTTACCCTCATCATCTATGAGTTGCGTAGTAAGGTGTCTCAGGTTTTCCCTTTTGCACAACCATGCCAATAACCTACTTGATTTGTCTCCCTCTGCATGTGCCCTTGTAGTTTTAACCATGTAATCAAACTTGGATAACCTCTCCCAAGCATCCAGACAATCGTTTCTAGCTTCTGCTAATCGTGCCTCCTCTTCTCGGTTGCCCAGGGTTTGGGCTTCCATCCGACCTATGTCCTCCTCCCTTTTCTCCAGTTCCAACTTTGATGTCTTTCGGATCCCACCAGCACTGGCAATGGCCTCCCACTCACCACTACTTTCATTGCTTCCCATACTGCGTTCGTCTTTCACACTACCCACATTCATCTCCAAGTATTCCTCTAGCTTCATTTTAGGCCCATCTCTGAAGATTTGGTCTGTCGGAGGGTCTGTGGGCATGTGCCATAGTGGTATGGGGGTCCTAGGTCCTCATTTTCCATTCCAGCAGAAGCGGGGAGTGATCCGAGATTGACCTGCTTAGGTACTGTGCCGATTCAATTTCTGCCAGTTGGGCCCTTCCCAGAAATACATAGTCGATCCTAGTATACAGACAGTGGGGGGAGGAGAAGGATGAGTAGCATCTATCGCTGGGGTGCAGTTCCCTCCATACATCCACTAGATCCAGGCTCCGTAGCAACACATTCAGAGCCACAGAGGCCATCCCTGAGCCATTTGCAGGCGGGAGAGATCTGTCCAGGGCAAGATCCCAAAGGCAATTGAAGTCACTCTCCCAGAAAAAGAAACTATCCCACGGAGTTGCTATCTTGGCACATATCGTGCTGAGTTAAGATGGGATTCCATGATTGGGGAAATAGGTGTTCATTATACATACTTCTACCTCCTCTATGTGACCCCTTAGTACCAGATACCTCCCCTCTGCATCAGACTCCATCTCGGCCAGCCGGAACAGCACAGCAGGACTTATCCAAGTAAAAACCCCTTGGGCGTATTTGGAGTATGTCACCCCAGTATCCCTGCCCCCCCCCCACCCTCCAACTCTTTGTAGCCAGCTCCCCCACCCAGAGATGGGTTTCTTGCAACAACGTACATTCCATGTCAATTCCCTGATGTTACCTGCCATGGTCACTTGTAACTGCTAACTCTTGCACCCTCCATGTTCCCTCCCAACCAAATTCAGCCACTGTGCCCTGCTGTCTGCTCCAATGTTCTAAACTTCACCCCTCCCTCTGCAAGCCAAAGCAGCACTCTCCTTCCATGTACATTAAGTGAAGAACTTATAACAAACCCAACAATAACCAAAATTAAACATTCGCGCCCAGCTGCTGCCCCCAACATGCAGCACTAGGGTGCCCTTGCACCGCCATGACCCATCCGGGCCTTCTTGTGCGAGATGAACTGCGCCAGCAACCGGCCGACACTAACCTTTGCGTGGGTTAGTCTTATGAACCCAAGGTAAGTGGTCAGTCACCACCCCAGTCTAATTTAGGATTCGTCAACGTACTTGCACATAGTGCCTATACTACAATAACACTGCGTAACAAATAATTCAATAAGTAGCATAATTTTACCAGCTTCCTCTGTCCCCTGGGTTCAGGTTACCGCTAGTGTGACAGTTTCTTCCCCCCCGTCCAGGTTGTTGTGTAAAATAGGTCGGCCTTCATACATTAACTTTAGCCTGGACGGATACATTAACATATATTTGATGTTTAACTGTCTGAGTCTGGCTTTTGCCGGCACAAAGGAGTTTCTGGCCCTTTGGATAGCGGGCGCATAATTGAGGTATATAGCAATTGTGGAATTGTCCCGTCGTATCTCTCCTCCTTCCCTTGAGAATTTCAGTATAATTTCCCAATCCTAGTAGTTTAGGATCTTTGCGATCATCAGCTGAGGGTGCGACCTAGGTGGCGGTCGTTTCTGCAAGGATCTGTGGGCCCTCTCCAACACAAATCCCTGTGTGAGTTTGCCAGCTCCAACTTCTTGCAGCAGCAGGGTCTCCACAAATCTTGTGGGGTTCGGGCCCTCGAGCCCCTCAGGAATTCCTAGTAACCGCACATTATTGCGTCTGGCACGGCCCTCTGCATCCTCCGAGCGCGATTCCAGCACAGCATTTCTCTTCTGCAACTCTCTCAGCCTTATTTCCAGGTTCCTCTTTGTCTCGTTGGTTTCTTTCAGGCTGGACTCAGTTGTCGTTACTCTCTGCGTCATGTTCCGCATGTCTTGCCGCATCAATCGCATATCTACCTTGACCGCGTCAATTTTCATTTTGATAAATGACCACAATGCCGCAATCGCCCCCCAACACCTGGTCATCTTTGCTGCCTGCGTCTGGTGCTTTCGTTGTATCCGATTGCAGCAGCGCGCCCTCCGCCCCTCCCTGTGCCATCTCGCGAGGTCTGATGGCGTTGTTGAAGGAGTACATAATTGTAAATTTCTTCTTCCCTTTAGGCAGGGACATGCCTTTGTGCTTGCTTATGAGCCACTCCACCCATCCGCTGTGGCAGATTTTTGTCAGGTGGGCCTTGCAGTGGTTATGGCTATTGATTGTGTGGTAGTTTGCGCCCACCTCCGGCACCTTAAGCGTAGGCCCAGATGATAGCTCTAGCTCGTAGTTACTGTTGTCGTTTCTCACGGTGGGCCGATTTGTCGCTTTGCTGTTGGGCGGTACTCCCGACTTGTGGGTGGGAGTTTGCAACCCTGTCCTGCTCATGGGCCACTGGTGGTCTAGGCCTCCATGTAGGCTTGGTCACACTTGCGAACTTGAGGCCACTGTATTGCACTATTGTAGCCCTGGTGCACCCGCCTCATGGAATTTCGTCCAGTGGCCCTCTAGTGAGCCTAACAGTCAGAGGTGCCCATTCGCCGTGCAACTCAGCTGGTCGAGCCAGTCAGTGTGATTATCTTAGCGTTCTTAGTGGGTGTTCACTCCTCTACGCACAGGCGGACACGCTTAGTGCAGCAGGTACCAGTCTTCTGTACCCTTGTTCAATCGACAGCAGCTCTCCTTAAGCCTGTGCTCACCGATAGTGTCCAGGCACCCTGTATGTCCGAGCAGAGAGGGAGGTGTACATGCGTCAATCCTTCCAGCCCCGTCGCAGCAATTGGGCTACAGTGCGCTCCACCAGAACCTTGCGTGTCTGTGGTTCTAATCCAGTACTCACGTGCTGTATTGATTTATGGATCAGTTCACCATAGTACTTTGCACCCCGTAAGTCCTCCTGTAGGTGCTGCGTGCTTCAGAGTTGCGCTGTTATGGATGTCTCACTGCATCCCTTGTATGCTTTCACGCTACGGGCGCCTCACATCAAGCTCGTTTATTCCACCCGCCAACCAGACTACAGGTGCCCTTGCCCTAATGGGGAGGGGGAGCCTCTGTCAATGGTGTGCTCCTCTCTGAATAGGGCGCCTTGGCTCAGCTGGACTCTTCCCGTGTTATTCCCCTGGATTAAGCCCTCATTACAATGCATCCACAAGCCCGAACTCACTCTTGTCAGCACGTGCCATGTCCATCTGTTTTCTGCAAGTGCGCCATCGACCAAGGTGCTGGTCCGTGCAGTATTCGCTTCATGTTTGCAGGGGTTGCTAGCGTGAGCATTGGCTGCTGAACTAAGCTTATATTGTTCGGTTCAGCAGCCCCACCCTACGAGCCACCTCAATGAGGTCTTGTCTCCCGCTTACACCGTTCGTGTCTCAACGGGTCTGCTACCCGTCGCGTGCAGCCTCCCTCCCTGGGTCTAAATCGGGGGAGCGTCTCGCTGGCTGCCGTCACAGTCCTCAAGAAGGATCGCTGTGTCTTTGTGTGCCCCACCGAACGCTCTTTGGGGGCGCAGTTGTTGCTTTCGTCCCTGTTGCCCCACAGCAGCTGGGTCAGGTGTACACAGGCTCCCCATGCGCCTTGTCTGCAATGCTTGAACTTCACCTTCGACTCGTTACACGCCGCTAAGGAGTTAGCCGGTCTTCCGCCGTTCCACACCTCAGAAGAGCCTTAATGACAGCCAGCACAGGGAGCGGTCTCCAGTTCGCCCCCAGTATTTCAGTCTTGTGTCGGCCAGGGTGCTGCATGGACCAGGGACCCTCGCACCTTCTGTCTGTCACATCGTCGGCTTCAGCCCCTCCCCTGTCAGTGCCCAGCTACGGCCTCCTCCGCCATCTTGCCAGAGCAGGGTCTACTGTTCACAGCTGCCGTTCTCCGCTAAGGAGGCTCAGATTTTAATCGGGTTTTCAATGCAGGGTGGAGGAAATGCTTCCTGCGCTCATAGATGTGCTCAGGTGGTTGCAATTCCAAGCGAAACGTATGTGAGGATTCTGGTTAGGATTTCGACAGGAGCTCTGCTCAGGCACTCCCTCACTCCATGGGCTCAGGCCACTCCCCCTGAAGTTGAAGGTCTAAGAGTTGTTCTACCATAATTTGCATCGTCTGTAGCGATCACCCTTTCCTCTTAACTTTGGAGGGTAGTGCAAGTCGTACTTTATCAGAGTTGAAGATCCTAATTTGAATGTCAGACATTATCTGGTAAGCAATTCCAGAAGCCATGGATCCCTGGTTTGGGTTTCTTCTACACATGCTCCCTTCTGACACTTAGCAGGTAGAGCGCGCTCAGGTCTAGGGGTAGCCTGGTCCACCATGCTTTCCAGGAGGGCTTGCTGTTGGAGGAAGGGGGTGGGGGGCAGAAGCCCACCCATCAGGTTGCCATCCATGTTTGTCAATTGAAGAATCTCCAGCGTCTTGCTTTTATTATCCAACAACAAAAAAAACATCCCTTCTCTGGCAGTACAAGTTGCACAGCATCCAAATCCTTCACAGATCGCAGTACTCACTGCTTAACTTATCCAACATGTTCAAAAACGTCAGCCTGAATGTGTTGGATGGGATGCATTAAAATAAGATTGTATTGGCAGATGCGAGAATGCGCAAAATGTTGTACTCTCCTGGATTAGGGGCCTGGAAGGAATACAAAGTGTTCTTGTCCCCATTTTAGTTTTGGCTATTAGGTGGCACTTAAGCCACACCTGTAAGCCAAAGATATGATATTGCATTACAGCTAGGTGGGAAACTGCATGTAAGGAAGGACAGAGCTTGTGGGTGTTATTTGGTTATTTACCCACCCACTGACTGCCTATTGCCATTGTAATCCATATGGCTTTTACCATCCATTACCTTCCCTGACCAGCCCAAAAAACAAATCTTCCTGGGATCTCTTTGGGCTAGGTCTTTTGATAAAGATCATCAAACATTGGCCAGACAGTATTCTAGACTGCTAAAAGGTCATGTAATGTGTCCTTTGTATAGCACCTTTATCCCATTGGTATGGCCTCAAAGCTCTGTATGTGAACGCCTCTTGTGACCGTAGTTAAAGGTTTGGGAAAATTGATCAGAGGAATTTAGAATACATGTGCGCATTTTGGTCAAAGCGAAGTGGGGTGGGGTGGGGGGGGGGTCAGGTCCCTACTCTCTACCCATATTGAGCTGGCAAGTGGATGGGTGCTATAAAGTCGCAGAGTATGCAAGAGTAGAACTTGTGTCCAGCTAGACCAAATTTATGTTGAGGGGGATAGCTGCATTCTAATGGCAGAGGTGTTGCGCGATGTGTCATTGGGAGTGGCGTATGGTTTCAGATGTGTGCAGGAGTGTGGCCTTGCCCATCTTCCATAAACATGGAATGATGCATACCCATGCTCTCTGGCTGGCTTCTAAGTTTTGTAGATGTGGCATGGACTCTCTCCTGTGTTCTGCTGGAGATTGTAAGATCATTCTTACCGTCATTCAGTGATTTGATGGAAGTTATTTTCTGCCCCGGCCTACCTGAGGTGGTTGAATAGCTCAAGAGGGCAGGGCTTGTTAGAGTGGTAGGGGGAATAGCTATATCTCGAGGGCCCTCTGGAAGGCCAGGTGGTCCATTTTGCATCCAATGTTAAGCAGCATTGGACTCCAGATAGTGAGAGCTTGGACGGAGGACGATCCTCATTCTAGTCGATTTGAAGGTGGAGGATCACAAAGGAGTGCGGTTCCTGAACGCAGGATTCTGTTGAAGGTATTCTGGGCCTATTTTATGGACGGCGCAGTGAGTGATGCACAGGGCTTTGAAAGTGGCCAGTCATCCGACCGGGAGACGGTGGAGGCTACAAAGGGAAGAGGAGATGTTCTCCCTGGTGTAGAGCGCAGGGAGGAGCCTAGCTGCAGAGTTCTGCACCCTTTGAAGCTTTCCGAGTTTATAAGCAGAGGAGCCCCAGTACAGTAAGTTGGCAAAGTCTAGGCGGGAGAGAAATTACTCATCATAGGGATTTCTGCACTCTCTTCTTTCCTCCATTCTTGAGAGTCCATCCTATGGGACGGGAACCAGACACTTGGCAAAGCAAAACGGCATTTCCCCTTTAAATGTGTGATCTTGGTGGGGGCATGAGCATGTAGGCTTGGCTAGCCCTGATGACTCCGCTTACTGGCAACACCCATCAGTCCTTTGGTTCCGCTAGACAGGAAACCTGACTGATTTTTATTGGGAGATGGCGGTGGGGCATATGGACAAAAGGGGACTAACAGTACAGAAGTCACTATGGTGAGTTACTTGTTCTTAATCTTACTCACCATCGCCATTCCTCCACACCTTTGGGAGATTAGAGGATTCATCTGCTTGGCAGGTAGGAAACTTTCTTTTAGACAAAAAGATACTGGAGCACTGCCTGTCCAAATGTAGCATCAGATCTGGCTGCAGTACCCATGCAGTAGCGTTTACATAAAGCAGATGGGGAAGCCCATGTTGCTGCTTTGCTAATGACCTCTCCAAGGGTGTGGCAGGAGGAGACTGACACAGGTGGCATTCTTTTGGCTATAAGCCTTCATTTGATGTGAAAATAAAGAGAAACCCCTAACTTTCCCCATCTTCTAAGAGCAGTTTCCCTGCCTCCACCCAATTACTAAGGATGTGTCAGAATGTCTAACCAAAAATCCACCATCCTGTGTCAAAACGCATTTCCTTCCCTTACACTTCTAACTAAACGACTGGTGAGTCTTCATGATGCAAAATAATGGCTCCCCTCTTCTGGAGAGTGGACTACTGCGCCAGTAGTCTGGAGGGACTTTTTCATGAGGGAATGACTCCTTTCCCCAGGTTGCAATCCCCTTCAAAAGGCACAATACTAAATTCAAGATTGAAAAGTCTCAGTTCACAAATAAAGCAATCTTCCAATTCCCAAATGTCAATGCCAGGAGATGGACTACTCCCTTGGCCTTTCTCAGATTTCTCACTATGTTCACAATGCCATGGCGGGGGGGGGGGGTTGGGGGGGGGTAAGAGTACTCCATTCCCCTGGTCCTTCTCAGCTGGTTGTATAGCAGACCTAGTTCACCAACCATCCAGGTAGTGCCATTACCCACACAACTATTATACTTTCTTTTCTGAACTTATGGTTCCCAGACCCTTGTTTCATGTGCAATTATTTGCTCAGTCTCTTTCTGAGGTTCTTGTCTTCGCCCTGTTCTCCGGGGTAGTTCCACACTTCTTAATAGGGTACAACGTCCTTTCATCGTGGGATGTTTTTTCGCAGGGTATTTTAACGTGATTTTTTTGCTGAAAAAACTCTGGGAATTTTTTTGGGGGGTGGGTTAGAATAATATATAAATTGGGTGTGGGTGTTCGAGAATATATAAATAAATTAAAGGTGCTCGGGGTTTGGGAGAGAACACCCAAAATAAAAATCTATGAGTTTAAAAAAAAAAATAATCCACTGTAAAAAACCCTGCGAAAATACATCCCGCAATTAAATGAAATTGAACCCTTAATAGGGCCCCCAAGTCCTTTTTCTGTCTCCACCAGCTAGCACCTGGGAAGCCTCTACCTCCAGGGAGCTTCCGTTCAGGCACCAACCGGTCCCAGGACTATCTTCTGTTCCATGCTCTCGGTGTGCTCCCCTCCAGCTATGGTGTCTGCGTAGCTGCTGCTTCCTGCCTTCCCGACTTGGACCACTTGGTCCCTTCTCTTCCATCAGCCTGCTTCCAGTCAAGAGAAGGGGTCCCTCTCCTCACCCTTTTCAGAGGCTTCACCTTCTCTCCCGCGTCTCGGTTTCCCTTCGCCACACCGTCGACATGCTTGCAGCTCCTTAAGGGAGGGCTGACTGCCATCTTCAGTCCTCCTTCCCTTTTCATGTTCCACTTGCTCATAGATTGTCAATATGGACTAGAACGCAGGTTTTGGTACTGCAGCGCATTCATCATCACTTTTTGTCTTGATACTTATGTTATTTATCTTCCACTGGGTTACTTGGATTCTTCTTCATCCCAGACTTCACACATGACTGACATTGGTAGTCCCTACTCTTCCTCGTCTCAGTACTTCTTAAGGAGGTGGAGTCATTTACCTTACCCAAGTACATGGAAGAGTGGGAAATGATGGTACTCTGTACAGGGTAGGAGGATGAGGGTGGTTGTGGTATAGTCTGGATATACAGCGTTCTTCCCAGATAGCCGGCCCTAGTCTCATGGGGGGGGGGATGCCTACCCATGAGATCCACCTGCTGAGTACCACGTCCCAGGGGGAATATCTAGTAGCAGCCTCACCTCCCTGGTTTTACGGGAGGGGCTCCCGCTAGGGGAAAAGGGACAACAACCAAGGATTCGCCAAACCTCCCATGGAATGTCTCTCTGGTACGCCACTGCTGCTACCTTATCTGGGACTGCATAAGCATGTAAGCGGCAAAGACACCAGCTTAATTTCGGCCGTAGACATGGGTTTGAGCGGCTTATGGGATATGGCTGACAGAACCCCATTTAGATACCATACAGTGTGGTTTTGAATTCGGAGGATATCGTTTTACTAATTCATCAAAATGTCGGATTACTGGGTTAAAAGTGGCTCGGATAGAGAGGTACGTATTACAAGACTGGATATTAACTCCTGCCAACGCCAAGAAAGAAATAGAATGTTGTCTAAGGAAGACTGCAGAGGATCAAGGATCTGGGATCCAGAAGCAGAAACAAGTCCACTTACTTTTGTACTGGGACTTTGTGGACTGCTTTCTAGCAGCTTGAATAACCGCCAAATTGTCCTCTGAAAGCCCGATGTTAGCAAATATCCGTTGCTCAGAAAGATATGGGGAGGGGTGGAGTACCTTCTCCTGCTGCTGAAATAGCATAACCTGAGTTACTGGATGGATACATGGTCATTGAACACCGAGCTGGATTAGGTCGAATACTAGATACGGTTTGACCAATTCGGTACTTTTAATATTAGAGAGCAAGTTTCAGACCTTTTGAATTTTCAGAGAACTCTCGGAATCAGAGGAATAGGTGGAAACGCATAGCATGCCTCTGTCCAAAGGAATTTTAAGAGCATCCCTAAGGGCATGGTGACACTCTCCAAGAAGTGCTGCAAACCTTGGGCATTTGCAGTTTAGAAAGGTGGCGAATAGATCCAGCTGTGGGTGCCCAGAGTTCAGAAAGATCCGCTGTAGTACTGAACTCTTTAGCTTCCACTCGTGGTTGCCCTGAGAAAGATGGCTCAATGCATCGGCTGGTGTATTTGAGTCCTCTCGCTAGATGCATTCTGTGAACCGTGGCCCATTCCCAGATTTGAATCGGGAAGTGACACAATGCGGGCAATCTTGTCTGCCCTCCCCCACCCCTTGCTTGTTCACATAAAACATAGCAGTGGTGCTGTCAGTTCATAGAAGGACCATTGAATCAAGGGAAGAAATGACCACAGGGCTTTCAAGATGGCCAATAGCTCCAAAACTATTTATAAACATCAGATATTCCTCAGGTAACAAAGTGCATGAGTGTGAAACTGTTGCAATGTGGTGCCCCTTGTTAGGGAGAATTCCCATTCTATGGCTAATTTCCCTTACCTATTGAGTCCCCCAGCAGCTTTGCTGGATTTGAAGGGTTTGTTTCTTTTCTCCTGCTAAGAATGAGACTCTTTCCCACTTATGCATTTTTCCTATGTGTGTTCTAGGCTATTTACGTGTTTAATGTCTATGGGTTTGTTAGGTAAGATTTAGACAGAGCTGGTAAATCTTCCTTTCCTGGTTCAACTCCAGAAATGTTTGCTTTTCTAGGGGGATATTTTTCATTAATACCTCAGTGAGTGGGAACCTTTTTCCATACTCACCTAATCTTTGAACTCTCTTTGTGGGTGTCATTTTTAAGACTCTCCATAGTGTCTTTTTAAAGTTATCATGTCTAACAATTATTGGCAATACGTGCCTGTTGTTGCTGGGTTGCTCTAGGGGCTCCCCATTTAACTTTCTTGTGCTAACCTTGAGTGAAATACCGTTCCCAAGGGTAGAAAGGTTCTTTGGATCCCTTTTACATTTTATTCTGTGAAACCAGCACACCCCACCTTACATGGAGTGCTGGAGAGAAACAATGTATCCCCTTTCAAATTAAAACTAACAATTCTGATACAGTGACATGCTTACCTTTAATGGCTGGTGGCAGTGACACCTTTTACTAATTTGGTGCACCTTTACCACGGGCTGTAATCACAGCTGCAGTAAAGGCACCCAAGGGTGCTCATTTGACCAAAATGGCCCCGGTCTTCTTTTTCTGCCATTTTAGTGTTTCTTGTCCTTTCTTGTTCAGTTCCCTGACATCCAGAGCGGGAAATAACTTTGTTTGAGTTTTGTCTTTGGTGGGAGTCCCCTGTACACCCCCGCCCAGGCTCCAGTCAGTCTGTAAGCACAGGAAGTGGGGGACGAGTCCAAAACTTCCCCCTCCTTTGTCTTGCGCCTTCCTTCAACTGGGACAAATCCCAGTGGGGGGCTGGCTGTCCTGATTGGACAGCCAGACGCCCCTTTCTTGTAAAATGCGGGGAGAGCATGCAGAGGTTGTGTTGTAGTTCCTGATAAATACTGGAAACATGGAAGCTGAAGTCATGTCAACCACTGGAACAGAAAACCAAAGAGGATGACAAAGGAAAAGCGGCGGGAATGATTTCCAGCGACCAGAGAGCCTGCTGTGTAACCAGAGCCTACTGCAGCCCTTCCTTCCGATCAACCTGGGGTCTCCGAAAACGACGACCCGAACCCAGAGCCTGGTGAGACCCACTAGACTCAAGACGACCTGCATTTTGAGCCATCCCACGGGTTGCTGCAACCTTGCGTTCTTGCAATTCCCCAATACCCTGGGACCTCCAGCCACTGTGCGGTGCACGGTCTTCCGAATTCCGCTGAAACTTCGTGGGCATCCTGGTGCATCTCCAGAGACACGAATCGAGTCTGAAAAGTCCCCTCACAAGAGTGCTGGACCTTTGTAACGACGAGAATTCAACCGCGATTTTCTGTCTTCTTCTGTGCTCCTTGAAAAGGCGCCAAACCCGCAGAACCGCATTCAGCCGCGAGGGAAACCTTGCCTAGAGCCTTCTTCATCGATCCCTGCTGCAAAGACCCTTCTGAGGTCTTGTGTTCAGTCTCCAGGACAAGGAATCCACTGACCGTGTATTTGGCTCCAGTCCCTGAAGTTCTCCTGCTGCAATCTCTTCTTCATTGCTGAGGTACTGTGTTGGCTTGGGTATATACTTACCTTAAGCCTGTTGGGATTTCTGTGTAGCTTTGGGGTGTTTTCTGTGATTGGGAGGTCCCTCATCCAGTGCACCCAGTCCCACTGCTAGAATCCTACTGGGGTGTCTTCTGTGAAGCTCTTGGACCCTCTTCTAACCCTAGAAGTAAAGTACTCACCTGTTTGCCCAGTTTTCCTTAGGAACTCTGACTTTTGCTACTAAAGAACTTATTCTAACACTTCCTGTTGGTCACTAGTCCTAGTGACCCCACTTCTGCCACTGAGAACACTCATGCTCTAAGGGAACGACTTTGAAGGGGTTGGGACTTCTGCCTAGAAAAGAAATCAAGTGTTTTACTTACTTGTACAGAGTTGGTGGGTAACTAATTCTCAGAGTGAACAGTTACAAAAGTTCTTACTGATCTTGAATGTGTGATGCACTATTCTCAAAAGTATGGTTAACATCTTTTCTTCCTTAGCCACTGTGTTTGCCAATCTGAAAGAAAGTAGATGTGAAGGTATTTTACTCTCCTGTGATTAGGCTGTGCCTCTTTACAAAAGTAATGTGTTGGTATCACCAGGTTAGTCCTGTTAGGATAACTGTATGAGTGTCCCCCAACTGGGTCTTGCTTCCCCTGACTTGCTGCTAGCCTGTCCTTAATAAGTCTACATTAGGTTGTTGCCTACCTAGAATCATTTTTCAGTAAAATGTGACATTGGGTTTTACTTTCCCCTTCATTGTGAAGTTAAAGTAAGTGGGTTTTACTTAACTTGTGTTAGCTGTGTGCCATCCAAAACAATTTTCCAGAGTTATTGCTTACCTCAATCTGGGGTTGCCCGATTTCCAACGCATCTGTAATTGTATATTACATCCTTAGGTTTTACTCACCTGGTATAACTGTGTTATGACAAAAGTAGTTATAGGTTTTTACTGCACCTAGAATAAGTGTTTCACTATTCACCAAAAGTATATTGTCCAGTTGACTGTTTATGTGATTTGTTCCAAGAGTCACTGTACAACTGGAAGGGCCTAATGTCCTTGTATTACCAAAAGTAATCTAAAAGTAACCATTCGTCGTTTACTCCCAAAGAATAGGCTTGACCTATACTAAATGTGTATAACAAGGTTTTGACTTCCCTAGAACTACTTTTCGGTGTTCCAAATAAGGTCTATACTTGGGTCTGTGTACTTTCAAGTATAGTGTTGTGTTTTATATTGTGATTTTATATAATGTGTTAGTACTTACTTAACCCCTAGATTTATCTGGGCCTACCTGTATTTAAATAAATCCTTTATTTCTGCAATACGACAATGCATTACTTACCGTAAAAACATTTCTGATGGTTGTATCTGCTTAGATTCACATGCTGTGCATAGGTCCGACATCCAGTGGTCACTGCAGAGTATTGCATTTTGTTTTTTGTAGTCGAAAAGGGGACGTCGACAAGGCGTGTCTGTAACACTATCCCTATAGTGACGTGCGTTGTACCCACAATCCCTCACGCGTCGAGGTCCCTCCGTTTGTATTTTTCTGCCCTGAGGGAGCCTTCTAGACGTGAGTGAGTACAGAAAAGAGAGAAATATAGGAAAGGATGTCTATGTTCCTTCCATCCGAGCGGGGAGGAAGGGCGGGCGCATGTGAATCTAAGCAGATACAACCATCAGAAATGCTTTTACGGTAAGTAATGCATTGTCTTCTGATGTTTGTTAATCTGCTTAGAATCACATGCTGTGCATAGACTAGCGAGCAGTACCCGGAGTTGGCGGTGGGTTATGAGAAGGAACAGTAGAGAAAAGATGTCTTAATACTGCTTGTCCCACCTGGGAGTCAGATCTAGAGTGTGCATCTAGACAGTAGTGTTTTGTAAAGGTGTGCACAGAACTCCAGGTAGCCACTTTGCAGATGGACTCAAGGGGAACATTTGCAATGAATGCTATGGAAGCCCCAGTGCCTCGAGTGGAATGTGCTCTTGGCTTGAAGGGTAGTTCTCTCTTAGCAAGAGTGTAACAGAGTGATGCATTGTACAATCCATCTAGATATAGTGGACTTAGAGACTGCATCTCCTTCTCTTCCTGCTGCCACCGAGACAAAACTGATTAGTCTTTCTCAGTGTTCTGGTTCTTTCCATGTAGAACATGACAGCTCTGCGTACATCTAGTGTATGCAGACTTTTTTCTCCCAAGCTGGAAGGGTTTTGAAAGAACGTTGGTAGTTCTATAGATTGGTTTACATGAAATTTCGAGATGAATTTTGGTGCAAACCTTGGGTGTGTGCGAAGAACCACCTTATCCTTGTGAACTGTTACGAAGGGGTCTAGTACAGAAAGCGCCTGTAGTTCACTTACTCTCCTAATGGAGGTGATAGCTATTAGGAAAGCAGTCTTAAGAGTGAGGTATTTAAGAGTTGCCTTGTGCATGGGTTCGAAAGGAGTGCCCATGAGTCTAGAAAGTACCACGTTTAAGTCCCATCCGGGAGCTGGGTTAGCTATCGGGGGAGTGTATTCTCTTTACCCCTTCCATGAAGGCCTTGATAACTGGTATCTTCCACCACGACACTTTAAGTTGGGAAGTGGTGTATGCAGAAAGTGCCGCTAGGTGGACTTTAATGGAATTAAACACTAGACCTGAATCCAGTAAATGGGTCAAGTACAGAATAATGTTAGTGGCAGAGCAGTCAACCGGGTTGATGTTCTTACTTCTACACCAGATGACAAATCTTTTCCACTTGCTAGAATAGCAGTGGCGAGTATTAGGTTTTCTGGCTTCCCTGAGGATGTCCATACATCTCTGAGGGAGATGTAAATGTCCAAATTCTATGATCTCAGGAGCCAGGCTGCTAAGTTCATGGTCTGAGGGCATGGATGCAGTGTCCTGCCCTTGTCTTGTGACAGCATGTTGTACGGGCAGGGAAGTTTCATTGGGGGAGATAGGGACATCTCCATCAAGTGAGCGAACCATGGCTGCCGGGCCCACATTGGGGCCACTAGTATCATGGTAACCTGCTCCTGGTGCATCTTGTGCACCACTTTGTTGAGGAGGGGAGTCGGGGGAAAGGCGTAAACAAATTTCCCTGACCATTGAATCGACAGACCGTTCCCCTTGGACTGGTTCTGGGGGTACCTGGAGGCGTAACTTTGGCATTGTGAGTTCTCCAGGGTTGCGAACAGGTCTATTTCCGGGAATCCCCATTGCGTGAAGACGTCTAAGATGATGTCTTCGTGCAATTACCATTCGTACTCTTTGGGCAGGGGGAAGTCTCTGCTGAGTTTGTCTGCTAGCAGATTGAGTTCCCCTGGTACATGTTGTGATAGTAGGAACATGTTGTGTTTGAGAGCCCACTTCCATATATTCTGGGACAGCTTGGACAGTCCTGGAGAGTGAGTGCCCTCTTGCTTGTTGAGGTAGTACATGGCTGTGGTGCTGTCTGTGAGGACCATCACTGTCTTTCCTTGTAAGTGTTCCTGAAAGGCTTTCAGTGCTTTGAACACCGCTAGTAGTTCCAGCAGGTTTATATGCTTGGATGCTAAACTCGGAGTCCACACTCCGTGAGCAGTCTGATGGGATAGGTGAGCTCCCCATCCTGTAAGGGATGCGTCTGTGGTTAGAGTGGCTTCCACTGCGGGTGTGGCAAAAGTTTTCCCTAATAACAGGTTTTCCTTTGTCCACCACCGTAGCGAGAGAACCAAGGCCTGCGAGACCACCACTAGATCGTCCCATTGTCCGCTGGCCTGACACCACTGGCTGTAAAGCCACTCTTGCATTGGGCGCATGCGCAAGCGTGCGTTAGGTACCAAATAAATACATGACGCCATCACCCCTAGCAAGCGCATTGCTTTGCGTACCGTCACCTCTCGACCGGCCACATAACAGGGGATCTGAAACAGCATGTTTTGGACCCTCTCGTTGGAGGGGAAGACGAGGCCGTCCTTTGTTCGAATTAGAGCCCCTAGGAATTGTTTGATTTGGCTGGGGTCTAAGCTGGACTTCTTTTCGTTGATGGAGAAGCCTAGTTGGGACAAAAGGTCTACGGTCTTTTGGGTATTGGAGAAACATGTTTCGTAAGAATCCCCTGTTATGAGCCAGTCGTCGAGGTAAGGGTATACCGGGATGGATAATCTGCGCAGGTGGGCCGCTGCCACTGCCAGTACTTTCGTAAATACCCTTGGTGCAGATGCTATCCCGAAGGGTAGTACTCTGAACTGGTAGTGTTTGTTCTCTATCTTGAACCTGAGGTATTTTCTGTGCGCTGGCAACATTAAAATATGAAAGTATGCATCTTTCATGTCTAGTGTTGCCATGTAATCCCCCTGTTATAACAGTGGGATTACTTCCTGCAAGGTCACCATACGAAACCTTTGGGGTTTGACAAACTTGTTCGCTGGACGCAGATCTAATACAGGGCGCATGGTTAAATCCTTTTGGGGTACAAGGAAGTACACTGAATAAATACCTTCTGTTACCTGAGATAGGGGGGACAGCCTCTATAGCTTCTTTTTTCAGTAGCTCTTCTACTTCTTGAAGAAGAATAGTGAGGTGTTCCGGTGTCATGCGTCGGGTCTGTATTTCGGGGAACCGTTGAATTCGATGCAGTATCCGTGGGCTATGGTGGATAATACCCAGCGGTCTGACGTTTTCCCCTCCCATGCTGAAAGGAACGATGTTAGCCGGCCCCCGACCGTAGATGCATGGGAGGGGACCCGAATCTTCGGGTCATTTGTTGGTATTGGGCGTGTGGCCTTTGGGACTGGAGCCGCGCCCTCTTCCTTTGCCACGACGTTGGCCTCTTTGACTGAACTGGGTGCTTTGGTTAGAGGGCCAGTTGGTAGCAGAGTAAAATTGCTGTTTGCTTTGCTGCTGGCGTTGGCCACGAAAGGAGCGTCTGTTGCCATAGCTGCGTCTGTTAGGTGGCCTAGAAATTTGGTCAAGAGTCTTGATGGTATCAAACTCTTTCTTCGCATGTTCTAGGGCCTCATCAACTGCTTTTCCAAAACAGATGTGTTTGTTCTATGGGCTTATTTATCAGGGAAGCCTGGGTTTCCGGCTTAAATCCCGAATTGCGCAGCCAGACATGGCGTTTGAGAAGTATTCCCTGAACCAGGGAACGGCCAGCTGTCTCTGCGGCATCTAAGGAGTTCTTTACGATGCCCTGGTTTACAAGAGTTCCCTCTGATATTATAGCTAGCAGGCGTGAACGCAGGGGTTCTGGTGCGTCCTCTGCTTCGCTGCGCAGCTTGCTCCACTGTGCATCTGCGTAGCTAGCTAGTAGGGAATTGTTATTTGCAATCCTAGTTGAGAAGGCGGCGGAGGTCGTGATTCTCTTCCCAAGTGCATAGAGCTTCTTGCCCTCTTTGTCAGGTGGTGCCTCACTAGTAGATAGTGGTACCCACGCTCTTTTTCTTGTATTAGTAACTACAAGGGAGTCCGGAATAGAATGTCCCCTGATGTACAAAGGGTCAGAGGACGAAGGGCTGAAGAGCTTTCCTATCCGAGGGTTGACCCCTCTGACTAAGGCCGGATTGGAAAGGGAAGGAGTTATTCTTCTCCTTATAGAAGCCAGGAGCGGAATAGACTGACTGACCGGGGCTTTTTCTTTAATAACCTTTTCTACAAAGTCTATGTCCGGAAGAGTCTCCCCTGTGTCTATTTCAAAATGCGCTGCTGCCTTGCGCAATAGTGCATTAAGTGAAGGTTGGTCATCTATGGGGGAGGTGTTTCCAATAGGTGAGTCCTTGGGAGGAGAAGGGTGAAAGACATCAGGGTCTGAGTGCACTGATGGGGATTGCCAAGGCTGCACTGATGGGGAGTGCCAGGGCTGTGAGGTAGCTGTATCTTCTTCAAAAGCTCCTGCACTAGTGTAAGGGTCTTCTTCAAACTTCTCTTCCTCATGTTCTTCCTCTCCACCCAAACACTCATCTTCCTGGAGGTATTGCTCCTCTTCAGTGAGGTCATATGCGTCTGTAGTAGGGGGAAACGGCCTAGGAATCTTGACCCTAGGGTCGTCCTGGGTCCATTCTCTTGGTCTTTTGGGTGTGGGTGGGTTTTGGCTACCCAAAAACCTTTCCATTTTTTCCATACAAGAATGGAGTCTTTCAAGGGTCTCATGGGGAACCCCTGAATAGTATAGAGGGGGGAAATCAGTGTTTTCACCTTCCAAAGGCTTAGAACGCTCCCACAACGTCGACGAAAGGTTTCCGTCGCCTTCAGAAAAGCCCTCCGGTAGTTCAGAAGTGCCTTTAGATGAAGGGGGCAGTTCCTGGCTACTCTTGTGCTTTTTCGGCATTTCTATATCTTTTGGTGCGGTATTCGACGTCTGTTTCGTCGTCCGCTTACGTTTGTCCTCGGAAACAATTCTCGCCAGGCTCTCGACGACGAGTTCGTCAGTAGAGGGTTCTGGAGTCGGCGTTGCCTGCGTTACGCGTTGTTTCTCGACGGCCGCTCTATGGAGCGTTACGTCGGATGTTTTTGAGGTAGCGCCCGTGTTAGATGAAAGCCCAATCGCTGGTCGCGGCTGCGTTTGCGGGTGGGGCTTGAGACCCTTACGGTCTGAGGTCGACGCCGGAGTGCCCTGCGTCCCCTTGGGCGCTGATGGATCCTTCGTCCTCGACGAAGAAGAGCCGTGGGTTGTGTGCTTAGGCCTATGGGGTCTGTGTGCGTCCTTGTCGCCGGGGTGTTCATCCCCATAAGCAGGGGGTGAGCCGAGCCCGTCGGGGCCGGGGACGGACGTCGAGGAGCGCGAGCGCTCCTTCTGGGGGTTAATGACTTCCGTAATGGACGTCGAGTTATCACCCTCCTCGTCACTTTCTGTAACAGCGGCGGCGGGTGAGGAAACTGACTTCGACATAGCGTAGTCCGCCCACCTCTTAACTTTCCGTTCTTTAAGAGTTCTTGGTTTCAAGAGCTTACAGGCCGCGCAGCTGTCCTCTTTATGATCGAGGGGCAAGCAACGATTACAGAGCTTGTGTTTGTCCTTCCAAGTGTATTTGCCCCTACAGCGTGGGCAAAACTTAAAAGGTGTCCTCTCCATAGCTGAGGCAATAAAAACTGGTGATAACAACCCCAAGGGAAAGATAGGGGAGAAAGAAAGACATTCTCGACGAGAAGATAAAAGTTCGAACCCCCACTCTCCCTACTGTATTGTTGGCCGGTGAGGCCTGGCCACGTGTTCGGCAGCGCCGAAGGATCTCCTCCGTCTCTTCCCCTCCGTCGAAAACTTGCTTGGCGGAGAAACAGCTTCACAGCTAACGTCGAGGGGAGGGATCTTTAACAATAAGTATATATTAAGGACCGAGTTCCGTAGTAAGTGTTTTGCAATGTCTCTCTAGGAGCTCCGCGTAAGGCGACCATAAACTGGGCGGAAAAAAACAATCTGAGGGACCTCGACGCGTGAGGGATTGTGGGTACAATGCACGTCACTATAGGGATAGTGTTACAGACACGCCTTGTCGACGTCCCCTTTTCGACTACGAAAAACAAAATGCAATACTCCGCAGTGACCACTGGATGTCGGACCTATGCACAGCATGTGATTCTAAGCAGATTAACAAACATCAGAAATACTGTTTCTTTGGATCATTTGTATGACAATTTCATTTGTACTGTATCTACTGCCCTCTCCCCCTCCTAAAATAAGCCTGGCTGCTCTGCCTACGCTACCATGTACTCAGGTGGTACAGTCTTATACTAAGAGTGGAGTCTTGAACTGCCTCAGTTGAATGGTTTTGAAGAAGTGGGTAGTACTTCAGAAAAACTGTCCTAACAGGGTTTTCTGAACCCCATAGGAACCATCTTTATTCACATGTGTTACACAGCACCTTCCGTGCAGTGACACATGGGCGTGGTAGCGACCCCCCAAACAGACTCCATACCCTGGGACTGACTGTCTCCCAGGGCATGTAAAGTCCCAATTTACTTTACTAGTCAATTTTTATTAACTAAACCAGTACAAACCATCTTACTATGGAGGTACTGGAAAGGGTTAATAGTTTTCCCCCTATGTTAATTTTCGAGGGGGTACCGTACAGTCCCTCTCTCTAAAGTTTCTGGCTGGTGGCAGTGGTTACTACCATAAATATTCGACCGCGAATATTTCCCTAAAGGATTTTCCCATTTTGTTCGAGGCTACCACTTTTTCTGACAGCCTCTAAAATACCGCCGGTTTATTTTTATATTAACTTTACTCCGGTAGGTTTTATTTGCCAGAACTTTAATATAAATTCTTCCTCGTGTCTTTCTCTAAACTCCTATCCCAATTCGGGGATCCTTTGTTCATCCTTTTGGTGGGCTTCTGCCAAGAAGCCCTCCTTTCGGCGCCACTGAGTCTGGGGTGGGTCCATTGTGTGGGGGGGGGGGGGGAGTAGGACCTCTAGACAGGGTTGCCTCAGCAACCCATGTCGCACTCTATCCTTATAGGCTGGAGGGTCTCCCGCCAAGGATGACCACTCCACTGTGCGAGTGACAGCTAGGCTGTATGAATGGGAATCCTTAGCAGGGTCCTGAGGACTGGAAGAGCAAGACGTCGCCACTGGAACTAAGAAGCCGAAGAGGAGAGAAGCCAAAGACATCTGCAGCGACTGAACCCCCGATGAAGCCCTGCTGCAGCGTCTCACCACTTTTCTCCACACGACGAGAGAAGATCTTCATCTGCAAGAGCCTTCTTCCCTTGAGCTGGTGGGGCCAACCAGTTTGCCAATCGCCTTCCAGGACCTCCCTTGGTCGAATCGCCAGTACCCTGTACTCAGAGGCCGGACAGCCAGGCACCAGTCCACCCGGACCACGATTTAAAGGAGCATACCTTTGCACCGCGGCTGGTTTCATCCCTGGGTAGTGCAGTAACTAACATTCCTCAACGAGAGCATCTCTTCCTCTGCTGGATCCCCCGAACTGCAGGAACTACCAGGAACAACCGCCACCACAGGAGCCACTTCTTCATTTTAAAAGGTACATGGTTCCACCAGGCTGCCCTTTCTTCGCAGTAGAACTAAAGGTGTTTTAAATCCTTTACCTACCTGTTGGGTTGGCCGCCCCTCTCTCTTAACATTGTCTTTCACCTTCTGCATCCACCTTTTCAAAATCGTTAACCAAAGACTTGACTGCAGCTACAAGAACATTTTGCTCCTGGGTCCTTGCCATGTACCACTGACTCTGGCACAGGCCTTTTGACTCTGGCTACATTTGTTAGAACTGCCTTCTTTAGATTGCTTCTCAACTAGAACTGGGTTGGTGCACCTACTTCTTATAACCCCCCTTTTCCTTCCCCTTTCTAAACCTTGTGAAGTGCCATTTTGCTCAGTTTTCATTTAAGTATATTCTAAACTGATGCATTGTCTTGCTTAAACTGGTTCACAAACTTATGGGAAGTGTTGGTAGGGTGTGTAAGAAGATATGTCTGTATAACTTGTGCTTTCCCTCCCTTGTGAGAAATTGCTAGAGTATCCTTTGTGTGTGGTTGTTACTGTGCCGTTTTGCTTAGTTTTCACTCTGGTTCACTTGGTCTACAATTTAACTAGGGAGTGCGTATATTTTTCAGTGACTTATTTTAACTTGCTTGATGACTGTGATAAATGTGTTTTACTAGAAGTGTATAAAATATATATTTACTTTTTAATACAAAGCTTTGGTCAGTGTTTCCTGTAGGCCTATAGTGTAAACCCTGAATACTGCTCATCTCCCTCTTGAGATAGGTCTGACTGCTCAGCCACAGCTACCAACTAAATCTTTGTGGTACAGACTGATACCAAAGGGGATTTATTGCTCTCACCTGTAGTCCTAATCTTCTGTAGCACTCCCTAAGGCAACTGCACAGGATTCTGCCTAACACCCCTTACGAGAAGAGTGAGGTGTTATGGTGTGAAGGTCAGGAGGATCCAAATAAATACATGACGCCATCACCCCTAGCAAGCGCATTGCTTTGCGTACCGTCACCTCTCGACCGGCCACATAACAGGGGATCTGAAACAGCATGTTTTGGACCCTCTCGTTGGAGGGGAAGACGAGGCCGTCCTTTGTTCGAATTAGAGCCCCTAGGAATTGTTTGATTTGGCTGGGGTCTAAGCTGGACTTCTTTTCGTTGATGGAGAAGCCTAGTTGGGACAAAAGGTCTACGGTCTTTTGGGTATTGGAGAAACATGTTTCGTAAGAATCCCCTGTTATGAGCCAGTCGTCGAGGTAAGGGTATACCGGGATGGATAATCTGCGCAGGTGGGCCGCTGCCACTGCCAGTACTTTCGTAAATACCCTTGGTGCAGATGCTATCCCGAAGGGTAGTACTCTGAACTGGTAGTGTTTGTTCTCTATCTTGAACCTGAGGTATTTTCTGTGCGCTGGCAACATTAAAATATGAAAGTATGCATCTTTCATGTCTAGTGTTGCCATGTAATCCCCCTGTTATAACAGTGGGATTACTTCCTGCAAGGTCACCATACGAAACCTTTGGGGTTTGACAAACTTGTTCGCTGGACGCAGATCTAATACAGGGCGCATGGTTAAATCCTTTTGGGGTACAAGGAAGTACACTGAATAAATACCTTCTGTTACCTGAGATAGGGGGGACAGCCTCTATAGCTTCTTTTTTCAGTAGCTCTTCTACTTCTTGAAGAAGAATAGTGAGGTGTTCCGGTGTCATGCGTCGGGTCTGTATTTCGGGGAACCGTTGAATTCGATGCAGTATCCGTGGGCTATGGTGGATAATACCCAGCGGTCTGACGTTTTCCCCTCCCATGCTGAAAGGAACGATGTTAGCCGGCCCCCGACCGTAGATGCATGGGAGGGGACCCGAATCTTCGGGTCATTTGTTGGTATTGGGCGTGTGGCCTTTGGGACTGGAGCCGCGCCCTCTTCCTTTGCCACGACGTTGGCCTCTTTGACTGAACTGGGTGCTTTGGTTAGAGGGCCAGTTGGTAGCAGAGTAAAATTGCTGTTTGCTTTGCTGCTGGCGTTGGCCACGAAAGGAGCGTCTGTTGCCATAGCTGCGTCTGTTAGGTGGCCTAGAAATTTGGTCAAGAGTCTTGATGGTATCAAACTCTTTCTTCGCATGTTCTAGGGCCTCATCAACTGCTTTTCCAAAACAGATGTGTTTGTTCTATGGGCTTATTTATCAGGGAAGCCTGGGTTTCCGGCTTAAATCCCGAATTGCGCAGCCAGACATGGCGTTTGAGAAGTATTCCCTGAACCAGGGAACGGCCAGCTGTCTCTGCGGCATCTAAGGAGTTCTTTACGATGCCCTGGTTTACAAGAGTTCCCTCTGATATTATAGCTAGCAGGCGTGAACGCAGGGGTTCTGGTGCGTCCTCTGCTTCGCTGCGCAGCTTGCTCCACTGTGCATCTGCGTAGCTAGCTAGTAGGGAATTGTTATTTGCAATCCTAGTTGAGAAGGCGGCGGAGGTCGTGATTCTCTTCCCAAGTGCATAGAGCTTCTTGCCCTCTTTGTCAGGTGGTGCCTCACTAGTAGATAGTGGTACCCACGCTCTTTTTCTTGTATTAGTAACTACAAGGGAGTCCGGAATAGAATGTCCCCTGATGTACAAAGGGTCAGAGGACGAAGGGCTGAAGAGCTTTCCTATCCGAGGGTTGACCCCTCTGACTAAGGCCGGATTGGAAAGGGAAGGAGTTATTCTTCTCCTTATAGAAGCCAGGAGCGGAATAGACTGACTGACCGGGGCTTTTTCTTTAATAACCTTTTCTACAAAGTCTATGTCCGGAAGAGTCTCCCCTGTGTCTATTTCAAAATGCGCTGCTGCCTTGCGCAATAGTGCATTAAGTGAAGGTTGGTCATCTATGGGGGAGGTGTTTCCAATAGGTGAGTCCTTGGGAGGAGAAGGGTGAAAGACATCAGGGTCTGAGTGCACTGATGGGGATTGCCAAGGCTGCACTGATGGGGAGTGCCAGGGCTGTGAGGTAGCTGTATCTTCTTCAAAAGCTCCTGCACTAGTGTAAGGGTCTTCTTCAAACTTCTCTTCCTCATGTTCTTCCTCTCCACCCAAACACTCATCTTCCTGGAGGTATTGCTCCTCTTCAGTGAGGTCATATGCGTCTGTAGTAGGGGGAAACGGCCTAGGAATCTTGACCCTAGGGTCGTCCTGGGTCCATTCTCTTGGTCTTTTGGGTGTGGGTGGGTTTTGGCTACCCAAAAACCTTTCCATTTTTTCCATACAAGAATGGAGTCTTTCAAGGGTCTCATGGGGAACCCCTGAATAGTATAGAGGGGGGAAATCAGTGTTTTCACCTTCCAAAGGCTTAGAACGCTCCCACAACGTCGACGAAAGGTTTCCGTCGCCTTCAGAAAAGCCCTCCGGTAGTTCAGAAGTGCCTTTAGATGAAGGGGGCAGTTCCTGGCTACTCTTGTGCTTTTTCGGCATTTCTATATCTTTTGGTGCGGTATTCGACGTCTGTTTCGTCGTCTGCTTACGTTTGTCCTCGGAAACAATTCTCGCCAGGCTCTCGACGACGAGTTCGTCAGTAGAGGGTTCTGGAGTCGGCGTTGCCTGCGTTACGCGTTGTTTCTCGACGGCCGCTCTATGGAGCGTTACGTCGGATGTTTTTGAGGTAGCGCCCGTGTTAGATGAAAGCCCAATCGCTGGTCGCGGCTGCGTTTGCGGGTGGGGCTTGAGACCCTTACGGTCTGAGGTCGACGCCGGAGTGCCCTGCGTCCCCTTGGGCGCTGATGGATCCTTCGTCCTCGACGAAGAAGAGCCGTGGGTTGTGTGCTTAGGCCTATGGGGTCTGTGTGCGTCCTTGTCGCCGGGGTGTTCATCCCCATAAGCAGGGGGTGAGCCGAGCCCGTCGGGGCCGGGGACGGACGTCGAGGAGCGCGAGCGCTCCTTCTGGGGGTTAATGACTTCCGTAATGGACGTCGAGTTATCACCCTCCTCGTCACTTTCTGTAACAGCGGCGGCGGGTGAGGAAACTGACTTCGACATAGCGTAGTCCGCCCACCTCTTAACTTTCCGTTCTTTAAGAGTTCTTGGTTTCAAGAGCTTACAGGCCGCGCAGCTGTCCTCTTTATGATCGAGGGGCAAGCAACGATTACAGAGCTTGTGTTTGTCCTTCCAAGTGTATTTGCCCCTACAGCGTGGGCAAAACTTAAAAGGTGTCCTCTCCATAGCTGAGGCAATAAAAACTGGTGATAACAACCCCAAGGGAAAGATAGGGGAGAAAGAAAGACATTCTCGACGAGAAGATAAAAGTTCGAACCCCCACTCTCCCTACTGTATTGTTGGCCGGTGAGGCCTGGCCACGTGTTCGGCAGCGCCGAAGGATCTCCTCCGTCTCTTCCCCTCCGTCGAAAACTTGCTTGGCGGAGAAACAGCTTCACAGCTAACGTCGAGGGGAGGGATCTTTAACAATAAGTATATATTAAGGACCGAGTTCCGTAGTAAGTGTTTTGCAATGTCTCTCTAGGAGCTCCGCGTAAGGCGACCATAAACTGGGCGGAAAAAAACAATCTGAGGGACCTCGACGCGTGAGGGATTGTGGGTACAATGCACGTCACTATAGGGATAGTGTTACAGACACGCCTTGTCGACGTCCCCTTTTCGACTACGAAAAACAAAATGCAATACTCCGCAGTGACCACTGGATGTCGGACCTATGCACAGCATGTGATTCTAAGCAGATTAACAAACATCAGAAATACTGTTTCTTTGGATCATTTGTATGACAATTTCATTTGTACTGTATCTACTGCCCTCTCCCCCTCCTAAAATAAGCCTGGCTGCTCTGCCTACGCTACCATGTACTCAGGTGGTACAGTCTTATACTAAGAGTGGAGTCTTGAACTGCCTCAGTTGAATGGTTTTGAAGAAGTGGGTAGTACTTCAGAAAAACTGTCCTAACAGGGTTTTCTGAACCCCATAGGAACCATCTTTATTCACATGTGTTACACAGCACCTTCCGTGCAGTGACACATGGGCGTGGTAGCGACCCCCCAAACAGACTCCATACCCTGGGACTGACTGTCTCCCAGGGCATGTAAAGTCCCAATTTACTTTACTAGTCAATTTTTATTAACTAAACCAGTACAAACCATCTTACTATGGAGGTACTGGAAAGGGTTAATAGTTTTCCCCCTATGTTAATTTTCGAGGGGGTACCGTACAGTCCCTCTCTCTAAAGTTTCTGGCTGGTGGCAGTGGTTACTACCATAAATATTCGACCGCGAATATTTCCCTAAAGGATTTTCCCATTTTGTTCGAGGCTACCACTTTTTCTGACAGCCTCTAAAATACCGCCGGTTTATTTTTATATTAACTTTACTCCGGTAGGTTTTATTTGCCAGAACTTTAATATAAATTCTTCCTCGTGTCTTTCTCTAAACTCCTATCCCAATTCGGGGATCCTTTGTTCATCCTTTTGGTGGGCTTCTGCCAAGAAGCCCTCCTTTCGGCGCCACTGAGTCTGGGGTGGGTCCATTGTGTGGGGGGGGGGGGGGAGTAGGACCTCTAGACAGGGTTGCCTCAGCAACCCATGTCGCACTCTATCCTTATAGGCTGGAGGGTCTCCCGCCAAGGATGACCACTCCACTGTGCGAGTGACAGCTAGGCTGTATGAATGGGAATCCTTAGCAGGGTCCTGAGGACTGGAAGAGCAAGACGTCGCCACTGGAACTAAGAAGCCGAAGAGGAGAGAAGCCAAAGACATCTGCAGCGACTGAACCCCCGATGAAGCCCTGCTGCAGCGTCTCACCACTTTTCTCCACACGACGAGAGAAGATCTTCATCTGCAAGAGCCTTCTTCCCTTGAGCTGGTGGGGCCAACCAGTTTGCCAATCGCCTTCCAGGACCTCCCTTGGTCGAATCGCCAGTACCCTGTACTCAGAGGCCGGACAGCCAGGCACCAGTCCACCCGGACCACGATTTAAAGGAGCATACCTTTGCACCGCGGCTGGTTTCATCCCTGGGTAGTGCAGTAACTAACATTCCTCAACGAGAGCATCTCTTCCTCTGCTGGATCCCCCGAACTGCAGGAACTACCAGGAACAACCGCCACCACAGGAGCCACTTCTTCATTTTAAAAGGTACATGGTTCCACCAGGCTGCCCTTTCTTCGCAGTAGAACTAAAGGTGTTTTAAATCCTTTACCTACCTGTTGGGTTGGCCGCCCCTCTCTCTTAACATTGTCTTTCACCTTCTGCATCCACCTTTTCAAAATCGTTAACCAAAGACTTGACTGCAGCTACAAGAACATTTTGCTCCTGGGTCCTTGCCATGTACCACTGACTCTGGCACAGGCCTTTTGACTCTGGCTACATTTGTTAGAACTGCCTTCTTTAGATTGCTTCTCAACTAGAACTGGGTTGGTGCACCTACTTCTTATAACCCCCCTTTTCCTTCCCCTTTCTAAACCTTGTGAAGTGCCATTTTGCTCAGTTTTCATTTAAGTATATTCTAAACTGATGCATTGTCTTGCTTAAACTGGTTCACAAACTTATGGGAAGTGTTGGTAGGGTGTGTAAGAAGATATGTCTGTATAACTTGTGCTTTCCCTCCCTTGTGAGAAATTGCTAGAGTATCCTTTGTGTGTGGTTGTTACTGTGCCGTTTTGCTTAGTTTTCACTCTGGTTCACTTGGTCTACAATTTAACTAGGGAGTGCGTATATTTTTCAGTGACTTATTTTAACTTGCTTGATGACTGTGATAAATGTGTTTTACTAGAAGTGTATAAAATATATATTTACTTTTTAATACAAAGCTTTGGTCAGTGTTTCCTGTAGGCCTATAGTGTAAACCCTGAATACTGCTCATCTCCCTCTTGAGATAGGTCTGACTGCTCAGCCACAGCTACCAACTAAATCTTTGTGGTACAGACTGATACCAAAGGGGATTTATTGCTCTCACCTGTAGTCCTAATCTTCTGTAGCACTCCCTAAGGCAACTGCACAGGATTCTGCCTAACACCCCTTACGAGAAGAGTGAGGTGTTATGGTGTGAAGGTCAGGAGGATCCTGCAAAGGGACTCCCATGCTGATGTTCGGCTCACCTCCCTCCACTTACCAGAAGAGATCCAATTTGAGGCCGGGGTGAATGGAATTATTTTTGACTTCGGTTTGCACTCCTGAACCAAACAATTTGCCAAATGCAGCTGAAGGCATCTCATCTCGAGGCGTGAAAGTGGAAGGGCTGGACTAGAGGCGGACATAAGGCTTGGAATATGCTGAAACCACATGAATGAGGTGCACTTCTGGTGTAGTAAGTGGAGTACTGCCTGCAGAATGTCTTGTATTCTCTGCTCTGTGAGAACACACACAGCCCGCAGTTGTATTCCAATAGAAGCCTCCAAAGGTGATGCTTAGCGTCTGAGTCAAGCAAGACTTCTTGAAGACTTGACATTGATTGAGATGCCAAGGTGTTAGGCAGAATCCTGTGCAGTGCCCTTAGGTACCACTACACACAATTAAGACTACAGGTGGCAATACAAGTTTTACCTTTGGTACAAGCCTGTACTACTAGGTTAAAGTGGTAGCAGTAGCGGAGCAGCCAGGCTTATCTCAAGAGTATATGAGCAGCAGCACAGATTACACAAAGGGACCACAATTACTGTGACTCACGCAAACACTGACTCAAGGTTTCAGGTAAAAAATATAAGTACATTTATTTTTAAACCATTTGTTATAAACACGACACTTCTATTAATTCAAAACCACACGTAAAATACACTACAACTAACCAATTCGCTTTGTACGGTATAACTCAAGGTAAGTACCCTATGTTTTAATGGACCGGTGTTGTGAAACAAGAAACATTACCAGGAATACATATGCAATCACTTTTTGACAGTAATGACAGTTCGGTCTTACTAAATAAACGCGTATCCGCAGCAAGAAATGTTACCGGGGCAAAACCCACTTAGCACCTGAGATACCCAGAGCGAGTTGGGGGCAAAAATCATAGGCAATACTTTTGTCAAGGCAGACAGAACCAGAGAACACTCATGGACAGAAATTCAAGAGTCAATAGGCCGGAGCCAGTGTCAAGTGGAACCGGTATCCGGTTGTCGAGGATCACACAGTCGGACAGTTCACGATTCAACGTAGCCAGGATACTTAGATATTGTCAATGAAGGAAGCAAAAGTTATAAGAAGGAGGGAAGATAAGGACAAGCCTTGTAGGAGGAGGAGGAGGAGGAGGAAAAGGGATTCACCCGAATTCCTCAAGCAGAACACAGTACCTTATTCAATGAAGACGCTGGTGCCACGGCAGTTGTTGCTGGTAGTTTCCTGCAGACCCACGGTTCGGCAAGAAAGACAAAGTCTGGAGGGGTCTGCTCCACACAGGGCTGAAGCCGGCAGCAGCGATGGTGAATAAAAGGTGCGCTCCTTAAAAACAGGAGAGGCTCTTCAGATGGCTATCCGGACCACTACAGCAGTGTGCAGCGATTTCGACCATGAAGAGAATCCTCTGGCTGTAGAAGATGAGCTGGTTATCCCCACCAGGCTGATGGGAAGAAGACTCCAGACTGGATCTTCTCTGGTCGTTGAAGGGTAGATAGCTCAGGACTGCAGCGGGGCTTCACCGGGACGGGATAGTTGCAGCAGCCGACTTCTCCGCTTCTCCTTTGGTTCCTTGTAGTTCCAGTGGCGACTAACTTCTAGCCCAAGAGTACTGCCTTTTATGCGAAAATCCCCCATTCACACAGCCTGGCTGTCAATCACACAGCAGGGGGTTGTCCAGCCCGGACAACCGCCTCAGACAATCATGGCAAAGTGCGACTTGGGTTTCCTAGGATACCCTGTGCATGGGGTGACAACACCGCTCCCTCAAATTTAGGCCACCTAGACACCCAGGCGCCTAGAGGAGGGCTTCTTGTCAGAAGCCCGCCAAAAGACAGTGAACAAAGAAGGCAAACCTGTTTTGCCCCGCAAAGTAAAATACAAGAATGACTTTAACAAAAAGAAATGGCGAATAAACCCAACCGGAGCCAAAAGAAAAAGTATTTGGTTAAGCGGGTTTAAGTTCCAGGCTAATAGAATAGCCTACAACAAACCACGTTTATATAGTCTAATCACGGTAGAAAGTGTAGATACCACTGCCACTAGCCAAGTCTAAATGTTAAAAGAGCGAAACAATGCTCTAGGAGGTACAGATAAAAAGGGCTAATGATTAACCCTTTCCAGTACTCCATGTAAAATGGGGTGTACTGGAAATGTGGTTAAATGACTAATGGCAATGTACCCTTTTCTGGGGGACAGTAGTCAGCCTCAGCAATGGAGTCGGTGGGAAGTCTAAAAGACACCCTGTGTTACTGCACTGAAGGTGCTGTGTAACACACCAAATAAGGGGGCTACTGAAGTGGTGTACTCCAGAGTCCACAATCACAAAAGCAGAGGAAATACACATAGCAAACCATGGGTAAGAGTGGGGGAAAACCTCACACTCTTACCAAGTGAAAAAATTAACTCCAGAAATCCAGCAAAGCTGCTGAGGGACTCACTACTTAAGGGAAATTAGCCACTGAATGAGAATTCTCCCTAACACAAGGCTGAAAAGAAGGTTCAGCAGTTGAGTTTGTATTTTTTGTGCGTTTTATACAGCGCTTTACACAAAAGCGCTTAAAAAGGGACACTTACAATACAAAGTAAAATCACAAACTAAACAAAATTGTCTTAAGACTGGAGAAGAACAAGTTACCCCTGGTAATTTCTTTCGATTAGATGTTCCCACGTATTCCTCATTTATAGATAGATATCCTTCCAGCTTTAGCAGCTTCAGAAGAACAAGTTACTTACCAACTGTAACGTTCAACTGGATGTTCCTCTCACGTATTCCTCAACTTATGCTATTCGTATCCGCCACCTTCGTTGCTTCGGAAAATAAATTCTCGGCAGAGGGCGCTGTGCACGAGGTTGTGGCATCGATGTCACTCAACAGGCTCCATACCGTGTCGATGTCAACATCAGTATAAGTAGCTCGTGCCGCGCCCGTTGGCTTCAGTTCTGTTTTTTCGAGGAAAATAAACAAATAAATAGATCTAGGAACACCCAGGCGTGCCTCATGACTGAAAGACCCTTCGTGTAAGATAAGTATTACGAACATAAACTGTACTGTGGGGTAGGATGGGACGGGCGATGAGGAATACATGGGAGGAACATCCAGTCGAAAGAACGTTACAGTTGGTAAGAAACTTGCTCTTCGAACGGATTGTGTCCTCCCACGTATTTCTCATTTTATGATAGACTCCCGTAGCAGTGGTAATTTTGGAGGTGGGAGTACTAATTATTTTTGTCATGGACGGAATGGAGTACCGCTTTGGCAAATAAACCTTCATTAGAAGAAGAAGCATCCAAGCAATAATGCTTGATGAAGGTATATATTGATGCCCATTGTTAGGGAAAATTCTCAAATGGTTGATTTCCCTTACTTAATGAGTCCCTCAACAGCTTTGCTGGGATGTCTAGGATTTATTTTTTTCACCTGGTAAGAGCGTGAGCCTTTTTTCCCACTCTTACATGTGTTTTGCTATGTGTATTTCTACTTTGTGTGATCCTGAGCACTGGAGCCTCACCTACTCCATGTGCACCACTTTTTCTGTGTTACACAGCACCTTCAGTGCAGTGACACAGGGTTGTCTTTGAGACTTTCCACTGGCTCCATTTTTCTGGGGCCGATTACTGTCCCCCAGAAACAGGTAAAGTTGCCATTAACTTTATATAGTCACTTTAAACCACAGTCCCAGTACACCCCATCTTACATGGAGTATTGGAAAGGGCTAACTCTTAGCCCTTTTGGTATGTGCCTCTTGGAGCATTGTTTTGCTGCCTTAACATTAAGACTTGGCTGGTGGCAGAGGTATCTACCCTAACATTTCTACAGCGATTATCATATATAAACATGGTAATGTTTTAGGCTATTATAGTAGCCTCGAACATAAACCCGCTTGACCACATACATTTTATTTTGGTTCCGGTTGTGTTTATTTGCCATTTCTTTTTGTTAAAGTGTTTTCTCGTGTTTCTCTCTGCGCGCCAAACCGGGGATGACTCCTTTGTTCGCTGTCTTTCCGCAGGCTTCTGCACAGAAGCCCTCTTTAAGGTGCCTGATAGTCTAGGTAGGCAGGATGTGAGGGAGGGATCTTCGACCCCTGCCATGGGTTCCCTTGGTAACCCAAGTCGCACTCCTGTTTGATTGGCTGGGTAACTGTCCTTGCCAGGACAGCCATCCTGCTGTGTGATTGGCAGCCAGGCTGTATGAATGGGGGAAAACTGCATAAAAAGCAGGTCTCCGTGACTGGAAGAGCAGAGTCGCCACTGGAACGAAAGAACCAATGAGGAACTGGAAGAAAAGGACCCCTACGATGACTGAACAACCCGGTGAAGCTCTGCTGCAGGTCCGAATCTCCAAAATCTGATGACAGAAGATCCTCCAGGAAACTTCTTCCCTTGAGCTGGTGGGACCAACCAGTTTGCCCAAACTACAAGCCAGGACGACGACTCTGGTTGAATTCGCTGTACAGAGCTACAGCGGGCCGGATAGCCAGGAAGTTCTGACCCTTCTTGGGTTTTAAGGTGCGCACCTTTTATTCGTTTTGCTCTGCTGCTGGTTTCTTCTCTGGGTGGCGCAGGACCCTCCAGTCTTCCTACTTCGTGTCAGTCCGACAGTCGCTTCAGGAACCGCAAGCCTGCAGGAACCACCAGGAACATCCACCTCAGCTACAGCTCCCTCTCCATTTTAAGGTACTGTGGAAATCCGGTTGTCCGTTTCGTTCAACCGCAGTGAAAGTGTTTGAAATCTTTCTCCAGTCCGAGGGCTTGTCCTTCTCTTCTTTCAACTAACTTTTCTACCAACCAACCTCGTCCGGAAACCGTGCCACAAACTTTACCGCAAACTACCCTGAACTGTGTGATCTTGAGCAAAAGACTTTTGACCCACTGAATTTGGCCCCAAGCCTTTTCTAGCGGATCTCCTCACTGTTGTCCCTCTTGTTCAATTGCCCTGAGTACTTACCTGTTGGTGTTGCCTAATTTCTAATAACTTTGTCTTTCCCTCCCTTTTAAATTGCTGGAGTGCCATTTTGCTCCCACTTCATTTTGTGAGCTTAACTTGTCTGGAATTTAAGGGAAGTGGTGTGGTTTCTTTAGGATTGTGATTTTTTGACTTGCTTAGAATAGTGACATGTTATACAACTGTTGAGTAAATAAATATATATTCTTTTACTTAGAACCCTTGAGTCAGTGTTTGCCTGAATCATAATAATTATTTGTACTGCTCACTTACTCTTAAGATAAGTCTGGCTGCTCCGCTACTGCTACCACTTTAACTGTGTAGTACAGGCTTGTACCAAAGGTGTACTTGTACTGTCACTTGTAGTCTTAATTGTGTGTAGTTGCAGCTGAACAAATATCTGCTGCATGGACTCCCCTCTTCAGAACCGCAGAAATAGCCATCCCCCTAGTGGAATGGGCTCAAAGCCCATCCGGTGGGTCCTTTCCCGCCAATCTGTAGCACTCAATTATAGCCAAAATGATCCAGCGGGATAGTTTTGTCACGGCTAATCCCAATTTATGGCCAGTAAAACCTACAAAAAGTAGGTCATCCTGACGCAATTTTGACATTCTTGAAATGTAAAAAAAAGAGCCCTTTTAGGGTCCAGTCTATGCAATCTCTACTACTCTTTGCACAAATGAGGAGGGTGGTAGAATGTTGGCAATATGATCATTTGTGACAAGTGAAGGTCAGAAACTACGTTTGGTAATAGAGGGTTTAACCTTAAGAACTACTTTGTCCTTGTAAAAAGTAGTATATGGAGGTGTGCATGAGAGAGCTTGTAACTCACTAACCCTGCGGGCTGATGTTAAGGCCACAAGGACAGTTTTTAATGTTAGAAGCCTCAAGGGACAGGAGTGCACAGACTCAAAAGGTATACAAGTTAGAAAATTAAGTACCAGATTTAAATCCCAGGTTGGGACATGAAAAGGGACTGGAGGGTACACATTAGTAAGCCCTTTCAAGAATTGAATGATTAAAGGAAATTTGAAGTAGGAAACCTCTTCCGAGGAGCGCCTGAAAACGGATAGCGCAGCCCGATTTCCTTCAATTGTCCCGATCTGGAGCCCCAGATTGGCTAAATGCAATAGGAAAGAAAGCACCATTGAGGTGCCACATTGAAAAGGGTCCACATTCTTATCCCTGCACCAGATACTGAATTTATTCCAACGACATCGGTACAGGGATTTAGTTGCTGGCATTCTGGCTGAGAGCAGAATATCCATTACGTCATCCGGAAGATCCCAATCCTTGTATCTCAACCTCTAAGAAACCATGCATGCAGGTTGACTGTTTTGATCTCTGGAGGGAGAACCCGACCTTCCTCTTCCGAGAGAAGATCCTTTCTTTGCGGAAGACGTTTTGGAGGGCAGATTGACATGTCCAGAAGGTCTGGGTACCACGTCCTCCTGGCCCAATCCGGGGCAAATGGGATCATGGTTTTCCCAAACATTCTCAAACTCCTGATTACATGAGGAATCACGGGGACTGGAGAAAACGTGTAAAGAAGTGGAAACTAACAGTCCACCACAAACGCGTCTCCTAGAGCTCATCTCAGGAAATTCCCTTCAGCAGTACCGTTCGCACTACCAGTTGACCATGGTCATGAACAGATCCACTTGAGGGGTTCCCCAAAGGGTGAAGATCTCCAGAAGGACTTCCTGAGCTACCTCCCACTCATGGGAGACTGCTCTGCATGCTCAGAGCATCTGCCACCGTGTTCTGCTCTCTGGCTAGGTGAACTGTCGATAGAGATTCCTTCTCTTATTGCCCAGAACCAGAGTTACATTGCCTTTCTGCACAGTGGTAGTGATCCTACGCCTCCTCTTGTTGAGGTAGTACATGGCCACCGTGTTGTCCGTCATTATCAGTACATTCTTTCCCTGTACAGAGGGCAGGAAGGCCTTGAGTGCTAGTCCGATTGTCCTCAGCTCCAATAGGTTGATGTGTAGTTTGGACTCCGATGGAGACCAACGACCGTAGATTGTCAGATCGTTGGTGTGGGCTCCCCACCCAGTGAGTGAGGCATCCGTCACTGCCGTTATCTGCGGCCATAGTTGCCAAAAAGATTCTCCCTTGAGGATGTTGTCATTGCAAGCCCACCATAGTAGATCCTGAGCGACTGTGCTCGGGACGTGTGGAAGATCTGACATACTCCCCAAGAATTGGGACCACTGAGTTCTGGGGGCCCATTGAAGAGTTCTCATCCTCAGTCAAGCCTGTGGCACCAGAAAAATGCAGGATGCCATGAGGCTGAGCAACCTCAAAATCTAAAGCCGGCAGATGCTGGACATTCTGGAACTTTGTCACCATCTGCAGAATGTTGAGAGCTTGCACCTCGGGAGGCGAGCTTTTGTCCGAGGAAGTATCCAAGACTGCTCAGATAAACTGGAGCTTTTGGGGTGGTATCATGTAGGACTTCTTGAAATGGAGGAAGAAGCCCAGTTTGTGAAGGAAGCGACAGGTGATCGACAGATGTTCCTGAGCTTGTTCGGGAGAATGCACTCCGATCAACCAATCGTCCAGGTAAGGGTAGACGTGAATCCCCCCCCCCCTCGCCTGAGACTCGCTGCCACAACCGCCATCAGTTTGGTGAAAACCCTCAGGCCGAGGTCAGCCCGAATGACAGAACTCGAAACTGATAGTGAGAACCGCCAACCGCAAACCTCAGGTACTTTCTGTGCTTGGGATGGATTGGCACATGAAAGTAAGCATACTGAAGGTCCAATGATACCAACCAGTCTTGGAGTTGAAGAGCCTGAAGCATCTGGGAAAGGGCTACCATCTTGAACTTTTCCTTCCTGAGGTACTTGTTCAAGATTCTTGAGTCCAAGATGGGTCTCAATCCTCCGTCCTCCTTTGGGATGAGAAAGTAGGGTGAATACCAACCCTTGTTGCTCTCCGCTACAAGTACATGTTCTATTGCACCTTTATGAAGCAGGGTTAAAATTTCCTGCACAAGGAGCGGATCTGGAATTTTGACAGTTAGTTCCCGGCGGATGGTGCTGTGGCCTCCAGTGCCCAAGCATCTGAAGTAATGCCCTGCCATAATTTCAGATGCTGTGAGATTCTGCCTCCCACTGGGGTTTTGTGTGATAAGGCCTCAGAGTGACTTGGAGGCGGCTGCAGGAGCGGCCGAGGGAAAAGATGCCGTTCCTGAGGCTGGTTTTGCACTTTTTCCTCGTTCACCATGAGCGACATTTCTTTTACCTCTTTTTATGGCCTGTCCTCTTCCTCTACCAAAAGAGTAGTACCAAAAAGAACCACCTCTCCAGGAAGATGAGCCCGAATAAGGTAGCTGCTGCTTTTGAGGTCTGCAGTTTTTCTAAGCTTACATCAGCTTTGCTATCAAACATCCTCATTCCATCAAAAGGCATGTTGAGTAGTCTGGCCTGCACGTATGGTGCAAACCCCAACTTCCTCAACCACGCAAATCTGCGTAGCACAGTGCTTGCAGCCATGGATCTGCTGATACTATCAGCAGTATCCAGTCCAGACTGGAGACATTCCCCCATTGCCTCCTTTCCGTCTTTGACAATATTCAGGAAGCCTTCCCTTTCCTCGCCTTCCGGAATATGATCAACTGCTGCCGAAATGTAGTCCCACAGGGTATGGGTGAGCCTGGCCAGGGTACAGGTGACATTTGTAGACTTCAGAGCCATGCTACCCAAGGTAAAGACCTTACGGGCCCAGGCATCCCCCTTCATAGCCTCTCTATCCGGGGGGATAGATGGATAGGCTGTTTGTCTTGACGAGGTTGCTGCCTGAATAACCAGACTTTCTGGAGTGGGATGCCTCCTTAAGTAATCAGGGTCAGAACTCGCAGTTCTGTACTTCTTCGTAAAATTACTGGTGAATGCAGAAGCAGTATCAGGAACCTCCTAGTTTTTTTCCACTGTCTTCTGAAGTGCACTATGGAAGGGGAGAACTGGGTCCTTCTGGGGGCTCTGGTCAAGTATATCAGCCATATCATCCTGATCAAATGTGGGAGAGGATCTACCCCAGCCCATGTATTCCACAACCCTATTCATCAAACTCCTGTACCCTGAATATGCATGTTCTGCAGGGTCAGGTTTTGCAAACTCTAGCTCTGGTGACATATCAATGCCACTAGCAGAGTGAAGGGTGTCACAGGTCTCATTTTCGATTCTGGATCGATTAATTCTTCTGGAACCTCTCTGGTATCATATTGCACACCAAAAGGAGAAACTTCTTCCGAGGCACTTTCTTCAAATATGGAAGACATAGACTTAAGGAAGTCTGACTTAGGTAAAGGAGTATATCTCCTTTCCTGTGCTTGAGTTTGGGTCAAAGGAATCTTCGAAGGAACCGATGAAGTTGTCGAAAACACTTGTGGCTTCGATGTCAAAGCCGTCGGCGCCAATGAAGTTGTAGAGTGATTCGACGATTTAGGTTTCGGTGTCGGGGAAGCACTATTCTTGATGAGTCTTCCAACGATTTGACGTCCACTCGAGATTTTCGATGTTCACCTTTACTACTGGATCTTTCCACAGTAGTTCCTGACTTGCCTGTGTCGTCCAACGGGGTCTGGCTCTTTTGAGGTTTCTTTGAGGGGGTTGAGGCCGCATTCTCAAAGATCTTCCTTCTAAATTCATCCCATTTTCTTGGGAAATCAGACTTAGTCTGACATCTTACCAATTCGGTAGACATATCAGAGGAAGGAGATCTATGTCTCCTTTTAACCTTCTTTGATGAAGATTAAGAACATCTCGATCTACTGCGTGATCAAGACCTCTTGGAATGTTTACGGCGATCCGATTCCTTCGAATCATAGACTTTTTATATTTTTTTGATGAGGCCTTCGAAGAGGTCTTGGAAGCTTCCCGCCCCAACGCCAGTTTACCTTTTCTCACGAAGGGCCTTCTCAGACATCGACGGACAGGAGCCACAGTTGCCGGTTCAATGGTCTAAACCTAGGCACCAAAGAAACGTGGCGAGGGTCGGTAATCGACATTTTGGATCCGCAGTCGATACATTTTTTTAACCCCGTCTCGGGAGTAGAAGGGGTGTAAGAAGACGACATTTTCTTGAAGAAAATTTCTAAGCGCGCCGTTCACGAGAGCAAAGCAATCGGAAAAACAGAACTGAAGCCAACATGTGCGGCACAAGCTACTTCTACTGATGGTGATGTTGACACGGTACAGAGCCCGTCGAGGGACATAAACGCCACGACCTCGTGCACAGCGGCCTCTGCCGAGAATTATTTTTACGAAGCAGGGAAGCTGGCGGATAGGAATATCACAATCCATTCGAACAAGTTTTCGGCAGAAATTGCTGTGCATCAATGCGGTCGACTCGATGTCCCTCAAGGGCCTCCTATTCAGGGTCGACATCATCGGTATATATAGCACGCGCAATGCCCATTGGCTTCAGTTCTGTTTTTACACCTTCCTTTTGCAGCATTAGCAGCATCCGTGAGTTTTAGACAGTACCAGACTTTGAAAGAGCGTAAAGTTTAATGCCTGGAAATTCTACAGTGGGGTCAACTGGAAGGGGCAATGAGGAAAATGTGGAAGGAACATCCCATCGAAAGAACGTTAACAGGGTTAACTAGCTTGTCCTTCGAATGACTTGTCTCCACCCACGTATTCCTCATCGTTAGACGCCCAAAGCAGTGTTAGGTTTTGGAAGAGGAAGTAAGAATTTTCAGACTTAAGATTTGTCATGAATAGAATATAGGACAGCGCTTTTCAAAATCCTCCTTCCTGACTAAAGGATGAATCCAGGCAGAAATGCTTTGCAACAGTGTGGATGGTAAACGAAAAGGCTGCTGCACAAATGTCTTATAGGCACCCCACTTTGCAGACAGATGTCGCCATGTCCCTTGAGAATGAGCTCTCAGGCCTTTCATGGGATTCTTTCCAGCCAATCTGTAGCATTCTGTAATAGCAAGAATTATCCACCTGGACAAAGTTTGTTTTGTAACTGGAAGTCCCAGTTTATATCCAGTGTACCTAATGAAATCCGTGAAACGTAAAAGCTCAAAGACCTTCTGGGATCAAGCCTATGTAGCCTTTCCTCTTCCTTGCCCGGATGAGGAGGCGGATAGAATGTTGGAAACACAATTTTCTGGGATAAATGAAAATCTGATAACATTTTTGGCAAAAGAGGTTTTAACCCTAATGACAACCTTATCCTTGTAAAAAAAAGTAAATGGAGGCTTACTAGATAAGGCTTACAACTCAGTCACCCTGCGGGCTGATGTCAACACAACTAACAGAATGGTTTTAAATGTTAGTAACCTTAGTGGACATGAATGGAGTAGCTCAAAGGGAGCACACAAGAAATTTCAACACATGATTAAGATCCCAAATCGGCAGTTGAAAAGGTGGACGAGGGAACAAGTTAGTGAGCCCTTTAAGAAATTGTATGATCAAAAGACACCTTGAAATAGGATACCTCTTCAGATGTGCACTTGAAGATTGAAAGCGCTGCCAAATAACCTATTGGTCCAATCTGGAGCCCATATTTGCCAAATGTACCAAAATGTACAACACCATAGGTGTATTGCACAGAAAAGGAACCACATTCTTTTCCTTGCACAAGCTACAGAATGTATTCCACCGGCAGCGGTACAAGGATTTTGTTGCTGGCCTCCTGGCCTGATGCAAAATCTCCATTACGTCATGGGGAGGTCCCAATCCTTATATCTCAAACTCTCAGAAACCATGAGTGAAAGTGGAGTGTCTTGACCTCTGGATGGAGAACCCAACCCTATTCTTGCAATGGAAGGCCCTCTCTTTGTGAAAGATGGATTGGAAGGTAAACTGACATGTCCAGAAGGTCCGGGTAAAACGTCCTCCTGGCCCAATCCGGAGCAATTAGGATCATGGATATCCCGAACTTTCTCATCCTCATGATCAGGTGAGTAATGACGGGGACTGGAGGAAACTCCTACAGGAATGGAAACTCCCAGCCCACTACAAATGAGTCTCCTAGAGCTCCTCTTGGGGGAAATTCCCTGGAGCAGAACAGATTGCACTTCTGGTTGACACTGATCTCAAACCGATCTACTTGAGGGGGAACCCCAAAGGATGAAGATCTCTTGAAGGACTTCCTGAGCTAGTTCCCACTCATTGGAGACTGCTCTGCAAGCTCAGAGAGTCTGCCACCTTGTCCTCCTCTGTGGCTAGGTGAACTGCTGATAGAGAGATTCTTTCTTGAAATGCCCAGAACCAGAGCTGCATTGCTTCTCTGCACAGTGGTAGTGACCCCGTACCTTCTCTGATTTAGGTAGTACATGGCCACTGTTTTGTCCTTCATTATCAGGACATTCTTTTCCTATAAAGAGGGCAGAAAGGCCTTCAGTGCGAGTCTGATCGCCCTCAGCTCCAAAACAGTTGATCTGTAGTTTGGACTCCGAAGGAGAACAATGATCGCCGACTGTCAGATCATTGGTGTGGGCTCCCCAAACCAATGAGTGAGGCGTCCGTAACTACTGGGATCTCCGGCCATGGTTGCCAAAAAGGTTCTCCCTTCAGAACATTGTTCTGGCAGGCCCACCACAGAAGATTCTATGCTACCCTTCTCGGAACCTGAAGACGATCTGACATCTTGCCGAAAATTGAGACCACTGTGTCAAGAGGGCCCATTGAAGGGATCTCATTTTAAGGAAAAATGCAGGCCGGGAGACGCTGGGAACTCTGGAATTTGGTGACCATATGCAGTATGTGTTGAGCCCTCACCTCGGGTGGCAAGGCTTTTCTCAAGGATGCATCCAGTACTGCTCCAAATAACTGAAATCTTTGAGATCTTATCATGTGGGACTTCTTGTAATTGAGGGAGAAGCCCAGTCTGTGCAGAAAGCGGCAGTATATGTTGCGATGTTCCAGGGCCTGCACGGTGGGTTCGGACGGGGGGGGGGGGGTGGCGAGGGGTGTAACAGGCCCTGATCAGCCAATCGTCCAGATAGGGGTAGACCTATCTGAGGCCTTTTTAAAAAGGGGAGGCAGAAACCCTGGGCTACTGTTTCCAATGCGCTTACATCTGAAGTAATACCCCGCCATTCTTGCAGATGCAGCGAGTGCCTCCCATTGGGGTCTTGTGCGTTAAGGCCTCAGAGGTTTTGAAGCGGCTGAAGCAGCAGCTGATGGTAAAGTAGCTGTTGCTTAGGCAGACTTCGCACCTCTCACTCATCCGCCATGAGGGAATCTTCTTTGACCCCTTTGACTAGTTAGTCCTCTCGCACCTTCAACTAAGTAGTAGCGAAGTGACTTACCACTCCAAGATGATCCACAGGGGTGAGATGTTTGTGGCTGTCTGATGGCAGCACCAAGGGATTTGGCTGCCGCTTTTGAGGTCTGCAGCTTCTCCAGGCTTTAGTCAGCCTTTCTGCCAAAAAGCAGCCAAAAGGCATGTTGGGGAACCTGGACTGCACATCTTGTGAAAAATCTGACCTCAACCACGCAAACCTGCGTATTACTATGAATACAGCCAAGGCTCTGCTGATGCCATCAGCTGAGTCCAGTCCGGATTGTAGAGACTCGCACATAACCTCCTTACCATCTTTTACACTATTCAGGAAGCCATGTCTGTCTTCGCCTTTTGGGAATATTGTCAGCCGCCATAGCTATGCAGTCCCACAGAGTGAATGTAAATTTTGCGCAGGCACAAGATGCATTTGCAGATTTGAGAGCCATGCTCCCGGCAGATAAAAACTTTCCTTGCCCAAGAGTCGAAGCGCTTATCCCCAATCTGGTCGGATGGTTGGATATGCAGACTGTTTTGAAGTCTGCGTTGCTGCCTGTACCAGCAGGCTTTCAGGTGTTGGGTGCTTTGACAAGTAGTTAGGGTCGCTGCTTGAAGGCCTGTACTTCTTGGCGAGGTTCTTATTCACTGCAGGACTTTATTCAGGAACCTCCCAATTAGCCGTTAACCTTTTTTGAAGGGCCGACATGAAAAGGAAGAACCGGATCCTTCTGTGGACCCTTGTCGAGAATGTCTGTTAAATCGTCTTGCACGAATGGATGAGCAGGTCTGCCCGATCCCAGAAAGCCAATAACTCTGGTCATAAGTTACCTATAAGAGGCATCTGTATTGTGTATCGGATCACTAGCAGATTCTGATCCAAGTCCTTTAACCTGGACTCTTCAGATATAAGAGCATCTGGGACGTTAGGAGTGCCCTACTCCAGGACTAATGGAGGAGTGTCCTAGTCCGATGGCTCATGATCCTCATAAATGGAGCATAAATATTTGAAAAAATCTTGCCTTGAAAAATGCTTATAAAATTTCATTTTCTTTCGAAATAACGGTAGGTTTTGTGGGCAAAAGCGCTGATGGAGTCAATGGTTTCTTCAACAATGGCGTCGACGATCGGCGTCAATGGTCTCAACGCTAATGGCGTTGAGGTCTTCGACGATTTATGCATTGATCCTTGCATCGACCGAGCCCTCGAAGGGGGTTGACCCTCGACTCAATGGAGTCGCGTCGAGACCAACTGTTCACAAGGGGTCTCCGGCCTGCCTCCCAGGCTTGAGCACGCGTGAGATTTAGCCTTAGCCCTTTCCTGGTCTGCCTTTGACGGCACAACAAATCGCATGGCTTTTTTCTTTTTCGAGGGGGTCAGGGCCCTCTGAGCTGGTGTCGAGGATTTAGTTGGACAGGCTATCCTCCTCTCTGGAGAAGAATCAGATGAAGTAGGCGACCTACAGCGCCTTTTCTTCACCTTCTTGAATGAGGACGAGGAATGGTGTGATCCACTCCTGGAGTGGAAAAAGGGACTGGGGTGTGGCGCGGGAGGGCGGAGTCAGCAGCGCTTGCTCCCTAGGCTGCACCCCCGCGCGCCTCTAAATTTAAAGGGGGGGAAGAAGGTTTTTTTTCTGGTAAAAGGGTTCCGTCTCCCGTCCCTTGGAAGGGACGCCCTTTCAGTGTGGAGGAAAGGGGACGGGACATAAGAGTACAAGAGATTAAAGATACAGAGGCGCAATACCATAGAGAGCTTTAAATACAATACAAAGAAACTAACAAACGAACAGAAGCATTAAATACAGACTTTAACTGAGCCAAACAGGAGACAGGGAGACCAAAGAGTAAGGTAGAGCAAAAGCGTAGAATAAATATTAGAAAATATGAGAAAAAAAATCAGACGTTTAGTGGCATTGAACGTGAGAAACTGACAAGATTACCGAATATTGAAAAGGTGTTAATTACAGGAGCGAGATATAGTCAACATAGGATATAAAAAGATAAATCAGTATCAAGATAAAGACCAAGATTACGAGCAGAACCAGAGATACGAAGAAGCGAAGACGGGAAAGAGACAGAAGGAGGAGGAAGAGTTTGCAGGGGGAAAAAACAGTTTTGATAGCTGAAAGGAAAGTAGCAAGATTGCTGTGTATAGAAGACTTGAAAGAAGAGAGAGTTCGGTATGAACTGCATAGAAATTTGAGATATCGAAGGATGAAATGATATCCGCTAACGGAGAAGTGTAAAGAGAAAAGGTCCATGGACAGAAACCTGGGGAACGCCATGAAAAAGAGAATATTAAAAGAGGTCCCAGCCCAAGCAACTGAATATGTGCGATTAGATAGATGAGACTGAAACCAAGATAAAACAAAACCAGAAAAGCCAAACGAAGAAAGAAGGTAAAAGCAAAGTATGATTCACCACATCAAAAGCAACAGACAAGTCCAATAAAATGAGAGAAGAGTGTTTAGAATAGCGAGCATAAAGAAGGGAGTCGCAGACCGAAAGAAGAGCCGTTTCCGTAGAGTGACGAGGACAGAAGCCTGACTACAAACTAGGAAGGATAGGATTCTCAGTAATAAAAATAAAAACCTGAGAATAGACTACATTAGAAAGTATCTTAGAAAGCAAAGGAAGTGAAATTGGACTAAAGTTTGCAGGTAGAGAGGGATCTAAAGAAGGTTTTTCTAAAAATAGTAAGAATTGTGGCATGCTTAAAAGAAGAAGGAAAAGTGGATCAACAAAGAGAAATATTAAAAAGGGCAGCCAGATCAGAAATCAGCGAAGGATAGACTTTTGGACAAGGGAACAGGATTGGAGGGCGACTCTGGGATGGGCACGTGTAAGAATAGACAGAGTATCAGAACTAGAAATGGGTAAAATGACAAAATGCACTAGGGGCGCAGAGATGTAGGCAGCTCTCTACTCCGCACCTCACCAGTGGGGCTGTAATGGGACCGACCGGAGCCACCCCGAAAAGCCTCAGTGTAAGGTGCTCAAGGTCCCTACCCCCCCAGAGCAACAGTGTGGGACACACCTACGAGCAATCACAACTTCTAGGAGCCTGCAGACACAGCAGATACACCCCCCGAGTTCCTGCTGCGAAGTGAACATGCCCCCGGAGCAGTTGACTAGAGTCGCACTGCACGCCTGCACAGCCCACAGCCAGATCGTGGAAGCAGGAGTTCAACTTGGCTGGAGGTCATCGTGATCATTGGGCTGGCCATAGTGACCGTGTCCTTTGACCCCCCCCCCCCCCAGAGCCTGCTGCCCCCTCTGCCCTGGCAGAATTGTGCACCAGATGCTGGGAAGGCTGATTGCAGGAGGACCACAGAGGGAGCTCTCCATCCCACCCACACCCCCATCAAGCTCTGGATCATTGTGCCAGCACGCGCTGGGGAGCGGGTGAGCAGTGGTCCAGCCCCCAGCAAGTACAGCGCTCCCTGCCCCCCACTACTCTCATGACTTTAGCACGCTATCCCCCTCCCCCCAGGGAGTACTAAATCAAGCAGCTCAAAGGAGCCACAGAGCTGGAGCCCGCAGCCTTCCAGCCGTGATAAGGCCCCTTGGGCCTCCCATCCACGTGGGGCCTAGCCACTTAACTCCTCACACCAGCTGCAAGGCGCCAACCAGCCTCCAGAGACCAGCACCCGGCTGAGATCACTGTGCCATCCAGCGCTCGTTTGCCCAGGTGGGGACCACGGAATTGCACCTCAGACCGCCCCCATTTGCGACTACGTTTGCCCGCAGCTTGGCCCCATAGAGCAGCTTCCACACAACGGTCTACCTGTTAAAGCGGTGCCATGGCAGGGAAGCCTTAGGGGACGTGTTCCCCTGACAACTTTGTGGAGACATCTGGGGAGACAAAGCATAAGCCTATTCACCCAAACTGGTGATTCCCACGGAGTCCCCCTGGGAGCTTAAAGAATCTCACAACCCTCCTCACTACGTGACAAGTGAGACCCTGGGGACAGCCCCTCCCCATTGATAAAGCTTGAAAGGTCCTGAGCCTGGGGCTGGGGGGATGGGCTTCAACGCAGACCGCCTGACACCACAGGAATACCCTCGAGCTGGTCATGAGCACTCCAGAAATTCAAATATGATCAGCCTCCCCACCCTGCTCAAGACACCATGTCCACCACCGCACCACAAGCCCTGGAGGAGGCCAATTCGGTGAGCAAAGGCATGACTGCGCTCCTAGAAGAAATAAGGGGCTTTACAGCAGACATCAAGAAAAGACTAGATGGGCTCGACAACAAAGTGGAAAGCATGAAGGACCGCCTCCAGGGTCTCAAAGTGAACCAATCCTCGGTGGATATTTTGGAGTCTCAAATCGACATGTACCTCTCTGAGCTGGAGAGGAGAGAGGAGAAGTGCATAACTAATGTCGTTCGGAAACTAATGAGGGAAACACCAATGAACCTACCATTGACAGGGCCCACAGAGCGGGCGGAGGCTCCCGCGGTCCATGGACAGTCCTTGCCAAGTTCGACTTTTACACACAAAAAAAACTAAAATCTTGGACATGGCAAGAAAGAAGGGCCCGGTGGAATCGGAAGCCTCGCAGATCACCATATTTCAGGATCTCTCAGCCCTTACCCTTTCCAGAAGGAGACTCTGCGCTCCGCTGCCGAAATGGCCGAGCTTCAAAGGAGTCTGTTAGAGATGGGGCTACCCCTTTTCTCTCTCCTTCGAACTTGATGGGAACAAATACCACCTGGTGGAGGATGACATGGGTACAGTTTCACAGGAACTCCTAGGAGACAGAGGCCCAACGCCGCAATGCTGAAGCCCAGGGGGACGCACAAGGTGGCGCAGCGACGGGCAGAGGCTTTGTAGAGAGGCGCCAAATCAGGGGTCATCGCAAATTTGAGAAACTGAACCTAGAAACTGAACCCAGAGTCCCCCCTGCAACCTGTGAGTGGTGGCCCTCTTTCAAATCCAATTCAAGAGGAGAGATGGGATATACTCAACAATGCTCCCTGGGGGAACGGGGGACGACTCCTCACACGAAAGTTGAATTGAGAGAAGCATTCGAGTACTCTGGGGAAGATCGAGGGACAGCAATGCAATGAACCCGAGACCTGATTCCAGATTCCGACTTAACCTGTTGTAGTGTTTCTGGGGTGGGTGGTTGGTTGTGTGATGTACAGCGAATAGAGCATCTAGAGAGTTTGCCGGGGGGGGGGGGGGGGTCAGTGTTAATCTGTGCTTGATAGCCCGAAGGTGGAGGAGTAGAAGGTGGTCCGGCCAAGCGACAACATAATCTCATGGAACCCGGGCAACAGAGGGTGTGGGGGAGTGTGTGGTGGTTAGTTCTGCTTAAGGGGGTTTTCAGGGTTGTCATGTTAAATACATTTCAGACCACTCCCCAGGAGATTGTTCTCATAAAACGGGCCAGTGCGAGCCCTACAACACCCGATGTCAGGCACTGTAGAGTCGCTTTACAGTGCTTAACGGAAAAGCCAACAGGCCCAAATAGTTAGTACAATAGGCAATGCGGTACTGGGTTCTCGCAATGTAAGAGGTCTGAACTCCCACCATAAAAGATTACTGACCACTCGCAAATTTAAAAGTCTGAGGTTAGATATTATGTTCCTGTAAGAGACCCACTGGCGGAGAGTGAGTGACCCATTCCTGAAGGCGAAATCCAGAGGGGAGGTGTTCCACGCTTCCTGCTTAACCAAAAGAAATCATTTTAAAAATTTTTTAAAAAAAGATTTTTTTAAAGTTGCGGTGGTAGTTACTAGCAAACTCAACATTGTCCTTAAAGCGCTTCTGATGGACCCCAATGCCCGTTTTGTGATGGTGAAAGGAGTTGAGAGGTCAAGCACTAACTATGGTCTCCATATATTGCCCCAACGTGGACCAGCAGTAGTACTGGGAATCAGTCAGGAGCAAGAGCCAGGGGTTTGTGGAGGGGGTCCTGATAAAAGGGGTGATTTTGATATGGTCCTAGACCCCACCGGGTAGCTCTCCTATTCCGACGGTGGGGCAATCCCCAGATTGATCTGTTTGCGACAGTGTCGAACACCAAGTGTCGGAAGTTCGCCAGCAGGTTTCCCCAGCAGGGGAGCATGGTCGATGCATTCTCCTTCCCCTGGGACGGCCTGTTCCTCTATGCATTCCCACCCTTGCCGTTGCTTCTGCGACTCAGTCAACTCAGACGGTCCAGGTACAGCATGATCCTCGTCGCAACGGCGTGGCCGAGACAGATATGGTTCTGGGACCTTCTGAACATGTCGGCGTCCCCTCCAGTCAAAGAATCGACGGACGCAGATCTTCTCGCCAGGGAAGGAGGTGCGATCCTGCATACCCACCCAGGATCGCTGAACCTGCAGGCCTGGCTCCTGCAGCACTAGAGTCTGGAGGCTACGATATCCCGGTGGACTGCAAGGAGGTACTTGCCAAGGCCAGGGCTTCCTCGACTCTAGTGCTATGGACATAAATGGAAGAGGTTCTATATCTGGTGCCGTGCACAGAAGATTAACCCTCTACGGATTACGGCCCCTCAAGTGCTGCCGTATTTGCTGTCGCTGGCCAAGGCAGGACTGGCACATGCCTCCATCAAAATTCATCTAGCGGCTATCTCCGGCTACACCAGAACTCTGGGACGGTCATCGCTGTGGTCCCATCGCCTGGTGAAGGAGTTCATGAAAGGACTGTTCTGCTCGTTCCCGCCGGTGAAGGCTCCGGCCCGACGTGGGAGCTCAACGTAGTGCTGACCAGGCTCATGGGTCCACCATTCGAGCCTTTGCATTCAGCTCTGCTGAAATTTCTATCGTGGAAGACAGCGTTTCTTGTGGCCATCACCTCCGCACGACGAGTGGGAGAGATCCAGGCCCTCTCCTGTAAACCCCTGTACCTGACATTCCACCAGACGAGGGTAGTGCTGAGGATGCACCCCTCCTTCATACCCAAGGTGCCGTCGGACTTCCAACTCAACGAGCCCTTGGTGTTGTCTGTTTTGTTCCCGTCGCCGGCTGAGAGGACTTTGCACTCGCTGAATGTGGCTAGAGCGCTGAAGTTCTAGGTGGACCGCACAAAGAGTTTTCAGAAGACATCACAGCTGTTTGTGAACTTTGGCCCTGTGAACCAAGCAAAGGCCCTCTCCAAGGCTTCCATTTCCAGATGGCTCTCTGGCTGCATCATGCACGGTCCCCGTTGCCTGGCCGTCCGAGAGCCTTTTCGACCAGAGCGATCTCTGCTACTACGGCGTTCCTGTCTGGTGTGCCCCTGCTGGACATTTGCTGAAAAATCTGTGGGGCTGCTACGTGGAGGTCAACGCACACCTTCACGAGATTCTACTGCGTCGACCCGGATTCCAGGGAGGAGTCCAGAGTCTGCCAAGCAGTGCTGCGCAACCTGTTCGCTTGAAGGTGAGCCTGGTGAGGAGGTAGGAGATGCTTAATATTGAGTTGTTGAATTGCTTAATGTTGAGCCTTGCCACCTCCTGTGGTTGTGCACATTTGTACTGCTATGTATTCTTGTATTCATGAGCATGTGAATCCATTCCAGACCCCATGCTGGAGAAGGAACAAGCTACTTACCTGTAACTGTTCTCCAGCATGGGTCTGGCATGGATTCACATGCGAACCCTCCAGCCTACCCCTCTGCGGTTCTTCTCTTGGTCCTACTGCCATTGTACCTGCTACCAAATCTGAAGATGGCTGCCAGGGGAGGGGCTTGGGTTGAGGGCAGTCATTGGCTGGGGGCAGTATGACCCAGAGACCAGTGATTGGTAATTAGGAGAAACACAGTTCAGAAACGACACTGAAACTGATTTTTTCTTTTACCGATGATTCCCAGCCTGACGGAGAATATTCAGGAGCATGTGAACCCACGCCAGACCCCTGCTGGAGAACAACAGTTACAGATAAGTAACTTGTTCCTTTTTGAGCCAGTGGCGTCTGAGGACATCAGTCTGGTCACCATGAAGACAGCCCTTTTGGTGGGTCGGACGTCGGCACGTCATGTCAGCGAGATACAAGCTCTGGTGGCATCTGAGCCATACACTACCTTTCACAGGGACCAGGTGGTCCTCAGAACGCACCCAGTGTTCTTACCTAAAGTAGTCTCGGTGTTCCACATAAACGAGGAGATAGTACTCCCGACATTCTTTGCAGACCCCAATGACGATGCTCGGAGCGTTCTGCACCGTTTATATATTAGGGGAGCGCTAAAGTTCTGTCTGGGCAGAACCAAGAGCTTCTGCAAATCTGAGGCTCTATCACCTTTGGCAGGTCAAGGCCAGGATATCAGGCTTCCAAGGCCTCAATAGCAAGATGGATGATAGCAGCCATTAAAGAGACCTATGAAGGGCATTACAAGCCACTTCCGGCAAACATGCATGCCCATGCTATCAAAGCCAAGGCCACGGCGGTCGCATTCCAGAGACATGTCCTATGGCAGGTCATCAGCAGGGCTGCCACATGAGCCACTCCCTCCACTTTTTGCCAACACTACTGTTTGGATGCCGGCTTCAGGTCAGACGCAGCATTCGGGCAGGCAGTATTAAGGAACTTGTTTTATTAAGGAGGGTCCCCTTTCCACCCTGGGGCTACATTCAGTTGTAATCGCCCATGCAGTATGGAAGAAAGGGGACGGGGCGTAATAGTAATTATAAGTTATTCACCGTAGTGACTAACATACTCTTAGTCCATAGTACCCTTTCCTCCGTACGTCCCTCCATCTCCCCCCCCTAATAAAACTGGTGTGATTAGGCAATGGTAATATTGTCGACATGTCTATGGGGACTGAGGAGTGGCGCTGGTGGGCATAGTCAGGGGAGCGCATGCGCCCAGGGCTGCATCCCTGCATGCTTCTAAATTTAAAGGGAAGACTATTTTTCTGGTGAGGTTCCGTCTCCCGTCCCTAGGAGGGACGCTGATGCAGTATGGAGGAAAGGGGACTATGGACTAAGAGTACGTTAGTCACTGCGGTGAGTAACTTACCATTTTTTTTCTCCATAGAAGCCACAGCTAAGCTTGGATGGGCCTTGACCTGACACTGGATCTCATTTTTTGGGACAACAGTAGGTCCCTTACGTTTTTGGGGTGGGTAAACTCATCTAAGTAGGTCCAATATGTGCCTTGGTCATCTCTCAGATGCTCGAGAAGAACTTGTAGCTTGGCCGCTTTGTAATAAAGTCAGTAGTCTTGGAAGCCGAATCCGCCCTGGTCTCTAGAGAGGGTTAAGGTTGTGTATCTAATTTTCAGTCTTTTGCCCTGCCATACAAATGTGACAGTCATGGACTTTAGTTTATCGAAGAAAGATTGCGCAAGGGGTACAGGAAGCACAGTAAACGGTTAGAGCAGATGGGGAGGACATTCATTTTCACCATCACCATACGTCTGAACCATGACAGGGTAAGCGGGGCCCACCGTGCCAGGTCCAATCTTATTTTTTCTGTTTGGGGGGAGAGGGGGAATTTACCTCCTCGCCGTGACAGGTCGTTGGGCAGATGGACTCCCAGTATGGTGTGGCAGAGTTTTTGACTCTCATACCCCATAGTCTTCCTACCTCTGGTGGTGGGGTCATGCACACCTATGGGCATATCTCTGGATTTGGAGACATTTATTTTGAGGCCCGAGAACCCACCAAACGTGTTAATGTGGTTGAGGAGTTCGGGGAGGGCTAGTTCCACGTTAGTTAGCTAACGGAGGATATCGTCGGCAAACGGGGAGAGCTTAATTTGGTTGCCCTGCACCGTATCCCTGTGATATCCGGGTTCTCGAATTATGATAGCCAAGGGCGCCATTGATGGGGCATAAAGCAGAGGGGAAATAGGGCAGCCTTCCCTCGTACCTCTGGAGAAGTGGAGGCGGGCAGACATCCCACTCTTGCTGTGGGGCCATCATAGAGGTGGGGTCAGTGATTCAGTGACTTCAGTAATTGGTTGTTGGGAGAAAAACAGTTCACAAATTAAACAGTTTTTTCTTTTACCGAGGATTCACAGCCTGACAGGGAATATTCAAGAGCATGTGAATCCATGCCAGACGCAATGCTGGAGAAGGTTGATGCGCCAAGGCGCCCAACACTATATTGAGGTCTCACATGGGGTGTGGCTTCTTGATGGGCGGGTAGAGCCTAGTGAGGCCAGTCAAATGTCTTAACCACTGGATTGGCGGACGAGAAAACATCCTCCTCTGAATTCCAGTAGGCTCCGATGGCCGCCAGATATGTGCAGCATGTGTCTATCTGCACCCCGGAGTGTGCAAGGTGTGCAGAGAAGGAGGACACATCGTCCAGTGCGCAAGTGAAAGGATCAATCTCCTTAGACTCCATCCAGTGGAAAAACCTAGTCCACTTGCTTTTGTACTGGCTCCTAGTAACATCGCTCCTAGCACCCTGAATGATGTCTAGGCTAGCCTGTGAGAGGCGTAGATGATTCAGTGCGACATGATCATAAACTACAGTGCAAGGGCTAACTTCTGCGGGGCAGGGTGTATGACCATGCCCCCCTGCTGCCACAGTAGATGAGTTGAGCCCAATGGAAGGTGCATCAGAGGTTGGTCTGACAGGCTAAGTAGCTCCGAGAACCATGGCCTCGCCAGCTACCACGGAACTATCAGAATTATGCTGAGGTGACGGGGCATTGGCGTTCATGCTGTTCCACTGAATCATTAACACATCGATCAGTGAGCCTCGACCCTGTCCCTACCAGGATGAGAATTGAAGGCACTTCCTGTTGAACCAGGTGGCGAAGAGGTTCACCTGAAGATGACCCCATCTGTTGAAGATCTCCTGAAGGACCTGGTCGTTCAACTGCCATTTGTAATGGTCTGCCCCAGCCTGCTGAGATTGTCCGCCTCCATGTCCCCTGGGAGGTGGATCGCTGTCAGGTGAATGCCGCTCGCTGGGGCCCATTCCCAGATGCTGACCGCCAGGACGCATAGAGTGGACCTGGTCCGCCCCTGCTTGTTGAGGTAATACGTGCTGGTGGAGTTGTCTGTCTGAATAAGGCTTGCTTTGCCACCAATGAGCGTTAGGAAGGCCTTGAGAGCCAGCCAGATGGCCTTCAGTTCTAGCCAATTGATATGGGCCTCCTGTTCCAGAAGGGACCAAACTCTGTGGATGCTGTGGTTGTCCAGGGAAGCTCCCCAGTTCCACTTGTGAACCCCACTCCCGATTCCATGAGGCTGCGAAGTGTAGCTGTAATATCATCGAGTCTTGTGTAAGGTACTGCCAGAAGACATGCCGCCATAATACCCAGGAGGTGCTGGTACCACCATGCTGAGGTCACCTCTCTGCTGAGCAAATGACTCGTGGCCCTCCCGATGGCTGCGATCTTGTACTCCGAAGGAAAAACTCTCTCGGATCTCATTTCCCAGAGGAAGTCCAGGAACGTTAAGACTCTGCATTGGCTCCAGCTGAGATTTCTTGAGATTGATGGCGAATCCCAAGTCGTTTAGCGTGTTCATGAGGGCAGAGTCGAGAACCCCAGACCACCTCTGGGGTTCTCGCACTGACGAGCCAGTCGTCTAGGTAGTGGTAGACATGATGGCCTTGGGCCCTGAGTCTGGTAAAGGCCCTCGGGAATGAATTGAGGCCAGAGGGTAGAACCTTGTATTGGAAATGGATGCCCATGATCCTGAACCGCAGGAAGGACCGATGGCGTTGCCAAATCGGGACGTGTAAGTAAGCGTCCTTCAGATCCAGGGAGCATATCCAGTCTCTGTTGCAGTGTCTCCACAATAAGCGCTGGGGTAACCATCATGAACATTTCAAGTGGGAGGGGAAAGCTTCAGGGTGGACAGGTCCAACAACTCTCAGGCCAGGCTGGTTTTTCTTGTGTATGGCGAAAATCCTGAAGTAAAAGCCCATACCCAGCTGGGAGGCTGGGACTTCTTCCACTGCCTGGCTCTCTACGAGCGATCCAATTTCCGCCAACAGAGTTGCTGTCCCAATCTGTGGGAGTGGAGGAGAGGGAGGTATTGGTAGGTGGTAGCCCATGGACACTACCAATAGGATCCAGGGGTCTGTGCGCCTTGTGTGCGTGGACAGCAAGCCTGCCCCCCACTGGAGACACGTGGGCCCGGAGGGGAGAGACATGCCTTTTTTCCTGCTGAGGAGGGGGACTGAAAGAAGCCCTTATTGCCTGCCTAGTGCTGTTTGCGGTGGTGTTGGCTCGGAGATCGGTCCAGGCAACTGGACTGTCATTCTTAGAAGCCCGGGAACCCGCCAAAAGTGCGACCCTTGTCAGAGTGCTGGCACGTTTGACTGTAGGTCTTGGCCGTGGACTGCGAGGATGAATAAGGATTTCACAGTCTGGGAACTGTTATCCTGCTCATCAAGTTTCTCATTGGTGGTGGAATGAAAGAGGTCGCTACCCTCGAAATGAAGGTCTACTATGCGTTCCTGGATGTCCGGGTTGAAATTGGTAACCTGGAGCCAAGCAGTCATGTCCGTGGCGATGGATATGGCCCGTCCTGAGGTGTCAACATGCGCCACTATGGACTCCATGTTGTCTTGGGCCACGATCTTCGCTTCTGCCAGTCCCGCCATAAAACATGCCAGACTGGGCACCGGAAGTTCCAGAAGGAAGTCTGCTATTTCCCGCCAAAGCCTCTGGTTAATAGCTGCGAGCATGGCATCCGCATTAGACGGACGATTGGTGCAGTGAGGCGTTGGAGTAGACCCTTTTACCCATACGCCTCCAAGATCTTTTCCTCCTTGTTTGTTTGTTTGTTTGTTTGTTTATTTATTTATATTGCGCACCAGACCCATAGGTTACCGGGCGCAGCAACAAGTATATGCGAAGCTTACAATGTTACAATGTTATATAAATGAATTTACAATATTACGCCATATTACACAAATTACTAGAATGTACAGATAAAGAGTTGCCGTATTTACATGAATGTACAGTTAACAATATACATGATTAGCAGTAATAAACATAAAGGTTGATGTCGCGTTTGGGTGCATTAGGTAGGACTACGCTTGTGAGTGTTCGGGTGTTAAGTCATTGTTGGCGATAATGTGTTTGATAAGGTTCCTTCTGAAATGGGGGAAGGGTTGGTCAGCTCTAAGGTTAGGTGGCAGGGCGTTCCACAGGTTAGCAGCTTTCACAGGGAAGCAAACGCCACCAATTTTGGCAAGTCTGAATCTAGGTACTGCCAAACAATTGGAGTTGGCGAGTCTCATGGGTCTATTGGAAGTTTTTCTTTTTATTTTGTCCATCAAGTAGCTAGGAGCAGCATTATTTAAGGCCTTATGGGTTAATGAGATCATTTTTAGCTGGATTTTATTCTCAGTAGAAAGCCATTTATGTTGCCGCCTAGTCGAGGAGATATGCTCCCTCTTTCTTATTCCTAATGCAGCTCTGAGAGCATTATTTTGTAGAGTTTGAAGTCTTAGGGTAGTGGCTTTATTGGCGCTACTGTATAGGGCATTACAGTAATCAAGTCGGGAAAGAATTAAGGCTCTAGCCAGGATTAGGCAGCTGGTATTGGACAGGAAGGGCTTGCCTGCTCTGATCAATTTACAGGTGTAAGCAGTGGTGGAGGCTAAGGAGTTTACCTGTTTAGTGAAGGACAGGGTAGAGTCGAGATAAAAACCAAGTGTTTTTACTTCCCTCGAGACTTTAATGACATTTCCGTCTATGCTGAAGGCTGAGTAATCTGGGCCCAATTTGTTAATATTGGCTTGTGTGCCCAGAATGATCAACTCTGTCTTATCATCATTCAGGCAAAGACCGTGAGTGGCCATCCATGCCTGAATGATGAGATACACTCTATTCACCAACTCCCCATCCTCACTGTGATCCCCAGAAAGTGGGAAGAGAATCTGTGTATCATCTGCATAGTTAGTGTAGGTGATACCGAGATTGTCCAAATCATCGAACAGAGGTTTGGTGAATATATTGTAAAGGGTCGGAGAGACGCAGGATCCCTGAGGGACACCACAAGTAATGGGTATAGGGTCAGCTGCTGCCGAAGGGGAAAAGACTCTCATAGTTCTCTCACTCAGAAAGGATTCTATCCAACTGATGGCTTGGGTGGAGAAGTGAGCGGCAACGTCCAGGTGTTTGCAGAGGACTTTGTGGTCCACAAGATCAAACGCAGCTGAGAGATCTAGTAGGAGGAGGAGGGCTGTCTTACCCTGATCTCTCAGTTCGTCTATTTGGGCCTTTAAGTCAATCAGGGCTGTTTCCGTTCCGTGTAGTGGGCGGAAGCCAGATTGTCTAGATCCTAGTAGTTTGTGCAGTTCAAGGTAGTTTTGAATCTGTATATAGGCCACTTTGTCCAGGATCTTTAGCAGAAACGGAACTGTGGTGATTGGACGGTAATTGGTGGGGATGAGAGGATCTAAAGTTTGCTTTTTAAGCAACGGGAGCACCCAGGATTGTTTTAGGTTAGCTGGGATGATACCTGTGGAGAAGGATGCATTGACAAGTTTGGAGATAAATGGTGATAGGTCTCTGGCAGCGTCTTTTATTAGCTGTGCTGGGCAGATGTCACCTTTGCAGTTGGATGGTTTGAGGGTGAGGATGATTTTTTCAATCTCGAGTGTGGAAGTTTTGGTGAAGGAGAATTTGGTATGTTGAGGCATGTGGATCGCCTTAGGTGGTGACAGTGTAGGGAGTTTAAGCAAGTCTTTTTTAAGTTGAATTTTGTTTTGGAGGGTAGTAATTTTATTAGTTAGAGCATATTGGATGTCAGAACACCAGGTCTGATCTTTAGTGCAGGTGTCTGGTATGGCAATAGGTGACTCAAGTTCCTTTAGGATGGAGAAGAGTTCCTTCATGCTTGATTTGGAGTTGGCGATGCGATCGTTGTATGAGTTTTTCTTAGCCAGACAGACTGCGTTTTTGTATTGACGGGAGATAGATATTAGGTTAGCCTTGTTCTCAGCAGTTGCACATATTTTCCAGTTGGATTCATATTTTCTCTTGGTGAGACGTAAAGCCTTGAGTTCGGGCGTGAACCATTTATTTAGATGGGCTTTGGGTTTACTTGTACGCATTTTAAGTGGGGCAATTTTGTCCAGAGTATCAGTCATAATTTTGTTATACTCGTGAACTAAAGTGCCGGGGTCTAAATTGTCAGGCAAGGCGTTTAAGGTTGGAAGAATAGCGGGTATGACATTATCTATTGTCATATTCTTTTTGTTTCTTGTGGGGCATGAGGGTGCCATGGGGACGACTGTAGAGGATGGTTGGGAGGTTAGGAGGTCAAAGGACACTAATGAGTGGTCAGACCATGATAAAGCTGAGATAGAGGAGATGACTGTAGTACAGTTAGAGTCAGCGACCCAGTCTAATATTCTACCTTTCGTATGGGTAGGGTTGTTGACTTTTTGGGAGAACCCTAGAGAGTTAATAGCTTGGGAAATAGTCGCGGCATGCACATCTGTTTTGTCATTGAATCCTAAGTTAAAATCCCCTAATAACAACAATTGAGAGGTGGTTTTAGCATTGAGGGTTAGTAACTTGTGTAGATCCTCTTCGAAGGTCCCAAGTGGGCCTGGAGGTCTATAGATTAGGTGAATAGTTAGGGATTGATTATTATTTATAAGGAGTTTAGCAGTGAGGGCTTCACAGGATTGTAGCGTTAGTGCAGGGGCTAGTCTTAGTGAGAGGCTTGATTTAGAGATAATGGCAATTCCGCCTCCGCGGGTGCCCTCTCGGTCTTGTCTACATATAGTGTAGCCGTCAGGTATGGCTAGCATGAGTGAAGGGCCTGCTGCCTGGTGTAGCCAAGTTTCAGTTATAGCAATGAAGTCCAGGTTATTCTCAGTGATTAGATCAGCTATCTCAAGGGCATGTGCAACTAGTGACCTGGCATTGAGAAGTGCTCCTTTATAGGAATGTTCCTTAGTTTCCTCTTTGGTATGTGTAGGATTAGGAGTGTTTTTCGCGCTGGATTTTGTCTTGGGCACAGATATTTGGGTAAGCGTTGAAGCTCGGGTGTGGTTAGAAGCGTAGCCTGTATTGCCAATTTGATGTTTCATTTCAGATTTTGTAGGAAGGAGGAGTCGTCTAGGTGTCTCATGGAGTTTGTTAAGTCTAGCGCGTAGTTTGCTATTTCTATCGTGGGTGGAGCTAGGCTTGGAAGTGTAAACTAGTGGTTCTAACAGAGTTTGGTGTTTAGAGTCAGTGTAGGCATGAGTGTTAGTAATAATATCTGGTGATATATGTGATAGAGGTGCATGTGAGTATAGTGGGGTTTCTGTGTAGCTGCTTAGCTTGCTAGTAGCAGGAAGTGTAGCAATAGCCATGATGCAGTAGAAGCTAAGTAGGCTGGACATTGTGCGTGACTGGTACTTAGTTTGGTGGGTAAGTGGTTTACAATACAATGGTCTCTGGGCGACCATAAGGCACTACACAATATCACAGTGGTCTCTGGGTGACCATAAGGCACTACACAATATCACAGTGGTCTCTGGGTGACCATAAGGCACTACACAATATCACAGTGGTCACTGGGCGACCATAAGGCACTACACAATATCACAGTGGTCACTGGGTGACCATAAGGCACTACACAATATCACAGTGGTCTCTGAGTGACCATAAGGCACTACACAGTATCACAGTGGTCTCTGGGTGACCATAAGGCACTACACAGTATCACAGTGGTCTCTGGGTGACCATAAGGCACTTCACAGTATCACAGTGGTCTCTAGGTGACCGTGGTGCCGGTGCTATTATCAAGTGACAGCATATTGCAAAGCAGGGCAAGAGTATGGTTGGTTGGCTATAGATTGTGCATTGAAATATTTTTGTTGCGGTTCAAGAGCACAACGGTGCATGTGGGACCTTGGACGTAGCAATGTTGGGAGGTGCTAGATCAGGGCTCTAGCTCGAAGGTCGGGAATGGAATGTGGAGGAGGGGGCAGTATGCTTACCCTGTAGGTGGACGGCAAGGGGTCCTGGCTCTAGGCTCGACGGTGTAGACAGGCTGAGGACAGGCACAGTGCCTTTGTGGGTGCCCTCGTTGATTGAAAAAAGAGTACGTTTTTCATTGTCCAGGTGGTAGTCTATCGGTAAGGTCGCTGATGAAGACTGGGGCTTTGCATATATGGAAGCCGCAGCAATCAGCGAGGAGTGTGGTACAGGGTATGCCGACAGCAAGAGTGTATCCCCCCCCCCTCCAACTGCCTATACTTGGCATTGAGGCACCTGTTGGTGGGCTGTGCTGCGTGGGGTTTCAGCCATCCCTTTTGGCCAAGGCAAATGCATCCTTCTTCATCGGAATCCCCATTCTAGCCACGGGGAGTGAGGATTTCGGCCAGGACCCCCGCCTCAGGTTGTTCAACCTTGGGTTGTGGAAGCCTCATGTATTCAACCAAACCTGCAAGACGATCATGGAAGGCCTTGGCTGACGATGGAGTCCTCATCGGTGTCCACCAGGGTGTTTGAATGGTATAGCGTCGGTGGAGGAGTGCGGGAGTCATTGGCTGAGGAGTGGGCACAAGAGCCAGAGGCTGCTGTGGGAGGCAGGGGCGCCGGAATCGAAGGAGCCAGCATGGGCTGCTGGGGCTGCACAGGGGCTTGAGCCATAGGAGGAATGACTACGGGTGCAGGCGTAGGGACTGGAGGCAGCATGTCCCTGATCACATCCCAAAGCATAGAGCCCATCTGAGGGGACCTCCTCAATGTGAGGAACTTCTCAAAACCCCTGACCTCACGGCCGGTGGGGTGGCAGGTGGTATTGACAGAGTTGCGACTGGATGCTGTGGCTGTGCGTACTCTGCCTTGATGGTTGCAGGGGGCATCGGCCCTCCGACGTAGAAGGATAAGCTGTAGGCCATGTACCTGGTGAAGACCAGTCCCACCTGGACACCATCTCCTACCTGCTCCCCAAACTGAGTCAGATGAGCGGCCATCTTGTCGAGCTGTATGTCACGTGCCTGTGTCGTGGTGCCTGGCTCACTGGGCCCAGCCTCCTCCTGGACTCTTGGTGGTGGAGCTTGAGGCCTACCCTGCACCTCAGGATGAGACCTGATAGGTGTAGAGCCCTCGGTTGAATTGCTGGTAGTGCTGCGTACAGGCACCCCCTCAGACATTTGTCAGGTACTAGGACGTAGCCCGTCGGGTGGCACCAGGTAAAAGAACCTTGCAGTCCCTCAGCACTTCTCTGGAAGGATCTAGCAACCCCTCAGGCTGGTGGCTGAAGAGTGAGAACCTGAACGGTCCCTCCCGCTCTGACATTTCCTAGGGAAGGAATTGGCCTTGTGGGGTGCAATGGAAAAAAAAGAAAAAAAGAGGCCCTGCCTTGGGCCTTGACTGGTGGAGAAGTTCTTCAAGTCCTATTCAGCTCCCTCCACCTTGCTAACCTGTTCTTAAGAGCTTGCAGTGTAAGCATGTTACACGCAGTAATGCCCTCCCACCCATGGTCCGGGAAAAGGCAGAGGAGGCACAGAGAATGGGGTCGGATGTGGGAAGAGCCCCTCGTAGGCTGTACACCTGCTGAAGCCCAAGGACTTTGACATTCGCCGGGGAGGAGCGTTGCGCCAGGGGACAGAGGACCTGTTAAAAGATTAAAAGAAAAAGATAAAAAAAGACAGTATCCGGGGAAGAGCGCATGGAATTACAAGGCCGAAGCCAAACTCAGGAGTGCTGGTGAAAGCATTCTGTTCCCGTCGACGTGGAAAAGAGGACTGCGGAGTGGCGCCAGTGGGTGGAGTCAGGGGAGCACATACTCCCAGGGCCGCACCCCTGCGTGCCTCTAAATTTAAAGGGGAAGAAGATTTTTTCTGGTGAAAAAAGGTTCCGTCTCCCATCCTTAGCGAGGGACGCCCATGCAGTATGAATGAAAGGGGACAGGACGTAAGAGTAACAAAGCTAACCTACACCTCTCCTCCTGTCCATCCCCATTGAGCTCAGAATGGGGGGAGACGACCCTTCGTCCTGGGTTGCAGAGGCTTCCGATTCACACAAACGTGGTCTGAGATGGGTCTGGAGAGACCTGGCCAATTCTTCCCAGGTGGATCCTTCATTGAATATGAATCCCTTAGCGAAATCCTGGGAAAAAGCTCCCTGAATGGGTTTGAATATCTGCGCCTAAAAGGCCTCATGTCTGACCCTAAATGGCACCCGATCTCACGTCCTTCATAGTGCATTCGAGAAGACCCTTAGTGAAGTCCCAGGGAGGAAGGGTATACTTCTCTTTGTGCGGATCCTTGAGGTTGTGAGCAGCTCGCAGGATAGAAATCTTGCCGGTCCATCTGGGCCTCAAGTGAGGAATTGTGTTTGTGTTTGCATTTTGTTAGCGCTCCTAGCGCGCGATTGTGTTTCTCCCTCCCCCTCCCCTTGCAGCCTCTTCCTGGTGCCCTTCTCCAGCCCGCCTCCCTGCCTGCCCACCCCCCCCCCCTTATCTACCGACCCTCCTGGGCAGCCCCCCTGCCCGGCAGCCCCCACGGCTAAGGGCCCCTCAGGCAAAGGGCAGCTCTTACGGCTGCGGCTCCCTCTGTGTCCGTAGGTGTCCGCAAGGGACGCCTGGTGCCGGTCCACCTTGTTAGCTCCACCTGCTCCCTCGGCCCGCCGCACTTACACCTGTCACCTCCTCCGCATGGTTCCCCGACTTCACTATGCCTTGAAAATTGTGGTAAAGTAGGGGTTTTTCTCCCCTCGCAGGATTTATAAACTTAGGTGGCCTCTCTACTGGGTACCTGATATGCATTACTGTGTTCTGAATTTGTGGTAAACTAGGGTTTTTCTCCCCTCGCAGGATTTCAAACTTAGGCCTTTCCACTGGGTACCTGATATGCATTACTGTGTTCTGAATTTGGTGGTAAACTAGGGCTTGCCGCTCTCTTCCTCCCAGGGTTCTAACCTCTCTCCCTGGCTGTTCAACCAGTATCTGGCTCTTGTCGCCTACCTCATCGCTGCTCTCTGCCCCAACTTTCAGTGCTATGCGGATGATACCCAGCTCATTTTCAGGCTGCCCTGGCCTCTTCTCCTTCCCTCATCTGTGTCTTTCTGCTATCCAGGAATTGTGTGCCGCCAACGACCTCTACCTTAACGCCAGTAAGACTGAGATTCTACTCATCGGCACACCCACTCCCTCCTTCCCTGCAGCTCTCTGGCCGGCCTCTCTTGGCCCTCTTCCTGCTCCTACCTGCAAGGCAAAAAACCTCGGGGTCATCTTCGACTCCACACTCTCCTTCTCTCCTCACATTTCTGACGTTTCTAAGAAGTCACACTACCAGCTGCACCTCCTCAGAGGTATCCTTCCTTTCCTCTCCTTCCCCCAGAAGCTCACTGTCTCCAGAGCCCTGGTTCTCTCAAAGCTGGACTACTGTAACTGTAATGTATCTAAATCTGCCTGCCTCTACTCTCCGCCCTCTGCAACTCATCCAGAACAGGACTGCGAGACTTTTCCTTGGCCTCAAGCCCAGGGACCGTATCTCTCCAGGACTGAAATCGCTACACTGGCTCCCTCTGGCTGCGAGGATTAAGTTCAAAACCCTCTGCATTGTCCACAAGGCCTACTGGGGCCTGAGGCCAAAATACCTTCAACTCTCTCTTCCTAAATATATTCCTTCTCGAGCACTTCGCTCATCCACCTCCAACTCCCTCAGGGTCAGCCGCTTCTCCAAGCAACGAGTTGGGGGGAGATCTCTCTCCGCAACAGGGGCCTCCCTCTGGAACAGCCTTCCTGCCTCCCTGAAACTTGAGGAGAACCATCTCCGGTTCCGGAAGCACCTCAAAACCTTCCTGTTTGCTTCTGCTTTCTCTCCCCCTCTCCCCTGCTAAATCACTGAAACTGTACTGAATCAGCAACTGGGCCACTCACCAATCTCGGTCCTTGGCCCAGCCACTCTCCTCTGCAGTGCCGACCTGGCAACCCCTGCACTGCGGGACTGTCCCTGTATCCCTACAGCCCCCCCTTCCCAGCACTTGTCTGCACTTATCTTGCACTTGCCACCAGCTGGCCCTTATTATTTATCTTGTATGTTACTAACCCTGTACTGCACTTTCCCCTCTCCCTTTCCCCCTGCACTTTGTCCGTCCCCCAACCCATGCACTTGCGCGATCTGAATGACACCTGGCCTAGTAGGATCGTTGTACGTCTCCCCTTGTTCCCCCCTCCCTGCCTCGTCGCGCCTTGAAACACTTGTGTATAGGCGCGTTACAAATGCCATATCATATCATACTTATCCAGGTTATACAAGTGCTTCAGAGCTTGATGGTAGGCAGAGATTCAAGCAATTTTGGGAGGAAAAACAGGAGGGGAAACCCCAGGCACCACTTGGAAATCCATATTCAAACTGATGTTCTCAGGAAATCTATACACGGCAGCGATGGAACACAACTTTAAGCTTCTTCACTGCTGGCACTTACGCCCACCCTCCCTCTGAGAAACTTTGTCCTAGGGAACGTGGTCAGTTGGGGTCATGGTTCCACATACGGTTGGAATGTCCAAAGGTGAGGATATATTGGGCCCCAAGTTCTTAACTGGATCAGAGGTACAGTAGGAATTGCCCCGGACTTGGACCACCTCCAAGTCCTGCCGGGTGTCCCCGGACATTAAAAATGATGACTTAAGACTCCCGAAACTTGTAGATTCAATGCAGAGAGCGGGGAGGGTAGCCTTGGCCCAAAGCTGGAAGGACAGAGCCACCCCGTCAAAGGAACAGCTGAAGGTGAAATTATGGGTCGTCTTTACTTATGAAAAACTGTCAGCGATTGTCAATGACCGTGTTGCGGCATTCTCCCTGGAGTGGGGATCCTTCATGTCTAAATGGGGTTGTGGTAACACAAGCTTTTCACATGGCCCCCGGAACCAATATGTATGTCACCCTGTGAGCTCCTCGCTAGAGGAGTTTAGCGTTGAACTCAGTGACCTGAACTGGCACCCTTGCCTGTGGGTGTATCCATGTTGACCTGTCTCCCGGAATGCTTATTGCGACTATATTGGAGGGGGGAGGGTAATGGGGTGTGGGAGGGCGTTATGGGGAAAGTTGACTGTTCTTTTTTTCTACTGACATGTCTTGCTTATCCTTTTGAAAATACCATTAAACATCAAAGAAAGAAAAAAAATGACGAAATGGTTGAAAGAGAGATGTGGAAGACGACGGAAAAGAGGACAGAACAAAGGCAGCTTGAAGAGTGGCCACTTTTGAAGAAACATAAGCAGCAAAGCCTGAGGCAGTGTAAGTAGAATTAAGAGCAGTCAGGCTACGGAGGAGAAAAAAGAGCGAGTGATTGAAACAAACATCAAGGGTGAGCAGATTGAGCACAAAGATTAGAGTAATACGAATATTTAGCTGCCAAAAGATCCTTGTCATATGGTGCATGATGGGAGATGAAAGATGAGAGGCACACAGTTTTGCGCCAAGGACTTAAGGCGGCAAAGAGCTGGCTGCATAGAACAAAGATGAGAAGTGAGTCACGGTTGGGGTGACATCCGAGAAGGGGTAAGGGAAGAAATTGGGTACAGAGAGTGAAGAGGAAGCAAAAAGAGCAGAGGCTGTATCAATAGTGGGTAGAGCAGAGAATGAGAAGGGAGGCAAGCGAAACAAGATCAGACGAAGGAAGGTGTTGAAAGCAGAAGAGAAGAGATAGGTACATCAGAACTCATATCTCTCTCGTACTCACTACCAATTTGAAACAGAAATCCCAAATCATCATTCTGGGAGATTTCAACCTGGGACTCAACGACCCTAATGACAACCAAGCCACTTCCCTAAATGACACGATTACTCATTTAGGCTTCACCCAACACATCAACCAACCTACACACACGAAAGGAAGATCCCTAGATTGGCTTGCAGATGCTAATTGCAACCTTTCACTGACCGACATCACACCCTGTGCTTGGACTGACCATCATCTCATTACCTTCTCCTTACCCAGATCCCTACCATCTATCACACAACTCACAAAGCTACCTCAAATATTCTCCAGAAACAACCGCAACATCACTATAGAGAACCTCAAACCTCATCTCGCGCCTATCAGTAAAGCTAATCTACCCACGCAAAAAAACAACCCAGCAGCCATAGTAGACCTATATAACAAGACTTTAGAACTAGCCCTTAACCAAATAGCTCCTCCCAAACAACGAAAAGCCAAACCTATTGCCCATTCCAACAAATGGTTCTCAGCAGAATTAAAATCTCTCCGCAATATTAAAAGAACTGCAGAAACTAGCTGGAGAAAAGCCCCTTCTCTCTCCACTAAAGACAAATTCGCTTCAGCTGCCTCCACTTATAAATCCGCCATCTTAAATGCTAAGAAAGAGACCTACAATTTGAGAATACAAAATGCCAAATATGGCACCAAAGAACTTTTCTCTATACTAAGAGAACTTGAATCACCACTGCCCCCTACAGAGGACTGCATCAAAGACAAGGCCTGGTGTAACAATATCCAGCACGCCCTTGCTAACAAAATTGCCCTCCTACAAACTAAGATAGAAGCAAAGAAAGCTTACCTTGCCTCTAAACAGAACCCCAGCAGCAAAATTAACGACACCACCCCTATCTGCCCATCTTTCCACTTCTCACCAGTCACAGAAGAGGAAGTAATCATGATAATCACCAGCCTCAAACCATCCAACTGCAAAGGTGACATTTGCCCAGCATCCGTCATCAAAGATGGTGCTAATGAGTTAGCCCCTCTCATCACCTCTCTGATCAACTCCTCCTCCAAAAACTCTGTGGTCCCCAATAACCTTAAAGAAGCGTGGGTCCTACCCCTGCTCAAAAAACCTAACCTAGATCCCAAAATTCCTACAAATTACAGGCCCATCACCACAGTCCCATTTCTTCTCAAAATCTTGGACAGGGTAGCCTATCTCCAAATACAATAACATTTGGAAGATAACCTCCTAGGCCTGCGACAATCTGGATTCAGACCAAGGCACGGGACTGAAACTGCCCTCTTGGATCTAAAAATCCAAATGGATGACGCCAAAGACAAGGGCAAACTGGCCATTTTGCTCTTGTTGGATCTCTCTGCTGCCTTTGATCTGGTTGACCACCAGATCCTCACTCATCACCTCTCCTCGGCTGCTGCATTCTCCCAGAGTGCCACTAAGTGGATCCAGTCATTTTTGTCTGACAGGACAACTAGAGTCTTCCCCCCCACTGCGGCTGCGGACCCTATCCCAATCACATGTGGAGTGCCACAAGGCTCCTGCATTTCTCCCACACTTTACAACATCTTCACGAAGCTGCTATTTGACCGTCTTGATGATTTGGGTGTCAGTTACACTAATTATGCTGACGACACCCAGGTCCTCATCACGCTCACTGGTAGCTATGAGGAAGATGTTGCAAAGCTTAACGATATCTACTTAGAAATCCAAGCCTGGATGGCCACACACAGCCTTTGCCTTAACGACGATAAGACAGAATTGCTTATCGTAGGCTCCCAGGCGCGCCTCAATAAACTGGACCAAAGGTACTATTCCTTTACTATTGATGGCAACATCATAAAAGTCTCTAAAGAGGTTAAAACGCTAGGTGTATACCTCGACTCTACCCTATCACTAAAGAAACAAATAAACTCTACCATCGCAGCTACCTCATACACCAATAAATTGATCAATGCCTGCAGGCCTTTTCTCTCCACCTCTAGCTGCCTCACCCTATCTAGAGCACTGATATTGTCTAAACTAGACTATTGCAACACACTCTACTTAGGCACTACCACTAAAAATTTGAATAGACTCCAGATCCTGCAAAATAATGCACTAAGATGTGCCCTCAACTTCCCGCGCAAGGCGCACATATCTACGGCTAGAAAAGAAGTCCACTGGCTCCCGATCCGTGACAGAATTAAGCTAACACTGGTCATCACCCACAAGTGCCTATCACACACTGCCCCACAGTACCTTTCTGACAAATTTTCTAGACACTGCCCCATTAGACCCACCAGAACACCTTACCTACACCAACTAAAGATCCAGAATTATAACCTAAAATCAGCAGGGGGCTCCAGTTTTCCAGTGCTCGCAGCACAATATTGGAACACCCTCCCCACTACAATTAGATCGGAAGCCGCATTCTGGCCATTCAGAGCCATGGTAAAATCATGGCTATTAGCCTAAACACCCAGATTCTCACCATCATGACCTGCTAGCCACCACTCTCCACCTGTAGTAATGTTTATTCTACATACAGTATCGTAAGGACCAACCTGTAACCCGGTCCGCATTAGCCACTGTAACTTTTATTCCTCACCCCATATTCTCTGTATATACTTTTCTTTTCTTGGTATATTCTACTCTTGTATGTAAGCACTCAGAGCCTGGACTAATGTACGCTCTGTCTGTTGTTATATGATGTTTGTGCAACTATATGTAACCCTGCTGTACACATGATCATGCGCCCAGTTACCTGAGGGTTCGGATGCGCTTTATAAATAAACAAACTAAACTAAACTAAACACAATGGTTTAGTTGGAGAAGGGTGAATAGCAAAAGATAATCAGAAGAATAAATATGGTGAGCAAAAACAGAAGTGGATAGTGGAGATACAAAGATCAGTTTCCAAACAGGATAATAAGAGTCAAGAATAGCAAGGAATGGAAGAGAAGAGTGAATTGAGGAAAGATGTAAATTAAAGTCACCCAAGAGTATAAATGCGGTTAGACATGGCAAATTGACACATAATAAAGTGACAAGTCACCACAAAATATGGTTGCAGGGCCAAAGGGACAGTTAACAAGTAAAACCACCTCCTTGGCCAGTAAAACGAGTAGTGTGCAAAAAAGAAGTAGCAGAATTGGAAAAAGGCAGGGACAGCTGTATTAACCTACAAAATCCAAGTCTTGGTAATACAGAAAAAGTCCAAGTTCAGATGAAGAAAAATATCCATGACAGAGATTACTAAGTGAGCGATCATTGCCAAGAGCCAAGTTAATAGGGGACAGGAGCGGTGAATAAGATCAGAGTAGTTACGATTTGATAAATGAGGAGCAGGAAGGACCATGGGAAGTACAGAAAGTAGCAATTGAGGAGGTCATAGCAGTAGTAGTATTAACTAAGCCCACCAAGCAAAGCACTCAAAACACAACTCTTCATCTAACTAATCAACTGTTTCCGTATGTCTACTAAAAATCTGTGATGAATACTGTACCTGTAACCAAGAGACCTCTCGGTCACATGTAACCTTGCCTACTGAAACTGCCTATAAAAATTCTTGTAACAAGCGCCACAATGCCTCTGGGCTTTAGGTGCGCTATGCAAATAAATAAATTAAATAAAACTATAGAAGCACAGATTAATCAAAGAAGCGATATTGTAGCAAGCACTAGGATGGTAAATCAATGAAAACCAGAAAGTGAATGAATAAGCTGGCCGTGCCAAATTAGGGGAAGCCGGAGAAGTTGTAAAAAACTGCATCAGGCCAGAATAGAAAAAAGTAGGCAAAAACTAAAGACAATCTAGAAGAATGTCAGTTCACAGCGACCATCAACTTACAGCTGCAGACAGCAGCATCTTAACTTTGCCCAAACTTCGGCCAGGATGTGATACAAAATGAGACTCAGGCAAGCCAGGCAAAGCAAGCAGTAAAGATTGGGCTGCTCCCAAGAGGGAGCAGCAGTTCATATCTTCACCTGCCTTCACAAGCCAGGCTCTGCAGTAGATAATTCACACTGACATGGTAGGCCCCAGAACACAGTGCAGTGCAGCCACAGTACCAGTGGAGGCTGCAGACAGAGGCAGCGTCTTAACTTTGCCCCAACTTCACCCTGATAGAGAGAAGCAAAAGCCCCTGAACGTGTTTCCGACCGAACGAGCCAGTCATCCAAATATGGGTAGATGTGAATACCCTGGAGTCTCAAATGAGCAGCAATAGCAGCCATCAATTTGGTAAATACCCTGGGAGCTGCAATTGAGTCCAAACGTGAGAACCCGATACTGAAAATGTCACTGACCCAGTGAAAATCTGAGTTACTGTTCGTGCGCTTTGAAAATTGAAACTTGGAGAAATGCTTCCTATAGAACCACTGTGCACAACCAGTCTCACTTGTTAAGGCTGTTCCGAAAATTAGTTGGCATGACCAACTTGAAATTTTCTAGGTGGCGAGAAAGGTTCAAATAGGGAAGAACCAGTATTGTCCGGCCTGACTCTTCTAAGGGACAGTGAAAAGGTGTGATTAAAAGCCCCCATCCTTGCTCTTGAGGGACTTTTTTTTTTCGATTGCCTTGATTTCCAGAAGGTTTGCAATCTCTTGGAGAAGAGCTGACAAACCTATTTGAATGAGCGGGAAGGAGGAAGAGGAGGAATGGGCAATCCGTAGCCTACTCTGCCCACCGACAAAATCCAGGGGCCCTTTGAAATTATGTCAGATTTTTCGGAACACTATAATCCCACCCCTAACTGGAGAGCAGAGGATGCGGACAACTGGATCATTGATTTTTGGATTCTGCAACCAATGCTTCAGACTTGGAGAGAAATCCCTGTTGGAGTTCTTTGGTTGCTTCCTTCTTCGGAAGCTGGGGGGACCCATCAGTCAGACGATTTCTCCTTTCCGGCTAGCCACGAAAACCACTGAAGGCTTTATTTCTAAACTCGGAATGTAGCTGCCGGGTGCCTTGAAAGGATTGAGAACCTTTCACGAGTACTGTAAGAGACTTGGTGGTGACTGTGCAAGTCTCTTATTTAGCTCATCTGTAGAAGTGTGGAACGATTTGTTACCCTCAAAGGGCAAATCTGGGATTTTAGTCCTGCACATCTTTTGCGAAATGAGTAGCACTGGTCCAAGCAGATCTTTGAAGATCCACCCCTATAGCAATTGCTCTTGCAGCAGTATCAACGTGGTGCACAGCAGACTCTCGGTCTTGCGCAATTAACCTTGCAGATTTAAATGCAGCCACCATCAGCAGGAAGAAAATGCTGAAAATCTGCCATCTCTAGCCATCATTTATGATTTTTACCGTAGGAGTCAGAGCTTGTTGTCTTTAGACAAAGGACCAGATGCCTTTGGTCTGAAAGACGAAGACTTAGAAAAAAATAGTTGCTGAGGCAACTACTGAAGATCGAGGCTGAGGAATTCTGGATAGAGCGTGGGTGTCCACAAACAGTTCCCGATAACAGGAATCTAAATTTTTACTTATTGCAGTTGCTGTATGTGGAGTCTTCCAAACTGCTTCGGCTTTCGCTATGACATCCTTTTAAAAAGTAATGCTGACTTATCTGCCTTGCATATTGAAAGAACGCCTTCAAACACTGTCAGCCCAGCAGCTGATTTTTCTGCCACAGGTAAACCCAAAAAGTCTTGCACACCTACCATCCTGTTGTGGAAAGCCCTCACTGACAGCAAGGTCTTCTCACCCTCCTCCGCATCTCCAGTATCTATTGTAGGAGACTTGATCTACAGGAGTGTCCTGAGGAACATGACGAGACTAATATGGTTGTGAAGTATCTGACACAGTCGGCGCCACGTTAAGTGGCGGAACAGATACTGGAGCTGCAATAGGTGGCAGCATTTCTTGAGGTGCCTGAGGTATATGATATATTTTATTTGTAACAGACTCATACACAAGTGTTTCAGAGTGCAGCAAGGCAAGGGAGGGAACAGGGGAGAAAATAATCTTACTAGGCCCAGTGACATTGAGAACATGCAAGGGCATGGAAGTGAAATCGCTGGCACCAGAGAAAGATGAGCACATTATGGAATCGCCTCTTTTATTACGTTCTTAAAGTACCCCCTTGGTCTGGTCCGAATGCATAATTCTTTGAAATTTTTCAAAGAATATATCCTCTGAGGGGGAGGATGCTGAGGGTATTAAGAGGGGGTGACTAATGGAGAATCATGCAGAGGCCGGCTAGGGCACCAAGTTGGTTGCCTGAGCGGAGGAGGGAGTCCAAACCTCATCGAAGAGGATGGCATGGAGTAAGTAGACAGGCCCCGACTCTGGTGAGGAAATATCCCAAATGATCTCTGTTGAGCGGGAGACCATGACTGAGATGTCTGTGCGCTTGGTGCAGACTCTGGCAGCCATTTTGGATGTTATTGGGCACTGATCGTGAAATGGCAAAGCCTCTAGCGGAGGAAGCAGGGTGATGCCCAGTAATTATTTGTTGAGAAAAACCCTTGCAATTGATGTCTGGTAGATTTGGACGCTGCAGCATCGCTTTGCAAGTTTTAGACCTTGAAACGCTGTCAGTCTTATATGTTAATAGCCAGAGGGGCCTCGGAACATGCTCCGGTAACCGTCTTTGATGGAGCCTCAGTTTCGAATGCATGTGCGAATGATGCATCAGATCTGGCACAAACGTATATTTGCAAAATGCCAAAGGTGAAGAATAAGTAGCCACTTTGTTTAGAACATCCCGGGGTACTTGCATCTGAAAAATCACAGCCGATGCCTTTGCCCTGACTGCTTGAGCGTGAATATTGGAAGGGCATGGTTTGTTTTGCAACTTGTAAGATTCTGCAACAGCAGCCACCATCCATCTAGCCATTAATGCTTGGGATGCTTCAGTGCCTGAAGAAGTACCACTAAAAGTAACCAGAAACTCATTTGATTTATGTATTGGCTTAGTCCTGCTGAAATAAGAGTCCTTCTCAAGTGCAAACAGTGCAGTGCTTCTTCTGCATCGGAATGAGGATCCAGGAGGAAAGCTAGAAAGATAATCACCTAATTTAAATTAAATGTGACTATTTTTGGTAAGAATGAATTTGGGATGAGTTCGAACAACTACCTGGTCCTTGTGAAACACTGTAGGATTCTGAGGCCCCCAATGCTTGTACTCAACTAATCCTGCGTGCTGATGTAAGTCCAAATAACAAAGCTGTTTTTAGCGTCACCCACTTTATATCTGTGGAAGCTATTGGTTCAAAAGGATTATGAAGTAAGCTGCTAAAAGGACATTAAGGTCCCAAATCAGATGAGGCCATTTGATGGGAGGGTAGTCTTGAAAACCCTTGCAAAGGTCATGAGACAACCAGATTAGTTGTTGAGGACATTGTCTCAGAATTCCTCTAAGCTCCTATGGCCTCTAATTAGGAGCAGCATGTGTCCACTTGTACCCTGGATTGCGCCAAGAACGAGAGTACATGATCCAGTGACCAAGTGACTGGATCTACCTTGTTGCCCTTCACCCAGAAGCAAAAACACGTGACTATTTGCTCTTCTAGTGGCTTCTGGTTTAATTCTTGCTTGCATTTTCAAAGTTTGATCGGATAGACCAAGATGTCCGAGTGCTAACTGTTCAGGAACCAAGCTGCTAGGGCTAGAGCACCTGATGCTGGGCGAACCGCTGCCCCTCTCTGCTGAGTGAGAACGTGAGGGCACATCTTGCATAGAGGAACTGGACCCTGACTGGCCATGTGGACCAAATCAGAGTACCAAATCCTGGATGGCCAATGGGGTGCTACCAGAATCATGATGCACCCAGTTGATTTCCTGAATTTGCACAAGACTTTTGGAATTAGTGGGGGTCGGAGGCAACGCATAGCACCACAGTTTGTTCCACTAGATGTGGAACATGTCCCCTAGAGAGTGACTGCCTGTGCCCATCTACAAAGCAAACTGTTGACATTGCAAGTTCTCTTGAGTTGCAAGGAGATCCACCCTCGGTTGGGGGGTAGGGGGGAGACCTCTGTATTCAAAACAGCAGGAACAGGGCTTCTGGATTATTTCCGATTAGTAATTCCGCTCTGCTAACCTGCTCAGCCTGTCCGCCTCTGAATTCTCCTTGCCCCGAAGGAGTATTGCCTACAGGTAAATGTGGGCGAGAAGCTAATCCCAAATTTGTATAGCCAGACTGCATAGGGGAGGTGACTTTGTCCAGCCCTACTTTTTCACATAGAAGATGGATGTGGAACGGTCTGTCCTGAGGAGAATTGCCCAGTCTCTGATTAGTGGTAGGAAGGCCTTGAGCAACAGTCCTATTGCACTGAGATCTAGGAAGTTCATGTTTTGCCATCTGTCCTGGGTAGACCAAAATCTGTGGCCAGAGAAGATGTACAGGGTGGCCCCCCCCCCAGCCCTCCAACGACTATTCTGTCAGGATTATAATAAAGTCTTCTGGCTGAACAAAAGGAGACCATCAAATTTGCTTCTGTGTTCCATCAATGAAGATTGTGGGTCACTCTTGTGGTATGGACACCCTGTCTGATTGGGATACCCATTCCTGATTCCATGAATTTGTTAGATGCAACTAATATCTTCATTCGGAGTCTGGCATAAGGCACTGCAAGAATACATGCCGCTATGGTCCCCAGTAAATGTTGGTACCACTAAGCAGATGTCTGTTGAGCAAGTGGCAGATAGTTTTCTGAATATCTGACTATCCTGAGTAGGAAATATCTGTCTCCCAGCGTCCTATCTGATGGAAGGGATGAGATCCAACTTGCTTAGGTTGATTAAAAACGCCAGATCTAACAGCATGTTCGTGACACACTGCATCGTGTCCTGTGCTCCCTTGGGGTGCTGGTCATGACCAGCCAGTCGTCTCAGTAAGGATAACTGCGACCACCGTGTTCATGATTTTTGTGACAACACGAGGAGCTGAGTTGAAGCCAAACAATAGGACTCTACTTAAAGTGGAGTCCAATCACCGTGAATCAAGAGAACGGTGTGTGAGGCTGCCATATGGGGACATGCAAGTATGCGTCAGGTCCAGGGAGCACATTCCTTCTCCCTCGCAGAGAGCCTCCGCAATAAGCACAGGAGTCACCATCTTTAACTTTTCGAATGGGATGAAAAGGTTGAGGAACGAGAGGTCCAACACCCTCAGGCCAACCTGGTGGTTCTACTGAATGACAAAGATCCTGGAGTAAAGCCCTGAGCCCTTTTGTGAGAAGGGGTAACTTGCTCTACCAATTGGTTCTGTACGCGACACACAATCTGTGCCAATAGTGATGGCCAGCCTAGTTGAAGGGGAGGAAAAGTGGACGGTGTGAAGGGATCAGGCGTTGAAAACCAGAAAAAACTACAGAGAGGAGGGTCGGTTAAGATTTGATGCCAGTGTTCACTGTGGAGGGAGAGTATGCCGGGGTGTTGTGGAGCCGGACGCTGCCCTGATTGTTACTTTGCCTCAGAGACTGGTGCTGAGCAAGTGGATGGGGAAAAAACCTTTTGGAGTTACGCACTGCTGTGTGTGCCTGAGGAGGGTGGGAGAACTGTCTGGTTGGCAAGCTCTCCTCTCCTGGATGTCTCGAAAACCCACAAAGGACTTTGGTTGTTGGTCTTTCCTGCTGTGGGCCTGCCCAAAACTCTTGGGAGTAGGTTTAGCTAAAATAGCTAATTTGGCCGTCTGAGAACTTGCATCCTTTATGGAAAATTCTGCATCTGTAGAGGACTCCTACACATCTGCTCCTTCAAATGCTAGGTATAGTATATGGTCTTGCACGTCTATTGAATTTAGAAGCAAAGAAAACAGTGAGACGCATGTCTTTTGCTATTCATACACCTCTGCTTGCAGTGTCAATTTGCGCCACCTAATATTCCTTATGGTCCTGGGTTACCACCTTAGCATCAGACAGGCCTGCTTTAAAGGCAGCTTGTCAGTAGGTAATCCATGAACTAATCATTCCTGTATGGCATTGTCATGGAGAACTCTGTCATTTGGATCGTCATTCAAGTCTGTTTGCGGCAATGGGCCTGCTCCGGATCTTACCGGTTACACAGACCCTGAGGAGATCTGGGTTGGCTCTGAGACTTTGCTGGTCTTAAGGATCTGGGAATGCGCGATACGGTTTGTACACTTCGTACTGGTGACTTCGCCTGCCATTTGGGTGACCTCGCCCGTGAACCATGGATGGGCGACCTTGGTTGGTCCTCCCTCTGTTGAACAGGCAGTGGCAATAGCTGAGGGACCAGTATTCTCTTATTTAATTGTGCCACTAGAGTTTGTAACAATGTGAGCACTTGCATGGAAAGCAGCATTTGAAGCTTGGGAGAGGTACCTGCAGAGCTGGCATCTGTGGCCCTGCGGTACTTGTAGTTGTGAGGGCTGCAGTGCCCATGTCCCTAATGTTTCTGGAAGTTTTTCCCCTATAAAGGCGACTGGATATCTTCTGTTATTTACACATATTTGTCAAAGTATGAGAACCTTGGACCGCGCCCTTGTTGAGTTTCAAAGTCAAAATCAATGTGGTGCTCCAATATTTGGTCATGTATAACCGCAGAATATGTGATTAGTGATATTGTTCGGGATATAGGGGCCTTGTGGGGAATGCAGTCCTTATCCGGTGGTCCCTGTGCCGCAATTCTGCATGACTTTTTGAAGAATGTCGTCAACGGTGCTGCCAGCACCAATGATTCTATAGTATTTTTGGTCTTTGACAGTAGCTGGCTTCCCCTAGTCTGAGGAGTATCCATCATCAACACAGTAGCGTGTTTTGTAGACTATGATGGAGATTTGTTGGGCTTCAATGTAATGTGTTTGGAGTTTAGTTGACGATTTGCATGTGTTTGGGACTTTGTCAACGATCCCGTTGATAGCTGGTGCTCCGGCATATTCGTAGACTGTCTGAAATGGCATTTTTTTTTTTAACTTCGTTTTTATTAACATCTTAAATATGAAACAGGGTGCACAGGCAATCCCTGACACCAATACATCAATCAGGGATATATATTAGTTTTTATACGTTTTACTCCCATCCCCTACACCCTCCTGCTCCACCCCCTAGCTATTAAACATACCAAGTTTCAAGGTTCTGCGGGTTATAGAAGCTGTGGGAAGCGCAACCAAAGACCATTTTGTTATTCATTTAACAACTTGACATAGTGGGGTCAGACAGGGCTCCGGCAGGTTGGGAGCTGACAAGGACCACTGAGAGTGGTAGTGAGAGTTGCACAATAGGTCCGTTATTGTTTATACATCACAGTCGCATAGAGATACAGTCATCGTTCATAAGAACTGCAGTCCATTCCTGTACGAAGGCTGACATAATATCGTTCGTTATTGCAGTGAGTTTTTCGTAGGTGAAAATTGACCCAAGTTTGCTGAGCCATTCCTCTTTGGATGGAGCTAGAGCACTTTTCCACTTTCGAGCGAGTGCTAACCTTCCTGCTCTCAACATAGCCCAAATGACCCTCGGGAACGCGTTCTGTTCGGTCTCCGGCATGGGTGTACCCAGAAGAATCTCCAGTGGAAGTAGGGACGGACAGAATCCCACAATGTCCTTGATCCAGCCAAGGAGTATCTTGAAACTGTTCCATAGCAGCGGTATACAGCGACCCCGTAAAAATAGATTTGAAGGTTGCCCACTATGTGTGGTCATTCAACGTCATGCCCAGCCTTTCCTCCCATTTACGTTTGAAGGGTTGTCTGCCCTCCAAGCCCGCTGTGATCAAGGTACTATAGATCATAGATAGGGAACCCCTCTGGGTTGTGATTTTGATTAGGACAGTTTCAAACGGGGTGAGCGGGCGATTGAAGTCAGCGCCCTTCAGGCGTAGGTATACAAAGACTGAGAGGGGGGGGGGTTGTCTCCCAATGCATCTATCAGTTGGTCGTATTCAATAAAGCACCCCTCGCGGGAAAAGTTGAGCAGCGCTCTCCAGGCCCATATCAGACCATGATTGGGTGTCACGAAAACCCTGGCACCAAGGTTGATTGGGAGGCCCCAAAGAGATGTTAAAGGGGACGGCCAGGAGGACAGCTGTTTGTCTTTGTTCGGTTTCCAGGCTGCCCAAAGGGCGGCTAGGGTGGGGTGTGATTTAAGATGGGCAGGGAGGGACTTAGGGGGGCGCACAATAAATCCCTGACTTTTTTCAGGTGAGAGTGGATGTCTTCGATATAGGTCCAATACGTCCCCAAGTCATCTCTCATGTGTTCCAACATCACACAGAGTTGGGTCGCTTTGTAATATAGCCTGAAGTCTGGGAGGCCGAATCCACCACTTGACCTTGGGAGAGTCAGGGTGGAAAAATTGACTCTTGCTCTTTTACCATTCCAAATGAACTGGTGGATTCGGGATTGCAGTACCTCTAAGGCGGCCTCGGGGATCACCACGGGAAGGGCCATGAAGAGGTAGAGAAGGCGAGGCAAGATGTTCATTTTTACCGTGACCATACACCCAAACCAGGAGAAGGTGAGGGGTGCCCAGCGTTTGAGGTCACTACTAATCTTAGCCAGGATCATGGGAAAGTTGCACTGATAGAGTTGTGACAAATCCCTGGGGGATGGAGGTGCCTAAGTATGCAGTGGTTACCCGCTCTATTCTCACTCCGAGTATTTCGGTGTTTCCCCCCGATATCGTGGTCCCTGGGACCCATGGGCATTATACTGGATTTGGACAGGTTTACAATTTTTCACAAAATGGATGCACCCATGTGCTTGCTTTTGCCAATTTTGAGCTTGAATAGCTCAAAATTTTACATAGGAAGTTTTTTTAAAAAAAGTGCTAGTATTTTTTAATGTTGCTTATCTATTTAAATAACATTTTTAGCTGGACTACCCCTTTAAGGTCATCTCCCCCCTCATGGGTGCAAATGGAATTCACCCTCCTACTATTCCCGAGCTCCCGAAACCTCCAAGCCCCTTTTCCATATATTTCTGTTTCAGGAAAGATCATTTCCTTTCCGTCTGTCCCACCAAGAGGCCTGCCAGCTTAGATCGCAACCTTTGTAATTCCTCCCACTTTCCGGGGAACATCTGCGTTTTCAGTTTCCCTCCCGGTTGGATAGCATCTATTTTTTCTCTCAGTTGTTTCTCCTCGTAACTCCTCTCCCTCTTTTTCCTCGAGCCTAACTCAATAAGGGTGCCCCTGATAGTTGCCTTGAATGCTTCCCAGACTGCCTTAATGCCCACCTCCCCATTATCGTTAATAGAAAAGTAGTCTTCTATGGGTGCTAAAAGATTGGCTTACTTCCTTATCGTGCAATAGGAGGTCATTGCACCTCCACTGGGTCCCGGATGGGGGTAGGGGGGATACCTAGTTTGATCTTGACAATGTCATGGTCCGACCACGGGACAATTTTTACCCCTGATTCCGTAACCTCTTCCAGAAGCGAGGAGTCTATCAGAATGTAGTCAATGCGGGAGAACGCTGCATGTGGCTTTGAATAGAAGGCAAAATTGGGATCTCGGCCCTGTTCAGTGGCGTGTGTATCCCTCAGGCCCAGTTCCCCATTAACCCCTTGAAAATCTGCTGCCAGTTTTTTTTTTGAAGTCGCAAGTCAGGACAGGGATTGGCTGACTTCCCATCTCTCTCGGGACAGAGAACCATGTTGAAATCCCCTCCCACCAATAGAGGTACCCTCTCTGAAAGCCATAATTTATTCTTTCATCCCTTCACAGAAGGTATCTTGCGCCTTGTTCGGAGCATATATGCAAACCAGGGTAAACAGCCGGCCCCGCACATCCCACCTGACCATGATATATCGTCCATCCAGATCTAACTTCTGGGATTTGGGCGTGAAGTGGGCCCTGGGGGACACCATTATGGCGACTCCACATTTTTTCGCCTAGAAGGACGCTTCGAACACTTGGTGAATGGTTTTAGCCTTGAAGCTTGGTTCCTGTCCCCGAACCCAGTGGGTCTCTTGTAAGAATAAAAAGTGAAGCAAGAGCTTTGCAAATTCTCTCACCACCAACAACCTTTTTGTAGGAGAATGAAGTCCTCGTACATTTAACGACCTCACCGTCACAAATTGAAGCGGTTCCTCCATCAAAGCAGTGGTAAAAGCTCACGGCTCCATCTATGGAGCTCCTAGTGTCATCCCCCCACAGTGCTTCCATGCCCTACTATTGCCCTGAGACGGTTCTAGAGCTACAAAATAGCCTTGAAAATTTGGCAAGTTCCAAACAAAACCCCAATAAACTAAACCCAACAATTCACCCCACCCCCCTGAACGCCTGGTTACCTAGCGACCTTGTCACGTCGCTAAGCCAGGCCACCAGTGTCTCCCCCCTCCGGGCTCTTTAACTCTACTGAAACAACAACAACTCGAGCTCCCCCACCCCCATGCAAAAACCAACCTGTGAACGACTATGACGAACCCCCACTCACAAAGTCGAATATAGGTTTGGTCCAAGAGCACCAAGGGTCTCTTCAGGTTTTAGGCAGTTCTGGTGACGCTGGGGCAACTCTTCTAAACTTCCTATGGCCCCGGACCTTAGGCCTTTCAGTGGAGCTTTGGTCCCTCTGGGGCCTGTTGGAGCTCTCTCATGGTCCTGTTCACCTAATTCCATATTCAGTTCACCCAAGAGTTCCCTGGATACCCTATGGATGTCGTGTTACGTGACCAAGGCGTACTTGTAGCCCTCCAGGTCAAAGGAGAGCGAGAATGGGTATCCCCACCTATACCAGACACCTTTAGCTTGAAGCATTTTCGTCAGCGGGGAGCAGAGCCGACGTCTTGCCAGGGTAAAGGCTGAAAGATACTGATATATCGAGATCCGAGACCCCTCCCAATCCACCGGACCTCTTCTGCGTGCTAGCTCAAGGATTTTGCTTTTCTCTGCGAAATAGTGGAAACGCACGAGAATTGACCTGGGGCCTCTATTGGCTGCGCCTGCCCTATGAGCCTTGTCTATGGTTGGTTCATTCGTATTGGCTCCTTCGAAGACTGATCCCAACACCGCATTGACTGCTTTTATGATGTCCATTTGCGTTTCGCGCTCCGGAAAGCCCAAAAAGCGCAGATTACATCGATGCTCCCTGTTCTCTAAGTCATCCAGTTTCAGGGAGCACTTCTCTTCCCTTCTCTCCAGCTCTGCCAAGCGCATGTCAAGCGCATGTCAAATTCAGTCTCGAAAATATTATTTGAGGCCGTATTGTTTTCCAGCGCTTAGACCCTGTCGTCATGGTGTCAACTTTTTTATCCAAGGTGTCCAGCTGTACTGCAATGTCTGCTCTGAATCCTCTGATTTCCTCCAGGAGGGCGGCCATGCCTTTGGTGACCAAGCTGGTATCCATTAGTTCCTGATGTGCTGGGGCTGCCATCGCAACGAGGGGCAGGGTGCTGGCGGTCAGGCGCCGGAATCTCTGCAAAGATTCTTTCCAGTTCATAGGCACCCCTGGTCCATCCCCACTCCACCGAGGCTTGCAATTGAGAACCCAGGTGGGGTTGGCACTGCAGTCGGGCCAAGAGCCAGCTCTGAAGGATAGGCCGCAGAGGGTTCGGTACAGTGGAAAGCTCCGTGGGCGGCCTACACAACTCCAGCACGTCCTACCGTTGGGGACCCTCCACTAGCACATTCCGACCACCAGGGTGGAGTCTCACACAGGCGTCGGCCGGGGTTTACGATTCCCAATCCCCAGTCTTCTCAGCCCTGTGGGCGTCGGATGACCCCCCCAGCTCTGCACCAAGTCCATCCCCTGGTCTCCAGACTGGTCCCCGACCTCTCGCATTGGCCGCCCTTGCCCAGAGAGTGACACCCGGCGCTCCAGCAGACTGGGGGGTGAGGGGGTAGATCTGGGGCCTCGATTGGGCCCTTAAGCTCTCTTCACCGGATTGTTGACCAACCACATCTACTCACTGTTCGGGCAGGTGGATGTGCGGGCGAAGCCTCCAGTCCTTGGCTGGAAGGGGTTAATCTTGCCGTTTTCCGGTGTTGGGTCCAGTCCTCCTGGCCAGTGAGGGGGTGGAGGGTGGAAGTTGTCCGCTGCTATGGCACAGGGCAATTTACTCGCCGGAAGTAGTTGTGGGTGGTCGCACCGTGTCCAGGGGCTAGCCCCTCTCAGCCTTCAATGTTGCTCCGACTGCTGGGGTGCTCTATCACCTTATGACTCTGTGGAGGGGAGGGTTTCAGGGGCTCTCCTTTCCAGGCCCGATTGAAGGACTGTGCGCTGGGCCCAAGGAGGATCCAATGCGGGGGAGGAACCCCTGCGGGAGGGTGCCTGCTGGTCTAACTCGCCGGCGAGGGCCGCCGCTCTCAGTAGCCCCCGGATGAGGATTGGCTTCGCGGGTGGGGAGGGAGATGAGATCCCTCAGCGCAAGGTCCAGGACTCAGGTGCGCTCTCCCCTGCTATCTCCTCGCGGCTCCCTCAAGGCAGCACCTAGTCTGTGCCAGCGGGAGGAGCGTGAACCGTCAGGCACAGAACGCAGCCCCCATGCGGCTCCGTACTCGATTTCCCTTGCTTGGGCTCGGTGAGGTGCAGTGTTGGCTCCAGTGGGGGGGGGGGGGGGGGGTGCCACTCTCCTTCCTGCTTGGTATGGAGGGACTTCAGGCCGGTCGTGGTCCACGGCTCCTAGTTTTGTGTGGAGCCGCGGGGCTGGGGGAAGCAAAGCTCTCTCACCCTCCGGTCTTCACTCGATCCGAACTCGGGGGAAAAACTCCTCGCAGGAAGACTTGAGTGGGAATCCTTCGGTGCCCCGCGCTGTCAGGAAGCCGCGGTGGGGGTACGCACTTCACTCCGGGGGGTTAGGGGGGCTCAGGTCCCTTTTTTCACACCCTTTGGAAGAGACCAGTGAAGATGTGTCAGAACATCTCTGCGCCCCCTGGTGGTTCTTGCAGTGGCATTTTTAATAGTATTTTAGACTAACGGATTGATGACCCAGCTGTCTTCATCGATGGCGTGTGCATCATCGACAGTGCTTGGCACCCCGTAGACAGTTGCATTGTTATCTTGTTTAGTGGCACTTGGGGGCTGACTCATGGACCGCCTGTCGACTAACCACTTGTAGACTGGAACATGGTCGACAATCGTGGGTTCGCATTGACAGAACATCATGCCCTGTTTTTTGTTACTTGCATTTTTCTTGTGTGCAGGGTTTTTCTTCAGACATTTACAGAGAATGGGAAAGAGCCCTCTCAGATAGCCTTGCCACGGTCACACTTTTAGAAGACTATCTCAGAGGGTGGATATTTTCCCTCATTAGCCAGAACACTGAATCCTTAGCATATTTCACAATCTTCACTGGTATGGTTTTGGTATAAGCAATAAATGCAGTCTTCGTGCTTATGCCCATTGTAAATGTTTTTTACGCTCATAAATCTGTGTTGAAAAGATTTCTCCTGGTAAAAAGGTGCAAGGACTCCCAGGGTCTGACTGGGACTAGAAATAGCCCCGGACACCCAAAAAAAAGTGCCCACCTCTCGCCTCATGACCCTTGACCTCTGATGACATCCCGGGAAGCAATGAAACATGACCTTTCACCCCTTGACAAAACTGGTAGTGGCATCAAAGGAACACTTTACTTACCTGTAACTGTTGTTCTCCAGCATGGGTCTGGCATGGATTCACATGCTCATGAATATTCCCCGTCGTCAGGCTGGGAATCCTCGGTAAAGGAAAAATCAGTATCAGTTTCGTTTCCAATCCGTCTTTCTTAGTAGTAACCAATCACTGATCTCTGGGTCATACTGCCCCCAGCCACTGACTGCCCTCTTCCTAAGCCCCGCCCCTGGCAGACATCCTCAGATTTGGTAGCACGCCAAGAAGCAGTATGACCAAGTGAAGAGCCGCAGAGGGGTAGGTGGGAGGGTTCGCATGCTGGAGAACAACAGTTACAGGTAAGTAACTTGTTCCTTCTCCAGCATGGGGTCTGGCATGGATTCACATGCTCATGAATAAAAATACATAGCAGTATACACATGCACAACCACGGGAGGTGGCAACAGGCTCAACATTAAGCAATACAACAACTCAACATTTAGCATCTCTTACCTCCTCACCAGGCTCACCTTAAGCGAACAGGTTGCGCAGCACTGCTTGGCCGACCCTGGACTCCTCCCTGGAGTCCTGATCGACGCAGTAGAATCTTGTGAAGGTGTGCGTCGACCTCCACATAGCAGCCCTGCAGATGTCCAGCAGGGCCACGCTAGACAGGAACGCCGTGGAAGCAGCGATCGCTCTGGTTGAATGGGCTCTCGGACGGCCGGGCAGCGGTCGGTTTGCCAACCGGTGACAATGCATAATGCAGCCGGAGAGCCATCTGGAAATGGAAGTCTTTGAGAGAGCCTTCCTTGATTCACAGACCCAAAGTTCAAACACATTTGCGACGTCTTCCGAAAACTCTTGGTGCAGTCCACGTAGAACTTCAGCGCTCTAGCTACATCCAGCGAGTGCAAAGTCCTCTCGGCCGGCGTCAAAGGTGACGGAAAGAAAACTGGTAACACCAAGGGCTCGTTGAGGTGGAAGTCCGACGGCACCTTGGGCATGAAGGAGGGGTGCGTCCTCAGCACCCGCTGCCTTCTTCTTAGCCGCTGCCGAGACGACTGAGTCCGGCGTGGGCTGGGCCCTGAGGCACAAGGGGGCGGCATCGGGGACTCGGTACTTCTTCTCGTACCTGTCCCTCTTGGCGGGTGTCGTGGCAGGGTTCTTGAGGACAGCAAGCCCCTCGTCCCAGATGTCGAGTAAAGGCACTGCGAGGACCGTCTTCCTCTTAGCCTCTCTTCGCTGGTACAGAAACCCCTCCTTTTTCTGTTCTTCAGGGCAGAGCTGGAAGAGCTCGGATGCCCTGGTTATCATGGCGTGGAAAGAGCCAACCTCGTCGGCTGGGGACGCCCGCGGGGGAGGTGACGGGATGTCCGCTGTGTCATCGCTGCCATCTTCCGTCCCAGTCGCCGTATCCTCTCCCGACGAGGGGGATGAGGGGTCCGCCGGTCTCGCAGGCACGAAGGGCGGAGCAGGGTGGACTCTCCTCCGCTTGTTCGGAGGGCTTCCCGACGGGACTGGTTCTGGCTCCTCCGTTGGGGTGCATGGTAATCTCGTCCTTATCTCGGTACTTAAGGATTGGATTGCCAACAAAATGGCCGCCGAGCTATCCTGGGGCTTGGGCAATGGCTGCGACGGACGGGATGGCCGCTCCCGTGGGCCCTGTTCGTCGTCCTTGTCGCTATCATCGATCACGTCAGTAGGGACCGTCCCCTGGGATTGAACCTTCTCGAACCTCTCGTTGAGGCCTATGGACCTTTCGTTGAGGCCCCTCTCGGTCTCCATCAGTTCCTCCTCAGAGGCTGATTCCGAGTCTTTAACGGCCACCGGCCCCCCCCCTCTTTTTATGCCGGGGGCTTCACGGGGGTCTTAGCGATGGGCTGGAAAGAGGATTCCCTCCGCGGCAGCAGGGATACTCTGGGCCCAGAGGCAATTTCCATTGGCGTAGTCTCAGCTTTCTCCACTGGGGTCGCAGAGACCACTTCGGTAGAGGCCTTAGCCGGGTGGATCAAGGCCCTCACCACCTTAGGTGTGTTTTGGGCCTTCGCCTTGGGGGGAGGGTCAACGCCTCGCTCCCCCTTCGTGATCAACCGGGTCCGCTCCAGCGGCCTATCCGGGTTCTCAGACTTCCTCTTCCCCGACCCAGAGCGCTGGCTCGTGGTCGAACGTGCCGGGGAAGTAGCGCCCTGCTTGCCTACCGAAGAGCCCGACCTTTTGGCGCTCGCGGACTCGCGGTGCTTGGCCTTCTGTTGGGCCCCCGTCGCCGGGGCGCCCTCAAAGGACTTAGAATCCCGCTCAGACGACTTCTTCGCCTTCTCACTTGCTGTGCCCTTCTCCAGCCAGATGGCGAGGCGGGAACGACCATCTTGTTTGGTCCGTTCCGAAAGGTTCTTGAAGAACGCACAGTCCTTCTCCACGTGCGTCTTGTCCCCATGGAGGCAGTAGAGACATCGCGAATGCTCGTCCTCCTTGAAAACGTTATGTAATCCGCATCCAGGGCAGTTCCTGAACAGCTTGGATCCGGGCGTCGAGCTCCCTTTGTCCTGGGCCATGTCTTGAGGTAGGCCACAGATCTTCCGGAATCCTCTAAAAAGTGTAAACTCGACGAAAACCTCACCCTTGAGGGGCACAGAAGAATTCCGAAACGGGTCCCTGTTATCGGAAGTAGAAACGGTGGTGCTTGAGGCTCGATTAAACCGAAAAAATGAGAAATTCTCCTGAAAAAACGTGAAAACGCAGTAAAAAAACTCGAGAGCTAAACACGAGGACTCCCAACACTTGAGCATGCGGTAAAAATCTGAGGATGGCTGCCAGGGGCGGGGCTAAGGGAGAGGGCAGTCATTGGCTGGGGGCAGTATGACCCATAGATCAGCGATTGGTTACTACTGAGAAAGACAGATCAGAACCGAAACTGATACTGATTTTTTGTTTACCGAGGATTCCCAGCCTGACGACAGGGAATATTCATGAGCATGTGAATGCATGCCAGACCCCATGTTGGAGAATAGCATTGTCCCTAAGTACACTATGAAAAATATGTAATATGGTTTTGAAAGAAAAAAAAATAGATCTCAAAATATTTATTTTTTTCAAAACCAGCCCAGTCATGGCTGAGTGGCCAATCCGACCTGGAGGACTCCTCAGCAAGATGTCTCATTGGATTTGAACATGGCCTCTAGGGGTGGGGCTTAGCACCAGACGTCCCATTGGATGGAAAAAAAAGTACCCACAATGCAGTGAATGGACTGTTTCTTTAATATAAAAACAAGAAAGTGTCAGATTCCCAGCCTGATGGTGGGGAATATTCAAAGTATGTGAATCTATGAAAGATTAAATTCTGAAGAAGATAACATCGCCAACTACAGCATAAGGTTGTTCAGTCTAAACCAAGGGGACCTCCCCAATCATACCATTAACTCTATTGAAACTCATATTCCGGCAAAAGACTACACAAATCTATCAAATGCAACACCAAATCTAAAATCATACAGCAAAATGCACAACAACTCCAATTACTGAATTCCATTTTCAAATTCTGACACCAAGCCATACACAAAAGCAGTCACACCAGAACACACACCAACACAACACCTAGTAGCAAACCTAACAGTGACTGGTTTTTCCGAACTGAAAAAAAAAATAATAATAAAGGATTAAAAATCCAGTAAAAGCATTCTTGCGCTCTCCCATTCTAACAAACGCCCCCCCCCTCTTACTTTTCAGATCCACTAGAGCACCTAGGACCATGAAAAGGTAGCAGTGCAACGTATACATCACATGGCACGAGGGCCAATACGTTGGAGTGCCTGGGCGCAGGGCATTTCAGGGGGCCTGTTAGGGAGAACTCTCATTTATGGCTAATTTCCCTCACCTAGTGAGTTAGTGAGTCCCTCAGCAGCTCTGCTGGATTTCTGGGGTTTACTTTTTCCACCTGGTAAGAGTGTGAGCCTTTTTCCCACTCTTACATGTGTTTTGCCATGTGTATTTCTACTGTTTGTGTGATCTTGGTCTCTGGAGCTACACCACTCCATGAGCCCCACTTTTTGTGGGGGTTACACAGCACCTTCAGTGCAGTGACACAGGGTTGTCTTTTAGACTTCCCACTGACTCCATTTTTCTGGGGCGGACTACTGTCCCCCAGAAACAGGTAAAGTTGCCATTTACTTTATGTAGTCATTTTAAACTGCAGACCCAATACACCCAATTTTACATGGAGTATTGTAAAGGGTTAGTTCCTACCCCTTTTTGTCTGTGCCTCTCTGAGCTTTATTTAGCTCTCTTAACACTAAGACTTGGCTGGTGCCAGTGGTATGTACCCTAACTTTTCTATCGCGATTATACTATATAAACGTGGTACTGTTTTAGGCTATTGTATTAGCCTCTAACTTAAACCCGCTTGACCAAATACTTTTTATTTTGGCTCTGGTTGGGTTTTATCACCATTTCTTTTTGTTAAAGTCCTTCTTGTGTTTTACCTTGTGTGGAAAACCAGGTTTGCCTTCTTTGTTCGCCGACCTTTGGCAGGCTTCTGTCCAGAAGCCCTCCTTTGGCGTCTGGGTGTCTAAGTGAGCTGAATATGATGGGGGGGGGGGGGGGGGAGGTTAGTCACCCCCTGCACAGGGTCTCTTTGGAGACCCGAGTCGCACTTTGTGTCAATTGGCTGAGGTGGTTGTCCGGGCCGGACAACGCCCCTGCTGAGTGATTGACAGCCAGGCTGTGTGAATGGGGGATTTTGGCATAAAAGGCAGGACTCTTGGGCTGGAAGTCAGTTGCCACTGGAACAGCAAGGAACCAAAGAGAAGCGGAGAAGAAGACGGCTGCTTGCAACGACAAGAGAAGATCCAGTCCGGAGTTTTCTACCCTTGAGCTTGGTGGGATCAACCAGCTCACCTTCCACAGCCAGAGGATCCTCTTCTTGGTTGAAATCGCTGCACACAGCTGTAGTGGTCCGGATAGCCATCTGAAGAGCCTCTGCTTTTTTAAAGGAGTGCACCTTTTTTTCACTGTTGCTTCATCCCTGTGTAGTGCCGATCGCTCCAGACATCGTCCTTCTTGTCCCCACGACTGAAGCTTCAGGAACCGTGAGTCTGCAGGAACTACCAGGAACAACTGCCGTAGCACCAGCTTTTCTTCATACGAATAAGGTACTGTGTCCAGCTTCGAGGAATTGGGGTGAACCCTTTCTCCTCACCCAAGGCTTGCCCTTTTCTTCCTTCCCTTTTATAACTTTTGCTTCACTTTTGACAATATCTAAGTACTCCTGGCAATCTCGAATTGTGAACTGTTCTGATCTTGTGATCCTCGACAACAGAGCCCTGTCCCACTTGACATTGGCGCAGGCCTATAGACTTATCTACGTTTTAGAAAGTGTCTCTTGATTCTATCTGCCTTCACAAAAGTATTGCCTATGATTTTTATCCCTAACTCTCGTGTTAATTCATGTGCTAAGTGTGTTTGACTATGGGAACATTTCTTCTCGCAGGTACGCTTTTCTTTTGTAAGACCGACCTGTCATTACTGTCAAAAAGTGATCGCGTAACAACCTCCGACAACGTCTTTGTTTCACAACACCGGTCTGTCAAATCCAAAGTTACTTACCTTGAATTGTTCTGCACAAGGGGAATTGGTTGTGTGTAGTGTATTTGAAGTGTGGTTTTAATTTAATAGAAGTAAAGTGTTTTGTGAACAGATCTAAAAATAAATGTACTTTTACTTTTTAACCAGAAACCTTGAGTCAGTGTTTGCTTGAGTCACAGTAATTGTAGTCCTTTGTGTAATCTCTACTACTGCTCATTTGCTCTTGAAATAAGTCTGGCTGCTCAGCCATTGCTACCACTTGTAGTACAGGCTTGTACCAAAGGTGAAATTGTACTACCACTTGTAGTCTTAATCTTGTGTAGTGGTCCCTAAGAGTACTGCACAGGATTGTGCCTAACCGGGCCAATTAATGGTTTGGACAGGTATCTGCTATAGATCCAACTACGCATAAGTTGCTAAAACATTACACATTTTTACAGCAGGTACATGAAGACCATAGTAATTTAATTATGTACCGAAAACTTCCACTTAAGGACAGTGGGACATAAGGAGGGTTGTGTACCACAGTATAATCGGGTGTTATGCCACACTTGGTCTTGGAAGCACATTTGAAAGACTTGTGCTTCTTTGTACAAGTATCGCCCTGAAATCTTTCATTTTGAGGGTTGAGGGAGCGAATTGCAATCGAAAGGAGTCAAGGGTTGAAGGTGCTTCTGGGAGCTTAAATGCTAGCAAAGAGTAAGCCTCCAAGCGAAATAGACCTTTAACATGGCCCCTGGTGTTGTGTCAGGGGTGCTTGGTGCAGGTATTCAGGTTTAACAGTAAGTTGTGGTCACACTCGAACAGAACTTGTGTGCACGTCTCAGATTGTGAACCACCAGAGACCTACAGCTCGCAGGATCACGGTGCCTTTCCAAATTGTGAAGAGCCAGGAATGAGACGCAGACAAGGAGCTCATGATTTTGCCTATAAACCTTTATTGAAACACAAAAGGGTTTGGCAAATGCCTTGCTGTCCCTAATCTAGGCAGTATTTCCCTACCTCAACCAAACCTAAGGGTCTGTCCAGTGTCAAGATGTCCAAAGTAAATGTATGTCCTGTGTCCGAAATCCTGTCCTTGCCCTCACAAAACTAAATCTAATGTGCTAAGGGAATTTTCTCTGCTTCTTAAAGCGCACAAATCCGACACAAAACCTCAACACAGGTTCCAAATGGTCAATGTTCAGAGCGCCAGGAAAGGACTCTTACTCTGGTTTCTCTCCAGAAAATACACATTTCACAACAAAAAAAGAACCCAAGTTCCTTGCAGTTCAAGAGGACAACTCCTTCTGCTTGCAGTAATCCACTCCCAGGGACATGGCTCCCTTCCCCAGATTTCTCTCCACATCGTAGATAAATAAAATCCTACGGATATGGGTCTTCCTTGGGATCCTCTTAACCGTACTGCAATTCGGGGGGGGGGGGTCTCAGACTCACATGACAACTGGTATACTCCCTGGCACAGTTTTCTTCCTCATTAAAATGTAATTCAAAATTCCCAAGGGCATGGGTCTTCCTTGGGATTCTCTTTTACAGTTCATTGTATACATTTGACTTTGCCTGGTATACTCTGACAGGAATTTCATGCAATTTCTTTATACAGTGTGTTCTCATTCAGCGTGCTTTACAAAACATCTGCTAACTCTACTGCCAGATCTCAACAATGTCCCGTTGATTTCTCTTTTCCCAAGTTTTTATTGTGGGTCACTGAACCCAATTCCACTGTATAGGGCCCTTTCTCTTTCCCGACAGTGCTTTAGTTCCTCAAGAACTTTCCCTGGGCCCACTGCTTTACTTCCTGGGCTTCTGCGGCTTTCCAGGTTCCACATCAGTTGTTTGTCTGGCTCTCACTTCTCTCGCAGCCACTGCAAGAACCTTTGACAGACGTTCAAGTCTCAGTCCGCGTTCCAACACCCTCATCACTCTGAAAGCACGACTTGCTTCTCGTGTCCTGCCATTGCCTCGGCAGAGCTGCTCTGAGCACGCTGAACACCGGGTGTCCTCCTCGTGCTCCTTTATGCTGCTCGGACTTCTGCTATGCCGCCAGTACCTTGCACTGCCTTGCGCTGAAATACTCCATGTTTACCTTCCTGCCATGGTTTTGAACCGTGACGGGCCAATTGGATTGTCCCAACAACTAGACCGCTGGCCTTGGTTATCTTTAGGAGCAATAATTACTACTTTAGGCCAGGAGGATAGCTCAGTGGCAAAGCGTTTGTCTTGGAAGCACGCGTTTGTCTAGGAAGCAAGACAACATACAGCTACACAGGATCGAAACCCGGTCTCGCACTTAGAAACTGGTCTCCGATATAAAGCAAGTTATAAAACAACAATTACAATTATATTACTCCTCGCCTCTTCCTCGATTCAGTTCCCATCATGCTGCTTTTCATGTGGTATTGAGGAATACTGGCAATAGGCTTTGCAAGTAGTTGAGGTTTGTTACAATATGCCATCAAGGCATGAGGAAGCGAGGGAATATCCCTAAAAGGGAATGGGGGATATGCAACTTTCTCCAAACGATGCCATGTCATCCCCATGAGGTTTGCCGTCCTCCTGCATATAGCCACCCCCAGGATCAGGATCAGGTAGAGAATGCCATCCCCTGGCCACATGAGACGCTACCTCTGTGGAAAGATGGATGACATCAGTTTCATCAAGAGTTCAGAAATATGTCAAACAGAAGTGAGGATGGCCACAATCACTTCAGTCACAGACCATACAAGTGTGCATGTCAAAACATTCTGCTGTTGGAAGGGCAGAGTTAAAACCCTGAACCTTGCATGGGGTGTGGCTCAGAGGCGCACACAGAATAAGGAGAAAAGGACTAGTGTTTTGAACCATGAGTGCAAGGTCCAGTGCATGAGCAGGGATGCGGGCAGATGTGCCTAAGCATCATTTTTCCATTGTCTGCTGTAGTGCTCCAATCCTGTAGTGACATTCCAGTTGACAGAGTGAAGGGACTTTGAGTAAATGCAACAACCATTAATTGAGAAATGTAAACAGTGTTTGTTATGCCGTTGCAGTACTGTGTTTATTTATTTTTTTAAGTGAAATGTGTCAAGCATTCACAACATACAGAACGATGCATTGGCAACTTTGTCGAAAACTTTAATTTATTTTTTTAACCTTGACTTGCATTACTGGTCTACTTACTTTCCCAATCATTACGCACATCAACATTCCAGAAGTACTGGCAGACCTCGTGTCCCGTGACCCCTTTAACAGAATGAGTAGCTTTTAAAGGGTCGAGGACAATGCCATTCTCTTCGACTTCTCTTCTGTACACCTACGGCAATATGTAAAAAAAAGATACTGCATGAAACAAACTTAATTTGACATTCTTTTAAATAAACAATTAACGTAAACTACATTTGGTGGAGCCATGGAATAAGAGTATGCAATGAAATTCAGAAATGAACAAGGCAAGAAGCAGTATCTTCATTTAGCTTCTCTGAGAAATAAATGCATGAAATAAAACATCTGAAGACCTTGCTTGCATCACAGACAATTAAATTAGCTGATTGTGCAACCTCTTGGACTTGTGTCCGCCGGGACAACACAGAATTCTACATGTACAGTTCCACTGGGGCCTTCTAATAGTTGAATGAAAGTGCACATATTGATACCCTCAATGAGGCAAAGAGAAAATCCACCTGCTATATCTTGGTTTTCAAGACTAGTTTTACAGAGAAATGTCCCCTGATCGAAACACCCCGATCAAGATCATCTACCCCAAAACACTGGGACAAGAAATAGGCTGTTTTTTTATCAGAATAAATCAGTTTTATTTCAAATACAATTGCCTCAGCATTCAAACAGCCAACCTGTTTTTTGTCACCGAATTTGTGGGCAGGATTGTCATATTGGGGTGTTGGATAAGCAAACATTTCTCCATCAACCGAATCTTCAAAGAACAAATTGCTCACCTCTCTGTAATGTTCTTTCAGATGGACGTTACTGCACCGATTCCTCGACTTTGATACCTTATCTCCCAGCGCAGCTGCTCTTTGGAAACGTTTCAACCACAGAGGGTGCAGAGCAGCTACATATAGACTCTGCCCGTGCTGGAAAGAACGTCAGGGCCAGCATAAAGGTACCACGCCTGTGACCTCCGTTCCGCCCTTTTTCCCTAGCAGTCTGACGTGGAGTGACCGTAGAACCAAGGTGTACCACCTAACCGCCAAGTGGAGCAGGTAGGGAGAGCGTTTCAGCCTGGCAGCTGTACAGGACAGGGACTTTCCTCTGCAGGGCAGAGACGGCAGCCTCTCCTCTGCAAAATGCACCCCGAGGCCCTCAGACATCTATGCCAGCCAGATCATAGCATTCAATTGCAGTGTGATGATTCACAGAAGAGAGCGAGTTATAATAAAAAGGATAACCAGAACAACGGAGAAAACACTCCAACCAACTGGACAAAAAACAAACACTAACGACAAATCTGAATTTACAAATCAGCAGTCCGGAAAGCCAAAAAAGCATACTACACTGGTATCAGTGGGGATTGTGAAGAAAAAGCCCTGTTCCGGGGCCCGCTTGAAAACCAAAATAACAGTGAGGTAACTTTCACAGTGCCTATCTGCAGGCCCGCTTGGGCCAAGGATAGCAGTAAATCTATCACAGGGGATAGCAGACAGGATAAAAGATCCAGATCCCTCTCCCTGCGCCAAATGGAAAAATGTACGCCACCTGCAGACAAATAGATTTTGTAGCAGGCCTCTTAGCTGAAAGGAGCACATTGAGAACATTGTCCAAAAAAGTCCCACTCCTTGTATATCAACCTATCAGTAGCTAAGCATAAAGGTTCAGGCTGCTACGTTACAGGTGGAGGACCCTACCCATCTGACTGGGAAAGCAAGTTGAGTATACTCTAAAGGCACCAGCGAGGGTAGAGGGCCATGTCCAGAAATCCAGATACCATGTTCTCGGGCCTATTCCAGAGCGATCAGGATCAACGTGGTTCTCAAAAGGCACAATCTCTTAAGAACCAGCTGAATTACAGGAAATTGGCAGAACGCATAAAGGAGGTCGAAAGTGAACTTGACCATCAGTGCATCCCGCAGAGCTCCCGGACAGGGAAATTCTCTGGAACATAACCTGCACTTTCGGTTTACACTGGAAGCAAGATGTCCACTTGAGGAATCACCCCAAAAGAGCCAATCTCCTCCAGAACTTCCTGACAGAGCTCCCATTCGTGGGAGGCTGAAATCTGCCTGCTCAAGACATTTGCAGTGACATTTTCTAGCACCGCCAGATGAGCCACCGTCACACTGTTCCTTAGCGGCCAGAACCACAGTCGCATTGAGTCTCTGCACTGAGGCAAGGACCTCACCCTACCTTGTTAATTAAGGTAGTGCATGGCCACTGTTGTGTGTCAGTACCATCACAGTCATTTCACAGAGGGGAGAAAAGCGACTAGAGCCAGCCTGATCACCCTCAACTACAGAAAGTTGCTGTGTTCCCGAGACCTGCGGGAGACCAGTGTCCATTCTGTCAGATCCAAGAGCTGAGCAACCCAACCAGTCGGCGATGTGTTTGCGACCACAGTCAAAGCAAGTTGTCCTGTATAGCCCACCACGCAAGATCTTGAGCCACCTGGTCTGAGAACTGCAAAAGGTCTGACATGTGGCCCATAAACTACCATTGGCAACAGAGAAGACACTGAAGCGATGTCATGCGCAGCCTTGCCTCAGTTACCACTAGGATGCAGGACACCATGCGGCCCAGAATGTGCAGAAAAGCAGAGGCCGGGACTTTGCTGGCATTGGAGGACATTACCCATCCAAAAGATGTTCGCCACTCAGTACTCTGGCGGGAAAGCCATGCCCTGAAGTGTCTCCAAGACTGCTCTGATAAATCGGAGGGAGTAGGAAAGCGAAACAAGAGACGTTTTGAAGTTGAGGAAAGAGCCACAGCTGTGCAAGAGGGCACGTGCGAAGTGGACACTCCGACACTACATCTGTGGAGCAAGCTCAGACGAGCCAGTCATCCAGATAGGGAAAGACATGAATTCCCTCCCCCGAGGCGAGCTAGCAGCTTGGTAAAAACACTGGGAGCCAAAGAAAGATGTTGGGCCACCATGACCCTTAGTTACTTCCACTACTTTCGATGAATCGGCACACGGAAGTAAGGTGTCTTAGACGTTCCAGAGATACCAACCAGTCCCATAGATCAAGGGCTTCCAGGATCTGAGTCAATGTAACCATATTGATTTTGACCTCGAATAGGAACAAATTCAGCAGCTGTGGATTCAGAATGGGACACAAGCACCTGCCCTTCTGTACTAGAAAATGGGTGGAGTACCACCCCCGCCTTGCACCGAGCATAGTACCAGCCCGAACGGGTTCATCAGAAGCTGACAGACCTCCGCCACAGGGATGGGGTCCAGAGACACGGGGTGGCCTGAGGACTCTGTAGGAATGGGAGGCAACACCATGATAGATGACCTGTAATGCCAAAGTGTTGGACGAGGTCACTGACTATTGCATGATATTCAAGGAGAGCCTCGAGAGCCGGTGTTGAGTGGCATAGCCAGTCACTGAGGTTTTGCACCCTAGGATGCGGTGGGAACGCAGCAGCGGCCACACCACCCCTCTGGGCCCCTCGACCTCTAGGGAAGCGCCTGCCCTGCATTCTTCCTGGGGGAGACGGACAACGAACCTCTATCGGAATAGGTGGGGCAAGGGACAAAAACCCTGAGACTGTGCAGAGGGCTGTTGCTCAGCAAGCACCGAGGTCTTAGCCTCTGTCTTTGATGACTGGGCCTTCTGAAAGGTGTCCTCATCCTCAAGTCCAAAATGTTTCTGGCAGGCAGGGTTTGGACAACATCATTAAGAAAATTGATTTAATGAATTTGGCAAAGGAGTCTAACCGGGATGCGTGGCTCCTCTCCCTAGACTTGTCTAGAGGCGCAAGGCCGGGAGGGGGGATTCCCCCCCTGTCCCCATTGCTGTATGCACTTAGAATGGAACCCCTGGCAATAGCGATTCGAGAACACTGCGGAATACGGGGTATTATACAGGGTGAAGTGAAGTCTAAGCTTTCCCCATTTGCCGACAATATATTGGCTTATTTGGTGGATGTCCATGCCTCTTTGCCAAAGTGACTGCCTCATTTACCCCTTTGGGGCTTCTTCGGGATTGAAAGTTAATACATCAAAATCTTCCATAATGCTAATGTGTATATCAGACCCCTCCCTAGACCGGAGGAAACTTACTAGTTTTAATAGTGGAAAATACCTATATTAAATATCTTGGAGTTCTATTGCCATGGGATTTATCAAGGCCTTTGACAATCAATTTTGTCCCCCTCCTTAAAGCCATCAAATCAGACTTCAGTAGGTGGGTCTGCTTGTATTAGCCTGGTACGGGCACATGACAGCTGTTAAAAGGAATGTTCTCCTGCGCCTCTTATTGTTTTACAGCCTTGCCTACAAGGCTACCAGAGTGTTTATCAGAGACCACCAGATAGCAGTGAATAGGTTTGTGAGGCAAAACAAGTGCCAGAGGATCAGATGAACTGATCCATCCGAGGGAAATCTTTGGGTTCCCAGAGTTCTACTTCTCTTACAAAGCATCCCCATTAAGAGTTTTCCTGGAATACATGAGGGATGACCTGGGGATGTATTGGTCATATTTAGAGCACATGGACGCGCACCCAGCAAAGGTAAGATTTATTATGGGTGCTGTGTAGGGATATACCAGAGAAGGAACAAGTTACTTACCTTTAACTATTGTTCTCCAGCCTGGGTCTGGCATGGATTCATATGCTCATGAATATTCCCAGTCGTCTGGCCGGGAAATCTCAGTAAAAGAAAAAAAAACAAACACTCACTTACAAACTGTATTTCTCCTCTAACTAAAAACTGTACTCTAGGTCATACTGCCCCCAGCCAATGACTGCCCTCTCCCTAATCCCCCTCCTCTGGCAGCCATCTTCAGATTTGATAGCACGTAAAGTGGCAGTATGACCAAGGAGAGCCGCAGGGAGGGGGGGCATTGATAGAGGCATGTGCCAGCCGCGTCTTGGCCAAGGACAACAGGTATGGAGGAATCTGCGGGGCCGTGGCCCTCAGAGGGTTGATGATCTGCGCCCGACATCACATAGCAAAATGCCTTCACTTGTGCCCATAGTACTTAAGAGTCGATGACGCTCAGGCCCTGGCAAGGAACTCCATGCAGTCGGCCGCAACTCTTACCCTCCGAACTCTAGGGCTGCAGAAGCCAAGCACTCTGGTTCAGCGATCCTGGGTCGTGATGCAGGATTGCTCCTCTGATTATTAACAGATCCACGACCACTGGCAGCTTGACCGGCGGTGACATTAACAGGCTGAGAAGGTCTGGGTACCAAATCTGCCTCGGCTATTGCGGGGCAACGAGGGTCATCCTGCATCGGCACAGTTTGAGTTGATTGATGACTCGTAGCAGGTGAGACATCTGAGGGAACACGTATAGGAACAGGTCTTCCTACTGGAAGGAGAACGCGTCACCCATGCTCCTTGGCTGGTGGAACCAGCTAGCAAATTTCTGGCCTTTGGAATTCATCGGCGTCGCAAACAGATCGATTTGGGGTCTGCCCCATTTGAGGACGATGTGGTCCACATGATCCTGTCGAAGTTCGCAATCGTGGCAGGAGCGCAGCTCCCTGCTGAGGGATTTGGCGATGGTGTACTCGACTCTGCCAGGTGAAAGGGGATGAGGAACATCTCTTGGGTGACAGCCTAGTGCCCCCCTGCTTCCGGATGTGGAACATTGTGGTGTTGTCTGTGAAGGAGGACGGAAGGAACGACTTGAGGGCCCGAACACTTCCTGCAGCTCCAGAATATTGATGTGGAGCTCCCTCTCCTCCGGCAGCCACAGGCCTCTGGCGTGGAGACGTCTAATGTGGACTCCCCAGCCCTGCAGGGAAGTGTCCGTGGTGACAGTCTATTGGTATGGGGGGCTCTGAAATCCTGTGCCCCTGGCAATGTTGGGAGCGTAAAACCCACCACCTCATCGTTTGACGGAACTCCTCATTGAGAGCAAGCTTCCGGATACTTGGATCCAGCGAGCGCCGAGGAACTCCTGAAGGGGTTGCATCCGCAACCTGCATAGCCGCACCAGGTAGATGCACAACGACATCATGCAGAGCAGCGAGTTGATGGTCCGCACTGCGGCGGTCTTAAGTGCCATCAGCCGTTGCACCTTGCCCAGCAGGGCCGCTATCCTCTGTTCTGAGGGCGCCCCCAGGCAGGAGACCTTGATGAGCATGTCCCCCAGGAACAGCACGTTCTGCGATGGAATCAAGCAGGACTTTGCATAGTTGACGGAGAACAGCAGATGCGCCAGCAGCCGGATGTTCGCCTGTGTGTGGTCAACAGCTGTCTCCACTGACTTTGCCCGAAGGAGCCAGTCGTCGAGGTACAGGCACACGTGTATGACACCGTTCCCCATCTGCTGCAACCCTGTGTCCGCCATGTCCAGGACAACTGTGATGGCATGGTCCGATGCCATCTCCCCTTCCCGGAGGATGGAGATCGCCTCAACCTGCTTGTCGGGCAGGAACTCCAGAATCGGGGCCATCTTATACCAGTTTCCTGTCGTACCTGGCCAGGATTGAAAGTGCGTTGGCCGCCTTGAGTGTTGATGTCGCAGAGTAGATCACCTTTCTTCCTATGGCATCTAACTTCTTCCCCTCGCTATCCGGGACGACGGAGGATGAAGACGAGTGGTTAGACTACTTCTTCCTCGCTGCCGCAGAAACCACAGAGTCTGGTGAAGGCCGCAATCGTAGGCACTTGGGTGCGGACTCCGGCACCCAGTACTTTTTCTCCAGCCTATCCCTCTTGGCCGTGGCTGTATTCCTCATCAAAGCTAGGCCCTTCTCCCAAATGTCATCCAGGAGTGGCACCGCCATGACGGTCTGCCTCTTGGCCGTGTGCCGTTGGTAGAGGAAACCTTCCTTCATGGTCTCTTAGCATCAGCTCTCGCAAACATGGCACGGAACAACCCCACCTCATCCGGGGGAGAAGCCCTTGGCTGCGGCGAACCGCCAGCTGTGGCGAGGTCATCGTCCCTAGTGGCCGTCCCCGGAGAAGGCATGTGGTGCTTGTGTGGAGGTTGACCCGGGGCCACCGGGGTCAGAGCTAGGGCCGGTGTCGTCAGCATCCTTTTCTGAATTTCCAACACCAGGGTGTGTAGGGTCGAAATGATGTCGAGTGATGCATCGCTCGGTGGGGTTGGAGCTGTAGGCCTACTGGGCTCTGCACGGTCTTCAGCAGTTCCACCATTGTCCCCGTCAGAGTTTCAGTCGTCGCCCCCCACATACTCCTAGATCGTGTGTATGGGCACCTGCTTGTCCGAGGAAGAAATCTGTGCCCTGGAGTACAGCCTGTCCTGAGGCCCCCCCCTTTTTGCATCCTGAGGGATTAGGGTAGGGTCGGGCTTAGGGATGGCATCCTTTTTTCCGGTGTCATCTCCACTGGTTGAGGTATCCCTCGGTTAGGGATACTCTGGACACCGCCAGTGTTACCTTGACTGGGTCAGCCCCTTTGGCATTCGAGAGGGCAGCTGCCACCATGCTAAGCAGAATTATATGCAGTACCTTTTGGGAACACTACACACAATTACGACAACAAGTGACAGTACAATTTCACCTTTGGTGCAAGCCTGTATTACACAGTTATAGTGGTAGCAGTAGCGGAGCAGCCAGACTTATCTCAAGAGTAAGTGAGCAGTACAAGATAGTTACACAAAGGACAGCAATTACTATGATTCAGGCAAACACTGAGTCAAGGTTTCTAAGTAAAAGAATATTTATTTCACTCTTCAGTTGTATAACAGTTCACCTTTCTACGCAAGTAAAAAAAAAAAAAAATCACAATCATAAATACACCACACCACTTCCCTTAAATTCTAGGCAAGTTAGGCTCACAAATTGAAGTGGGAGAAAAATGGCACTCCAGCAATTTAAAAGGGAGGGAAAAACAAAGTTATCAGCAATTAGGTCAAACCAACAGGTAAGTATTCTGAGCAGTTGAACAAGAGAGACTACAGTGAGATCAGCTACAAAAGGCTTAAGGCCAAGGTCAAAAGTCGTTTGCTCATGATCACACAGTTCAGGGTAGTTTGCGGTAAAGTTCGTGCGACAGATTCCGGACGAGGTTGGTTGGTAGAAAAGTTAGTTCAAAGAGAAGAGAAGAGAAGGACAAGTCCTCGGATTGGAGAAAGATTTCAAACACTTTCACTGCGGCTGAGCGAAATGTACAACCGGATTTGCACAGTACCTTAAAACGGAGAGGGGGCTGTGGCTGGGGCAGACGTTCCTGGTAATTCCTGCAGGCTCACGGTTCCTGAAGTGACTGTTGGACTGATCAGAAGTAGGAATACTGGAGGGTCCTGCAGTACGCAAGGAAGAAACCAGCAGCAGCGCCAAACAACAAATAAAAGGTGCGCACATGTCAAGTCCCGCTTTGCCGCGGGTGACTTCTGAAGCTCCTTTGGATTGATACGGATTCAGCATTTCTGCGAACTGTGCATGAACAACACTTCCAGCAGGTGAAAACACGCTCAGGGAAGCTTAATATATTAGCTACTAGCATAAATATATGCTAATATGACTTTTTTTGCTTGTACTTAGGGTCTCTGCTATACACCTACTGGGAGGGGCTATAATTACGTGGTTGCGCGTGCACTGCACGCGCACCCGTGTCGTTGCGGGTAGCATAGCAGAGCGAAGGTAATTTTAACCACTTCTTCCAGTTTTGAATTGTTAGTTTCAATGGTATATTAGTGTTGCTGGAGTACAGGCCTTAGTAGTGGTCCATTCTGCTATAGTGTGTGGGATTAAAGGACTCGAATGTTCACTCTGTGCACGGACATGCCTTGTCCTGGACAGCTACGTGCCCTGTTTGACTCTACCTCAAAAGATAGCCCTATATCTCACGCCAAAAACGGCACGGCCTATTGTGAAGAGCGCGCCTTGGGACAAACGCCTGTCAAAGAAACGGACATGCTCCAATACTGTAACTGGTGATCTTCGAAATTTTGGGTTTGCTGCATTGCGTTACCCCCAGTCCTCTAACACGAATGACAGAACTGATAAACCTAAGTGTCTCAAATGCAGAGGCACAACCTCTCTCGAATAACCATGATGATTTAGTGGTACAGCAACCTCTAATGAGCTCACCGACTGTACTGGCTGTGAATGATGTTCATGAGGCAGCTAAACAAATATGCAACATTTCCCTATAGGATACTATGATGCTACGAAATGCTCGTTCTGTAATTGTTGCTTCACTGCTGAATAAGTCCAAATTGGATATTGTCATAGATGATGCGGTTATTGATTTGGAATCATCGTACTCTTGTTTTTTTAGACAAGGAAGACGATTCCAATCTCTTTAAATCGCAAATATTGTTTCAGAACAGGAATATTTCAGAATCTGAATCCTCTCTATCTTACATTCCTCCAACGCCTAGGAGACCGATTAGAAATGATTAGGCTGTAATTGTGGGCTCCCAATTCAAGGAACCATCTTTGATAACACTTGAAACGATGAATACGGCATTAATGTCACTTGCTAAACTGTTTGAAGTACTAGACTCAAAAGTAAATCTAATTCATACTAATTTAGGAAATATGGCCGACTGGCAAAAAACATGCAGCGATTTCTTGGCTGAGAGACAAGTGTCCGATGAAAGAAACTTGGCACTTTTGTCAAAGCAATTTGTAGAGATCTCTTTAATGTACAAAAGTTTAACTGAACAAGAATTTACAATGCATAAAGTCAGTGGTTCCTTGTGTTGAGGGTTTTATACACGAGATACCTTTGGAAGTGGCGGCGACAACTCCCTCGGCTTCGCAGTCGACTGTTGTTGATGTGGCGGCAAAGGCGCCTGATGCTGTTTTGCCTGAGTCAAAAAATGCTAAACCTAGCAAAGAAGCGTATACGATCTTTGTGAAAAATGCCACAACTCAGAAAGGCGAACATAGGACTAACTTGAAGAAAACAAAAAATCAAAAGTCCAAAGGTGTGAGTGAGAGTGGACAAACAAGACAGTTCTTTAAATAACTGTCCAGCCAGTGAAATGCTCCACAGTGGCAGCTAATGCTATGACTAAAAAATATCTAAATCAGACCCAAGAAAGAGAAAGGAACATAAAAAATGGAGATAATATGCCCCAAGTTGATCTAATACACTCCCCATTAGATAAGTTGGTACAGGCTGTAGAGGGTATGAAAATTACAAAGAGAGTGTGTTGTTTGATACTCAACCTGTTCTCACGCTCAAAATTATGGCAGCAAGCAATGGTGAAAAATCTGAATTCATACAGAACAGACAAGAACTTAGAAAAGCTGTGGACGATTATATGAGTCAATTTCATTCAGACCCGATTGTGAATCACCCGCTAGTCCAACTGTCTTTTTCAAATGAGAACAAGCCAAGACTGGGTAATAAAATAAAAGCAAATTCTGCGAGTTTGCTTACTAGGCCTGAAATTAAGATTACAAATGCAAAATTGCCTGAAAAATCTGCATTATCTGACATTCAGGATAATTTGCAAAATGATATTCTTAGTACAATTAAAGATTGTTTAGTAGCTTTAACCACGGAACAGAAGATACTTCAATCTTCTATGAAAACCCTGATTATAAATAAATCTGACTCAATAATTGCTCCCGATGAGAGAATGATTTCCAAGAATGTATCATTTAAACTGCCAACAGAAGAAAAGCACTGCAGTTGAGGTATGCACAAAGGCTAGCTCTAAGAACATAAAGCCGCCCCAAATACATTCATTTTTTCTTAGCTGCCCCGGTGGTCCATTTTCTGTTTACACTGTGAATAGAATGAGTATTCTACAGCTATTTTCTGACATTCCCTGTCTAGAAGATGTATCTTCAGGGGATATTCAGCAGGTTGAATTCCCTGATGATAAAGATCCAACTGTATCTCGTCTCTGGATAAAGTCTTGTATTATCTATAATACAATCTGGTCTGCAAGATCTGCTCTTTATGATTTGGGATTCACATTAATTCGTACTACAAAAGAGAGCCTTTCTAACGAGACTCTGCAGCAGTCTGGAAAGCAAGGAGATAATACTGATTGCACCTCGGCCTTAGCTTGTCATTGTAAGAAAACCTAACTAGCACCTGTTGATCCTTGTCCTCTGACTCATAAAATAGCCATTCTGAGTTGGAACACCAGAGGACAAACACTTACTGAACAATTCCAACTGTTCACTAAAAAATTATGCTTTACTGTTATTGCAAGAAACATGGATTAGTATCCCACTATCATGGGATAATCATTATGTTCACTTACTTCCTGCGGTAAAAGGTCAAAAAGGAAGACCAATGTCTGGCCTTGCTACCATCTCTAATATTGTTACTACAAACAATATAGCAGACTGGCCCCCTCCGAATTCCTTTTTGCAATGTTCAATAATAGTGATCCAGAACACAAGATTTGCAATAGTTAACATATATTGGAATCCAATGGCAATTCTAACTCTTTTTGCTTAAAGATTTGAATTTACTTCTGGAGAAAATCATTATTACTCAAAATATTGACCATGTGATTTTAGCCGGTGACTTGAATATTCATCTTCTATCCTCAAGGAAAAAGATTCGGAACGGGTCACGAAGTGGCTTGAGTTTGTTCAGACATGGGATCTAATAATGCTAAATGGAGCTTTGGAGACTGATACTTAACCTTCTCACACCTGGTTAAGTGGAACACAAAGGGCAACGATTGACTATGTGCATGTGGATAGAGGATTATTCGCAAAAATCACCAAGTTTTCTGTAGTGCCAACTAGCTCTAGTGATCATTTGATGCTGATGGCTGAATTTATGATTCACTCCCGACACGATTCTCTGACGCAACAAAAAAGTTGAAGAATCTAATAATAAATCCCCAACAAAATAGATCACATTGGACTAGTTCTGCGTTAGAAGCTCTCGCTGGCAGCTTAATAAAAGATCAACACCTCCTAGAGAAAGGTCTTGTTCCACTTGAGTATACTGATAAAATACGCTTATTTGCATCCTGTTCTGCATCGGTGTCAATAAGCCCGTTAATCCGCGCACCCATATATTTGACCAATCTATCAGACTCAGAAAAATGTTATTTCCGAAACAAAAAAGGCAGATTTTATCTCTTCCGGTGCAACATCGTGAGTTGTCTCTACGTAAACTAAAAACAAAGTATAAAAATTGGATGCGAGCACACAAGACAGTAATGCACCAAAATGATGGCGAACAGTGGCTGCAAGCAATTAACAACAATCATCTCAAATTTGGAAGCTGATAAATGTGGGCTCAGTACGTCCACAGTTGATATCACAGCTCAATGGTGTATCTGAAAAGAGTTGGGTCAGTTATTTCTCAAACATTTATGCCCCCCCCCCACAAAATAGCCTTGTACAATTATCTCATGACCTGGCAAATACTGTTTTTTCGATCGAGTTTGACCATGAAGATGTGCTATTTTACATAAACATGGCCAGTTCTTGAAGAGCTCCTGGCCCTGACGGCTTATCAAACTTCGTCCTAAACAGAACCCGGTGCGCTGTGGGCTTCAATCTTGTATGCTGTCTTTCAAGCCATACAAATAAAACAAAGTGTTCCTCCCGTCCTGGTGCAGAGCTATTACTGTACCAATATACAAAAAAGGAGACCGAACAAATCCGGCTAGCTATCGTCTGATAGCTCTCCTTGATGCCCCGGGGAAGATCTATAGTAGAATTGTATTAAGAGATCTTAATGTCTGGGCAATTAATGAGAACCGTCGTGACCCTTTCCAAACTGGATTTGTTGCCGGCCTCGGCACTGCCATTAACATCACGACACTCAATGCGATTAAAGAGCTCTATGCGATAAAAAAACAACCTCTCTATTTAGCTTACGTAGATTTCCAAGTTGCATTCGACTCTGTAGATCCATATTTACTTCTCCAAAAACAAATAAAATGTGGTTGTCCTCTTTCTCTCGTATCATAAATTTGCTCCATTCAAATACCTCCATGCAGGTAAAACTGAATTTGGATGGGTTATCATCTGAAGTAATTCACACTGACCGCGGCTTGAAACAAGGCTGCATACTTGCGTCTACTTTATTTAACTTGTTCATATTTGATTTAGGAATTGAATTTATGGAAGCATTGCATGATGCACCAAAACTTAGAAATCAGATCATTGCATGGCTGCTTTATGCAGACGATCTCGTGCTCTTATCACAGACGTCGAGTGGCCTGCAAAATATGCTTAAGAAATTAGACCAATATGTTGTTAAAAATAACCTAACCTTAAATTTGGAGAAAACCCAAATTATGGAGCTGGGAAAAAGTCAAATGAGGCAAAGGAAGCACTATGACTGGTTTCTAAAAAAGCAAAAACTGACTATGGTCAACGAATAGAAATATCTTGGCGTTACATTCAATAATTCCATTGCAAACAAACCTCAGCAAATTAACAAATGGTAAATTGACTACCTTAATCTCGCAAGCTAAGATCCTTCAGTATAAGTATGGTAAATTCTCATGTGCACACATCCTAATATTTTACCAGCAAAAAGTAGTTCCCATTATCACATATGGGGCTGAGGCTTGGTTTCCCCAAAAACCTCGCTATTGGAATAAAATAGAAGCAAAGTTTTGGAAAAGAGTAATGAATCTTCCTAACTCGGTTCCAACTGCTCTTCTTCGTTTCGAGCTAGGTAACTTATCTATAAACATGCAAGTTTCGTGGAAGAGATGTTGTCTTTTTTCGAAAGTGTATACTGGTCTAGCTAATAACCTGCTCACAGTATTGGGAAACTATTTAATGCGATCCGAGCATCCATTCCCTTTGAAATGGAGAACTGCTGTAATATCAGATATGACTGAAGCGAACATCTCGTTGGATCTTTTGCTTAACAATCCCATCAAAGCTAAACTTAATTATATCAACTGGATTGGCACCTTAGTCAACAAAGATATCTACAACTGAAAGATTTTGATAGAGCACTCTTTGGACATAAAAAATTTCGGCAGGCTGCTGATTACTTATTGAAATGTCCCTCATTTAGCTTAAGAAATCAGATATCAAGGTTTCGTTTGAACTTATGGCCTACAAATCAAATATTACTGAGAAGAGGTCTTATCCAAGTGGAAAATTCGTACTGTCGATTTTGTAAGGTATCAGAAACCAAAGAAACATTAAGACATATACTAATTGTGTGTGTTGCCTTGGAAAAGCAGAAATTGTCATTAACAAATTAACACGATTACATCACATAACTCGGTCAAATGAGGAACTATGGCATGAGTTATTTGCTACACCAAAAATCTCACTAAGAATAGCTGCCATTCAATTCTTAAACACAGTAATTTACACAGCGTGACTTGAGAATTAGCTTGATATAATGCTGCCTTATTATTTCTTACTGACTGGACTTTAGATACCTTAAGTATTATAGTATGTAAGGCTGTATATGTTGTTTTAACAAAGGAAATGGGGTTGTTATATATCCCAGGAAATTTCCCTGTAATGTAGGTTATATTTATTTTTTTAATAGCTCTTTGTCTTATGTTAATGCTATGATGTGATGTGAATATGTTAATGTGATAACCTTCACTTGCCTTTTTATCACTATTGTGTATTTATTGCATTTAACTCTTTCTATAAAATATCTGTTTTGAAATGTTAACAAACCAAAATAAAAAAAATAAAATAAACAAAAAAAAAGAATAAAAAGGTGCACTCCTTAAAACAAAAGCAGGGTCCGACCTTCCTGGCTATCCGGCCCACTGTAGCTCTGTACAGGAAATTCAACCAGACGAGGGGTCCTGGCTTATAGTTTGGGCGAACTGGTTGGTCACATTAGCTCAAGGGAAGAAGTTTCCTGGAGGATCTTCTCGATCGTTGGATTCGGAGATTTGAACTTTAAGCAGGGGTTCACCGGGAGGTCCAGTCGTGGTAGGGGTCGTCTTCTTCCAGTTCCTCGTTGGTTCTTTAGTTCCAGTAGTGACTCTGCTCTTCCAGTCCCAGAGACCTGCTTTTTATGCAGTTTTCCCCCATTCATACAGCTTGGCTATCAATCACACAGCCAATCAGACAAGAGTGTGACTTGGGTTACTACAGCAACCCATGGCAGTGGTCTGAAGATCGCTCCCTCACAACCTGCCTACCTAGACTATCAGGCGCATTAAGGAGGACTGCTGTGCAGAAGCCCGCGAAAAGACAGCGAACAAAGGAATCATCCTCGGTTTGGCGCGCAGAGAAAAACACGAGAAAGACTAACAAAGAAATGGTGAATAAACCCAGCCAGAAAAAAAATAAAATGTATTTGGTCAAGCGGGTTTATGTTCGAGGCTAATATAATAGCCTTGAACAATACCACGTTTATATAGTATAATCGCAGTAGAATAATTAGGGTAGATACCACTGCCACCAGCCAAGTCTTAATGTTAAGGGAGCGAAACAAGGCTACAAGAGGCACAGACAGAAAGGGAGAAGAGTTAACCCTTTCCAATACTCCATGTAAGATGGGTGTACTGGGTCTGTGGTTTAAAGTGACTATATAAAGTTAATGGCAACTTTACCTGTTTCTGGGGGACAGTAGTGAGTCCCGGAAAAATTGAGTCAGTGGGAAGTCTCAAAGACAACCCTGTGTCACTGCACTGAAGGTGCTGTGTAACGTGTAACACAAAAAGTGGTGCACATGGAGTAGGTGAGGCTCCAGTGCCCAAGATCACACAACCAGTAGAAATGCACGTAGCAAAACACATTTAAGAGTGGGAAAAAAGCCCCACACTCTTACCAGGTGAAAAAAATAAATCCTAGAAATCCAGCAAAGCTGCTGGGGGACTCTTTCACCACTTCACCTGGACCGCCTCGGCCTTCTAGGGCAGGTCGGTCGCCTTTTCTTGCACATTCATCTTCTCAGCCTTTTCCCGCAGCTTCACCGGGTTAGCCAATTTCCTCTTCAAGGTAGAACTGGAGCAATGGCTGGAGATGGAGGCAGATGGTGAAGATGAATGTGCCCTGCCCATTGCAGGACCCCGACAGAAAGATTCGCAGTGCTTGGCCTTGTCTTGGGCTCCCACGGATGGAGCACCCGAAAAAATGACTTAGAAGCCCGCTCCTCGGACCGGCCGGTCCTGGGTGAGGAATGCCCCTGCTTGGCACACGGGGTAGAGGGCTTGGTGCTAAGTCAAGCCGCCAGTCTACTGGGATGATCATTCATGGTTCGCTTGGAGATCCAGAGGCAGATTTCACAATCTGCTTCCCTGTGGTCCAGATGGAGACAGAGGCACTGAAGGTGTTTGTCCTCTACAAACACGTTCCGCAGTTTGCACCTGGAGCAGAGCTTCCCTCTTCTCTTCAGACATGGTCCGGCGTGCGGAGTAGGCCCCAGGGCCTCCTGAAATCTTCGATGAAACTGACGATTTTTGCCCTTGAGGGGTGTTGAAATTCACCGACAACCGGATCCGCGCTTGTCGGCTGATGGAGAGAAAGAGTACACGGGCTCCGTTTGACAAAAATAGGACTTACCTGAAAAAGCGTAAAAAACTTAGAATAGCTCACTGAGCAAAACACGAGGACTCCCAACACTTGAACGTGCAGTAAAAATCTGAAGATTGCTGCCAGAGGAGGGGCTTAGGGAGAAGGTAGTGATTGACACAGGGCAGTATGACCCAGAGTACAGCGATTGGTTTAGAGGAGAAATACAGTTTGGAAGTGAAAGTGAAACTTTTTTCTTTTACTGAGGATTCCCAGCCTGATGGGGAATATGCATGAGCATGTGAATCCATGACAGACCCCATGCTGGAGAAACTGAAAGAACACCCTAATTTGGGGGTACTGTGGTTGCTATGGAGGAAGGGCAAATTTACTGACAACTTATCTTCTTGGCCATCAGTTTGGGGTATCGATGTGGATCTGGGCCGGCAGGTTTTTCGCAACTCGCAAGCATGGTTGGACAGGGGTTTAGAGAGAGCGGGCAGCTGTTTGTAGACAGTGTTTCTGGAGCATGATGTGATTAAACAGGTGGGGGGGGGCTTTGATAAAATCACCATCTTTCAACATGTGTGTCTAAAAGGGATATTTACAGACAAGAACTGGTGATATTAACTGAAGCGCTCACTCACCTTTTAAGAGGGTTATTGATGCCTCAAAAGCTAAGAGGGTACCTTATCCAGGATTTACAAGATGTTGAATGTGGCAGATATGAGGGGAAGACAACATTAAATAAAACACTGGAATCAGTTGGGGATCTGTTGGAATGGATGGAGGTCCAAAGAGCTTCTTCTACTGGGCCCCCCACCCCCGCAGATGCTGCTGTGGCTCTAAACATAGGGCAGCGATATTTTCAGATATCCCAGGATGCAGGAGCCCATGTTCAGGGCTGAGAGAGTGGGGGTGGCAAAGAAATGGAAGAACTCAGTTGTCTGATAAAGCGGATTGGCTATTGAAAATGAAGGAAAAGTAAATATTAACAGCGCTAGTTAATGATCATATGGGATCCTTTAGAGATGAATGGGAACCAGTGATATGTAAATGGGGATGGGATGTACACTAGTGGGGTTGGGGGTGGCCCCTCCCATGACCTCTGCGTTGTCCTCTAGGATAGCCCTGGGAGGGCGGACTGATTATTTCCCCAGGAGGAGCCCTGGTATTGACTGTATTTGGACCCCCGTTGAGAACTTGGACTGCGAAAACAGCAAAGATTGCCATTAGCCCTTTGGCCAGGAGGTTTGTTGGGGAGTTGGCCCAACGATTTAAGTGCGTCATACTCGTCTTTGGCTGTCTTAAGGGCATCTTTGATGGCCTTGTCGAAGCGCACATTGGGTTCAATAGGCATGTTGATTAGGGTGGCCGGCGTTTCTGGTCTGAAACCAGATTGCTGCAGCCACGCATGGCGTTTAATAACAGTACTCTGAGAAATGATTCTTCCGGTATTGTCCGCCGCGTCAAGGTTGGTCTTAAAGTAGACAGCTTGAAACTGCCCTCCCTTCTGCAGCCACCTGTGCTAGCTGGGCCTTCAGTGGTTCTGGGGCTGACAAAAGTAAAGTCAACACTTCCTCCCATTTGTGGCAGTTGTAACTGGCCAAAAGGGTTGCATTGTTCGCAATTCTGGACTAATAAGCCGTAGAGGAGGCAACCTTTCTACCCATGGTGTAAATCTTTTTGCTTTCCTTGTCGGGTGGGGCCTCAGAGGAAGCAAGGGGGGGTACTCGCTCTTTTCCTAGTTGTAGTTACAACTAACAAGTCTGGCTTCAGCTGCCCTCTAGTATACAATGGGTCTGAAAGTGCAGGGTTAAATAGCTTTTCTACACGTGGGTTTACAGCCTGTGTAAGGTTAGGGGCTTCTAATGACGGTAGTATCCTGCGCTGTACTGACTTGAGTCGAGTAATAAACTGCACAATTTTTTTTTTGTCCCAGAGGATCTGTTCCACAAAGTCCTTATCCTCCTGTACCTCCTGGGTGTCAATTTGAAAGTGCTCCATCGCCCTGGCTAGCACTTCATTAAGAAGGGATTGGTTAGGAGTGCTCCCAGGGCCGCCAGCTATAACCAGATTATATCCTAAAATATGAACTAATATTTTCACAAAAAACAATACATACAGGCAGCGGAACCCCACTGCAACAGTATGCAGAGGTGTGGATTTGAATCGTGGTCCAGATTGGTAGATTCATGCCGGCGAAGTACGGAGGCAACTGACAGCAAGAGCTGCCCAAGATGGCCGACGCGACCATGAGACGAGCAGGAGCGGCGTACGAGGGCCAGGACTGAGCCGCGACAGACACCCTATAACCCATCTCTCCGATCGGTGCTGCTGTGAAAGCCCTGGGGAGAACACACTGCTGCATACTGACAGGGGCTCTATATGCAGATACTGTTGACCCCGTGGAATCAAGCAAAAGTGCATACGCTGCGTTATATAACGAACGCGCACAGCCTGAAGCGGCGACATAGGTGGAAACGGAGCCCGGAATTGGCGACCGCCAGTCGTGGGACTCGGAACAATCTGCCCGTGCCTCCCTCGCTGCAACGTCCCGACGAGGAATGGGAACCGCCTACGGTGTATCCTGACAAACGGGCTAACCAAACGAAGCCCCAACGCCGGACATAGCCTGGACCTCTGGGCCACTACGAGAGTAGAGCACCACTGAGCACATCGGGACACCTGAATCCATGCTACGGGGCGAGGAGGGGGTCAGCAAAAGCATGAGAGCACCACCGAACGGAGACACGCTGAATATCCTGAAGCCGCTGCACGGATCTCGTGCCCGCTCCCCCGGCCAACACCCGAAAACAAACCCGGAGCATCAGGATGGTGACGGGACCCAGCTATAATACCCATGTCCCTGGGGGGGCACACAAAGTAATCCCGCTCGACCGAGGAGAGTTTAAGAGGCAAAACGTTTGAAGGTTGGCTGTCTCTGGGAAGGTAACGTTTGACATCAAGCGGCTGCACTTAAAGCAATGATGCTGCCGGGTGTAGCATCGCCTAAGAACTTATAACATACTGGGACGTTGGAGCTTTACAGTGCAGCACTCTAAGCAACCATTTCGGAAGGTTATGCACAGTCAATGCAATCGTTAAACAATGCGTGCTGCTTACCCCTATGGGAATGCCTGAGTACCCTGAATAGTTAGACCCACATCTGCCTGATTATGAATAAAATTGCAAGGCACGGCAAACGCTTCCTTACTAACCGTGTGAAAGGCAGGAGATGCACACTTGTGAGATACATGTTGTAATATGCATTTTAGAACATAACCCGCTGCAACGAAACATACCCTCAGTGTGCTATAACCCTGATAACCGGAGGTTTAACTGGCTACAATTGTTGTCCCGATGACGGGCACAGATAGGAGAGATGAGAGGACATAGATGACAATTCAGTGAATTTCTGGAAAAACCACGAATTGGCCTGTGAACATTACCCGCAAGTGAAAATAAAAAGCAAGCAACATTGGTAGGGACTGCAGTGGCACCTCCTCTGCGAGAACTAGGGGCAGCATCAGAGTCGGCATATATATCATCGCAATACTGGCACAACTGCGCTCAATTTGCCATCATAGAATCACCATTGCCAGCACATAGTCCTGCTTTTGGTTGACAGTCCTAGTCCTGAGCTACATACCAGCCTGCTGGTTATAGAAAGGAAGTTTCTTCAACGCGCTATACTCACTGAAGAGCCTGGCATGGGTACAGATGAGAACAAAGAAAACACTACACAAAAGCAAAATGGAACAATATATGACGTCCCCTCCGACTCCTCTGCCAGAACAAGACAAAACTGCTGATGCACGGGACGCTGAAGGCAATCTCTCTCAAGGACATGATGAACGCCATAGCCGGCTCCAGGTCCTCTATGGAGAAAGAAATGGATATCATTAGCACGGAAGTATACCTCCTACGCCATGACTTGCAGAAACTTACCTCCCATACGGCAGAGGCTGAAACCTGCATATTGGAGACAGAAGAATGTTTACAATCTATGGGCCTGCAGATGACTGGGGTATTGAAACGCATGAAGACACTGGAGGAACGGGTGGAGGAGGGAGACTCACGACGAAATAATATTTGAATACTTGGGCTGCCTGAGAAAACTGAAGGCCCATCCATGGAACTGCATTGGCTGTCCGATCTGTTCGCCCCAAAGACTTTCTCGAAATTCTTTTTTTCCGTCGAACGAGCCCATCGTGTACAGACTGGCAGACCAGTTCCTGGAGTGTCACCACGTATGTTGATTGCCAAGATCCTAAACTACAGAGATCATGACACCGTGCTACAGATGGAAAGGACCAAAGGCTCTCTAACTTACAATGGCTCCAAAACTGCATTCTTCACCAGGGAAGTACAAAAAGCACGGCAATCCTTAAACTCGCTCAAAAGACGTTTAGATGCTAAATATGGTCTGCTATTCCATGTGCAGTTGAACATCTACCACAATGGTACGACCGTACACTTCACAGATCCGGAAAAAGCATGGAACTGGGCGGAACGCCACCTGTAAGGTGACTGGAGGCTGACGAGCAGACAGGAAAACGGGCGAAATAGACCGCGCCCGGACAGATCGCCACGTGCACGGCCACTGCAACAAGAGGAGATTCCCCAAATGGACGAAGAATAAAGGCGGACAACTATACTTCAGCAACACTACGGCTACTTTCAGAAGGAACATGAGACTATGCCAGCACCTGGTCTGCAAAGCGCTATTGAACCCTCCTGTACTGCAGAAAGCTGGCAGCCCACAGCAAACCACCCCCGAGAATTTCTTTAAGAAGAAAGTGAGCAACAATTATTTACCTGCTCCGCCCGCAGTATCCTTGATGCTATGTTGACAGGGGCCAACAGGAGTTTGGTTATTTGTTAGAAAGTTTGGTTTTTGAGTGGGCAACAGATGCTTCAGTTGGGGATGGAGTATAGGGAGGGGGGATTGGGGTTTGTATTTGTTGTTTTTGTACACACGGGTTCTATTGCTACACCACATACATGCGAGATGTTGGCAGTTCATGATGCAATATATGAAGAGCACACTTTTCATAGGATATACAGCTGTAAACAGCGGCACTCACACGAGCAATGATGTCCCCAGCCACTGCTAATGCCAAACATCTGAGACTCCCGACATGGAATGTCAATAGCTTAGTCTATAGTATCAAAAGGCGTTTGGTGACAAGATTCAAAAACAGACAGACGCCTAACTTCATAGTACTTATCGAAACACACCTAGCTGGCACGACATGCAATTGTTTCAAGAGAACCAACTACCGTATGGCGGTACATGCGGGATTCACCATTGTCTCTAGAGGGGTGCTAATCCTGCTACATAAAAGACTCCCATATACTATCTCTAGTGTGGCCCAGCATACAGGGGGGGACATATGTTTATATAAACGGAATGTTATGGAACCAAACACTTGCAGTAATAGCAATATATTCTCCGCCAGCCCTCATATTCGCTTTAATAGAAGATGTCACGCCAATTCTGACAACTAATGCTGCAGACACTTGGATAATTGGGAGTGGGGGGGATTTTAAGGAGGTCATGAATGTAGAACTAGACCGCACGCACATTAGAGGGAGAAACCACACTAAACGAGCTACCTTTGCTGCTGTACTGGGTCTGAGATATATGGCGGAACATGCACCCAGATGCGCGTGAATACTCATTTCACCCGGGAGCACAAGCTTCGCTTTACCGATTAGACTACTTCTTTCTGCCTATACAGGATATCCATAAAGCAAAAACACTACACTGCTCCCCCGGGCGTTTCAGACCACTCACCGCTCCTGATGGATATTGAAACGGAAAGGCCCCGACCCCCTCCGACATGGCGTCTTAATTAGTACTTGGGTTGCCGGAACTAATAGAAAAGATACGTATAACTACCAACACATATTTTGAGTTAAATACAGGGTCCGTAGACAGCCCAGGAATACTTTGGGAAGCATATAAACCGGTCCTTCGCGGAGATATCCTGGCATGGACATCAACACACAAAAAGGCTCACAGGTAAGAAAGATGAGGCTGAACGGGAGGTAGCGCGAATTGAGGCACAATACTTAAATGACAACTCACCCGAGACAAATAGAGCCCAGATTCTTGCACAGAAAAAAACTGCGTAACACTAGATTGCACCAAACAGGCCCACAGATCGACGAGAGCGAGGCTGTACGAGACTGGCGATAAAGCTGGAAAGATGCTAGCGTGGTTAGAGAAGCGAGACGCATGGCGGTACCAGCAGGTTCGGCATATAAAAACTGCAAATGATATCGACCGACCAAGACATCGCAGAATGCTTTGCATCCTATTACGCGGAGCTGTATGGAGCCCCCACCAGCCTCATAGACACCACAATATTAGAGGAGGTCAGTCTCCCCACATTAAACAACAACCAAAAAGCCTAAGAGGAACTGAAGGCTGCTATCTCGCAACTTCAAACAGGGAAGATCCCGGGGCTGAACTGTCTCCCGATTGAAATATGGAAAAAAATAGAAGAGGATAAAATAGCCTTGCACCTGATCCAAATGTTTGTCCACTCGAAGGAGCAAGGGATACTCCCCGTCTAATCTGCGAAAAGCCAGCATAATAGTAATACCAAAGGAGGGTAATCCACCAGATGAGTGAGAGTCATATAGACTGATCTCACTAATACAGTGAAACTAAAATTCTGGCCAAAATACTCGCCAATAGATTACAGGGTGTAATCACATCCCTGGGTACATCCGGACCAATGTGGCTTTATGCCAAAGAGGTCCACACGGATGAATATCCGTAGGCTCCACCTAGCACTCGAAAAAGCACCAGCCCTACAGGAGTCTCTGGCACTGCTGGCCATTGATTTCGAAAAAGCCTTTGATTCAGTTCACTGGGAGGCGCTGTGGAGAATAATGCAAAAAATGGGCTTTGGAGAACAATTTATAGGCTGGGTTCAACTATTATATAACTCCCCTGAAGCTGATGTGCGAGTGAACGGATGGTCCTACCGTAGCATTAAACTGGGAAAAGGGACAAGGCAAGGTTGCCCTCTAGCAGCCATGCTATTCGTATTAATAATCAAGCCCCTGGCAATAATGTTAGGTGCACGGACATGGTCAGGCTTCCGATGGGCCCAGGACTGGGAAGACAGTCTCCCTATATGCTTACGACCTACTGATCTACCTGGGTAATCCAGCTGTCTCCTGTCCTGTAGTCACACAGATACTGGTAGAATAAGGAAGATTCAGTGGTTTGATGGTAAACTGCAGTAAATCGATACTGTTCCCCGTCAAAGGTGTGGACTGTATACCACTTGAGGGCTCCACATATCAAACCGGAACGATTCTGGTATTTAGGCATCCAGATCACAACCAAACATGAAGACTACATCAGGAACTTGTACCCGATCATGGTCAGATTTTCAGAAGACGTGAGCCACTGGATAGCACTGCCGCTAATGTTATTAGGTAGAGCAGCGCTTTTCAAGATGCTAGCACTTCCCCGTTTTCTATACATTTTACAAAATGCACCATTACATATTCCCTCAGCTGAATTCCGTAAAATTGACAAAACCCTGCGGAAACCACTATGGGGGGGGGGGGGGGGTTCACCCAAGAATACCTTTATGAACGCTCCAGCGCTCAGTGTGGGAGGGGGGAGTCAGGCTTCCACACGTACAAATGTATTACTGGGCGAGTCAGATGGCGGTTATAAATGATGTGTTACATGGAAGTACTGAACTACAGCATATCCGAGCGGATGTGGCCGCAAGACACGGCGCAACCCTGCTAGAAAGCCTCTACTATGTCACAAACCACCCTCCTCCCCGAACAATGACAACCCAAATAACACAGATCTGGGTAGAATCACATAAATGTATAGGATGGGGCAACAGAATCACTCCGTTAAAACCATTATGGAGGAACACGTTCCTCTCCGAGCTCCATAAGCTCCCGAAATGGCCGAATTGGGAATTGGCAGGGATATCAAAGATCAGCGATGTGATAGAGGAAGGAAAACTTGTACTTTTTACAGACCTATCCACCAGTTTTAACCTCCCAGCGACTGAGCAATATCATTATACACAATTGACCCATGCACTCCGAGCTCATATGCTAGACCTCTCCAACCTACCCAAGTACACCGATAGAGAGAAATATCGTTTTGGACAGTGTGAATATTAAAACCACATCAGTCACGTATAATGAAATTTCCTCTTTTGCGACGGAGCTTTGTAGCTTGAAAGCCAAATGGGAAAGCGACATTGGCCCATTGCTCCCCGAGGACTGGACCACGCCCTTAATGTATCCCTGCGAAGACAGCAATTTTAGCCAGGATCACGCTTATACAACTGAAAACGCTGCACAAGATATACTATCTACGAGTAACACTATCGCTGGGGCAGGAGCTCAGACTCAAAATGCCTGTGCTGCAAACAAGAGGAAGGCACTTTCTTTATATTCTCTGGGAATGCCCTCAAATACGAATGTTCTGGCATAAGTGCTGGCAGTCATGGGGCGATTGATCCCTAGAGAGCCGAAGTTGTTAATACTCTGAATTAAGGAAGAAGGAAAACGTTACTTACCTGTAACTGTTCTCCAGCATGGGTCTGACATGGATTCACAAGCTCATGATTATTCCCGGTCATCAGGCTGGGAATCCTCGGTAAAGAAAAAATCAGTTTCAGTTTCGTTTCTGAACTATCTTTCTAATAATAACCAATCACTGGTCTTTGGGTCATACTGCCCCCCAGCCAATGACTGCCATCTACGCAAGCCCTTCCTCTGGCAGCCATCTTCAGATTTGGTAGCACATAAAGTGGCAGTAGGACCAAGAGAATAGCCACAGAGGGATTGTATGGAGGGTTCGCATGTGAATCCATGCCAGACCCATGCTGGAGAACAACAGTTACAGGTAAGTAACTTGTTCCTTCTCCAGCATGGAGTCTGTCAGGGATCACATGCTCATGAATACAAGAATATATAGCAGTACACACATGCACAACCACGGGAGGTGGCAAGGCTCAACATTAAGCATCTCTTACCTCCTCACCAGGCTCACCTTCAAGCGAACAGGTTGCGCAGCACTGCTTGGCCGACTATGGACTCCTCCCTGGAATCCCGGTTGATGCAGTAGAATTTCGTGAAGGTGTGAGTCGACCTCCACGTAGCACCCCTGCAGATGCCCAGCAGGGGCACACCAGACAGGAACGCCATAGTAGTAGCGATTGCTCTGGTCGAATGGGCTCTGACGGCCGGCCAACGGTCGGTTTGCCAATCGGTGACAGTGCATGATGCAGCCGGAGAGCCATTTGGAAATGGAAGCCTTGGAGAGGGCCTTCCCTTGGTTCACATTACCAAAGTTCACAAACAGTTGTGATGTCTTCTGAAAACTCTTTGTGCGGTCCACATAGAACTTCAGCGCTCTAGCCACATCCAGCGAGTGCAAAGTCCTCTCAGCCGGTGACCAAGTGAACGGGAAAAAAACAAGCAACACCAAGGGCACGTTGAGATGGAAGTCCGACGGCACCTTGGGCATGATGGAGGGGTGCGTCCTCCGTACTACCCTCGTCTCATGGAATGTCAGATACGGAGGCTTAAAGGAGAGGGCCTGGGGCTCTCTCACTCGTCGTGCGGAGGTGATGGCCACAAGAAACGCTGTCTTCCACAATAGGAATTTCAGCGGCGCCGAATGCAGAGGGTCGAATGAGCCTGGTCAGCACCACATTGAGCACCCACGCCGGGGCCTTCACTGGCGGGAACGACCGGAACAGTCCTTTCATGAACTCCTTCACCAGGCCTGAGGCCACAGCGACGACCGCCCCGGAGTTCTGGTGTAGCGGGAGATAGCGGCCAGATGAATTTTGATGGAGGCATGAGACAGCCCCACCTTAGCTAGCGACAGCAGGTACAGTAGCATTTGAGGGGCTGTAATCTGTAGAGGGTTGATCTTCTGTGCACGGCACCACGGCACCAGACAGAGAACCTCTTCTGTTTATGTGCATAGCACAAGAGTCGAGCAAGCCCTGGCCTTGGCAAGCACCTCCTTGCAGTCCACCGGGATATCAGCCTCCGAACTCTAGTGCTGCAGGAGCCGGCCCTGTAGGTTCAGCGATCCTGGGTCGTGATGCAGGATCGCGCCTCCTTCCCTAGCGAGATCTGCGTCCGTCGGCAGCTCGACTGGAGGGTATGCTGACATGTCTAGAAGGTCCGGGAACCATATCTGCCTCGGCCACGCCGGTGCGATGAGGATCATCCTGCACCGGGACCATCTGAGTTGACGGATGAGTCGCAAAAGCAAGGCGGCAACACATAGAGGAACAGGTCGTAGAGGAACCCCCCCCACCCCCCATGTTCCCCGGCTGGGAAAACCTGCTGGCAAAACCTCCGGCACTTGGTGTTCGTCGCTGTGCAAACATATCAATCTGGGGGTTGCCCCCACCTTCGGAATTTGAGATCTACTTGATCTTGTCGAAGCTCCCACTCGTGGCAAGAACACAGCTCCCTGCTGAGTGAGTCAGCGACTGTGTTCTTCACTCCTGCCAGGTGAAAGGGTACTAGGAACATCCCCTGGGCGACAGATCCTGCGCTTCATTGGAGAGTCCGGGGATCTGGTGCCCGGCTGCTTCCATATGTAGAACATCGTGGTGGTGTTGTCGGTGAAGATCCGTACCACTTTTCCCTTGAGGGAAGGACCGGAGGGCCCAGAGCTTCAGGACATTGATGTGCAGCAACCTCTCCTCCGGGAGCCAGAGGCCTCTTGCGTGGTGATCTCTGGTGTGAGCGCCCCATTCCTCCACGGAGGCGTCCGACGTCGCAGTCTCCTGATGCGCTGGGGTCTGGAAGGCCATGCCCGCCGCGAGGTGCACGCGGGTGCCCCACCACCGGATCGCTTGTCGGAAAGCCTTGTTGAGGAAGATCTGGTCTTAGAAGCTTCCCGCCACTTGTATCCGATGGGCATCGAGGAACTCCTGCAGCGGCGCATCCGCAACCTGCACAGACGCACGAGGTAGATCCTTGACGACATCATGCCGAGCAGGTACTTGATGGACCTCACCCTGGCAACTTCCATGGTCAACAGCCGTTGTACCTTGCCCCGGATGGATTTTATCCTCTCTTCAGACGGTGAAACTAGCCACGCCACTGTGTTGAGCCTGACTCCCAGGAACAGGGCATCCTGTGATGGCACCAAGCAGGACTTTGCATAGTTTATCGAGAACCTCAGTTCCGTGAGCAGGACAACTGTCCTTGCAGTGTGGTGGACAGCGAGTTCTCTTGATTTGCTTGGATGAGCCAATCGTACAGATAGGGGTAGACGTGGATCCCCTGGAGGCGCCGCCACCGGTGCCAGGCACTTGGTGAAGACCCTTGGTGCCGACTTCAAACCGAAGGGCAGTGCCTTGAATTGAGAGTGTCGTCCCAGGAACACGAAGCGCAGAAACTTTCGATGCCCTTTGTGTAAGGGGATGTGGAAGTACGCATCCTCCAGGTCCAGCGATGACAGGAAGTCCCCTTCTTCCAGCTGTCCCAGCACGTGCTGAAGAGTGACATCCGGAATTTGAGATTTGATGCATTTGTTGAGGAGGCAGAGGTCTGAGATGGGGCGCCAGCTGCCAGTCTTCTTTCGGACGAGGAAGTACAGCGAGTATACTCCGCAGCCCCGGGGTCTCTTTGGGACACGCTCTACCGCACCCTTTTCCAGCATCGCTCGTACCTTCAGAAGTAGCTGTGGAATGTGGTTCTTTTTCCTGGCCACCGGTGGAAAGTGTGGGCACTTCCTTTGGAACTCCAGAGTGTGCCCGTGGGCCAGGGCCTCCAGCACCCAACGGTCGGCGGAGATTGATTTCTACACGCTAAGTTAACCAGCCGCCCTCCCACCGAGGTGCTCGGGTGGGAGCCTGACGTCACTGCCGGTTCAATCCTGCTTCTCCGAGGCCTAGCCACCTTGGGCCCCTTGGCAACAACGATGTCCATCAGGCTTGCTGCGGCCTCTGTAGGCTTCCTGCAATGAAGAGCAGGCCGCTTGACGGTACGATGAAGAGCTGCCGCCGAATCCTTTGGAGGCAGCTTGAGACTTGCCTCCGGAGGTTCCGAAAGGACGGCTGTCGCCGATTAAGCGTGCCCAAGGCACGGGCCGTCTCGGTGTCTGCCTTTATGGCCTGCAGTGACTCGTCCACCGCCTTACCGAAAAGGTTGTTCCTGTCAAAGGGCATGTCCAATACCCTGGTCTGTATGTCCTGACAGAAGTCGGTGGCCATGAGCCAACCGCGCCAGCAAAGGCAAACGCTGTTGCCCATCTGGCAAAATCCGGTGTAGGCGATGTCCGTGGCTACCGTGATGGCTTGGTCCGAATCCACCTCGCCCGCTTGTAGGATTTCAAGGGCTTGCGCCCTCTTGTTGTCCGGGACGAAGTCCTGGAGAGGGGTGATTTTAACCACAGCTCCCTATCGTAGCGGGCCACGATAGCGAGAGTGTTGGCCGCCTTGATGGTCGTCGCTGCCGACGAGATGACCCGATGTCCCATGGCATCCAGCTTCTTCCTGTTACCATCCGGTCGGGGAAGTGGAAGTCGATGCCGTCACCCCTGCTGATTTCTTCTTAGCTGCCTTGTAGACCACCGAGTCCGGGGACAGCTGCGCCCTGTGGCACATCAGAGCGGAGTCTGGGACCCGGTACTACTTCTCGAAGGGACAGTCCTTCGTCCCAAATGTCATCTGACAGCGGGACTGAGAGTACGGTCTTCCTCTTGGCCTCTCATTGTTGAAGGAATCCCTCCTTCTGCTCTTCGGGGCATAGTTGGAAGAGCTCCAAGGCCCTGGCGATCATGGAGTGAAACAAGCCAATTTGGTCGGGAGGGGAAGCCCGGGGAGGGGGCGATGGGAGATTTGTTCAGTCGTCGCTGTCGTCCATCCCCGTCTGTCCCTGTCGTCTCAGTCTCATCCATCGGTGGAGGGGATGGAGGTGAAGGATGGAAAGGTGGGGGAGGATGGAGTCGTCTCAGCTTGGTTGGAGAACTCCCTGACGGTCCAGGCGCCGCTGGATCGTCCGCCGGAGGTAAGGGCAACCTTGTTCTCATCTCTGTGCAGAGGGTGTCCAGCACCAGCAAAAGGTCTTCCGACCTGTCCGACGGTGGTGGCATCGGTTGCAACGGGAGCATCAGCAGAGGCCTGGTGCCCTCCAATTCCTCGTCAGCCTGTCGTTCGTCAGCTCCACTCTCGCCCTCCACGTCCGCCTCGTCGGGATCCTTCCCGCAGGCCCTGACCTAGTCGAACCTCTTGTCCAGGACTGACTTGATGACAGACAGCTCGTCCTCGGAGGAGGTACCCGAGTCTGCTAGGACTACTGCGCCCCCTCCTTCTCAGCCCGGAGATTCACGGGGGTCTTTTAGATCGGTTGGAAATATGATTCCCTCTGGGATGGCAGGGAAACTCTAGGCCTAGAGGCCGTCTCCACTGGGGTCGCCTCTGCGGGCTTTGCCAGGGACACCACGTCTCCCTCAATCGAGGCCTTAGCCGGGTGAATCTGGGCCTTCACGACCTTAGGCGCATCTGAGGCCCTCACCGTGGGGGGAGGGTCACTGCCTCACTCCCCCTTGGATTTCTCCATCAGGACTGGCCGGGGCTTCTCCCTAAGCTTACCCGCGTTCTCCGAATTCCTTTTCATCGAGCCGGAACGTTGGCTTGTGGTTGACGGCGTTGGTGATGTTGCGCCCGGCCTGGCAGCCGAGGAGCCCGAACCAACGGCGGTCCATGTGCCCGCGGACTCAGTGCTTTGCCTTCTGTTGGGCACACGTTGCCGGAGCGCTCTCAAAGGTCTTAGAAGACCGCTCAGACTTTTTCTCACCTGCTGCCGGGCTCTTCGCCTCCAGCCAGTCAGCGAGTCCTTTACGACGGTCCTTCATGGTCCGGACGGACATGTTCTTGCAGAACGCACAGCCCTCCTCCACGTGCGACTTGTCGGAGTGCAGGCAGTAGAGACACCGGGATTTCTCATCTTCCTTGAAGACATTTTGTAGTTCACATCCTGGGCAGATCCTAAACAGCTTGGATCCAACGGGCGTTGAGTCTCCTTTGTCTTGAGCCATGTCCACACGGGGTAGGCATCAAAGATCTTCCGGAATAATCCAAGAAGTGAAATTCGATGAAAATCGCCCTTGAGGGGCGTACAAATTTCCGATCAACAGGGACCCGTTTCGGAAGATGAATCTGTGGAGCTTGAGGCTCGATTTGACCAAAAAAATAAGAGTAAACTCTTTGAAAAAACGCAACACGCAGTAAAAGTTCGGGAGCTAAGCACGAGGAATCCCAAAACCTGAACGTGCAGTAAAAATCTGAAGATGGCTGCCAGAGGAGGGGCTAAGGTAGAGGGCAGTATGACCCAGAGACCAGCGATTGGTGATTAGTAGAAAGACAGTCAGAAACGAAACTGAAACTGATTTTCTCTTTACCGAGGATTCCCAGCCTGACCGGGAATATTCATGAACATGTGAATCCAAGGCAGACTCCCTGCTGGAGAAGGAGAACTGTCCCGATTCGAGAAACTCTTGCTTTCGACATCTACCGGCGTTGCCAAGAGAAACATTGCACAATTATTGGGCTCAGATGCGATCCCGCAATATAACCAATGTGTGGCGGATGTGGACGCTCGCATAGCAATGGAAAGCTGAGTGTACACAGCGAGAGGCTGCCCCGGGAAAGCCCACAAAATCTGGCAGAGATGGGAACTGGCCGTAGGATAAACAAAGTGGGTGCCACTGGACACTGAAAGGTGCAAACAGACTCAGAACTGTCCAACTGCGATGATGACTCAGTATGGAGTTGATTTACTTATGGTCGTGTAGCAATTTGTAATCACCTGTGTTGTGTGTATGCGTTTAATTGTATTATGTGTTGTTTTTGAGCAAAGAAAAATACAAAAAATGGTATTAAAAAAAAAATACAAAAAAAGAAAAAAGAAGTGATTGGTTATCAATCGGAGAATCAACTATTGGAGGGTCCTGATCAATAGGTGAGTCTAGGATACATATTGGCCTCTGGGTCAGCCTCTTGGGTCCTCATCATCCCCATAACAAGGGTCTGCTGTATCATCATCATTGTACTGAGGGTCAGCTACCTCTACAATAGAGAGATCTTTGTGCTCCGATTCCGGGTCATAGAGATCTAGGACTGTGCTTTGCACTGGAATATCTGTACGAGACCTTTTAGAAGGGGGTTGAGTAGGTAGAGCAGAGATGTGACCCAGAGGCAGCTGTGGTGAGGGGAGTGGAAACTAAGTATGCAGGGTCTTTTTCGTAGAAATTGGCCGTAAAGGTAATTCTCCTCATCACCCCATCTATGTCTTATGAAGACCATTCTGCTGAATTTGGGATTACCAAGGGTTGGGAAGGAAGTCTTAAGTCCTCATCTCTGGGAGGTATTACCTTAGATTTTTTAGGCCTAGCCTCTATAGGTTTATCCTTATGAGGGATGGGCCTAGATTCTTTAGGTTTTTCCTTCTGAGGGTTTTTCCCCCTAAGAGGGCTTTTATCCCTACAAGGGCTCTTTGAGGATTTTTTTTGTGTTCTTCACCCACTCCCCACCCCCTTGGAGCACAGAGCAGTGGTTATCCAACTTTTTGGGGCCTACCATTTCATCTGACGCCGAGCGTCAACTTTCGGATGTGGGTAGGGCCGAGGCCTCATCTGCGGATGATCGGCCCTCGGAGGTAGTTTTACGCAGGACACCCTTGCAGTCTTTCGACAGTTGGGCCCTGTCATGTGGCGATCTCGAAAGAGTGCTCAGAGGACAGGGACTCAGCTGACCTTTCCCTGGGTGTCGAGCGTTGTCGATCGCTCGACCCATGTGTTCAGTCTCGATTTGGGGTTGTGTGTTTAGTGGTAGATGTTTTTGTTGCGCATCCGCCGCCGGGTGTAGTCCCCACAACAGTGCCGCCAGCCTGCCCTCCAGGGTCGGGGGCCTGCGCTTAAGTAGCTGAAGCTACCCAGTCGCCCTCACCGTCCAAAATAATGGCGTCGCTGCCATCACTGAAAGCCCCTTCTACCTCCATGGCCTCGAATTGCCTGGCGTAGTGGGCCCAGCGTTTTGTTGAGCAGTCTTGGGCTTGAAGAGCCTAGATGCTCGACAAGATCCCTCGACGTGGTCTCTTTGGAGACACAAGTTACAGACTAAACGCTTATCGACCCAGGGAAATTTACGATTGTAAAAAAAAATTTAAATGGGGTCTTGTCCATAACTATGGCGGCTGGGTGAAAGTAGTTTAGGAAAAGGGGCATATACATCCTAAAATGACCTGCCCCCCCTCCAAGGCCCGGGGTGGCCTTCCAAGGCCGAACAGTCTGTCGCAGTAGTATTTCAATGGGCAGTCTCTTGGTCTTCACTGGCGTGATGTTTCAAAAGGTCGGTGAAGTAAAGCATAGAAAAAGTGAACTATCTGTAATTGAAATAAGTAAATGGCTTTACGCCGAAAGAGGAACTCTGCTACACTCGTCCGTCTAGAATGGTGGAAAAAAACAATCCGAGGGACCTCGAAGCTTGAGGGATCATGGGTACAGTGGACGTCACACTAGGGATATTACTGGCACGCCCTGTCGACGTCCCTTTTCGAGTTTCAAACACAACTGTAATACTCTGCAGCTTCCACTAGAGGTCGGCCTATGCACAGCATGTGATCTAAGCAGATTCCACAAGCCTCAGAAATCTAAATATCTATAGATCCTTGCTGTGCCACCTGGAGGCAGAAATGCTTTGTAACAGCTGTGCTGGGATAGGGCAATCGGATGCACAATCCATGGGAGGAAGGAATACATTAGGAGAAGTTACTTACCGTAACGTTCTTTATATGGATTGTTCTCCTGCAAATTCCTCATCACATAGATATTCCCTTCCAGCTTCAGCTGCTCGGCAAAGGAGAAGGCAGACCAGCCAATAGAGGCTTATAAAACAAGGATCCCCACTGGGATAAGCAGAATTTAGAAAACACTTTTTTAAATATTTATTTTGAAACAAAGGCATGTGGCTGTTAGGCAGAGTTATATTATATTATATGCAGTACTCTTTGGGAACACTACACACAATTAAGACTACAAATGACAGTGCAATTTCACCTTTGGTACAAGCCTGTACTACACATTTATAGTGGTAGCAGTAGCGGAGCAGCCAGACTTCTCTCAAGAAATAAGTGAGCAGTACAAATAGTTACACAAAGGACAGCAATTACTATGATTCAGGCAAACACTGACTCAAGGTTTCTAAGTAAAAGAATATATACTCAACAGTTGTATAACATTTCACTATTCTAAGTAAGATCAAAATCACAATCATAAATGCACCACACCACTTCCCTTACATTCCAGACAAGTTAAGCTCACCAAATGAAGTGGGAGCAAAATGGCACTGCAGCAATTTAAAAGGGAGGGAAAGACAACGTTATTAGAAATTAGGCAACATCAACAAGTAAGTACTCTGGGCAATTGAACAAGAGAGACTACAGTGAGGAGATCAGCTAGAAAAGCCGTAGGGCCAAAGTCAATGGGTCAAAAGTCTTTTGCTCAAGATCACACAGTTCAGGGTAGTTTGCGGTAAAGTTCGTGGCACAGATTCCGGACGAGGTTGGTTGGTAGAAAAGTTAGTTCAAAGGGAAGAGAAGGACAAGCCCTCAGATTGGAGAAAGATTTCAAACACTTTCACTGCGGCTGAGCGAAACGCACAAACGGATTTGTACCTTAAAACGGAGAGGGGGCTGTAGCTGAGGCAGACGTTCCTGGTAGTTCCTGCAGGCTCACAGTTCCTGAAGCGACTGTCGGACTGATCAGAAGTAGGAAAACTAGAGGGTCCTGCACTACTCAGGGAAGAAACCAGCAGCAGCACCAAACAAATAAAAGGTGTATTCCTTAAAACCCAAGCAGGGTCCGACATCCCTGGCTATCCGGCCCACTGTACCTCTGTACAGCGAATTCGACCAGAGGAGGGGTCCTGGCTTGTAGTTTGGGCGAACCGGTGGGTCAAGGGAAGAAGTTTCCTGGAGGATCTTCTCTATCGTCGGATTTGGAGATTCAGACATGCAGCAGGGCTTCACCGGGCGGTTCAGTAGTAGGGGTCCTCTTCTTCCAGTTCCTCGTTGGTTCTTTCGTTGCAGTGGCGACTCTGCTCTTCCAGTCCCAGAGACCTGCTTTTTATGCAGTTTTCCCCCATTCATACAGCCTGGCTGTCAATCCCACAGACAAGAGTGTGACTTGGGTTACTACAGCAACCCATGGCAGGGGTCCGAAGATCCCCTCCCTCACATCCTGCCTTCCTAGACTATCAGGCACCTTAAGGAGGGCTTCTGTGCAGAAGCCCGCGAAAAAGACAACTAACAAAGGAGTCATTCGGGGTTTGGCACGTAGAGAAAAACACGAGAAAGACTTTAACAAAAAGAAATGGTGACTAAACCCAGCCGGAACCAAAATAAAATGTATTTGGTCAAGCGGGTTTATGTTCGAGGCTAATATAATAGCCCAAAACATTACCACGTTTATATAAGATAATTGCGGTAGAAAAGTTAAGGTAGATCCCACTGCCACAAGGCCAAGTCTTACTGTTAAGGGAGCGAAACAAGGCTCCAAGAGGCACAGACAAAAAGGGATAAGACTTAACCCTTTCCAATACTCCATGTAAAATGGGGTGTACTGGGTCTGTGGTTTAAAATGACTATATGAAGTTAATGTCAACTTTACCTGTTTCTGGGTGACACTAGTCAGCCCCAGAAAAATGGAGTCAGGGGGAAGTCTCAAAGACAACCCTGTGTCACTGCACTGAAGATGCTGTGTAACACACAAGAAGTGGTGCACATGGAGTAGGTGAGGCTCCAGTGCCCAAGATCACGCAGAAAGTAGAAATACACATAGCAAAACACATGTAAGAGTGGGAGAAAAGGCTCACACTCTTACCAGGTCCAAAAAATAAATCCTAGAAATCAAACACTCTTTAGGTAAGGGAAATCAACCATTTATGAGAATTCACCCTAACAGTGGGCTTGCTAGCCAGAAAAGCAACCAACTCTAGAACCATCACTGAGTCTACCCTCTCTCTCAAGAACAGGCATGCACCAACCGCCAAAGCTTTCTGAGCGGGGATGGAGGGGAGGGGTGATTAGGAATCTGCAGAAGAAGCCATAGAAAGAACATTACATTAAGTAATTGTGGCTTCAATGGATTGACTTTCTCCTGCAGGTTCCTCATCACAGACTCCCAAAGCAGTGGAAACAAAGGTGTAAAGAAAGCTCACAAAATTCTGCAGTGCTGCCCTTTCCAAAACGAGCATCAGCCCCACACGCGACGTCCAGGCAATAGTGTCTCGCAAAAAGTATGGAGGAAGGACCATGTCGCTAACTGGAACCCACCTTTGTATAGCTGTAGAGGCAGAGAAACCTCTGGTAGAGTAGGCTCTGATGCCAGGTGGCAATTCTTTGCCTGCGAGTGGAAGAATTTGGTGATACAAGGTATGATGCATCGCAAAATGGTCTGTTTGGTTACAGCTAGGCCTTTTCATGACATGCAATAGGCTACAAACAACTAGTCTGTTTTTCAATATTCCACAGTCCTTGCCACATAGAAATATAAGGCCCTTTTGGGGTCCAACCGGTGAAAATGCTCCTCTTCCTTAAAGGGGTGCAGGGGTGGGTATTACACAGGAAGATCTATCACCTGAGAAAGATGGAATTATGACGCCACCATAGGCAAGAAACCCAGTCTCAGCTCGAGCGATACCTTTTCGTGGAAAACCGAGAAGTGGTGGTTTGCAAGAAAGGGCCTGCAACTCGCTGACCCGCCTGGCCAAAGTGATGGTAACCAAAAAGGTTGTTTTTAACGTAAGCAGCTGCAAGGAACAAGAGTGCAAAAGCTCAAAGGGAGCCGCAATCAGAACCAGATCCCAATTCCAATCGGGGACAACAAAAGGAACAGGTAGAAACTTAATCACAAGGCCCTTCAGGAATTGAGCCTCTTGAACACAAAGCCACCAGGTTTACTTTGATTGAGGTGAACTGAAAGCCTGAAGAGGCCAGTGACAGAAGGAACTCCATCACTGTAGTGGTAAGGCAAGAGATGAACAAGTTACTTCTTACCTTGTAACGTTCTTTCGACGGGATGTTCCTCTGACGTATTCCTTATCTTAGATATCTCCTTCCAGCTGCGTCCTCCGAGTCGATGTCCCTCGACAGCCGCTGTATCGACGTCGACGTCACCCTGCCCATAAAGGCCTCGCGCAGCGTCCGTTGCTCAGTTCCGTTTTGTAGCCCACAGTATTTCTGTCTGGACTAATCACCCTGAAGGAGCGTAAGCTGCAACAACAAGGGAAGTAGAACTGCGGGGATGGATGGGAGGGTCGATAAGGAATACGTCGGAGGAACATCCCGTCGAAAGAACGTTACAAGGTAAGAAGTAACTTGTTCTTCGAAGGGATAGTGTCCTCCGACGTATTCCTTATCTTAGATAGGCTCCCATAGCAGTATTCTATTATTGGAGGAGGGAGTACTGACTTCACGCTGTCTTCTATTGATGAATAGAGTGCAGCACAGCCCTTCCAAACCTAGTCTCTTGACTGGAGGAGGAATCCAAGTTGTAAAATCGTGTAAAGGTATGGATAGACGACCATGTAGCGGCCGCACAGATGTCTTTAACCGGCACACCTCTTTTGAGGGCCGATGAAGCTGCAATACCTCTGGTCGAATGAGCCCTAAGGTTTTGAGGGGGCTCTTTCCCTGCCAGTTTATAACATTCCAGAATGGCTAGAATGATCCATCTGGAAATGGTCTGCTTAGTTATTGGTAACCCCAGCTTGTGACCTGTGTAACCTACAAACAGCTGGTCTGCCTGTCTTATCCTGGCTAGTTTACTGATGTAAAAACTTAAAGCCCTTCTAGGGTCTAGCCTGTGTAACCTCTCTTCCTCTTTCCCTGGATGAGGAGGAGGATAGAAAGATGGTAGGGTAATCTTCTGAGTGATATGGAATTCAGAAACCACTTTTGGGAGGAAATTAGGCTTCACTTGCAGGACAACTTTGTCTTTGTGAAAGACTGTATGAGGGGGTTTACAAGAAAGAGCTTGTAATTCGCTCACCCTTCTAGCAGATGTAAGTGCTATTAATAAAACAGTTTTAAGGGTAAGGAATCTTAACGAACAAGAATGGAGTGGTTTGAAAGGTGTGCCCATCAGGAAAGTTAGGACTAAGTTTAAATCCCATAGGGGAACTTGGAATGGTCTTGGGGGATAAACATTGGTTAACCCCTTTAGAAACTGTATTACCAAGGGTAACTTGAAATAGGATGGTTCTTCCGCAGTGCGCTTAAAGATGGATAGCGCTGCGAGATAGCCCTTAATGGTGCAAACTTGAAGGCCTGAATTCTCCAAATATAGTACGTAGGACAAAACCATTGGTGTACCACATGAAAAGGGGTCGATATTCTGTTCTCTACACCTGCTGCAAAATCTGTTCCAACGGCAGCGGTATAAAGACTTTGTTGCTGGCCTCCTTGCCGAAAGCAACACCTCCATATCATCATCAGGGAGGTCCCAATCCTTGTACCTCAGCCTTTCAGAAGCCAAGCGTGAAGGTTGAGGGTTTTGATGTCTGGATGGAGAACCTGACCTCACTTCTGTGAGAGTAGGTTCTCTCTGAGTGGAAGTCGAATTGGAGGTCAGATGGACAAGTCTAGAAGGTTCGGGTACCACGTTCTCCTGGCCCAATCCGGGGCAATTAGGATCATGGTTCTCCGGAATCTTTTCAACCTCCTGATCATTTGAGGAATGACAGGGACCGGTGGGAACGTGTACAGAAGCGGAAACTCCCAGTCCACTATGAATGCGTCTCCCAGAGCTCCTCTCGGGGGAAATTCCCTTGAGCAGAACAGATCGCATTTCCTGTTGAGGCTGGTGGCGAACAGATCCACCTGAGGGGTTCCCCAAAGAGCGAAGATCTCTTGAAGGACTTCCTGAGCTAGCTCCCACTCGTGGGAGACTGTGCTCTGCCTGCTCAGAGCGTCCGCTGTCAAGTTCTTCTCTCCGGCTAGGTGAACTGCCGATAGAGAGATTCCTTCTTGGATTGCCCAAAACCAGATCTGCATCGCCTCTCTGCACAGGGGTACTGATCCTACGCCTCCTCTTTTGTTGAGGTAATGCATGGCCACCGTGTTGTCCGTCATTATCAGGACATTTTTCTCTTGTACAGCTGGCAGGAACGCCTTCAGCGCAAGTCTGATGGCTCTTAGCTCTAACAGGTTGATATGTAGTCTGGACTACTCCGATGGAGACCGACGACCGCTAATGGTCAAGTCGTTGGCGTGGGCTCCCCACCCCGTGAGTGAGTCATCCGTGACTACTGTTATCTCCGGCCAGGGTTGCCAAAATTGTTCTCCTTTCAGAATGTTCTCCTGACAGGCCCACCACTGAAGGTCTCGAGCCATCCTGTCAGGAACCTGAAGAAGATCTGTTATTCTCCCTCAGAATTGTGACCACTGAGTCCTCAGTGTCCACTGGAGGGCTCTCATTCTCAGGCGAGCCTCTGGCACTAGGAAATTGCAGGATGCCATGAGGCCTAGCAACCTCAAAAAGTCGAAGGCTGGGAGACGTTGGGCATCTTGGAACTTGGTAACCATCTCTAGAATATCTTGAGCCCTCACCTCTGGTGGCGAGGCTTTTCCCAGGGAAGTGTCCAGGATCGCTCCTATGAATTGGAGTCTCTGCGATGGCATCATTTGTGACTTCTTTAAATTGAGGGAGAAGCCCAGTTTGTGAAGGGAGTGGCACATGTGATTTAGCTGGATCTGAGCTTGTTCCGAAGATACAGCCCTGATCAACCAATCGTCCAAGTAGGGGTAGACATGAATCCCTTCCCTCCTTAGACTTGCCGCCACTACCGACATTAACTTGGTGAAGACCCTCGGGCGGAGGTCAGCCCAAATGGCAGCACTCGAAATTGATAATGAGAGTTGCCAATTGCGAACCTCAGGTATTTCCTGTGTTTGAGATGGATAGGCACATGGAAATAAGCGTCCTGAAGGTCCAGAGATACCAACCAGTCCTGGAACTGAAGGGCCTGGAGGATCTGAGAAAGAGTGACCATCTTGAATTTGTCTTTCCTGAGGAATTTTTCAATTCTCGCAAGTCCAAGATGGGTCTCAGTCCTCAGTCTTTCTTTGGAATGAGAAAGTAAGGGGAGTACCAGTCCTTGTTCCTCTCCGCTATAGGTACCGGTTCTATGGCACCTTTCTCTAGCAGGTCCAAAATTTCCTGCAAGAGGAGCGGATCTGGAGCTTTCTGAGAGCTGATCCCCGGTGGATGACTCTGAGGTATGCGTAGGAAAGGCAGGCAGTAACCTTGGGCAACTGTTTTCAATGCCCAAGCATCTGACGTGATAGCCTGACATTCCGCCAGATGTTGAGTCAACCTGCCTCCTACAGGTGTCCTGTGAGGGAAGTCCTCAGAGTGGTTTTGGGGCGGCTGATGCAGATGCCGATGGTAAAGAGGCACCTGCTGTTGCTGCGGCTTTTGAATATCTACCCCATCCACCTCGGGTAGTTCTTCTTTGTCCCCTTTGAGCCGGTCGTCCTCTACCTCTTCCGAATGCGGAGTAGAAGCGAAAGGACTTGTCCCTCGCAGAGGTTCCTGTGGGACGAAAAGGTGTCTGACGGATTGCAGCGCCTAGGGATTTTGCTGCTGCTTTTGAAGTTTGCAGTTTCTCTAAACTGTCATCCGCCTTTTTCCCGAACAAAGAAGAGCCATCGAATGGCATGTTCAAGAGCCTGGCTTGCACATCTGGGGCAAAACCAGACTTTCTCAACCAAGCGAATCTCCTGGTTGTTGTACTTGCCGCCATTGCTCTGCTGATACTGTCAGCCGAATCAATGCCCGTCTGGAGGCATTCGCACATAGCGTCTTTACCGTCCTGTATGATATTCAGGAACGCCTCCCTTTCTTCTCCCTCCGGGATACAGTCAGCCGCTGTAGAAGCACACTCCCAAAGTGTATGGCTGAATCTAGCAAGGGTGCAAGTAGCATTAACAGATTTTAACGCCATGCTACATGCCGAAAAAAACTTTCTTTGCCATAGCATCATATTTTTTATCGTCCCTGTCCTGTGGGACGGTAGGGTAAGCCGTCTTGACATCAGTAGAAGATGCTGCCTGTACCACCAGACTTTCTGGGGATGGATGTTTTGACAAAAACTCCGGGTCTGTAGAAGATACCCTGTATTTTGTACACAGAGTTTTATTTACTGCCGGGACAACATCTGGGGTTTCCCAGTTCGTCATAATCTTCCTCTGAAGAGCTTTATGAAAGGGCACCACAGGATCCTCCTGTGGGCCTTTGTCAAGAATATCCGTGAGGTCATCTTGTTGGAAAGACTGTGAAGGTGCAGACCACCCCATAAACTCTGTGATCCTGGCCATTAAGGCTCTATAGGGGGTTTCAGCATGCTCCCCCAGGTCTGGCCTAGCAAACTCCACCTCAGGGGAAGTGTCTAACCCACTTGCCTCATGTAAGGAATCATGAAGATCCTTTAACCTGCGTTCTTCAGAGGAAAACTCCTCTCTAATTGGGGTTACAGGTCCCTGCAATTCAAATGTGTCTTCCTGTTCAGACAATTCACCCTCTTCCATAATTGAGGACATAGTTCTCAATTGTTCTGAACTCATAAAGGGTGTACACCCCATCTCCAAGGCAGAGGGTGCCAAACTAGTCATAATCGGCCTCGAAAACGTCGATGTCGTCGACGGCTTCGAGCGTGGCGTCGAAAACAAAGGCGGAGGCCTCGATGACCTTGACAGAATTGGGATTCTGCTCGACTATCTCGACACCATCATCATCGAGGACCTGGGGATAGTCACTGGGTGTGTCGTAACTGTGACTTTTCTTGGCGTCGACGCCGGTGTCGAAGATGGCGTCGAGTCGACAGACCCGTGTGTTGAAGGTCCCTTCGACAACGGCGTCGAAGACACCGACCTCGGCGTTGACGGAACCTTCGAAGAAGGTTTTGAGGTCATAGACCTACTCGAGGGTTCGAGACGCGCTCGAGAAGTTTCCTTCGCCGGGTACTGCGACTCGCAGCGTTTTTGACCTTCGGGTCTTTCGAACAGAGCATCGCTCTCGGCAGTCTTCGAGGGGGTCGAGGCCGCTTTCTCGAAGACGCACATCATATTTTTGCGGAATTCCTCCCATTCCACCCGGGAACTATGTTTCGTGGGGCAAGGGATTCTCTTTGGAGAAACAGAGGAAGAGGAAGACGGGGAGGGGGATCTTCGACGTCTCCTCTTCGAGTGCTTCGATCTCGAGGAGTGATGGGACCCACTCCGAAACCTGGAGCGCGAATGGTGACGAGGAGACGAATGTCTCGACATCGTCGAGGAAGAAGAAGCTTTAAAAGTATTACCTTTCTCCAGTTTCCCCCTACGCTCCTTCAGGGCCTTAGCTGTCATGGACATACAGTCCTCGCACTCTGAACAATGGTGTTCAGCTCCCAAACACCACAGACAAACTCTGTGAGGGTCAGTCAGCGACATCTTTTTCCCACAATCTCGGCATTTTTTGAAGCCGGACCGAGGAGTTGTCGGTTCCGACGAAGAAGCCATCGAGTATGGATCGAATAACTCGAGGTAAATAGGATTAACCTGACAAGACTGAGCAACGGTATTCCGAGGCACTGAGTAAGCGCGGAAAAACGGAACTGAGCAACGGACGCTGCGCGCGGCCTTTATGGGCAGGATGACGTCGATACGGCGGCTGTCGAGGGACATCAACTCTGAGGACGTCGACGCACAGCGCCCTCTAGAGAAAAATTTTCCGAGGCCAGCAGAGCTGGAAGGAGATATCTAAGATAAGGAATACGTCGGAGGACACTATCCCTTCGAAAGGGTCAATCTCGCGCTCCCTGCACCATGCCCCAAATCTTCTCCACCTGTATGCGTAAAAGATCTGACGGTCTGCGTGCAGCACCTCAAGCACCTCCTCAAAGAGGTCCCAGGAATCATATCTCATCCTCTCAAGAGCCACGCATGCAGTTGGAGGGATTCTGGGTTCGGGTGGAGCACCCGAACTTTGGACTGGCTTAGGAGATCCAGACAACGAAGGCAAGCCGAGAGGTGGCAGATGGTCAAGTCTAGAAGGTCCAAGTACCATGTCCTCGCCCAATGTTAATGTTAATGTTAAAGGTCATTTGTACCGCGCACTATCACCACCGGAGTGGTCCCCTGGCGCTCTGGCGGCTCTGAAAGAGGGAGGGAGGGGTGGGTTAGTGGGTGGAGGCTGGAAAAGTGCAAGATTGCAGTGATGTGCTGTTGGCAGCCTCAGCCCGGTGGTTCCGTCGGCTGGGCCTGGGGTGTATGCGGCCGGTAGTCGTCGTGTGCTGATGTGCGAGTCTGTGTGTTTTTGTTTTGTTGTTGCAGTGTAGTGAAGTTCGTGCGGTTTGCTGTGCTGGAGGTTTGTGGTTGTGTTTGGTTTGGAGTTTGAGAGGTGTATGCAGAGAAGGAAGTTGTTAGTGGTATTGGTTAGTTGGCATCTCTATCCTGGATTGAGCCGGTTGGGCTCGTGTAATCTTACACGACGGGATGCTTGTACACCCTGTGCCTCAGGAGGTACGTGCTCGTTTTTTTTTTTTCTCCATTCGAGGTCGTTTGAGGATTTAGCTGTCCCCTCCGCCCGCTCCCTTAATAACTTTGCATGCTCCTCACCCCCCCACATGACTAGCGCAGCTGCTAGTGTCCATACTTCCGTTTGTGTGGTGATTAGTTGTGTCTTGTCCGTTCCACAGCTCGTGGTACCTAGTTGTGGCTGTACGGGTGATGGGGGATGGTGAGGGTTGGCTGGAGTCGTTGCCTCCGTCTCCCTGGGTCTCGCAGGTGGACCCCTGTGTCAAGGTCCTTTTTGTTGAGTCATTTGTCTTATTGTTGTTTCGGTTTTAGTCTCTGGTTTTGAAGAGCCAGGTTTTTAGTAATTTTCTGAATTTGAGGTGATCTTTGGTGTTCCTTATTATTTTTGGGATGCTGTTCCAGGTTTTCGCGGCTAGGTGGTAGAAAGCGGTTCCTCCGAGTTTCTTCTTGATGTAAGGTTTTTGTTCCAGTCGGATTTCATTGGTTGACCTGATTGGTCTCGTTGGCTTGTAGATTGTTATTTTCTTTTGTAGGAATTCTGCTCCTTGTCCGCTGATTGCCCTGTGCGTTATGCACATTGTTTTGAAGATGATGCGCTGTTTTACTGGGAGCCAGTGTAGTGTTTTTAGGGCCGGGGTGATGTGGTCTCTTCTGGATAGTTTGAGGAGTAGTCTGGCTGCTGTGTTTTGGATCCTTTGGGCGGGGCGATCAAGATCCGGGTTGATAGAAACCTCCCGAGAACCCACTGGATGATGGGAATCTGAGGCGTAGTGGAGAGGAAAAGTCCGATCCACCAGAAGCGCATCCTAGCGCACAGTTCGCTGAGAATTCCCTCAAGCAAAACTGCTTGCACTTCCTGTTGGACTCTGTGGCAAAAAGATCCACTACCGGGGTACCCCAGAGAGAAGACCTCTAGGACTTCCTGGGACACTTCCCACTGGTGCGAGAATGCTCTACCTGCTCAGAGCATCCGCCAAACAGTTCTTTTTCCCCGCCAGATGAACTGCTGAGACCAAGATCTGGTTCTCCAATAGCCAGAACAAATGATGTGTCACCTCTGCAGAGGGGGAGTGTATGCACGCCACCCTGCTTGCTCAGGTAATCCACGGTTACTATATTGTCTGTCAAGATCAGGACATGCTTTCCATCCAGAGAGCGAGCGAACGCCTTCAGGGCTAACCTGATGTCCCTCAACTCCAGCCTGTTGTGCCACCTGGCTTCTATTGCTGTCCAAAGGCTGCTCACCTGCAAGTCCTTGCAGTGAGCGCCCCAACCTTTCAAGGACACATCCGTAACCACACAAACCTGGGGGCCATGGAGGCCAGAAAGGTGCCGCCACCAGTAAATTGCTGCTGCTGGCCCACCACGACAGGTCATTGAGCACAGACCTAGACACCTTGAGGACGGTCCTTCAGGCTTCCTAGGTGCTGGGACCACTGTCCTTGCAGGAGCCATTGTAATGATCTAATTCGCAGTCTGGCCTCCGTCACTAGAAAAATACAGGAGGCAATGAGGCCTAAAAGGTAGAGGATGGAAGCAGCTGGTAAGGTGGCATGGTTCTGGAACAGTCTCACCAGCTGCACAATGCCGATTACTCTCTCCTCAGGTGGATAGGCTTCCCTGCCCGAGTGACTAGGAGTGCCCGAGTGACTAGGACTGCCCCCAATGAATTGGAGCCTCTGAACTGGTGTTGTGTGGGACTTATGCAAGTTCAGGGAGAAGCCTAGCCTGTACAGTAGTGAGCAAGTGTCCCCCGAGATGCGACAGAATCTTCCACAACCCCACCCGGATCTGCTAGTCGCCCAAGTGCAGGAATACGTGGACTCCGGAACTCCTGAGGTGAGCCGCGACTACTTCCATAAGCTCTGTGAAGACCCTCGGTGGGGAGGTCAACCCAAAGGGAAGCACCTTTAACTGGTAGTGCTTGTCCCCTATGAGGATCCTCAGGAACTTCCTGTGCTTTTTATGTATCGGCACGTTGAAGTAAGCGTTCTGAGGATCTATGGACACCAGCCAGTGCTGTAACTCTAGAAGGTGGAGAATCTCTCAACGTGACCATATAGAATTTGTCTTTCCTCTAGAACTTGTTGAAGGCCCTGAGGTTGAAGATGGGACCAAGACCACCCCCCCTTTTTGGTACCAGGAAATGCCCGGAATACCAACCCTGACCCCCTCTGCTCGGGCGGTAGCTCTTCCACAGCACCTGTGAACAACAGGGCTCGCAGTTCTTCCGGGAGCTCCTGTTCCATCTGGCAAGGAGGTGGTGGTGGTCTGCTCAGTGGCTTTCTTAAGAAGGGCAGACAACCTCACCGTACGAGCTCCAGGGCCCAGGCGTGAGAGGTAATCTCCCACCATTGAGGCCAATGCTCGTACAGCCGTCCTCCAACCGGCGAGTTGGAGGGGAAATCAAAGCGTCTTTGAGGACAGAGCCTCTGCTTGCCTCTGGAGGCCCCCCCCCCCCGGCCCCTTCAGTAGTATGAGAAACACCTCCGCCCCTGCCTGGCCTGCGGAAGCTGCGCCTAGAGGCAAAGCTGAAGGTCGGTTTGGCCGGCTGCTGCGCAGCTAGGCCCAACTACTTCGCAGCAAGCTTGGACTCCTTTAATTTCTCCAAGGAGTCATCGGTCTTAGGGGCGAAGAGGTATTCCCCATCAAAGGGCATGTCCAACAACCTACTCAGGACATTAGGGGAACACTCTGAGGAGTGCAGGTAGGCCTGCCTCCTAAGAAGCATGGCCGCCTTCTTAGACCGACCAATGCAGTCCAGCAAGTCCAGGCCCCTTTGCAGCGACTGCCTGGACACCTCCTAACCGTCATCCACCAGCTGCCACAAACTGTTCCGTAATTCCGCTTCAGGCACATACTGGGCTGCATGCTCAACGTCTTTCCAAAGACCAAAAGAATACTTTGTGAAGCCACACAAAACATTGGCAGCCTTCAAGGCCATAATCTCGGATAAGAAGATAGTTTTCCCCCAGACAGCATCCACTTTCTTGCCCCATCTGTCGGGAGGCAAACTGAAGTGGAAGAAGTCGCCCTGGTGCATACTGTGGCCACTTGAACAACCAACCCCTTCTGGTGAAGGGTGAGAGGAAAAGATGGATCCCCTCTTGCTGGCCTATTCTTGCTGATCAGGGTAGAATTAACCAGGGAAATGGTGCAAGGCTGTTGCCACAAGGAGGCAACTGGGTCGGCTATAGCCGGGTTCCGAGCATATTTCTCTGTGGTGGGACCCTCGTCCAAAATATCAGTGAGCTCGTAGTCCAAGACAGGTACAGATGAAACATTCAGACCCAGGGTGTCACCTACCCTGTCCACAAGGGACCTGAATTTAGCATGGGAATGGGCAAACTGCTGGGTTTGTAGCAACTCAGCGTCCGGAGATGTATCCAGCCCACTGGCATCATGCAGTCCCTCTGCTAAAGCCATGAGGACTGCCTGATCAGCAAAGTAGTCCACCCAGTCAGCCCCCGAATGCATGGGGTCAACGCCACCGTGCCCTCTTCCGCGCCAAAAATCTTCACCATCGACACAAGAAATCAGATCGAGAAAGTGGGCCCTCGATTGGAGTTGAGTGAATAGCAGCCGCGTCAGCAGAATCCTGGGCGCTGACGGAGCATCGAGGATAATCGGGCCTTGAAGTTTGTGGGAAGGTCCAGACATCGAAGGGAGGCTTGCTTTCCTCGGCATCAAGGAGGAAGGCTTCCTGGACGCCTAGGTCGTCGGTAACAGTGCCATCTTGGGGCCAGCATCACTTGGCACCACTAGAGCTACCAGAGCCTGTTTCAGGGTTTCGCCTGTAGCCACAGCTGCCTTCTCAAACATAATCAACATTTGTTGATTAACGTCCTCCCAATCCTGCCTGGACGCCAGATCCGCAAACGACAACCCTTTCTGAAGTTGACTCAGAGTCGCTTCAGTGATGCCTCTTTTTGTGAGAGGAAAACGAAGAGGATTGGCTCCGCGAGTGGGACCGTTTCTTCACCTTGTGCCATTGCCTACTCTCTTTTTCAGGTGTGGGTGCCAAAGTTTCAGCCTCCGAAGACCGTATGGTCGACTGAGCCGGTGACTTAGACGACGGTCGGCCCAACACTAGCTTGGCTGCCCACCCCAGAAGAAACTTCGGGTTCATTTTGTCACAGGATGCACACACCTCAGTGTCATGGCCCGTGCCGAGGCACCACACGCAGATGTGTGGGTCGGTCACAAATAGCTTGGAGCCGCAATCGGAGCAGTGTTTGAACCCCGAAATACGAGGCGTGGACATGGCAGCACGCGAAGGCATTTTTAGACCAAAAAACATTAAGCCGAAGAGCGAAATCGAAGAACTCTACAAACTCGCAACGGTTCCTCAAGAGCAGCGTGGTCAGCATGTGTTAAAAAAGAACTAAGGTACGGGGCATAGGGACATAGTGTATATTAGACGCCCAACGTCATGTCCGGAACTGACGATCTAAAACTGAGTCAAGGTGGATCAACGATCGAGTCTAGGTCCAGTACACCCACTGTTGAAGTTTTTTCGAGCAGCTGAAGCTGGAAGGGGTTATCCATCCGATGATGAATCTGCAGGAAAAAAGACAATCCATTGAAAGGGTCCACATCCCTCTCCTGACACCAAGCTGAAAACCTACACCACCTGTGGGCATAGATGGATTTGGTGGTGGGTCTTCTAGCACAGAGAAATATGTTTGCAACGTCCTCCAACAAATCCCAACACCTTGTACCATAAAGATTTAAGCTCTGGTGGTTCAAGTGCAGGACTATCAACCCTGAGTGGGAGAGGCAGCAAGTCCTCTGTGGTAGATGCCAGGGAGGGCAGATGGCCATGTCCAGCAAATATGGGAAACCATGACCCTTTCAGGAGGTCATTCTTCACGGACCACCATTGGGAGTTCAGACATACTCTGAGACCAGTAGAAGGTCTGATGTTCGTCCCAGAAACTGCAGCCACTGTGAGCTCAAGAGCAACTGCAGCAACTTCATGCATAGTCAGGCCTCTGGCACCACTAGAAAACAAGAGGACATATGAACCAACAAGCACAGAAAAGCAGAGGCTGGAACTTGTGCCTGTGGTTGGAGAACTTAAGCTAATCTTGTAGATATTCACCACTCTGTCTTCGGGCAGGAATCCACAGCCGAGGGGAGTGTTCAAGACCGCTCCAAAGATTCAGAGGGACTGGGATGGCAAAACATCAGTTCTTGTATTTCAGGGAGAAGCCCAAGCTGTGCAACAGGCTCAACATCTGTACTGATGTGCCTAAGCTAGGACTGGAGAGCATCCTCTGACATGCCAGTCGTACAGAAAGAAAAGAAAAAAATCATGAATGCCTTCCCTTTCAAGTTGAGGTACCACTGCCAGCAGCCGGGTCAAAGTACAGGGTGCTGAAGCAAGTCCGAAAGATAGGACCTTGAACTGATAGGTACCTCTTCTCTACCTTGAATCTCTGGTACTTCCTGTGCCTCTTGTGGCTGGCCACATTAGCATCCTGGAGATCCAGGGAAAAAAGCCAATCGTGGGTTCCTGGGGCTGGATTATCTGGGCTGGGTTGACCATCTTGAACTTGTCCTTGTGCAAGCACAAGTTCAGAAGACGTCGATCCAGGATGGGTCCAAGACCTCAGTCCTCCTTCTGCACCAGAAAATAGGTTGAGTGCCAACCGCAGCCTTGTTCCAAGCAGGGTACCAGGTTCTATGGCCCCTTTTGCAAGAAACTGACGAATCTCCTCCAGCACAGGCGTTGGTCTGGAGGGTGAAAGGCAAAAGGGAGGTAGAATCCCTTGCTGTATGACTTGTAATGCCCAGGCATTGGGTGTGGTATCTTTCCATTCCTTTCCAAACAGGGATATTCTGCCTCCCACTGGGTAATGATTTAGGAAGTCCACTTAAGAGAGGCTCTGTGCCAGAGGCTGCAGTGTGGACAGAGGTGAACACACCTCCTCTGGGCGCACCCTGGTCCATACACCTGTAGGGACGACGCTGCCCTTGATTGGCATCTACCGCTTTGGGGAAAGGTACCAAAGGGGTGAAAAATCCTGCCACTGCCCAGTGGGTTAGATGACTGCTGTTCCTGGGCAGCTAGTCCTAGCAACTTTGCTGTAGCCTTTGAGGCCTGGAACTCCTGCAAGAGTTGTCAGCCTTGGTGAAAAATAAATTCATACCTAAGGGCATGTTCAGAACCTTCTCCTGGACGTCTATAGCAAAACCAGATGTCCTGAGCCAAGAGAGTGTGCAAGACCGTGCTCGTGGCCATTGTTCTGGCCACAGTCTGCAGTATTCGGACCAGACTGCAGCAACAGACCAGTTGGGAGGGTTCCTTGCCGTCCCTGATCAGAGCAGCAAAGCTGTCACGCATCTCCCCTCAGGTGATGTACTCCAACGCCTCTGCCATGATGATCACAGGCAGGAGAACTTGTCCAGGGCACATGAGGCATACATACTTCGCAAACCTAGGCTTGAAGAGCCGAAACATTTCCTTACGTCAATTCTTTAAGTCCCTGGCCAAGGGGCAAAGATGAGAAAGAAGTGGTTGTAAGGTTTGCCTTAGAGGACCACCAAACTATCTGGTGTAGCATGGGCAGAAAGGAATATGGGGGCCAGGTGTGCCAGACTGCTTCTTTGCCAGGTCCCTGTAAACCGTGAGGACTGAAGCCGGTTTGGCCCAGAGTTTCAGCACTGGCCCCACAACTGCCTGATTTAAAGGCAGCACTGTCTCCTCCTTTGGACCCTCGTCCAGGATGTCAGTAAGCTTGTACTGAACCTTCAGACGTGAAGGAGCAAACAACCCCAAGGTGTAGACTACCTTGTCCATCAGTTGCTGAAAAGCAGCATGTGGCTTGACGGGGATGGCAGAAGGGAGCATGTCAACCTCCAGTGAGGTGTCTAGGCCACTTGCCCCCTGCACGTTAGCGGCAAGGCCCACCAAGTCCCCTGCACCCAATAAAATTATTCCTCAGGAAAGCCTTTTGAATTCACTTGGTTCGAGGTGTTCCAGCCCAAAAGGTACTGGGTCCCCTTCCACATCATGAATGTCCTTCAGATGGGACATGTACGCTCTTCTGGGGAGCGGAGCAAACACTCACTATTCCGGCAGCATCAGCCCTGTTAAGCACTGTTAGAGGGGGGCCTGAGGTCAGAGGACCGACAGCTGACAACCAAACTGCGTGACCCTTGGACATTGCCTAGTCACATCTGCTTGCGGATTCCCTGCCGGCTCGTCAGATAGCAGTGGGATCAGTCAGCTTGACCGGAGCTGAAGCCATCCGCGCCAGGTGCGGGGTCACAGGCGCAGAGGCAGCTAGGCATTAGCCGCCAGCGACTTTGCAAATATGTCCAGCATCTTCATCCTGAACACCTCCCATTTCTCTGGAGTAGAGTACTCAGTGGGAACAGGTAACTTTGGGGCATCCTCCTCCAGGGCGTCCTTGGAGTTGTGGCTCCTCTGCCGAGTCTGTCTGCCTCTACATTGCTGTCCCCCGGGAGATTAACAGTTGTTCGATGGATATTGTGGAATATGTCCCACTCCTACATCTGGATTGTCAGTATGCACAGGGGCAGGGATCTGGTCCCCCACTTGTTGAAGTAGTACATACAAGTTGAACTGTGTTTAAATACAGACTACCCTCTTCATCCGTGGTAGTAATGCTTGCAGCGCTAGCTGCATTTCCCTCAGCTTTAGCACATTTTGCAGCGGTCCTTGCCCTTGCATGACCACAGGCTATGGACTGAGTGGCTGCCTAGGGTGCCCCACCCCTCAGTCTTCCAGTGATGAATCCATTGTTATCGTCAAGGAAGCCGTTGGATGTCAAAACGACATACTGATCAAGAAGTTGCTGTCCTAGTTCCACAATAAGATCTTGGCGCACATCTGCCGGTATGGTGAACGTGGTGGACTGTGCCCTTCTCGTGGTCCGGCAGCTTGCCAGATTCAACAGAATTCTCATCTTGAGCCTATAAAAAAATGGGACTGCCATTTCCCCAACAAAAATGGGAAACCCCGCCATGATCCCCAACAGGTATTGGAACCACCATGTGGTCGTATCCGCTCTGCTCAGGTAGTGACCAATAGCCACCTTCAAGGTATTGATCCTTTCCGGCATAGGAAAAATCTTTTGTTCCTGCATGTTCAACCGTAGATCCAGAAAAACCAGGGACTTTGTGGGGGTCAGCTGAGATTTGCGCTGATTGATAGAGCCCCAGCTTGTATAGAATGTCCATGAGATACTGTACTGTAAATTGAACTGCACCTGTTGACGTCAATCTGACTGGCAAATCGTCCAGGTACGGGTAAATGTGGTGACCTTCGGATCGAAGAATGGAGGCTACAGCATTCATTAGCCTGGTAAAAACCAGAGGGGCAGAATTCAGCCCGAACTGGAGTACTTTGTACTGGAAATGGCGCCCCTTAACCGCGAATCAGATATTTTGTATTTGTATTTTATTTGTGTTTTATAAAGCGCCTTAAGCCAAAACACTGTGCATTTTAAAAATCTGATCATATGGTACAAAAAGTGGTTAGCAGTTAATCAAAATTCTGGAAGCAATCATTCAGGGGTGTTGAAGGTAGGTTTTCAAGGCAACGCGAAAGAGTAAACAGTAATTGAGCGAATAGATAGAGGAAGAGCGTTCCAGTGAAGGAGAGCAAGAAGGTGGAAAGATCGAAAGCGGGACTGGGCACATGGAGGACGGGGAACTTGGAGTATGAAGAGAGTTGAAGACCGGAGAGAGCGAGACAGAGTGCAGAAAGATAAGAGCGCAGCTAGATAACCGGAGGCAGGTCCATAGAGAGATTTGAAAACTAGACAAAGGAAGTGAAGTTTAATTTGGGAGTGAAAGGATAGCCAACCAAGCATAGCAAGAGAAGAGGAAATGGAGCCTCGATAGGGAAGAAGACAAAGTAGAAGAATGGAAGAATTGTAGAATGATCTTAGAGGGGCAAGACGAGAGCTAGGAAGACCAAACACAGCGGTGGAACAGTAGAGAAGTTGAGAAAAGATCAGTGAGTAAATTAGAAGTTTGGAAGCTTGGAAAGTGAGGAAGGGACGAGCTTTACGGATATTATGAAGGTGTAAACGCCAGGAACGAGAGGTGAGATCGTGAGCAAAGGAAAAGTTTGAATCAAAATGAAGGCCATGGTTGCGAGCTGTAGTAGAGACAGAGATTAGCAGGAGAAAAAGATATGAACGGGGTGGAGGATGAGGAGGGAGAGTATTAGCAGGCAAGAACATGACCTCTGTCTTTCATGCATTAAGGGTGAGAAAATGAGATGCCATCCAAGATTTGATAGCAGCAAGACAAGCTGTGAGGGTGTGGTGAATATCAGAGGTGAAGGAAGAGAAGGATAGAAAAAGCAGAGTATCGGCCGCATAGAAGTGATGTAAGACTGCGCGATCAGTGCTGGCGTGACCATCTTGGATATTTTTAAGGGGTAGGTATGGGTTGAGGAACTACAGATCGAGAGAAGCACCCTCAGACCAGCCTGTTATATTTGTTTTTTTTTTTTATTGTGAACATTTGAGTAGAAGCCAGATCCATAGTGACCACAGACATAATCCACGTGTCCACAAAGAGATACACGCCAGAACTTAACGTCAGAGGCAAGCATGCCCCCTGTAAGGGAGAATTCTCTGTAAAGGCCAATTTCCCAAACCTAGTGAGTCCCCCAGCAACATTGCTGGATTTTTGGGGTTTATTTTTTTCTCCTGCTAAGAGGGAGACTTTTACTCCCACTCTTAGAAATGATTTGAGGTGTTCCTTTGTCTTTCGATGTGTTTAATGGGCCATGGCGTCTTTTACTCCATAGGGTTTCATGTGTTTTTGATGTGGGTTACACAGCACCCTCCGTGCCGTAACCCAGGGGGTGTCGTAGCGACCCCTCAACATAGACTTCATACCCTGGGACTGACTACTGTCTCCCAGGGCATGTAAAGTCACCATTGGCTTTACTAGTCCCAAATTATGAACAGAATATTGCGGACGTACTGGTCGGGGCAATTCGATTGCCCCGGGGTCTGTTCGAGGGGGCACGTCTCCATCCCCACTGATAGAGTTTTGGCTGGTGGCAGTGGATACTATTTTTTATGTTCGACCGCGAATATATCTCTATGGGATTTTCCCATTGTTCGAGGCTACCAACTTTAATTATTTAATTCCTATAGCCTCTGGAAAAAAAACGCCAGTTTATTTAATATTAATTCACCGGTTGGTATTTTTTGCCAGAACTCTATTCTAAAATGGCGTTTGTGTTCTCTTCTGTGACTCCAACCCAGGTCGAGCCCCTTGTTCCACATTTTGGCGGGCTTCTCCACAGAAGCCTCCAAAAGTGGTGCCACTCTGTCTGGGTACCGCAGGGGGTGTGGGATGGGGTTTAGGCACCCTGGACTGAGTTACCTTGGTAACTCAAGTCGCACTCTTGTGTGATTGGCCTAAGTGGTGAGCTGGCCGCCTCACCACTTAGCATATTTGACAGCTAGGCTGAATGAATGGGGGTTTGCTGCATAAAAGCAGGGCTTTGGAGACTGGAACTTCAGAAGTCGCCACAGGACCTAAGAATCCGAGGAGGGAGAAGCTGAGCCGACCTGCAACGACAACACCACCGGTGGAGCCCTGCTGAACCGTCTCACCACGTTTCCCGACGACAGAGGAGATCTCCAGTGCAGAGAGTCTTCTTCCTTTGACTGGTGGGGATAACCAGTTTTGCCTTCTTTTCACCTTCCTGGAGCATCTCGTGGCCGCCTTGCCCGTGCCAAGCACCCCGGCAACCGGAATACCACGGCTTACCACTACTGCAAATAGAAGGGTAGTACCTTTTAACCGAAGAACTCCGCGCCTGGTTTCTTCCCTGGCAGTGCAACGACCTTCATCTTTCCTGTGTGCGAACTATCTACAAGACTCTTTGGGCATAACCCCACTGTGTGAACCTGGACCCCTTCTGCTTGCTCTCTCCAAGAGTGGGCCTTGCAATTGACTTCCTTGCTCTCCAGTAGAACTCTGCCTATCCTGCCTTACTGTGTTTCTTTGAAAAGTATTGAAATGTGTGTGCTTCCATAACTCTGCCTTTTTCACCTCCCTTTTTAATAACTTATTAGAGTGCCATCTTATGTTAAGCGCTCACTTCTGTCTGAAAATAAGTGGCGTTTCTCTTAATTAGGGATATATATATATATATATATATATATATATATATATATATATATATATATATATATATATATATAATAGTGACTGTGTGCTGAATTTACTTACCTCTTTGTGCAAGTGTAATTTACAAGTGTGTCTTTAAATAAATAATTATATACTTTTACACCAAAGCTCTGGTCAGTGTTTGCTTGTGCTACTGTATCTCTGTACCTATTGTGTATACTCTACATACTGCCTAAATCTTCTTGAGGGAAGTCTGACTGCTCAGCCACAGCTACCAAGTGAATCTGTGTGGTACAGACTGCTAGCAAGTGGGTTTACTGCCAAACACCTGTAGTCTTAAATCTTTTGCAGTGGTCCCCAAGGGAACTGCACAGGTTTCTGCCTAACACCCCCCCCCCAATCATAGAGCTGTGAACCTGGATGCCCTCCTCATTGTTTTTTTCTGTCTGAGGCTTGGGCTTGTAGGGGCACTAGAAAAAAAATTTGAAGATCACTGTTGGTTGCACCTATGCATGCTGGGGGACGTATTGGGCTGGCATGCTCTGCGCTCCTGAAAGCCAGTGAAGACCCTGAAATGTCTCCCTCTGTCGGACCAAAGGTTTTTGACGCTGGTTTGGCTAATATAGCCAAGGACATAGCCTTTTGTGAGCTGGCCTTTTTGTTAAGCTCCTCATCTGCCGAGGAGTAATACAAGTACACCTCCTCAGGATTGAACTTCATGACCCTCACCCAGGTTGAGCACCTTATGTCTGCGGCGATGCAGAGGACCCTTCCAGAAATGTCAGTGTGCCACTGCTGCTTCCATAAAGTCCCGCTATTTAAACGTTGCCTGTTTGTGCGAGGGAAGCTCTGGTAGAAAATCAGATTTCTATCCATAACTGCTCGTTAGCTGCTGCCAGCATGGCATCAGCATTACCCTCCTTAAGTTGCAGTCCAGCATTTAGGTAGACCTTTTTCCCCGAAGGCTGAGAACGTCCTGTCCTCTTTTGCCAACAGGAACATAGTGGTGCATGAAGAGGTAGAGGTCTGCGGCTTCGAGTACATAGACTACTGCGCTATTACTGAGGAGTGAGGCTACGGGTGTGCAGACAATAGTAAGGTGTCACTGTCTGCCTGTCTATATTTGGCGTCCAGCCTTTTATTAGTAGTGTGAGACTTGACCCAACCCTTTTTTTCGCTAATGCCTCCATGTCCTTTTGAAGGGCAGGGTTCGAAATTAAGATTCAACGAGCAGGACCCAAAAGCAGCTCCTGGACATCGGGCATCACCCAGTAGGCAGGAGTTACTGCTGGGGAACCAGGAGCAAATACCCAGCGCACTGTGAATCTAACTTGCACATGAGATGAACATTGTTTTTTTTTCTATTATGCATCTTCCATTAAGTATCTATAAATGTGTACGAGATGCAGCTCAATTCTTTATTAGCATTTTCAAATACTAAAGTTAATGCAACATAAGCATGTTTGTAAGGCACCAACTGCCTGGGGAGCCAAATGTAGCTCCTGGTAGCGGTTGGTTTCAAGCCAACCAGGCTGTCCTAGGCTAGAACCAGGAGCTAAATAGCTCTCAGCGCCCCGCAATTTCAAACCCTGAAGAGGTATGCCTGATCTGGTTGAGTCTCTTAGTGTTAACACCTCTGCCAGGATCCCTTCCTCAGGTTGCTCCTGCTGGGACAGTGGTACCCGGGTATTCAGCAAAACATGCCATGTCGGTATCTGCCCTCCATTGATCAATGCCCTGGTTTTCAGCAACAGCCTTAGGATCTGACCCTTGATGTGTGTTGTCCTTTTGTGGGACAGGTGGGGAGACCTCTGGTATCTGCTGCGGGACTGAGTCTGCCCTCAGGTGAGGCTGTTGAGTCACCTGTACTGGTGCTGAAGGAGGCCTGGGAAGCGGAGCCGTAGGCAGCTGAATTTGCACCGGGCTGGTGGTTGCATCGGGGCAGGCCGTTGGGGCCGGCATCAGGTCTTTAATGAGGCCTTTCAGTATTCCAGCCATAGGCTGAGACTTCAGAAGGGTCATGCACTTTTCAAAGAACCGCTCCTCAAACGCAGTGGAAGGGCGGTCTGGCATTGTGGGTGCCATGGGCTGCGTCCTTCCGTTCACCTGTCTGGCTTGCCTGTAGCTTGCCTCTGTAGAACGGACTGATAATGAAGGTACCAGATATGCCGCACACCAAGACATCTGAGGTGTGTCTATCAGCGACCACTCAACCATAGGGGTGAAGTCCTGCCTCAGCATGCATGGCGTACTGCCCTATGTACTCCGGTTGGGATGGAAGCACTTCTTCGCGTAGCGCCATATTGTCCCCTGGAGATGCCATCTTGTCCTGCTTAGCAGGAGAGCACAGGAACTTGGGTCCGACTATGTACCTGCACAAGCAGGCAACCGTTTACCCTTGAGCAGCTGCTCTGTTCTCGTTTGCACCTCAGGTATGGACCTGGAAAGCATGTTGCCCTCTGGCTTGTGCCCAGTAGTGCTCGAGTACATGCACCCCCTCTGGCCTAGACCCAGTGTTACAACAATGCCCCTCAGTATTCCCGGTGCCAGAACCTCACGGTCCCTCAGTCCGAGACCCGGAAGGATCCTGCGACCACTGAGCCCGAAGGCTGGCAGCTAGTGCATTTAACGCAGGTCAACTTGAGCCTACTGAACAAGGACTATCATAAGACCAAGAAAAACAACTTGTAAACCGCACTTATCTTTTTTGTCTATGCAAATTGTATTGACAGAAGTGACCAAACTTTTTTGTCTTTAGCTCCTGAAGAATTTCCAAGTAGCTAGAACATTGTGAAAAAATTGGAAAGAAACATGTTGGGCACTTTGTAGATTTTTGTTTTGTTTTATATTCTGGACCGCAAAGAGTTTGGGCAAGGGCATCAAGTCATCGGCGTCTGTGGTCTTTGGGTGGCAGGAAACCCACCGGCGGATGCTCCTCGGCGCGTCGACGGCCTGCCCTTCTCCGGCGAGATAAGGCGGGCAATGGTGCAGACGAGCGCATCCATGAATCGAAAGTTCTTAGGATACCCGGAGCATGGCGGCTCTGGTCGGCGACGGCGGCGGTCGTCGACGGTGGCAGACAACAGTCCGGGTGCTTCTCTTTGGGATTCCGCGGCAGTCCCCGTCTCCGGTCCGTAGCCTGTCGTAAGTCTGTCTACCAGGGAGCTTTGGCAAAGATCAGATGGTGCACGATGGTCCCTCGTAGCTCGGGAAGAGGGCACCTAGCTAGGTACTCTGTGGGTCAGTCCTTGGAGAGACAGCAGCTTTCAGATCGACAAAGTAGAGCAGCAGCAGCAAGACTTCTCTTCGAGCAGGGCTTCAAGGTTAAGTTTCAGGTTTACTCCAGTTACTCTTCGTAGTGGACTTCAGCTTCTGAAAACGAATTCTAGCAGTGAGAGGCCCCCAGATATACTAGTTCATCTCCCATTCATTCTGCTGGGTCACACTCAGGCAACCAATAGGTCAGAAGGGAATTCATGCAGGCAGGCAGCCAATCCGGTGCATAGTACATTCAGGCCATTCACTTCTCTACAGACACTCACAACAAGTTGTGTATTGGGACAAGTATCCAGCCATTCAACACTACACACTGCATTCATACCAGTTTCGGGCAGGGCTGTCTCAGTGATTGTGTCAAACACCAGAAACTAGACAGCCACATCAAGAAGTACATATTCGTCACACACTCCATTTACCCAAGTCCCACCCACAGGGTGTACCCACAACATACAGTCACTGGGAAGGCTCCAGCCTGTCTGGCCTGGACTTCACAACACCATACATGGAATTCCACCCAACAGCCGCCAGTCAGGGGGAAGGGACAGAGTCAGTAACAGGCAATAGAAAGCAAGAGGCCACAGGGGCCATCTTGTTTCCTATCAGGAATCAACTGATTCCAATGGCAGGGCCTGATATCCCAAAATGGAGGCTACTCAGAGCACCTGTCAGATTCAGCATGGAGCTGCCACCATGCCCATACCCTGCTCTGTGGGCCACACACAGGTGCCCAAAAACATACACTAGGCGCACAGAGTTGTACCCCCACCCATGGTTGCCATAAGGGCATTTCATGGGTCTGTACACAAAACCAAAAGAGAGCTGCATCGCCAGGAGTCCCACATGAACTTGCGGAAAACACAACCAAACACACGATGAAAAGCCGTAAAGGACAGGGATACCGAGGCCCTGTCCCTCCGATGCATTTCCAGCATCACATCTACATCCTCCCAAAGATCCATAAAGCATTGGACAATCCACCGGGGAGGCCGATTGTTTCGGGAGTGAATTCGGTCTTGGAACCCCTATCAGTTTGCAGACAAATTCCTCCAACCTCTAGATAGGCAAATGGCCTCATATATACATAACACTACACAAATCATCGCTGATGTGGAGGGTATGGATTTTGATCCTCTAACTCAAGTTCTAGTGGGACTGGATGAAGTCGCCCTATATACAAGCATTCCCCAGAGGGCCTCCCTGGAGATACTTTAGGAAAAATTATCACAGGACCACATAGTTAAAACCACCCCAATATCTTCCATCCTGTGGTGTGCCGAAATGGCCCCAAAAGAAAGCTACTTCCATTTTGATGGGGTTCTATAAACAGATACAGGGCACGGCTATGGGGGCCACAGTGGCTGAGTATCTAATCTCTACATGGAAGGGTTTGAAACATCCAAAATTACCATCATTAACATGTATGCCTGCAAAGGTACATAGATATTTTTATCATCTGGACAGGGCCAGAGCAAGAACTAGAGCAATTCTATAGCTGGATCAACACACAAGACACTTTTCTGCAGTTTACAGGCAAGCACAGTCAAAGCGCAATTGACTTCCTGGATATTACTATCTCAGTAGACATGGAGTTGAAAAAAACTGTCAAACCATATAATAAACCAACAGATAAGAACTCACTCTTGCACAACTCGAGTTTCCATCTGCGACACGTACAGGACAACCTGCCTCTAGTACAATTCCTAAGACTCAAAAGAAACAGCACAAGAAAAGCGGACTATCAAGTAGAAGCTAAGAAAATGGAAGAACGCTTAACCAACAGAGGGCACCCAGCAAAAATTACCAATGACGCGCGGAAACAAGCGAACAATAATAATCGAAGCGCTCTGTTGGAATATAAGGAACAGAGGCAAATGAAAGAAGACACAAAACAGCTAGTGTTTGTTAACACCTGTAGTCATCTCTCAAATGGATTAAGAATATCATCAGCAAAAAATGGACTCTACTAGAAAATAGCGAACAACCAGTAGCCAAACCTATTATTGCTTTTAAGAGAAGTCGCAATGTGAAAGACCAGATCACACTCCCTCATCGCAGCAGCAGCAGCACACCACGGAGGAGGGCAGGAGCCCCAGCCTCTCGAGCCCAGGAGCGGCTCCAACTACACACGGTTCAGCCGTGCACCGGATTGCCCTGCCACTCTGAAATCCTCAAAGGTGAGGTCCGCCTATACCAGATAGGTATGCCCCTTGAGCACACCTTTAAGCCAAACGCCGTGATTTCCCTTTGAAGCGCACCGCATCCAGAGAATCGCCTGACCTTGGCAGATTCTTCCGCCTGACTGAGCAATGGCGGGCGCATCGCGGCACCAGAGCGAGGCTCTGACCGCGTGGATCAGCTGTTGAGCATCCGAAGCTCCTAGATACCAATCCTCTTCCGCCAGCAGGCGGAAACGCCGGCCTCACAACAAAGGCCCATACTAAGGCCCCTGTTTGCCCCCTGTTAGCACGCTGGAGTGCGCTACTCTGCCCGTACTCATACCTGCAGTATGATCTCTATGCCAACATCACAACTGAAGGCCGGAGGAGTAGGAGATCCCGCAACCCATTGCAGGAACAGCAGGTTTCAGGAGCGTTGGTTACGAGCCCTGCCAGACGCAAGGTAGGCCATATGCCTCCCCTACTTGTACTCCAGATTCCAGCCACTTGCCTGTTTTGTTTTATTTTTTTCTCTTTCCTAGAGCGCTTGGGCACCCATATGGGCCCTCTCTAGCATACGTTATCCAGCCTGTTTACCATTGCCACACGTAGAAACAGTACATGTATCTCAACTTCTACATTGTGCCCTATGGTCACTAATAGACCACACCTGCTCTGTACTGTGCCCCATGGTCGCTAATAGACCACATTTGATCTTCATTGTGCCCCTTGGTCGCTAATAGACCACACCTGCTCTGTACTGTGCCCCATGGTCGCTAATAGACCACACCTGCTCTGTACTGTGCCCTATGGTCGCTAATAGACCACATTTGATCTGCATTGTGCCCCTTGGTCGCTAATAGACCACATTTGACTTGCATTGTGCCCTATGGTTGCCATATTTGTCTTGCATTGTACCCTATGGTCGCTAATAGACCACACCTGCTCTGTACTGTGCCCTATGGTCGCTAATAGACCACATTTGATCTGCATTGTGCCCCTTGGTCGCTAATAGACCACATTTGACTTGCATTGTGCCCTATGGTTGCCATATTTGTCTTGCATTGTACCCTATGGTCGCTAATAGACCACACCTGCTCTGTACTGTGCCCTATGGTCGCTAATAGACCACATTTGATCTGCATTGTGCCCCTTGGTCGCTAATAGACCACACCTGCTCTGTACTGTGCCCTATGGTCGCTAATAGACCACATTTGATCTGCATTGTGCCCCTTGGTCGCTAATAGACCACATTTGACTTGCATTGTGCCCTATGGTTGCCATATTTGACTTGCATTGTACCCTATGGTCGCTAATAGACCACACCTGCTCTGTACTGTGCCCTATGGTCGCTAATAGACCACATTTGATCTGCATTGTGCCCCTTGGTCGCTAATAGACCACATTTGACTTGCATTGTGCCCTATGGTTGCCATATTTGACTTGCATTGTACCCTATGGTCGCTAATAGACCACACCTGCTCTGTACTGTGCCCTATGGTCGCTAATAGACCACATTTGATCTGCATTGTGCCCCATGGTCGCTAATAGACCACACCTGCTCTGTACTGTGCCCTATGGTCGCTAATAGACCACATTTGATCTGCATTGTGCCCCTTGGTCGCTAATAGTCCACACTTACCCTGTACTGTGCCCTATTGTACCCTATGGTCGCTATAGACCACACTTGATCTGTACTGTGCCCTATGGTCGCTAATAGACCACACCTGCTCTGTACTGTGCCCTATGGTCGCTAATAGACCACATTTGACTTGCATTGTGCCCTATGGTTGCCATATTTGACTCTCATTGTACCTTATGGTCGCTAATAGACCACACCTGCCCTGCACTGTGTCCCATGGTCGGTAATAGACCACATTTGACGTGCATTGTGCCCTTGTGCCTTGGCACTGTACCTAGCATGACAGCTGCATCTAGCCTGCCTGCTCTTGGCCTTTTCAAATCGCTACTGAAACTGTACCTAGCCTGATGGTTGCATCCAGCCTGTCTAGTCTAGTTTTAGCCACCTCAATTGCCATCGAAACTACTCCTATCGGATTATCCAGTCACTTAGCATGTACTCCCTGGGTCTTGCCTATAGGTCACCCTGGCTACCATTGTATATCGCCCTCCTCATCACATTAGGAATACAATCACCTAAAATAAGCACCAAAGTTAACACTCTGAGTCTTCGCACCACGTCCTATTCCACCCATTGCACCTGCCATATCATGCTCAACATACAACAACCTAATACTGAACTTAAAATGACCCACTATCCAGATAGCACCACTCTACAAAGGCCATGCAACACTGTAGACAGAAACATTAGACTACGTGCTCGCCTGTCCAAACTGCATGAGCTCCCAGCCAAGAAGGCTGAACTATCAAAATCCCGAAATAAAATACAGTTACCCTTGAAGGGTATTGCGGAACCTACTAGGAAACAGCCTAAGCCCAACAGACCCAAAATAAATAACTCCAAACAGACTACTAAAGGTAGTCATAACACCACCAGCCCTAACGTAGCTGACCACAAACCATATCTCAAAGGCGCACTTATAAACGCCAGGTCACTAGTCGCACACGCCACAGAGATCTCAGATATCATTGCCACAGACAAGTTAGACTTTTTGGCCATCTCAGAATCCTGGCTACATGATGCGGCTGGCCCAGCCTTATCACTAGCAGTCCCAGACAACTATACTATCCTACGCACGGACAGACTTACCTCCCGAGGTGGAGGTCTAGCAATCATAGCTAAAACTAGCCTGGACATGAGGATCATCACTGCTACCAATTTGCAATCCTGTGAATGCCTCACGGTCAAAATAGCCATCGCCAACTCCCAAACCCTAAACATCATCCTCATCTACAGACCACCAGGTCCTATCGGAACCTTTTCTGAGGACATCTCGACATCCCTGTCCAATAACCTAAAAAATACATCCCAAACAATAGTGCTAGGAGATTTTAATCTAGGCTATAATGACAATAAGGACACCCAATCGTCAGCGATTGCTCTGACCTTGAAAGAGCTGGGATTCTCACAAAAAGTTGAACTACCCACCCACAACAAAGGTCGCATCCTTGATTGGATAGCAGAACATAATTGCGAAGTTAATATTACGGATTCTGTACCGCAGATTTGGACTGACCACCACCTGCTATTATTCTCAGTGACAACCCATCGGGTCACTGCCCCGTCCTCACCTGCCCCACCTCTGTCAACGAGAAATAAAAAACTAATGACAGTAGAAAATCTGATGCCCGTTATAATACCAAAATTAAACGCACTACCTGACTGCATGGACCCTAATCTGTTAGTCGAGCATTATAATGCAGCCATGTCCTCAGCCCTGGATCACATAGCCCCGCTCAAACTAAGAAATAGCAAACCTAAAAAACACCTCAATTCTTGGTTCACGCCCCACCTAAAAAATCTTAGGCTGGCCAAAAGAAAACTTGAAACTATTTGGAGACTTTCCCCATCAGTCAAAAATAAACTCAACCTCTCCAAAGCCTCCTCCCAATACAAGAAAGAAATATTATTAGCCAAACAAGAAACCTACAATACTAGAATATCCAACTCAAAATCTAGTGTCAAAGAACTGTTCAGCATTCTGAAAGAATTGGAAACACCCGTTGTACCCCAAGAAAACTGCACTAAGGATAAAAAATGGTGCTCTAGCATACAACTTGCTTTAACAAACAAAGTAGCAAACCTACAAACCAAAATTGCCATCAAGAAGGCATCACTAACACCACACATCCCTCAGAGATCAGCGCCACCGCCACAGTCCAAGTTGGGAGCCCGATTCTGCTTCTCTAAGGTATCGACCATAGAGGTAGAAAAGGTCATCCTGGGACTCAAACCGTCCAACTGCAAAGGCGACCAATGCCCAGCACAACTCATCAAGGATGCTGCGAGAGAACTGTCGCCATTTATAACCAAACTAATCAACTCTTCCTTTACCTCAGGTTCAGTACCGATCAACCTAAAAGAGTCCTGGGTACTGCCACTACTAAAGAAGCAAACCCTTGACCCCGCCATTCCGACTAACTTCAGACCCATCACGACTGTGCCCTTTCTTCTAAAAATTTTAGATAAAGTGGCTTACTTGCAAATTCAAAGCTTCCTAGAGTCTAACCACTTACTTGGAACCCGTCAATCAGGATTCCGCCCGCAACATGGGACGGAGACAGCGCTAATAGACCTTAAGGCCCAAATAGACGATTGCAGAGACAATGGCCAAGCGGCCCTACTTCTCCTCCTGGACCTATCGGCGGCATTCGACTTAGTGGATCACACAGTCCTCTGTAGTCACCTCGACTCGGCAGCCCACTTTTCAAAAGAGGCCATAATTTGGATCAAGTCATTCCTGAGTAATCGGACCATGAGAGTCTTCGCTCCATCAGCCTCAGCAGATCCAATCCCCATAACATGCGGTGTTCCACAAGGGTCTTGTGTGTCACCCACCCTCTATAACGTCTTCACGAAGCCTCTCTTTGATGAAATGGATCATCTGGGTATCGCCTACACTAACTACGCAGACGATACCCAGATCCTCCTCCCGCTCTCAGGAGACTACGCCAAGGACCTGGCTCTAGTGAACAGGATCTATAGCATCGTTCAGGCATGGATGGCCACACACGGCCTATGTCTGAACGATGATAAAACTGAGCTTATCATCCTGGGCACCACTACCTATATATCCAAACTCAGCCCTGATTACGACAACTTCATTATTGATGGGAACAACATAAAAGTAGCTCATGAAGTAAAAACCTTAGGATTTTACCTAGACGCCACCATGAACTTTACCAAACAAGTTAACTCTCTAGCTTCTGCCACAGCATATACATGCAAACTTATCAGAGCGAGCAAACAATTCCTCTCTACAGATAGGTCCATCACACTTGCCAGAGCCTTGATACTATCCAAACTAGACTATTGTAATGGACTTTACATTGGAGCTAATAAACAGACCATCCACAAAATTCAAGTGCTCCAGAACAATGCTTTGAGAGCAGCACTCAAGATGAATAGAAACGAGCATATATCGTCTACAAGAAGAGAATACAAATGGCTCGCCACCGTAGACAAAATTCATCTCAAAATCGCTTCCCTCACCCACAAATGTATCAACAACAAAGCTCCACCTTACCTCATGGATAGATTACGTAAAAGGACATCTTCCAGACCTACCAGAGTAGCCAACGCAAACTGCCTCCAAGTCCCGCGCTTCAAACTTGCCACTATAGGAGGAAATAGCTTCCCGGTTAAGGCCGCGCAATTATGGAACTCCCTCCCCCATGACGTCAGAGAACCTCAGCCTTTTGCAAAATTTAGACAAAACCTCACTAGGTGGCTGAGAGCGAATGACAGCTAACTAGTCCACTTGTCACACTGTACATTACTGTATATAACTATATATTACGTGAACAGGAGCATGCTCCTTGCTCCCTTGTCCTTGATCTCTCCCTGTTCATATCTGCTTGCTGTAATATTGTTTATGTCTACACTTCCTGCCTTTTCCTGTACTTGCAATTAGCCGAGCATATCTGTAACCAAGCTCAGCGCATCTCTGTACCTCCATCTGATTTCTATGTACCTGTAACTAAGTTGAGCATATCCTTGTCTGTTTGCGCCCTGATACTCCAGGGTATGGCGCGCTATATAAATAATAAACTAAACTAAACACGTAATGATGTAAGCCGACGACATGTAACACAGAAAACTATCACAACAATAGGGCTTACCAGAGCTCTTGGGACATGACCCTTGCGGCCAATGTACATGCTGTCCATATACATTTAAAAGCACATCAGTAGACATCAGACTCAACGCAGTGGCAACAGAAAACATTTACTAACTGCAACACCAATATGGTCATCTATGCCATCTGGTGCCCGTGTAAAAAGACGTGGGCAAAACGGAAAGTAGACTTAAAACCTGCATTGGTGAGCACAGAAGCTGCATCGGGAACCAGACGCTTAATGCACCTTTAGTTGACCACTGGATAGAGACGATCCACACTCTGGACGATTTAAGCTGGACGGTCCTCTTTAAACAAAAAGCTGGCATTGACAGAAATAAGGACAAAAGGTCACTGAAAAAGGAACAGCAGTTGATTTTCCTGACCAATAGCATGAACACAGGATTAAACGAAAAAATTGATTGGTGGGCATATAAGCCGGACTTTGCCCTTGTGCCCACACCTAGCAGTGTAATATCCTAATAATCAAGCAGGCTTGGTTTAAACTGAGCTGGGCTAACACGCCACACTGACTCCTTAAATATCCATCGTAACACCTTATGGCGCTTCCCTTTGCTCTAAGGATAAGATCAACGGTACATCAAGCCATATGCACAGAGCACACTGAAGCGAATGGCACATGCCCCCTGTTATTAGGCCATACTATCGTATGTATTTTTGACTGGGAGCCACAAGAAAATGAAAGAGCCAGCTAATACTTCTTTTCCTCTACCGTAGCGTTAAACGCATTTGGCGTGTTTCATATGCAACTTCATGCAATCAAAAATACGGGTTCCATCGATCACTGCAATGTTAGCACAAGTGTCTCCAGCTGCTCGCTTTCTTTCAAACAGACGACACGGAGGAATCACTCAGCAGCTGGAAACAATCGGGATGTAATTAAGGCGGTCCGTCAGGATATATAAACAAAGCAAAACCTGCCCCGGATGCAGATGCAGCAGGAAAGCGCCCGCTACACTTACGAAACCCGACCCAACAAGGAAGCCCGCATTTACGAGACCAACGGTAAGAAGTTATGCAATGTGTAGGAGACGTTCGCAATGGGACTGAAAACGTAGAACTGTGGGAACTTTTGGCCTTTTAGCTCTTTTCCGTACGAGTAAGTGTCATGATGCCTACCCCCGGGGATCCAGATAAAGTCCAGCAGCCCCGGAAGCAGGCATCAAGTTATTCCAAGCAAGCCCAACATCCCCTGCTAGGGGCCATTTGGGTGCAGTCCTGGCGTCTATGGCGCCAGGCTCATATGGAGAGTCAGTCCTGGCGCCAAAGGCTCATAGATTAAAACTTACCTGATGCAGACCATGCTGCAAGAGCTCCAAGCCAAAAGAGGCTTGGAAGGGACTACTTTACATTGGGACTATTTTTTACTCGGGTGGGGTCAGGGAGGAATACCTGAGACTACTTTGGTGGCTATTTAAACCACGCCCGAAGAGCAGCACACGCTTCGCGTTATTCTGCATCCAGCAGCATAACGCTCACCGTGCCTGCAAGTCTACATCCAGTCTTCTGCCACGCCCACCTCGAGTCTGGAGCTCCTAGAAAAAGGGAGAAAGAAGGAGAAAAGGTTAGAACAAGAGCAATACCTTTGATCCTTACCTGAATTCCTGATCCACCGCGCCTTCTAGCTGGAAGAAAAGTTATTTTATGCGCGTCGCCTCGCCTGCTGCAGCGCCGCGCTCAACTCACCGGCCTTCGCAGCATCTTCACTATCCACCGCATCCTTCTGCATGTTCCCGTTGCACTCCGGCACCTAAGGGAAAGACAACAGCAGCAAGGTGAGCCAAGGGAATAAACAGAGGCAATATTAGTGACCCCCCATAGACTTACCTGATTTTAAAACCGGGGGTACTATTCCTCTTCACGGGTCGGCGCAGCCTCCACCACATCTTCGCCGTACCCCGGCCCCTAAGGGGAACAAAAGGACAGCAAGGTCAAACACAGGGAAACCTCCTCACCACAATAGACTTACCTAATTTTACCGCCGGAGGCATTATTCCCCGAGACTTCATACTTTCTCTCAGCACCTGAATAAGGGAGAAAGCAACAGGTTCCATACTGACATTATTTTATCCAACTGTGTTGGATAATACAAATCCGGTTGCCACGAGGAACTCTTCGCTAGGGTCATGCTGCAACCTGCAAGGAATCGGACAAGAGTGAAAGTCAGACATTTGAACTCTTACGAACTATATACTTACGGCGTCTTGCCGGAAATCTCAGTCAATATTGTTCTGGAACTCACCAATTCCTTCGAACCAGTGAAGCAACTGGTTATCTACGCGCCCCTGCGCTCAATGCAGGATGGAGAGCTCATCTTTCCAAACCATCAGGTGAGACTATAAGAGGGGACATTAAAGGTGATCAGTGGGGAGAACAGTGAGGGTGGGGGGTTTACGCTCAACTCCACAGGTGGTTAATTCCCTCTCTCCATTTGCAGAAGAATACTCCTACGGGCCAAGCAAACGAAGCTAGGTGGGCCAGTCCAGTCCATCATCTCGGCACTACGCGTCACATTGGTGTAGACCGCAGCTGTCCAGTTCAGATCGACGCCCCTGTAGGAGCCAGGTGAGCGTAACAGTAAGAACTTACCATTCCCATTTACTTCTTAGAGTCAGTCTCCAGTGTAAACACACGAGGAGTAGGAACTACTGCAAAACACGCACCCTGAGAAAACGGGAAGCGGCATTCGACACTATCCGCACTCCACACGAGGGACACAGACTTTGAAGCCCCTCTGCCATTGAATGCGCCACGGGCATCCTGGACACGTCAAGGGTATGATTTGAAAATTATGGATAAAAAAGAGCCAGAAGCACATTCTAGCTCAAAGCCGTGCGTAAAATCGCCTTTTCTGTCTTTATGTTGAATTAGGAATATACTAAGGAACTGAAGCCCTGCTTAGGGAAACATCAGTAAAGACGATTTGGCCACTCGAAGACGATAACTTAAAGCAGGACTCCTGACACCATATAGTCCACCAAAACAAGAGCCCTAGAGCTACTAATCTAGGTGGGTAAGAAAAACAGAGTGAGCAGTCCAAGTCATGGACAATTAGCTTGTATATCTCCAGCTAATGTTGAGTTTCCACTTTTCCCACAGTGACACATTTTTTGGAAAACAGAGCCAATCCGGTTACAACTGTATCGCAGGACGTCACAATTCCTAAAAAGGGTTCTAACTTATTTTACAGCGTGGATTCTTCCCAGATATACACGATTGGTAAGTGTGGAAACTTACTTTGGCTACTCTGGGATTGGTATAGGGTACCACAGATAGATCTAATCCACCGCTATAGCTAATTGGTAACACACCATAATTGAGGAAGCCCAGACTGGGAGTGTTACTCGTGACCAATATAATAGAAACCACCAAGGTAATAGCCGAGGTGAAATGAGATGTAGGATGTATCCGTGCCGAGATGGTTATTAACCAAGATTCTAGACCTCTGTTATTTAGAAATAGAGGCCTAAGATGTTTTGAATTTAGAAACACTGAAATAAGACAAAATCTTATTGTTTACTGTCCCCTTCTAGGGATAGAGACCCCTTCTACTGCATTGAACGCAGGTCAACTTGAGCCTACTGAACAAGGACTCATATACGACCAAGAAAAACAACTTGTAAACCGCACTTGTCTTTTTTGTCTATGCAATTAATTTTGACAGAAGTGACCAAACTTTTTTGTCTTTAGCCCCTGAAGAATTTCCAAGTAGCTACAACATTAACAAATTGGAAAGAAACATGTCGGGCACTTCGTAGATTTTAGTTTCGTTTTATATTGAAGGTGTATTTGACACAATAGAAACAGGATGAATGGTATGAGAGACTGAGTGGTGTGTGTGTGTGTGTGTAACGAGGAATGTCCATTGCGTACGTTTTGCACAGCACAAGTCACTTTATGGAAACAATTAATTGGATTTTTGTGTATGTAGAAAAGTTTGTGTTATTATATTGCCAGTTTTGATGTTCTTGCCACACATGACTTACTCGTGGCAGGACATGATGCATTATGTATTGTATTTTTTAAAAATGGTGCAGAAAAAACATTAAAATATGTATATTCTTCTATAAACGCTAGAGTAAGAAACTTTTTCTTATGCCCAACTGAATGGACTGGAGGTGATGAAGTCTCTCCCTGAGTAAGGAGTAGAGTGACAAAACCATAAGCTTTGTGTTTGAAGTTTAAAGGGTTGATCCCTTTTAGTCAGAGGGTATGCTTGATGGTTTTCTTTTCCCTCTACCTCTTTCTTGTTGAAATTTGGCAGCTAGTGGAGCCTTGAGCCCCTGACTGGTACAATCATCAGGAATGCTATTACGGTGAGTAATGCAGGTCTTCTGATGCTTGTTAATGCGCTTAAAATCCCATGCTGTGCATAGACTAGTGAGCAATACCCAGATATGGTGGTGGGATGTGTGAAGGAACAGTAGCAAAGAGATGTCTTATCACTGCTTGTCCCACCTGAGAATCAGACCTACAGTGTATCTAGGCAGTAGTGTTGTGTAAAGATATGTGCAGAACTCCAGGTTGCTGCTTTACAAATGAACTCAAGAAGAACATTTGCAATGAATGCTATGGTAGCCCCTGTGCCCAGAGTAGAGTGTGCTTTAAGCGTGAAGGGCAGATCTCTCTTGGCAAGAGTGTAGCACCTTGTGATGCAGTTTACAATCCACTTTGAGATAAGCTGATTTAGAGACAGGGTCCCCTTCTCTACCAGCTGCCCTAGTGTGTGGAGGCTTCTTTCTGCTACGTTAGTGGACTTCTGGGGGAAAAAAAGTGGGTAGTTCTATTGACTGGTTTACATGGAACTTTGAAATAAATTAAGGCACAAATCGTGGGTGAGTGCGCAAGATCGCCTTATCTTTGTGACAAATGGGTCCTTAACTGAAAGGGGTTGCAGTTCACCAACTCTCCTTATCGATGTGATCGCCACCAAGAAGGCAGTCTTGTAGGTGAGTGCTTTAAGGTTAGCATTGTGCATTGGTTCAAAGGGAGGCCCTATTAGTCTGGTAAGTACAACATTCAGGACCCACCCAGGAGCTGGGTTGGAAAAAGGGGGATGAAGTATTTTTACCCCTTCCATAAATGCTTTAATTACTGGAATTTTCCACCACGAAACCTTGTTCTGGGACATAGTGTATGTCGGAAGTGCAGCTAAGTGGACCTTTAGGGAAGTAAAAACCAGACCTGAATCTAACAGGTGGGTTAGGTACAGGACAATATGAGTTGGTGTGCATTCAATAGTATTGATGCTTTTGCCGTTACACCAGCTGACAAAGTGTTTCCATTTGCTGGAGTAGCAATGCCTGGTGCTAGGTTTTCGTGCTTCCCGAGTATGTCCATGCATCTTTGAGAGAGTTGTAGGTGCCCGAAATCCATGACCTCAGGAGCCAGGCTGCTAAATTGAGAGTTTGAAGGCATGGATGTAGCGTCCCCCCCTGGTCTTGCGACAGCATGTTGTAAGGGCATGGCAGATTTCTGGTAGAGAAGACTGACATTGCCATGAGATGGGAGAAACAAGGTTGGCGTGGCCCACATCGGGCCACCAGAATCATTCTGACTGGCTCTTGGTGCATCTTGTGCAATATCCTGTTGAGCAGGTGAATCGGGGGGGGGGACAAGGGGGGGGGTGCGGTTCGGGTGCAAGCATAGACAAATTTCCCCAATCTGGTTATCCAGAGACCGTTCCCCCCCCCCCCCCCCTTGGAGCAGTTCTGAGGTTACCTGGAGGCGTACTCTGGGCATTGTGCGTTCTCCGGAGTTGCGAACATGTCGATCTCTAGGAAGCCCCAGTCTGCGAAGACGTGGAGTACAATGTCCTTGTGTAGTTGCCACTCGTGCTCTACGGGTAGAGGGAAGTCTCTGCTGAGTATGTCCGCCAGAAGATTGCGTTCCCCTGGAACGTGTTGTGACAGGAGGAACATCTTGTGTTTAAGCACCAATTTCCATGTGTTCTGGGACAGTTTGGACAGACCTAGAGAGTGAGTACCCCCTTGTTTGTTGAGGTAATACATGGCCGTAGTACTGTCTGTGAGGACTAGAACAGTCTTCCCTTGGAGGTGAATTTGGAAAGCCTTCAGTGCCTTGAACACTGCCAGCAGCTCCAACATGTTTATGTGATTGTATGCTACTGCTGGGGTCCACACGCCGTCTGATGAAGGTGAGCCCCCCCCACCAGAGATGTGTCTATAGTGATAGTGGCTTCTACTGTGGGGGTGGTGAAGGTTTTCCCTTGAAGGTGGTTTTAACTTGACCACCACTGCAGAGATTGAACGAGGGCTGCCGAGACAACCACTAGACCGTGCCATTGTGTGCTGGCCTGACACCATTGGCTTGAGAGCCACTCTTACATAGGGCGCATGCGCAGACGTGCGTGTGGGACTAGGTAGATGCAGGAGGACATCATCCCTAAGAGCAGCATGGCTTTACGTACGATCCCCTTCAGACTGGCTACATAGTGAGGGAACTGGAACAGCATGTTTTGAACCCTCTTGTTTGAGGCAAAGACAAGGCCGACTTTGGTCCGAATTAGAGCCCCCAGAAATTGACTTGTTTGGGGTCCAGGCTGGAGTTGTTCTTGTTGATTGAGAACCCTACAATAAAGAGGAGATCTACCATCTTTTGGGTATTTGACGGGCATGTTCCATAGGAATCCCCTGTTATTAGCCAGTCGTCGAGATGAGGATAAACTGGGATGGACTGCTTGCACAGGTGAGCAGCTACTACCTCCAGTACCTTTGTGAACACCCTTGGGGCTGAGGCAATGCCGAGGGAAAGACCTTGAATTGATAGTGGGTGTCCTCTATCATGAACCTTAGGTACTTTCTGTGCACTGGCAACATAGAAATATGCATCTTTCATATACAATGTGGCCATGTAATCCCCCTGACGCAACGGCGGGATTACCGCCTGCAAGGTTGTCATTGGGAATTTCTGCGGTTTGACTTACTTTTTTGCTGGGCGCTAGTCTAATACAGGGTGCATGGTGAGATCCTTTCTGGGTACACTGAATAAATACCCTAGTTTACCTGGTGAATGGGATTTCCAGCAGGATTTACAGGTGTACTGCTGATAGGCATCTGCTCTTCGGTTGTTGGAATCTAGGTGGCAAGTGGAACGCAATACAGTAACCGTGAGTGACTGTCTTTAACACCCACTGGTCTGATGTGATCCCCCCCCCCCCCCTCCCATCTGTGGATGAAGGATGACCGACGTCCCCCAAACGGGTAGGCATGGAAGGGGACCCGAACCGGTGAGTCACTTTGCATTGGAGGTCAGGGAGCCTCTTGGAGTAGAGTTCCTGCCTCTACCCTTGCCTCTCTGCTGGGATTGGTTGTTTCCAGATGAGCCTTGGCTGGAGGACCATTGGGTACTTCCAGAGCCATATTGATTATAGGGAGACCGTGAGAAAGAGCACGAAAGGAACAGCGAGAACTTGAGCCTCCTCGTTGGTTGAAGGGTTTGGCCGTGATATGGCTGAGAGACTTGTGTCTTATGCTCTTTCTTAGCAATATCTAAGGCGTCGTCGACAGGATTGCCAAATAAGTTGGAGTCTTCGACATGTTTGTTAATCAGAGAGGCCCGAGTCTCTTGTTCGAAGCCCGAGTTATTCAGCCAGGTGCGTCTCTTAAGAAGAGTCCCCTGGGCTAGAGTACGTCCCGCAGTCTCAGCAGCGTCTAGAGCGTTCTTTAAAATATTATGGGTCACCTGTCTGCCCTCAGTCACGACCGCCAGCAGGCGTGATCGAATGGGCTCTGGGACCTCTTGAAGGCCTTCCTGGAGCAGCCCCCCTGGACGTTGCTGTAACTAGCGAGGAGCTTTGTATTATTAGCTATTCAGGTAGAATAGGCTGCAGAAGTTGTAATACGCTTCCCTAGAGCAAAAAGCTTTTTGCAATCTTTATCAGGGGGAGCTTGCGCTGTGGATAGTGGCACCCCTGCTCTCTTTCTAGTGGTTGTGACAACCAGGGAGTCTGGAGTGGCATGACCTCTTATAAATATAGGGTTGGATGGAGCAGCCCGAACAATTTCTCAACCCGAGGGTTGACTGCCCTTGCGAGGGAGGGTGACAAAGGAGCTAGGTGTTTATTGAATCAAGTAGTGAAATAGCCTGGCTAGTGGGAAGCTTCTCCTTGAGAATAGTATCTACAAAGTCGCCATCAGTCACCTGTGTAGCGATCTCAAAATGATCTGCGGCTTGTTTTAGGAGTGCATTAAATAGCATTTGATCATCCACAGGCAATGTCTGTCTTTGCTGAGGTGAAGATGGTGGGTCCAGAAAAATGTCAGGGTCAGAGGTATGTGTGGGTGAAAGCGAAGGCCCCCGCTCTGCTGGCTGATCCTGCTCCCAGTCCTGATCCTGGTCAGCTGTCTCCTGATCAAAAGGATTGTCCTCATATGTATCCTCCTGTTCAGAGTAATGAAAGCCCTCCTCTTGGTGGACTTGTGTAGTAATGGGAAGCTTCTGCTGCTTTGGTGGAATGGGGCAGGAGTCTTCTTCCCTACGTATCTTGGGAGTAACGTATTTATCAGAGAAATCTATAAATTGAACCATCTTGTCCCTGTAATTCTCAAATATTTGCCTGGTACACAGAGAGGATGCAGAGGGGTATGGAGGTGAAAAGGGCTACTCAGAAGGGGGAGATTTTCCTGAAAGCCTTTGAGAGAGTCTGGGGGGCTTCTGAATACTCCTCTCGACGAAGGGGTTCCCCTTTGTTCTCCTGCTGCCGAAACAATAGCCGTAAGACCCTCGCATATTTTCGGAGGTTGAATATTAGGTTTCAACATGCCTTGCGGCGCCGTCACAGTTGACGACTCTACCGAAGCCTCTTAGGCGCTAGCGCGCCCTTGGACGGCGTGTCGGCAACCTTGTGTTTGATGAGGAACGCCCTTGTGAGAAGAAAGCCCAGTCGCATGCCGAGAAGACTGTTGTGAGAGCGCCGAACCGCAAGGTTTGGAAGGCACCTTTGAAGATTGACGGTCCTGTTTGTGTTGCACGCTTCGACGTGTCTGTCGAAGAGGCTTAGGGGTTGTGTGTTTGGGCTTAGGTGGTGCGTGTGTGCCCCTGTCGCCAGGGGAGGAGGAAAGGGCAGTGGGGTGAACTCCCCAGAACAGCGCCAGTGTCCCGTTTGTTGGGGCCGGGGATATGGGAACCAGAAGGTTCTGCTGAAAGGTCTATGGCTTCCAGGTCAGAGCCATGGCTGCCGCTCAAGTCCTCGTCATCCAAAGCGACGGCGCCTACAGGGAAACAACTTTCGGCCTGCATTGTGTAGGCCGCCCACCGTTTTGTCCGCCTGTCCTTTAACGTCTTGGGACGAAAGAGCTTGCAGGACTTACAAGAACGCTCGTCGCCGTCATGAGGTAGACCCCTATTGCAACAGCGATGGGTGTCCTTCCACAGGAATTTGCCGTTACACGACGGACAAAATTTAAAAGGTGTCCTCTCCATAGCAGAGGTAGACGGCAGGCAGAACGAAAAGGGAAAAAAAGAATAACCCCAGGGCCCCACTCTCCCTACTGTAATGCCGAAACCTGTGGTCGACAGACTATCAGTACACCAGTCACCTAGCAGTGGTGGATGTCTTTGGTGGCAGGAAGTCCACGAAGCAGTCGTCGAAAAGAAGTAGTCAGAAGACTAGACAACCGTAGATCGTGGGACAAAGTAACAATATTGAGCAATATAAACTCTTGCAAGATCTGCATAAGACGACCAACTAGTTGGGTGGAAAAAAACAATCTGAGGGACCTTGACGCGTGAGGGATTTTGTGTACACTACACGTCACATTAGGGATAGTGTTAGTCACACCCTTGTCAACGTCCCCTTTCGATCGTCGAAAGAAAGATGCAATACTCTGCGATTACCACTCGATGTCGGACTATATGCACAGCATGTGATTCTAAGCAGATTAATGTATCCCACATTTCTGATGCTGGTTACTCACGGTAATCGTATTTCTGGTGCTATTATCTGCTTAGATTCACATGTTCACACAACGGGGAGTCCCCCAGATGAACCATTTTGAACCAAATTTAAAGACCTAGCTCCAATTTAAACTGGGTCGTATTCCATGAGTTGTATACATCACCCCACAGAATGAAAATTACACGGAGTACCAAAATATTTGTTTTCCATTTAATATAAAATGTTTTCATAGTTTTATTACGTAGGCCATAGGTCCTACGTGCACCAATGATAAAAAACACCACACAAAGACATGTATCAATGTAGAAAATATATACAATGCATCTATTAGCAATTTCATGTATAGTCATAAAAACACAGATGACACCACCAGGATTTTATGTCACAGAGCTAGATAGGCACATATTCTAACTTTCTGTCCCTCTCTGGCTAACAAGTCACAGATATGCTCTGTATGGCAGTGTCACCCAATAGCAATGCTAAAAATGATTAGACATAGCACGTAAAAATTGCGTCTGACCAAAACACACACATCCCAGGTCTGCACCAAATGTGGAACCTCAACAAAGGGAAGAAAAAGAGCTAAACTAATTAGAAACCCCTATAGACAGCAGCTAGATTCACATGTTCTGCATAGTCCGACATCTAGTGGTAGTCGCAAGTATTACATGATTTGTTTTCGAAACTCGAAAACAGACGTCGACAGGGTGTGTTTGTAATACTATCCCTAGTGTGACGTGGACTGTACCCATGGTCCTTCAAGCGTCGAGGTCCCTCAGATTGTTTCTGACATGAGGTTGCACGAAGTGTAGCGCGAGTACAGATGTGATAAAAGGAGAAACAGTGATAACCCAGAAACATCTATGAGCTTTCTATTCCAGTAAGGGAAGGAGGGTGGGCGCGCATGTGAATATAAGCAGATACAAGCACCAGAAATACGAGTACGCTGAGTAATGTATCCCTTCTGGAGCTTGTGGATTTGCTTAGATCAGATGCTCTGCATAGATTAGCGAGCAGTATCTGTGAAGGAGGTGGGAAGTGAGAAGGTACAGCAGCAAAGATGTTGTAGAGCCACTTGTCCCACCTGTGAATCCGCTCTAGAGCGAGTATGAATGCAATAATGCTGTGTGAACGTATGGATGGAACTCCATGTAGCAGCTTTGCAAATGGCGTCTAGAGGGAAGTTTACAATGAAAGCCAAGGTAGCTCCTGTACCTCTGGTAGAGTGATCCCTAGGGGTGAAAGGAGAGACTCTTTTGCATAAGAAATAGCAGAGCTGTATGCATTTGACTATCCATCTGGAGATGGCGTTCGCCCCCTCTCCCGGGTGCTATGGAAACAAAGTTGATCTGTTTTCCTTAGAAGTTTAGTTTTGTTCACATAGTACAAGACTGTCTGCCATACATCAAGTGTATGGAGGATTGTCTGGGCTGAGTTAGATGGATTTTGAAAGAAGGTAGGAAGTTCTATAGATTAACATGGAACTTTGAAATGAACTTGGGTGAAAACCTAGGATGCGTTCCGAGGACCACCTTGTCCTTGTGTATTATGAAGAAAGGGTCTTGTACAGACAAAGTCTGTAACTCACTGACCTATAGAGGGGATAGCTACTAGGAATGTAGTTTTGCAAGTCAGTTGTTTTAGGCTTGCCTTGTTTATAGGCTGAAAGGGTGGCCCCATGAGCTTTGAGGGCACAACATTAAGATCTCAATCCAGATTAGGGTTGGAAAATGGAGGGTATAACCTCTTTACCCCTTCCATGAATGCATTAATGACAGGAACTTTCCACCAGGGCACTATTGTTTTGATACGTGGTGCAAGCCAAAAAGGTGGCCAAATGTACTTTGATGGAGTTAAATACTAGGCAAGTCTAGTAGGTAAAGCATGTAATGTAGAATGTTAGCTGGGGAACATTCTGTTGGGTTTAGTTTTTGTGACGAGCACCACAAACATCTCCTCCACTTATTGTCTGGTGTTGGGTTTTCGTGCCTCTTTTAGGATATCCATACACCTATGTGGAATATTCAAGTAGCCAAATGTATGACTTCAGGAGCCAAGCTGCCAAGTTCATAGATTGAGGGCGCTGATGGGAGATGCTCCCTTGTGTTGTACAGGCACAGTAGCTTGATTGGGTCGCACATCACCAGTTTCAGCAGATGTGGAAACCAAGGTTGTCTCGCCCACATAGGAGCAACCAGGATTAGTGCCACTTGTTCCTGGTGCATCTTGTGCACTATTTTGCTCAGGAATGGTTTAGGGGTGGTGGGGGGGGGGGGTGGTAGAGGGGGGTGGCGCGGGTCAGCATAAGCAAATTTCCCTGACCCGTTCATCCACAGGGGGTTCCCCCTTGGACCCTGGTTGGGGAAAACTGGACAGGAAGTCTGGGTATTGTGAGTTTAGGCTTGTGACAAACTAGTCTAAAGCGGAGTGACCCCATTGTGAGAATATTCTGTTTAGGATATCTGTCGAGTTGCCACTTGTGTTCTTCTGGTAGAGGGTATCTGCTTAAAGTGTCTGCCAGAGAATTGAGTTCCCCTGGAACATGTTGAGCGGAAAATGTTCCGCTTCAGTGCCCACTTCAATATTTTTTGGGATAGTTTGGACAGACTTTGAGAGTGTGTGCCTCCCTACTTGTTTACGTAGAACATGACAGTGGTGCTGCACTTGGACTGTTGGAACTGCAAGATGTTGCTGAAAGGCCTGAAGAGCCTTGAGGACTGGCTAAGGTTCTAGGAAGTTGATGTGTCTTAGGGCTGTAGGACGTGTCCACTGGCCAGTTGGTGAAGGAAGTGAGGCCCCCCCGCACCAAATCCAGCGAGTGAGGCGTCTGTAGTTAGGATCACTTGTGCTAGAGGAACGCAGAAGGGTTTTCCTCTTCGCAAGTTGTCCCTGGACCACCAGCAAAGAGCCTGTAACAGGGTTAGCGAAACAACCACTAGATCGTCCCACTGACTGCTTGCCTGAGACCATTGTTTTGCTAATCATTCCTGCATTGGGCAGAGGCGCGCGTGTGTAACCAAGTGAATGCATGCAGCCATCCCAAGCAAGCGCATTGCTTTGCATACAGTTATCTGGGGACCGGGTTGGTAGGGAGGTACTTGCAACAGCATGTTTTGTACTCTCGCGTTTGATGGGAAAGCCAGCTCCTCTTTTGTCTTTAGAATAACCCCTACAAAATGTTTTATATGGCTGGGTACTAGGCTTGATTTCTTTTCGTTGATGGAGAAGCCCAGATTGAAAAGAAGGTCTGTTGTCTTTTGTGTATTCTGTTTGAAATTTGAAGAGATTCGCTGGTAATTAGCCAGTCATCCAGATAAGGTTATACAGGGATGGACTTTCTGAACATACCGCAAGCGCCTTTGTGAATACTATTGGCGCTGAGGCGATGCCAAAGGGAAGTGCAATGAACTGGTAGTGAACTTCCGCCATCTTGAAACGCAGATATTTTCTGTGTGCAGGGAACATTGCAATATGAAAGTATGCATCTTTCATATCCAATGTTGCTATGTAGTCCCACCCCCACCCCCCATTTTAGGAGGGAGGATTTCTTCTTGGAGCGTGGTCATATTTGTTCGCAGGGTGCAGATCTAGTACTGGATGCATGGAAAGTTGTTTCTTTGGCACAAGTATGTTGAATAGATACTCTTGTTAATCTGATTTGCTGGGATGATGACTATGGCGTGCCTTTACTTCTTCCAACAGTATGCGCTTTTCTTCTGGCGTTATTTTCCTCTGTTTTGGAGGGTGGTTGGGTGGTTTTTGTAACAGTTCGATACAATACCCACCTGCCACGGTGGACAAAACCCACTTGTCCAACGTTAACCGCTCCCATGCATGAGCAAAGTGTGAAATTCGGCTTCCTAATTTGAGTGGCACGGGAGGGGACCTGTAACAGTGAATCATTGTTTGGGAGTGTTGGAGCCTCTCCCAGGTGAGGTTCTTCCTCTTCCTAAGGCCCTCTTATTTCCTCTTTGAAAACCACAGGACGTTTTTCCTTGCAATGGGCCCAAATATGACTGTCCGCCTTGAGTATAGCCGGAAGAGCATTGAGCACCCTGACCCCAAACCTTTTGCAGTTGGAGGAGTACAGTTGTACGTAGGGCTTGTTTGTCAACTGGCCAAGGGATTCAAGAGTGTCATATTATTCCTTAGCACTATTAGGGGTGTCTTCGACAGCCTTACAGAAAAGTACATTAGGCTCTACTAGCATGTTAAGGAGGGTGGCTTGAGTCTCTAACTTAAAACCAGACTGTCTGTGCCAGGCGTGGTGCTTGATGAGCGTGCCTTCTGCGATGATGCGTCCTGCATTGTCTGTTGCATCAAGATTATTTTTGAGGATGCAGTTTGATACCTGCTTGCCCTCTGCATTAGTACTTGACAATTGTGACTTTAGGGGTTCCTGGACAGCTTCAATTTGACATTCCAGGTCATCCCATTTGTGGCACTCGTAATTAGCTCGAAGTGTAGTGTTCATGATTCTGGCTTGGTATGCTGCCGAGGAGGCAACTTTCCTTCCGAAAGTATAGATTTTCTTGCTTTACTTGTCTGGCAGGGCCTCAGCCGATGCCAGGGGAGTGCCCGCCCTCTTTCTGGTAGTGGTGCCCACTAGTGAATCAGGTTTTAGCTGACCCCTAATATACAGAATGTCAGTGGGCGCTGGCCTGAATAGGTTCTCTATTCGGGGATTAACTGCTCTCGTGAGACTTGGTGTAAGTAGGGAGGGCTGCATAAGTCTTTCAACAGACTGTAGAAGTGGAATAAACTGAGTGGCAGACTCTGTCTCCCAGAATGTCCTCCACAAAGTCTGTCGAATTGTGCCTCTTGTGTGTCAATGCTACAATGTTCTGCAGCCTTCAGCAGCAGTTCATTATATTGTAGTTTATTATCAACGATGGAATCTACTACCGGCTGGTCTTGGTGGTCTGGCGACTGGATGACGTAGATATCATTAAAGTCGTCACAGTATTGTTTCTGACTATAAAGGTCCTCTTGAGATCCTGTGTAATCCTCATTGTACAGGTCCTAAGAAGGGTCTTGGTAGGTCGAAGCCAGGGGGCCTAGAGCAGAGGTGCTAGGCTGTGGCTCAAGACAACGTTTTTTGGCAGGGGGTTGTTGTGTCGAGGCCCCTGGCTGTGAGGCATCTCTAAGGGACGCTAGTTCTTCTGGATGCCTGTCCATAAATTCCACAAAACATTACATTCGCTTTACAATTTTCTTACATTTTTCAGGAGTATAGTCACACGAAGGTGGGAAGCCTGTCATGGTAGGGGTGGCTGGGGAGGGAGTTTGGTTCTTGTGGTGCATTGCCCCTGAGAGTGTGTCAACAGGGGATGAAGAAAGTACAGCCTGAGTGCTTTTGGGGGACAAAGGTGTTGAGGATTTTGACTTTTGATGACTTTGCTTTTAACAGGGTAGCACTGACTTGTTTTTTTTTAAATCAATTCCTGCATTTTTCTTTCGGCGTTTGGGAAACGCTGATGCGCCTTTCGCCGCCTGATCTGCACACGAAAGGAGAGCCTTTTTGTGCGCGGTGCCGAACCAACCTTGGGGGTCCCGTTTCAGAGGCCTGCCATGAGGCGAAAGCGTATGCGATGGACCAGAGGACAAGGAAGAACCTGAGTCTTTCTCCCCAGACACTGTGTGGCCCTCGACTAGCGTGTTGAAAGTCGGCCGTGGGGTATGTGCTTTGTGTTCTTGGACATGTGTGCTATGGCCGCAGGGTGTCGTCTCCATCACAGAGCCGCCGGCCGGCTTCTTAGAGTTTGCGGTCTGCACATGGGGTTCCGTCGAACCCTGCTCGCCTTCGGCATCACTAAGGACCCCGATACTGCCCTCGCTGGAGTCTTCCGTCACATCGATGGAGGCCTTGGCCTGCATTGCGTGAGTGGCCCAGCGTTTAGTGCGTCAATCTTTTAGGGTCTTACGTCGAAAATGTTTGCAGGACTTGGACGTTTTTCAGGGTGATCCCTAGGGAGACAGTAATTGCACACTCGGTGCATGTCCTCCAACAGGAATTTTCGATGGCCCCATTCTGAGCAAACGCATAGCTTTACGTACGGTTATCTGGCGACCAGCTTGATACTGGGTTATTTGCAGCAGTATGCTTTGTACGCTTTCCTTTGATGGAAGACAAGACCTTCCTCTGTTTTTATGACAGCTCCTAAGAACTGACTGGCCTTGTTTAGTACAAGGCTTGACTTTTATGTTGATCGAGGAATCCAATTGGAAAAGAAGGTTGATCGTTCTTTGGGTATTTTGCTTGCAAATTTGGGGTGTCTCCCCTGTGATCAGCCAGTTGTCCAGGTAAGAGTACACCGGGATTGATGCCGTGCGTAGGTGCGTTGCCACCACGGCCAGTACCTTGAACTGGTAGTGCTGGTTTGCCATCTTGAAACGCAAAAACTTTGTGCGCTGGGAACATTGAAATATGAAAATAGGCTTATTTCATATCCAAGGTTGCCATGTAGTTCCCCCGCTTTAGCAGTGGCATTACTTCCTGTAGCGTCATGCAGAATTTCTGTGGCTTGACAGGTGTTTGCAGGGTGCAGATCTAATACAGTGGGCATCTTTCAATCTTTTTTGGGCAAAAAGGAGTACATTGAAGAGATACCCTTGTTTACCTGGTTCACCGGGACGATTACGACTAGCACTTTCACCTCTTCCAGCAGTATGCACTGTTCTTTTGAGGTGGTCCTTTGTCTTGGCGGATGGTTGGAGGCCGCTGTAGTAGCTATATACAATAACCGCCCGCCACGGTTGAAAGCACCCACTTGTCGAGGGGGATTCCATCCCATGCGTGGGTGAAGTGTGCTATGAGTCCTCCTACTGGAGTGGCATGGGAGGGTACCTGGAGCAGGTGGTCATTGTTTAGAGGGGGTGGATCTGCCTCTGGAAGAGGCGGATCTGCCTCTGTCGCAAGATCTTCTCTGGCCCCTCTGGAAACCTTGTGAGGATTGGTCTTGTTGTGAACCCCAGGACGAGCTCTGACCCCCAATTGTATCCAGACCCCCTTTGCGAATTTTGCCCGCTAAAGCGACGATAATTATAGCCTCCCTCTTTGACCTCAGGGTTTATCGGTAAACTGGCCCAGTCATTTTAGTGTGTCGTACTCTTCTCTGGCACTTTTGAGTGCATCCTCCACTGCCGCCGAACAGAACATTCGGTTCCATTGGCATGTTGAGAAGAGTAGCTTATGTTTCTAACTTAAAGCTCGATTGGCGCTACCATGCGTTGCGCTTGATAAGCATGGCCCCAGCGATCGTTCTTCCCGCATTATCAGCTGCATCTAAATTATTTTCAAGAATGCAGTTAGCAGCCGCCTTCCCTTCTGACACGGCGAGAGAGAGAGTTGGGATTTAAGGGGCTCTGCGGCCATTAGTTTGACCACTTCGTCCCACTTGTGGCAGTTGTAGCTGGCCAGCAAGGTGGTGTTGGCAATCCTCGCCTGGTAGGCTGTAGAGGTGGCGACTTTCCTGCGGAAAGTATAGATGTTTTTGTTTTCCTTGTCGGGGGTACCTCTGACGAAACGATAGGTGTTCCTGCTCCTTTTCTCGTGGTGGTAACAACCAATGAGTCCGGATTTAATTGACCCCCTGATGTGGAGGGGCTCTGTAGGGGCTGGTCGGAAGACATTTTCAATGCAGAGGTTTACTGTCCGTGTTAAGTTAGGGGTTACCAAAGAGGGTTGGATTTGCCTTTGTACAGACTGTAGTAAGGGGATTAACTGGGTTGCTGATCTTTTGTCTCCCAATAGGTTTTCGACAAGTCTGTCTATTTGGGTTTCCTGTGTCTCTATTTGGAAGTGTTATGCTGCCTTTAGGAGCATATCATTTTACTGGATTTGGTTATCTACCGGTGAGTCTGCCACTGGTGGGTCTGTATGATCTTGCAACGGTATGACGTAAACGTCTCCCTTGTCATCATAGAACTGGTCTACCTCCCCCTGGTCCTCAGAATCAGTGTACGCTCTGGTCTCCTGGAAGCTTTCATCAGGGTCATAGTATGCAAGCTGCCCTGGATCCTGCGGATGGCTGCTTGTACGGTGTCTTAACATTATTTCTTTTGGCGGGGGTTGTGTCAGTGCAGCCCCACTAGCTGGTGGCGTGCCCTGGAGATTTTATAGAACCTCTGGTGGCTGTCGAAGAAATTGGCATGCGCCTCATGACCCCATCTCTTCTGCAGACCACTGGGAAGAACTTGGGACAATAGGTGTTGGGACAACAGCTGTAGTGGGAGCTAGCTCAGGGGCAGGATGACTTGTGCCTCATAACCCCTGATAAGGTACCCTCGCCCTGGGTTAGAGTGTCCCTCTCCCTAGAGGAGTTGTGGGCTTTTGATTTGTGATGTTTCGAAGTCCGCCCCTACAGAAGAGTGTCCGGGACATGTTTCTTAACGAGATCAGACAATTTCGAGGTCTGAGGGGATTTTGCCATTTTCAACGTGTCTCTCGACTGTCGCTTATCAGCATGCGAACATGCCATCACCGCATCTTTCGACGTTCAGTTTTCAGCAGTAGTTTTGGGCATGGCGTCCAAACCTAACTTTTCCTTTGGTTTCAGGGGTCTGTCGTGAGGCGAACACGATTGCCCAGAGGACAGGGACCTGGTGGACCTCCCCCTTGACACCGTGTGTGGCCTTGTGGGCGGTGTTGAAGATGACCTATGGCTTTGGGTTGTGTGCTTAGTGTGGGTATGTGTGTCTATGCTGGAGCCGACGGGCGTCGTCCCTGTAACAGAGCAGCCGGCCTGTCTGATTGTGTCAGGGGCTTGCACATGGGAATCCAATAGATCCCGTTCGCCGTTGTCACTGTAGATGCTGATGTCACTGGAGGCACCCTCTACGTCCATGGCGGCCTAGGCCTGCATGGCGTGGTGGACCCGGCGCTTAGTTTTACGGTCCTTTAATATCTTGGGCTTGAAGAGCTTACAAGATTTGCAGTGGCCTTCGTTTTGTCCCTTTGGAAGAAAGAGGTTGCACACACGGTGCAAGTCCTTCCAGGGAAATTTTCGATTAAGAGTAGAACAAAATTTAAAAGGTGCGTTTTCCATTTTGTATGGTGAAGGCAGCATGGCGAATAAAGTGGGAAGAAGGGGAAATATGCATTCTCTTAGTTTTAAACTAAGATTCACCCCCACTCTCCATACTGTGAGGGCTGAGGCCCAGAGCAGCCTTCCGAGGCCATCTGGAAGTTCGTCAAGGTAAATTCTGCAGTCGATGAAGGTATCGTTAGGGAACGGCTATAAAAAGGACAGAGTAACTAGTTCCAATTTTTCATAATAAAATGGCATTCGCCAGAAGGAACTCTGCTTTCAGCGTCTGACAATGATGGCGGAAAAAACAATCTGAGGGACCTTGAAGTGTGAAGGACCATGGGTACAGTATACGTCACATATGGGACAGTATTACTGGCACACCCTGTCGATGTCCCTTTTTCGAGTTTCGAAAACCACAACTAATACTTTACAACGTCCACTAGATGTCAACCTATGCATTGCCTGTGATCTAAGCAGATTCCACAAGCCTCAGAGAGAAAATTATATATCTCACTGTAATCGTATTTCTGATGCTTGCATCTGCTTAGATTCACATGCTGTGCATAGGCCAACATCTAGTGGCAGCTGCAGAGTATTACAGTTGTTTTCGAAACAGGACGTCGACAGTGCGTGCCAGTAATACTATCCCTAGTGTGACATCCACTGTACCCATGATCCCTCACGCGTCGAGGTCCCTCAGATTGTTATTTTTCTGACATGAGGTGTAGCGTGAGTACAGTTGTATCCAAGCAGATACGTATTAGAAAAGCTCATAAGCATCCATGCGCCTTCTCTCCGAGGGGAGAAAGGGTGGGTCGCCTGTGAATCTAAGCAGATTCAAGCATCAGAAATACGATTACGGTGAGTGATGTATCCCTTCTGAGGCTTGTGGAATCTGCTTAGATCACATGCTGTGCATGGATTAGCGAGCAGTGGAAGAAGGAGATGGGATGTGAGAAGGTTCATGAGCGAATAAATGTCTTGGAACTGCTTGGCCCACTTATGCATCTGTCTTGGAATGAGTGTCAATGCAGTAGTGCTGAGTGAAAGTATGTATTGAGCTCCATGTAGCTGCTTTGCAAATACTGTCTAAGGGGACATTTGCAATGAAAGCCAGAGTGGCTCCAGTACCTCTTGTGGAGTGGGCCCATGGCGTAAAATGCAGTGTTTTATCTGATAGGGAATAGCACAGTTGGATACATCAGACTATCCACCTAGAGATGGGCTTCTTAGAGATGCGGTCACCTTCTCTGTCTGGTGCTATGGAGACAAACAGTTCATCTTTTTCTTAGCGGTCTGGTCTTGTCTACGTAGTAGAGGACAGCTCTCCTCACATCTAGTGTGTGGAGTTTTACTTCAGCAGAGTTTTTGGGCTTCTGGAAGAAAGCTGGTAGCTCAATAGACTGGTTTACATGAAATTTGGAGATTAATGTAGGTGCAAACCTAGGGTGAGTACGTAAAACCAGCTTGTCCTTATGTATAGTAAAGAAAGCATCCTGCACTGACAATGCTTGGATTTCACTAACCCTTCTTATGGAAGTGATAGCTACTAAGAAGGCAGTTTTATAAGTCAGGTGTTTGAGACTAGACTTGTGCATAGGCTCGAATGGGGGTCCCGTGAGCTTAGCGAGTACCACACTGAGGTCCCAACCTGGCGGTGGGTTAGAAATTGGAGGGTGGAGTCTCATTACCCCTTCCATAAATGGTTTGATGACTGGTACCTTCCACCATGAGACCTTACTATGGGAAGTGGTATAGGCTGACGAGGTCGTCAGGTCGTCAGGTGGACTTTTAGGGAGTTGAACACTAACCCTGCATCTAGCAAGTGGAGCATATAGGTTAGAATGTTAGAGTACAATCTATGGGGTTGATCTGCTTAGTCTGGCACCAAACTACGAATCTTCTCCATTTGTCAAAATAACACAGGAGCTTGATGGGATTGCACATCGCCAGTCTGCACAGATGTGGATACCACGGTGGTCTTGCCCACATGGTAGCAACTAGGATAAGCATCATTGGTTCCTTGTGTAACTTGTTCACCACCTTCCTCATGAGTTGGGGGGGGGGAGAGGGAGAGAGAGCTTAAGCACATTTCCCTGACCAGCTCATCCATAGGGCATTTCCCTTGGAACCTGGCTGGGGGAACCTGGACGCGAAGTCTGGGCATTGACGATTTTCGCTTGTGGTGAATAAGTCTATAGTTGGGAAACCCCTATGACTTCTTTGTGTAGACGCCACTCGTGTTCCTCTGGTAGGGGGATCTCTGCTCAATGAGTTTGCTAGAGCGTTGAGTACCCTGGAACATGTGATGACAGGAACATCTTCCATTTGAGTGCCCATTTCCAGATTTTTTTGTGCAAGTCTGGTTAGATTTGGAGAACGTGTACCCCCCTGTTTGTTGATATAAAAAGAAATAATTGCTGTAGTGCTGTCTGTTAGCATCTGCACTGACAGGTTTGTTAAATGGGGTTCGAATGCCTGAAGGGCTTTGAATACTGCCAGAAGCTCTAGCACATCGATGTGGTTCTGAGCTGCAGTGTGAGACCACAGACCCTGAGCTGTGTTGTGAAGGTAGTGAGCCCCCCCCCCCCCCACCCTGCCAGTGAGGCATCCGCTGTGACCACTGCCTGTACCTCTGGGTCGTAGAAAGGTTTCCCTCTCGTTAGGTTTTCTCTCGTCCACCAGCGAAGATTTTGTACAAGTGTGGGCGAAACGACCACTAGATTGTCCCACTGACCGCTTGCCTGAGACCACTGTTTCGCCAACGACTCCTGTATGGGACACATGCGCAGGCGCATGAGGAATCCGGTAAATGCAAGATGCCATCATGCCAATTAAACTCATTGCTTTGCGCACTCTTATCTGGCGGCCGGCTTGATAATGTGGTATTTGCAGTAACACTTTTTTACTATTTCCTCTGAAGGAAAGACCAATCCTTCCTCTGTCGTTAAGAGAGCCTCTAGAAACTGTTATGAAGTGCTCGGCACTAGGCTTGATTTTTTTTCTCGTTGATGGAGAAGCCCAATTGAAAGAGGAGGTTGATTGTTGTCTGGATGTTTTGTCTGCAAATCAGAGGTGATTCCCCTGTTATGAGCCCATCGTCCAGGTAAGGGTACTTTGGGATTGCTCCCCTACGCAGGTGCGCTGTCACTACCGCCAGTACCTTTGTGAATACCCTTGAAGCCGAGGCTATTCCAAAGGGCAGCACTTTGAATTGGTAGTGCTTGTTCGCTATCTTGAAACACAAGAATCTTCTGTGCGCTGGGAACATTGAAATATGAAAATAGGCATCTTTCATTTTCAGTTTTGCCATGTAATTCCCCCTCTTTTAGTAGCGGGATTACCTCTTGTAGCGTAGTCATGTAGAACTTTTGTGGCTGGACATACTTGTTTGCAGGGCATAAATCTAATATAGGGCACATTGTTAGATCTTTCTTTGGCACAAGGAAGTACGTTTTTTGATTTTAATTTTGTTTGTATTATTTTAAAACAAACACCAAACATTCCATCTTTTTAGGACATAATCAATATCAAAACATCACAATACAGTGTCATTTTCCGTCCTCCCCCGCCCTCCCCACAAACTCGAGCCGTCTCAACCGCATCGTTCACACGAGCATCTTCAGGAATCTCTGTGCTTGTTGATTCATCTGAGTCTTCTGTTTCATGGTTGACCTGGTGGGGGTTTGCCATAGAGGTCACTAGCTGCCTCCAGGCTATTCGGAGGCCCACTTCGTCCTCTCCCCCCCTGGTGGCAGCTTTGAACCATACCGCCGTTTCTGCATCCGCCCATCTCAAGAGGTCCGCCCACCATATCTCCACCCTGGGCCTATGGGCCGCTTTCCAGCCCACTGCGATTCTGCGCTTAGCCAAAATATAGGCCAGGTCTTTCATTTTACTGATATGCTTTGAATGACGTGACCTGGGAAAATTCCCAAGCATACACGCCCAAGCAGACCCTACATCCAGCACCACTCCCCCACCGGCCATTTTCATCTTTATTTCTTCCCAGAATCTGTGCACCTCATGGCAAGCCCAGAACATATGCAGTATTTGTATTTATTTTATTTATATTTGTATTTGTATTTGTATTTATTGATTTATAAAGCGCTTTACACCAAAGCGCTGTACAAGTGAACAACTTAATACATAAAACATAAACGTAAACAATATAACAGTAGAAGCGAAGTTACAATATGAATCAGTCAATAAAACAGCAAGAAGAGCAATTAACTGAAGGGAGATGTGGAGAATAGTGGAGTAGGGTGGGGTGGGGACAGGTAAGGGGTAGGAGGGGGGAAGGGAGAGAGTGGGGAGGTGCGGGAGGGGAGGGAAATGGTAAAGGGGAAAGAGGGAGGGAGGGGAGGCAGGAAGGGGAAGGAGTTTCAAGGAGGGGAGTGGAGAAGGAGAGATTTAAGCGAGGTGCGGAATGAGGAGAAGGTGGGGGAAGAGCAGATTGCAAGAGGTAGGGAGTTCCAGTGCAGGGGGGCTAGGAGTTGGAAGGAGCGGAAACGGGAGGGGGCACAGGGGGACGGAGGTACAGTGAGAAGGAAATGGTCAGCAGACCGAAGGGAACGGGAGGGGGAGTAGAGCGAGATGAGGGAGTAGAGGTAAGGGGGAGCAAGACCATGGAGTGATTTGAAGACAAGGCAAAGGAAGTGAAATTTGAGTTGAGAGTGAAATGGCAGCCAGCCAAGAGAGGAGAGGGAAGTAGTGATGGAGTCTCGGGTGGTAAGGAGACAGAGTACGAACAGCAGAGTGGTAGATGAATTTGAAGGGGGCGAGATGAGAAGTAGGTAGTCCGAAGAATAAGGAAGAGCAGTAGAAGAGGCGGGAGAAGATAAAGGAGGAGATTAAAAGTTTGGTAGCATGGAAGGTGAGAGGGGGACGGACTTTGCGAATGTTGAATAGGTGGTAGCGACAGGTGCGAGAAGTGAGCGAGATATGGTGGGAGAAAGAGAGAGGAGTCAAAGTGAATGCCTAAGTTACGAGCATGGAGAGATAGGGAGATTGGAGGGAGGAAAGTGAATGAAAGGCGGAGGAGAGGGATATTGTGCACCTAACAGGTAGCAAGGCGCAGAGGCATCAAGAGGATTACAAAGCTTGGTTACATACAAAGGTACGCGGTCCAGCTGTGGTTACAGTGCTGGACGCGTAAAATAGAAACAATGCACACCGAGGAAGCATAAATTACAGCGATAAACAATATAGGCAATATTATATACAAGATGCCGGTTGTCTCATGAAAGATATCTATGCCAAACAGATGACAACCTAAATGTACATATTTACAAACATAGTGGTGGGGGGCATCAGGGCAACAAGAGAGCTGGCAGTCGTTGTGTCGTGAGCCTTGAGCCAATGGATGGTCTTAGATCTAAATTGGCGGTAGGGAAGGTCCTCCCTGCAAGTAGGAGGAAGGGAGTTCCAGAATTATGCTGCTTTTACCGGAAACCTGTTCCTTCCAGACATTGTAAGTTTAAACCTAGGCACCAGAAGGAGATTAGAGTTGGCCATTCTGGAGGGGCGAGAGGAAGTAGGTCTGGTGAATCAAGTGATAAGGTATTGAGGGGCTGCTTGGTGGAGACATTTATGAGTCAGGGATACCGATTTGAGGAATATTTTGTCTTTAGTGGATAGCCAATTGACGGATCTTCTAGAGTCAGAAATGTGGGCTTTCTTCGGGATACTGAGGGCCGCTCTTAGGGCATTATTTTGAAGGATTTGTATTTTGTTAGTGATATATTTGTTGCAGCCTACATATAGTGCGTTGCAATAGTCCAGCTTGGACAGGATCAACGCCCTGGCTAGTGTGATGCAATTGGATGGAGAGAGAAAAGGTTTAGCTGCTCTGATGAGTTTGCATGTATAGGATGTGGCGGAAGCCATGGCATTACCTTGTTTTTTGAAGGTGAGAGTAGAGTCTAGGTAGAAGCCGAGGGTTTTGACCTCCTTGGCTACCGTGATCTTATTGTTGTCAATTACGAAGGAGGAGTAATTTTGGTCCAATTTGCTAAGGTTTTGTGGCGATCCCAGAATGAGGAGTTCTGTTTTGTCATCCTTCAGGCATAGACCGTGTGAGGCCATCCATGCCTGAATGATGAGGTACACCCTATTGACGAAGGCCAAATCCTTGTCATAATCCGTCAGCGGGATGAGGATCTGGGCATCATCGGCATAATTGGTGTAGGTGATACCCAGACCATCTAGATCATCAAAAAGGGGCTTTGTGAATATGTTGTACAGTGTCGGGGAAACGCATGATCCCTGGGGCACGCCACAGGTGATGGGCGTTGGGTCAGCTGCTGCTAGTAGGGAGAAGACTCATTGTGCAGTTATTTAGAAAGGATTGGATCCAGTCAGTAGCCTCTTCAGAGAAATGGGCTGCTTTTTGAAGGTGATCACACAAGATCTCGTGGTCGACCAGGTCGAAGGCAGCTGAGAGATCAAGAAGTAGCAATAGTGCAGTCATGCCCCGATCTCTCACCCCCTCTATCTGTGCCTTAAGGTCTACGAGTGCAGTTTCGGTACCATGTTGAGGCCTGAAGCCCGATTGACTCCTAAGAGCTGGAAGTACTCGAGGTGGTGTTGGATTTGTTGGTATGCTACTTTGTCGATGATTTTAAGATGGAACGGTGCTGTGGTGATAGGGCGGTAATTAGTGGGAGTGGAGGGGTCTGGATTCGGTTTTTTGAGCAAGGGGAGGACCCATGATTGTTTGAGATTGTTAGGTCCGGTGCCTGATGTGAATGACGCATTTATTAGTTTAGTAATAAATGGTGCAAGATCACGAGCTGCATCCTTAATCAATTGTGCAGGACATAGGTCCCCATGGCAATTCGATGGTTTGGGAGTGAGAATGACCTTTTCTACCTCTTTGGTAGATACTCTGTGGAAGTTAAATTGGGGATTGTGCACATGGGGGTACGTCTGAGTAGGGTGAGTCTTTTTAGGGATGGGACTACTGGACTTAGTAGAAGAGAGGGAGTCTTTTTTGGTGTTTATCTTTGTCTTGAGAGAGGCGATTTTGTTGGCTAAGGCATTTTGTATACCCGTGCACCAGTTTTTGTCCTTGAGGCACGAGTCAGGCGCTTGGACAGGAGATTCAACCTCTTTTAGTATAGTAAAGAGCTCTCTGGTCTTAAATTTGGCTTGTAGGATTCGGGTGCTGTAGGATGTTTGTTTGGCCAGGATAATATCTTTTTTGTATTGGAGGCTAGTCTACTTAGGTTGTTCTTATTTTTTTCCGAGGGATGTGATCTCCAGATTTTTTCGCAGCGTCGCTTTTCCTGTCTGAGGGTTTTAAGATGGGGAGAAAACCAGGAGTTGATGTTTGTTTGTTTATTTATTTGGTAATGCGCTCCGAGCCCGTGGGAATCTGGGCGCAGCAGTACAAGAGGACTCGAAACTTAGTTACAATGCCTGACACAGGCTAACACAGCAAAACAGTGGTCACTTACAGTGGGTGATACAATGCATATAAAATAACAGGGTTAAGCGCATAAGAGTAACATTTTAACAGGTTGTACCGTTTCCGCTAGGGTGAGGGTCGTTGCATGTCGTTGTTGTGCAGCCATTTGAGAGCGTAGGATCTGAATCTTGTGTAGGGTAAAGGGCATCTGAGGTCGGATGGGAGTGTGTTCCATGCTTGTGCAGCTCTAACTGGGAAGCTAGCACCGCCCGCTGTGGTAAGTTTGAATCTAGGGACTTCCAGTAGGAAGGTGTTGGCAGATCTCGTCAGTCGGTTGGAGGGTCTCCAGTTGATTCTTTCCGCTAGGTAGGGGGGTGCTTGATTGTTGAGGCATTTAGAAGTGAGGGAAATAGTTTTAAGTAGGATTCTGTCCTTTATTTTTAGCCAATGGGCTTCTGTCCGGTGTTTGGAGATATGTTCTCTGCGTGGTATGTTCAGAGCTGCTCTAAGAGCGTTATTTTGTAATCTCTGGAGTTTGTCAGTGACCGACTTGTTGGCACCTGAGTATAAGGCGTTGCAATAGTCCAGTCTGGACATGACAAGGGCATTGGCCAAGGTGAGGCAGCTGGCACTGAACAAGAAGGGTCTGGCGGCACGGATGAGTTTACACGTGTAGGTGGTTGAGGAGGCAAGGGAGTTCACTTGTTTTTTGAGGGTCAGAGCTGAGTCGAGGTAAAAACCCAACGTTTTGACCTCACGCATAACCTCGATAGTATTGTTATCAATGTTAAATGAGGTATAGTCCGGGGTGAGTTTGGATAATTTAAGGTCTGAACCGAGGAGCAGGATTTCAGTTTTAGCGTCGTTCAGGCAGAGGCCATGTGTGGCCATCCATGCTTGAATGAGGATGTAAATTTTATTCACCAGAGCCAAGTCCACTTCATAGTTGCCCGAAAGGGGTATGAGGATCTGGGTGTCATCTGCGTAATTAGTGTAGGTGACGCCCAGTCTGTCCAACTTGTCGAACAATGGCTTGGTGAAGATATTGTACATAGTAGGTGAGACACAGGAACCCTGTGGGACTCCACATGTGATTTGGATAGGGTCAGCACAAGTGGAAGAGGAGAACACTCATAGTCCGGTTGGCTAGAAAGGATTGGACCCATGCTATAGCGTCTCCTGTGAAGTTGGCAGCCAGCTTGAGGTGGTTGCATAAGACTGCATGGTCCACCAGATCAAAAGCTGCTGACAAGTCCAGTAAGAGTAGCAGCGCTGTTTTCCCATTATCCTTAAATTCCTCCATTTTGGTTTTGAGATCTAGCAGGGCTGTTTCCGTGCCATGGAGGGGGCGGAAGCCCGATTGGCGCGAGCCTAGAAGATGATTAGCTTCTAGGTACTCTTGAATTTGGAGATAGGCTACTCTGTCGATAATTTTTAGTAGGAAGGGTACCGTGGTGATAGGCCTATAGTTAGTCGGGATAGATGGATCGAGGGTTTGTTTTTTGAGAAGGGGGAGGACCCAGGATTCTTTTAAGTTGGCTGGCACTGTGTTGGATTTGAAGGATGAGTTGATAAGCTTCGAGATGAAAGGGGCTAAGTCTCTGGCAGCGTCCTTTATTATTTGAGCTGGGCAGCTGTCGCCCTTACAGTTAGAGGGCTCTTTTTCAGTTGCAGTGGGGCTATGACATCAAGAGATGAGAGCATGACTTTGTTGTATATGTCTACCATCATAACGGGATCCGTGTGATCCGGGATGGCGTTCAAGGTCTGTGCGATCAATGGGATCAGATTTTCAGGGGTAATGTTCTTTTTATTTCTAGTCTGGACAGCTGGAGCTATACTGTCAATTTGCGCTGGTGTCTCCTCTAGGGTAAACGAGATCAAGTAGTGATCTGTCCAAGGCTGTGGAAGTATAGAGGAGATCAGGACTGGGCAATTGTGCACAGCTAGCCAGTCCAGAGTTCTACCTTTGGTATGAGTAGGCTCTGTGATCTTCTGGGTAAAGCCCAGTTCCACTAAGGTATTATTAATTGTTATGGCATTAGCATCTGCGGGGTCACTAAAGCCCAGGTTAAAGTCTCCTAATAAAATGCTTTGTGAGGAGTTCTTGAGATTATTGGATAGGATATTTGTAAGGTCTTCTTCAAATGACCATAGGGGGCCAGGTGGTCGGTAAATAAGGTTAATGGAGATGGATTGTGTGTTGGATATGGTTAGTTTAGCAGTTAAGGATTTGCAAGATCCTGCATTGGGAGGTGTCCCAATGGTCAGGGGGAATTTAGTTTTAGCTAAAATGGCAAGACCTGCGCCTCGAGAGGTGGTACGATCAAGTCTTAGTAGAGTATAGTCATCTGGAATGGCTAGCATAATTGCAGGGCCTGCTGTTGGGTGTAGCCAGGATTCAGTAACAGCTAAGATGTCCAGGTCTTCATTGTAGAATAGGTTGGCAATGTCTGTTGCGTGGGCTACCATGGAGCGTGCATTTATCAGTGCTCCCTTGGTCTCAGGTTGTGCTGGTTTTGACAGTGGTACCGAGGATTTATGCGTACTTTTCTGGGACCGAATAGACTCGCGATAGAGTCTACTGTTTAGTTGAAGAGGGTGCTGGGAGGGGCTGTGGGGGCTGGTAGTAACCTTGCTGTGAGCTGCTTTGGTTAGAGGGTCATAAAGCCTTGGGAGCCTTGCACGTAATTTGAGGTTCCTTTGGAGGACAGTGCAGGGTGTGGTGATCATGTCAGTAGGTTTGTGCAAATTAGGTGGGGACTCGTGTACATGTAAGTTAAGTGATGTGGTCAGGTAATGGAAATTCATGGTATAGAGAAGTAATCTTAGTATCACAGCATAGAGCGTATGGAGATACATTGTATGCGTGGGCAGGATAGGATTAATGCAGGGTAATTGTTGGTGGTTGGCATGCAGTCGTATAACACCTAGGTCTGAGGAGGCAGCAGTTCGAATACAGGGCAGTAGCACACCTAAATTCAGTTATATCACTAAAGTCTAATAAACAGCAGTTCAATACATGGGCATTAACACCTCTAGATTCGATTTATCACTAGAGTCTGACAAGCAGCAAATCAGTACATGGCATTAGCACACCTAGATTCGATTTTACCACTAGAGTCTGACAAGCAGCAATTCAATACAAGGGCGTTGGCATATCTAAACTAGGCAAGTTAAGCACTAAGGTCTAGTAGGCAACAGTTCAGTGCAGAGGTAGTAGCCCATCTAGATTCGGTTTAGCAGTGGGGCTAGAGCGGCAGTAGCTCAAATACCAGGGCAGTAACACATCAGGGTTCAAATTCTAGCATTAGGGCTAAAACGCAGCAATTCACATGCATAACCTAAAGTAGCCCTGCCTCCTCCACCCCGCACTTGGGGCATTTTTGTATAGCTGAGCCTCCAAACCTAGCTATTCTGCTGGGGGTCAGAAACTATATGGGTGACATACAGCTGGATCTGCTGGAGTATCACATTCCGGGACACCTTTTTGTGGTACCTTTGGGCTCTAACCCGCTGTCCCTGTGTCATGGGTTCCTCCACCTCCTCTTCCCAGTCATACCTCAATTGGAGCAGCTCCTTCCCCATCAGGAGCTCATATATTCTAGATATTTCATGCCCACACTCCGAGACATCATACATCACTTCTAGGGAGGCATCAGGTTCTTCCACTAGCACTGTCTCAGGCTACCTCTCTCTCACCCGTTTCATGAGCCTAGTATAAGTAATGAATTGGCCTCTATGCACCCCTGTATCCTCCTCCAGCCTCTGGAATCCCAACTCCTCCGCCTCCTGTCATATGTCTCCAAGGGTGGCCAATCCCACTGGTTCCCAATATTTACGGATCGCTTCAAACAATTGGGAGTCGTCCCCGCATAGCACCGCCAGCGGGGCCTGCTGAGAAAGCGGGTCTCGGTCGCCCACCGTTTTCCATGTCCTGCGCCAGACTTCCCAGCCCAGCTTCAATAGTCTCCCCATCCTCGCTATTTTAGTTTTATGGAGCCACACTGTCTCCCTCAAGAAGTAAGGCGCTAAATTCACCTTGTAAAAGCCTAGTTTCTGCTGAGTCTTCAGCAGACAACCGCCTAGACACATACAACAGCTGTCCCGCTAGGTAATACAGCTCAAAATTCGGTAGGTTTATGCCCCCCTTATCACATGTGCTCTGTAGTTTTCAAAGGGCCACCCTATTCCTGGAGTTGCCCAATATGAAGCCCCTGCACATGCTATGAAGTTTCACAAAAAAGCGTCTAGGGATCAAGTACGGGACATTTACAAAAAAGTGCAAGAGTCTGGGCAGGACCACCATTTTCAGTAGAGCATCTCTACCCATCATGGCTAGGGGTAATCTAGACCAGAACATCATGCTATTCTTAACTCCCTCCATCGCTTTCTCTGTGTTGTTTGTGTTCGGTCTCTATTTTGTGGTAAACATTTACTCCCAGATACCCAAATGTCACGGTCTGCCAGGGTATCTGTAAGATGGGCAGCCTCTCCAGTGGGATACTCTTGTACTTTCCCAGGGGGAACAAACTAGACTTCCCGGGGTTCACCGAAATGCCCGAGAGGGTGGCGCAACGATCCATCACCTCCAACACATATTGCAGGTTCTCCTCCGGGTAGCGCAAATAGAAGAGCACATCATCTGCATACAATGATATCAGGTGTATGCCCCTTGTGTGGATCCCCACCTCTCCGTATTGTTGCCGCAGGCATATTGCCAGCGGCTCTAATGCCAGGATGTATAACATGGGTGACCAGGGGCATCCCTGTCTGGTCCCTCTGCTGAGTTGCCATTTATCGGAAATTGTGGTTCCGGTTTTAACTCTTGCCATCGGGTTGCTATATAACATCTGAACCCATCTAATATATCTATCCTGGTCCCATACCGTATCCTTTCAGGGGCGCTTTCAGCCACGGCCAACGCACTGAATCAACCACTTTAACCGCATCCAACGACACGATGGCTATCTCGCCCGAGTCTCCCTCGGTAAGATCAATGATATGGTGTAGCCTCCTGTGGTTGTCTGATATTTCTACCGGGGACATAACCCGTTTGGTCTGGGTGTATCAACTTGCTAATTACCCTCTTTGGCCTATTGGCCAGCACTGCCGTGAGTATTTTGCTATCCTGATTCAGCATAGACAAGGGACTATAGGATCGGCATTCAGCATCCGGCTTGCCTGGTGCTGAATGCCGATCCTATAGGCCCTTGTTCATAGGCTTCATTAAACATGGCCAGCAGCAGATGGAGCAGCTCCTGCTTGTATGTTTTATAGAACTCGCTGGGTAACCCACCCGACCAGGGCGCTTTACTTGTAGGTAGGTGTTGGATCACCGCCTCCAGTTCATCCGAGGTGATGGGGGCGTCTAAGTCTGCGCGTTCTAGATCATCTAAGGTGGGCAGCCCTATATCCTCTATCGTATCCAGTATTTCTTGGCTCATGTCCTCCCGTGTCCTCATATAATCGTCTATAATACTTGAGGAACTCCTCATTTACCCTCTCCAGGGTTTTATGGATTTGGCCTTCCGCGTCCCTGACCTCCCTAATCACCGGGCGGGGGGTCTCATTTTTGTATAACCAAGCCAATAATCTACCCGGTTTATCCCCCCCCTGCATGTAGCCTCTCTATATACTTCTTATAGTTTAGTTTGCATAATCTGTCCCAGAGTTCACTACAAGCTAACTGTAAATCCTTTATTTTAGCGCTGTTCTCACGGGTGGTCCCCTCTATTTATATCAGGCCCTCTAACTCTTTTTCTGTCTCTTGCAGTTCCCGTTCGATACCCCCTTGGAGTCCTTTGGTTTTCGATATAGCCACACCCCACACCACCACCTTAAATGCCTCCCATACTGTTCCCACTGAGCGTATGCTGCCCATGTTAATTTCAAATTATTCCTCAATGGCCTCCCTCAAATCCTCTCGAAATCTCGCATCCTGTAGAGCCTCAGTTCTGAGCCTCCATGTCGGGATCCGCGCTCTTGGGGGTTGATGTCGCCACTCTACGACCAAAGGCGAGTGGTCAGAAAGTACCCGGGCCTTGTATTCCGCCCCCATCATTTCCCCCACTATCACGGCAGAGGCAAACACATAATCCAGCCTTGTGTGCAGATCATGTGGCGCTGCATAATGCGAGTATTGCCTGTCCATTGGGTGTAGTCATCTCCACACATCTTCTAGGACGGGGTCTGTCAGCAGTGTCCTCAGCGCTTTAGCTGCTGGCGCCGGTTTTTCTGATTTGCCATCTGACCTGTCTATCCTGGGGGTTCAGAGTAAAATTGAAGTCCCCTCCCCACACCAACGCGCCCCCCACGAGGGGGCTAATTTTATTATATAGAGACCTAATATATGCCGCTGTATCGTAGTTAGGGGCATACAAATGTATGATATTCACCTCTCTGTTCTCCAGGAGTCCTGCCACCACCACCATTCTGCTTACATGCAAGTAACTTGTTCCTTCTCCAGCATGGGGTCTGGCATGGATTCACATGCTCATGAATAAAGAATACATAGCAGTACACACATGCACAACCACGGGAGGTGGCAACAGGCTCAACTTTAAGCATTACATCAAACTCAACATCAAGTAATTCTTACCTCCTCACCGGCTCACCTTAGGCGAACAGGTTGCGCAGCAATGCTTGGCTGACCCTGGACTCCTCCCTGGAATCCCGATCGACGAAGTAGAATTTCGTGAAGGTGTGCGTCGACCTCCACGTAGCAGCCCTGCAGATGTCCAGCAAGGGCACACCAGATAGGAACGCCGTGGTAGCTGCGATCGCTCTGGTGGAATGGGCTCTCGGACGGCCAGGCAGCGGTCGGTTTGCCAACCGATGACAGTACATGATACAGCCGGAGAGCCATCTGGAAATGGAAGCCTTCGAGAGAGCCTTCCCCTGATTGACATGTCCAAAGTTCACAAAGAGTTGTGACGTCTTCCAAAAACACTTTGTGCGGTCCACGTAGAACTTCAGCGCTCTAGCCACATCCAGCGAGTGCAAAGTCCTTTCAGCCGGCGACGAAGGCGACGGGTAGAAAACAGGCAACACCAAGGGTTCGTTGAGGTGGAAGTCCGACGGCACCTTGGGCATGAAGGAGGGGTGCGTCCTGAGCACTACCCTCGTGTCGTGAAAAGTCAAGTACGGGGCCTTGCAGGAAAGGGCCTGGATCTCTCCCACCCGTCGTGCGGAGGTGATGGCCACAAGAAACGCTGTTTTCCACGACAGAAACTTCAACGGGGCCGAGTGCAGAGGCTCGAACGGAGGTCCCATGAGCTTGGTCAGCACCACGTTGAGCTCCCACGCCGGGGCCGGAGCCTTCACCGGCGGGAACGATCTGAACAGTCCCTTCATGAACTCTTTCACCAGACGATGAGACCACAAAGACGTCTGCCTTGTGGTTCTGGTGTATCGGGAGATCGCAGCAAGATGAATCTTGATGGACGCGTGCGCCAGTCCAGCTTTGGCCAGCGTCAGTAGGTACGGCAGTACTTGGGGAGCCGTAATCCGTAGAGGGTTAATCTTCTGTGCATGGCACCAGACAGAGAACCTCTTCTATTTGTGTCCGTAGCATTTAAGAGTTGAGGACGCCCTGGCCTTTGCAAGAACTTCTCTGCAGTCGGCCGGTATGTCGTATCCTCCAAACTCTAACCCTGCAGGAGCCAGGCCTGCAAGTTCAGCGATTTCGGGTCGTAAGCTTCCTGCGACGACGAACGGGCCACTTGACGGTAGGTGGAAAATCCTCCGCCGGAACCTTTGGAGGCACCCTGTTTGCCCCCGCCGCTCCGAAAGGGCGGCCGCCGTTGCTGGAGAACCCCAAGAGCCCGGGCCGTCTCTGTGTCTGCCTTGATGGCTTGAAGGGAATCGTCCACTGTTTTCCCAAACAGGTTGTTTCCGTCGAACGACATGTCCAAGAATCTGGTCTGCATGTCCTGACGGAAGTCAGTAGCCTTGAGCCATCCACGCCGCCTAAGGCACACGCCGTTGCCCAACTGGCGAAATCCAGTGTCAGCGATATCCGTCGCAATCGTAATGGCGTGGTCCGACGCCACCTCTCCTTCCTGCAAGATCTCTAGGGCTTCCGCCCTCTTGTCGTCCGGTAGGAAGTCCAGCAGGGGGGCCAGTTTGTACCACAACTCCCTGTCGTAGCAGGCTACGATAGCCAAGGCGTTGGCCGCCTTAATCGTCGTCGCTGCAGACGAGATGACTCTGCGTCCCATCATATCTAATTTCTTTCCCTCGCCGTCCGGCAGGGAGATCGACGTAGAGGCCCCCCCGCTTTCTTCCTGGCCGCCGCGGAGACGACAGAGTCCGGGGTCGGCTGTGTCCGAAGGCACAAGGGGGCCGCGTCCGGGACCCGGTACTTCTTCTCGTACCAATCCCTTCTAGCCGGCGTCGTGGATGGGTTCTTGAGGAGGGCGAGGCCCTCATCCCAAATATCGTCCAGTAGAGGTACAGAGAGGACTGTCTTCCTCTTGGCCTCGCGCCGTTTATAAAGGAAACCTTCCTTCTTCTCTTCCGGGCAGAGCTGGAAAAGCTCGGATGCCCTGGCGATCATGGAGTGAAACGATCCAATCTCGTCGGGCGGGGAAGCCCGGGTGGGAGGTGACAACGGCAGATCCTCGTCGTAAACCTAGTCGTCCGTACCAGTCGCGGCCGTGTCAGTCCCCGTATCATCCCCAAGGGTTGTGGACGGGGAGGAGGGCTGAACAGGGCGCGATGGCTGAAAAGGAGGTGGAGGATGAATCCTTCTCTTAGGGGGAGGGCTCCCAGAAGGGCCTAGCTCCGGGTCCCCCGTTGGGAGCGGTTCCTCCGCTGGTGGTAACGGCAGTCTCGTCCTTATCTCCGAGCATAAGGACTGTATAGCCGACAAAATGGCCGCCGAGTTGTCTTGCGGCACTGGTTGAGGGGAGTCCGACGGGCGGTCAGGGGCCCCGTCGGCACCCTCGACGTTATCGTTGTCTCCTACGTCGGGGTCCCTCCCGACGGGCTGGTCGTCTTCCACGCCAACGCCGTGGCTTAAGACTTCGATCAGCTCTTCCTCAGAGGTTGGGGCCGAATCCACGACGACCTCCTGCCCCCCCTTTTTCTTCTCCGTTGGAGGTTTCACGGGGGTCCTGTCGATGGGCATAAAAGGACTCCCTCCGCGGTGGCAGGGAGACTCTGAGCCCCGAGGTCGCCACCACTGGTGTAGCCTCCACAGGCTGAGCCAGGGCCGCCGCGACTGTCTCGCTAGAGGCCTTGGCCGGATGGATTAAGGCTTTCACCACCTTAGGTGCGCTCACCGCCTTCTCCTTGGGGGGAGGTCACTGCCTTGCTCCCCCTCCGATGGGGCTTTCGAGCTCGACCGGGGTCTCTCCAGGAGCTTCGCCGGGTGCTCGGCCTTCCTCTTACCCGAACCAGAGCGTTGGCTCGTGGTTGATGGTGTCGTGGTTGATGGTGCCGGGGAGGATGCGCCCTGCCTGGCGCCCGTAGAGCCCGACCGTTCGGCGCTCCCGGTGCCAGCGGACTCGCGGTGCTTGGCCTTGTGCTGGACCCCCGTCGCCGGGGCGTCCTCAAAGGTCTTAGAAGACCGCTCGGACCTCTTCTTCTCGCCCGACGGGCTCTTCCCTTCAAGCCAGTTGGCGAGACGTTGATGGCGGTCCTTCATGGTCCGCTCCGACATATTGCCGCAAAACGCACAGTCCTTCTCCACGTGCGTCTTGTCCTCATGTAGGCAGTAAAGACAAAGGGAGTGTTCGTCCTCCTTAAAGACATTCTGAAGCTGGTATCCAGGGCAGACCCTGAACAGCTTTCCGGGCGTCGAGCTTCCCTTCTCCTGGGTCATGTCCGAGATGGGCCTGAGAAACTTCTGGAGTCCTCCAAAAGCGTAGCTCGACGAATCTTCACCCTTGAGGGGCGCAGACGAATCCGACACGGGTCCCCGTTGATCGGATGAAGAAACGGTGGAGCTTGAGGCTCTTTTGACCGAAAAATAGAAGTTTTTTGAGAAAAAACGTGAAAAAATAGCACTAACGCTCGAGTGCAATAGCACGAGGATCCCAACACTTGAACGTGCGGTAAAAATCTGAAGATGGCTGCCAGAGGCGGGGCTTAGGTAGAGGGCAGTCATTGGCTGTGGTCAGTATGACGCAGAGATCAGTGATTGGTTACTATACGAAAGACAGATCAGAAACGAAACTGATACTGATTTTTTTCTTTACCGAGGATTCCCAGCCTGACGACGGGGAATATTCATGAGCATGTGAATCCATGCCAGACCCCATGCTGGAGAACATGTACCTAATGTCCGCTGCACGCAACGTTCTCTTGACCGCCACATAACTATCTCTGTCTTTGTACCAGCATGGTGTAGTCAGGGTATGCTGTGATCATAGAGGAGGCTCTCTCCATCGCCCCACCCTTGCGAAAAAACTCCAGGATCTTCTCCCTATCTCTGTAATTCAAGATTTTCGCGATTATCGGCCATGTGGGGGGGGGGGGGCCGGGCCTTGGTTTTCTCATCAGGGCACGGTGTGCTCGCTCTACCGTGAACCCCCGAGAGAGTTTGTCCGCTCCCACCTCCTGCAGGATTATGTTCTCCACGTAATTCGTAGGGTCTTGACCTTCTTCTCGTTCCAGCAGGCCAAGCACCCGGATGCTGTTCCGTCTCGCCCGTCCGTCTGCTTCATCCACCCTGTTCTCAAGGTTGGCAACCTGTTTGAGCACATGGACCTCCTTCGTGTTGTTTGTGCTCACGTCCGTGTTAGTCTTCACAGCGCTCTCTAGGCCACTAGTTCTTTCCGCCAGCGCCCTGACGTCCTGCCGCAGGAGGATATCTTCAAATCCCACGGCATCTATTTTGTTCTCCAGGGCAGTCCATAATTCTGCCATTGCCGTGCCCGACCTGGTGCTTAGGTCCATTATTGCCGCTAGGACTTGTTGATTTTCCCCTGCTGGGGCATCATCTCCAGATGCCTCCCCCGTTTTTTGTTCTCGGGTCAGAGCTGTCTGCTGTACCTTGGCAAAGGTGTCCATAGTGGGTTGGTTACTCTTGGCTTTCGGCCCCTTCACCGACATCTTGCAATACCTCTTCGAGTCCTACATCAGCCGTTCTATATGCCAGTATATTCCTTATCTTGTCTGGGGGCTCTCAGTAGACCATGCTATGGGCCGGCCCGCAAGAGCAAAACCCGGAACGGGCTGTGTCCTCCCACGTCTCCTCCGCGAGCTTTCATTGTGAAGTACAGGGGCACATATTTCTTTGCCTCTTTTCCCCCCTCCTTTCCCCTTAGCAGCGTGACACTTTGGACTCCCTGTGCATGTTGGTCTCAATCTTCTGCTGAGGCCGCCTGTGCTTGGCAGTTCATGGGTATCCACCTCAAGTGCGCTTTGCGTTGCGCGTTGCCCTGCACAGTGGTCAAGTGCCACCATGTAGTTCAGCATCTGTATTTGCGGAATGTGTCAGCCGTGGGTGGGGATAGTTTCCAAATGCGTAATGCCCTAGGGCCAGCTCCCAGCACGCTTCAATCCGTTGCTGTCCCAATGTCGGGCGGCCCCAATTGCATCCGTGTTCTGATGCAATCGGTGCACGCAACGCCCAGCCGTGTGCACACAATGCCCAGTTACTGTGCAGGGGGACTCAATCCGTCTCCCTGCTCTGTTCGTCACGCCCTCAGTGCGCCGTTGTTAGGGAGAATTCTCTGTTTAGGCTGAATTTCCTAACCTAGCGAGTCCCACAGCAGCTTTGCTGGATTTTTGGGGTTTATTTTTTTCTCCTGCCAAGAGTGAGACTCTTTTACCCTCACTCTTGGGCATGATTTGAGTGCGTCTTTGATTCTAGATGTGTTTAATGGGCTATGGGGTCTTTTACTCCATAGGGTTTCATGTGTTTTTGTGATGTGTGTTACACAGCACCCTCAGTGCAGTAACACAGGGGTGTCATAGTGACCCCCCAGTATAGACTCCATACCCTGGGACGGACTACTGTCTCCCAGGGCATGTAAAGTCACCATTGACTTTACTAGTCTCAAATTCTGAACAGAACCAGTACAAACCATCATATTGTGGACGTACTGGTCGGGGCAATTCGATTGCCCCGGGGTCTGTTAGTCGAGGGGGCACGTCTCCGTCCCCCCTGATCGAGTTTTGGCTGGTGGCAGTAGATACTACTTTTTATATTCGACCGCGAATATATCCCTATGGGATTTCCCATTCTTCGAGGCTACCAACTTTAATTATTTAATTCCTATAGCCTCGAACATACCGCCGGTTTATTTATTTAATATTAATTCTCCGGTTGGTATTTTTTGCCAGAACTCGGTTCTAAAATGGAGTGTTTGTTCGCTTCTGTGACTCCAACCAAAGTTGAGCCTTTTGTTCCACTTTTTGGCGGGCTTCTCCACAGAAGCCCTCCAAAGTGGTGCCACTCTGTCTGGGGGTACTTAGGAGGGGTGGAGGGGGATTTAGGCACCCTGGACTGAGTTGCCTAGGCAACTCAAGTCGCACTCCGTCCTGATTGGCCCAAGTGGTGAGCCGGCGGCTCACCACTTAGCATGTTTGAGTGACAGCTAGGCTGAGTGAATGGGGGTTTTCTGCATAAAAGCAGGGTTTTGGGGACTGGAACTTGGGAAGTCGCCACAGGACCCAAGAATCTGACGAGGGAGAAGAACAAGTTACTTTCTTACCTGGTAACGTTCTTTCGATGGGATGGTCAGACGACGTATTCCATATCTATGACATGTAATCACCACAGCTGTGCTGCTTCGGAAACTTTTTTCGGCGTCTGCGTCGATGAGCCGTCGTCGAGGACCTCCTCCGACGTCATCCGATGTGATAAGTAGGACGCACGACGCCCCTAGCCTCAGTTGTAGTTTTTTCCCCCAGAACGTGTGACATTAGTCAACTGCCAGTCAGACACAAAGCCTTGCGGAACGTAAGCTGCAATCGCAAAAGAAATTCTGCAGCGTGGAAGGCAGGGCGGGAGCGATATGGAATACGTCGTCGGACCATCCCATCGAAAGAAAGTTACCAGGTAAGAAAGTAACTTGTTCTTCGAGGGGATTGGGTCCTCCGACGTATTCCATATCTATGACAGACTCCCAAAGCAGTACCAGAGCAAGGAGGAGGTAAAGAATTTAGAATCAAAATTTAGAATAGCCAATCAAATAGCAGAGCAAAGGACCGCCTTGCCAAAGGCCAGATCCTGTCCCCGGATGGAATCGAGGGAATAGTGACGTACAAATGTATGTACTGAAGCCCAGGTGGCTGCCTCACAGATGTTGCGAATAGGAACACCCCTCTGCAGGGCAGTAGATGCAGCCACACCCCTGGTAGAATGGGCTCGCAAGCCAGCCGGTGGGTCCTTACCCGCCAAGCGGTAACACTCCGAGATGGCTAAAATAACCCAGCAAGACAAAGTCTGTTTCGTCACAGCTTGCCCCAAACGCTTTCCAGCGTAACCAATAAAGAGTTGATCGTCCACTCTGACCCGGGACATGCGTGAAACATAAAAGCTTAAAGCTCTCCTAGGATCAAGCCTATGGAGCCTCTCCTCTTCCTTACCAGGATGCGGAGGAGGATAGAATGCCGGAAGAACAACCTTCTGGGCCAAATGAAATTCCGACACTACCTTCGGAAGAAAAGAAGGACGAACTCTAAGGACAACCCTGTCCTTGTGAAATACAGTGAAGGGTGGCTTAACTGAAAGTGCCTGTAACTCACTCACTCTGCGAGCGGAAGTAACCGCAACTAAAAACAGTTTTCAGAGTTAACAGCCTCAAAGGGCAAGAATGTAAAGGCTCAAACGGAGCACCCATAAGAAACTTAAGAACAAGGTTTAAATCCCAACCGGGCACCAGGAAAGGTGACGGAGGGAACACATTAGTGAGCCCTTTCAGAAACTGTGAAATTAAAGGGATTTTAAAGAAAGAACACTCTTCAGACGAGCGCTTAAAGACAGACAGCGCCGCCAAGTAACCTTTAATGGTACCCACTTGCAAGCCCCTGTGGGCCAAAGAAAGTAAAAAGGACAGAACCATGGGGATGTCACATGCAAAAGGATCCACATTCTGAACTCTGCACCAGTCGCAGAACTTACGCCAACGGTACAGAGACTTTGTTGCTGGCCTTCGGGCCGAAAGCAACACCTCCATCACGTCCTCAGGGAGGTCCCAATCCATATACCTCAACCTTTCAGAAGCCAAGCGTGAAGGTTGAGGGATCCAACCTCTGGATGGAGAACCAGACCACCCCCTCCCGTGAGAGCAGATCGTCTCGGTAGGGAAGACGACGTGGAGGGCAGATGGACAAGTCGAGAAGGTCCGGGTACCACGTCCTCCGAGCCCATGCCGGAGCAATAAGGATCATCCGGGAACCGAACTTCCGTAACCTCCGCAGCACTTGCGGGATGACGGGGACTGGAGGAAACGCGTACAGCAGCGGGAACGACCACTCCACCACGAACGCGTCTCCTAAGGCTCCTTTTGGAGGAAATTCCCGCGAGCAAAACCTTTCACACTTCCAGTTGACACTGGAGGCGAAGAGATCCACTTGAGGGGTCCCCCAAAGGGCGAAGATCTCCAGGAGAATCTCCTGAGCCAACTCCCACTCGTGAGAGATCGTGCTCTGCCTGCTCAGAGCGTCCGCCGTCACGTTTTCGTCTCCGGCCAGATGAACTGCCGAGATCGAAACTTCCTGCTGGATGGCCCAGAACTCGAGCTGCATCGCCTCCCTGCACAGAGGAAGTGACCCTGCCCCCCATTTTTGTTGAGGTAGTGCATGGCCACTGTGTTGTCCGTCAGGATCAGGACACTCTATCCTCGCACAGTCGGCAGAAAAGCCTTCAGGGCTAGCCTGACGGCCCTCAGCTCCAACAGATTGATATGGAGTCTGGACTCCGACGGAGACCAACGACCGCTGACTGTCAGCCCGTTGGCATGAGCTCCCCAACCCGTGAGGGATGCATCCGTCAGGATCGTCACCTCCGGCCAGGGAAGCCAAAATGGAGCCCCCTTCATCAAGTTGCCTTTGATGGCCCACCACAGAAGGTCCCGGGCGACCGAGGGCGGCACCTGGACCGGGTCCGACATCCTGCCGGAGGACTGCGACCATTGCGTCTTGAGCGCCCACTGCAAAGATCTCATCCGCAGGCGAGCCTCTGGCACCAGAAGAATGCAGGATGCCATGAGGCCGAGCAACCTCAAGAACTCGAACGCTGGGAGCGTCTGGGCATGCTGAAACTTGTGCACCATCTGCTGAATGTGAAGAGCCCTCACCTGGGGAGGAAAACACTGCCCCAGGGAAGTGTCGAGCACTGCTCCGATGTACTGGAGCCGCTGTGTTGTCGTCAAATGGGACTTCTTTAAATTGAGGGAGAAGCCCAGCCTGTGAAGGGAGCGGCAGGTGACGGACAGATGATCCAGGACTTGCTCGGGAGAGCTCCCCCTGATCAACCAATCGTCCAGGAAGGGGTAGACGTGAATCCTCCCTTGCCCGAGATGCGCTGCCACCACCACCATGAGCTTGTTGAAAACCCTCGGGGCGGAGGTCAATCCGAACGGCAGGACCCGAAACTGAAAGTGCGAGTCGCCAACCGCGAACCTCAGGTACTTCTTGTGCTTGGGATGGATCGGCACATGGAAGTAAGCATCCTTGAGGTCGAGTGACACCAACCAGTCCTGAAGCTGAAGGGCCTGGAGGACTTGAGAGAGAGTAACCATCTTGAACTTGTCCTTCCTGAGGAGTTTGTTCAAACCGTGCAAGTCCATGATGCGTCTCAATCCCCCGTCTTTCTTAGAAATCAAAAAATAAGGGGAATACCATCCCTTGTTCCTCTCCGCTACAGGCACCAGTTCTATGGCGCCTTTCTCCAGCAGGGCTTGAATTTCCTGCGCAAGGAGCGGATCCGGACTATGCAAAGAGAGGTTCCCCGGTGGATTGTCGCGAGGCCTGTGCCGAAAGGGAAGACAGTAGCCGTGGGTTATGATCTCCAGAACCCACACATCTGAAGTAATGGCATGCCACTCAACAAGATGCTGCGCCAGCGTTCCCCCAACCGGCGAACCATGGGACATGGCCTCATGACTGAGTGGGAGCGGCCGCGGCGTTACCTGAGGGCAAAGAGGCAACTGCCTGAGCGGCCTTGGCACCACAGGTACCCTGTCGTCCACCTCTGGTACCCCTGCGTTGGCCTCTTTGACTGCCAGCTCCTCTCGCTTTACTGAAGGACGAGTAATAGCGAAAGGAACCACCCCTCCACTGCTGTCCCCTAGGACGAAAAGGCGGAGGTTGGCGAACTGCAGCGCCCAACGACTTCGCTGCAGCTTTCGAGGTCTGCAACCTCTCAAGGCTCTCGTCAGCCTTGCTGCCAAAAAGGTGTTCACCGTCAAAGGGCATGTTGAGGAGCCGAGACTGTACATCAGAAGCAAACCCCGATTTCCGCAACCACGCAAACCTCCGTATCACGGTGCTCGCCGCCATGGACCTACTGACGCATTCAGCTAAATCCAAACCCGACTGAACGGACTCACACATGGCATCCTTACCATCCTGGACCATAGCAAGGAAACCATCCCGTTCGTCCCCTTCGGGAATATGTTCAGCCGCTAACGCAACACAGTTCCACAGAGTGTGTGTGAAACGAGACAAGGCACAAATGGAGTTGGCCGCCTGAAGCGCCATACCACCAGAGGAAAACACTTTCTTCGCCAGCCATCAAAACGTTTGTCGTCCCTATCAGGAGGGATGGTAGGGTAGGACGCCTGCTTTGCCGGGGCCGTGGCCGCCTGCACCACCAAACTCTCCGGAGTGGGGTGCCTGGTCAAGTAGCAGGGGTCGCTACTGGCTGGACGGTATTTTCGCGACAAGGATCTGCCCACCGCCGGGAGACTCTCCGGAGCAGTCCAAGCCGCCGCCACCCTTCTCTGTAAAGCCATATGGAACGGCAGTACCGGATCAGTTGGGGGACCAACATCAAGGATGTCCGTCAGATCATCCTGCACAAACTCCCCTGGGGGAGCAGACCATCCCAAGTACTCAGAAACCCTAGCCATATGGCGCCGGTACGAGGAATCGGCATGAGAGCCAGGCTCAGGCCTACAAAACTCCACCTCCGGAGAGGTGTCCAGTCCACTGGCATCATGCAGTGACTGTCTCAACTCGGCAAACTGACTATGGCCCGAGACAATTTCATCCGGAACCTGACTAGGAACCAGGCCATCAGAATCCTCATCCGCCTCTGAAATATAGTCCAGGTGGCGAAAAGAAGGCACTCGAGAGTGCTTGCTCTTAACCAGAGCCTTCCTAGGGGGTCCTCCCGTGCCACGGGGTACCTCCGACACGAAAGGCGTCGATGGCGTCAAGCGAATCGGCGCCGGCGTCGAGAGAACAGGCATCGGCGCCGAGTGGATCGGCGTCGAGGAAATCGGCGTCGACGTCAGATGGAGCGCCTCCAGCATCAGCGGCGTCGACACAGCCCTCGAGGCCGGAGCCCCGAGCGTGTCCCTCGACGACCTGAGCGTCGACGACTTCCTTGGAGCCGGAGCCTCGAGAAAGCCTGTCGACGCCCTTGACGCCTCAGACGTCGATGTCTTCCTCGAAGACCTCACAGGTGCACACGGTCTCGAACGCGTCGAGGACCGGGACCTGGAACGGGTACGTCGAGAACGAGTCTCCTTGTCTGAACGGGACCTCTCCCGTGACTCGTGCCGACCACTCTTGCGAGCCGTGTCTCTCGACCTCTCACGACCGACCCCACTCGGGGGCGCGGACGGCTTAGTACCCTGCGACTCAAGAATCGTCAGCATTTTCTTCCCGAAGGAAGCCCATTCCTCCGGCTTCGCACGGCTGGAGGGGTAAGCGACGTGCCGGGCAGAGTCCTCCGAAGAGGACCTGGAAGACGACCGGTGTTGGCGCTTCCGAGAATGCCTCGAAGAGGCTGAGTGGCGAGACCGACTCCTAGAAGGAGACCCACGAGACTTCCGATGATGACGCGGAGAGTCACCCCTCGAATCATCCGTCGAAAGCCCCGCAGACTTCGACTTCCTGGGCTTGGACACCCGACCTACCGACAACAACTTCTTACGTTCGCTTAAGGCTTTGGACGTGAGCGACTGGCAGTCGATACAGTCATCCGTGTCGTGGGCCTCCCCGAGGCACCAGAGGCAGGTGTCGTGCGAGTCCGTCACCGACATCTTGGACCCACACTCCCCGCACTTCTTGAAACCCGGACGCGGGGTCGAAGACGAAGTAGAAGACATCTTCACACGAAGGATTTTCACAAAAACGAACAGGTTCGAAGAACAGAACTCTAAAGAGTCGAGGCGTGAACCGAGAATCACGAAGCAACACGTTCGCGGAAAAAATGGAACCGAGGCTACGGGCGTCGTGCTTCCTACTTATCACATCGGATGACGTCGGAGGAGGTCCTCAACGACGGCACATCGACATCATCGACGCAGGACGCAGACGCCGAAAAAAGTTTCCGAAGCAGCACAGCTGTGGTGATTACATGTCATAGATATGGAATACGTCGGAGGACCCAATCCCCTCAAAGCTGAGCCGACCTGCTACGACACCACCGGTGGAGCTCTGCTGAACCTTCTCACCACTTTTCCCGACGACAGAGGAGATCTCCAGCCCAGAGAGTCTTCTTCCTTCGACTGGTGGGGATAACCAGTCGCTTCCTTTTTCGCTTCCTGGGACATCTTGTGGCCGCTTTGCCTGTGCCAAGCACCCCGGCAACCGGGATACCACGTTTTACCACTACCGCGAATCAAAGGGTAGTACCTTTAACCGGTAAACTCCGCGGCTGGTCTCTTCCCTGACAGTGCAACGTCCTTCATCTTTCCTCCACGTCGAGATCTTCTCTTCCTCTGGATGACGCGACTTGCACCCGCTGCCAGGAACAACTGCCCCCGCTGGAGGATCCTTTCCACATAAGGTACTGTGTTCCGCCTGGCTTCCCTTGCAACCGACTGTACGGGGTAGATTTAGCCCCCGGCTTTCGACCCTGGGTTAGCCTGGGACACCCTGGCTAAACTTTTCTGAGCCTAACTAAAACCTTTCCGAACTCCCTGCAGGACTTTGTAAGCCTGTTGTCATTGTGTGATCTTGGGTGCATTCGTGCCCTGCTCTCTCCAAGAGTGGGCCCGGCATATGGACTATGGCCCACAAGTAACTTTTGACTTTCCTGCCTTGCTTAAGAGTTCCTAAGTATTAGTGTGGTGTATTTTCCTACATTTTGCCTTTTTCCCTCCCTTTTTCGTTAACTTATTGGAGTGCCATCTATAGTTAAGCGCTCACCTCTGTCTGGAAATAAGTGTTGTTAACTAAGACTCGTCTGATATGGAATAAGGAGTGTATATAATAATAATAGTAATTGTGTTTAGCCTGATTTACAATAATAGTGCTGGAGTGTTTCAATAAGTGCAATGGATACATTCCGACACCTGGTCCTTCCAGTTTCAAGGCTCGAACAGCCTATTTTAGCGTAGTTTCTAGTATGAAAGTCGGATCATCAGGCGCACGACACAGGAACACGACCTAGTCCATGGCTAGTTAGCCACGCCCCCCACAAGGAAGTAAGTTGAATAAATACCCCCATTTACCTGGTTGGCTGGGACCACTTCTATGGCATTCTTTAATAGAAGGAACAAGTTACTTACCTGCAATAATTGTTCTCCAGCATGGGTCTGGCATGGATTCACATGCTCATGAATATTCCTGTCAGGCTGGGAATCCTCGGTAAAGAAAGCATCAGTTTCAGTTTTGTTTCTGAACGGTCATTCTAGTAGTAACCAATCACTGGTCTCTGGGTCATACTGCCCTCTCCCTAAGCCGCTCCTCTGGCAGCCATCCTCAGATTTGGTAGCACGTAAAGTGGCAGTAGGACCAAGTGAAGAGCCGCAGAGGGGAAGGAGAGAGGGTTTGCATGTGAATCCATGCCAGAACCATGCTGGAGAACAACAGTTACAGGTAAGTAACTTGTTCCTTCTCCAGCATGGGGTCTGGCATGGATTCACATGCTCATGAATACAAGAATACATAGCACTGCACAAATGCACAACCACGGGAGGTGGCAAGGCTCAACATCAAGCATTTTATCAACTCAACATTAAGCATCTCATCTCCTCACCAGGCCCACCTTCAGGCGAACAGGTTGCCCAGCACTGCTTGGCCGACTCTAGACTCCTCCCTGGAATCCCGGTCGCCGCAGTAGAATCTCGTGAAGGTGTGCGTCAACCTCCACGAAGCAGCCTGCAGATGTCCAGCAGGGGCACACCAGATAGGAACGCTGTGGTAGCAGCAATCGCTCTGGTCAAATGGGCTCTCGGACGACCGAGTAATGGTCGGTTTGCCAACCAGTGACAGTGCATGATGCAGCGGGAGAGCCATCTGGAAATGGAAGCCTTCGAGAGGGCCTTCCCTTGGTTCACAGGTCCAAAGTTCACAAACAGTTGTGATGTCTTCCGAAGGCTCTTCGTGCGGTCCACGTAGAACTTCAGCGCTCTAGCTACATACAGCGATTGCAAAGTCCTCTCAGCCAGCAACGAAGGTGACGGGAAGACAGGTAACACCAAGGGCTCGTTGAGATGGAAGTCCGACGGCACCTTGGGCATGAAGGAGGGGTGCGTCCTCAGCACCACCCTCGTCTCGTGGAAAGTCAGGTATGGAGGTTTACAGGAGAGGGCCTGGATCTCTCCCATTCGTCGTGCGGCGGTGATAGCCACAAGAAACGCTGTCTTCCACGATAGGAACTTTAACAGTGCTGAATGCAGAGGCTCGAATGGCAGCCACATGAGCCTGGTGAGCACCACGCTGAGCTCCCACGCCAGGGCCTTCACCAGCAGGAACGACCGGAACAGTCCTTTCATGAACTCCTTCACCAGCCGATGAGACCATGAAGATGACCGCCCCAGAGTTCTGGTGTAGCGGGAGATAGCCGCCAGATGGATCTTGATGGAGGCATGTGCCAGCCCCGCCTTGGCCAGCGATAGCAAGTACGGCAGCACTTGAGGGGCAATAATCTGCAGAGGGTTAATCTTCTGTGCACGGCACCAGACAGAGAACCTCTTCCATTTGTGTCCATAGCACTTGAGAGTTGAGGACGCCCTGGCCTTTGCAAGCACCTCCTTGCAGTCCGCCAGGTTATTGTACGGCCCCATGAGCCTGCTCAGCACCACGTTGAGTTCCCACGCCGGGGCTGGAGCCTTCACTGGCGGGAATGATCGGAACAGTCCTTTCATAAACTCCTTCACCAGGCGATGGGACCACAGAGATGATCGTCCCGGAGTTCTGGTATAGCGGGAGATCACCGCTAGGTGCATCTTGATGGAGGCGTGCGCTAGCCCCGCCTTGGCCAGCAACAGTAGGTACGGCAGCACCTGGGGGGTCGTAGTCCATAGCACGAGAGTCGAGGATGCCCTAGCCTTTGCGAGCACCTCTTTGCAGTCCGCCGGGATATCGTACCCTCCAAACTCTAGTGCTGCAGGAGCCAGGCCTGCAAGTTCAGTGACCCCGGGATGTGGTGGAGGATGGCGCCTCCTTCTCTGGCGAGGAGATCCGCGTCCGTTGGCAGTTTGACTGGGGGGGGGGGATGACATGTCCAGAAGGTCCAGGAACCAGATCTGTCTCGGGCCACGCAGGTGCTACGAGGATCATCCAGCACCAGGACCATCTGAGTCAATTGATGAGTCGCAGCAGCAACGGCAGGAACGCATACAGGAACAGGCCGTCCCAGGGGAATGAGAAGGCATCGCCCATGCTCCCCCTGGGGAAACCAGCTGGCAAACCCCGGACACTTGGTGTTCTTCTCCGTCGCGAATAGGTCGATCTGGGGATTGCCCCATCGTTGGAATAGCAGATCCACTTGATCCTGTCGCAGTTCCCACTCGTGGCACGAGCACAGCTCCCTGCTGAATGAGTCGGCAATGGTGTTCTTTATTCCTGCCAGGTGGAAGGGTACCAGAAACATCCCCTGGGCGACGGACCAGTGCCACAGATCCTGTCCTTCCTTGGATAGGGCTGGGGATCTGGTACCTCCCTGCTTCCAGATGTAGAACATCGTGGTGGTGTGGTCGGTGAAGATCCTCACCACCTTGCCCTTGAGGGACGGCACGACCGACCTGAGGGCCCAGAACACGGGCCGGAGCTCCAGTACGTTGATGTGGAGTGACCTCTCCGCCGGGAGCCAAAGGCCTCTTGCGTGGAGGTCTCCGGTGTGTGCTCCCCATCCCTCCAGGGAGGCGTCTATCGCCACAGTCTCCTGATGTGCCGGGGTCTGGAAGTCCATACACGCTGCCAGATCCTGTCTTTGAAGCTGCCCGCCGCTTGCATCCAAAGGCCTTCGAGGAACTCTTGCAGTGGACACATCGGTAGCCTGCACAGGCGCACGAGGTAGATGCACAAGGACATCATGCCGAGAAGGGACTTGATGGACCTCACCTTGGCCACGTCCATGGTCGACAGCCGCTGCACCTTGCCTAGGATGGCCTTTGTCCTTTCCTCCGACGGGGAGGCCACTCGCGCCACTGTGTCGAGTCTGGATCCCAGGAACAGGGCGACTTGCGATGGAACCAGGTGGGATTTTGCGAAGTTGATGGAGAATCCCAGATCCGCGAGCAGTTGGACGATATTTGCTGTGTGCTCGACGGCGAGTTCTCTTGTCCTTGCTCGGATGAGCCAATCATCCAGATAGGGGTAGAAGTGGATCCCCTGCAGGCGCAGCCGTGCCGCCACTGGTGCTAGGCACTTGGTGAACACCCTGGGCGCTGACTTCAAACCGAAAGGAAGGGCCTTGAACTGGTAGTGCCGCCCTTGGACTACGAATTTGAGAAACTTTCCATGTCCTTTTAGAATGGGGATGTGGAAGTAGGCATCCTCCAAATCCAGCGACGATAGGAAGTCGCCTTCCTCCAGCTGCCCCAGCATGTGCTGGAGGGTGACCATCTGGAACTTCTGGGACTTGATGTACTTGTTTAAACGACGAAGGTCCAGGATGGGTCGCCAACCGCCTGTCTCCTTTCTTACGAGGAAGTACCGCAAGTACACTCCAGAGCCCCGGAGCCTCCTTGGGACGAGCTTGATGGCTCCTTTCTTCAGCATCGCCCTTACTTCCAGCAGAAGTTGAGGGACATGGTTTTCCTTCCTGGACACGGGTGGAATGCAGGGGCACTTTAGAAACGAGAGTGTGTCCGCGGGCCAGGGCATCCAGCACCCATCGGTCGGTGGAGATGGACTCCCACACGCTGACTAACTTCGCCAGCCGGCCTCCCACCGGGGTGCTCAGGTGGGGGCCCAACGCTACGGCTGGTTCAGTCCTGCTTGGCAGCGGCCTTGCTGCCTTGGCGACGACTAGATCCTCCCAACTTGCAGCGTCCTATGTAGGCCTCCTGCGACGAGGAGCGGGCCGCCTGGTGGTACGTCGAGGAGCCGCCGCCAAATCTTTTGGACGCACCTTGCTTGCCTCCGGAGTTCCGAAAGGGCGGCCATCTCCTTGTCGGCCTTGATGGCCCGCAGTGACTCGTCACTGTCTTGCCAAATAAGTTGTTCCCGTCGAAGGGCATGTCCAAAACTCTCGTTTGCATGTCCTGGCGGAAATCGGTTGCCTTGAGCCAACCACGCCGTCAAAGACAAACACTTTAGCCCAACTGGTGGTAACTGGTGTCAGCAATGTCCGTGGCCACCGTTATGGCGTGTTCCGACGCCACCTCGCCTTCCTGCAGGATCTCCAGGGCCTCCGCCCTCTTGTTGTCCGGGAGGAAGTGCAGCAGAGGAGTGATCTTAAACCAAAGCTCCCTGTCGTAGCGGGCCACAATCGCTAGGGCGTTGGCCGCCTTAATCGTCGTCGCCAACGAGATGACCCGTCATCCCATGGCGTCCAGCTTCTTCCCCTCGCCGTCCAGCGGGGAGGTTGAAGTTGAAGCTGTAGCCCCTGCCGCCTTCTTCTTGGCCACCGCCGAGACGACCGAATCCGGGGTTGGCTTCGCCCTAAGGCACAGAGGGGCAGAATCTGGGACCCGGTACTACTTCTTGTACCAGTCTCTCTTGGCAGGAGTCGTGGATGGGTTCTTCAGGAGCGACAGCCCCTCATCCCAGATGTCGTCAAGTAGCTAGACCGAGAGGACCGTCTTCCTCTTGGCCTCACGCCGTTGATAGAGGAAGCCTTCCTTCTTCTGTTCTTCGGGGCAGAGCTCGAAGAGCTTGGATGCCCTGGCGATCATGGCGTGGAACGAGAATTTCATTGGGCGGGGAGGCCCAAGGAGGTGGTGATGGAAGGCCCATCCCGTCGTCACCACCGTCGTCGTCATCCATCCCCGTCGTGGCTGTCTCTGTTCCCATGTCATCCCTAGGATCAGGGGAAGGAGATGAAGGCTGTGAGGGCCGCAAAGGCTGGAAGGGTGGGGGGGGATGAACTCTGCTTGCTTGGAGGGCTTCCCGACGGGCCAGGCTCTGCTGGATCGTCCGTTGGGGGCAAGTGCAACCTCATCCTTATCTCCGTACATAAGGCCTGGATCGCCATTAAGATGGCTCCCGAGTTATCCTGTGGCTCGGGTACCGGCTGCGACGGGCTCGATGGTTGGAGAGTGGAATCCTCCGCCTCCAGAGGAACTTCGTCGGCACCACCGTCTCTCTCTTCGTCCGCCTCGTCGGGATCCCTCCCGTGGGACCAGACCTCCTCGAACTTCTTGTTCAAGATCTTCGCGACTCCAGCCAGCTCCTCTTCAGAGGCTGTATCTGTGTCCGTGATGGCCACCACCTCCCCCTTATTCCACCGGGGTTCTCACGGGGGTCTTATCGATGGGCTGAAAAGAGGATTCCCTCCGCGGTGGCAGGGAAACTCTGGGCCCCGAGGTCACTCCACTGGGGTACCCTCCACAGGCAGCGCCAGGGCTGCCACGACTCCCTCGATAGAGGCCTTAGCTGGGTGAATCAAGGCCTTTACGACTTTAGGCGTACTTGAAGCCTTCACCTTGGAGGGAGGGCCACTGCCTCGCTCCTCCTCGGCTGTCTCCGTCGGGATCGACCGGGACTTCTCCCGAACCTTACCCGGGTTCTCAAATTTCCTCTTCCCCGAGCCAGAGCGTTGGCTCGTGGTTGATGGCGTCGGTGAAAGTGCACCCTGCCTGGCAGCCGACGAGCCCGACCGTTCGGCTCTCCCGGTGCCCGCGGACTCATGGCACTTTGCCTTGTTGGGCCCCCAGCGCCGGAGCGCCCTCAAAGGACTTAGAAGACTGTTCGGACCTCTTCTTCTCACTTACCGCTGGGCTCTTCCCTTCCAGCCAGTTGGTGAGGCGGATACGCCAATCCTTCATGGTCCGCTTCGACATGTTCTTGCAAAATGCACAGTCGTCGTCCACGTCCGTTTTGTCTTTGTGAAGGCAGTAGAGGCATCTAGAATGCTCGTCCTCCTTGAAGACATTCTGCAATCCGCATCTAGGGCAGTTCCTCAACAGCTTGGATCCGGGCGTCGAGCTTCCTTTGTCCTAGGCCATGTCCACAGGGTAGGCCTCAAGGTCTTCTGGAATCCTCCAAGAAGCGTAACTCAACAAAAACTTCGCCCTTGAGGGGCATAGAAAATACCTAAACGGGTCCCCGTTGATCAGAAGTAGAAACGGTGGAGCCTGAGGCACTATTGACCGAATAAATGAGATTAAACTCTTTGAAAAATCGCAAAAAGCAGTAAAAGCTCGAGAGCTATAGCACAAGGACTCCCAACACTTGAACGTGCGGTAAAAATCTGAGGATGGCTGTCAGAGGAGGAGCTTAGGGAGAGGGCAGTCATGGCTGGGGGCAGTATGACCCAGAGACCAGTGATTGGTTACTACTAGAAAGACAGTTCAGAAACAAAACTGAAACTGATTTTTTCTTTACCAAGGATTCCCAGCCTGACAACGGGGAATATTCATATGCATGTGAATCCATGCCAGACCCCATGCTGGAGAAGTGTAGTTGTCTCTTCTAGAAGGATCCGCGGATGTTCTTCCGAGTGGATTTTCTGTCGTGGGGGTGGTCATGAGTACGTTGAAGTAGTTCTATACAGTAGCCCCCTGCTACCGTGGACAGCACCCATCTGTCCGAGGTGATGCCCTCCCATGCGTGAGTGAAGTTGGAAATGCATCCTACTGAAGATGCATGGGAAGGTACCTGGAGCGGAATGTCACTTGCTCTGAGGTGGGGTGCCACCTCGAGCAGGGCCTCTGCCCCGACCACTATCTCTGTGTTGTCCTCTGGGATTACCTTGGCAGGCTTGTCCTTGATCTATTCCCCCAAGAGCAGCCTTGGCCTTGATTGTAGCCAGATCCTCTGAATTTTGGCCCCGAAAACAGCGAAAAATTATTGTTACCTCTCTGACCAGTAGGCTTGTTTGTGAGCTGACCTAAAGATTTTAGAGGGTCATACTTGTCATTTGCCGTTTTAAGTGCATCTTTCATGGCCTTACCGAAGATCACGTTCGGTTACACTGGCATGTTTATTAGAAAGGATTGAGTTTCTGGCCTAAAGCCTGATTGGCGAAGCCATGCATGCCTCTTTATAACTGTCCCCTCTGCAATGACTCTTCCGGCATTGTCCACTGCATCGAAATTTGATTCAAGGAGACAGGTAGATACGGCCCTTCCATCTACTGCAACCTGAGCTAGTTGTTATTTGAGTGGCTCCGGGGAAGATGAAAGTAACAGAAATCTCTTCTCACTTATGGCAATTATACCTAGCCAACAAGGTTGCGTTGTTGGCCATCCTGGTTTGATAGGCCACAGAGGAGGTGACCTTTCTGCCCATGGCATAGATCTTTTTGCTTTCCTTATCCGGTGGAGCATCGGAGGAAGCAAGGGGTGTGCCTGCTCTTTCTAGTTTTGGGAAAAACTAAGGAGCATGGTCTTAGTTGGCCTCTAATATATAAAGGGTCGGAGGGTGCAGGCCTGAATGATTTTTCCACATGCGGATTAACAGCCAATGTGAGATTGGGTGCTTTTAAGGATGGCTGTATCCTGCGTTGCACTGATTTTTAGTAGAGGGATAAACTGGCCCACTGTCTTCTTGTTCCCCAGTATCTGTTCTGTGAAATCTCTAGCCTCCTGTACCTCCTGTGTGTCAATTTGGAAGTGTTACGCCGCCTTGGATAATACTTCATTGAAGAGGGGTTGATTATTCGCAGGGGAATCGACAACTGGAGTGTCTTGATTAAGAGAGGAATCTATTTAGTACATGTTAGCCTCTTGTCTGCCTCTAGGTCTTTGAACCCCCGCTCTTTTCCTTGTGGTAGTTACCACCAATGAGTGCGTAATTTAGTGACCCCTAATGTATAATGGGTCTGACTGAGAGGGAGTAAACAATTTCAATTCTGGGATTGACCCCTCTTACCAGTGCAGGTGTTGACAGCGATGGAGTAATTTGTCTCTTAACTGAGGTGAGGAGGGGAATGGTTTGAATAGTGGGAGGTTTTTCATTAATTATCTTTTCCACAAAATCAGTATCAGGGGTAATTTCGCCAGTTTCAATCTCAAAATGCGCTGCTGCCTTTCAAAGTAGTGCATTGAAGGTGGGTTGATCATCTATTGGCGATGGATTCCTGACCAATGTGGTCTGAGGAGAGGGAAGGTTTAAGATGTCAGGGTCTGTAAACTCTGTTGGTGACTGCCAGGGCTGTGAGCCACCTTCATCTGGGTCTTCCTCGAAGCACCCCCCACCCATGTCAGTGTTTTCCTCAAAACCTTCTGTTCCTAGGTTTTGTTGGTCTTCACTATTTAAGAACTCCTCATCTTCCTGGAAGTGAGAGTCTTCTTCAGTGAGGTCATAAGTATTCATGTCCTCTTGGAGGGGGTTAAATAATCTAGGATATTTAGCCCTAGGGTCCTCCTGAAGCGCCTCCCTTGGTCTCTTAGGTGTTTTATTTTCAGATGTGGACATAAATCTCTCAACAGTCCAGTATGGTAAACCAGAACGGTCTGGAGGCGAAAAAGGAGATCCCTCTGCCTCTATCCATCTAGGTCTGTCCCATAACGTCAGGATAAGGTCCCTTCGCCTTCTGAGAAACCTTCTCGCAGGCTAGGGCCTTCTTTCAACAGCGGGAGCGGTCCCTGCCTTCCTGCCGTCCGTTTATGGCCGTCCTTTGAAACTATACGCGCCAAGCTCTCGATGAGTTTCTCCGTCGAGGGTTCGTCTGGCGTCGTGCTGGGCGGTGCTGAGACTTTTTCGGCGACGATAGCGCTCTTACGCAGCGCCTGATGTTTTGGTGGTAGCGTCCTTATCTGCAGGTAGCCCAGTCGCTAGTCGCGGTCGCGGTGGCGAGGAGGGCTTGTGACCCTTACGATCGGTGGAGGTCGCCGGTAGGCCCAGCGTCTCCGTTGGCGCTAGGGCCATCTTCGTCTTTAACGAAGACGTGCCGTGGGTTGTGTGCTTATGTTTGCATTTTCTGTGTTCGTCAGTGTCGCCGGGGTGTTCATCCCCATAAGCAGGACGTGAGCCGAGCTTGTCGGGGCCGGGAAAGGACGAGGAGAAGGAACGCTCACTAGTGAGGTCTACAACGTCCGACTCGGAGGTCGGGTTATCACTATCCTCGTCACACTCGGCGGCGGGTGAGGAATCGGACCTAGACAGAGCGTAAGCTGCCCACCTTTTGACCCTGCGGTCCTTTAAAGTCTTACGCTTAAGAAGCTTACAGGCCGCACAGCCGTCCTCTTTGTGGTCAAGGGGCAAGCAACGTTTGTGCTAGTCTTTCCAAGTGAATTTGCCCTTGCAGCGCGGCCAAAATCTAAAGGGAGGATACAGTTAAACGTGATAACGACCCTGAAGGCAAGGGAGTGTAAAGAGAAGCATTCTCAGAAAGAACAAGAAGTGTCCCACAACCCTACTCTCACTACTGTCTTAGGCCAGCGAGGCCAGGCCACGTGTTCGGCAGCGCCGAAGGATCTCCTCCGTCGAAGTCACCGCTGTCGAAGTTATTATTTGGCGGTGAAACAGCTTCTCAGCTACAACGTCGAGGGAGTGTTCTAATGTATATGTTCTTAAATAACGACCAAAGGGTCGAGTAAATGTCTTTGCAACTTCTCTCGAGGAGCTCCGTGTAAAGGCGACCAATGTCTGGGCAGAAAAAAACAATCTGAGGGACCTCGACGCGTGAGGGATTGTGGGTACAATGCACGTCACTATAGGGATAGTGTTACAGACACGCCTTGTCGATGTCCCCTTTTCGACCACGAAAAACAAAATGCAATACTCCGCAGTGACCACTGGATGTCGGACTATGCACAGCATGCGATTCTAAGCAGATTAACAAACATCAGAAATGGAGGCCCAGAGAAGGGCTGCCACCACATTCATGAGTCTGGTAAAGACCCTGGGGGCCCGAGTTGAGGCCAAAAGGGAGGACCTTGTACTGAAAATGGCATTCCATGATCCTGAACCGGAGGAAAGACCGATGGGGTTGCCAAATCGGGACGTGCCCATAGGCATCCTTCAGATCCAGGGAGCACATCCAATCTCCCCTGCATAGTGTCTCCGCAATAAAAGCTGGCATCACCATCTTGAACCTCTGGAGAGGTTGAGGGTGGAAAGGTCCAGTACAACTCAGGCCAGCCTGTTTTTTTTTCTGAATTGCTAAGATCCTGGAGTAGAAGCCCGGTCCCCACTCGGAGGCTGGGACTTCCTCTACGGCCTGGCTCAGGACGAGTGACAGAATCTCTGCCGAAAAGAGTTGCTATCCCAACTTGGGGGAGAGGAGGGAAGCGAGGCTGGAATAGGTAGACAGTATCCAGAGGATACTACTGACAGGATCCAGGGGTCTGCGAAGTTCTGTCGCCAGAAGTGTGCGTGAAGAGCAAGCCTGCCCCCCACTAGCGACACATGGACCCGAGTGGGTCTGTCATGACTTTTGACCCTCCGAGACAGAAGAGGGGGACTGGGAAAATCCCTTGCCGGTCCCCCCCCTTTTTTTGATGCTTGCGTCGACTAGGGGTCAGCGAGCATTCCGGCTGCCTAGACCTCCGTTCCTGGAAGCCGCGGAAGCCTCCAGATGAGAGACCCTTATCTGAGCATTGCCGAGACTGGGAGTATGCTTTGGGCCTGGCCTTTGTCAGAATGGATAAAGACTTAGCCGTCTGAGAGCTATTCTTCTTATCCATCTCTTCGTCTGTACTGGAGTGGCAGAGGTCACTGCCCTCTAAGGGCAGATCTAGAATACGTTCCCAGACATCCAGGTTGAACTTGGTTGCCCGGAGCCAGGCCATCCTTCTCATGTCCGTGGCAATACAGATGGCACGTCCAGAGGTATCGATGCATGCCAGCGTGGATTCCATGATATCCTGTGCCACGAGCTTGGCCTCAGCTAGCCCCGCCTTGAAACGTGATTGGCTGTGGGTGGGGAGTTGCATGAGGAAGTGCGCAATTTCCCCGCCATAATCTCTGGTTAGCGGCTACCAGCATGTCACCCGCGCTGGCCTGTTGCAGGCGCAAGGAAGCATTGAATACAGCTTCTTACCGTATGCCTACAAGGTTTTCTCCTTGCCTAACAGCGCCGTCGATGAAGACGAGCACGACTGAGGTTTGGAGTACAGTGATGTCGCAGCGATCACCGAGGAGTGTGGCTGAGGATGGGAGGAGAGCAAGAGTGTATCCCCCTCCATCTGCCTGTACGTGGCGTCCAGGTGGCGGTTGACTGGCTGGACAGAGTGTGGTTTGAGCCAACCCTTCTTGGCGAGGCCGACTACATCGGTTTGCAGTGGATTTCCCGTTCTGGCAGAAGGGCGCCTCGTGACGACCTCAGCGAGGACGCCCTCTGTTCGACCTGGGGCTGTAGGAGGCCCAGGTATTCCGCCAGGCCCGCAATATGTTTGTGAAAGGCCCTGGCCGATGATGGTGTATCAGGATCCTCCTCCTCATCAGTATCCTGAGGGTTAGGGGGATCCTGTGCAGGAGGAGTAGTATCCGGAGCTGGAGGCAGGGGCACGAGGACCACCGCTGGAGGCAGAGGAAGAGGTGGTGGCTGGTATGAGCCACCTGTGGAGTAGGCGGAGGAGCCGGCTGCACCGGGGCCAGAGGCGTCGGCGGAGGAGTCTGTGGTGCCGCTAGCATAGCGGGAAGTACTTCCGAGTGCGTCCTTGACGATTGCCCCCATAGCTGGTGAGTTCATGATGCCGAGGAACCTCTCAAAGATCCGGTCCTCGCTGGCTGAAGGAGGGCACTGAGGGGGTTACTAGAGTCAACTCCGGCCGCTGCCGACCCCGTACATACGGACGCAAAGGAAAACAGACTTGCACATAAGAAGGGTAGGCCTTAGGCCACGTACCTGCTTGATGCCAGTCCCACCTTGATACTCGTTCTTCGCGGATGTCATGCAGAGGCGTTTAACGGGTGTCCCTTTCTGGCACGTCGGCCATTTTGTTGAGCTGCCTACAACGTGGCTGCGATGTGTTGCTCGGCTCGCTTGGGCCAGCCTCTGCCAAGTCTCTTATGTGTGAGGCGCGTTACTTACACCTACCGGGCACGTGCCCGAGGAGCCGGGCATCAACCTCGACCCGGGGGTCATTAGATCTGCGTTCAGGCACCCCCTCTGAAGTACTGCCGGTAACAGGGCGTAGCCCCTCGGCCATGATGCCGGTACAAGGGGGGAGCCCCTGGGGTGCAAGCCTGGTAATAGAGCCTAGCGCCCCTCAACTCTGGCACCGGGAGGATCAGAGGACCCCTCAGCCCAAAGGCTGGTAGCTGTGACAGCCTTGGTGCCCGAGTTGGTAAAAGGACCTGACCGGTCCCTCCCATGTATGAGTCTCCCTGTGAGGGAGTCTCCCTTGCGAGGTGCAGATGAAAATATAGGCCTTACCTCTGGCCTGGAACGTCTCAGGAAACTCGAGGTCCTCAGGAGGAGACCGCTGAAAGAGCTCCCTCCACCTGGCTAGTCTGTTCTTCAGCGCTTTCAAGGACAGCGAGTCGCACGCCGAACAGGCTTGCCAACTGTGGTCTGGGCCAAGGCAACGTAGGCAGTGGACGTGGGGGGTCTGAAGTTGGAAAAGGCCAGTTGCAGGATGGGCACCTGCTGAACCCTGCCGAAGTCGACATGCGCCGGGGAGGAGCTGTGGCGTCTGAGGACCAAGTACATATTGAACAAAAAGACGAAAGATGATAGAGGAAGAATCCGCACGTGGAATTACATGGCCAAAGCCAAACCCAGGAGCGCTGGTGAATTCGGCCCGTTCCCGTCGGCGCGGAAAAGGGGACTGAGGTGTGACGCCGGAGGGGAGAGTCAGGGCAGCTCATGGTCCCAGGGCTGCGTGCCTCTAAATTTAGAGGGAATTAGATGTTTCTGGTGAAAAAAGTTGTGTCTCTCACGAGGGACGCCCACGTAGTATGGAGGAAAGGAGATGGGACGTAAGAGTATATAAAGAGTATTGGGCAACCGGGATGGAGATCTCAGAAGATACTGGAGACAAAGTTTCTAAAGGTCATGCTCCACAGCAAACCTAAAGGCAGCCATGGAGCACAATTTCAAAATGTTGTATTGCTGGCACCTAGATTAACAAAAACTCTCCAAAATGTACAGCAGAGTATTGCCATTTTGCCCCAGAGCTTGGACCAAATGGGATCCTTGTTTCATATGTGGTGATCCTGGCTGAGAATTCAAAATTACTGGTCTGAGCTCCTGAGCTGGATAAAGGAAATAGTGGGGCTTCAGCTGACATTGGATATGCTAGAATTGCTGTTGGGAAGCTGAGAAGAGTATTGATTCCCCAGTCTGGGAGACAATGTTCCAAGCAAGGAGATTGTCGCTTGCCCAGAAGTGGAAAAGTACAACCACACCGACAAAATCAGACTGGATGAATAAACTTCCGATTGAAAAATTGACGGCGATGGTTAACCACTGTATGGGATCCTTCCATCCGGAGTGGGCCCAGTTTATCCTGAAATGGGGATTTAGTAAACCATGTGAAACGGCTTAGATATAGGTGGAGGTTTATGTAGTCTAAACGAAAGAGCACATATACTCAGGTGGCTGGAGCTCGGTGGCTCCTCTCCACTGGCATGGTAAGATTTACAATGTTATTTCACAAGATTGAATTTGAATTGTCGTTAACTAAGGGAACTTGTCCAGTAAATGGTATTGATCTCTTACTAGCCTCACCTCGTCGTTTGATTTTATTTGAGTAGGTAAGCTAAGAACTGCTCAAATGTTATTGTGGGGTGGGACAAGTGTGGGTGTTGGTTCATTTAAAACTGGGAGTAGAACCTAGAAACTATGAGATGTTTGTAATCTTAAGAAAAATGCCAATAAAAACTTTTTAAAAAATAGACGGTTAGGAATACGGGACAAGGCAGTCTTTTTCTTAGCATGCAACCTTGCCAGGACGAAGATTGATTTCCTGACATTGGGAGCTACAGCAGTTTTATGTCACGGAAAAGGAGGTAGACATTCAGGGGAGGTAGACATTCAGGATAGCAGACATGCAGGTCTACATATGGCACAGCCCCATTAGAAGCATGAAAGCTGGAAACAAGCACTATGGTTACTAAAAGTTAAGTTTGAACTTTTCCTATCCAGAGGAGAGAATCCTTCTGCTTTACAAGTATCCGATGCAAGCCCTCACTTTACCTGTGAAGATGAAGCAGCAAGATATGTGTTCTCCAAAAAATGACAAGGTTTCTGAAAAAGACACGACTTTCATTGGTCCTTCACCCAAGGCAAACATGGGACATTTTCAGAAAAAGCATATGTGGTCTGTGTGCAAGGCCACAGACTGCACTGAGAAACCGCTTCCTATAGATCAGAGGAAAGGAAAGATGAAGTCCACAAGATTGATCGGGCAATAATGGAAAACAAAATAAAGAAATGTGACTAAAATGCCTTCCTGTTAAAACAATAATGCTCCAGGAGAATTAAATAGTTTAAATATACCCAGTGTTTAGCCACATATTGTGCATCAAAATCGCAAGTCAAACTTAAGAATCCATTTATGCCTGCCAATTTAGGACCCCTACTTCAAAGGAGTATTATCAAGGTCTATGAAAGAGGTATTGCATATTAAGTTCAAACATGCTCAAAGCATTAAATAGATGTCTGTAGGTGTCCAAGGGTCCTGCTTGTCTGCAGATATGCATTTAATATCAACTGAGTAGTGGTACGGTCCAAGATATCAAAAACAGATTAGACAAACCATTTTTTATTCTGATAACCAGTTCGGATCAAGTCTGGTTTCGGAATCCAGTCTACACAGGTCTCATTTAGGGCGATTCTCAGTGCTAGTCTGTTTTCAGACTCTTTCTTGGGATGCAACCTGTATCCTACAGCACTTGTTGCATTCTAAAAACCTTTACTCAGCGCTAAATCTTATTGCCTCATCTTAGTAGTTTATTATACATTACATAACTCACAAGGCATTAGAACCGTTATCCTTTTTCAATAAATCCATACTTTCAAGGCATAATCTTAAATCCTTTGGTTGCAATTCAATCAAAATTACAAGCCAACATGCGCTTTATACTATGCAGGTCAGTCTAATAGAATCTATAGTATGTGTTTATTCAGGGCTTAATATGCTTGGAGCAATGACTAATATAATTTAAAAAATGAGCAGAATGCAACCTGTTCAGTTTGATCACTTCAGTCTGGGATTAAAGGCACTCTTCAGGTATGAGTGGATACAGACAAAAAGCAATTCACGACCAGAAGAGTCTGGTGAATCTGATGATGTCATCACTCCTTTCCCAGAGGTAGCCACTCCTTATGTGGCCAAGGGACAGCAGCCGCTACCTGATCCTGACAATAAGGAAGGCTATTTGAGGCAGGACCACAAATGGGGAGGAGACCCTTATGAGGGGAAATCGGCATAATCAGATGAGACATTGTATCCATAGGCCCCCTTTAGGGACGTCCTATACATTCCTCATGACTTAATGGCATATTGTGGTAAGCCAAACCCGCGCTTCTCCCCACACCCCAACATCCCACAAGTCTTGCTGAAGACATCCCACAATATCCTGCAATGGCAAAGACCGACCATCAATTTCATGTGTAGGAGTCTTTTAAAGATACTGGGATGGGGGGGGTGATGGGGGGGGGGGTGTAGTTATGAAGAACACTGGACCACAGAAGCCCACTCTGCACTCTAGTTGTTTCAAAGAGTGGCACCGTGGCAAGAGCTTTAAATCCCCAACAGTGGATGAAGCAGAGGAAGCTGACGGGAGCAGGCAGCTCCCGTTGGAAGAAGAAACGAAGAAACAGCTTGACGGTGGCCAGCTCCATGCGAGGCACGCAGAGGGGAGAGGAGCATACAGAGCGCTGCACGAAGTGGAAGGTCTACCGAGAAGGAAAGGCGGGAGAACCAGAGTCCTCGTACTGCACGAGCATTGACTGCATTAAGCTGCCTTGAGACACAGAAGGCAGCCAAAGAGCAGAGAAATGACAGTACTCTCCCAACCTACCCGAGTATTGCAGCAACCACGGAAGCTTGCAAAAGACACCAAAGCAGCCGCACATTACCAGTGAGCCAAGCAGGGGAAGGTGGACGCTGGGGCACTTCAGTGCAAATGCTGTGCACCGCGGGAGAGGGTGAGAAGCTAATACACGTGATTGAGAAAGGGTTGCAGACTAAATGGATATCAAAAGCATAGCAAAGGCTAAAACATGCAATTTAATACAAGTCCCACGCTTGAAATTAAGGGACTTGTGAACCTTTTGTAAGAAAGTCCTAGCAGGGGAATATACAAGACGAAAGATCTTTTATATTCAAAGGAATATAAAAGTGAAAAGAATCCTCAGGAAGACCCATGCCCTTGGGATTGTGAATTGAATGAACTATATAATAAAGTCCTTGCAGACGAATGTGTCAGGCGGAGTCAAGTCTGAAGTGAATTGCAAATAACAGCAAGAAGTAGGTATCTTTAAGATAAAAATAACTTGGTTGTATTTTGGAACTTTTGTTTTGATGGAAAGAAACCTGGGGAAGGGATACATTCCCAGGAATTGTTATCACCATCCACGTGGAAGACTTTTTTGTGGAGTTGAACGTTTTGTTGAGCTTGGTCAGTTGTGCACTTTTCAAGCCAAGGACATTGCCCTTAGCACCTTACAGTTCCTTTATGAGTGTGAGGTCCAGAATAGGATTTCGGGCCCAGGACATTTTGCTTTGGACATCTTGACATCAGACAGACCCTTAGTTTTGGTTGAGGTAATGAAATACCTCAAATCAGACACAGCAAGGCATTTTCCAACCCTATTTATTTGAATAAACGTCTAGAACAACCAACATGACTAAAAATATGTGTCTCATTCCTGGTTCATCAGAACTCCCTCTCAGCATGTAAGCATTGCACAAACGACCACTCTCGGCTTTCTGTAGAGTATTCGACATAAGTGTTCTTGGACTAAATTTTGCAGCATGCAATCTCTGGACAACTAACAGTTCTGGGGTTCTAGACTCAGTGCCACGTGCACAAAGCACTCAGGCAAACAAAAAGGTTATGCATGCATGGAGGAAAAGCTCTGTGGGTAACCTGCTTAACACTTGAAGTCATAGAGCAAAGACAGGGAGTACAGCTTTATAACTGAGGGACAAGCCGCATATGTGCAACAGATCCATTCCTGTCTGATGTGGAGAAAAGGAGACGGTGCAGGGTGTTGCCCGTATGCATGCCTACTGGTAAATTTAGCCTAATTACATTTTCTGCAGCTTGGCAACAGGCTCTAGTCAGTGGTCGAAGTGTAAGAAAAGTAGTGGAACTATGTTCCCTGATGGCCTGCACCCACTCCCCACAAACCCCATCACCACGTCCCCTCTGACACACAATACACACACCAAAACACTTGCACCTGCTGTACAATGCGAACGTTCAATGCAGTGCACCGAAAGTGCAAGTTTCAACTTGTTCCTGCACTTTTATTTTAAAACTAAACCATTCCGGAACTATTTCTTTTTCAAATAAAAGTACAGGAGCTGTAAGGAACAAGTTACTTACCTGTAACTGTTGTTCTCCAGCATGGGTCTGGCATGGACTCACATGCTCATGAATATTCCCCGTCGTCAGGCTGGGAATCCTCGGTAAAGAAAAAACCAGTATCAGTTTCGTTTCTGATCTGTCTTTCGTAGTAATAACCAATCACTGGTCTCTGCGTCATACTGACCACAGCCAATGACTGCCCTCTACCTAAGCACCGCCTCTGGCAGCCATCTTCAGATTTGGAAGCACGTAAAGTGGCAGTATGACCAAGTGAAGAGCCGCAGAGGGGTAGGCGGGAGGGTTCGCATGTGAATCCATGCCAGACCCAGGCTGGAGAACAACAGTTACAGGTAAGTAACTTGTTCCTTCTCCAGCATGGGGTCTGGCATGGATTCACATGCTCATGAATAAAGAATACACAGCAGAACACACATGCACAACCACGGGAGGTGGCAAAGGCTCAACATTAAGCAGTACATCAAACTCAACATTAAGCATCTTACCTCCTCACCAGGCTCACCTCAGGCAAACAGGTTGCGCAGCACTGCTTGGCCGACCCTGGACTCCTCCCTGGAATCCCGATCGATGCAGTAGAATTTCGTGAAGGTGTGCGTCGACCTCCACGTAGCAGCCCTGCATATGTCCAGCAGGGGCACACCAGAAAGGAACGCCGTGGTAGCTGCGATCGCTCTGGTGGAATGGGCTCTCGGACGGCCAGGCAGCGGTCGGTTTGCCAACCGATGACAGTACATGATACAGCCGGAGGGCCATCTGGAGATGGAAGCCTTCGAGAGAGCCTTCCCCTGATTGACAGGTCCAAAGTTCACAAAGAGTTGTCACGTCTTCCGAAAACACTTCGTGCGGTCCACGTAGAACTTCAGTGCTCTAGTCACATCCAGCGAGTGCAAAGTCCTCTCAGCCGGCGACGAAGGCGACGGGAAGAACACAGGCAACACCAAGGGTTCGTTGAGATGGAAGTCCGACGGTACCTTGGGCATGAAGGAGGGGTGCGTTCTGAGCACTACCCTCGTGTCGTGAAAAGTCAAGTACGGGGCCTTGCAGGAAAGGGCCTGGATCTCTCCCACCCGTCGTGTGGAGGTGATGGCCACAAGAAACGCTGTTTTCCACGACAGAAACTTCAACGGTGCAGAGGCTCGAACGGAGGTCCCATGAGCTTGGTCAGCACCACGTTGAGCTCCCACGCCGGGGCCGGAGCCTTCACCGGCGGGAACGATCTGAACAGTCCCTTCATGAACTCTTTCACCAGACGATGAGACCACAAGGACGTCCGGCCCGTGGTTCTGGTGTATCGGGAGATCGCAGCAAGATGAATCTTGATGGACGCGTGTGCCAGTCCAGCTTTGGCCAGCGTCAGCAGGTACGGCAGTAACTGGGGAGCCGTAATCCGTAGAGGGTTAATCTTCTGTGCATGGCACCAGACAGAGAACCTCTTCCATTTGTGTCCGTAGCATTTAAGAGTCGAGGACGTCCTGGCCTTTGCAAGAACCTCTCTGCAGTCGGCCGGTATGTCGTATCCTCCAAACTCTAGCGCTGCAGGAGCCAGGCCTGCAAGTTCAGCGATTTCGGGTCGTGGTGGAGGATGGCGCCTCCTTCCCCGGAGAGTAGATCCGCGTCCGCCGGCAGCTTGATTGGCGGGGACGCTGACAAGTCCAGAAGGTCCGGGAACCATATCTGCCTCGGCCACGCAGGTGCGACGAGGATCATCCTGCACCGTGACCTCTTGAGCTGGTTGACGAGCCGGATTAGCAGTGGCAAAGGAGGTAACGCGTAGAGGAACAGGCCCTCCCAAGGGAACGAGAAAGCATCGCCCATGCTCCTCGCCTGGGGAAACCTGCTGGCGAACCTCCGGCACTTGGAGTTTGTCGCCGTCGCAAACAGATCGATCTGGGGTGTGCCCCACCGTCGGAAGAGGCGATCCACTAGATCCTGCCGTAGTTCCCACTCGTGGCACGAGCGCAGCTCCCTGCTGAGTGAGTCGGCGATGGTGTTTTTTATCCCTGCCAGATGAAACGGCACCAGAAACATCTTTTGGGCGACGGCCCAATGCCACAGGTCCTGCGCCTCCTTGGACAGTGCTGGGGACCTGGTTCCGCCCTGTTTCCTGATGTAAAACATGGTGGTGGTGTTGTCGGTGAAGATCCTCACCACCTTGTCCTTGAGGGACGGAAGGAAGGACCTGAGGGCCCAGAACACTGCACGGAGCTCCAGGACGTTGATATGGAGGGACTTCTCCGTCGGGAGCCAAAGGCCTCTCGCGTGCAGATTTTCGGTGTGCGCTCCCCACCCTTCCAGGGAGGCATCCGTGGTCACTGTCTCCTGGTGGTCTGGGGTCTGGAAGTCCATGCCCGCCGTCAGATGCGCGCGGTTGCCCCACCACCGGACCGCTCGGCGGAAACTCTCGTCGAGTGTGATCCTCTCCTCGAAGCCGCCCGTCGTTTGGATCCAGCGCGCGTCCAGGAACTCCTGCAACGGGCGCATCCGGAGCCTGCACATGGGAATGAGGTAGATGCAAGAAGACATCATTCCAAGGAGGGACTTGATGGACCTCACCTTGGCCACGTCGTAAACCAAGATCCGCTGTACCTTGCCCAGGATGGACCTGGTCCTTTCCTCCGACGGGGAGGCCAGAAGGGACACTGTGTCGAGCTTCGCTCCCAGAAACAGTGCGTTTTGCGCGGGTACCAGGTGGGACTTGGCGTAGTTCACGGAGAATCCCAGGTCCGTGAGAAGTCGGACGGTCCTTGCCGTGTGTTCCACAGCGAGCTCCCTCGTCTTGGCTCGGATGAGCCAGTCGTCCAGGTAGGGGTAGACGTGGATCCCCTCGCGGCGCAGCTGCGCCGCCACCGGTGCAAGGCACTTGGTGAATACCCTGGGTGCCGACCGTAGTCCGAATGGGAGGGCTTTGAACTGGTAGTGACTCCCTTGGACCACAAACCTGAGGAATTTTCGGTGCCCCTTTAGGATGGGAATATGGAAGTAGGCATCCTCCAAATCCAACGACGACAGGAAGTCTCCTTCCTCCAGCTGACCCAGGACGTGCTGGAGGGTGACCATCCGGAACTTCTGCGCCTTGATGAACTTGTTCAGACGTCGCAGGTCTAGGATGGGGCGCCATCCTCCCGTCTTCTTCTTCACGAGGAAGTATCTCGAGTAAACTCCGGAGCCCCGAAGCCTCTTTGGGACGAGTTTGATGGCGCCCTTCCTGAGCATCGCCTTTACCTCCAGGAGAAGCTGAGGGACGTGAAGCTCCTTCCTGGCCACGGGGGGGACGCGCGGGCACCTTCTTTGAAACTCGAGCGCTTGGCCCCGGGCTAAGGCGTCCAGCACCCAACGGTCGGTGGAGATGGACTCCCACACGCTGACGAAGCTCGCCAGCCGGCCTCCCACCGGGGTGCTTCGGTGGGGGCCCGACCCCACGGCCGGTTCAATCCTGTTTCGACGAGGTTTTGCCGCCTTGACCTCCTTGGCGACGATGGCGGGGTCCGCCAGACTTGCCTCGTCCTCTGTAGGCCTCCTGAGACGACGAGCGGGCTGCTTGACGGTAGGTGGAGAAACTGCCGCCGGAACCTTTGGAGGCGCCCTTGCCTCCGCTGCTCCGAAAGGGCGTCCGTCGTTGCTGCAGAACCCCAAGGGCCCGGGCCGTCTCAGTGTCCGCTTTAATGGCCTGAAGGGAATCGTCCACTGTTTTCCCAAACAGGCTGTTCCCATCGAACGCCATGTCCAGGACTCTGGTCTGTACGTCTTGACGGAAGTCCGTAGCCTTGAGCCATCCACGCCGCCTAAGGCACACGCCGTTGCCCAACTGGCGAAACCCAGTGTCGGCGATGTCCGTCGCAATAGTGATGGCGTGGTCCGACGCCACCTCACCTTCCTGTAGGATCTCCAGGGCATCCGCCCTCTTGTCGTCCGGTAGGAAGTCCAGCAGGGGAGCCAGTTTGTACCATAGCTCCCTGTCGTAGCGGGCCACGATAGCCAAGGTGTTGGCCGCTTTAATAGTCGTCGCTGCAGACGAGATGACCTTGCGTCCCATAGCATCCAATTTCTTTCCCTCGCCGTCCGGTGGGGAAGTCGATGTGGAGGCCGCACCCCCCCCCCCCCGCTTTCTTCCTGGCCGCCGCGGAGACGACGGAATCCTTCCTTTTTCTTCTCCTCAGGGCAGAGTTGGAAAAGCTCGGATGCCCTGGCGATCATGGAGTGGAACGATCCAATCTCGTCGGGCAGAGAAGCCCTGGTGGGAGGTGACGACGGTAGATCCTCGTCCTATACCTCGTCGTCCGTACCCGTCGCTGCCGTGTCAGTCCCCGTATCATCCCCTCGGGTGGACGGGGAGGAGGGCTGGACGGGGCGCGACGGCTGAAAAGGAGGTGGAGGGTGAATCCTTCTTTTCTTGGGCGGGGGAACACCAGAAGGTCCCGGTTCAGGATCCCCCGACGGGAGAGGTTCCTCCGTCGGCAACGGTAGTCTCGTCCTTATCTCTGAACATAAGGACTGTATAGCCAACAAAATGGCCGCCGAGTTGTCTTGCGGCGCTGGCAGAGGGGAATCCGACGGGCGATTAGGGGCCCCGTCGGCACCCTCGACGATGTCGTCGTCACCTGCGTCGGGATCAATCCCGACGGGCCGGTCTTCTTCCACGCCAAGGCCGTGGCTTAAGACCTCAATCAGCTCTTCCTCCGAGGCTGAGGCCGAATCTACGACGACGCCCTGCCCCCCCTTTTTCTTCCCCGCCGGGGATTTCACAGGGGTCCTATCGATGGGCACAAAAGAGGACTCCCTCCGAGGTGGCAGGGAGACTGAGCCCCGAGGTCGCCACCACTGGTGTAGCCTCCACAGGCTGAGCCAGGGCCGCTGCGACAGTATCGATAGAGGGCTTGGCCGGATGGATTAAGGCCTTCACCACCTTAGGTGCGCTCACCGCCTTATCCTTGAGGGGGGGGACACTGCCTCGCTCCCCCTCCGATGGGGCCTTCGAGCTCAACCGGGGCCTCTCCAGGAGCTTCGCCGGGTGCTCGCCCTTCCTCTTACCCGACCCAGAGCGTTGGCTCGTGGCTGAAGGTGCCGGGGAGGGTGCGCCCTGCCTGGCGCCCGTAGAGCCAGACCGTTCGGCGCTCCCGGTGCCAGCGGACTCGCGGTGCTTGGCCTTGTGTTGGACCCCCGTCGCCGGGGCGTCCTCAAAGGTCTTAGAAGACCGCTCGGATTTCTTCTTCTCGCCTGACGGGCTCTTCCCTTCCAGCCAGTTGGCGAGACGTTGATGGCGGTCCTTCATGGTCCGCTCCGACATATTGCCGCAAAACGCACAGTCCTTCTCCACGTGCGTCTTGTCCTCATGTAAGCAGTAGAGACAAAAGGAGTGTTCGTCCTCCTTAAAGACGTTCTGCAGCTGGCATCCAGGGCAGATCCTGAACAGCTTTCCGGGTGTCGAGCTTCCCTTCTCCTGGGCCATGTCCGGGCCTGAGAAGCTTCTGGAGTCCTCCAAAAGCGTAGCTCGACGAATCTTCACCCTTGAGGGGCGCAGACGAATCCGACACGGGTCACCCCATTGATCGGATGAAGAAACGGTGGAGCTTGAGGCTCTTTTGACCGAAAAAACGAAGTTTTTGAGAAAAAACGTGAAAAAATAGCACTAACGCTCGAGAGCAATAGCACGAGGATCCCAACACATGAACGTGCGGTAAAAATCTGAAGATGGCTGCCAGAGGCGGTGCTTAGGTAGAGGGCAGTCATTGGCTGTGGTCAGTATGACGCAGAGACCAGTGATTGGTTATTACTACGAAAGACAGATCAGAAACGAAACTGATACTGGTTTTTTCTTTACCGAGGATTCCCAGCCTGACGACGGGGAATATTCATGAGCATGTGAATCCATGCCAGACCCCATGCTGGAGAAAAGGTTATTTAAAAAAGTAGGGGAGCACCGCTCCCGCTCACTTCGACCACTGGCTCCAGTCCAGTACCAGTCAGTTCCTTCCATTCCATAAGTATGGAAGAAAAAGGATAGGTCCCTTCTGTCGCCCGGTCCTGAGAGAGACCAAGCTCTCCACAGAGTGTTAGTTTCATTTCCGATTGAATTAAAGACAACTCCTCCCTCTCAACAGTTATTCAAGTAGCTGCTGTGCCGCTTCAACTTCAAGCAACAGTTGAACACTGTCACAGAAAACTTCTATTCAGGTTTCTTGCCATTTTCTGAACGGCCGCAACATCAGGGTTCTGCTAATAATGGTCTTGAGATTTATTATTTTTAGATTTTCATTGTGCATTTTATTCCTCCAAGCAAACACTAGTTAAAGAACGATAAATATACTCAGACTGGCTGCATGCAAACCAACTGCAAGCTAACAATTTACATGAATGCATCTAGAAAAGAGGGAAAGGGCTCTGCAGGGCAGCGATCAAGTGGAAGCCTTGATAACTGCAAAGATGTGCAAAGCGCATACTTGGAACAAAAACAATCGGCCAAAAATGAAATGTAACACTGGACTTGGCACACGATGGCCATTTAGGCAACTACTGATCATGCATTTTCAATACAAAACATTTTTTCGTGATCCTACTTGAATACTGAAGTGTCCCCTCCACCCCCACCCTCACTGCTCCCTTTTCTATGAGATGTATGAAATCTACTTACCAAACTAGCTAAATAATCATGATTCAAATGATCATTTTACACATACCGGCATCAAAAGCTACAGTGGCCAACAATCATCTTTCTGGCTTACACAAGACTCACTGAAATGTAGCTTAAGTATTTCCATGGCCAATAGATAAGTGGCCTTCAAACTTTAAATCCACTAAACTAAAATGCACAGAGCAATTTGAGGATCCAACCAAAGGACAGGCATCATTCACATTCATTTGCACTGCCTCTGGTCTTCAGAGCATGATCCTTACCCATTTAGGAGAGCATAATTAATTTCATAGACATCTGCAGATCATGGCCCTGGTAAAGACTACAAGTTCTTTCCAGGGCCCTCAATCCATTACCTAGGGGATGGGTAGGCAAAGGGCGAAGTACTGCCAGTAGCACAACAGAATCATGCATTTATTCTCGAAAGGAAATAGAAAAGAAGGGTGCAGAGTACAGTTTTCCAGACTGCATAGCAACTTTTAACACAAGGCTTCACTGTGTAAATCAGAAGGTAGGTAACCAGGTGCAACTTCGGTCTTAATGCTGGCAGAGTCAAGGGAACAGACCACAATGAAATAGTACTTGAGTTAGCAAAGGAGGTCAGCCGACCCAGAGACTCTTGACCTTTTTGGCATGTATAGACTATCAGACACTATTGCTCTGAATAGGTTTTTAAAGCTAATTCCGCATCACAAACCAGAAGCATTTCTTTGTACTACATTTCAATCTTTATTTTGATTATAATGTGCCCGTTTACCTTATTTGTACCCCCTCCCACCCGCCCCATTGATGGATATACGAGTGCATAGTAACACAAACATGCTTATCCAATGAGCATTTTGTATTTTCTCTCAAGTTGGTATTTAATCTCAAATGTGTGCTGTTAGGCAAGATTGTGGGCAGTATCCTTTGGGAGACTGCACAAACCTTGCCTCCTGGCAATAGGTGACCCAACCTTTGATTTAAGTCTGTACTACACAGGGTGTTAGTGTGGCTGACCAGCCAGCCTCATCTCAAGAGTGGTCAATGTGAGCAGTAGGGTTCTTACACAGATTCACAGTGACAAGTATTCAAATAAACTCTTACACTCAAGATTTCTTGATTAAACAATTATCAATTTAACAGTCAATTATATAAGCCTTCTTCAGAAAGGAGCAAAACATGTAATACTTAATATATACTTCAAAACAGACTGTTTCGCTATATCAGATGATACCCATTCGGGATGGCACAGACACTGCCAACACCCTCAGGTGACTTAAATCAATGTCCACAGTGTCCTAGCTATTTATCACTGGCACATTTAGAGCAATACTGAGTTTGGTGTCAAGGATTAGATATGGGAATGAAAAAAGGTTAACAAATAATTAATAAACTGTTAAGTACTTTTTAAACCCTCCAATGCAAAGTAAATTAATCCTTTCCTGGGGCAAAGACCCAAAGCACAACGTCAGAGGTAAGAAGAGTGTCTCAGGGAGCCAGGACAGCCAATGTTAGTTGAACAGAGTCTAGGGGAGCTGAAGGTCTTCTTGCAGGTAAGAAAGTCTTGCACAACGTTTTTAGAAATAAGATTCACTTGAAGGGCCACAAGCTGGGCGGTGTGTTAGGGGCAAAGCTGCAAGCAACTCAGCAAAAGCAACCTAGACAAGTCTCAACTGAGAGCTAGCAAGGCTACATGACAAGAGGTAAGCCCTCTTAGGTTTACAGTACCTTTGGCTAGAAGAAAAACTGCTTCCAGCTGGCTTCTGTTCCTGTGTAGGTCTGCAGATCCTGTGCTCCTGGGAATCAATCGTGGGGACAAGAGGGATGACATCTGGGGATTCCTGCACTACGAATGGAAGGTCAGCAGCAGCAAAGGTAAAACTTCAAATCATGTCACTTTGCGCTTTCAGCTCCTTGTGTCTCTAGCAAATAGCAACACCGTGGTTCTCTGAAACCTTCTTCGACTTTCCTTGCATCTGGTGTCCAGCAATCTGTTGGGGTGGCTCTGGCTTGGTCAGTCCTGCTTCCTGGAAGTCCAGAGAATCTTCCATTCGGGTCAGACTTAAAAGTGATGCACTCAATCTGCTGTTCCTCTCCTGGCCGGCTAATCACCTTTGGGTGCATTCCTGTAGTCAAGGGGATTAAGCACAGGGACTTTCGGCACCTCCCTCCCTTCCTGCCCCTGCCAGACACGCTGAAGCCAGAGGCGGGCTTCATCAGTATATCCGGCCAAAGACAAACTTACCAAACCTGGCTTGGCGCGCAGAGTAAATCTCAAGAAGGACCATTCCAACAAGAAATGGCGAAAAAAGAAGACCTGGGCCGTTTTGAAAAAATGGGCACCCATGAGTCCCTTACTGCAGCTGCAATTGCAGCCTGCGGTAATAACACACAATGGTAGGAAAGCGTAAACCACTGCCACCAGCCATTAATTGTAGAAATGGTAACAAAAATGTTACATTAGAAACTAGACAAATGGGGTACTAGGAAACCTTTCCAGCGCCCTATTTTAAGATAGGGTGTGCTGGGTCTAGAAAGTTACAAAATGTAAGTAAAGTTAATTTCACTTCACTTCTCTTGGAAACAGTTTCACCAAGAGAATGTATTTAAACCTTTGGGAAATCCAAGACTTCCCTGTGGCACTGCACTGAAGGTGCTGTGCGTCACAATGTAAAGGTGATGCCTATGGAGTTTGTCAGACTTCAAAGTCAAAAGAAAGAGTCCAAATCACATAAAAATACATTAGAAAGTGGGAAAAAAGGTCTCACTCTCTCAAGGTAGAAATTAAAAGTCCCAAAGTTCAGCAAAAAGTGCTGGGGATCTCTAAGGTAGAAGGGGAATTAGCAATTTTTTTGAGAATTCTCCCTAACATGTGCATTAGATAAATAGCGATGCATTGAACGTATCAAAATAAATGTTTATTAAAAAAGCAACCATTTAGTTTGTGGCCGTTTACACATTGTGTCACAGAAATAGCTTCAAAATTCCATTAGGTGCACTGTTCTAGGCGAACCTTAAGTTGTAAAGCAGAGGGGCTGCACAAGGATCCAAATGCTGCAATGATCGAATTTGCAAGGGGTACCGCATTTAGATCGAGCACAAGACTTCTGGACCAGCTTGTTCTAATCTAACTTGGTACCTACACAAGCCCCAAGGGACTCCTCAAAATCACACTTTAAGGGTGTGGAAAGGAAGACTTTCCCAATCTAAGTCATGTGCTAGTTGCCTGCAAGCAGGTCTCAAAACGTGCACTAGCCATTGGCTGTAATAATGGATTCTTGGCAAATAAGGACTGTGCTGTGTCAGTGTGTAACACTAAGGGGGCAAGTGACTTTCCACGCTATGCTAGTGTCTTGCAACTGGAAAGGCTTACCCCAGTCTGCACCAATGCCTGGGCAGTCTCAAAAACGCAGAAGTGACCCAAATGCAGACTGCAAAATCTACCTGCATAGCCTAGATTCCAAATGTGATTGCTAAAACAGCCCATACAATTTCTAGGAAATACCATGGGCCTCATTACGAGTCCGGCAGTAACCGAGCCAGAAAAACCGGCAGGTTACCGCCGGACCCGTATTACCATTCGGCCTCTGTGATTCCCGGAATCACCGGGGCATTATGACCCTAGTGACCCGGGAATTCCGGAGGCAGAATTGTGCAAGTCCCCATTCCCATGGAGCCCTATAGGACTCCATGGGGATGGGGACAATGGAAACACCGGTTCTGTCTATGTTAGGCAGAATCCTGTGCAGTGCCCTTAGGGACCACTACACACAATTAAGACTACAGGTAGCAATACAGGTTTTACCTTTTGTACAAGCCTGTACTACTATGTCAGAGTGGTAGCAGTGGCGGAGCAGCCAAACATATCTCAAGAGTATATGAGCAGTAGCAGAGATTACACAAAGGGACCACAATTACTGTGACTCAAGCAAACACTGATTCAAGGTTTCAGGTAGAAAAATATAAGTACATTTATTTTTAAACCATTTGTTATAAACACAACACTTCTATTAAACTTAAAGACAAACCACACGTCACATATACTACAACTAACCAATTCACTTTGTACAGTATGTCTCAAGGTAGCACCCTGTGTTTGGATGAACCAGTGTTACGAACAAAACACGTTAAAGCGAATACAATTGCGATCACTTTTTGACAGTTCGGTCTACTAATTAAACGCGTATCCATGACATGAAATGCTACCGGTGCAAAAACACACTTAGCACCTGAGATACCCAGAGGGAGTTGGAGGCAAAAATCACAGGCAATATTTTGGTAGGCAGACAGAATCGAGAACCACTTGGAGACAGGAGTCCAAGAATCAAAGGGCCGGAGCCAGGGTCAAGTGACACCGGGGGCCTGTTGCCGAAGATCTCACAGTCAGGCAGTTCACGATTCAACGCAGCCAAGAGTACTTCGATATTGTCAATGTTCAGAAGCAAAAGTTATAAGAAGGAGGGAAGACAAGGGCAAGACTTGGAGATGAAGAAAAGGGGTTCACCCAGGTTCCTCAAGCAGAACGCAGTACCTTATTCCAATGGTGCAGCTGGTGCCCTGGCATTTGTTCCCGATGGTTTCCCGCAGAGCCACGATTCCTCATCTCTTTTTTTTTTCTTCCAAATTTGTTTATCAAAAGTATAAAGATGTTTGCTCGGCACAGCAGTAAAGAGGTCACTGGCGGGTGGATCTCCCAGACAAAATCAACAAAAGCACAAGGCTAACACTTCATCAAAGCCCCTAATGTCATTGTTTCTATTGCCACACCCAACTCATCTGTCATCACACGACCATTATGTTTATACCTCTGTTCCCGGCCTGATTTACAGACTGTTGCTCACCCTACCAATCGGTACATGTTAGGCAGAATCCCATGCAGTGCCCTACACACAATTAAGACCACAGGTGGTAATAAAAGTTTTACCTTTGGTACAAGCCTGCACTACTAAGTTATAGTGGTAGCAGTGCAGCCAGTCTTATCTAAAGAGTACATGAGCAGTAGCAGAGATTAAACAAAGGGACCACAATTACTGTGACTCAAGCAAACACCGACTCAAGGTTTCAGGTAAAAAATATAAGAACATTTATTTTTAAACCAGCAGTTATAAACAGAACACTTCTATTAACTTTAAACAAAACCACACGTTAAATATACTACAACTTACCAATTCACTTTGTACAGTATGTCTCAAGGTAAGTACCCTGTGTTTGAATGAACCAGTGTTATGAACAAAACACAATACCGCGGATACGGTTGTGATCACTTTTTGACAGTTTGGTCTACTAAATAAAAGCGTATCCGTGACATGAAATGCTACCGGGGCAAAAACACACTTGGCACCTGAGATACCCAGAGGGAGTTGGAGGCAAAATTGCAGGCAATATTTAGGTTAGGCAGACAGCATTGAGAAACACTCAGAAACGGGAGTTCAAAAGTCAAAGGGCCGGAGGCAGGGTTAAGTGACACCGGAGACGTGTTGCCGAAGATCACACCGTTAGACAGTTCACGATTCAGCGTAGCCCAAAAGTACTTGATATTGTTAATGTTCGGAAGCAAAAGTTATAAGAAGGAGGGAAGACCAGGACGATCCTTGAGGATGAAGAAAAGGGATTCACCCAGTTTCCTCAAGCAGAACACAGTACCTTATTCCAATGGTGCAGCTGGTGCCCTGGCAGTTCCTGTTTGTTTCCCGCAGACCCACGATTCCTGGAGCTTCGCTGTGAAGGAGGACGTCTGAAGGGGGTCTGCACCACACAGGGATGAAGCCGGCAGCAGTGACAACAAATAAAAGGTGCGCTCCTTAAAAACAGGAGAGGCTCTTCAAATGGCTATCCGGACCACTACAGCAGTGTGCAACGATTTCGACCCACGAAGAGGATCCTCTGACTGTGGAAGATGAGCTGGTTATCCCCACCAGACTCAAGGGAAGAAGACTCCAGACTGGATCTTCTCTTAGTCATCGAAGGGTAGATGGCTCAGGACTGCAGCAGGGCTTCACCGGGACGTGGTATTTGCAGCAGTCGACGTTCTCTCCGCTTCTCTTCGGTTCCTTTTAGTTCCAGTGGCGACTGACTTCTAGCCCAAGAGAACAGCCTTTTATGCGCAAAACCCCCATTCACACAGCCTGGCTGTCAATCACCAAGCAGGGGAGGTTGTCCAGCCTGGACAACCACCTCAGTCAATCATGGCAAAGTGCGACTTGGGTTTCCTAGGATACCCTGTGCAGGGGGTGACTACACCCCACCCTCACATTCAGCCCACCTAGACACCCAGGTGCTTGGTGGAGGGCTTCTAAGCAGAAGCCCGCCAAAAGACGGTGAACAAAGAAGGCGAACCTAGTTTGCCGCGCAATGTAAAACACAAGGAGGACTTTAACAAAAAGAAATGGCGAATAAACCCAACCGTAGCCAAAAGAAAGACAATTTGGTCAAGCGGGTTTATGTTCGAGGCTAATATAATAGCCAAGAACAATACCACGTTTATCTAATATAATTGCAGTAGAAAAGTTAGGGTACATACCACTGCCACCAGCCAAGTCTAAATGTTAATAGAGCGAAACAATTATCTAGGAGGTACAGATAAAAAGGGATACGAATTAACCATTTCCAGTACTCCATCGAAGACGGGGTGTACTGGATCTGTGGTAGATTGACTAAGTAAAGTTAATGGCAACTTTACCCTTTTCTGGGGGACGGTAGTCAGCCTCAGAAATTAAGTGGGGGTGGGGGGAGAGGGACAACCCTGTGCCACGGCACTGAAGGTTCTGTGTGACACACAAAAGAAGGGGGCTACTGAAGTGGTGTACTTCAGAGTCCACAATCACAAAAACAGAAAAATACACATGGCAAAACACAGGTAAGAGTGGGGAAAAGCTCACACTCTTACCAAGTGGAAAAAAATAAACTCCAGAAGTCCAGCAAAGCTGCTGGGGGACTCACTAGGTGAGGGAAATTAGCCATAAATGAGAATTCTCCCTAACAGTCTATGACGGAGCCGGTGTTTCCATGTCCGCCTGCAGGCGGGTGGTGTTAAACCCGCCAGGTCAGACCTGCCGGGAGTGACACCTCCCGCCTCCAGGCCACTTAATCAGCCGGTCCGGAAAGAACGGTGGCGGCGGTTTTACCACCACTGTTCTTTCCGGACCGGCAGGGTCGTAATGAGGCCCCTTGTTTTATTTATACATAATGTATTGCGAGTGAGCACTCAAGGTGTGCAATACAAGGGTATTTCTTCAATGCACCAGGAGCTGAGGTTGAGGACTACCCTTCTTACAGGATAGGGCTGAATGCATAAGGCATACACTGAGGGGAGTACAAATTACAGAGTCACAATCCGACACAGGTTTACTGGGAAAGATCTAGAAGGGAGGACGACAGCACACATCGGGTTTGTAGGTGAAGACCATAGGACTGGATTATCCAGACTAGTTGGGATACTGGAGTGCATCCATGAAATATATTATTGCTTGGTCTGATCAATAAAGTTGGTCACATAGTGGCTAACTTACTCCTAGTCCCCTTTCCTCCATACTGTATGGGTGACCCTCCCAAGGGACGGGACCAGAACCTTTCTTCCTCCTGAAAAATAGCATTTTCCCTTTCAAATTTCAGACGCGCACAGGTTCAGTTATGGCCGTAAGCACACCATCATAGCCCCGGCCTCTGGCGCCTGGCCTGTTCCCTTGAATGTGCTGTATGGCAAATTTACCCTGACCTACTTATTGGGGGTGCGCAAGGGGGAGGACGGAAGGTGGTATGGAGGAAAGGGGACTAAGAGTTTGTTAGTCACTAACTCCTAATTACTCCTATGTCCCATTCCCTTTCCTTCATACTTATGGGCAATTACAACCGAAAGAGCACTTGGGGATGAGTGTGAGTAACTACTTTGCAAATAGGTTCTTGAGGACAGCCTGTCCAAATTTGGCATCTGACCTGGCACCAACGTCCAAGCAGTAGTGCTTGCAGAAGTCCGATGGGGAAGCCCATGTGGCTGCCTTACTGATGACCTGCCACTGCACCATTCTTTGGAACACAACCGCTGCAGCCTGTGCTCTCACTGCGTGCGCATGCATGTTTGCCGGGCACAGCTTATTCTGAGGTTTGTAAGCGTCTGAAAGAGCCTCCACCATCCACCTGGCAATGGAACCTTTGGACACTTGAGACACCGCTGGAAAACCACCAAAAGTGATCAGCAAGGTGTCCGATTTTTCTGATGTTTCGTCCCGTTTAGGTAGAACTTGGGCGTTCTAACGTCCAAGCGATGTAATCCCCTCTCCGCTTCCGATTGAGGCTGTGTAAGGAAGGTGGGTAGCACAATTTCTTCATTGATAGGAAAAGCGAAAACTACTTTCGGTAGGAATTTCGGTATACACGCATTTCGCCAACCTATTTTTGGTCGTGGTACTTTTCATCGCCGGATTTTACATCGCCAGAAACCCCGTTTTTTTATTTTTTTTTATTTTGGGGGGTGTTTTGTTGGGGTAGTATTATAATAGTAAAGGGGGAGTCTGGGGGGAGGTGGGGGGAACCCCCATAATAAAAAAACCCAAAAACAGGGTTTCTGGCGGTGTAAAATCCGGCGATGAAAAGTACCACAACCAAAAATAGGTCGGCGAAATCACATAGAACCGGAATTTTGGGGGCATACTCCTCACCACCCTATCTTTGTGGAAGATCGTGAAAGGCTCAAAAGCAACTACCGCCTGAATTTCACTAATGCGCCTCGCCCACGTGAGGCTCACCAAAAGCACCGTCTTGAGAGTCACCCATTTGATGTCTGTAGTAGGCATGGGCTCAAAGGGCTTGTGTGCTATTGCTGGCAGTAACACATTAAGGTCTCACACCGATGAGGGCTTTTGACTGGAGGGTATATAGCCTAGCTAGCACCTCTTCACCACAGGATTGGCCGTGGAGAATGATTGGTCCTCTGTGTTCCTGTATGCGTCAAATGCAACCAAGTAGGTGCGACAGAGGTCTACCTGCACACTTGTGCTTACCAAGTGACCAGAAAAAGATAAGACTTGATCGAGCATGCACGATGTCGGATTCACTCCCCCATCAGGCGGAATCTTTGCTAGCGGTCTGAATAATAATCAGAATGGCCTGGGAAAGCCCACATTGCTGCATCTTTAGTTGCTCAGGTGCCAGGATGAAAGGGCTAGGGACTGGCTGGGTGTGTACTACTGCCACGCCTGGCTGCTAGAGGTGTACTGGCCGGATCATCCACAGGGGGACTGGGCCCTGCCATGCCATCCTCACCAGGTCCGAGTACCAGAACCTGGCTGTCCAGTCCAGGACCACGAGAATCATGCAACAATGGGTCATGTCTTGAAAGTTATGCAGAACTCTGGATCAAGTTGGGGTGGGGGAAATGCAAAGCTCCACAGGTTTTCCCAGGAGATTTGGAAGGCATCCCCTATAGAGCGCTTGCCTATCCCCAGCCATGAGGTAAACTGCCCGCACTTTGCATGGTTCTGTGAAGCAAATAAGTCCACATCCAGATGGCCCCATCCCCTGAAGATGGAGCCGAGGACCTGCAAGCCCACTTGCCACTCTGAGTTGTCCCCTGGAAGCCTGCTCAAACTCTGCCTCTGTGTTGCTCTCTCCTGGGAAGTGGACAGCAGTCAGGTGAATGCCTTGCTCTAGGGCCCACTCAAGATCTGAACAGTAAAACATGGACGTGGTATGGTCCATTCTTATGAGCAATGTCCTGTTTGCGATATTCAGGAGAAGCTTCCATAGAGCGTTTATGTGTTCCGTCTGTTCCTACAGGGAGCACAGCCCGTGAATTGAATAGCTGTCCAGCGTCCACCCACCCCAGCCCTCCAGAGAGGAGTCCGTAGTGATAACCACTGACTTTTCCTGGCAGAACGGAGCACCTTTCATCAGGTTTTTCTACTGCCTCCACCACAGGAGATCAGCTTTAATCTCTCCAAGTATTGTGACCTTGCCAGTCTGAACCCTTCTCTAGGTCCCAGCTGTCCGCTAGGTGTAGCTGCAATCTCCCCATCTTTAGCACGGCATACAGCACTGCCAGAATGCAGGCCGCCATGAGCCTGAACAGGTGCTGACACCACCATGCAGACATTGTTTGCCTGCCAAGAAGTGGCTTGTTGCCCAGAGAATCGCCTTGACTCTCTTGTGTGGGGAAGATCCTTTGACTGTATCCCATGAGAATCTGAGGAATATCAAGAACAGTGTAGGGGTAAACTCTGACTTGGTCTGGTGTACCAAAAGCGTGAAGTCAGAGCATATCCATGAGGCACAGCAATGTGTTGCCCACCCCTTCCTGTGTGCTGCTCCCGACCAGCCATTCGTCCAAAAATAGATATATGTGATGACCTTTGAACCGCAGCAGCGTCGCCATCTTTTTCATCAGCCTTGTGAACACGCAAGGATCAGAGTTGAGGCCGAATGGCAGCACTCAATACTAGAAGTGCATCCCCATTACTGTGAACCGCAGGAATTGCCTGTGAGGCTGCCAAATCGGGACATGCAAATATGCGTCTCTGAGGTCCAGGGAGCCCCTCCAATCACCCTTGTAGAGAGCCTCTGCAATCTGGGTAAGTTTTGAGGAAAGGTATTTTGAGTAACACCCTCAGGCCCGGCAAGTTCTCCTTGGGGAGGACTATTCTGGAATAGTAGCCAGAGCCCCTCTGATGCAGGGGTACATCCTCAACCGCCCAGTTCTGTATCAGGGAAGCAATTTCTGACAACAGAGCCAATAAGCCCATCTGTAACAGAGGGGGGGGAACTGAGTGAGGAGATGGAATTTGGAGTCGAAAGCCCCCTCCCCGCACCTGGAAACAGAAAGTTCCTAGGGGTCTGTGAAGAGGTAACGCCACTGCATCTTGTCTCGTGAAGGGCAAGTCTCCCCCCCACCCCCCACTGGGGAGGGATGGATCGGGATGCCGCCCTCATTGCTGCTTCGTTTCTGAGGCTGGGCTGAAGGATGCAGACTCGAAGAACCCCTTGTGCGAACTGCGCTGATGCTTTTACCTTTGAATATTGGATGACCTGTCCGGCTGCCAAGCCCGGCGGCCCTGAAACCCTATGAATCCAACTAATGCCCTGCTCATCTGGTCTGACCTGCCCTACGACTGGCCGAACGGTTTCGCCGCTGGTTTGGCTAGGATTACCAGTGATTTCGCAGTCTGCGAGCTGGTCTTTCTTATTGAGCTCGTCTGTGGGGGAGTGAAAGAGCTCAGCCCCTTTGAATGGGAGATGCAGCATTTGATTCTGATCCATGCAGCTGCATCTCCCTGCCGTATAGCTATGAAGCACCGTGGACTCAAGTAAATCCGGGGCCACTACTCCGGCTTCAACCAGACCGGCATTGAATGTGGCCTGCCTATAGGAGGGGGAAGGTCTGGAAGGAAGTCCGCAATCTCTCTCCACAACACTTAGTTGGAAGCTGCTAATGTGGCATTAGCGTTGGCCTGTTGTGCAGGCCCGAATTCTGGATACCTTTTTACCATAGGCCTCCAATTGCCTGTCCATCGCAAGGAGGGCTGCCCTCAAAGAGTTTGATGTCCCGGAGGACTGGGGTTTGGTATACATGGATGTTGCTGCAATGACTGAGTAGTTGGGCTTCAGGTTAGAGGACAGGAGAATTGGCTCCCGCTGTACCAGCCTGTCCTTGCCATCCAACCTCTTGTTGACAGTTTGTGCCGAGAGGGGCTTCAGTCATCCCTTCTTCAGCAAGGCCACCACATCCTTCTGCAAGGGTATGCCGCAGTTACTATGCACCCTAAGTCCCAGCACTTCTGCAAGCACGCCAAGCTCTGGCTGCACTTGTGGCAGAGGCCCACATAAGAGTTCCGCCAGACCCTCCATTCGATCGTGAAAAGTTTTCATGGACGCAGAGGCCTCGAGGTCATCTTCGTCCATGTCCTCGTCGGCTACCCCAGCCTGCTCGTACACTTGTGGAGAATTAGCCTTTGAGCCCGATACCGGGGTTAGATCTGGTGTAGCCTGCGGAGCTGATCCGCCAACTGGTGCGGGTCCCGCGCCCTGCTCGTCAGAATTTCAGCAGCAGCACCTTCCTCCATTACCAGGGTGACAGCGGGATGAGCCTGAACAGGCTGCTGCACGATCACCACAGGAGGAAGAGCAGGACCCAGCACCACCAGAGGCAGAGGAGCCTGCACCGCGGGAATATCCGCCTTGATCAAGGACTTAAGTGCCCAGTCATCTGCGGAAACCTCATTAGCCCCATGAAGCAAAGAACCTGTCCTCACATGGCAGAAAAGTGAAGGCGTGGCACCTGCTGACGCGTACTGCAGAGCTGCTGCCCTGGGCTGGGTCCCCCCACAGTCAGTGTAGTGCAGCATGGTTGTCATTATAGGGTACGAGGTGCACCACTGGCCCAGAGTTGCAACCATTCCACCAGAGGGGTGAAATCTAGCCTCCACATGGCTGGTTGCTCTGCACTCCCTCCTGGTGTGTCACTGGCTGTAGGGCTCTGCCGAGGTCTGGGTACCGAATCATGACTACGTGCCAATTTGTCGCTCTACGCCATCTTGCGCAGAAAAGTTTGCTCAGGATTGTGCAGCAAAGAAATGTCCAGGACTGAGCCTGACCCCGCAGACCCTCAAGGGCATTGGAGCGTGAGCTCGGTGCTGGGAACCTTCCGATTTGCGTTCGTAGTCTGTACATGCACAGGTGACCTGCCAGGCCTAGGCCCGGTACTGGTGTGCTGCTGGCAAAAATCCAACGTTTGACTCCTGCAGAGTCTTTCCACGCTTGCACTGTGACTGGGGGAGGAGGCTTGCCCTCAAAGTCTGTTTTGCGGAGCGCAGCAGTGTACTGCAGTGTTTTATCGTGTTGTCGGGGTGGAGGCGTGATTACACCAACGCTCACACTACCCGGGAGCGGATGACACGTGCTGTAAAATAAGATCCTGGCTTAAGGATCATCTCCTTTCTTCCTGATTGATTCATCATTGCATTATTTACGGCAAAGTCAGCACTAAGTTTACAGTTGTGGTAATGTCAAGTGTGGTGTTCCTCTACCTACGCTCCGTACTTGGTGTGATTCATTGTTAAAGTTCTGGAGGTGCCTGGGAGACTGGGAGCTCTCTCTCGCTCGGCTCAGCACTCCTTTGGTTTGGCTCCAGTTTAAAATTGATGCGCCTGCACTAATTCTACAGTTGTGGCAGTTGTCAGCGGGCAATAGACTAGTCCATCTACTCAACCACTGAGGTAAGTGCCATCTGAGACATTGAATCCTGCATTTCTGCTCTATTTTATAGAGCTTGCTTTGACTGTGTGCAGGTGTTGATCTGGGCTGAAGTGTCTTGTGGGAAATTATGTCTTAGTCATATAATCTCCAGAGTACAGCTCTTTCAGCCGATCTGTTTGCACCTGAACTTGACATTGTCACAGGGGTGTGGGGGCTGGGCAGAGACCCATGGCAAGTTTGATCTTTAAGCCCTATCCTGCAGGGGGAGGGCACTTTTCCCTGCCGGAAAGTATATTGGGACAAGACTCGCAAGTACCAATGGGCTCAAAGTCTTATAACTTGTCTAACCATGCTCCGAGGGTCTCTGCTGTCTCTACACCCCTGAACCACTTGATGAAAGGGATTGTGGCGGCAAACATGGAATATACACTTACAGCTAATACACTGAAAGACTATTGTAGAATTCTTTCCGGAAAAGGTTGTGGGGGGGTTTGGCACAGATGGCTTCTTCTACGGTGTAAAATTCACTTATGACAACTTCTACCAACTTCTCAGATTAAATCGAGAAATGCTGTGACACAGGAAGGGGAGGTGAATGTGTTACGAGCAAGTGTGTCTCAGAGATCTCAGGAATCGTAGTTTGAATTTAATGTGATCTCGGAACTGCATGAGGTATCTAATACGGCTATGGAAGATCACTTGAAGGAAACAGATAGTGGCAATCATTATAATCATAAGACCATGCAGACTGTACAGTCCTTAATGGATAAACAGATTCCAACATTCACAGCACTACATTTTTTGCTAAGCTCATTGGTGAAGGTCTTTGAGGCCCTACATTTTCAGATGTACCAGCATTCGGGTACCTTGATGGAAATCACAAAAGATTTAGAAACCAATGAATCCTCATTGGTGGCCCTGAATTCAGCAATAAATGGTGTGATGGGAGAAGCTCTGAAGGAATTCTGTGTGGAAACAGCAAAACAGTCAGGAAAGTTGGACCTTTTGCAAGGACAGTGGGAGGGGGCCCGAGAAGTCTTGGTACAGGTAAATGATAGCCTGGTTAATAACAGGAAGCAGGAAGAACTGTCCCAAGAGCAACAAATCCTTCCTTTGGACGACACACCCTTATCGGCATCAGTTTTGGAAGAATTCGTCCACCTTGCACAGTTGGCCGATGAAGTGGAGCCTAGCCAATTAAATGAAAAATCGTGTGATGCAAGTATAGCTGGTGAGGTCAGTCCCTGTGATGCTAAACGGGTGAAAGAGAATGGAAAAACAAAGAAAAGAAATCCAAGAAATCCGAGTGAAATCCAAGAAAAAAAAAACCCCTTGAGACTGACAAAGAATAGAAATATGGACACAACCCAATTTTTGAAAAAACTGCAAATAGCTGAAAAATTGAAATCGAAGTCTCAGCTTCAGTCAAAGGTGGTGAAGAAAAATAAGCACAAAGTAGCTGCCTCACTATCCATCCTGAATAAGGCCAAATCTAGCAAAACAGTCAGGAGACAAACTGAGGCCCCGATCCGATGAAGATTGCTCCAATTTTTCTGAGGGTCAAATGTCAGAAATAATCCAATAGCACCTGGAGGAAATTTGCTGCCAGCCCCGGTTGGGGTCAAAGAGTAACCATTTTAAATGGTCAAACACAGCCCACTCCAATAGTACAGACTCCAATTGTGAATACCTCTGCAGAGACGATAAAATATCAGGTGATGTCAAGTGAGAACATCCAAGACTTCGAATCGGGAGGCCTCCTGACAGCAGGACACATTCACAGTGTGGGTGTCAGAAGGCTGTTTTGGGGCGCAGTATACAGGAGCAATCGAGAAGATCATTTGGCCTGCTTCATTAACTTGTGAAGGTCTACATTTCTAAAATAGATGTGTCCAATCCTATGTGCAGTCATCTCAATAGATCTACGATATTGCCATTATGAATGAAATTCCCGATTTGTGCTTTTTTAACAACCGATATTGAATACATTAGATTCCTGTTTATACCATCGGATGTGGTGGAACTGGGCCTAAAATCCAGATTGGTAATGGATGCAGTTTGGAGATCTGGTCTGGAATGGAGAAAGAAGGTGTTTGAAGTATTCATGGATGCGGCAAGCCCACAATCCCTGCCAAACAGGTCCCTGAGGCACAAATGTGAATAGTCTAGGCCTATGACTACTCAAAAAGTGGACCAAATTCCTGACGTATTATGGTCTACGGATCCGGAGATTGTATCCTAGGTTTTCCTTAACTTGGGTCTGCCCGAAAAGCAGCTCTAGTAGACTATCACACTGTCTTCCCTCAAAATGATGTTTCACAAATTGGGGTGTCTTGTGATTTTGGTATAGTGAAAGAGTCCATTGCCTTATTGAATTGGAACATAAGGGGTCACAAATCTTTTAGAACAAGTACGAGGCGTGCACATCTTCAAATCCTTTGACTTCATTGTGTTCCAGGAAACTTGGCTGCAGGAAGCCTTTGGGCTGGATGGCTTTTTAGTCTTCCAACAAATGGCTGTGGGTGAGGGTGTGGGTCGTCCTTCGGGGTGTTTGTTTATTGCCTGTAGGTACGAGGTTCTCAATCAATTCTGTCAAACGAGATGTTGGGTATCCTGGCCGTAACGTTGGATTCCAAAATCCAACGAAAAGGGCAACCTCAAATGGATTGTGGTTAATAAATACTCCAATCCAATGATGTTGGACTTGTTGAGTTTCCATCAGTTTCTGTCCAATCTTTTTGTTCTTTGGTCAGAACAACTCCCAGACTATGAACTGTTGGTAATGGGAGACCCTAACGCCCAATGTATAAAAGCTACATTACCAGGTTAAATGAGTGTTAAATTACCCTCAAGGAATGGGATCTTATGGGAAAATGTTTAAAAAGGCTGGGATCTATGGATGACTAATGGTGTGATCATAGCGGATGTTCCTCCTGCCCCAAGTTGGCAGAGGGACTCTAGTTTCTCGACAATAGATTATCTGTTCATCTCCGGGCCTCTTTTTGGATGTTGCTCCCAATTTACTATTACAGATGGGTCCCCCAGTGACCATGTTCTATTAGAAGTGGTATTTCAGAACAAATTAATGGGTGGACTGTTAGGGAGAATTCTCCTTCTAGGGCTAATTTCCCTCACCTAGCAGTCCCCCAGCAGCTTTGCTGGATTTCTGGAGTTTATTTTTTCCACCTGTAAGGGTGTACATCCTTTTTCACTCTTACATGTGTTTTGGCCTGTGTTTTTACTCATTGTGTGATCTTGGACACTGGAGCACACCACTCCAGATGCCCCTGTTCTTGTATGGGTTACACAGCACCTTCAGTGTAGTAACCCAGGGTTGTCTTTTAGACTGCCCTCTGACTCCATTTTGCTGGGGCGGACTACTGTCCCCCAGAGAAAGGTAAAGTTGCCATTTACTTTACATAGTCACTTTTACCACAGACCCAGTACATCCCATCTTACATGGAGAACTGGAAAAGGGCTAATCTGTACCCCTTTTCTGTCTGTACCTCCCTGAGCATTGTTTCGCTCTTAACATTTAGACTTGGCTGGTGGCAGTGGTATCTACCCTAACTTTTCTACCGTGATTATATTAGATAAACGTGGTAATACTTTTGGCTATTTTAACAGCCTTAAGCATAAATCCGCTTGACCAAATCGTCTTTTGGCACAAGTTGGGTTTATTCGCCATTTCTTTTTGTTAAAGTCCTTCTTGTGTTTTACTTTGCACGGCAAACTAGGTTCGCCTTCTTTGTTCACCGTCTTTTGGCGGGCTTCTGCTCAGAAGCCCTCCACCTGGCACCGGGGTGTCTAGGTGGGCTGAATGTGAGGGAGGGGTGTAGTCACCCCCTGCACCGGGTATCCTAGGAAACCCAAGTCGCACTTTGCCATGATTGGCCGAGGTGGTTGTCCCGGCTGGACAACCCCCCTGCTGCGTGATTGACAGCCAGGCTATGTGAATGTAGGATTTTCGCATAAAAGGCAGGTCTCTTGGTCTAGAAGTCAGAGTCGCCTCTGGAACTACAAGGAACCGAAGAGAAGCGGAGAGAACGACAGCTGCTGCAACTACCCCGTCCCGGTGAAGCCCTGCTGCAGTCCTGAGCTATCTACCCTTCGACGACTAAGATCCAGTCCGGAGTCTTCTTCCCTTGAGCCTGGTGGGGATAACCAGCTCATCTTCAGACAGAGGTCTCCGTCGTGGTCGAAATCGCTGCACACTGCTGTAGTGGTCTGGATAGCCACCTGCCGAGCCTCTTCTGTTTTTAAGGAGCGCACCTTTTATTTGTTGTCACTGCTGCCGGCTTCATCCCTGTGTGGTGCAGACCCCCTTCAGACGTCCTCCTTCACAGCGAAGCTCCAGGAATCGTGGGTCTGCGGGAAACAAACAGGAACTGCCAGGGCACCAGCTGCACCATTGGAATAAGGTACTGTGTTCTGCTTGAGGAAACTGGGTGAATCCCTTTTCTTCATCCTCAAGGATCGTCCTGGTCTTCCCTCCTTCTTATAACTTTTGCTTCCGAACATTAACAATATCAAGTACTTTTGGGCTACGCTGAATCGTGAACTGTCTAACGGTGTGATCTTCGGCAACACGTCTCCGGTGTCACTTAACCCTGCCTCCGGCCCTTTGACTTTTGAACTCCCGTTTCTGAGTGTTTCTCAATGCTGTCTGCCTAACCTAAATATTGCCTGCAATTTTGCCTCCAACTCCCTCTGGGTATCTCAGGTGCCAAGTGTGTTTTTGCCCCGGTAGCATTTCATGTCACGGATACGCTTTTATTTAGTAGACCAAACTGTCAAAAAGTGATCACAACCGTATCCGCGGTATTGTGTTTTGTTCATAACACTGGTTCATTCAAACACAGGGTACTTACCTTGAGACATACTGTACAAAGTGAATTGGTAAGTTGTAGTATATTTAACGTGTGGTTTTGTTTAAAGTTAATAGAAGTGTTCTGTTTATAACTGCTGGTTTAAAAATAAATGTTCTTATATTTTTTACCTGAAACCTTGAGTCGGTGTTTGCTTGAGTCACAGTAATTGTGGTCCCTTTGTTTAATCTCTGCTACTGCTCATGTACTCTTTAGATAAGACTGGCTGCACTGCTACCACTATAACTTAGTAGTGCAGGCTTGTACCAAAGGTAAAACTTTTATTACCACCTGTGGTCTTAATTGTGCGTAGGGCACTGCATGGGATTCTGCCTAACATGTACCGATTGGTAGGGTGAGCAACAGTCTGTAAATCAGGCCGGGAACAGAGGTATAAACATAATGGTCGTGTGATGACAGATGAGTTGGGTGTGGCAATAGAAACAATGACATTAGGGGCTTTGATGAAGTGTTAGCCTTGTGCTTTTGTTGATTTTGTCTGGGAGATCCACCCGCCAGTGACCTCTTTACTGCTGTGCCGAGCAAACATCTTTATACTTTTGATAAACAAATTTGGAAGAAAAATAAAAGAGATGAGGCAAGCTTTAAGAAAATGTAAGGGGGAGATGGATTCAGGGTTAACGATTGCAGAGATCAAAGCTATAAAGAATACCTATAGGAACTGGTCTAGGTCTCACCAGTTCCAACGTTCCCAATTTGGAGAAATTATAGTAAGGGCTGTGGGGAAGAATAACTCCCATAATTTTTGGTCGATAGTGGGTGGTCTTGACCAGCCTTACAATTCAGAACAAGATGGAATTATTCAAAATCGGGTGTGGGTTGATTATTTTTCTGGGCTCTAGGGGCATGTATCGCCAATAAATAAGAACATCGAAAGCTCGGTGCAGTGGGCCTTGGTCTATACGAGGGAAGACCAAGGGCTTAATAAGGAGGTCCTCTTCCTCCTCTAGAGCTCTGGGGTCCAATGGTCTGAGTAACATGATTCTGAAGACAGACCCGGATATCTGGTCCCCGGGTATTAGATTCTCCATTTCAAAATATAATTTCTAAACAAATTCCCAATGCCTGGAGGAGGGCGGTGGTCATTCCTATTTTCAAGAAAGGACACCGGTTAGCCCCGGCAATTATCGCCCAATATCACTATTAACTGCTGAGGGGAACATTTTTGCAAGTTTAGTCCTTAAAGACGTCGAGAATTGAACAAATTCACAAGGTATTATTTCTAAACACCAAACAGGTTTTAGGAAAGGCCTGTCAACATCCCTAAATGGCCTGATTTTAAGTGCAGTTAGTAGTGAGCCTTTCACTAGGGGCAGTCAACCTTTGTTTGGGACTTGGATTGACCTGTCTCCCAGGCATTTAATTCTATTGATCGTGACCACCTCTGGTGGAAGTTGTGGGAATGAGGTATCCCCTGAAGGCCTACTGGCAATCCTGTTCAAGTTACAAAAAAACACTGATATGCAGTTTAGACTGGATAGATCAGGGAATCTCTAAATCGATTATGATCATCAGGGGTGTCAGACAGGGCTGTTTAGTGGCCCCAATCTTGTTCAATCTATATTTGGTTGATCTGGTGAAATGGCTATTGGAATCTGCATTGGCCAGCCCGAAACTAGGTCCATCTATTATGAGTTGGCTGGTGTATGCAGATGACATTGCGTTATTGGACAGGACACCGGTGGGCCTCCAGAGATTGCTTGCAGCATTTCAGCGTTATGCAGAGGAGAATGGCCTAAAACAGAATCCAGAGAAATCGAGTAATAAGATTTTTAAGCACCCACGGAAGATAGTTCAGTCCTTTAACTGGTGTTTATATAATCAAAGAATCCCGGCAGTGAAAGAGTTAAAATATTTGGGGTTGGATGTTAAGAGCCTATCCGAATAAGAGTCAATCTACCTCTAATTTGGATGCCAAGATTTTGCAATCGGAGTCCCAGATGAAGAGAATTCTTCACAAATGGTGCAGGTTCTCTATGATACCTTTAATCAAATTCTAGAATAGTAAAATCGGCTCTGGTTTACGGATTTGAGACGAATCCCTGATCATTTAATACCGAATTAAGAGAGGCTGGATGGTAACCTGTGGAAACGTGTTCCGAGTTAGCCTAACTGTGTGCCCACAGCCTCGCTAAGATAAGCTGGGACTGAAATCAGTGCAGGCTTGCATGGAATGGATTTGGGTCACTCGGTATAGGTTGATCTTGGTCCCCTCCATCTCTCATTATATGAAGATCTTCTGGCCACATTGAGAGGTTACCCTCATCAATTTGAGTGACCTGGAAAATATAACTTCTATTCTAAAGGAAGCAGTGTGTACAGAAGATATTCTGATTAATGACCCAGATAAGGCAAAAGAGCTATTAAAGAGAATGGATTGGATAAGAACCATTGATCGAATGAGAAAATCGCGTCTGTGTGAATCCTTACCAATGGTGGATAAATATAGGTCAACGGTGCCCACCTATTTGAATAGGTTTCCCGACCCAGTGATTTTTTGCATGCAGGTTGAATCCCTTACCAACTTTGGAGATTAAGACCCAATACCCCCAGTGCGGGTTACCAAAAATGCAGGGGCACAGTTACTCAGAATTTGAGGCAACTGTTGAGTGATTGTCGCGGGACTTGGGAGTTGAGAGCTCTAAGGTTGGAGCGTTTTACCCATCAGGGCTGGTGGTTGGAAACAGATTGTTCTGGAATAGAATGATTTCGGGAAATGAAGTTTTTTTTAAACAGAAGAAGTTGTAAAACTATTGAGGAAGTGGAATTTGTTGACACAGCCTAATAGATTCACTTCTGTTTTATTCTTCATTATATGTTGCGAAGAGAGATTTTTCAGATTTTAGCATGCTTATTAACATCTTTGTGTCTTTATGATCCTCCCTCGCCCTTTTTTTCCCTTTGCTTCTTCGTATGATATTGTTTGATGGAAAACCGTGTTTCTTCTCTTCTTTGATTAATAATAGTTTGAAAAGTTTTAAAAGTTTTGTGAAGAGTAAAATTTTAATTTTGTATATTGACCAGATCACAATAAAACATTTTAAAAACTGGCGCGTTAATGCCCCTCCGGACAAGTCCCAGTGTCAGAGTGGTTCCGCCACTCAGCAGAGTCCTCGGGAAGACCTGCAGGCCCCTCGCTCTGGGGACCAGTAGCTCTTTGAGCCTTGAGAGTCTGGTTCGTACTAGGGTCCTTGGAACCCCTCCAGATTGGAGTCTCTGGGAAGAAATCTCCCTTACGGAGTGCTTTAGAAAAGAGTCTCGAACCTACCTTATACGACTTGCTTCCTCTCATGAAGTTCAGATGGTCTGGCGGGGTCGGCAAGAATATCTCCCACCAAGGAGACAACCAATTCTTAAGAGAACAGCGTAAGGGAGTGGCACGCCGAGCAGTCTTCCCAAAGGTGATCTGCGGCTAAGCACTGGAGGCACAGTGAATGAGGATCCGACACGAGAAAGCAACTGTCACAGGAGGAACACCTGCTGAAGCCTGACATGGCCGACATGCGATGGGGCAGACGAGACACCAGAGGCCATTAAGAATATAAAAAGTTATTAGCTCGGGGGGGAGCCAGAAAACTTAAAAATTAAACAGCAAACTCTGGCGAGATTGCGAAGGAACGAACAAGTTACTTACCTGTAACTGTTGTACTCCAGCATGGGTCTGGCATGGATTCACATGCTCATGAATATTCCCCGTCGTCAGGCTGGGAATCCTCGGTAAAGAAAAAATCAGTATCAGTTTCGTTTCTGATCTGACTTTCGTAGTAGTAACCAATCACTGATTTCTGCGCCATACTGACCACAGCCAATGACTGCCCTCTCCCTAAGCCCCGCCTCTAGCAGCCATCCTCAGATTTGGTAGCACGTGAATTGGCAGTATGACCAAGTGAAGAGCCGCAGAGGGGTAGGAGGGAGGGTTCGCATGTGAATCCATGCCAGACCCATGCTGGAGAACAACAGTTACAGGTAAGTAACTTGTTCCTTCTCCAGCATGGGGTCTGGCATGGATTCACATGCTCATGAATAGGAGAATACATAGCAGTACACACATGCACAACCACGGGAGGGGGCAACAGGCTCAACATTAAGCAATACACAACTCAACATCAAGCATCTCTTACCTCCTCACCAGGCTCACCTTAGGCGAACAGGTTGCGCAGCACTGCTTGGCCGACCCTGGACTCCTCCCTGGAATCCCGGTGGACGCAGTAGAATTTCGTGAAGGTGTGCGTCGACCTCCACGTAGCAGCGTCGACCTCCACGTAGCAGCCCTGCAGATGTCCAGCAGGGGCACACCAGATAGGAACGCCGTGGTAGCGACGATCGCTCTGGTGGAATGGGCTCTCGGACGGCCGGGCAGCGGTCGGTTTGCCAACCGATGACAGTACATGATACAGCCGGAGAGCCATCTGGAAATGGAAGCCTTTGAGAGAGCCTTCCCCTGATTGACAGGTCCAAAGTTCTCAAAAAGTTGTGACGTCTTCCGAAAGCTCTTCGTGTGGTCGACGTAGAACTTCAGCGCTCTAGCCGCATCCAGCGAGTGCAAAGTCCTTTCAGCCGGCGACGAAGGCGACGGGAAGAAAACAGGCAACACCAAGGGTTCGTTGAGGTGGAAGTCCGACGGCACCTTGGGCATGAAGGAGGGGTGCGTCCTGACCACTACCCTCGTGTCGTGAAAAGTCAAGTACGGGGGCTTGCAGGAAAGGGCCTGGATATCTCCCACTCATCGTGCAGAGGTGATGGCCACAAGGAACGCTGTTTTCCACGACAAGAACTTCAAAGAAGCTGAGTGCAGAGGCTCGAACGGAGGTCCCATGAGCTTGGTCAGCACCACGTTGAGCTCTCACGCCGGGGCCGGCGCCTTCACCGGCGGGAACGATCTGAACAATCCCTTCATGAACTCCTTCACCAGACGATGAGACCACAAGGACATCCGTCCCGTGGTTCTGGTGTATCGGGAGATTGCAGCAAGATGAATCTTGATGGAAGCGTGCGCTAGTCCAGCCTTGGCCAGCGTCAGTAGGTACGGCAGTACTTGCGGAGCCGTAATCCGTAGAGAGTTAATCTTCTGTGCGTGGCACCAGACAGAGAACCACTTCCATTTGTGTCCGTAGCATTTTAGAGTTGAGGACGCCCTGGCCTTTGCAAGAACCTCTCTGCAGTCGGCCGGTATGTCGTAACCTCCAAACTCTAGCGCTGCAGGAGCCAGGCCTGCAAGTTCAGCGACTTCGGGTCGTGATTGAGGATGGCGCCTCCTTCCCTGGAGAGAAGATCCGCGTCCACTGGAAACTTGATTGACGGGGACGCTGACAAGTCCAGAAGGTCCGGGAACCATATCTGCCTCGGCCACGCGGGTGCGACGAGTATCATCCTGCACCGTGACCTCTTGAGCTGGATCAGCAACGGCAAAGGAGGGAACGCGTACAAAAATAGGCCCTCCCAGGGGAACGAGAAAGCATCGCCCATGCTCCTCGCCTGGGGAAACCTGCTGGCGAACCTCCGGGACTTGGAGTTCGTCGCTGTCGCGAACAGATCGATCTGGGGTGTGCCCCAGCGTCGGAAGAGGCGGTCCACTAGATCCTGTCGTAGTTCCCCACTCGTGGCACGAGCGCAGCTCTCTGCTGAGCGAGTCTGCAATGGTGTTTTTTTATTCCTGCCAGATGAAACGACACCAGGAATATCCGTTGGGCGACGGCCCAATGCCACAGATCCTGCGCCTCCTTGGACAGGGCTGGGGATATGGTACCGCCCTGCCTCCTGATGTAGAACATGGTGGTGGCGTTGTCGGTGGAGATCCTCACCACCTTGCCCTTGAGGGACGGAAGGAAGGACCTGAGGGCCTAAAACACTGCACGGAGCTCCAGGACGTTATTATGGAGGGATTTCTCCGTCAGAAGCCAAAGGCTTCTCGCGTGCAGATTTTCGGTGTGCGCTCCCCACCCTTCCAGGGAGGCATCCGTGGTCACTGTCTTCTTGTGGCCCGGGGTCTGGAAGTCCATGCCCGCCGTCAGATGCGCGCGGGTGCCCCACCACCGGATCGCTCGTCAAACTCTCGTCGAGTGTGATCCTGTCCTCGAAGCTGCCCGTCGTCTGGACCCAGCGAGCGTCCAGGAACTCCTGCAACGGGCGCATCCGAAGCCTGCACAGGCGGATGAGATAAATGCAAGAAGACATCATTCCGAGGAGGGATTTGATGGACCTCACCTTGGCCGCGTCCGCAACCAGCATCCGCTGCACCTTGCCCAAGATGGCCCTCGTTCTTTCCTCCGACAGCGATGCCAGAAGCACCACTGTGTCGAGTGTCGCTCCCAGAAACAGTGCGTCTTGCGCGGGCACCAGGTGGGACTTGGCATAGTTTATGGAGAATCCCAGGTCCGTGAGTAGTTGGACGGTCCTCGCCGTGTGTTCCGCGGCGAGCTCCCTTGTCTTTGCTCGGATGAGCCAGTCGTCCAGGTAGGGGTAGACATGGATCCCCTCCAGGAGCAGCCGCGCCGCCACCGGTTCGAGGCACTTGGTGAACACCCTGGGTGACGACCTCAATCTGAAGGGAAGGGCTCTGAACTGGTAGTGCCGCCCTTAGACCACGAATCTGAGAAACTTTCGGTGTCCCTTTAGGATGGGGATATGGAAGTAGGCATCCTCCAAATCCAACGACTACAGGAAATCGCCCTCCTCCAGCCGACCCAGGACGTGCTGGAGGGTGATCATCCGGAACTTCTGTGCCTTGATGAATTTGTTCAGTCGTCGTAGGTCCAGGATGGGACGCCGTCCTCCTGTCTTCTTCTTCACGAGGAAGTATCTTGAGTAAACTCCGGAGCCCCAAAGCCTCTTTGGGACGAGCTCGATGGCGCCTTTCTTGAGCATCGCCTTTACCTCCAAGAGAAGTTGAGGGACGTGATGTTCCTTCCTGGCCACGTGGGGCGGGGGACACGCGGGCACTTCTTTAGAAACTCGAGCGCGTGACCCTGGGCTAGGGCGTCCAGCACCCAACGGTTGGTGGAGATGGACTCCCACACGCCGATGAAGTTCGCCAGCCGGCCTCCCACCGGGGTGCTTTGGTGGGTCCCGACCCCACGGCCGGTTCAGTCCTGCTTCGACAAGGCTTTGCCGCCTTGTCCTCCCTGGCGACGACGGCGGGGTCCGCCCGACTTGCCTCGTCCCTTGTAGGCTTCCTGTGACGACGAACGGGCCACTTGACGGTAGGTGGAATATCCGCCACCGGAACTTTTGGAGGCACCCTGCATGCCTCCGGTGCTCCGAAAGGGCGGCCGTCGTTGCTGGAGAACACCAAGAGCCCGGGCCGTCTCCGTGTCTGCCTTGATGGCTTGCAGGGAATCGTCCACTGTTTTCCCAAACAGGTTGTTCCCGTCGAACGGCATTTCCAAAACTCTGGTCTGCACGTCCTGCCGGAAGTCCATTGCCTTGAGCCATCCACGGCACACACCGTTGCCCAACTGGCGAAAACCAGTATCAGCGATGTCCGTCGCTACCATAATGGCGTGGTCCAACGCCACTTCCCCTTCCTGCAAGATCTCCAGGGCCTCAGCCCTCTTGTCGTCCGGTAGGAAGTCCAGCAGGGGGGCGATCTTGCACCACAACTCCGTCGTAGCGTGCTACGATAGCCAAGGCGTTGGCAGCCTTAATCGTAGTCGCTGCCGATGAGATGACTCTGCGTCCCATCGTGTCCAATTTCTCTCCCTCGCCGTCCGGGGGGGGAAGTTGACGTGGAGGCCCATGCCCCCCGCTTTCTTCCTGTCTGCCGCGGAGACGACCGAGTCCGGGGTCAGCTGTGCCCGAAGGCACAAGGGGGCTGCGTCCGGGACCCGGTACTTCTTCTCGTACCGATCCCTTCTCGCAGGCGTTGTGGATGGGTTCTTGAGGAGGGAGAGACCCTCATCCCAGATATCGTCCAATAGGGGTACAGCGAGGACCGTCTTCCTCTTGGTCTCGCACCGTTGATAAAGGAAGCCTTCCTTCTTCTCTTCCGGGCAGAGCTGGAAAAGCTCGGATGCCCTGGCGATCATGGCATGAAACGATCCAATCTCGTCGGGCAGGGAAGCCCGGGGAGGAGGTGACGATATAGGATCCTGGCCGTAAACTTCGTCGTCTGTACCCGTCGCGGCCGTGTCCGTCCCCGTGTCATCGCCCCGGGTCGTGGACGGGGAGGAGGGCTGAGACGGGCGCGATGGTTGAAAAGGAGGTGGAGGATGAATCCTCCTCTTAGGAGGAGGGCTCCCAGAAGGGCCCTGCTCCGGGTCCCCCGTCGGGAGCGGTTCCTCCGTCGGTGGTAACGGCAATCTCGTCCTTATCTCCGAGCATAAGGACTGTATAGCCAACAAAATGGCCACCGAGTTGTCTTGCGGCACTGGTTGAGGGGGTTCCGACGGGCGGACAGGAACCTAGTCGGTACCCTAGACGTTCTCGTCGTCCCCCTCGTCGGGATCCCTCCCGACGGGCTGGTCTTCCTCCACGCCAATGCCGTGGCTTAAGACTTCGATCTTGAGGCTGAATCCACGATGGCCTCCTGCCCCCCCCCCCCTTTCTTCTCCGTCGGAGGTTTCACGGGGGGTCCTGTCGATGGGCTTGAAAGAGGACTCCCTCCGCGGTGGCAGGGAGACTCTGGGCCCTGAGGTCGTCTCCACTGGTGTAGCCTCCACAGGCTGAGCCAGGGCCGCCGCGACTGTCTCGCTAGAGGCCTTGGCCGGGTGGATCAAGACTTTCGTCACCTTAGGTGCGCTCACCGCCTTCTCCTTAGGGGGGGGGGGGGGGTCACCGCCTCGCTCCCCTTCTGAATTGGCCTTCGAGCTCGACCGGGGCCTCTCCAGAAGCTTTGCCGGGTGCTCGGACTTCCTCTTACCCGAGCCAGAGCGTTGGCTCATGGTTGATGGCGCCGGGGAGGTTGTGCTCTGCCTGGCAACCGAAGAGCCCGACCGTTCGGCGCTCGCGGTGCACACAGACTCGTGGTGCTTTGGGCCCCCGTCGCCGGGGCGCCCTCAAAGGTCTTTGAAGACCGCTCAGACGACTTCTTTTTCTCGCCTGACGGGCTCTTCCCTTCCAGCCAGTTGGCAAGACGCAGATGGCGGTCCTTTATGGTCCGCTCCGACATGTTCCCGCAGAACGCACAGTCCTTCTCCACGTGCGTCTTGTCCTCATGCAGGCAGTAGAGGCAAAGGGAGTGTTCGTCCTCCTTGAAGACATTCTGAAGCTGGCATGCGGGGCAGACCCTGAACAGCTTCCCGGGCGTCGAGCTTCCCTTCTCCTGGGCCATGTCCGAGATGGGCCTGAGAAAGTTCTGTAGTCCTCCAAAAGCGTGGCTCGACGAAATCTTCACCCTTGAGGGGCGTAGAAGAATCCGACACGGGTCCCTGTTGATCGGATATAGAAACGGTGGAGCTTGAGGCTCTTTGACCGAAAAAAAGAGAATTTTCCTATGAAAAAGCGCGAAAACGCACTAAAGCTCGAGAGCAATAGCACGAGGATCCCAACACTTGAACGTGCAGTAAAAATCTGAGGATGGCTGCCAGAGGCGGGGCTTAGGGAGAGGGCAGTCGTTGGCTGTGGTCAGTATGACGCAGAAATCAGTGATTGGTTACTACTACGAAAGTCAGATCAGAAACGAAACGGATACTGATTTTTTCTTTACCGAGGATTCCCAGCCTGACGACGGGGAATATTCATGAGTATGTGAATCCATGCCAGACCCCATGCTGGAGAAGGTCCAATCCAGTCGGTGTGGAAAAGAGGTCCTAGCCAGGCGCAGGAGGGTGGGGATATGATGGTATGGTTACACCCATATCCGCCCCTATGCACACATGAAATTTAAAAGGGAAAATACTATTTATTCTGGAGGAAAAAAGGTTCTGGTCCCGTCCCTTGGGAGGGACACCCATACAGTATGGAGAAATAGGGACGGGATGTAGGAGTAAGTGTGGGTCAGAAAAAATTTACTTAAATATTACATTTTGTTAAAAATAGTTTCGTTTGGTCAATATTGATAGAAAATAGTCTGTCCCCACCAACGCTCCTTGCCCCGCTAGAAATTGCTCAGCTGTAAAAGGTAAAGTTTGCACAGTTAAAATTATGATGATTGGTCATTTATAACAGGCTTAAACCCAGAGGTTTCTAAGCGCGGACCTGGGGATCGAACACCTGTGTTGCTCCGCATTGACTTGCTTCCAAGGCGAGCGCGCTCCCCGAGCTATCCTCTCGCACCATAGGGGCCTGCAAGCTTGCACAGCCAGCTAGCTAGCTAGAGATATCTACACCAGAGCTACAACAACAATGGTGGCCCACATGCCCTTCATAACTAGATGTGACCATCAACCTCTGAAATGTTCAATTCAGAAGGAAAGAAGATCGCTCATAGCATCCCAGGGCACCTTAACTACCTCAAAATAGAAAACCGCAGGACGAAAGACTGCAACATTGTCAAATTCAAAAAACGAACAGGTTACATACCAACTGGTAACGTTCTTTCAACTGGATTTTCCTCCAACGTATTCCAAATCTTTGACATGTAATGTCTACAGCTGTGCACTTCGGAACCTTTCTCAGCAGAGGGCGTCCTGCGCCGACGACGTCGGGTCCATGTCCCTCGAAGTCATGTGTTCAGAGGAATTCTCATTTATGGCTAATTTCCCTTACCTAGTGAGTCCCTCAGCAGCTTTGCTGGATTTATGGGGTTTATTATTTTTCACCTGGTAAGAGTGGGAGCCTTTTTCCCACTGTTGCATGTGTTTTGCTATGTGTATTTCTACTGTTTGTGTGATCTTGGGCTCTGGAGCTACACCACTCCATGGGCCCCACTTTTTGTGTGCGTTACACAGCACCTTCAGTGCAGTGACACAGGATTGTCTGAGATTTCCCACTGACTCAATTTTCTGGGGCTGACTACTGTCCCCCAGAAATAGGTAAAGTTGCCATTTACTTTATGTAGTCATTTTAATATGTTTATTTTAAACCAAGACAGGACAAATTATCAATGACATTGCTTAACACCACACCGGTAAGGTTTTACTTTTGAATCATAACCCATCGGCCCCTTCTCCAACCCACCATGCAGTCCTCCCGAAAACCCCCCTCCCCCCAACCTCCAGCAGTCCTTCCCCAGTTCCCCCATTCCTTGGATACAGTTGAGGCCCCTGCCGCTCAGGCAGGTATCCCCTCCTTCAGGGTCCATCATGCATTAAGCGGTTTGAATGTCAAAGCGGGGAAGCACTGGTCGTAGTCCAACACCGGGGCCCAGACATTCTGGAAGCGGTGTAGCACCCCAGCTCTTGCCGCGGTCACTTTTTCTGCTATAGGATGTCCCATAGTTTGCCCCACCAGTGGGCTATACATGGGCCGTCCGGGGACTTCTAGAAGCGGGCTAGGACAGTTTTACCTGCCAGGAGGCATTGCGTTATCGGTTTCACTCCGTTGACTGAGCATGGATAGGATCCACTGTTTCGGGCTCCAGGGTGAGAGTCCGCCCGGTGATTTGCTCGATCATCTGCAAACATCGTTCCCAGAATTGCCGGATCCTTGGACACGACCACCACATGTGGAAAAAGGAGCCAGGCTGAGAGCATCCCCACCAGCAGGCAGCGTTCAGACGCGGATTCATGTGGTGTAGTCTGAGGTGGTCGAAGTACCAGCGTAGCATGAGCTTGTATGCACATTCTTTATTGGTGATGCAGGTCGAGGCAGAGTGGGTGGGTGTCCAGATGTCCACCCAGGTCTGGTCGTCAATCGGGTGGCCATGCAACAGGTTCTGGAGATTAGGAAGTCCCCTAGGAAGCGTCTATATAGGGCGGAGATCCTGCCACGGGCTGGGAGGTCCTTTAGCGTCAGTTCTAGGGAAGTGAGCGGCCGCGTGGCAGCCTGGAGGGTCTGGTGCTGTGAGCACCAGTGGCGGGGTTGGCAATAGGTAAACCTGTCCTCTTCCTGGAGCCGGAACTCGGCTTTGCATTGTTCAAAGGTGCGGGGGGTGTTCTCCACGTATAGTTGCTCCAGGGTTTCGAGGCTGCCTTCTATCCAGTTCCGGAAATTACATGGATGTATCCCTGGTGTGAAATTTGGGTTGAGGAAGATTGGGGAGAGGGGTCTGTGGCCTCTCGGGATTCCCTTTTGTTTCAGAGCCCAGTCCCAGGACGTTATAGGGTGTGCTTGGTGGTCAGTAGGAGGTTTGGCCAGTGCTCTCTCCGGGCAGGCTGAACGTGTGGGAGGAATCTGAGGGGGAGCGGAAGCTGCGCTTGCTCCAGTTCTACCTATCTAGGGTGGTCTGAGATTATCTGCCAGGCCCGAATGTGAGCCAGCTGTGCTGCTGCCCTATAGGCCCGCAGGTCGGGGACCCCCATTCCCCCTAGTCTGGAGCTGCCAGTAAGCGTTTTATGGGGGATTCTGGCTTTTTTGCCTTTCCATATGAACTTCAACATTTTCCTCTGCAGCTCCTGGAGTGCTGAGTTCGGGATCGCCACTGCAAGGGAGGAGCACGCGTAGAGGAATCTTGGGAGTAGGTTCATCTTGGCAACCGTGATACAGCCCATTAGCGAAATTTCCTGAGTGGCCCAGCGTTTTAGGTCCCCCTCCAGTTCCCGGAACAGACTGGGGAAGTTGGCCTGGTATGTGTCTCCCGGGACCGGTGTGATGTGGACTCCCAAATAGGGAATAGATTGTTTCTTCCAAGCAATTGGGCACAGCCTAGACAGGGCTTCTCGCTCCTCCCGCTGGAGGCCGACGCCCAGGGCCACCGATTTAGCGAAGTTAACTACAAAGCCTGTGACCTTCCCAAAGTTTGCCAATTCGCCCAGGGCTTGTTCTGCCGATACGATGGGATCTGCGAGCGACAGAAGTAAGTCATCGGCATACAACGCAATCTTGTGTTGGGATGGCCCTACTTGAGGGCCTCTGATCTCATTCCGTCTGATTCTCTGGTTGAAGGGTTCCATAGTTAGCGCAAAGAGAATGGGTGACAGTGGGCAGCCCTGCCTCGTCCCACAGGTCATAGGAATTGGAGAATAAGGCACCATTGATCCTCAGGAGGGTTTTGGGTGATTTATAGTTGGCCATTATCATCGCTCGGATGGTTGGGCCGAAGCCAAAGGCTACCAAGGTAAGCTCCATAAATGACCAATCAACTCTTTTGACAGCTTTAGTAGCATATAGGGCCAACGCCGCAAGGCCCTGGGCGCGCCAGTGGGCTATTTCGACCAGGTTCAGGGTACGCCTGATGTTGTCCCCCGCCGTTCTGTTCCGAATGAAGCCCGTTTGGTCTGGGTGAATTATAGTCGGGAGAATGTGGGATAGGTGATTGGCCAGGATCTTCTAGTAGAGGTTGGAGTCTATATTCATCAGAGCGATTGTCTGTATGAAGCTGGGTCTCTCGGGTCTTTACCTGGTTTGGGGAGGAGGATTGTCGTAGATTCCTGCAGGGAGGCGGCAACCTTGCCTGTCTCTTTGAATGAGTTGAAGAGCGTCACCATGGTGGGGATTAAGTGGAGTTTGAAGCTCTTGTAAAATCTTGGGGAGAAGCCGTCCGGGCCCCGAGCTTTAAGAGACTTGATGGCTTCATCGACCACCTCTGCGGTAATTGGGGCCTCCAGGCTCTCTCTCATTGCGGCGGGTAGCTGAGGCAGGGCCGATCCCCGCAGGTATTCCCGCTGTGCAGCCCGGTCTCGTGGGGGTTCGGTCATTACTTGGGTTATGTGATCTGTGGCCAGCTGTTTCTCCTGCTTAGAGTAGTGCATCCTCCCTTGTGGGTCGCGAAGCCCCGCAATCGTATTGGAACGCCTTGCTTTGGCCACTTTGGCTACGAGGAATTGGTTAGCTTTATTGTTCTTGGCGTAATACAGTTGTCGGGTCTTGGCCATTAGTTGTGCGGTGTGTTCCGCGTAGTGGGCTTCAAGTTTTTTGCTAGCTGTGCGGATTGCCCGCTGCGTTTTGGGGGACCACCGCTTCCTCTTCTGCGTCGCCTCTGCTTCTTGCAGTTCCTCCACAAGGGCTAGCCGGGATTGTCTGCGGTTCCGGTGGAGGGCTGCCCCTTGTGCTATCAGGGCGCCCCTGATCACAGCTTTCATGGCATCCCAATTGTTGGCAGGAGAGGTGTCAGTGACCGGATTTTCCTCGAGGAAGTTTTTGATAGTGGTTGCGATTCTGTCTCTGACCTGCATATCGTTAAGCATCAGGTCGTAGAGTGACCATCTGCGTGCGGGATTGGCTCCGGGGTTCTGGGTTCGAAGTTCCAAGATTATTGGTGCCTAGTCTGACAAAATTCTTAAGCCGATGGAGACCTCATTTGCATATGCGAGAGTCTGGGGAGAGGTTAAGATGAGGTCGATCCTCGAAAACGAACGGCGGACATGGGAGAAGGAAAAATCCCTTTCGGTCGGATGGAGCACCCGCCATGCGTCTATCACATCCAGGGTTCTGAATAGACGTAGGAGGCTGAGGGCCAGTGTGAAATCTCCCGTGGTGCGGGGGTGGGATTCGTCTTTGGTGGGATCTGGCACCCCGTTGAAGTCCCCCCCCATCATTGTTTGGCCCTCTGTGAAACCCGTGAGGGAGGCGCCCAGAGCGTTGTAGAAGTCTGCTTGGCCCGAGTTGGGGGCGTAGACCGAGACAAAGGTGAAGAGATCCCCCATTAGGATGCATTTAACCGCTACGAAGCGGCCTTCAGGGCATGAGATTGAGTCCAGGACCTGGGGGGTTGAAGTCTTTCCAGAAGAGAATTGCTGTGCCCCCCCCTCTTGGTCCCTCCTGAAGCAAAGAATTGGAGAGGAAATAGGTGTGAGCAAAGGCGCCCAAAGTCTGCTGGGGGGAGGTGGGTTTCCTGAACAAAGGCCACTCCGGCCCCATCGTCTTGCAACTTTTGTAGTATCAATTTGCGTTTCGGGGTGTTGGGGGGGGCATTCAGCCCGTTGACGTTTAGGGAAAGGCATCGTAATGTCTGATGCTCAGGAGCCTGTGTCGCTTCTGTGGAATGGGCCGGCGGGAGGGGGCCGGGGGTTAGGCTATCATCCATCGCCATAGGTGAGAGCTAAGAGTGGGTTGTCCTGCTCTTGGGGTTTTAACAGGGGCCCCCAACAGGGGGGCAATTTTGTAGCTAGCGGGGTAGGCAGCATTATGTATACGGCCGGGCTCCTGGCCAACAGGGCCAATTGAGTCAATCGGATAACTTGGAAATCCAAGGACATGAGATGGTACAAACCTTGGAATGGGCATGAGCCGTGGGTGAGGTTGGCGGATCAATCGGGCATGATAGGTTGGTGCTTCAGGTGGGTGGGCACTTGGTCCATGGGTGCGTCCCTGGGTCCCGTGGGGGGGCCAAGGGGGTGTTCAACGCCTCTTGTTGCTGCAGGAGGCTCTTGACCATGATGCTCATCTAGGCCATGGGAGCCTCCGGGGTCCCGGATGCGTCCGAGCTCGCTGGGGCGGCCTTCTCAGGGCTGGCCGGGTGCATGATCCTGCTGGCGTCTTCCAGATGGTTAATCCTTCGCAGGATGCCATTATGAGAATTGCAAGACTGTCGGGAAGAGCCACCTATATCGGATCTGTCGCTCCTGGAGGAAGGTGGCCAGGGGTCGGAGTGCTTTTCTCCTCTGAAGGGTTAGCAGCGAGAGGTCTGTATAGATCTGGAGCGCCTCGCCCTAGAAGGAGATCTCGTCTTGAGAGCGACTGATGGCTGAAATGGCCTCTTTCGTGGAGAAGTGGACCCTGGTGATAACATCTGGAGGGAAGTCCGAGGCAACCCCCCCCCGACGTGGGCGTAGCCTGTGGGTGCGGTCAAGGAGTAGTAGGGATTTGTCCAAGTCTGGAAGAAGGGCTTGGAAGAAGTCCCCCAAAGATTCCGACAGCTTTTTGTCTGGGACTGAGGATGGGACCCCACCCCCGGATTCGAAGGTTGTTGCGGCAGACCCTATTTTCCAAGTCTTCTTGTTTATACTCCAGGATTTTACACTTATCCTGCAGGGCACTCACTGCTGGTTGGATCTCCTGCAGTGTGGATGCCTGATCCTGGGAACGATCTTCAACCTCACCCCAGCCTCTGCTCCACCTCCGTTACTCTGTGGTCGGTTCGCTCCAATTTGGAGGGAAGTTCAGTCATGCAGGATCTAAATTCAGCTTTAATGTCCGCCATGAAAGCTAGCAGGTCCTTCCTGGTGGTCGGGGGATCGTTCCCCTCTTGGTGGATCTGTGCTGGGGGGCCGGGGAGGTCAGGTTTCTTCCCTTTGTCCGAGGCAGTAAGCATGGTGGCTATGTCCCCGTGTTGGCCGGCTTTTGTTTGCTTGGACATGGTGGTCGGGCTCGAGGCTGTAGATGAGGTGGGGATAACTATGCGCCTCCGCAAGGGTGCCGCTTAGGGCTCTGGGACGACGGGTCCGAGGACTGCTGGCATGGTGCCACCATGGGGAGAAGGGTATTCCTTGGGCGATGAGGTGGGCCGGGGCACCCTAGTAATGAGGGAGGGGGGGGGGGATGTGAAATCCCCAGATTGGGGGGTGAGCCCGAGCATGGAATGCAGGCTCCTCTGCCTGATCGCAGGTCTCCTCGGGGTTCTGGTGGGTCAGCGTGCAGCAAATATGAAGTGGTGACCAGGGCCCACTGAGATGCCGGAGTAGGTCGGGGTAGGGCGCCTGTTTTATAACTGTGCCAAGGGAGAGGCAGGGTCTCTGCTCCATTGTCTGGGGAGCGTGGGATCAGTTGGCGGCGCCAAGCAGGGCGGGTGGAGCAGATGGCCTGGGGACCCCAGGAGGCGGGGGCAGGCCGTGTGGTTCAGCCAGCCCCCTCCGGTTCATGTCCGATGGTGTCTGGAGGACCAGGGGACAAAAGGAGTCCTCTATTAGTTAGAGAGAGCCAAGGCGGGCCCCCGCTTTTCGTCTGCAGCGGGGGGGAGAGACAGGGCCCCCGCACTATTAGTCTGCAGGAAGGTGCTGGTCGGTGGCGCAGAGCTGGCTGGAGGATGCATAGGGCCTGAGCACCCTAGGAAGCGTGGGGGGGCCAGTCGCAAAGGCCGCCGGCGCTCCTCCACTCTGGGCCAGGGAGAGAAGAGGGGGAGAGTCTGAGGAGAGGATCAGGGCAGCCTCAAAGGACGCCCAGGGGCGGGTCGGGGGGGCAGCCGAGGTGTGCGCCACTATCTCATTGGGCCATGAGAGTCTCCGCCCCCCCCCCATGGGATCCCCCCAGACGGCCTCACCTGTGAGCGCGGGGGCGCCACGTCCTCATTGCTGCCGCAGTCTCTCCCCGTCCCGCGGCCTCGCCGCGAGGTGATGGGACGGCCGCCTCCGGGAAGCCGCTCCGCACGGGGCTGGTGTCAGGGCTGGTGTTGGGGCTCCTCCTCCTCGCCCTGGGGCCCCTGCCCGGTCGGTCGCTGTAAGGGCGCCCCCGGCCTCCACCGCCCAAAACACAGAGCAGACCACATGGGGTCCGCAGGGGGGCAAGTAGGGTCCTCCAAGCAGCCTCCGGGAAGTCCACTCCCCCACTGAAGGTGCGTCCGCCACCTTGGAAGCCAGGGCCGGGCTTCGCCAACTCAAGGTGGATTGCCGGGTCCAGCGGGGGCGTTGGGCTCTCAGTGTTGAGCCATGGGTGCCCCAGATTTATCGCTCGCCCAGGGTGTCGCAATGGCCCCACTCAGTGATCAAAAAGCCGCATAATTATACAAAACACGGCGGGCCTCGCACGGGTGGCATCAAGGGAGCAGCCGCATCGATGGCGCTCCAAGCCACGCCCCTCTTATGTAGTCATTTTAAACTGCAGACCCAATACACCCCATCTTACATGTTAGTTCCTACCCCTTTTTGTCTGTGCCTCTCTGAGCTTTATTTTGCTCTCTTAACACCAAGACTTGGCTGGTGACAGGAGTATCTACCCTAACTTTTCTACCGCGATTATACTATATAAATGTGGTGCTCTTTAAGGCTATTGTATTAGCCTCAAACTTAAACCTGCTTGACCAAATACTTGTCCTTCTTGTGTTTTACTTTGCCTGGCAAACCAGGTTTGCCTTCTTTGTTCGCCGACCTTTGGCGGGCTTCTGTCCAGAAGCCCTCCTTTGGCGTCAGGGTGTCTAGGTGGGCTGAATGTGAGGGAGGGGTTTAGTCACCCCCTGCAGAGGGTCTCCCTCCTTGGAGACCCGAGTCACACTTTGTGTCGATTGGCTGAGGTGGTTGTCCAGGCCAGACAACCCCCCCCTGCTGAGTGATTGACAGCCAGCCTGTGCGAATGGGGGATTTTGGCATAAAAGGCAGGTCTCTTGGGCTGGAGGTCAGAGTGGCCACTGGAACTGCAAGGAACTGAAGAGGAGAAGAATACGGCTGCTGCAACTCCGAGTCCCTGTGAAGCCCTGAGCTATCTACCCTTCAACGACAAGAGAAGATCCAGTCCAAAGTCTTCTTCCCTTGAGCCTGGTGGGATCAACCAGCTCACCTTCCACAGCCAGAGGATCCTCTTCTTGGTTGAAATCGCTGCACACAGCTGTAGCGGTCCGGATAGCCACCTGAAAAGCCTCTCCTGTTTTAAAGAAGCGCATCTTTTATTCACTGTTGCTTTGCCGCTGCTGGCTTCATCCCTGGGTAGTGCAGATCTCTCCAGACGTCCTCCTTGTCCCCATGACTGAAGCTTCAGGAACCGTGAGTCTGCAGGAACTACCAGGAACAACTGCCGTGGCACAAGCTTTTATTCATACGAATAAGGTACTGTGTCCAGTTTCAAGGAATTGGGGTGAACCCTTTCTCCTCACCCAAGGCTTGCCCTGGTATTTCTTCCCTCTTAGAACTTCTGCTTCCCTTTTGACAATATCCAAGTACTCCTGGCAATCTCGAATCTTGAACTGTTCTAATCTTGTGATCCTCGACAACAGGGCCCTGTTCCACTTGAAACTGGCGCAGGCCTATTTACTTATCTACGTTTTAGACAGTGTCTCCTGATTCCATCTGCCTTGACAAAAGTATTGCCTATGATTTTTAATCCTAACTCTTGTGTTAATTCATGTGCTAAGTGTGTTCGACTACGGGAACATTTCTTCTCGCGGGTACGCTTTTCTTTTGTAAGACCGAACTGTCATTACTGTCAAAAAGTGATTGCGTAACAACCCCCGGCAAGGTCTTTGTTTCACAATACTGGTCTGTCAAATCCAAAGGTACTTACCTTGAATTGTTCTGCACAAGGGGAATTGTTTGTGTGTAGTGTATTTGAAGTGTGGTTTTGATTTAATAGAAGTAAAGTGTTTTGTGAACAGATGGTACAAAAATAAATTTACTTTTACTTTTTAACCAGAAACCTTGAGTCAGTGTTTGCTTGAGTCACAGTAATTGTAGTCCTTGGTGTAATCTCTACTACTGCTGATTTGCTCTTGAGATAAGTCTGGCTGCTCAGCCATTGCTACCACTTTTTCTGTGTAGTACAGGCTTGTACCAAAGGTGAAATTGTACTACCACTTGCAGTCTTAATCTTCTGTAGTGGTCCCGGAGGGTACTGCACAGGATTCTGCCCAACAGCCTCCCTCGAGGGCGACGTCACTGGATGTTATAAATAGGATGCACGGCGCCCGTAGCCTCAGATTAAGTTTTTTCCCTCAGAACGTGTGGCACCAGTCTCATGCTTGCTTGACTGCACATAGCCTTGCGGAAACGTAAGCTGCAATCGCATAGGAAATTCTCCAGAGGGGCAGGCTGGGAGGGCGATGTGGAATACGTTGGAGGAACATCCAGTTGAAAGAACGTTACCAGTTGGTAAGTAACTTGTTCTTCGAATGGATTGTGTCCTCCAACGTATTGCACATCTTTGACAGACTCCCAAAGCAGTACCAGTAAATGGAGGAGGGAAAAGAATTTAGAGTAGCCAATCAGATTGCAGAATACATAACCGCCTTACCAAAGGCAATATCCTGACCATGGACATTATCCAGAGAATAATGCTTAAAGGTGTTAAGCGAAGCCCATATAGTGGCATCAAATATTCCTAATAGGAACAACCCTCTGGAGGGCGGTGGAAGTAGTCATGCCCCTAGTGGAATGAGCTTGCAACCCTTCCGGAGGGGCCTTACCCGCCAATCGGTAACACTCCGTAATGGTGAGGATAATCCACCTGCACAAGGTCTGTTTGGGAACAGCCTGGCCCAATCGGTGTCCAGCATATCCTACAAAGAGTTGATTGGCCACTCTGACCCTGGACATCCTAGAAATGTAAAAGCTCAGAGCTCTCCTAGTATCCAACCAATGGAGTCGCTCCTCTTCCTTACCAGGACGAGGAGGAGGATAGAAAGATGGGAGAACCACTTTCTGACTCAAATAAATTTCTGAAGCTACCTTATGCAGAAAGACCGGACGTACCCCAAGTACAACCTTGTCCGTGTGGAACACAGTAAAGGGTGGCTTAGAGGAAAGTGCCTGCAATTCACTCTGTGAGCGTAAGTAACCGCAACCAAGATTACTGTCTTGTAGGACAATCTCAAAGGACACGAGTGCGAAGGTTCAAACGGAGCACCCATGAGAAATTTAAAACCAAATTTAAATCCCAAACCAGCACCTGGAAAGGAGATGGCGGGAACACATTAGTCAGTCCTTTAAGAAATTGAAAAATAAAAGGAATTTTGAAGTAAGAACATTCTTCAGACGAGCGCTTAAATATAGACTGCGCCGCCAGGTAACCCTTAATGGTACCAACTTGAAGGCCCATGTGGGCCAAAGAAAGCAAAAAAGATGAAACCATAGGAATGGAGCACTGAAAGGATCCACATTGTTACCTCTGCACTAGGCGCAGAATTTACGCCAATGGCAAAGGTACAGGGATTTTGTTGCAGCCCGCCTGGCCGAAAGCAACACCTCCATCCCGTCATCCGGGAGGTCCCAATCCTTATACCTCAACCTGTCAGATACCAAACGTGAAGGTTGAGAGTCTGGACCTCTGGATGGAGAACCTGACCCCTCCCCAACCCCCTCCATTCCCCCCCCCCCACCTTCGCGAGAGCAGATCCTCTCAAAAGGTTAGACGGCGTGGAGGGCAGATGGACATTTCTAGAAGGTCCAGGTACCACGCTCTCCTGGCCCAATCCGGAGCAATGAGGATCATGTGGGAACCGAACCTCTAACCTCCGCAACACTTGAGGAATGACGGGGACTGGAGGAAAAGTGTACAGCAGTGGGAATGACCAATCCACTACGAACTCGTCTCCCAAGGCTCCTCTTGGAGGAAATTCCCTTGAGCAGAATCTCTCGCACTTCCGGTTGACACTGGTGGCGAAGAGATCCACTTGCAGGGTTCCCTAAAGGGCGAAGATCTCCTGAAGGACTTCCTGAGCCAACTCCCACTCGTGAGAGATCGTGCTCTGCCTGCTCAGAGCGTCAGCTGCTGCATTTTCGTCTCTGGCCAGATGAACTGCTGAGATTGAAATTTCCTGCTGGATGGCCCATAACCAGAGCTGCATTGCCTCTCTGCACAACAGGAGTGACCGTAACCCCCCCCTTTTTTGTTGAGGTAATACATGACCACTGTGTTGTCCGTCATGATCAGGAAACTCTTCCCCCGTACAGAGGGCAGAAAAGCCTTCAGGGATAGCCTGATGGCCCTCAGCTCTAACAGAGTGATGTGGAGTCTGGACTCCGACAGAGACCAACGACCGCTGGCGGTCAATTCGTTGGCATGAGCTCCCCATCTTGTGAGGGAAGCGTCAGTCACTACAGTCATCTGCGGCCACGGTTCCTCCCTCATCCAGTTCCCTTCGTTGGCCCACCACAGAAGATCCTGGGAGACCGAGAGTGGAATCTAAACGGGATCCTACATCTTGCCGGAGAAATGCGACCAGTGCATCTTTAGGACCGAGGGATCTCATCCGCAGCCTGGCCTCTGGCACCAGAAAAATGCAGGATGCCATAGGGCCGAGCAACCTTAAGAATTCGAAAGACGGGAGACTCTGGGCATGTTGAAACTTGTCGACCATCAGCAAAATGTGATGAGCCCTCACCTTGGGAGGCGATCACTTCCCCAAGGACGTGTCTAACACAGTCCCGATGTCCTAGAGCTGTTGGGAAGGTGTCAGATGCGACTTCTTGAAATTCATGGAGAAGCCCAGCCGGTCAAGGGTGCGGCAGGTGAGACCAAGATGATCCAATGCTTGCTCAGAAGAGTGCGCCCGGATCAGCCAGCAATCCAGGTAGGGGTACACGTGAATCCCCCCTCTCGCCTGAGGTACACTGCCACCACCACCAGTAGCTTGGTGAAGACCCTCGGGCGGAAGTCAAACCGAATGGCAGGACCCAAAACTGAAAGTGCGAGTTGCCAGCCGCAAACCTCAGGTACTCTGTGCTTGGGATGAATCGGCACACGAAAGTAAGCATCCTGTAGGACCAGAGACATCAACCAATCCTGAAGTTGAAGGGCCTGGAGGACTTGAGACAGAGTAACCATCTTGAACTTGTTGTCCTTGCTGAGAAGTTTGTTCAACCAACACAACTTCATGATGGGTCTCAATCCCCAGTCTTTATTCAGGATCATAAAATAAGGGGAATACCATCCCTTGTTCCTCCCTGCTCCAGGCACCAGTTCTATAGCGCCCTTCTTCCTGCGCAAGGAGCGGATCCGGAAGCTTCAAAGAGTTTCCCCGGTGGATTGTCGTGAGGCCACTGAAGGAAGGGAAGACAGTAGCCATGGGCTATGGTATCCAGAACCCATGCAGCTGAAGTAATGGCTTGCCATTCTTCTAGATGCTGAGACAGTCTGCCACAAACCGGCAAACCATGGGAAATGGCCTCATGACAGTTTAGAAGTGGCTGCGGCAGTGCCTGAAGGCAAAGGGGCAGCTGCCCGAGAGTCTTTGGCACCATGATTTCCCCGACCACCACAGGTTCTTTTTCGATGGCACCTTTGACTGGCGGCCCCTCTCGTTCTACCAAAGGAAGAGTAGTAACGAAAAACTCCCCTCCATTGCTGTCTCCTAGGACGAAAAGGCGGAGCTTGACGCACAGCAACCTCTGAAGGCTCTTGTCAGCCTTGCTGCCAAACAAATGTGCGCCATCAAAGGGCATGTTCAGAAGACTGGCCTGCACATCCAGAACAAAACCAGACTTCCGCAACCACGCAAATCTGCGCATAACTGTGCTTGCAGCCATGGAGCGGCTGACACTATGAGCCGTATCAAAACCCGACTGAAGGGATTCGCACATGCATCCTTGCCGTCTTGCACGAGAGCAAAGAACCCATCTCTTTCTTCCCCCTCGGGAATATGCTTAGCCGCTAAAGAAGCAGTTCCACAAAGTGGGTGAGAACCTTGCCAAGGCACAAGTGGAGTTGGCCGATTTCAAAGCAATGCTCCCAGCAGAAAATACTTTCCGAGCCAAACCGACGAAGCGCTTGTCGTCCCTATCAGGAGGGATGGTAGGGTGCGTTGCCTGCCTCGAGGTGGCCGTAGCCGCCTGAACCAATAATCTATCAGGAGTGGGGTGAGTGGATAAATAGCTGGGGTCGCTAACAGTCAAAGATTTATTAACAGCCGGAAGAGATTCCTGGGACTGCCAAGCAGCTGACACCCTTTTCTGTAAGGTGAGATGAAACTGTAACACCGGGTCAGAAGATGGACCTTGATCTAAGATGTCTGTTAGATCATCCTGTACAAAGTCTTCAGGAGGAGTGGACCAGCCCAGGTACTCCGAGACCCTAGCCATGAGCCTCCTGTATGAAGACTCAGCATGAGCCCAAGGCTCAGGCCTACCAAATTCCACTTCCGGACAAGTGTCCAACCCACTGGCGTCATGAAGGGTTTGCCTCAACTCCTCCAATTGACTGTCCCGAGAAAAAACTGGAGCCACATCAAGTTCACCAGGGTCCTCAAAAGCAGACCTTGCTTCCTCTTCATAAATGTCGTCCAGAGGGAATTGAAACCATGGCCTGGGCACAGAAGAGGGTCTGGAGTCCAACACTGGCCTCACAGACTTCATAGTAGCCTTCCTAAGAGGATCCACGATATCCGGGTACTCCAATGGCAAATTGCGGGCAAAAATAGCTGAAGGCGTTGAGGGCACCGAAGGCTTTGACGTCGAGAGCGTAGACAACCTCAGCATCGTGAGCGTTGAAGGCTTCGGTGTCGATGTAGACACTGGTGCTGACGGCGCTGTGGGCTGGTATGACAGCAAAGCGTCGACGTCCGAGTCGGACGGACACAGCGCCGACCTAGTTGACGCCAGCTTCGAGCCCAAAACAGGTTGCAGCGGTCTCGCTGGAGACGAGGACCTAGACCTGGAGGCACGTCTCTTGCGACTGTCCTGAGCCTTGTCCGGACGGGACCTCGAAGGTTCCCGGTGCTAGTCGCGTTGCGGACCCGAGCCCCAAGGCGTGCGAGCAGCGGAACAAGACCGTTCCTTGCCTGCTTCGTAAGAAGGTGCGACCGGAACTCTGTCCTGCGAGGGAATAGTTGCTTACCTGTAACTCCATTTCTCCAGCATTGGTATCTTTTATGGATTCACATGCTTAGAATATTCCCTGTCGTCAGGCTGGGAATCCTCGGTAAGTTATATAGACATTTTCCATAAGAAAAATTCTGACACTTGTGTCCTATCTACATGGTTTTGGGCCGCGCACGCTGGCGCCACTAGGACGTAGGGGTATATATAGCCCCGCCCCCGCGGCTCCCTCAGATTTCGGCCCCCAAAGTAGTATGGGGGGATCCTCTGGTTTGCATGCTCAGGGGAGGCAGGCGGGCGCATGTGAATCCATGAAAGATACCAATGCTGGAGAAGAACAAGTTACTTTCTTACCTGGTAACGTTCTTTCGATGGGATGGTCCGACGACGTATTCCATATCTATGACAGGTAATGTCCACAGCTGTGCTGCTTCGGAAAATCTTTGGCGTCTGCGTCGATGACGTCGATGCGCCGTCCCCGAGGACCTCCTCCGACGGCCGACGTCATCCGATGTGATAAGTAGGATGCACGACGCCCATAGCCTCAGTTATAGTTTTTTCCCAGAACGTGTGCCACCAGTATTCTGCCAGTCAGACACACAAGGCCTTGCGGAACGCAATCTGCAATCGCAAAAGAAATTCTGCAGCGGGGAAGGCAGGGAGGGAGCGATATGGAATACGTCGGCGGACCACCCCATCGAAAGAACGTTACCAGGTAAGAAAGTAACTTGTTCTTCGAGGGGATTGGGTCCTCTGACGTATTCCATATCTATGACAGACTTTTAAAGCAGTACCAAGCAAGGAGGTGGGAAAGAATTTAGAATACAAATTTAGCATGCCCAATCAAATATCGGAATAGAGAACTGCCTTGCCAAAGGCCAGATCTTGCCCTCTGATGGAATCAAGGGAATAGTGACGTACAAAAGTATGTACTGAAGGCCAGGTGGCTGCATCACAGATGTGACGAATAGGAACTCCCCTCTGCAGGGCAGTAGACGCAGCCACTCCTCTGGTAGAATGGGCCCGCAAGCCAGCCGGAGGGTCCTTAGATAGCTAAAATAATCCAACGAGACAGTCTGTTTCGTCAAAGCTTGTACCAAATGCTTTCCAGCGTAACCAATGAAAAGTTGATCGTCCACTCTAACCAAGGACATGCGCGAAAAATAAAAGCTCAATGCTCTCCGAGGATCAAGCCTATGGAGCCTCTCCTCTTCCTTACCAGGATGTGGAGGAGGATAGATCGCCGGAAGAACAACCTTCTGGCTCAAATGAAATTCCGAGACCACCTTCGGAAGAAAAGAAGGACGAACTCTAAGGACAACCCTGTCCTTGTGAAACACAGTGAAGGGTGGCTTAACTGAAAGTGCCTGTAACTCACTCACTCTGCGAGCGGAAGTAACCGCAACCAAAAACAGTTTTCAGAGTTAACAGCCTCAAAGGGCAAGAATGTAAAGGCTCAAACGGAGCACCCATAAGAAACTTAAGAACAAGGTTCAAATCCCAGCCTGGCACAAGAAAAGGTGACTGAGGGAACACATTAGTGAGCCCTTTCAGAAACTGCGAAATTAAAGGAATTTTGAAATAGGAACACTCTTCAGACGAGCGCTTAAATATGGACAGCGCCGCCAGGTAACCTTTAATGGTCCCCACTTGCAAGCCCCTGTGGGCCAAAGAAAGCAAAAAAGACAGAACCATGGGAATGTCACATTCAAAAGGATCCACATTCTGAACTCTGCACCAGTAGCAGAACTTTCTCCAACGCCAACGGTACAGAGACTTAATTGCCGGCCTCCTGGCCGAGAGCAACACCTCCATCACGTCTTCAGGGAGGTCCCAATCCTTATACCTCAACCTTTCAGAAGCCAAGCGTGAAGATTGAGGGATCTGACCTCTGGATGGAGAACCTGACCCCCATCCCGTGAGAGCATATCGTCTCGGTAGGGAAGATGACGTGGAGGGCAGATGGACAAGTCTAGAAGGTCCGGGTACCATGTCCTCCGGGCCCACGCCGGAGCAATGAGGATCATCCGGGAACCGAACCTTTGTAACCTCCGCAGCACTTGCGGGATGACAGGGACTGGAGGAAACTTATACAGCAGTGGGAATGACCACTCCACCACGAACGCGTCTCCCAAGGCTCCTTTTGGAGGAAATTCCCGAGTGCAAAACATTTCGCACTTCCGGTTGACACTGGAGGCGAAGAGATCCACTTGAGGGGTCCCCCAAAGGGCAAAGATCTCCAGGAGAATCTCCTGAGCCAGCTCCCACTCGTGAGAGATCGTGCTCTGCCTGCTCAGAGCGTCCGCCGTCTCGTTGTCGTCTCCGGCCAGATGAACCGCCGAGATCGAAACTTCCTGCTGGATGGCCCAGAACTCGAGCTGCATCGCCTCCCTGCACAGCGGAAGTGACCCTGCCCTCCACCCCCCTTTTTGTTGAGGTAGTGCATGGCCACCGTGTTGTCCGTTAGAATCAGGACACTCTTTCCGCGCACAGTCGGCAGAAAAGCCTTCAGAGCTAGCCTGACGGCCCTCGGCTCCAACAGATTGATATGGAGTCTGGACTCCGACGGAGACCAACGAACGCTGACTGTCAGCTCGTTGGCATGAGCTCCCCATCTCGTGAGGGATGCGTCCGTCACGATCGTCACCTCCGGCCAGGGCAGCCAAAATGGGGCCCCTTCATCAGATTGCCCTCGACGGCCCACCACAAAAGGTCCCGGGCTACCGAGGACGGCACCTGAACAAGGTCTGACAGCCTGCTGGAGGACTGAGACCACTGGAGCTTGAGTGCCCACTGCAAAGATCTCATCCGCAGACGAGCCTCTGGCACCAGAAGAATGCAGGATGCCATGAGGCCGAGCAGTCTCAAGAACTCGGACGCTGGGAGATTCTGGGCAAACTGAAACTTGTGCACCATCTGCTGAATGTGAAGAGCCCTCACCTGAGGAGGAAAACACTGCCCCAGGTACGTGTCGAGCACTGCTCCGATGTACTTGAGCCGCTGCGTTGGTATCAAATGGGACTTCTTTAAATTGAGGGAGAAGCCCAGCCTGTGAAAGGAGTGGCAGGTGATGGACAGATGATCCAGGACTTGCTCGGGAGAGCTCCCCCTGATCAACCAATCGTCCAGGTAGGGGTAGACGTGAATCCCCCCCCCCCCCCTTTCCTGAGATGCGCTGCCACCACCACCATGAGCTTGGTGAAAACCCTCGGGCGGAGGTCAATCGGAACGGCAGGACCCGAAACTGAAAGTGCGAGTCGCCAACCGCGAACCTCAGGTACTTATTGTGCTTGGGATGGATCGGCACATGGAAGTAAGCATCCTTGAGGTCGAGAGACACCAACCAGTCCTGAAGTTGAAGGGCCTGGAGGACTTGAGAAAGAGTCACCATCTTGAACTTGTCCTTCCTGAGGAGTTTGTTCAAACCGCGCAAGTCCATGATGGGTCTCAATCCCCCCCGTCTTCCTTTGAAATCAAAAAATAAGGGGAATACCAACCCTTGTTCCTCTCCGCTACAGGCACCAGTTCTATGGCGCCTTTCTCCAGCAGGGCTTGAATTTCCTGCGCAGGGAGAGAGATCCGGACTCTTCAAAGAGAGGTTCCCTGGTGGATTGTCGTGAGGCCTCTGCCGAAAAGCAAGACAGTAGCCGTGGGTTATGATCTCCAGAACCCACACATCCGAAGTAATGGCTTGCCACTCTACAAGATGCTGCGCCAGCCTTCCCCCCCCAACCGGCGAACCATGGGACCTGGCCTCATGACTGAGTGGTAGCGGCTGCGGCGTTGCCTGAGGACAAAGAGGCAACTGCCCGAGCGGCCTTGGCACCTCGAGTACCTTTGTTTCCACCTCTGGCACTCCTACGATGGCCTCTTTGACTGCTAGCACCTCTCGCTTTACTGAAGGACGAGTAATAGCGAAAGGAACCTCCCCTACATTGCTGTCCCCTAGGACGAAAAGGCGGAGTTTGGCAAACTGCAGCGCCCAACAACTTTGCTGCAGCTTTGGAGGTCTGCAACCTCTCAAGGCTCTCACCAGCCTTGCTGCCAAAAAGGTGTTCACCGTCAAAGGGCATGTTGAGGAGCCGGGACTGCACATCAGGAGCGAACCCAGACTTCCGCAACCACGCAAACCTGCGCATTACGGTGCTCGCCGCCATTGGACCGGCTGACACAATCCGCCAAGTCCAAACCCGACTGAACAGCCTCACACATGGCATCCTTGCCATCCTGAACCATAGCAAGGAAACCATCCCGTTCGTCCCCTTCGGGAATATATTCAGCCGCCAATGCAACAGTTCCACAGAGTGTGTGTGAAACGAGACAAGGCACATATGGAGTTGGCCACCTGAAGCGCCATACCCCCAGAAGAAAACACTTTCTTCGCCCAGCCGTCAAAACGTTTGTCGTCCCTATCCGGAGGGATGGTAGGATACGACGCCTGCTTTGCCGGGGCCGTAGCCGCCTGCACCACCAAACTCTCCGGGGTGGGGTGCCTAGACAAGTAGCAGGGGTCGCTACTGGCAGGACGGTATTTTCGCGACAATGACTTGCCCACTGCCGGGAGACACTCCTGAGCAGTCCAAGCCGCCGCCACCCTTCTCTGCAGAGCCATATGAAAAGGTAAAACCGGGTCAGTGGGTGGACTGAGATCAAGGATGTCCGTGAGATCATCCTGAACGAACTCCCCTGGGGGAGCTGACTAACCCAAGTACTCGGTAACCCGAGACATAAGGCGCCGATATGACGAATCGGCATGAGTGCCAGGCTCCGGTCGACAAAACTCCACCTCCGGAGAGGTGTCCAGTTCACTGGCATCATGCAGTGACTGCCTCAGGTCATCAAACTGGCTATGGCCCGAGAAAGTCATCTGGAACCGTAACCGGAACCAGGCCGCCATCAGCGCTTTCATCACCCTCTGAAATGTACTCCAGGCGAGGAGAGGAAGACCTCTGCGGACCAAAGCAGTGCCGGACCTTAGCCATAGCCTTTTTAGGGGCAAACCCTGTGCCACGGGGCCCCTCCGACACCATCGCCTCGAAAGGCGTCAAGGGCGCCGAAGGAGTCGGCGTCGACAGAAAAGGCGTCGACGTCGGCTGCAACGCCTCCAGCATCTGCGGCGTCGACAGTCCTCGAAGCCGGAGCTCCGAGCGTGTCTCTCGACAACCTGGGCGCCGACGACCCCCTCGAAGACAGAACCTCGAGAGAAATAGTCGACGACCTCGGCTCAGGATCTCGCGGTCTCGAGCGCGTCAAGGACCGGGAACTGGAACGGACATGGTGAGAACGGCTACCCTTGTCCGAGCAGGACCTCTCCCGCGAGCCGTGCCGACCACCCGAGCCCGAAGGCGTACGGACGGTGTCTCTCGACCGGTGGCGACCGACACCACTCGGAGGCGCGGACGGACCGGTGCCCTGCGATTCTAGAATCGCTAGCATCTGCTTCCCGAAGGAAGCCCATTCCTCTGGTGTCGCTTGCATGGAGGGATAAGCGACCCGCCAACAGGCAGAGTCCTCGGAAGAGGAAGAGGACGGGGAAGGCGACCTATGCCGGCGCTTCCTGGAATGCCTAGAAGAGGCAGAGGAGTAGCGCGACCGACTCCTGGAAGGAGACCCACCGGACTTCCGACGACGACGCGGAGAGTCACCCCTCGAGACATCGGTCGAAAGCCCCGCAGACCTCGACTTCCGGGGCTAAGACACCCGGCCTACCGACAGCTTCTTCTTGCGTTCCCGCAAGGCCTTTGCAGTGAGCGACTGGCAGTCGACACAGTCATCCGTATCTTGGGCCTCCCCGAGGCACCAGAGGCAGGCGTCGTGCGAGTCCGTGACCGACATCTTGGACCCAGTGTCCCCGCAGTTCTTGAAGCCTGGACGCGGGGTCGAAGATAAGACATCGCCACGAACAGGTCTTCACAACCAACCGAACAGGTTCAACGAACCGAGAATAGAAAACAGCAACTCCAACGAGTCGAGGCGTACCGAGATTCACGAAGCGAACACGTTCGCGGAAAAAACGAAACTGAGGCTATGGGCGTCGTGCGTCCTACTTATCACATCGGATGACGTCGGCCGTCGGAGGTCGTCCTCGGGGACGGCGCATCGACGTCATCGACGCAGATCCCAAAGATTTTCCGAAGCAGCACAGCTGTGGACATTACCGGTCATAGATATGGAATACGTCGGAGGACCCAATCCCCTCGAAATGGAGTTACAGGTAAGAAACTATTCCCTTCTCCAGCATTGGATCTTTTATGGATTCACATGCTTAGAATAGATTGTATAGCAGTACCCCCCAACATTGGAGGCGTGTATGCAAACCAACATCACAATAATCACAAGGCATATTTACCATGGCAACACATTACATTATAGTATAGTATGTTAACAGTGAAAGACACGACACTTTAAAGTATAGTTGCTGAAGGGTGTAACCCCCCACTTGGGGCTTACCTTATTGGAACAGGTGGCGTAGTACTGCACGCCCCATCTGTTTATCTTCAGCATGTTGCTGTGCGAGACAGTAATGCCGGGTAAACATGTGTGGTAGCGACCAGGAAGCCGCCTGGCAGATATCCCCTAGCGGAATTCCAGACCACAACGCCGTCGACGACGATGTAGATCTCGTCGCATGGGCCCTTGGAATGACAATAAGACATGACAATAAGAAATGGCCGAAGACACCCATCTGGATAGTCCTTGTTTGAAGATCGCGTTAGCCGCAGGACCGAAAAGTTGTCTCGTGTCTCTGAAGCTTTGAGTGCGATGGAGATAAAATTTTAAAGCTCTTTTCACGTCCAATGTATGGAGAGTCTTCTCTGCACCGAAGACGGTGTTGGAAAAAATGTAGGCAACACTATAGAATCGTGTTTATGGAACATGGAAGGCACTTTAGGTATAAAATGCGGGTTAGTGGCCAGCACAACTTTATTACTGAAAAACCTCAAATACGGAGGATCGATCACTAAAGCTTGTATTTCTGACAGATGTCGAGCTGAAGTAATGGCCACCAGGAAAGCCAATTTCCAACAAAAAAATTTTAATGTCGAGGACATTGGTTCAAAAGGGGGTTCCATCAGGGCTGTCAGAACCAGGTTTAGACTCCAGATCGGAGGAAACTTCTTTGTGGGAGGAAAGGTTTGAAACAACCCTTTAAGGAAGTGTTTAACTAGGCAGTCACTGAACAATGGAGTTGAATGTCTCTTCCGAGTAAATCTCGAGATGGCAGCCAGATGTACCTTTATGGATGAAACAGACAAACCGTTTTTAGCCAGGAGCAACAAGTATGGTAGGAGCTGTTCCGGTGTGATAGTCAGCGGGACCAAACCTGGTTGACCTGCGCACCATATGCAGAACCTTTTCCATTTGTATGAATATGAAGCGTTCGTGGAAGGTGCCCTTGCAGCTTGCAAAATGCGACGACAATCCGCTGGAATCGCAAACGCGCCAAACTCAGAGAAATCAGGAGCCAGGCCGTCAGACTGAGGCTGTCCGGGTCGTGATGCCAAACGACCCCTTTCTCCTGAGACAGAAGGTTGGGGATCTTCTGGAACCTCATTGGTTCTGCCGCTGAAAGGTGAAGCAGATCAGAGAAACACATTTGTCTGGCCCAATACGGGGCCACCAGGATCACCCGACATGGATATCTGTGGATCCATTGCAGAGTCCGACGGATGAGAGGAAATGGGGGGGGGGGAGGCATACAGAAACGTGTCCGTCCACGGGAAGGAGAAGGCGTCCCCTACCGAGTCTTGTTGTGGCCACCTGCTCGCGTATTGTGAGCATTTCTTGTCTCTCGTCGCAAAGAGATCGAGGGCCGGATGACCCCATTTCGTGAAGAAACACTGCAGTTGTTGGTCGTTCAGTTCCCATTCGTGTAGACCATCCATCTCCCTGCTGAGAGCGTCTGCTTGCACATTTTTTACTCCTGGTAAGTGGAACGCCAACAGATGTATGTCGTGTTGGAGGGCCCAATGCCAAATCTCCTGGAGCGAGTTCCTCCCTGCTTTCGTAGATAAAACATTGTTGTGTTGTCTGTCATGATTCTCACCACTGAGCCCTTTATCTGTGGTAGAAAGGATTTCAGGGCCCAACGCACCGCCCTCAACTCTAGCAGATTGATGTGAAGGGCAGATTCTTCCGATGACCAACAACCCTGAACCTGTAGGGACTCCAGATGAGCTCCCCGCCCAGTTAGAGAAGCATCCATCACCACTGTCCTCTGGAACACAGGTTCCAGCAGGGGCATTCCCTTCGTCAGATATATGGAAATTCTCCACCATTGAAGAGCCTGCACGAGCTGGCCGTTGATGGTCAACTTGTCCGACCAGCGCCCTTGACTATGTGCCCATCGATCCGCCAAGAATTCCTGAAGAGGCCTCATGAAGAGGCGACAATTGTCGATCAAGGGTATGCAGGACGACATGGTCCCCAGCAGGGACATATACCTTCCCACTGACACTCTGGTGTCGACCTTCCATTCCGATGCCTTTTGTTGCAGTTTGTGAATCCTTTCGACGGATGGCCTCACCAGCCCCGACTGTGTGTGGAACTCTGCCCCCAAAAAGACCAAGGTCCTTGATGGCTTTAATGAGGACTTGTCGAAGTTCACTGCGAAGCCCAAACGTTGTAGGAGGGACATGGTGGCATCTAGGCTTTCTTGTGCCCTTTCCGGAGACAATCCCCTCACTAGCCAGTCGTCCAAATAAGGGTACACATGGTGACCTTCCTTTCTTAACCAGGCTGCTATTGGAGCCAGACATTTGGTGAACGTCCTGGGAGACGATTTTAGTCAGAACTGGAGGACCTTGAACTGATTGTGGGTTCGTCCGACGACGAACCGCAGAAATCTTTTGTCTCGTCGACGCATTGGCATACGTAAGTATGCGTCCTGAAGGTCTAGCGACGTCAAATAATCTCCGGGTTGTATCGATCGGATCACCTCCTGGAGCGTAAGCATTTTGAATTTTAAATTCTTGAGCAGTTTGTTGAGTGCTCGTAGATCCAGAATGGGATGCCATTTTCCATTTGGTTTCTTGACGACAAAGTAACGGGAGTACACTCCCTGTCCTTTTTCTGCCACCGGGACCAGTTCTATAGCCCCTTTCTGCCGCATAAGCGCCACCTCCTGCAGTAGTATTTGAAGGTGGGGCTGAGCCGAGAACACCGGTGGAATGTGTGGTGGCTTGTCCTTGAACTGTAGAGTGGCTCAGATGAATCGTGTCCAAAACCCATTGGTCTGTTATGAGCTCCCACTCGTCGACGAGACACTCGGCTCCCCAGGACGTCCTGAAACATGTCTTTGTTGGTTCTTGGCTTGTTTATCTTTCGTCGACGAAGGGTAGGCACCCCGCCGTCTGGAGGTTTGGTAATCTCTGCCTCTACGAGAAGACTGGGCCGCACATCTGTAGGCTTGGGACGAGTAGGAGGGTCTGTTGAAACCTCGGTCTCTAGATGACCCAAACCGGGAGTTACCAGAAGCCCCTCTGACAGGACGAAAGGAACGAAAATTCCTACCACTCTGGAGGGCTCCGAGTGATCGCGCCGTGTCAATATCCTCTTTCATGCCCTTCAAGGCCTCATCAACTTTTTCACCGAACAGTTGTTCCCCTTCACACAGCATATCCAAGACTTTTTATTGCACCTCTGGTCTGAACGTAGTGCACTTGAGCCAGGCTTGTCTTTGTAGTACTACGCCATTATTGATTTGCTTAAATCTGGACTCGGCTAGGTTGGAGGCCTCTTCTTCCCGTACTAGCAACATGGCGAACTTTCTATGTTCTTCGGGCAAATGTTCCAAGATAGGAGCCAGCCGGTGCCACATTTCCCTGTCATACCTAGACAATCGCCAAGGAGTTGGCCGCTTTAACTGTAGTCGCGCCGACCGACAGCACCTTCTTGCCAAAAGCGTCTTGCCTCCTGGCTTCGTTGTCCGGCGAGGTCGTGCGTTTATGTTGAGACCTGGCCTTTCTAGCCGCCGCCGCAGATACCACCGATTCCGGCGAAGGTTGAGACATCAAGCACTTGGGAGTCGATTCCGGAGCCTTGAATTTCTTCTCCAAACGACCTTTTACTGCCGGTTCCGAGAAAGGATGACGCATGGTCTTCAGGCCCTCTTGCCAGATATGGTCTAAAATAGGGATGGCGAATCTGGATTTCCTTCTCTTGCCCATATGATCAAAAAGAAAACAATCCTTTTTCTCTTCTTCAGGGACTAGATCAAACTCAGCACACGCCTTAATCATGGCATGGAACGCCCCCCACGTCGTCAGGTGGGGATGGCTGCGCCGGACTTCTCGGAGCTTCCATTTCCGCTTCAGAGTCTCATGTTGGGTCCCTTGAGGGAGATAGTGAGATGTCTGAACCCGACCCTTCGTAGTCTGAATCAGAGTCCGGTAGTTCTCCCTCTTCTTGTGGGCGAGGGCGATCTTCCACAACTTGGGAAGCGGCAGTAATCCTGGTCGTCGAGCGAGGAGCCGGGCCCGGCTCGTCGACGAGTGGCGTAGACTGTAGCAGTGCCAGGGCACTGGGCCGAGGTATCTGTGTGTCCAAACGCTCTAACAGCTTCTGTAGCGTATTTAGCACCTCCAAGGACAGAATTGCCTGGGGGTTTAGCAATGACGAGGCCATAGGGATGGTACCCCCACTCAAGAGCGTCACCGCACTGGTTGGTTGCAACCCCAGATCGGTTGGGTGCGCAACCGGGCCACGTTCCTAGTCAGCCGATGAGATGGAAAAAGCCGCCTCTGGTTGCAGCAGGGCCTCAGGCGGAACGGGGTCGAAAACCTCCGGTTGCCATCACATAGACGGAACCACCGTCGACGACGATATGTTTCCTACAGCCGCAGTCTGAACCGCCGATGACGCAGGCGTCAACGAGCGGGCCGTCGACGAAGCAAATGGCGCAGGGCCTTGAGGTGTTCCCGCCGCTTTCGGGGCCGACTTGCTGGACGAGGCCTCTCGACTCAAGGTAGACTTATGACGGTCTCCTGAGGAGGATTTAGATGGTTCTTTTCTCTCCTTTTTAGACGAGGAGGAAGATGACGACTCCTTGTGTGAAGAGGTGGCCTTCGAATGTTTCTCCGAATGCTTCTCCGAGGGGCATTTTTCAGCAGAACGCGCCTTCTTCATCGGGGGTTCTGACTTACTTCTCGAGGCCATGGAGCCCACCTCCGATGCCGGGTATGCACCCGCCCCGTCATTGAGCCAATCGACAAGGCGTCTATTTCGGTCTTTGAGGGTCTTCTGGGAGAAGCCCTGACAGATTTCACATGTGTCCGCTGTGTGGTGAGGATGAAGACAGTAAATGCAGCCCATATGACCATCCCCTTCGTACACCTTCTTAAGACCGCATGTAGCACACGGATGAAACAACGCCTTTCCAGACATTTTTTCGAGAAGAAAAAACAGTCGCAGAAGTAGAAAGTACAACCTAACCAAATAGATACGCGAGGTAATCCCACTACTTTGGAAGACGGTTGAAATCTGAGGGAGCCGCGGGGGCGGGGCTATATATACCCCTACGTCCTAGTAGCGCCGGCATGCGCGGCCCAAAACGACGTAGATAGGACACAAAAGTGTCGAAATTTTTCCTATGGAAAATGTCTATATAACTTACCGAGGATTCCCAGCCTGACGGGGAATATTCTAAGCATGTGAATCCATGAAAGATCCAATGCTGGAGAATTGAAATATCGCTAACATCTGCTCCTTAAAGGAAACCCATTCCTCCGGAGTCGAGGTCTTTGTCGGTCATGCCACTTTCCTCGAGGCACCATCCCCCCGAGGAGGACGGGGAAGGCGACCAGTGACGCCGCTTCCTAGATTGCCGGGACGAGGAAGAAGAATGGCGTGAACCACTCCAGAACCAAAATCCCTGGGCCGATTCGGACAGTTACCCCCTCTAGTCATCGGTGGAAACCTTGGACAATTTAGATTTTTGGGACTTACTAGGCTTAGAGCCCCTACCTACCTGGAGCTTCCCCTTCCGCAAAGCCTTGGCAGTCAGCGAATGGCACTTCGAACAGTCAGTGTTGTGCGACTCGCCCAGGCACCACAAACAAATGCGATGCAGGTCGGTGATTGACATTTTCGACTTGCAGTCCTGGCAGGTCTCGAAGGCAGACCACGGAGTCGGAGAGGTCGAAGAACAAGACATCTCAACGATTGCACACGAGGCGCGCCGAGTTTCACGAAGCAACACGTTCGGGGCCAAAAACGGAACTGAGGATACGGGCGCTGTGTGTCCTATTTATAACATCCGGTGACGTCGCCCTCGACGGAGGCCTTCGAGGGTGATCAACCCAAAGTCATCGACTCAGGGAGCCAGCTGCTGAAGTTTCCCAAGTGCACAGCTGTGGATATTACATGTTAAAGATGTGGAATACGTTGGAGGACACAATCCATTCGAATTTGAGATTTTGAATGAAACTTGTCTGAAAGTATGTTTTTATTAGCATCCATCAGTCTGATAATTTATGGTTACAATAAATGGCTTACAGGTGCATCATTAGTTTATTTATGGGTGGCCAGTAAATGTTGGTAATATTTGTTTTAAGTTAAGGTTTCTCGGTTACAACTGACAATACCCATTTTAAGTCTCTTGTACTTTGCATTTGGAGTAGGAGGTATAATTGTATGTGTAGTAGGTAAGTATTTAACAGCACAACTACCAATTACTAAGATTTTATACTTTTTTTAATGTAAGGAATTGATGGTGCTTATGATTTGTTTTGTTCAAGTCTTCAGAAGGGCACTGGAAAGCACCAAACGGGCCAGATGTTTGCTGGTCATAAAAAAAAAATCTGAATTTTGTTGACCAAGTCACCCACGATACATGCTTGTTCTTTCCCATTTTTGAAATATTGATTTGAAAAGTACATACATATTTAAACTTTTTTATTAATGGTATTGTTAGGTTCACATTAATTGGGGGAACATCCAGGTGTGCTATTTGGGTATTTCATAATGGTGTTTGACAAACTCAGCAATGTCACTCATAATTAGGGCTCACCACCTCAGACACTCAAACTGGGTAAACAGGCAGATTGTGTTTAAAGAATAAATGTTCATTTCAAGCAGAGAATCAAACAGCTGGTGAACAACCGCTTTGGTACCATCTCATCATTCTCCTCTAACAAACTATCATGAATACACAATCACCTGGACCACAGACTACACCGGACTATGAAAACACTCCCATCAGTCCACTGTGCTCTCTAGCAACTTAACCCCAAGAATTGAGCAGATTCACCCAAAGACCCATGTCCACCCACCAGTCCTATACAAAATAATCCTGCTTTGAACAGAATTCACCGAACTCTACGTGACTCTAATCAATAGCTTGATCAAGGAAAAAAACAGATAACTTTGTACTGAAACAGCTTGCATTAAATAACTTTGGAAAAACACAGCTAAATCCATTGACTCTGCAAACTATCAGCCAATCTTCCTTAGTCAACTAAGCTCCATGAAAAACATACCTACTGTCAGCTTCTTGTCCACAGAGTAACATCCTACATCAGTCGGAGCTAGCATTCAGGTCAATGAGTGGTAACGAAATTAAAGTTAGTCACTGTAGTGACTAAAGTACTCAATCCATAGTCCCCTTTCCTCCATCCTTGTGGGTGTCCGCCAATATGGGGACGGTACCGGAACCTTGGCAGAGAAAAATTGAGCTTTCCCTATACATTTAGTGCTGCCCCGGCAATGAGAACACCCCACCGAGGCCCACCCCTCCAGCGCCTCACCTTAGTCCCTTTGAACACATCAGACGCTTACATTCCTGGCTACTCTTAGTACATATTAGCCCTTGGCATACTAGTGCGGGAAGGTGGGTGGGACATGGGGAGAAAAGGGGACTAGGAGTACTCTAGTCACTACGGTGAGTAACCTTAATTACCCATACGTTCCGTACCCTTACCTCCATCCTTGTGGGTGAGCCCACCAAACAAGGACATAGGGTGGAGCTAAGATAACCTGCCTCATATCTAGGACGGAGCAAAAAAGTTCTTCAGAACTGTCTGACCCCAAACTCTGCATCGTGCCTGGAGATGGTGTCCAGCAAGAATTGCTTACAGAAAGCCGCCAGAGAGGCCCAAGTAGCTGCCTTGCGATGTTATCCGATGAGACAAGTCTCTGAAATGCGACTGCCGTGGCCTTGCTCTGACCGCATGGGTATGAATCTCCCCAGGAACAGGTTTGTCCATGGCCGTGTACGCCTCCAAGATGGCCTAAACCTTTCTGAAGGATTTAATCAAAGAGAGATAAAACCTGAGGACCCTCTATGGTCCAAGGAATGCAGGGCCCTCTGCCTCAGACTGCGGGTTCGGGAAGAACAGCGGCAGGCGGATCTCCTGATTCAGATGAAATGGAGAGACCACCTTGGGCAAGAGGTTTGGGTGAGTGTGCAAGATGACCTTGTCGTGAAACATGGTGAAGTACTTGCACAAGGACAACGCCTGCAGCTCACTAACCCTGCACGCAGAGGTGCAAGGCACCAGTAAAACTGTCTTTAGTGTCACCAAGCGGATGTCCACAGAGGCCAAAGGTCCAAAGGGCCTGCGCTGCAAAGCTGCGAGAACCCCATGGTGGTCCCAGACCAGGTGAGGCCTATGCACTGGTGGAAAAAGCTTAGACAAGCCCCCTTAAGGTGGGCCTTAAACACTGGATTGGCCACTGAAAACACATGCCCAAGGGAATTCTTTTAAGCCCCAATGGCCACCAGATAAGTGCGACATGTATCCACCTGAACTCCAGAACGAGCCAGATGTGCTGAAAATCCAGTACGTCATCCAGGTCAGGTGACAGGGTCCAGACCCTTTTCACAGGCCCAACGGCAGAACCTAGTCTATTTGCTCTTATATTGGGACCGAGTCGCGGGCCTCCTGGCCTGCTGAATGATGTCCCAGTTGACTTACGAAAATTGAGCATGCTGAAGTCTCAGCTTGCCAGGAAATAAGCTGGCCAGTTTCAGCTTGGACGGATCCCGATGTTCCATCACCCTGCTGGAGATCAAAAGGTGGACAGGACCCTGGGGGCACAACTGTAGCAGATCTGAAAACCAAGTTCTCGAAGGCCAGTGGGGAGTGGGGGGCAATCAGAATGAGGCTGCAACTCACCGAAGCCCGAAACTTGCAGAGAGTCCGTTGGAGAAAAGGGGTGGGTGGGAACACACCACCTGCGGCCGTGCCAACAGATCTGGAAGGCATCTCCCAGAAAACCCCCCCCCCATGAAGCAAAGTGGAGGCACTTTGCATTCAGAGGGAATGCGAACATCCTGGTCGCCGAACCTCCAATGCTGGAACAGTGACAACAAGGAGTCAGTGTGCACCTCCCACTCGTAGGTGTTGAAACCCATACGGCTCAGCTGGTCTGCTTCTGCGTTGCTGACCCCTGGGAGGTGGACTGCTGAATTCCAAACTCAGTGAAGGCCCATTCCCAGATCGATACCGCCTACATGCACAGGAGGGGCGGGGGGAAGGTAATGTGTGCCACCCTGCTTGTTCAGGTAAAACATTGTAGTAGAATGGACAGACTTGTCCCCGATGAGGGGCAAACACGCCTCTACGGCCCCAGGCCCACTGCCCTGAGCTCGAGCAGCTTGATCTGCAGGAAGGTTTAATTCCTGGACCATACTCCATGAATTGCATAGCCCTCCAGAGTAGTCCCATTGTCCGTCACCACCAGGGTAGGCTCTGGTCGGGTGAAGGGGGCTCCCACTGAAACATTGCCAGCCACCAGAGAAGATCGGGCAGTAGGAGCAGTGTTATTGGGATCCTGTCTTACGGAGACAGTCTCCTGAATCTCAACTGGCCGCCAGGTGGAGCAGGAGGCGCCTCATCGGCGAGTATGCCGTACAACAAGTATGAAGGAGCCCATCAGGCCCACAATCGGCTGGAACCACCATGCAGAGGGTAGTCGTGTTGGCCAGAAAGTGCCCCACTGACTTGGAGGGACTGAAGCCTCCAGGGTGAAGGAAAAACCTGATATTCATTCTTTACATTACGCAACATCCGTCCGAATTCGAATCACCTTGGACGGACTTCTTTCAGAAACAATTCCCACGTTTCGGGGATTAAAGCAAGGATGTTCGCTAGCCTCTGCAGTTTTCAATTATTACATACATGATGTCAAAGTTCCTCTGTCAAAGGTAATTTCAGACTCCCCTAAATTGAACAATCAGATCCAATCGCTCATGTATGCCGACGACTTGGTCTTAATTTCTAGGACCCAGGTTGGGCTACAGCGTTTACGTGATGCGTTTCAGGAATACGTACATCTAAATGAACTATCAATTAACCCAAAAAACACTCAAATTGTACAATATTCACCTAGACATAAGGGGCCTCTGACATTTGTCTGGACCATTGGCTCTACACCGATCGGGGTGTGTACCAATTTATTGCTATTTGGGAATGATTTTTGAAGGGAAGTTGATAGCACAGTGCCAGCTGGAGCGGGTGGAGACTAAGCTAATCTCAGCCATACCTCAAGCCTGCAACATTATGTATAAATATGGTACATTTTTGATCTTGCCTGCGTGGCATTTTTGGACCATGAAAATTGTCCCAATACTGCTATATGGTCTGGAATCTATGCCAACTGAGACCCCTTTTAAATTCAATCAGTGGGAAGCTAAATTCTGGCGCTCAGTGCTCCATCTGCCCCAATGCATACCGATTGCATGGATGAGATGAGCTGGGGTTGCTTTCACTCCAGGCACATTACAGCTGGCGTCTGTTCTTTATTTAGGAAATTTTTGTTGTCTACAAAGCAAAATGTGCTGTTAAAAATCCTCACAGTACCTGTTTGCAGCCAAACACGCGTTCATAAACAATTGGTTGCACAAAGTCTAATATATCCTAGTTAAAGCTGATAGAACTATTGAACTGTTGTCCAATCCTGACAAAGCAAAACTAAAGATACAGAAAACTGATTGGATCAACACCTGCGACCACTGTCTAACTTTTCGTAATGGTGACACTGTGCTTTCCACCGAAAAGGGTGGGCATTTTGCCACCATACCAGATGAACAAGTTACTTCTTACCTTGTAACGTTCTTTCGACGGGTTGTTCCTCCGACGAATTCCACATCTTAGATATCTCCTTCCAGCTCTGCTGGCCTCGGAAATTTTTTTCTCTAGGGGGCGCTGCGCATCGACGTCCTCGGAGTCGATGTCCCTCGACAGCCGCCGTGTCGACGTCATCCTGCCTATAAAGGCCGCGCGCAGCGTCCGTTGCTCAGTTCCGTTTTGTAGCCCACAATAATACTTTCTGGACTAGACTAATCACCCTGAAGGAGCGTAAGCTGCAACAACACGGGAAGTAGAACTGCGGGGATGGATGAGAGGGCCGATGAGGAATACGTCGGAGGAACATCCCGTCGAAAGAACGTTACAAGGTAAGAAGTAACTTGTTCTTCGAAGGGATTGTGTCCTCCGACGTATTCCTCATCTTAGATAGGCTCCCATAGCAGTATTCCATTATTGGAGGAGGGAGTACTGACTTCACGCTGTCTTCTATTGATGAATAGAATGCAGTACAGCCCTTCCAAACCTAGTCTCTTGACTGGAGGAGGAATCCAAATTGTAAAAACGTGTAAAGGTATGGACAGACGACCATGTAGCGGCCGCACAGATGTCTTTAACCGGCACGCCTCTTTCGAGGGCCGATGAAGCTGCAATACCTCTGGTCGAATGAGCCCTAAGGTTTTGAGGGGGCTCTTTCCCTGCCAGTTTATAACATTCCAGAATGGCTAGAATGATCCATCTGGAAATGGTCTGCTTAGTTATTGGTAATCCCAGCTTTTGACCTGCGTAACCTACAAACAGCTGGTCTGCCTGTCTTATCCTGGCTAGTCTACTGATGTAAAAACTTAAAGCCCTTCTAGGGTCTAGCCTGTGTAACCTCTCTTCCTCTTTCCCCGGATGAGGAGGAGGATAGAAAGATGGAAGGGTAATCTTCTGAGTGATATGGAATTCAGAAACCACCTTTGGGAGGAAATTAGGCTTCACTTGCAGGACAACTTTGTCTTTGTGAAATATTGTGTGAGGGGGTTTACAAGAAAGAGCGTGTAATTCGCTCACCCTTCTAGCAGATGTAAGTGCTATTAATAAAACAGTTTTAAGGATACGGAATCTTAACGAACAAGAATGGAGTGGTTCGAAAGGTGTGCCCATCAGGAAAGTTAGTACTAAGTTTAAATCCCATAGGGGAACTTGGAATGGTCTTGGGGGATAACCATTGGTTAACCCCTTTAGAAACTGTATTACCAAGGGTAATTTGAAATAGGATGGTTCTTCCGCGGTGCGCTTAAAGATGGATAGCGCTGCGAGATAGCCCTTAATGGTGCCAACTTGAAGGCCTGAATTCGCCAAATGTAGAAGGAAGGACAAAACCATTGGTGTACCACATGAAAAAGGGTCGATATTCTGTTCCCTACACCAGCTGCAAAATCTGTTCCAACGGCAGCGGTATAAAGACTTTGTTGCTGGCCTCCTTGCCGAAAGCAACACCTCCATATCATCATCAGGGAGGTCCCAATCCTTATACCTCAACCTTTCAGAAGCCAAGCGTGAAGGTTGAGGGTTTTGATGTCTGGATGGAGAACCTGACCTCCCTTCTGTGAGAGTAGGTTCTCTCTGAGTGGAAGTCGAATTGGAGGGCAGATGGACAAGTCTAGAAGGTCCGGGTACCACGTTCTCCTGGCCCAATCCGGGGCAATTAGGATCATGGTTCTCCGGAATCTTCTCAACCTCCTGATCATTTGAGGAATGACAGGGACCGGTGGGAACGCGTACAGAAGCGGAAACTCCCAGTCCACTATGAACGCGTCTCCCAGAGCTCCTCTCGGGGGAAATTCCCTTGAGCAGAACAGATCGCATTTCCTGTTGACGCTGGTGGCGAACAGATCCACCTGAGGGGTTCCCCAAAGGGCGAAGATCTCTTGAAGGACTTCCCTGAGCTAGTTCCCACTCGTGGGAGACTGTGCTCTGCCTGCTCAGAGCGTCCGCTGTCAAGTTCTTCTCTCCGGCTAGGTGAACTGCCGATAGAGAGATTCCTTCTTGGATTGCCCAAAACCAAAGCTGCATCGCCTCTCTGCACAGGAGTAGTGATCCTACGCCTCGCCTTTTGTTGAGGTAATGCATGGCCACTGTGTTGTCCGTCATTATCAGGACGTTTTTCCCTTGTACAGCTAGCAGGAACGCCTTCAGCGCAAGTCTGATGGCTCTCAGCTCTAACAGGTTGATATGTAGTCTGGACTCCGATGGAGACCAACGACCGCTGATGGTCAAGTCGTTGGCGTGGGCTCCCTACCCCGTGAGTGAGGCATCCGTGACTACTGTTATCTCCAGCCAGGGTTGCCAAAAATGTTCTCCTTTCAGAATGTTCTCCTGACAGGCCCACCACTGAAGGTCTCGAGCCACCCTGTCGGGAACCTGAAGAAGATCTGTCATTCTCCCTGGGAATGGTGACCACTGAGTCCTCAGTGCCCACTGGAGGGATCTCATTCTCAGGCGAGCCTCTGGCACTAGGAAAATGCAGGATGCCATGAGGCCTAGCAACCTCATAAAGTCGAAGGCTGGGAGACGTTGGGCATTTTGAAACTTGGTAACCATCTGTAGAATATCTTGAGCCCTCACCTCTGGTGGCGAGGCTTTTCCCAGGGAAGTGTCCAGGATCGCTCCTATGAACTGGAGTCTCTGCGATGGTATAATTTGTGACTTCTTTAAATTGAGGGAGAAGCCCAGTCTGTGAAGGGAGTGGCACACGTGATTTAGTTGGATCTGAGCTTGTTCCGAAGAGACAGCCCTGATCAACCAATCGTCCAGGTAGGGGTAGACATGAATCCCTTCCCTCCTTAGACTTGCCGCCACTACCGACATTAACTTGGTGAAGACCCTCGGGGCGGAGGTCAGCCCAAATGGCAGCACTCGAAATTGATAGTGAGAGTTGCCAATTGCGAACCTCAGGTATTTCCTGTGTTTGAGATGGATAGGCACATGGAAATAAGCGTCCTGAAGGTCCAGAGATACCAACCAGTCCGGGAACTGAAGGGCCTGGAGGATCTGAGAAAGAGTGACCATCTTGAATTTGTCTTTTCTGAGGAATTTGTTCAATTCTCGCAAGTCCAAGATGGGTCTCAGTCCTCCGTCTTTCTTTGGAATGAGAAAGTAAGGGGAGTACCAGCCCTTGTTCTTCTCCGCTACAGGTACCGGTTCTATGGCACCTTTCTCTAGCAGGTCCAAAATTTCCTGCAAGAGGAGCGGATCTGGAGCTTTCTGAGAGCTGATCCCCGGTGGAGGACTCCGAGGTATGCGTAGGAGAGGCAGGCAGTAACCTTGGGCAACTGTTTCCAATGCCCAAGCATCTGACGTGATAACCTGCCATTCTGCCAGATGTTGAGTCAACCTGCCTCCTACAGGTGTCCTGTGAGGGAAGTCCTCAGAGTGGTTTTGAGGCGGCTGATGCAGATGCCGATGGTAAAGAGGCACCTGCTGTTGCTGCGGCCTTTGAATATCTACCCCGTCCACCTCGGGTAGTTCTTCTTTGTCCCCTTTGAGCCGGTCGTCCTCTACCTCTTCCGAATGCGGAGTAGAAGCGAAAGGACTTGCCTCTCGCAGAGGTTCCTGTGGGACGAAAAGGTGTCTGACGGATTGCAGCGCCTAGGGATTTTGCTGCTGCTTTTGAAGTTTGCAGTTTTTCTAAACTGTCATCCGCCTTTTTCCCGAACAAAGAAGAGCCGTCGAATGGCATGTTCAAGAGCCTGGCTTGCACATCTGGGGCAAAACCAGACTTTCTCAACCAAGCGAATCTTCTGGTTGTTGTACTTGCCGCCATTGCTCTGCTGATACTGTCAGCCGAATCAATGCCCGTCTGGAGGGATTCGCACATAGCGTCTTTACCGTCCTGTATGATATTCAGGAACGCCTCCCTTTCTTCTCCCTCCGGGATGCAGTCAGCCGCTGTAGAAGCACACTCCCAGTGTATGGCCGAATCTAGCAAGGGTGCAAGTAGCATTCACAGATTTTAACGCCATGCTACATGCCGAAAAAACTTTCTTTGCCATAGCATCATATTTTTTATCGTCCCTGTCCTGTGGGACGGTAGGATAAGCCGTCTTGACATCGGTAGAAGATGCTGCCTGTACCACCAGACTTTCTGGGGATGGGTGTTTTGACAAAAACTCCGGGTCTGTAGAGGATACCCTGTATTTTGTAGACAGTTTTTTATTTACTGCCGGGACGACATCTGGGGTTTCCCAGTTCGTCATAATCTTCCTCTGAAGAGCTTTATGGAAAGGCACCACAGGGTCCTCCTGTGGGCCTTTATCAAGAAGATCCATGAGGTCATCTTGTTGGAAAGATTGTGAAGGTGCAGACCACCCCATAAACTCTGTGATCCTGGCCATTAAGGCTCTATAGGGGGTTTCTAGCAAACTCCACCTCAGGGGAAGTTTCTAACCCACTTGCCTCATGTAAGGAATCACGAAGATCCTTTAACCTGCGTTCTTCAGAGGAAAATTCCTCTCTAATTGGGGTTAAAGGTCCCTGCAACTCAAATGTGTCTTCCTGTTCAGACAATGCACCCTCTTCCAAAATTGAGGACATAGTTCTCAATTGTTCTGAACTCATAAAGGGTGTAAATCCCATTTTCAAGGCAGAGGGTGCCGAACTTGTCATTATCGGCCTCGAAAACGTCAATGTCATCTACGCCGAAGTCTTCGAGCGTGGCGTCGAAAACAAAGGCGGAGGCCTCGATGACCTTGACAGAATTGGGATTCTACTCGACAATCTCGAAGCCATCGTCATCGAGGACCTGGGGATAGTCACTGGGTGTGTTGTGACCGTGACTTTTCTTGGCGTCTACGCCGGTGTCGAAGCTGGCGTCGAGTCGACAGACCTGTGTGTCGAAGGCACCTTCGAGGAAGGTTTGGAGGTCATAGTCCTACTCGAGGGTTCGAGACGCGCTCGAGAGGTTTCCTTCGCCGGGTACTGCGACTCGCGGCATTTTTGACCTTCGGGTCTTTCGACCAGAGCATCGCTCTCGGCAGTCTTCGAGGGGGTCGAGGCCGCTTTCTCGAAGACGCTCATCATATTTTTGCGGAATTCCTCCCATTCAGCCCGGGAACTATGTTTCGTGGGGCAAGGGATTCTTTTTGGCGAAACAGAGGAAGAGGAAGAGGAAGACAGAGAAGGGGATCTTCGACGTCTCCTCTTCGAGTGCTTCGATCTCGAGGAGTGATGGGACCCACTCCGAGACCTGGAGCGCGAATGGTGACGAGGAGACGAATGTCTCGACTTCGTCGACGAAGAAGAAGCTTTAAAAGTCTTACCTTTCTCCAGCTTCCCCCTATGCTCCTTCAGGGCCTTAGCTGTCATGGACATACAGTCCTCGCACTCCGAACAATGGTGTTCAGCTCCCAAACACCACAGACAAGCTCTGTGAGGGTCAGTCAGTGACATCTTTTTTCCACAATCTCGGCATTTTTTGAAGCCGGATCGAGGAGTTGTCTGTTCCGACGAGGAAGCCATCGAGTACGGATCGAATAACTCGAGGTAAATAGGTTTAATCTGACAAGAACTGAGCAACGGTATTCTGAGGCACTGAGTAAGCGCGGAAAAACGGAACTGAGCAACGGACGCTGCGCGCGGCCTTTATAGGCAGGATGTCGTCGACGTCGATACGGCGGCTGTCGAGGGACATCGACTCGGAGGACGTCGACGCGCAGCGCCCTCTAGAGAAAACATTTTCCGAGGCCAGCAGAGCTGGAAGGAGATATCTAAGATGAGGAATACGTTGGAGGACACAATCCCTTCGAAACAATGTCCCTCACTTAAATACCGCAATGGCATACTTCGACTCCGCTTTAATTTGTGTGTCAAAACTGATATAAAAGCAAGGTGCCGGTTTGTGAGTGCAGATCAAAATGTATGTCGTTTTTGCAATAATGACACTATTCCCGAGACACTCATTCATCTTATCACAGAGTGTCCAATGTTAAGATCTAAAAGAGAAATTGCTTTTACAAGACATTGTGAATATTTGGGGAATATATCTCAAACTGAATGTTGGGCGGTACTGTTGCGGTGCAACAACATGTCAATTCAAATTGCAGCTGTTATTTTACAAAGCCTAAATCTGGAAGAAAATGTGGAATTAACATAACTGTCAATGGCAGGATGTAAGAAACATATCTGGCAATAACTTAACTGATTACTTTATCATACTTACTTTGTATAACACCACATGTATTTGAGGTCTCTCCTTTCTTATTAATTTTATTGCACTGTAGTGATGATGAGAGTGATGATGAGTTGATTGTTTTTGATAATTGAACCTTTTGTAATGAATTAATGTAATCAATTTTAAGAAATGTTTTATGAACTATTTGTTTTATGATATGTTTTGCTATAGTATTTTGAAAGGTTGATTAAATTCAACCAAATCAAATAAAAATAAAATTTAAAAAAAGAAGGAAAAACCTGCTAAACTGTAGTGTTCCAACGCACCCTTACGAATATCAGTTCTGTGACTTCATCTGGTTGAGGGAGAAACCCAGCTGATGAAATCTGCAAAACCTCTGGCAGGAGTGTACCACCCCTTCGGGCAACCCTGCACTCACCAGCCAGTCATCCAAAGAAGGTTTCAGATGATGACCCTCCAATCAGCAAAGACCTGCCATGGCGTTCAACTTCGTGAAGACACGAGGAGCCGAGTTCAGGCCGAAAGGCAGCACCCTGTACTGAAAGTGGTACGACAATGGTGAACCGCAGAAACCTCTGATGCGGTTGGTAGATGGGAACAGGCAGGTAATCATAACTTGAGGTCCAGGCAACACATCCAGTCCCCTGCACACAGACTCAGCTATGTGCACGGGAGTAATCGTCTGTAAGCGTTCCAGTCATATAGATAGATTTAGAAATGAAAGGTCCAGGACAACCCTCAGGCCAGCCTGGTTATTCTTGGGTACCACAGAAATCCAGGAATAGTACCCGGAGCCTCTGTCTACAAGAGGAACCGGTTCTATCGCCTGCCTCTCCAAGAGCAAAAGGACCTTACGTAAAAGAGCAGGGGACCCGGTCAGACAAAGAGGAGGAGAGGATGGTAGAGGACTAGGAAGACTGAAGCCCATGGAGCTACAGATATGATCCACGGGTTCCTGAAAAGACGCTTCCAGGAGTCCATTAGCAGAGACAAATGGCCCCCAACAGGTGAGCTGTGTTCCCAGACCTTGATGTCATGGCGTCGGAGGTGGGGCGGAGGGGCAACGGGGAGGGGGCAACGGGGAGGAAGTGGAAAAGCCTGCATGACGTCCTCTGCTGCTTCCTCCTGTCGTCACTGGTTGACCAGTCAGGCCACCGGGTACCCTTGATGCTGGAGAAAGCGCAGGGCTTGAACTCGGTCCTGCCCTGGGACCAAGGGAAGGATTTCTGACCTGGTTTTGTCAGGATGGCCAAGGACTTGGTGGTTTGAGTAGAGGTTCTTCTTTGACCACGCTGTCCTTCTCATCTCGACCCCAAGGCACAGCCCTCTACTGGCTGTGTCGATGTGGGCGACCGAAGAGTCCATGAGGTCCTGCGCAATGGCCCGGGCATTCGCCAGACCGGCCTTGAAAAGATGCTTGGTTGTCTGAAAAGAGGTCGGGCAGAAAATCCACAAGCTCACGCCACAGCTTCGGGTTCGCTGCGGCCAAGAGAGTGCATTGGTCTGCCGCAGATGCATGCCCGAGAAGGAATAACAGAGCTTTCCCAAAGACTCGAGGACTTTGTCCTCCTTGGAGAGGAAACTGGAGGTGGCTCCCATGGAGGAAGACAAAGATAATGGTTTAGAATACAAGCAGGCCGCAGCCACCCCTGAAAAATGTGGGTGTGAGGCGGGGAGGATTGGCTCCCGGTCCATCAGCCAAAACCTGCTGTCCAACTTCTTGTTCATCTGGGCATTGGCTCTGGGCTTCTCCCAGACCTTTTACGCAACCGTTCTGGAGAGGGGTGCCAGACCAGATCGTGGTGCGCTGCCCCAAGACCTCTGCTAGCACTACCGACTCCTGTGGGGCGTCTCCTGGGCAGAGAGACCTCAGCCAGGCCCTAAAGGCGGTCATGAAAAGCCTTAATGGATGACGAGGGTTCACTGTCCTGAGAGTTATCATCGCTCCTCCCACACCCCTTTTCACATACAGAGGAATCCGGGCACTGGGACACAGGTGCCAGCGATGTCCTCCCCCTAGGTCCGGAGCCGCAGACAGATCCAACGGCTGTTGAGGGCGAGGCATTGGTGGTACAGGAGGTGGGGTGAGGGGTCAGAAGAACCGGTAGGGCCTGGACAGGGGGCGAAACAGGCACTTGGAACTGGCAGCGCTGGAGGAAAGGGAGGAGTTCCCAGAGGGTACTGAGTGGCACCACCTGCAGGATGACCTTCACGTCTTTCAGGTGCCCCTTCATCTGAGGGGAAAGCATGAGGAGGAGGAAGTGCTCGAAGAAGCGGTCCTCGCAAACCGCCAGGTCTTTAAGGGCCCAGCCCTCCTCTGCTCCTGGTCAAAGCGCAGAGGTGCCTGGTACATGTAGCCATAAGGCTGTGATGGGTAGATGTATCCCCGAGTAGATCAGAAGCATGCACCATAGGATACGCTGCGCTTCCAGAGGGAAGGGGGCTGGGATCATCTTGCAAAGCCCATTCGATGGGTGAAAGCACTGGCAGGCCCTCAGCCGGATCGAAGATGGAAGCCAGTCGGGCAGGCTCCGCCACGTGCTTTTCTGTCATTTTGAATCATTGTGCCATGCCCTGGGCGGGAGGGCGCGCAGGCACTGAGCCAAGAGAGGCCTTCGACATGGGAGGATACATCTCGGGTCTTGCACCCTAAGCAGAGGCGTCTCCCACAGAGATACCACTGGTAGGCGCCGAGTCCTCACCCGGACGGCCGGTAGTTGTAGCGCCCTTACTCACTGCCTCGAAGTGAGCTCCGGTAGGCTAGACTCCCTCTGCATCTGTGGCGGTAGCTGTGCTGGATCCTGCAGAGGACAGACTGAGTTGGCACTCGACGAACCCTTACCCCCTACCCCCCTGGGCTAGAAGAGGACAAACTTGATCGCCCTACCAAGGATAGCCTGGTAGGGGGCCTGAGTGCCTAAGCTTGGAAGTCAGTAGACTTGGAGGCCTCGGGCCTGCCAGACTTTAATTTGAGGAACCCCAATCCGTGGGAACGCCGGTAAAGGAGTCGCCACACTGTGGATCCGTGCTGAACAGAGGGCCTACCTTTTCTTGATGAAAGGTCCTGCAGACAAAGTCCTTAAGGTGGGTAGGAGGAGAAATATGGAAGATCTCCCTCCACTGCAACAACTGATTCGTCAACGCCCTGTGACCGAGAGCGCTGCAAGCCGAACATGCGTCCCCATCGGTGGTCGGGCCCCAAACAGTAAAGACAGTGCATGGAGGTCCGAGGTCGGGAACGAGCAGTGGCATGAGGCACACCTCGGGATGCCTCCTGCGGCCGACAGATAAGGCACCGAAGAAAAGTTAAAGATTGAAAAAACAAAACAGGGAGCCAGCAGAAAGCTCAAAAAAGCCTCTGCGCTGGCTGCCAGGTCTGACACAGCCTGTGCAGAAAAAGAGACTGAGGTGAAGCGCCGAAGGGCAGGACCTCCGCAGGTCGCCCCTGCGCTACACTAACTTTTAAAGGGATAGCTCAATTTTTCACTGCCAAATGTACCAGTACTGTCCCCATGCTGGGGGGACGCCCACGAGGATGGAGGAAAGGGGACAAGAAATATGGATACCTACCTTACGGCTATCTGGGACAGCCTTAAAACAGGCTCAGATAGACCCTAAAACCCTCATCCTGCTGCCTTCAACAGACAAAATGATCAGCCAATAAATGCTCATCAAGAGACTAGCTAAGCAGGACGGGAGCATGTAGCTTTAAGATGTAGTACTTCATTTTTCTCAAGCAAAATGCAAACAACCCTCTTTGCTCCTTTCAAATCAACTTATTGAACATCTCATGCAAGATTCCACTTGGATCCAGCGTCTCTCCCCTCTAGAACCATTTACACGGCTCCCCTACTTGACATTCAACAAACTAGGAATTAACTGCCACAACCAAGCAAGACGACAAAGAAATATCATACAAATTTAAAACTGAATCGAAACAAGCATATATGGCCCAAACTTAATCTCAATTGACCTCTTAGGGGACCAGGAACAGACAAAGTCATCACAGACAACACAATAATGTACCCAACCAAGACACTGTGCACCCCTACCATATCCACTGGTCACAAGAGATTAGAACCTACCCTCAGCCCAAAAAGATAGCAAGAAAAAAAAAAGAAAAAACAGGGTTATGGGCAATTACCTTTTTCTAAAACCAAAAATAAGAGCACTGGTCAGGAACTTTTTCTCTGTTCCATGTCATGCCTTACACTTTCCCACACAGGTCGCCATGGTACCATTTCAGATTACACCATGTCAAGAGCCACAGCAGACTTCCTCAATTACCTCCTGAACAGTCTTCATAGAGCAAATAACGCTAATGAAAGAGTACCAAAACTCAAAACATACAAACGCATCACCTCAAGCTCTTCAGACCCTGCACTGGCTTTCTGTGAGCCACAGGCTTCAATAAAAAATATTCTGCATCGCCCATGGCAGTGGCTGAAAAGTAATCATGAGCCCTTATCTTCTACACAAGACACTATGATTCAGCTAGCATTAATTAGTGATGGATCACTGACATAAAAGGAACACAAGGAGGGAATCCCTCAACGTGTAGACCATGAGACTCCCAAAGACCATACCTAGACAACATTGCATTCAGGAGGAAAATTTAACCATTTAAAACTACTGAAATCCTGGTTCTTCTCCAAACCGTAATAAACATTGCATCACGAGTGCCACCTCACCTGTTGAAGTCAAAATAATGCACAGATACAATCAAAGAATGTGGTGAAATTAACAAATCCTGCATTCAGTGGATAAACTGAAGCCCAGGTGTTGAACCCATGTATGTGATTTACCTCCAAATGAGAAGAACCTCCCATAATAAATTAGAATGTACACTTTTTGATATAGGTGATTTGATGGTCAATGCACAACACTTTGTAACTAAGAGGACAAATCTTCAACTGGGCGGTCAAACTAGATATCCTGCTAGTTTTCCCAATGAAATCATGAACTGCAGATACCCGTAAACAAGAACGAATAAGCATGAAAGCCCCTGGAACGCTCATAAAAAAAAAGGGCCAACAAGATACCATTGTACACTTGGAATAATAACCCAACTCTTCCATCCCACAAACAGTTCAGTCATCGATAGTCTAAGGCCCAAACTGGTTCTCACCTTTAACAAAATGCCAGACACTCATACCAATAAGATGACAATATATATTACCTTCATTTCTCCCTCTTCTACCACCAGTTGCCAGTTGGCGTCACCACCCACATCCTGTAGAGAGTAGGTCATGTGGTTTTGTACCATCTCTTCCACCTTCAGAAACAAAAGAGAAAAACAAACATGAAACTGAGAATACCATATGCCTTAATTAGTACCATAAAGTGCAAAAGCTCCCAAACAAACATTTGATTATGTTGCAAATAAATTTTGTTTGACTGCGTAAAACTGGTCCAACAGACAATAGTACCCAGCTTGTGATTAGCAAGAAAGGAAGTTCCCACATCAAGCAAGTAGGACCTCTGAGCAGGGTACAGCACACTTAATTTTTATTTTATATATTTTATATTTTATTCTTGCATTTATAGCAGCACACAAAGCTCTGAGGCATCTAGGCGCTAGTTACAGTTGCAATAAGGTACTGCTGCACAGTTCCAGACAGCTATAAGATACATGACACAAAAAGTTATCGTAAACTATACAACATTAAGATTTAAGTTTGCCAAAAAGAGGCATGCTCTGGCTACTGGGTCCAGGTAGGAGCGCGGTCGGCGCGCAGGGACACAGCAGGCAAATATGGAATCAGTAATGTAGGCCACAAAACGCACACTGGAAAAGACTCACCCAGTGGGGATAGGGGCTACATCGGCTGTATGAGGCAATGAGGTCTACAATCTGTAAAATGTGATGTTCCGGGCAGGGTAGCAGGCACAATGCCAGCAATTGAAGTACAGTGATGGGTAATCAAGGTTCATTGTTCCCAGGGGCAAGCCATAGGTAAGGAGTAGGAAAGTCAGGTGAATGAAGGTAAACCCATTAGATTGATCGGGTAGCAGTATGTGGATAATAGGAGTCATATGAACGAGTGCAGGAATGAGAGCATACCTTAATAAAGAGTTGTATGGGCAGACATCCTGGCCCAGAGAGGGGTCGCAGGCCTTAAGAGTGGGCCTTCGCAAAGTGGCCGACATCTCCCGCTGCCCCTGTAAATGCCAGTAAAAGTTGGTAAGCCGCCAATCCTCTGCAGGCAAAGGCGGGACATGGGCAGATGTAAGCCCTTTCATACAGACGGTAATCACAGGCACCACTATTGAAAGGAGCTGATGCTCCCGAGCCTGGACATGTCAGCCAGCAAATCTCATCTCCATAACGGTGGCCCCTTCCCTCAGAACTCGTGTAGTGAGGAGTGCAGCACCCTGCTGGTGCAGGATCAACAGCAACAATTGCAGTCTGCAGAGAGGCTGGGGGCTGCATCGGCATGGTGTTGAAGCGACAACAGTTGCTTTGGATTTAGTGTGCCAGGAGATTATGTAGTTTACTCAAGTATAAACCCACCTGTCACAACCAACAGCCACTTCCATGGACTAACTTTATTTCTGACGTATACAAATTTGAACCAGCAAATTAATCTTATTAGCTGCCAGGTGCAGGACTGCCTCAGATTATTGTAAAAGCAGCGCTCATAATGGAATGACATAACGAGCTGCCAATGTTCCCATCTGTCTGTGAACCATGCTGCAGACAAGCAAAACACAGCTCTAGCCCAAGATAAAGTAGCCGCTTATTATTTGTCAAATGCATAACCCAAGGGAACCAGGCAGACATTGCCTGCATCTGGGTGCCGATGGAAAGGAAAACAGACCTATCAGGAATGAAGACAAAATATTCATATAATGTAATAACGTACACAATTAAACTAATTGAATAAAAGGTGAGTTGTTAACCTTTTTCTAAAGATCATCAAGGAATTAAACAAAGCTGAAGAGGGAGTTTCTTCCACAGGCGAGAAGACGTCCAAATTTGTAAGTTAATCAGGAAATTGGAAGCTGGTGCAGTGATCGTCTTACAATCGATATTGGAGAAAACATAGGGACTTTGCAAATGATCGCAACAGCAGCATTTTGAGCTGTTTGCATGTGATGCTTCTGATGGCCCGGTAACCCCAGCATTCAAGGTGTTCGAGTAATCAAGACAGGAGTTGACAAAAGAGCCTAGACCCACTGCATGAGTTGTCAGAGGGAGAAAAGGGAGAGTCCTCTTGAACATGTGCAAACCATGAAAAGATAACCTGGCCACATTAACACAAAGAGTGTGCATCATTTTGGGCTCCCGAAAGACGCAAAGATCCAAGATTCTTAACTTTGTCGCCAACCTGGCGGGGAGGTCAAATATATTAAGCGGTCCAGGGCATCTAGCACAGTCCTTTGAAAAGAGGAGAAGGGTCAAAAAGCATAGCTTCAGTCTCAGATGGGTTGAAGCTTGTCTTACTAAAGTCAAACTATCGTAGAAAAATAACACGAGCTGAGAAAAGATCTATTGGGGCAGGACACCATAAGAAAGAACTGTAGGTTGTCCGTGTATAAATGGAAAAATAATGTCAAATTTGCAGATGACGGGTAACGAAGGAGAAGAACAAGTTACTTTCTTACCTGGTAACGTTCTTTCGATGGGATGGTCCGACGACGTATTCCATATCTATGACATGTAATCACCACAGCTGTGCTGTTTCGGAAACTTTTTCGGCGTCTGCGTCCTGCGTCGATGACGTCGTCGAGGACCTCCTCCGACGTCATCCGACGCCCATAGCCTCAGTTGTAGTTTTTTCCCCCAGAACGTGTGACATAAGTCAACTGCCAGTCAGACACAAAGCCTTGCGGAACGTAAGCTGCAATCGCAAAAGAAATTCTGCAGCGGGGAAGGCAGGGCGGGAGCGATATGGAATACGTCGTCGGACCATCCCATCGAAAGAACGTTACCAGGTAAGAAAGTAACTTATTCTTCGAGGGGATTGGGTCCTCCGACGTATTCCATATCTATGACAGACTCCCAAAGCAGTACCAAAGCAAGGAGGAGGGAAAGAATTTAGAATCAAAATTTAGAATAGCCAATCAAATAGCAGAGCAAAGGACCGCCTTGCCAAAGGCCAGATCCTGTGCTCGGATGGAATCGAGGGAATAGTGACGTACAAATGTATGTACTGAAGCCCAGGTGGCTGCATCACAGATGTTGCGAACAGGAACACCCCTCTGCAGGGCAGTAGACGCAGCCATACCCCTGGTAGAATGGGCCCGCAAGCCAGCCGGTGGGTCCTTACCCGCCAAGCGGTAGCACTCCGAGATGGCCAAAATAATCCAGCGAGACAAAGTCTGTTTCGTCACAGCTTGCCCCAAACGCTTCCCAGCGTAACCAATAAAGAGTTGATCATCCACTCTGACCCGGGACATGCGTGAAACATAAAAGCTTAAAGCTCTCCTAGGATCAAGCCTATGGAGCCTCTCCTCTTCCTTACCAGGATGCGGAGGAGGATAGAATGCCGGAAGAAAAACCTTCTGGGCCAAATGAAATTCCGTCACTACCTTCGGAAGAAAAGAAGGACGAACTCTAAGGACAACCCTGTCCTTGTGAAATACAGTGAAGGGAGGCTTAACTGAAAGTGCCTGTAACTCACTTACTCTGCGAGCGGAAGTAACCGTAACTAAAAAAAACAGTTTTCAGAGTTAACAGCCTCAAAGGGCAAGAATGTAAAGGCTCAAACGGAGCACCCATAAGAAACTTAAGAACAAGGTTTAAATCCCAACCGGGCACCAGGAAAGGTGATGGAGGGAACACATTAGTGAGCCCTTAGAGGAACTGTGAAATCAAAGGGATTTTAAAGTAAGAACATTCTTCAGACGAGCGCTTAAAGATGGACAGCGCCGCCAGGTAACCCTTAACGGTACCCACTTGCAAGCCCCTGTGGGCCAAAGAAAGTAAAAAGGACAGAACCATGGGGATGTCACATGCAAAAGGATCCACATTCTGAACTCTGCACCAGTCGCAGAACTTACGCCAACGGTACAGAGACTTTGTTGCCGGCCTTCGGGCCGAAAGCAACACCTCCATCACGTCCTCAGGGAGGTCCCAATCCTTATACCTCAACCTTTCAGAAGCCAAGCGTGAAGATTGAGGGATCTGACTTCTGGATGGAGAACCTGACCCCCCCCTCCCGTGAGAGCAGATCGTCTCGGTAGGGAAGACGACGTGGAGGGCAGATGGATAAGTCGAGAAGGTCCGGGTACCACGTCCTCCGAGCCCACGCCGGGGCAATGAGGATCATCCGGGAACCGAACTTCCGTAACCTCCGCAGCACTTGCGGGATGACGGGGACTGGAGGAAACGCGTACAGCAGCGGGAATGACCACTCCACCACGAACGCGTCTCCTAAGGCTCCTTTTGGAGGAAATTCCCGCGAGCAAAACCTTTCGCACTTCCGGTTGACACTGGAGGCGAAGAGATCCACTTGAGGGGTCCCCCAAAGGGCGACGATCTCCAGGAGAATCTCCTGAGCCAACTCCCACTCGTGAGAGATCGCGCTCTGCCTGCTCAGAGCGTCCGTCACGTTTTCGGCTCCGGCCAGATGAACTGCCGAGATCGAAACTTCCTGCTGGATGGCCCAGAACTCGAGCTGCATCGCCTCCCTGCACAGAGGAAGTGACCCTGCCCCCCCCTTTTTGTTGAGGTAGTGCATGGCCACTGTGTTGTCCGTCAGGATCAGGACATTCTTCCCTCGCACAGACGGCAGAAAAGCCTTCAGGGCTAGCCTGACGGCCCTCAGCTCCAACAGATTGATATGGAGTCTGGACTCCGACGGACACCAACGACCGCTGACTGTCAGCCCGTTGGCACGAGCTCCCCATCCCGTGAGGGATGCATCCGACACGATCGTCACCTCCGGCCAGGGAAGCCAAAATGGAGCCCCCTTCATCAAGTTGCCTTCGACGGCCCACCACAGAAGGTCCCGGGCGACCGAGGACGGCACCTGAAGGAGGACTGCGACCATTGCGTCTTGAGTGCCCACTGCAAAGATCTCATCCGCAGGCGAGCCTCTGGCACCAGACGAATGCAGGATGCCATGAGGCCGAGCAACCTCAAGAACTCCAACACTGGGAGCGTCTGGGCATGCTGAAACTTGTGCACCATCTGCTGAATGTGAAGAGCCCTCACCTGGGGAGGAAAACACTGCCCCAGGGAAGTGTCGAGCACTGCTCCGATGTACTGGAGCCGCTGTGTTGGCGTCAAATGGGACTTCTTTAAATTGAGGGAGAAGCCCAGCCTGTGAAGGGAGCGACAGGTGACCGATAGATGATCCAGGACTTGCTCGGGAGAGCTCCCCCTGATCAACCAATCGTCCAGGTAGGGGTAGACGTGAAGCCCCCCTTGCCTGAGATGCGCTGCCACCACCACCATGAGCTTGGTGAAAACCCTCGGGGCGGAGGTCAATCCGAACGGCAGGACCCGAAACTGAAAGTGCGAGTCGCCAACCGCGAACCTCAGGTACTTCTTGTGCTTGGGATGGATCGGCACATGGAAGTAAGCATCCTTGAGGTCGAGTGACACCAACCAGTCCTGAAGCTGAAGGGCCTGGAGGACTTGAGAGAGAGTAACCATCTTGAACTTGTCCTTCCTGAGGAGTTTGTTCAAACCGCGCAAGTCCATGATGGGTCTCAATCCCCCGTCTTTCTTCGAAATCAAAAAATAAGGGGAATACCATCCCTTGTTCCTCTCCGCTACAGGCACCAGTTCTATGGCGCCTTTCTCCAGCAGGGCTTGAATTTCCTGCGCAAGGAGCGGATCCGGACTCTGCAAAGAGAGGTTCCCCGGTGGATTGTCGCGAGGCCTGTGCCGAAAGGGAAGACAGTAGCCGTGGGTTATGATCTCCAGAACCCACACATCTGAAGTAATGGCTTGCCACTCTACAAGATGCTGCGCCAGCCTTCCCCCAACCGGCGAACCATGGGACATGGCCTCACGACTGAGTGGGAGCGGCTGCGGCGTTACCTGAGGGCAAAGAGGCAACTGCCCGAGCGGCCTTGGCACCACGGGTACCCTGTCGGCCACCTCTGGTACCCCTGCGTTGGCCTCTTTGACTGCCAGCTCCTCTCGCTTTACTGAAGGATGAGTAATAGCGAAAGGAACCACCCCTCCACTGCTGTCCCCTAGGACGAAAAGGCGGAGGTTGGCGAACTGCAGCGCCCAACGACTTCGCTGCAGCTTTCGAGGTCTGCAACCTCTCAAGGCTCTCGTCAGCCTTGCTGCCAAAAAGGTGTTCACCATCAAAGGGCATGTTGAGGAGCCGGGACTGCACATCAGGAGCAAACCCCGACTTCCGCAACCACGCAAACCTGCGTATCACGGTGCTCGCCGCCATGGACCTACTGACGCATTCAGCTAAGTCCAAACCCGACTGAACGGACTCACACATGGCATCCTTACCATCCTGGACCATAGCAAGGAAACCATCCCGTTCGTCCCCTTCGGGACGATGTTCAGCCGCTAACGCAACACAGTTCCACAGAGTGTGCGTGAAACGTGACAAGGCACAAATGGAGTTGGCCGCCTGAAGCGCCATACCACCAGAAGAAAACACTTTCTTCGCCCAGCCATCAAAACGTTTGTCGTCCCTATCAGGAGGGATGGTAGGGTACGACGCCTGCTTCGCCGGGGCCGTGGCCGCCTGCACCACCAAACTCTCCGGAGTGGGGTGCCTGGTCAAGTAGCAGGGGTCGCCACTGGCTGGACGGTATTTTCGCGACAAGGATATGCCCACCGCCGGGAGACTCTCCGGAGCAGTCCAAGCCGCCGCCACCCTTCTCTGTAAAGCCATATGGAACGGCAGAACCGGGTCAGTTGGGGGACCAACATCAAGGATGTCTGTCAGATCATCCTGCACAAACTCCCCTGGGGGAGCAGACCATCCCAAGTACTCAGAAACCCTAGCCATAAGGCGCCGGTACGAGGAATCAGCATGAGAGCCAGGCTCAGGCCTACAAAACTCCACCTCCGGAGAGGTGTCCAGTCCACTGGCATCATGCAGTGACTGTCTCAACTCGGCAAACTGACTATGGCCCGAGACAATTTCATCCGGAACCTGACTAGGAACCAGGCCATCAGAATCCTCATCCGCCTCTGAAATATAGTCCAGGTGGCGAAAAGAAGGCACTCGAGAGTGCTTGCTCTTAACCAGAGCCTTCCTAGGGGGTCCACCCGTGCCCTGGGGTATCTCCGACACGAAAGGCGTCGATGGCGTCGAGCGAATCGGCGCCAGCGTCGAGAGAACCGGCATCGGCGCCGAGAGGATCGGCGTCGATGTCGAGGAAATCGGCGTCGACGTCAGATGCAGCGCCTCCAGAATCGGCGGCGTCGACACAGCCCTCGAGGCCGGAGCCCCGAGCGTGTCCCTCGACGACCTGCGCGTCGACGGCATCGACGACTTCCTCGGAGCCAGAGCCTCGAGAAAGCCTGTCGACGCCCTCGACGCCACAGACGTCGATGCCTTCTTCGAAGACCTCACAGGTGCACACGGTCTCGAACGCTTCGAGGACCGGGCCCTGGAACGGGTACGTCGAGAACGAGTCCCCTTGTCCGAACGGGACCTCTCCCGTGACTCGTGCCGACCACTCTTGCGAGCGGTGTCTCTCGACCTCACACGACCGACCCCACTCGGGGGCGCGGACGGCTGAGTACCCTGCGACTCAAGAATCGCCAACATCTTCTTCCCGAAGGAAGCCCATTCCTCCGGCGTCGCACGGCTGGAGGGGTAAGCGACGTGCCGGGCAGAGCCCTCCGAAGAGGACCTGGAAGACGACCGGTGTCGGCGCTTCCGAGAATGCCTCGAAGAGGCTGAGGAGTGGCGAGACCGACTCCTAGAAGGAGACCCACGAGACTTCCGACGATGACACGGAGAGTCACCCCTCGAATCATCCGTCGAAAGCCCTGCAGACTTCGACTTCCGGGGCTTGGACACCCGACCTACCGACAACTTCTTCTTACGTTCGCGTAAGGCTTTGGACGTGAGCGACTGGCAGTCGATACAGTCATCCGTGTCGTGGCCTCCCCGAGGCACCAGAGGCAGGCGTCGTGCGAGTCCGTCACCGACATCTTGGACACACACACCCCGCACTTCTTGAAACCCGGACGCGGGGTTGAAGACGAAGTAGACATCTTCTGAAGGATTTTCACAAACGAACAGGTTCGAAGAACCGAGAAGAACAGAACTCCAAAGAGTCGAGGCGTTTAAACCGAGAAACACGAAGCAACACGTTCGCGGAAAAAACGGAACTGAGGCTATGGGCGTCGTGCGTCCTACTTATCATATCGGATGACGTCGGAGGAGGTCCTCGACGACGGCGCATCGACGTCATCGACGCAGGACGCAGAAAAAGTTTCCGAAGCAGCACAGCTGTGGTGATTACATGTCATAGATATGGAATACGTCGGAGGACCCAATCCCCTCGAAACAAATATTGAACAGCAAAGTGGATGAAGGAACTTGGGGCAACACGACAAGTGACTGGAGTAAATTCAGATATGAAATCCTGCATAATGGCCTAAGATCTATTGGTCAAAAAATTGTTGAACCAGTCCAACGTGAGGCCTGAGATCCATAGTAGAGTCTGCTCAGCAGAAAAAGCAGACGATAAATCCAGCATCACCAGAAAAGACAAATGGCCAGGATATGAGTGCAGAAGTATGTCGTCCCATACTAAGATCAAGGCAGTTTGTGTCACAGCCATAATGAAATCCTGATTGTAGTAGGCCTAGAATCTGATTCTCCTCAACAAAGGTGCCCAATTGCTGGGTCACTACGTTTCAATCATCTTATCTACCCAAGGTAGCCCAGCAATTGGTCGGTGAATTTCCCAAATCTTCAGGATCTAATGAGGATTTCTTGAGGAAAGGCATAATGAGATTTTCAGAGCCTAGGGATTGACCCTCTGTTGAAATAATAAGTTAACCAAGTCAGAGATCAATTTGGCTAAGCTTGAAGAAAGTGATTTTGCCACCAATGCAGGAAGCAGATCTAGACTAAATTGTGCTTAAGCTTAAACAATAAGCGGAGCTGCTCACCTCCCAATACCAAGGGAAGCTCAAAAATAGGTTTAGTATGAAGGCCTTTCATTCTTCCAATTGGTGATGATGATGCTTAGTCTTCCTGGAAGTTTTCATAGATCGTATGGATTCTACCAAGAAAGTTCTCTGGTTCAGTTGGCTCACTCTTTAGCAACATTTATTTCCATCAAGCGCACACATGTACGGATGGAAAAGATGGCAACAATTGAATGTGACCTTACAATTAAGCTAATCAGTGTGAAGATCTCCAACATGGCTGTAGGCCTCTCCATCTTGGGGACCAAGAAATAACAGGAGCCGTCCCCTCCCACCTCTACTCAGAAACCACCCAAGGTAGACGTTCCTGTTTAGTAGAGCGAATGATGGTGATACCAAGGTGGGGGTGAGTAGGTTAGAAGGGGGTGGGGGCACAGTGTTTTCCAAAAAACTGAAGAGACTCAACCGGATTCACAATTTGCCTCACAAACTGTCCTGGTTACCCACCTCCATTTATCAATTAATCCAATACATCTAACCCCATTCCACTCTGCCAGCATTCCTCAAATTTACAGGGCTACTATTACTGCCTATGCGGGCCAACATTTGACAGCTGGGAGAGCGATATCAAAGTGTGCTAGAAAGGCCATACACCTCTGAAACTGGTCCTAATGAAGAAATGGCCATATTGTCCAACTAAATTTTCTTCCACTTCAAAAGGTGCTCATGGTGAAGGGGTTTTGACTGCCCAACCTTTGAGTCAGAGCATACCCACAGCGAACATTCTCGGAGGACTGAGATTAACTAAAAGGAATTAGGGGATCCCTTTGAGGGTTGGATCCTAGTAAATCTGGAGAACGTATTTGTACTCATGGATATGTCAAAGTTTTCACTTTTTTAAAATAATTTTATTGGTTTAAATACAAACCTTTAAAATAAACATCTCATTACATCTCTTTACAATCCGTCTCCTTACAGAACCCTACTTTCACTTTCTAAAACAAATAAAGTGCCAAAGGAGTCAATCTTGCTAAACAGTGAAAAAACAAGGAGAAGACTACTTGTCTTGAGTGGAATCAAGGCCACTGGCAATTTGAAAGTCTAAAAACAAGTATCAGTACGGAAAGGGGTAAGGTGCATGTTGTCCAAGTCTGTACTATCAATATCAGTTATCCTAGGGATACACCTGAGAAGTCTTCAACTGTCGGTAATATTTTAAAAACAGGATAGACTCCAGGATGTATATTTTAGGTCACAAAGGTGCACCCAAGAACAACAGCTGCACGCAGAAGGTCCCTATTGAACAGTCGCTGCTGAACAGTCTCCACCTGAGCTGATGAATAGATTAGGGCACTGGAAACTGCCTTACAGCGTGCCACCATACACTGATGAAGGCCTGAAAGCAGAATACGTGCCCCAAAAGTAATTTGGGGAACCCTGCATAGAGCTATGGCATTCAAAGCAGCAGAGCCATCTGAACTGTCAAAGGAAGAAGTGGAGCAGGCAGTTAAGAGATTTTTTTTTTTTAGCCAAATAGTAGTTGTGGAAAAAAGCTACTCACCTGGCTGAAATCCTCCAAGTAGGCATGTGGGAGATTGGAAGGGTACCTTTCTAAGCTCCAATTGCTCTAGGGTCAAGTGGCCGAAGGCAGAGGACACCTGCTCTGATCTTGGAAGCATGGGCGCTGTAAGCCGCTGGAACAACATACAATGGTTCCACGGGTGTGACAAATTGCTTGAAGTGATCTGAAAGTCGAGAGGATTCACTGTTATGCTGCATGGATAAAAAAAAGAGACAGGGGAATCCTGAGGTCTAATTAAGGCCACTTCACTCACTCTAATGCAGTGAGCACTACTTCCATGACCAGTGGTGATGGGAAACCCGGAAACCCCTCTAGTGGAATTGTTTTAAGTCCTGTGCCCGGAAGCATTATAATGGGATGAGGAATCTCTGGGAGGAAAGTTTCCATTGGGGAAGAGGGGACCTATTGCTACTAAACCTTACTGCTGCAAAGATTCAGATTAGTCACCAGGGAGGGTTGTTACTAGTATTAATAAACATGCATGTAAAACTATTGTGGACTGAATTATATCAAGTCTAGAACCTATTAAGGCACTGTCGTACCTAGACACGTGCCTCTTGGGAACACCAGTCCAGTGACTTTTTCACTGAAGAGCTCCATCACATTGTCTGCCTGTGGTACTGGGAAACCCAAAGCGAGGCCACCTGTCACAATAATACGCTTACAACAACGGTTTTGAGGGAAGCTGTCCTCCTGTACACTCCCTCCCCACCATTTTGCAGGCCCTCTTACAAGCAAAATGGAGTATATTTAATCTTACAGACAGAATGCTACTTTGACTGTCATCTAGAAATCTTTGTGATGGAGAAAATCTCAACATGTGAGAAGGTCCAAGTCATGGAACTAGCCAAAAGAAATGAAATTCGGAATATGCAGAAAGTAATAAAATTGAAAAAACACTGCACTAGGCGTGCGTGAGTCGGGTGTTCAAATCCAGTCCTGTCAGCTCACATCCTGCTGACAGACATGCTGTGGATTGCTCTTGGCGCTTGTTGTACCTTTTCAGGAATTCCCTTTGCCTACATAATTGCCTGCAGGCGCGTTTTAATAAATGTTCTAAGCCTGTGACTCAATGCGACCAGAATCTTGTATCTTCAAACACACAATCTAAGATCGGGATGAGGCGGCCGGCCCGGCAGTACCTGCAACCTCTTGCTGGCAGGTTCATAGGACAGAAGCTGCTTCATTGCCCGTAAGGAAAGTTTGTGTTACAAACTTGTCTAGTAATCTTCCAGACAGAGAACCCGTGCTTGATCTGACTTGTGTGGAAGGGCCACCAGGTGGTGGTCTGGAGATTGCACTTTGTAGTGTTCTCATTAGCCCGATTCCTCAAGATGAATCTCTCATACTAGTAACAACTACTGTAGGCCCTCAACAGCTTTCTGGCAAGGTTGTTCCAATTTTTCGCAACTCCAAAAGTCCAACATGCCCAGAAGAATGGGACTGAGAAAAATAAGAAAAAAAACATCCAAAACGGGAAGAAAAACAATCTAACGGGTCTAGAGCTTTTCCATGTAATCAGACTACTCAGCCTCCTCAGGAAAAGATTCTTACCAACTCTAAGAACTGAAGACACTGCCATTGCCGTCACGCAAAAGTCAAAACATGTTGCTAACAAAACTGCTCAAGAGGCACTTGTACCATCTGCTCACTCTGTCATTGAAAGTAATGACTTGTTCTTCGATGGCAATGAGACCGAAACGGATAACCTAATGGATCCATCATGTTATTCTGATGAGGAGGAAGAGGTCTTGGTGAGGTTGTAGCCACTAGATAAACTGACGGAACCTGGGGGGTGGGGCTGGGGGGTGGAGGGGGATTGGGGGCGGGGTTCCAGCTTATTTGCTGTTCCAATTTAGTAAGGAAGCCCCCTCAACCCTCACAGGACCAAAACCTTAAACAGAGTTCTGGTGAGTTCCTGGACCTATTTCAAACTCCATCACAAAAACGTTACTTGGCAGACAAACTATGAAGCTGAAATGGAAACACAGCCTTGTATTGATAGATAGATAAATGGTCTTTCTCCAGGGCGAAATATGTGTGAACCCATGATTGGCAAACTTAGACCAGTGAACCGGGATTCCCTCTTCAAAACTCGGCTGAGGGACCACTATGTACCAGATAAGAAAATCAACCCTAATTTTGAAGACCACTCTTCTAAGGCTAAAACTCGCCCTTCAATACTAGCAGAGAAGCGAGAGACTCCAATAAATAAAAAGCTATTATGTGGAAAGAAATTTGCAACTTGATGTAATTTTAAAATCGGAAAAATATTCTACCACTCCTACATTGTGTTCCAATGCTGAGGCTAATTAGCTCATACGATATCCAAATCATTGTTATGTTTATTACTTGTATTGCGCTCCAGACCCAATGGTATTCAGGCGCAACGCATAAGGATACTCGCAGCTTGGTTACAACATGTACACTACAGGTAGGTGCAGATGCCAGTTGGTTACATGTAGGCACATTAAAATCAGGATATATACAAGCAGACACATTGAAAACAGAAGATATATACAACCATAATTTTGCATTATACATCAGTTCATACAGTGTAAATTATGTGCTGGGCACAGTCAATGCAATGACTAGTGGTTGACTACATACTGAAGAGTCAGTAGGTCAGTAGGTTTCACGAACGTTGGGCTAAGAGTCAGGCCTAGATGTCGGCGTCTTTGAGCCAACTAGTAATGCTCTGGTGGAACTTTTGGTAGGTTTCATCTGTTCTTAAAGGGGATGGTAGAGAGTTGCACAAGATGGCTGCCTTGACCTGGAAGCTGCTGCCTCCGATTCTGGCAAGCTTTTATCTGGGGACCCAAAGGTAGTTAGTATTGGAAAGTCTAGTTCTTCTTGTGGCCGGCTTCAGAGTGAATCTATCAGATAAGTAACGGGGTGCTGCGTTATTCAGGCATTTATGGGTAAGGGAGGCAACTTTTAGTTTAATTTTGTCATGTGCTAAGAGCCAGTTGTTGGCTCTTCTTGTATTAGAGATATGTTCTCTCTTAGGAATTCCTAGGGCTGCTCTCAGAGCATTATTTTGTAAGAGTAGGATTTTTTGATGGGTTGTTGGCCCCTATGTACAACGCATTGCAGTAGTCAAGCCTGGATAAGATGAGAGCTCTGGCCAAGGTAATGCAGCTAGAGTGTGACAGGAAAGCTATGCCTACTCTAATCAGCTTGCATGTGTATGCAGTGGCCGAGGCCAAGGCATTGAACTGTTTATTGAAGGAGAGAGTAGAATACAAATAGAAACCCATAGTTTTGACCTCCTTGGCAACAGTAATAATATTGTCTATGTTGAAGGCCGAGTATTTGGGGCTGAGTTTTTTTTAAGAGTCGAAGGAGTGCCCAGGATGATGATCTCCGTTTTGTCATCATTCAGGCATAGACCATAGGTGGCCATCCATGTCTGGATGAGGAGATCTATCCGGTTTATCAAGGCCAAATCCTTGTCGTAATCACCAGTAAGCGGTAGGAGAATCTGTGTGTCATCTGCATAGTTAGTGTAGGTGAGACCCAGAAGATCCATATTATCGAAAAGGGGCTTGGTAAATATATTATAGAGGGTGGGTGAGACACAAGATCCCTGGTGAACTCCACATGTGATGGAGATGGGGTTGGCCACTGCTGTAGGCAAGAAAACTCTAATAGTCCTGTTATTTAAGAACGATTGTAACCACGCTATGGCTTCTGTTGAGAAGTGTGCTGCTGAGTCCAGGTGACTACATAAGACCCCGTGGTCGACCAGGTCGAAGGCAATTGATAAATCCAGGAGTAAGAAGAGGGCCGATTTCCCTTTATCCCTAAATTCGTCTATCTGTGACTTGAGGTCTATAAAAGCTGTTTCGGTCCCATGTTGGGGTCTCCTAGTAGAGAGTTGGTTTCCAAGTTTTTTTGAATCTGGGAGTATGCCATTTTGTCCAAGATCTTCAAGAGAACAGGCACCGTCGTAATTGGGCGGTAGTTAGTAGGTATCAGTGGGTGTAGAGTCTGCTTCTTCAATAGAGGAAGCACCCATGATTCCTTGAGATTGGATGGGATGGTATTGGTGGAAAAAGAAGAGTTGATAAGTTTTGTGATAAAGAGGGCCAGGTCTCTGGCTGCTTCCTTTATAAGTTGAGCAGGGCATAGATCACCTTGACAACTGCAAGGTCTAAGTGATAGCATAGTATTTTCTGTTTCTCTTATGGTGACTTTAAAGAACATAAATCTGGGGTGATTTACATAGTTACTTGGTTGCTCTAGGTTAGTGCTAGTGGGCTTATTGCCGGAAAGTGTGGCTTTTTTCCTGGCAATTTTTGCTTGCAGGGTTGCGACTTTGTTAGCTAGAGCTTGCTGTATGTTGGAACACCAAGGTTTGTCCTTGATACAGTTGTCTGGCACTGGGATGGGGGCTTCTAACTCTTTGAGGATGACAAAGTTCTTTCATGCTGGAATTGGCTTGGTATATTCTAGCATTATAGGTTTTGCGTTCAGCTAGGAGGATTTCTCTTTTGTATAATGTTGTGATGGCACTGAGATTAGCTTAGTTTTCCTCAGACGGTTGTGCTCGCCAGGATGTCTCGCATTGTTTTTTTTGTTACGTAATGATTTTAGGTATGGAGTGTACCAGGAATTGAGATGGGCTTTGGGTTTGCTTTGTCTAAGTTTGAGAGGTGCAATAGTCTCTAAAGCAGTGGTCATGATGTGGTTAAATTCCTTAACCAAAGCTTCAGGAACCAGGTTTTCAGGAATAGCGTTGAGTGTGGGGAGGATAAGGGGGAGTAGTTTGTCGCAAGTAATGTTCTTTTTATTCCGGGTAGGAATGGCAGGAGCTAGAGGTACAGGTGCCAAGGTGGGTTTGGCAGTAGTTGGGGTACATGTTATGAGGTGATGATCCGTCCAGATCTGGGGAGATATGGAGGATATCAAGGCGTTGCAGTTGTAGTCTGCTACCCAGTTGAAGAGGGAAAATGGGAGAGTCCCTTCCCCCCCATTCTCATCCAAACCATGGCCTAGGACGTCACGGCCCAAACACCACCTGCGAGAGGAATTCAACTCGCTTACTTCTGTCTCAACTTTAGTTGCGGTCCTCAGCAACTTTGAGGCTGAGGACCCCGCGGTGACGCCGGCACCAGCCTTTCTTACGATTTGAGACCCCATTGGGCCCAACTCCGGTACGCAGGACCGAGAGACAATGCCGGCCCTCGGGAAACGACAGCCCCGTCCTAAATGCATTACGCACCTGCAGTCCAGTAACCAATTGAGGACCGCGTACAGCACCCCACTGCTATTGCAGCAGCAGATACCACGGACAACACCGCTACTGGTGTTCATCCTGACGAAGGTCAACAGACAGACAGGCTCCAATCAAGCCTGAATTGGCCGAAACACACCTGTGTCGATCCCCTGTGACACAACCGTTTACACCCCCCTTTGTGTATGTTATGTAGAAAATGTTGTGTACACCCTGTGTTAACCACTTCCTGAACTATTCTCCGTCCAGGGTGCACTTTGTGCAACCATAGGTTTTTTCCTATCATCATTCGTGATTGTGCTCATGTGTAGTGTTTCGCCTCATCATCACAGAGGTGGATACTTACCTTGTATTATCACCAAATAGAATCACTCCTGTCCGTTGTTGATGACTCTCGTGCTTATCGAGAGCACTGTAAAGTAATTACAAAGTCACCAAGAATTTTTTGTGTTGTTCGAAATAAATGTATATGTTCAAAACCACACAACCGCTTATACGATCTCTCATCCTGATTATTTTTTGATATTTACACTTGTGCCCACCTGGGTAGATCAGGACCCCGCCAGGGGCCCTAATTTTCTCCCTGCGCCAAGGTTACACCTGCCACTGCGGAGCGCTCCTCAGAGCCGAAATACAAATCAAATGCTCATAATTCTGCTCCAGCCACGGTTTCACCACACGTCACCAAGTCGACCTGATAAGATGCCAAGCCTACGGGACAGAAAAGCGCTGGGGTCTCACGTCTGGGACACAGCCTGCAACAATAAAGTGACAAATTGAATGCCTAAAGCGATGGGAAAGACATGCACACCAGCCACTAGTCAGACCTGTCCATTGTCCATCACTGATAGACACACATTGTTGCCAGCACAAGGTACACCGCGAGCTGGGAACGATGGTCCCAGGCTTGGGGGCTTGCGGATGTACCAATCAAAATACGAGGGGCGCATCATATAGTCTAGCCAATCACCAAGTGTCCCCTTTTAACACATTTTGTGTAGCAATTGTTAGGGACGGCCCAAGCGTACCACCTGACCCTTCCTCACCCAATAACATCCTTTCCTATAGGGATCCTACCACTCGGGGAGTCAACCCGAAGTGGCGCTAGCGTTTTGGGAATAGTTTTCCCAGGTGACGCACGTAGCGCGTCATACAACGGTAAAAAGGGCCTGCAAGCCCATTAATGATGACAGCCTCCCGGATGCATCTGGTCTGACAGTCCGTCCCTGCCTGTTTCTGTAATAAACAGCAGTATCTACCTTGTTCTTGTGTGTGCCTCATACTCATTTTGGGACGTGGAAGGAGTTGGGGCCTCCCCAGCCCCGCGGACAGCCCTGCTGGCCCCCGGGAAATCACCTCGACACAGTCCAGTATTCTGCCTTTGCTATGTGAAGGGACGAGCACTCTTTGGGTAAAACCTTGTTCCGCAAGGATATTAGCCACGTTAGATGCAGGTGTATCTTTGGGGTCATTGTAGCCCAAGTTTAAATCCCTGAGTAATAGGACTTGCGAGGAAGTTTAGATTATAGGAGATGATATTTGATAAATCATCTTCAAAGGTCCCAATAGGGCCTGGAGGTCTATAGATCAGGTAGATAGCGAGAGTCTGGGTATTGTTTGTTTAGTTTGGCTGTCATGATCTCACAGGAATTAATGTCCGGGGATGGCACTAGCCTGCACGGTAGATTGTCTCTCACTATGAGTGCAATACCTCCAGAGTATCAACTCTGTCTGATCGCAGTACGATATATCCATTAGGTATAGCCAGTGAGAGGGCGGGTCCTGCCGTGGCGTGTAGCCAAGTTTCAGTGACTGCTAGGAAGTCTAGATGTTCAGAGTGAATGTCGTCTGCTATCTCTGTAGTGTGCACAACTAAAGAGCTAGAGTTTATTAGACCGCCCTTGAGGTTGGGTTTGGCTATATTAGGCGACTTTCGGCCTGTTGTAGTTTGGGTCTTGAGGGATGCGCTGTTGGTGGTAGTCGGCCGGCGTTTCATTAAAGAGGGAGGGTATGACAGGAGTTGGGGTAGTGCTAGTCCACTGCGTTTGGCAGAGGTCCATGGGCAAACAATAGATGGTGTGGCAGCTAGACCTGGACATAGAAAGCTAGACTTAGCATAACTGGTGTCAGGCGTGATAAGACAATGCGGTGCATAATCGTCAAGGTAGAAAGGTGGCAAGTTAACATGCACAGATTGTATCAACTGCAATTAAAGCAGTAGTATATGCAATGCATGGTGATGTGGTCGGACATTACTAAATGGGATTAGTTAGATATGGCCAAATACATAATAGTGCAATGAAGTCATTCATAGTAACAATATGTAGGCTTAGTAGAAGTTCTAGGGTGTAACTCACGTACTGGTATAATTTATGGTGAGACCCAATGAGTCCATATAGCGATGGCAGTGTCTTCTGGCAGTAGGCCAAGTGTGCCTACGAGGCGTGGGTCCATGAGGGAGCGTTGTGCGGGCTCTCAGATGGGCATGCGTTGAGCTGCAGGTGGTGATCTCCTGAAGGTGGAATGCAGAGGGCGCAGAAGACGTTGTGGAGGCCCACGCGGGAGTACGCATGTGCCGAGGTTCGGCTAGCTGCTGGACACAAAGAGGCAGGGAGTCGCGCCTCGGACGCGGCAAGACAGGCGTCTGGTCCTTAGTGGTGGTCCTTTGTGGCTGGGACCCGGCTCTCGCCTTCCGGTGCTTCTGTGGCCCAGAAGTATGCGAAGGGGCTCCGGTACGGCCAATCAGCTGTTGTAGCACTTGTTGCTAGGCAGCATGTACACAGATACACAGCAATTATAGCAGCGCCATTTTGGGCTGACTCGTGGAGATTCGTGGCCCGTTAATAAACTTGGTCAAAAGAATAATTGCACGGATGGGCAAACAATCAAGACAAGAGCACAGCTTGTGTGCAAGGGAGGCTGTTTGCACTGAGTAGCTTACCCCCAACGCAAAGGACCGTGCGGGGTGACGTGGCTGCTCATCTCCGGCGTTGAGGCAGCAGGGGCTCCAGCACTCGGTGGCTGCTGCTGCAGGGAAGACAGGCTGCTGAAGAATTTTTTTAAGAGTTGCAGACTGATTGGGTGATACTGCATGTAAAATCATCTCTGATTAAATCTACTTTATTGGTTGCAACATCTGCAGTCCTGCCTCTTGGTTATTAAGTAAAGGATTGTTATGTGGAAAATGACACTCCCTTGAGCTGCTTGAAACAAAAGGCTAGAAAGAAGCAACCTTGTCAAGATATGCAGGTAGCTTTGCAAATATCTGCGAATCAATCCGATATTGTGCACGACTCTTCAACTGTGCAAATGCAAAATGACTTTCAAGGCATGAACTCTGACACTCAGCATGATGTGTGCTCTCGCCCTTTGAAAGTAACTTTCACTTGTGGTAATGCTCCAGCCAGGAAAGTTACTGAAGCAATTGAACATCCTATAGTGCTCAGAGATCAAGTTGATTGTTCATGGCTAGCCGGGGCAACAGCAGCCCCTAATAACCACTAGGCAGAGGCGGAGCATGGCTCCAAACAGAGTTCACATCATGGAATACAAGGATATTTGTACACGTTTAGAAACTCAAAATTAAATTTAATTGCGTACGATATTGTATGATTGCAGGATATAATAAAGTTGTGGTGTAACAGTGAAAGCTATTGAGAGCAGACCTTAAAAACGTAAGGAAAATTGGGGGCCTCCTCTCCTCATGCAAATTAAAAAAAGGAAGCAGAGATACAAGAATTGGCTAATATCTTTTAAAATGACCAGGTAGTAGGAGGAGGCTGAAACAATCAGGAGATCAATTTGCAAAAACAATTCAAGGGACATCTGGTCATTAATTGAGAACAATGCTACTTATCGGACTGCCCTCCTGAGTAATAGTGTATCGGAAAATTGCTGGGTTAGCCATTTTATAAAGCTTTTTGCATTTGCACCTCCGAAAGCGAACCCTTTGGTTATGGAGCCCAATGTAGCCTGTTCTTTTGAGTGTGATGGAGCGGATATCAAGTTGAACTCCCATGCACCTGGCCCGGACGGCTTGACTAATTGCATGCTCAATGACAGCCTGAGCCATGATCTGCCTGCATCTTGTTGTCCGCTGAAATCTTGAAGGTTGGGAAAATCCCCCTTCTTGGAACTCTGCAATTATAGTTCTGATTTTCAAGAATGGGGACATAATGAATCCCAGAAACTATCGTCCAATAGCATTGCTGGACATCTGAGCAAATTATTTGGGTCAATCCTGCTTCGTGCCCTCATGACATGGATAAAAACAGGAGGTCATTTTGATCCACGCCAGACAGGTTTCATAAAGGGCGTTAGTACAGACTTGTATCTCCATTTACAGAATATATTAAAACTGCATGCCATTAAGTCCAGATCAAGGCTATTTCTAGGCTTTGTTTTGGAACAAGCTTTCAATAGCATAAATACCTATACCCTATGGGAAAAAAAAGAAATTCTGGAATTGCTGAGAGACTTGCATCAAGCTATTAAAGCTTTATACTCAAAAACATCAGTACAAATTAGATTAAACTCCCAGGGTTTACTATCCCAAACAATTCAGACTCAAAGGGGATTGAAGCAGGGTTACCCATTGGCTCCTGCCCTTTTTCATTTATATTTATCAGACATGCATGGTACTTTGAACAAGGCAGTTGCTTAATTGCCTAAAATGAATGGACACCCACTCCCTTGGTTACTCTATGCGGATGATCTGGTCTTGATTAACCAGACTCCCATATGGCTTCAACGTACAGTGCATCAATTGCAACTCTATGTTATCGAATGACCTAGGGATGAATGTAAAAGAAATCAAAGATTGATCCTTAGTGGTTTGGCAGGCAAGCGAAAAATAAACTTAAGATGGCGGGTGGGACAGGATGTTTGGGAGCAGGTGGATACAATCCTCTACCTGGGGATCCGATTCAACAAGAGCTTGAATGATAATCCATGGGTATTGGAATGAAGATCAAAAACTAAAATACATGCAATTCAGGAGACCATCTTGCATGCGAGGTATGGTAAATTTACACTAGAGCCTATTTCAACATTCTACAACCAGAAGGTCGCACCAAACAACGTATGGGCTGAGGCAGGTTTAAATCTCATGACAAATTTGGGAGGCACTCGAGGGGCTATTCTGGATGAAGATACTATACCTACTGAAGAGCCTTCCGATTGGGGCTTCAATCTTTATACTCAGTTATACTCTGGAAATCTCCATCCCCGGTACGGAAGCTTTCTATGCCAGACTCAACCCACCCATATAAATTCTTAAACTTGCGGTGCAGAGTCGCGCCTCCCTGGCCTTTAAAACTTTGGCAAGATAAATGCATAAATCCCATGAATGCCCTGGACACGTGTTTGGAGATATTGATAAAAGAATCCAATAGCAGCCAAACAAAAGCTTAGATGGCAAGATTGGATTGAAACTCAAAACAACAGTTATAAATTAGTTCTAGATCTATCTTTTGAATCTCAAGCGATGAATACTGTACATAAATATCTAACAAAGTTTCCCAGTTCGTACCATCGGAATCAGTTTTTACACTTAATATTGAACCTCTATACGACTAAGAAATTACTATTCTATCGGAAGCAAGGTGGTTGGAATGATGAGCTGTCGATTTTGCCTGGGCTCAAAAATAAAGCACATACTAACTTCCTGTACTGCCCTAACTCCCACAAGAAAATGTTAACTAAAGCCATTTGTTGAGAAGGTCAGTACATTATCTGTGGATGAATGGTGGAGTTTGTTTCTTTTGTGGGGAAGATCCGTCTTTAGTATTTGCAGGCATACTATTTTTAGATCAAGTTTTTAATGTGTTAAGAGGATTGTAGGGATATTGTTAAATGTCAATTTACAACAAAAAACTGCGCTACAGGAAATGTTAGTCTTTTTCCATTGAGGGTGTAACATTAAGAAGTATGTGCGTAATTTGAATGCTCAACTCTGAAATAGTTCAAAATATCCCAACTTGTTTACATAGGTTACGTATTCTATATAAATATGCCATTTAACCCTTTAAGTGCCATTGTTGTCCCCCACCAGTGCCACAGGTTTTTTTTTTAAAATCGCGGTACCTACCGCAAAACCCGCCCAACATTTCCCCCGTCATTAACCCCTTAAGTGCCACCGACGAGCCGGCTCGTCGGTGGCAACCTGGAGCGGTTTTTACCGACGAGCCGGCTCGTCGGTGGCATTTAAGAGGTTAATTGTAGAGGATTTTAGATGTTAGCATTGTAATCGTACTGAATTCCTTGTGTTCTCCATGAATTTAATATTGTCCCAACATTAAATAAAATGATGTTATTATAACACAAAATAACACATCTCTTCGACTCTCCAGACTCACTATTAGTCATCCACATCTCCTGGAGGCATATTATCTGGCAGGATTCTAAGACCCCAGCTTGTGATGGATATATCTGTACTCAACCCAGCGCTGAACAGCTCTAGGGGCCGTGCGGCTGCAGGCCTATTGACGCAGGTGAGGATATCGCCACAATGGAACTTTCTAGAAACAGAAAACATAAATCCATGGACACAATTGACCATCAAAATTATGAATGAGACGACCTCAGAATGCCTGCCTGAATCACAATTTAAGTCAATTAGAATGATTGCAGTCATCAACGTGTACTGGAATCCAGTTACAATTAATAATAGCTTCTTGGACGGCGTATTTATCACAATGGACAGAATCAGTGGTAATTTCCCAGATATAAACATCATCTGTGGAGATCTAAATATTCACCTGTATGACTCAAATGGCCTCCTTAAGCAATCTGATGACCTCTCAACCAGAGCCCTCCGCTGGACTAAAGAGATCTCGAGAAATCTAAAGTTAATAAATCAACCTCATGATGCCCAGAAACTCCTGATCCCGACCTGGACTGGTCGATATTTTACAACCATCATCAACTACATATATTCATCGCCAGCCCTAACCAACACATTATTGGAATTCCAAATAATATCTACTAATCAGAGTGACCATTCGATTCTCTCGATAGCAGTTGCGGGAGTGGATAAGCCCGCGCCCTGTCCCCCTCCACCTCGGATAGAAATTGTTAGAGGTAACACCAGATTAAGAATCAGCAAAGATCTGTTGCCCACCATTCCGCAGGTATTCGAACAAACCACTGCCAGATGACCAGAAAATAGATTATGATTGGGTCCTTCTCCCTTTCCAAAAAAACAAGCCTGAAATAGAGAAACCGATCCATCACCATTACTACAACCAAGAAATAGTTAAAAAAAGAAAACTGTTGTGCCAAAATCTGCGCAAATGGAGAAAAGATCCAAACCTGGGAAATCTGGAAAACATCCGGAAAGCAAAGCAAGCATACAGAAACTGGAACAAATCAAATGCTATGGCCCTACAGCAAACAGATGCCGAAGCTATGCTACAAACACTCAGAAATAAGAACTTGAGCTCTCTATGGGATCTGCAAAATAATAATCCACACCAGCAACAAGCAATGGTATCTAATGTCACCCAAAAGAATTGGATCGCACATTTTTCTAATCTCTACAAATCGCGGAATAGCGACGAAAATATGGAGATGGCGACAATCTCAAATCAATTGACCATCTCCTGGGAGAAGCACACATTTGCAGAAATGATTGGCAAACTAAATTCCTCCAGAGCACCCAGACCTGATGGGTTATCTAATGCTGCCCTGAAGCGTGATCCGGAGACCTGGGCAAACCTAATGGATCTCATACTAACCTTAATAAATACAGTCAAGTTAATACCAACTACTTGGACAAAAGCGGTACTGATTCCAATTTATAAACAGGGCGACGGGTAACCCGGCCAACTTCAGACCTATTGCCCTGCTAGATCCATTGGGAAAATTGTTTGCATCATATCTGCTACAATAATTGACCATATGGGCGAAAACTTCTAACCGCTTGGATAGTTGACAAACCGGCTTCACCTCGAACATAGGAACTAATGTAAACCTTCTTACTTTAAACCTGTTAAAACATGAAGCCATAAGAAATAATGTGCCCGTTTATGCAGCGTTCATAGACTTACACATGCCCTTTGATGCCATAAACGGGTCCATCCTGTGGAACAAACTTGATAAATGGAATCATCATAAGTCGTCTTGCCAAAATAGACCAAATTTTACACTGGATAACAAAGTGCTGAACACGGTTACCTCGTTCAAATACCTTGGCGTGTTATTAAACCAACAAAAGGAAGAAACAGCCTGGGTGATCAGCCTCAAAGGAAAAATCCAACTGCAGGCACATCAAGGCGTGACGCTGCATAGACGATATGAGAAATTCTCTGCAAAACGGATCATGGCGTTCTACCGCCAAAAGGTAATTCCGATCATCACTTATGGTAGCAACGCCATGATTATTGCTACTAGAATAAACTGGCAAAAGCTAGAGGCATCATTATGGCACAAAATCTTACAGCTCCCAAAGAACTACCCCATGCCCAGAATACGTTTTGAGGTAGCCCTACAATCACTTGCCTCAATAGTACGCTGGAAGCAGTTTGATCTCCTTCGTAAGGTCATAAATGAAGATAGTCCCAGCGATGCAAATCCTTAAAATAACGCCACAAGCAATGCATAATACCAGCTTAAAAGCATGGCAGAACGAGTTGTGCAACCAAATGACAGAAGAAATCACGAAGGAAATATTGATTAACCGGCCACAGCGTGCAAAGATCAAACTTCAGTGTAATGATTGGTCTAGAACAATAGCAGAAAAGGCAGCATACTCAATGAATTTACAATGCTCAATTGACATACGAGCACTGAATGAACTTCCTCACTACATGGAACTTTTTCCGGACCCAGTAATTCGAACAATCTTCATGAAACTACGACTAAATATCCTCCCAACCAGACAAAGACTATCCCAAATTCAAAATATACCAAAGGAGGAAAATTTCTGCCGCTTTTGTAAGAATAAAGAAACAGTTTCTCATGCATCTAATCATGATATGCCTTGCACTAGCGGACAAGAGAATCCTCTTTGGAGACCTGTTCAAGATTTCAGAACAACAAGAACAAGGCGATTCAAGATGGTTAAAACTCCAAGGCAAAAATAATAAGCTGATATACACAGTCGTACAATTTCTGGACAATATCTTGGAGCTTACACAAGCTGCCTAAAGTAACTCTTGTGTCTCTTGGTCCTAGTTTCTTTTTGAGGATGTGTCATAGTTTTCTAATCTGTACATAATGTAAAAGGTCTTATGCAATTCAAATGAAAAGTTTATGTATAAACTATATCATTTTAAATAAAAATGAAAAACATAACACAAAATAAAATATATTTACCTTTAAATAAAGTTCTGTTTCAAAAGAATGTACTTGTGTAGGGATGTTGTGATTAATCATTCAAGGTAGAGGCAAGTACATGAAGGAAGAAAGAAATTACAAATGCACTGATGTGTTCTGTGATGTGTAATGAAGCAAAACAGTTTGAGGTTTGGTATACACAAGATGTCAAAAACATTACAAATTATGTATGGTATGTTACTCTTCCACTGAGCATTAAATACAACACATTCATGCTCACTGCATGGTTATGAATTTTGGCTCATAGGTGGCTATGAGCAAACTAATGGTGTTGATAACACGTGGGATTAGAGGTTTTCTCTTGCATGTGGGCTGGGATAAATACACACCAACTTAATGACCAGTGTGACCAATCGAGGGAATGTGTTGCTTGTCCCCAAGGAGGAGCCTCACCCTGTGAGGCTAGGGTGGTAAGCTAGCTCCGCAACACCCTCCCTAGGGGTCGAGACAAGTGGCACCTCACCATGAAAGAGACTCCCCTCCCCCTTAGGGGAGGAGGACCCTAAAGACCTGCACATTGTGCCCTAACATGGCATGCTCTACAATCCCACAAACTTAAATATCACGATTGGGAAGAAGAAACTCATTATAGATGCCAATATTTTACAGAAAAGGAGCATGTACCATTACAGCCCAATACACTGGGACGAGTACGTGAAATAACTGGCACTTAAGGAATAACTGTGAGAGAAGAGAGTTGAATACGCAGACACTAGAATGCCCTGCACTGGGGAACACCTGGAAGAGGCAGAGCAAGCACAAACCAGGAAACCTGCAAGTATGAAATTCGCCCGATACTGAAGATGGGGACACGGGAGCCATAGTGCGACCCCAGCATGAAAAAGCAGCAGGTCATGAGCCCGGAGTGGTTGACAGCCGGTCCTTCAACCATTAACTAAGCCACAGTGCATAGAAAGCTGCAGGGTGTCTGACCATTATCAGCCAGCCCGAACACAGGAGAGAAAAACCACAAAGAGGAACACGCCGACAAAAGAAAGGCAAAGGAGATCTAAGGCAGGAGAGAAGGCCACATAGGAACAAGGCTCCCGAAGGCGTTCTCCTTCACAATAGAAGTTAGCGGGCAGAACAAGAATAACGGGAGGCCAAGAAAGGATCATTTCCTCCAATCCACTCGTCTCAGTGGATGTTATGAGCTAAAGTTACCCAGGAAGCAAATAAACCTAAACTGGTGGGATACAAGAGAAGTAATATTAAGAGAAACGTACAGTGGACCCCAATACCCTGGGAAAAGGGGAAAGCCACTACACATTTTGTAGAAGAGAATATAGAATATAAAAAGGAGAGAATATTTTGAGCAAGATTTCAGAGGAACTATACACTTTAACCCAGTAAAGAATCAAGTAGGCCAAAGTAAGCAGAGTTATAATGGGCCACGAGAGAAAGACTATCAGAATAATAGTCTTCCCAAGATATTCTGGAGACAGTAATCAGGAATCTATAGCTTGTAAAAGATTCCCAAAAGGGACTTTCTAGGAGAAGAGAAAACTCCAAGCTGCATCTGAGGAATTAAAAATGATAAATTACTAACCGTAGAGACTAATGTAATCTTAGTCCATAGTCCCCTTTCCTCCCTCCATACTGTATGTGCGTCCCTACCAAGGGATGGGAGACGGAACCTTTTTCACAAGAAAAAACCTTCTTCCCCTTTAAATTTAGAGGCACGCCGGGGTGCAGCCCAGGCAGCATGCGCTGCCCTGACTCCGCCACCACACCTCAGTCCCCATTGACGCGTCAACAATAGATTTAACATTGCCTAATGACACCAGTATTATTAGGGGGGAGGTTGGTGGAACGTATGGAGGAAAGGGGACTATGTACTAAGAGTAGGTTAGTCACTACAGTGAGTAACTTATTACTCTTGCGTCCCGTCACTTTTCCTCCCTACTGTATGGGTGATTACAACGGATTGTATCACCAGGGTGGAGAGGAGACCCTCCTTAAGCAAATCGGTTCCTGAGCACCGCCTGTCCGAAAGCTGCATCAGATCTAGAGCCGGCATCCAAACAGTAATGCTTGCAGAAAGCCGAGGGAGAGGCCCAAATGACCGCCCTGCTTATGACTTGCCAAGAGACATGGCAGTGGAATGCGATGGCCGTTGCCTTAGCCCTGACTGCGTGGGCATGCATGTTGGCCGGGAGTGGCTTGTGCTGGCCCTCATATGCTTCTTTGATGGCAGAGACCATCCAGCGGGATATGGAAGCCTTAGAGGCCTGATAGCCTGGTCTTGAACCTCCAAAAGCGACAAACTGGGCGTCCGATTTGCAGAAGCCCTTGGTCCTATCCAAGTAGAATTTCAGGGCACGCCTGGCATCCAGGCAGTGCAGCACTCTGTGCTTCATCCTTGGGATTGGGAAAAAACATAGGAAGCACCATTTCCTCGTTCAAGTGGAAAGCAGATGGAACCTTGGGCAGAAATGCCGGGTTTGTCCGCAGGACTACCTTGTCCTTGTGAAAGGTGGTATATGGTTCAGAGGTGACCAGCGCCTGGATTTCGCCGACTCTACGAGCAGAGGAATTTCAAATATAAAGGGGATTGCCCAAATAACTAGGGTTCTACGGGCTAAATATCAATCAAAAAACGGAAATGGGCCCTTAGATGGGAGGATGACAATATTCATTTATCTTTTTTATAAATATCAACAAATGATTCAATGCATTCTTTTCAATCTTTTTATTTATTATTAAGTATCACCACTTAAGTGTAAAATATTGTAAACCATAAAAAACAATTTGCGCTCATTTAAGATCCACACAAACGTTCATCCCTACATTCCCATTCATTGACTTTATCATACAATCACACCAATACAAAACAACCTAATCTTTTAGGTCACACTCCAACAGCTTTATACATCAACAAAAAATGAGATCCTCTCAATTCAGTCTTAAATTTAAATGACTGCCGGTCTTTAGTCATGCAGTAGGTCGACACGTGTTTCAGGTTGTATCTTATAGACTTAAATCAGTCCACAGAGAGCAGGGGACACTTCTTGTTGGGGACACTACTTCTTATGCCAGGTGGCAAAGAGATCCACCTGGGGGTGACCCCCACGTGTTGAAAATCTCCTGAAGAACGAGGTAGTTTAGCTGCCACTCTTAATTGTCCGCTCCCAGCCTGCTGAGCCTGTCCGCTTCCTAGTTGGATTCCCCCAAGAGGTGGAAAGCCGTGAGGTAAATGTAGTTTTCCAGGGCCCACTACCACATGCTGACCGCCAGTCTGCACAGAGGAGGGGATCTGGTGCCTCCCTGTTTGTTGACCTAGTACATGCTGTTCGAGTTGTCCTTCTGAAGGAGGACAACCTTGCCCCCAAGAAGTAGTAGGAATGCCCTGAGCGCCAGCCAGATGGCATTCAGCTCTAGACAATTGATGTGGTACTCCTGCTCCTGTCGAGTCCAGGTGCCATGGACCGAGAGATCATCCAGGGTGGATCCCCAGCCCTGGAGTGAGGAATCCATGGTGATGGTGGTCTGAGGAGTGGGCGGCCGGAAGGACTTGCCCGTCCGCAGGTTGCAATCTCTGGACCACCATGTGAGGTCCGGGTGGAGAGGGGAAGGAACGTTGATCATCTCGGATTGAGAGCACCGCTCCTGGTTCCATGAGGCCGCGAAGTGCCCTGAATCCTCCTCATCCTTAAGTCTTGTGTGTGGAACAGCTAATAAGACAGCTGCCAGAAGACCCAGGAGATGTTGGTACCACCATGCCGAGGTCACTTCTCTGCTGAGGAAGTGGGCGGAGGCCCTCTTGATGGCTGAGATTTTGTCCTCTGACAAATACCCTCTCGGAGCACGTGTCCCAGAGGAGGCCCAAGAATGTCAGTCTGCAGCTGTGACTTCTTGAGATTGAGCGAGAAGCCCAGATCGTGCAGTGTTTTCATAAGGGCATGGGAAGAGTGGTGAACCGCTTCCGGAGATGTAGCCCTGACGAGTCAGTCATCGAGGTAAGGTTAGATGTTGAGGCCCTGCTCTCTGAGGAAGGCTGCTACCGCATTCATGAGCCTGGTAAAGACCCTGGGGGCTGAGTTGAGGCCAAAAGGAAGGGCCTTGTATTGAAAATGGAAGCCTGTGATCCTGAACCGTAGGAAAGAACGATAGGGCTGCCAAATCGGGACGTGTAGGTACGTGTCCTTCAAATCCAGGAAGCACATCTAGTCTCCCTTGTCCAATGTCTCCGCTATAAAAACTGGCGTGACCATCTTGAATTTTTGCAGGGGTAAGGAGAGGTTGAGGGTGGAAAGGTCCAGCACAAGTCTCAGGCCTGCCTGGTTCTTTTGAATGGCTAAAATCCTGGAGTAAAAGCCAAAGCATCGCTGGAAGGCTGGGACTTCCTCCACTGCCTGGCTCTCTACGAGCGACTGGATCTCCACCAAAAGAGTTGTTGTCCCAACCTGTGGGGGTGGAGGGGAGGAGAGGATCCAGGGGTCAGTGAAATTCTGGCACCAGAAATGTGCATGAGAGAAAGCCTGCCCCCCCCCCACAGGAGACACGTGGACCCGAAGGGGTGGGTCATGCCTTCTTTTCCCTCAGAGGCTGTCGCAGAGGAGCGGGACTGGAAAAAGCCCTTACCTTACCCCCCCCCCCCCCAACCCCCACTCCTTTTTGTTGCTTGCGCTGGGTCTGAAACCGCGAGTGGTCCGGCTGCATGGATCTACGTTCCTGGAAGCCTCTGAACCCTCTGTAGGTACGACCCCTTTCTGAGCGCTGTCGAGATAGAGTGTACCATTTGGGCGTGGTCTTTGTAAGGATGGATAAAGACTTAGCCTTTTGTGAACCTTTTTTCTTCTTGTCCAGATCTTCGTCCGTAGAGGAGTTAAGAGGCTTTCCCCCCCCCAAACCCCTCAAACGATAGATCTAGTATGCGTTCCTGCACGTCCGGGTTGAATTTTATTGCCCGTAGTCAGGCTGTCTTTCTCATGATCGTGGCAATAGAGATGGCATGGCCAGAGGTGTCAATATGGGCCACGGTGTACTCCATGAGGTCATGTGCCATTAGCTTGGCCTCGGCTAACCCCGGCTTAAAGCACGATTGGCTCTGGGAGGGAAGTTCCAGGAGGAAGTCTGCAATTTCCCACCATAATCTTTGGTTGGTGGCAACCAGCATGGCATCGGTGTTAGCCTGACGCAGATGTAAAGAGTGTTGGAATAGAGTTTGCCATACGCCTCCAAGATCTTCTCCTCCTTGCCTAGCAGCCCCGCAGAGGAAGAGGCTGAGGACTGTGGCTTGGAGTATAGTGATGCTGCAGCGATCACCATGGAGTGTGGCTGAGGGTGGGCCGGAATCAAGAGTGTATCCCCCCCCCTCCATCTACCTGTACTTGGCATCCAGAAGTTGATTGACTAGCTGGGTGGGGTTTGAGCCAGCCCTTCCTGGCCAGGGAGACTACATTGGTCTGCATAGGAATACTCGATTTGGCAGAGGGGCGTCGTGTGAGGACTTCCGCCAGAAGCCCATCTGCCGGCTGCTCAACCTCGGGTTGGGGTAGGCCCAGATACTCCACCAGGCCAGCAAGATGTTCGTGGAAGGCCCTGGCTGAATATGGCGTGTCCGGATCCTCCTCCTCCTCCTCATCATCATCATCATCATCCGTATCCTGCGTATCTGGGGGATCCTGTGGAGGAGGAGTAGTTTCCGCCAGAGGCTGGGGGTACAGGGATCACGGCCGGAGGCGGAGGAGCTGGAGGAGGCAGCTGTGCCGGGGCCTGAGGCGCAGACTGAGGCGTCTGTGGTGCCGCTAGCATTGCAGGAATTACTTCCTTGATGGCGTCTTTGAGGATAACACCCATCAGAGGTGACTTCATGAGGCCGAGGAATCTCTCGAAGAAAAACTACTCACTGACTGAAGAGGTGGCAGGGGGTGCTGACGAGGTAGCAGGAAGCTGCTGGAGCTGCTGCACACCCTGTCCATACGGACGCAAAGGAGAACAGGCCTGCGCAAATGATGGGTAGACCGTAGGCCACGTACCTGGTTGAGGCCAGTCCCACCTTGACACTCGTTCTTCGCCAAATTCCTGGAATGGCATTGGATGGGTGCCTCTTCCTGGCGCGGTGGCCATTTTGTCGGGCGGGCTGCCTGCAACGTGTTGCTGGCCCCGCTGGGCGAGGCCTCCTCCAAGACTCTTGCGAGTGTATCACGAGGCCTACCCTGCTCCTCGAGCCTAGGCCCAGTCGGTGTGACACCCTCGACCCAGAAGTCGGTAGAGGTACGTTTAGGCGCCACTCTCGTATGTATTGCCAGTATTAGGGTGCAGCCACTCGGCCATGGTGCCGGTATAAGGGTGGAGCCCCTTGGGTGAAGAACCGGTAAAAGAAACTTTCAGTCCCTCAACACTGGCACCGGGAGGATTCAAGGATCCCTCAGCCGGTAGCTGAAGCAGCCTCAGTGCATGTGCTGGTAGAAGGACCTGAGCGGTGCCATCCGCGCAGGAAAGTCCCTGGGAAGGAGTCTCCCTTGCAGGGTGCGATGGAGAATATCGGCCCTACCTTGGGCCTGTTTCAATGTTTCACATAGTTCTTGCAGTCCTCTGGAGGCAACTTCTGGAAGAGCTCCCTCCACTTGGCTAGTCTGTTCTTCAGCGCTGTTGAGGACAGCAAGTTACACGCTGAACAAGATTGCCAACCGTGGTCTGGGTCAAGGCAACGTAGGCAGAGGGCGTGGGGGTCTGAAGTAGGGAAGAGCGCATTGCAGGATGGACACCTGCTGAACCCTGTAGAAGTCGGCATGCGCCGGGGAGCTGCGTGACGCCTGAGGACCGAGTACCTGAATGATAAAAAGACAAAAAAGAAGACAAAGTAGTATCTGCGCGTGGAATTACATGGCCAAAGCCAAACTCAGGAGTGCTGGTGAATTCGGCCTGTTCCCGTCGACACGGAAAAGAGGACTTGGGTGTGGCGCCGGAGGACAGTCAGGGCAGCACATGGTCCCTAGGCCGCACCCCTGCACGCCTCTAAATTTAAAAGGGAAAGAAGTTTTTTTTCTGGTGAAAAAGGTTCCGTCTCCCCTCCCTTGGTAGGGATGCCCATACAGTATGGAGGAAAGGGGACGGGATGTAAGAGTAAGAGTAAGACTGATTCAAGAAATCAGGAGACTATTAGAGAATTACATATTGATAAAGAATCCTACTCAACTGGTACCAGAATTACCCTCGGGAGAAGGGAGTCATTCTCCATATATAAACTAGTTTTCTTAGTGGTCGGGGCAGTTAAGGTAGTTTTGGACAGCAGACTATCCTTTTGGACATTCACAACGGACGAGCACTTTAGTTAGAAATATAGGCAGTTACCATCGATTGAGACAGGGCAAGTTAGGTCTTCTATATTATAGAAATACAAAATTGTGAGCTATGTCCACAAAGTGTCTGCGCCGTCCTGACTCGTCACACATTGTTTTTACTTTATTTTTGTTGCGTTAAGGAAGTTTACAAATCACATTAACTGTGAAGGCAACCTTCCGAAAGTAACTGGTTGTGATATTAAGCTGCACCAGTCGATTCAAAACTTAACCAAGTGTTCCTTCCACCCACTTGATTTACTGTAAGAAAGCAAAGTACAAATCTAACGGGTTCAGGAGATTACTCTGCTTGGTCATTTCACATCTTAAACAAATCTGTCTAATTGGACTGCTTTATAAATCGAGTTTTGCTTCAATTAAATATTCAGAACTCACCTAAATGCGAATTAGTGTGTCAGTGTGTCTCGATTTCAGAACACAATTTATTCTGACGACTGCCTTAAAATAACAAACATTGCCAAAGCCAATAGCATTGCCCTTTGTATACTGGAAGTTAGCCAGAGTAAATGATCGGAGTAGGAGGTGGTTCATGTAATTTTGTATAGGCAAATTAAATCCTAGTGGTTAAACTGTTGCACACAAAAAATAAAATGAAAACCTAGGTTACACATTTTATTTGGATGATTGTCACAAAACTGTAATAAATAGGTTGTCATGTTCAAACTGATGGGTAGGAACATTGCCCACAGTTGTTTTTTTTTCCCAATGATTGTTTTTAAAAATATTGGAGAACAGAAGCTCTGCTCAAATACATCCATGGCACCCATTTCGGTCCAGCAGGGTAATATGAGATATTATAGGGATTTTAAACATCATTCAAAGGGTGTTCATAAACTAGTGAATTGGGATTACAAAGGATTATGTACACAAAAAAAACTCAATTTGTTATGAAAAACCTTTGGCTATCCTAATACACAAAAATGTCTCCTTAAATCTAGAATTAGTGTTTATCAACTACTAGAAAGAGTGCACCCATTTCTGCGAGGGCAAGCAGCCACAGATTCACTCAGCTCTCCATCTTCTGCCTTTTCTTCCCAAACCTTCAAGAAAATGAATCCCTTCCACTCAGCGCATGGTTTTAATGACAGTCTTACATGTGAGACTGTTGATGTAAACCACTTGCAGCAGTGCTGAATAACAAATGACGAAAAGAAATCAAAAGCAGGGCATGATTTATTCAATATTTAGAGGTGTGTAGAAAAGCTGGTATGAAAACTGACTTCGTTCGTGATCACAAACCATGTCCACTTTCAAAACTGAATAGGCAGAGTCACAAACCCCAATTCTCACGGTGCAAGAGGCTTCTAAAAGGGGTTAACTGGAAGGACTAAGGCCTCAGCTGTTTTTATTTTGTCTAACAGTTGTTCATCAAACCACAGAAGAAAAAATATATGAACCTTCTGTACCAAATATTTTCTTCACCTTGGACAATGCATCATAACTAATCACTGAACTGAAATCATTGTAGGTAATTCAGACACATAAGTGGCCTAAATACAACTTTGCATCAAATGGAATCCATCTTGAAAATCCTGCATTCTGCTTGGCCACTCTTAAAACAGTTTTATATTGGGCAAACTGTTCAATTCGTGCCGTTTGGAAGTTGGAGCACATTCTTCCTTTAATTTATCTGTTTGACTTCCTAGTCACTTACCTACACTTTTTAAGCTCCGATGCTTTACATACATGTGTGGCCATATGCCAACCTTTTACCTTCTTCAGAAATCACCCATTTTCAGAGGTTCAAGGTTAACCAGAAGTGTCAGTCTTTTAAATCTTGCCATCCCCCATCTTATACATTCCTGCTTCTCACCCAAAGATTGTTCAGCTGCTGCTCCTAGAGCATGGATTAATCTTTTCCTGTGATTCGCCATCTTCAAACCGTCTTGGGAGTTCAGAAAGACTTTTTTCAACTTGCATATTCCTAATGTTTCCATGTATGCTGTGAATTGTTTTACTTTGCACTGTTTGATTGTATATTTGGTAAAAGTGATTTTTTCTCTCACCACGTATTAATTGCTGCAAATTGATGTTTTTACGATTTTTCTATTTGATAATTGAACAGCATCGCCCTGCCTTAGGTCGGGGTGCTCACTATTCAACTTTTAACATGAAATTTAAAAAAAAAGATGTGTTTTTTTAATTAAGCCACACTAGTCCAGAGTAAAGGTTTGAGATCACTTCCGCCTCAGAGCCAACCTATCACTCACCCTCAAGGACATATGGCCGCCTTTTTTACCATCTCTTGGATATGCACTGGCTCGCCTTACTGACATTTACAGTCTGTTTCTCGATACGCCATCTCTGCATGTTGCCTTCCACGGTTGGGGTGACCTGCTTACACCGCTCCATGTTTCGTCCTTATCGAAGCCATTCCTTCTGATGCAGTACTGTCACCTATTCCCACAAACATCTTCCGACCTTTGAGATTTACAGCAGTGCCTGCTCACAGCTCCCGTGGTCCATTTTTTGTCTCACTGACTTGGCCTCCCCAAAGTCACCCGCCGCCTCCACAGAACACTGAATGCCTGCCCCACAGCAGCATCAAGGCTTGGATTTCGTCTAATGAGCATCCCCTTTTTTATTGTACCACAAAGTTTTGTTATCAAATATTAAAACACCCTAGTGGTGTTGCCAGGAAGCTGATTGTTCAATCTGCGGGCTATACGCACTGGTATAGCCCGCAGATTGATTACAGCCCGTTGTTCAGGTTAAATTTACATACCTGAACACCCGAGGCTGTGGGCAGGCGGGGAAGCCTGCAAACGTGGACGCGTTGGTCGGCATGTCATTTCGGAACGGAAAGAGTTAACTTTCCGTTCCGAAATGCATGCAGCAAAACCAACGTGTCCACGTAGGCACACCCAGGGAAATGAAACTGGGGAATGAAAGCAAATTGAACTCTTTAGTAGCGTTGCACATAAATAGTAATAGGGCTGACATAAGCTGAACTGCAGCGTTAGGTGGAACGTGTGAAAATGTATGTTTGAAGCAGTGAAATTAAATCAAATGCTAGTCCGCGCACTTCTGGGCTTTCAGTGGTGCCAATGGAGAGAAAGGGCACAGAAAGGTAATTAAAGTGCTTGTTAATTTAATGTATGTGCAGATGTAGCTTGCAGATTTATATGAACTGCATGTTTGTGCTGAGTAATTGGTAGCTAACATTTGTATAGTGGGGGGGGGAAGCACACCTAAAGTAAACTTAGAGCATGGGGCAGGCATACCCACACCTGATACCACTTTACTATGATACTCCTCCCACCTTAGCACCTTCCACCACCCTATAAAAAAATGAAACTTGTTTAACTGAAGTACAAAAAATGTCTGCAACATTTATTTACCATTTTGCAATTTTGTGTACTTCAATTAAACATGTCTCATTTATTCAACTTTAATTAAACAGTGAGGGTGTTCTAACAGCTTTATAGAGCTGCAGCTCGGGCCGTACCAGTCGTTACGGTCCCTCATACCTCTTTAAAGGCCCTCGCTTCACTCGGGCCATTAATTCTGTCTTCAGGACCCATAATGGCCCTCGCTGCAGATCTATAAAGCTATATTAGTCCCCAATATGAATGTTGCTACAGTCCGCCTTGGCTGGAGGTTTATTACTATTCCCTAATTAAAAATATTTGGCTTTGCATTGGCCCTGGAGTGAGACGATGTTACACCTTCGAGAATGGTTACATTAAATACTTCACCAGGATGTGGAAATCACATTAGCAATGTCATATGTAATCCAGAACCACAAAGATTAATCTGTCAGGCCATTAGGCACACAAAGAGGTTTACATATCCAACCCGTTTAGTGGGAAGTCAATTACCTATGGTAAATTTCTCTTTTGTTGGATATGGCCAGGATTCCTTACCACCCTTCGCTTCTATGTAAAAGTATTCTTTTCAGTCACCCCACCACCTTCTACACAGTCCAGATGTACATTATTAGTGAGAAATATCCTTCTGTTAAGAGCTTTAGCTCTTCTGGGTACCTGAATGCTCGTCGCCATGAAGCCATTTCCCCCCTCCTCTGCCATTGCTTTATTGGCTAATAACTATAACACTGAGTGACATGAGAGGGGACAGCGTTGAGTGTGTGTATATATAGCGTATGGAATAACGGCAGTCATATATATTCAACAGGCCCTTCTCAGTCAGCTGTGATGAATCTGGGAAATTCATCACCCCCAATCCACAAGATGAAGCCACCAGCACCGAGGCTAGGGAGGTGAGCCTGCTATGCAAGACCCTACTTAGGAGTTTGGGCAAACGGTACCTCGCTTTTAGAGACTGCCCCTTAGGGGTTGAGAAATACCTAGGTAGAGGGATCTCCCGTAAATACTATTTTCTCCGGCCTACATGGGAGCCAAAGAAGCTTTAAAAGTGATTAGGCCTTTTTGTTTGTCTGACAACAATGATGAACCTTCCACAATATCAATATTATAAGAAACTCCATGTCACCTCATTGCACAGACGCCTATAAAAACAACAAAGCTAACACCTGGAGGAGGAGATTCCCCAACGCCAATACGAACATCAGGGGTGTAGAAGTGCAGAGCAGCGGGTGCCGCCCAGAACGAAAGTAGCCTGAGCCGGGACCACAGAGAAGACGTGAACCACAGCTAAATCCAGGAACTGGGGCAAAAGCTCTTCAGCGCTGTGAAGGCATCATGAAGCAAGACAGACAATAGATTCAAAGTTCAAACAAAAGTAGTTTTATTAACTTAAATGTCAGGATGGTTGAAGGCCTAACTTGCCCTATGCTAAGGTGGGATTTCGCTACCTTAAGAAACAAAGAAAGTCTGAGACTGAGTTCAACTTAAAAGTGTGTGTTCAAAACCTGTACTTGCCCGGTCAACTAAAGCTAAACAATGTGGAGGGATGTCATCAACAAAAGAAATAATGTTCCGAATATAGCTCCAACCTTCTTCCAGCTCTGATTACTTTCCAGCTTCCCTTCCCCAAGATCAAAACAGGTCCAAGAAGTCTTGGGGTTCACTTCCCCTAGAAGACAACCCAGTTCCAAAAATAAGATCTTGGGGTTCCTTTCCCCTAGAAGACAACAGTTCAAGGGTTCCCTTTGGGTTTCCCTACCCAAGAGGTCAGCTTTTCCAGCTTGCCAACTTATACTTGGTTTCAGTCCCTTTATATTTGAAACCCAGTTCCAGGTCAACTTTACACTGCTGGTTTCTTGACGGCTCATACAGATTGCTTTCTTCTGCTCCACTTCAGCAATTTTTTTCATACATTTAGGTTTGCTCTGCATGTTTTCTTGGCTTTCACAGATGGGGTATCCCTGGTCTAGGTACAGTTGTCGGACCACACGGCCCACCCATTATATGTTACACAACCGGTAAACCTGGGCTTTCTTGCCCACAAAGCTTTTGTAACTACCCCTCTGTTCTGGTTCACATTCACTTGGCTTTCTCGTTGCCAGACTCTTGCCTTTGCCACAATGTGCTCTTTCATACAATTCACTCCGTGGTGCCTTCTTTCCTTCTCCAAGTTGCCTTCACACTCTTCAGGAATATTTTTCACTGCAATTTATAAGATTTGTTCTTTGCTTTCAATATATTGTATGTGTACTTCACACAAACTTGTCTTCTGTTCACAGGCTTATCAAAAGCTTTCATAGGCTTGTCAAAAAGCTGTTTTAGTTCAATATTCAATAGCGCTTAATGCTTATTCTTTTGCTCACAGTTCATCTTATTCGTATTATTCACCACAACCCTTCACTTTGGGTTCCTAGTATCTTGCATATCTCAATGCATTAATTCTGTTATTACTTTTGCCCTGTAACAGCCGCCAGGAGCACCACAGTTCGGGTGCTCCCTTTATTTCAATCACCGGTCCCTGTCGGCTCATCTGGGTGGCTGCTTTCCTCTTCTTCTGCTCCGCATACACCTTTCTGTTGTGTTGCGCGCCAGGCTCGCATTCCGGTCTTCTGTGGGGTGACAGCAGCATCACTCGCTTCCCACAGACGCTGCTGGTAGCTTACAGCCATCTGATTTCTTCCATGCCTCGCAGCTCCTGCTGCGAGCACCCAACCAGGGAGGCTCCCACCTCTGTGCTCCTCTCAGGGACCACCTGGACCTCGGCGCCACAGTCTCTCCCAGGAACTTGCGGGCGTCCTGCTTTCCCGGCAGGACCTTTCTCGGCTGCCTCCGTCAACACAGGACTCCTCCCTTCAAGCCCGCCAGGTTCGGCCCGCCTCTCCCTGTCCCCCTTTGCTGGCCTCTCTCCTTTTCATACACCTGTAACCATTTAACAGGCTACAGGTGTGCATCCTCAAGCCAAATTGCCTGACCATAGTTCCAGTTCTCTGGACATGCCTGATCCTCAACAGTTTGCATGCATCTTATTCGTCTCAGTACCAGAGTGGTGAAATTACATGTTAGTATGTACCACTCCTAGTCGCCCTCTTCCTTGTCCCAGTACTACAGTGTTAAAGATGTGAGGACATTATGGGAAGTGATTGACAACCTACAAAGTCAGGGGGAATGTGAGGGCGATTATGATCAGGAAAAGGGGGATACCATGTCTTGCATGTGGACCTCCTCTTCCTAGTATCCCTAGATCGATACTGCCTTTTGGTGTTTTCCTGGACAAAAGGAGAAGGGTAACAATATCCCATAAATGCGGCTGGTACTGAGTGTTCATCATGGAATGGAAATGGGGTACACTGTGTCTCACCCAGTGTTCCCCAAGTCTCACCAACCCAGGTGATCCTCCCTCGCAGCTCCAATCCCAGGATCGAGATGGAAGAGTGATGGCACTTCCCTAGTCACCTGAACTGAGTATGCTGGGAAGAAGGAAGTGAGGATGCCCTCAGGTTACTCACAGCCCCCATACCAAGATTCATAGAAGAGGAGAGAGCCAAGATCACTGGTGTGGCCTCAAAACGCCTGCCACGTCAGGCTGCCCCAATGCCCAGGCCAAGAATAACACCACAGATACCAGAATCAATGAACCTCCCTGACGGACGTGCCGTGAGAGAACAGGTACATGGGCCACACAGGAAGAAGGGAGGCGGGCAGTTGAACACTGCGAGGGCAACCAACTCGCACCCCCCTCATCCCCAACCGCCTCATTCACCGACTAGTGAGCCTGTGAAACTGAGCAAGGGCTGAAGTGTCCAAAGTAATAACTGCTATGAACGCTGAAAGTCAAGAGAACCATATTGAAAAGTCCCATAAGGAGGAAGGGATACAAACCCTGCCAGAAATATACCAGAGAAGCTGTGGGGTTTGTGAATCCGTGAATAGCATGCAGAAGTGCACCATAAGACACGAGAACCAATACCTATATTAAAAGGCCAATAGAGCCATAAAAGGGAAGTGAAAAGTATATTGCCCATGCTACCCCAGAGGGTGAAGGCTTGAATGAGCAAATTGGGCATTAAGATACAGCATTGTTGGAAGGGGATCAGTGAAATACCCCATTTGACACAAGCATTGAAACCATTGTTGAAAGAGGAATCCTTTTAACCATTTGAAAACCTTTATTGAACTAAGTTATACTTTTTTTTGAACACTTGAAAAAATGTCATGTAATGAGTGACAGTGTTAGAGAGAATTATCATTCAATGGCTAATTTCCCTTACCTAGCGAGTCCCCCAGCAGCTTTGCTGGATTTTCTGGAGTTATCTTTTTCACTTGGTGAGAGCGTGAGCTTTTCCCCCACTCTTACCCATGTTTTGCCATGTGTGTTTCATCTGCTTTTTGTGATTGTGGACTCTGGAGTACACCACTTCAGTAGCCCCCTTCTTTTGTGTGTTACACAGCACCTTCAGTGCAGTGACACAGGGTTGTCTTAGACTTCCCACCGACTCCATTTCTGAGGCCGACTACTGTCCCCAAGAAAAGGGTAAAGTTGCCATTACTTCAATTAGTCATTTAACCACAGATCCAGTACACCCCATCTTACATGGAGTACTGAAAGGTGTTAATCCTTAGCCCTTTTTATCTGTACCTCCTAGAGCATTGTTTCGCTCTTAACATTTAGACTTGGCTGGTGGCAGTGGTATCTACCCTAACTTTTCTACCGCGATTATATTAGATAAACGTGCTATTGTTTTAGGCTATTATATTAGCCTCGAATTTAAAACCACTTGACCAAATACTTTTTCTTTTGGCTCCAGTCGGGTTTCTTCGCCATTTCTTTTTGTTAAAGTCCTTCTTTGCGCGGCAAACCAGGTTTGCCTTCTTTGCTCAGTGTCTTTTGGCGGGCTTCTGCCAAGAAGCCCTCCTCTAGGCGCCTGGGTGTCTAGGTGGGCTGAATGTGAGGGAGGGGTGTAGTCACCCCCTGCACAGGGTATCCTAGGAAACCCAAGTCGCACTCTGCCATGATTGGCTGGGGTGGTTGTCCAGGCTGGACAACCCCTCTGCTGCATGATTGACAGTCAGGCTGTGTGAATGGGGGATTTTGGCATAAAAGGCAGGTCTCTTGGGCTAGAAGTCAGTCTCGCCACTGGAACTACAAGGAACCGAAGACAAGCGGAGAAGTCGTCAGCTGCGGCAACTAACCCGTCCCGGTGAAGCCCTGCTGCAGTCCTGAGCTATCTACCCTTCGACGACCAGAGAAGATCCAGTCCGGAGTCTTCTTCCCTTCAGCCTGGTGGGGATAACCAGCTCACCTTCTACAGCCAGAGGATCCTCTTCTTGGTTGTTTTTAATGAGCGCACCTTTTATTCACCTTTGCTGCTGCCGGCTACATCCCTGTGTGGTGCAGACCCCTCCAGACATCCTCCTTCGTCCCGAAGCTCCAGGAACCGTGGGTCTGCAGGAAACTACCAGAAACAACTGCCGTGGCAGCAGCCTCTTCATTGAATAAGGTACTGTGTTCTGCTTGAGGAACTAGGGTGAATCCCTTTTCTTCATCTCCAAGACTTGCCCTGGTCTTCCCTCCTTTTTATAACTTTTGCTTCCTCTGTTGACAATATCCAAGTACTCCTGGCTACATTGAATCGTGAACTGTCCAACTGTGTGATCCTCGACAACAGGAACCCGATTCCACTTGACACTGGCTCCGGCCTATTGACTCTTGAATTTCTGTCAATGAGTGTTCTCTGATTCTGTCTGCCTTGACAAAAGTATTGCCTATGATTTTTGCCCCCAACTCTCTGGGTATCTCAGGTGCTAAGTGCGTTTTGCCCCGGTAACAATTCTTGCCACGGATACGCGTTTAAGTAAGACCGAACTGTCATTACTGTCAAAAAGTGATCTCAAGTGTATTCCCGGTAACGTCTTTTGTTTCGCAATACTGGTCCGTTAAAACACAGGGTACTTACCTTGAGCTATACTGTACAAAGTGAATTGGTTGGTTGTAGTGTATTTTACCTGTGGTTTTGAAATTGATAGAAGTGTTGTGTTTATAACAAATGGTTTAAAAATAAATGTACTTATATTTTTTACCTGCAACCTTGAGTCAGTGTTGGCTTGAGTCACAGTAATTGTGGTCCCTTTGTGTAATCTCTGCTACTGCTCATACTCTTGAGATAAGCCTGGCTGCTCTGCTACTGCTACCACTTTAACATAGTAGTACAGACTAAAACTTGTATTGCCACCTGTAGTCTTAATTGTGAGCAGTGGTCCCTAAGGGCACTGCTCAGGATTCTGCCTAACAGACTGTAACCAGAGAAGCAGACGGATTTGCATTTTGAACTTTCAAAAGAAGAAATCAGAAAGACACTGGTGACCCAGGCCAGGAACAGTGTCCTATTCAATATTGAGAATGTCTGCAGGAGATGGGGTCCTCTAAGTGTCTGACTACTTCCAGTGTGCAAAAGATTGTTTTTGTTTCCTTTTCATCTAGTGTTGGGGCCAGTTGGTTGGACAGGTTAGGATGAGGAATCATTTTTAGATATTGGACATCCTGACTAGTACTTTGTGTTTAGTTGTTAGGAACACATTTAGCAATACGTCTTTGGAGGCATTTTTCATTTAATTTAAATAAAGAGTTGACCTTTAATCATATCCTCTGGTCCGTGTCTTACTTCGGGTTCACCACACAGCTTAGAAGTGCAGCTGCAGCATTAGCGGCCACTACTTGGTATGTGCTTCTGATGCTGGAGATCCTACTAAAGGGATTGACATGTTCAATTCATGCAGTGAATTTCGGGGGAAGTGTGACTTTATGGCTGGCTAGTAGCTTGCAAATGAAAATATTTACCCTTGGTGTTCTAGCTCCAGAATTGTATTTTAGAAATAGCATATTTTCCTGTCAATCCCACTAGAAAGCAAAACAACTTCACCCTGACGAGAAAAGCTGAATGGAAGTCGACCCTCCACCCTAGGTTGACACAGGTTCCTGATTGTAACAGGTCACCACACGGCAGCCAGCCAGGAGGGAGGGAGGAAGGGGATGTGGAGGGGGGATAGATGGTTAGGGAGAATTTGTGGATAGGTAGGAGGAATTAGGATTACCAAAAAGAGGATTAGGAAACGTAAATGGATAGGGAGGGGGGAGGGTAAGGAAAAACACCAAACATAAGCAACCAAAGTAACATGTACTAAGCATACTTGACTACCAAGCCTAATCTCCGTCAGCATCTCCTGACAACCTCCGTCAACCTGCGACACCAGAATTCACTTCCTAAAACAAGAGTCCTTGTTCTCAAACTCTCACTCTCCTGTCCTCCTGATTAACAAACATACCATGATTAGGGGCAGATGGTTGCATGACAATGTAACAAGCACATGTGAGAAAATAAACTATAGAGACTAAGAAGCAAGAAGCACGAACATGAGACACTGAACAATATAGAAGCATTAGCAATGGGTTGGCGGCAACAAACATTCTTTCCCGACGTTCTTTCCTTGAACGAATCAGTAAGGAGAATGTTCATTTCTGTGCCAATTCCCTTTAACCTTAGAGACCCCCACCTCTTTTGCTGGACTCAGGGCGCTTTAATTTTAACTACCGAGTGAGACTTTCTCATTCTCTCGTGTATTTTTCCGACTAGGATTTTCCGCATTTTGCATTGTGATACACGGCACCTTTCGTGCAGTGCCACTGAGAAGTCCCTTGGACGTCTCTTAATGTTTAGCTACATTTTCTTGGGTGAGCTACTATGTATCTGCAGGCTGATGCCTCAGCAGCAGTACTGCAACCAAGTATGACCATTTTCACAAAACGCCCCCCTCTTCTTTTTTCACCATTTCTTGTTAGTTTCTTCTGGGCTTTTACTCTTGTTTGAATCGGGTTTGAGTCCTTTGTGTTTGGCAGGATTCCGCCCTGAAGCCCACCCAGGCTCCAGTGTGTCTGGACAGGCAGGAAGTGAGGGAGGGTCCCGAAACATCCCTGTCCTTTGTCTCTAGGTGTGCCCGAGTGAAATCAGTTCCAATTGGCCAGCTGGCTGTCCAGGAGGACAACCACCCTGCTGTGTGATTAACAACCTAGGGCTGTGAATGAACGGGAACTTCCAAAAGCCTCGCATTTTATGCGACTAGAGGCAGAGACGACCACTGGAGGACAACATCCAAAGAAGACGCGAAGAGATGCCAGCAGCACCCTCCTGGAGCACAAAGTGCCCGGTGAAGTCCTGCAGCTGTGCTGACGCAGTTTTTGAATCGACTGGGAAGACACGTACAGGACTACTTCCTCCAATAGGCTGGTGGGACCAGCTAGCTTCAAGACAAACTATTTTGGCGCAAGACCCGACTTGCGACTTTCAAAGGCTGCAGAATCCCAAAACCCGGAGTGCCTCAACCATGTGTGAGTGCATTGTCTTCCGAAGTGCGAATCTGGCCAAAACTTCATGGGCATCCAGACCCTACAGAAGCAAGAAATCTGCATCCAGAGTCCCCCCTCACCAGAGTCCAGGAACAAGGAACTTCCAACCAGAGCTGTTCTTTGGTGCTGAGAAAAAGGCACCAAAACCACAAAGAGCTGGTGAATCCTGAGGCATCCATTGCTGCAGATTCCCTTACTTGAGTGCTGCCACAGGAGCCCACCAGACGTCCTCCCTTTCGTCATCACGACCAAGTACCAGGAACAATGGTCTGCTGCACTGCAACCAGAAGGCATCCAGCTTGAACATTCAATTCGCAGGTACTGTAGGGCATGGGGCAGTATCCTTTTGCCTTTTGGGGTGCTTCCTACCTCAGAGTGCTATTTAACCCTACTCAGAGTTTCCCTCAAATCACTTGCACTGGCCTTTCAGCTTGTGCTTCTTCAAAGTAACTCCTCTTTAGTTGCTGTGATTTCTTTGTGAACTACTATGTAAGAATATTTTCTAAGAAGAGCATCAGAACTTTGACTTTGCCTATTGACTTTGGCTGTCATGGCTCCCAAAAGGCCCCCTTCTGACCCTATTGGCGTTGGCAGTGCTTGTTCCCTTGCAGGTTTTAATTGTTGAACACACTTAATGCTGGGATAAAAGACTAACTACATCCTTTTGGGGGAATCTAACTATTTAATAGAATACCAGCATGTTCTGATCTAACCGCGAACTTTCCCTCTTTAATAACTCAATACTGCAAAGGTGATACAAAATGAGTGTTAAACTGACCTCACATGACGTCATCTTTTGTGCTGTAAAATCTTTAAACATATGAATGAATTGCTCCCCTTCTTTATTGCTCACTTTTTTAATTGAATCCTAACTCTGGATTAATGTTACGGCTAGTTAATACTTTTTAACCCCTTAAAACGAGCGATTTCATCCATAGCATTACGTTTGCAGTGCCAAGAACGGGATAGCTCGTCCTTTTTGGCACTGCAAAGCAGAGATCACAAAAAGTGTAATCCAACCCCCGGGCTATGTGAGGAGGAGGTTCCTCCTCTTGGCCCCTGGGGTTCGATTTCCTTCAGTTTCACGTCAGCGTGCTGTAATGCACCCTAATGTGAAAGAAAGTAAATTTCATGCAGCAGCCATTTTTGGCTGTCGCGATGAAGAGAAGGTGAGTTCCCTTCTCCCTCTACCTCGATCCCTGACATTATTGTGCCATTGCGATCGATGGAGCTGTTGGAAAGGGGAGACTCTTCTCCTTTACAACGACATCTTATTTGAAGCATTGCAGGGCGCAGATTGCTCGATCCGCTTCCAGCAATATCACTAGACCGCCAGGGATCTGTTTTTGAAGTGGGGGGTTGAGGGAGCCTTTTACTATAAGCTGCCCTCTTCCCCCTTCCCCTGTCCCCCAAAGCATGGGGCAGCATGTTTTGCCGATCTGCCCCTAGGGTTATTAGCAAAACAAAACGAACAAAAAATGTACATTTTGTTGGTAGGGGCACCCGAAACCACCAGCGAATTATGTAATGGAAAGGGGGGGTGGCCCTCTCCCCCCACGCAAAATGGAGGGGCAGGACTCTCATGTAGCCCTCCCTGGGGGCAGATTGCTAGTGTAATCTGACAATCTGCCCGTAGGAAGGGGCAAATGTGTTTTTACCGGGGGTGAGGGTCAGTAGACCACCAAGGATGACTTGAAAGGGGTGCTGTGATCGTAGAGTAGTAGTTATGATTTGTTTTTGCTGGGCTGACCATAGGTAACATTTGTTTCGTTTGCAGCTTTTTCTACGCGAGCAACTGCAACGTTATCGGAGTACTGTTTTTTATTATTCTACGGTTAGAGCCCATTGTCAGTGGGGTGGGTGGGACTGGGGCTGGATTGTGGGTGGGACTGGGGCTGGAGTGGGCCGTCTGGGGAGGTATTTTGGTGGGCTGGGACACAATTCCAGGGTCAGGCCACAAATTGTCCACCGTGGTATCATAACATTGGTGTTTCCCTGGGAGTGGCTGTCTCCCATGTTGATTGACTGTCCACAAGCCCAGGCTGCACCGCTGGCTGTGCAGATGTCACCTCGCGGGAGGAATGGGGATCCTGCCGGGGCTACCCGGAACTGCCCCTGGACTTGGGGAAGGTGGACCCACATGGGAGACAAGACGCCCAAGGCCGGTGGCATCACCTCCAGCCATCCTAGAGTTCTGGCTGGCCTGCATTACAGCTTCTCACTCCGGGAAAGGATGGGGACCCTGCCGGTGCTCCCTGCGACTGCCGTTGCACTTGGGGATGTATGGTCAACCAACATGGAAGGCACACGCCCAAGTCCAGGGACATAACCCTCTGACTAACCTAGAGTTCTGGCGGACCTGCGGTACAGCTTATCCCTCCAGGAAAAGATGGGGACCCTGCCCGGGCTTCCTGAAACCGCCGCTAGGCTTGGGACGGTCAACCCACATGGGAGACAGCTGTCCAAGGCCAGGGACATTACGCCCGCACCATCCTGGAGCTGTGGCGGGCCTGCGCTAACGCAGACCCTGCCGGGGCTCCCTGGAACTGCCGCCGGCCTTTGGGATGGTAGACCCACATGGGAAACGAATGCCCAAGGCCGGGGATATCACCCCTAACCATCCTGGAGTTCTGGCTGAGTTTCCCCACCAGTTGGCCCGGCAGCGTGCCAATCCCTTCCTAGAGGGGGGCGGAAGCTGTAACGTAGCCCAGCCAGAACTCCAGGCAGTTGGGGGTGATGTCCATTGCCTCGGGCATTCGTTTCCCATGTGGGCTACCATCATCAAGCCCAGCGGCAGTCCCAGGGGGCTCAGGAAGGGTCCCATCCCTTCCCGGAGGTAAATTCTGTAACCCAGCCCAGCCACAGATTAAGGATGGTCGGAGGTGATGTCCCTTGCCTTGGGCACCCGTCTCCCATGTGGGTCGACCACCCCCAAGCCCAGCCTGGAGCTCTGGCTGGGCTGCGTTACAGCCTTTCCCTCTGGGGAAGAATGGGGACCCTGCCGGAACTGCCACTGGACTTTGGGACGGTCAACCCACAAAGGAGACAGTTGGCCAGGGACATTACCCCCCCCCTCCGCCGACTATCGCAGAGCTTGGGCTGCCCTGCATTACAGCTTCTCCCACCGGGAAAGGCCAGGGATCCTGTCGGGACTCCCTGGACCCGCTGCTGGGCTTGGGGATGTCAACCCACAAGGGAGACAGCCGCCAAAGGCCCGGGACATTACCCCAGACTGCCCTGGAGCGCTGGCTGGGTTGCGTTACATAATTTCCATCAGGGGAGGGAAGGGGACCCTGCCGGGGCTCCCTGGAGCTGCCGCTGTGCTTGTGGATGGTAAACCCACATGGGAAACGGATGCCCAAGGCCGGGGACATCACCTCCAACCGTCCCAGAGTTCTGGTTGGGCTGCATAACAGCTTTTCCCTTCAGGGAGGTATTGGCACACTACCGGGCCCCCCGGTGGGGAAAAACTAACACAGGCCAGTCAGAACTCTAGGACGGTTGGAGACGATGTCCCCAGCCTTGGACATCCGTTCACCATGTGGGTGTAACGTTCCAAAGCCCAGCCAGTGCTCCAGGATGGTCGGTAGTGATGTCCCTGGCCTTGGGCGGCTGTTTCCCATGTGGTTTGACCATCCCCAAGCCCCAGCAGCGGTTCCAGGGAACACCGGCAGTGTCCCCCTCCCTTCCCGGAGGTAAATTCTGTTACGCAGCCCAGCCAGACCTCCAGGATGGTCAGAGGTGATGTCCCTGGCCTTGGGGTCTCCCATGTGGGTCGACCATCCCCAAGCCCAGCCTGCAGTCCGGGCTGGGCTGCATTACAGCCTTTGCCTGCGGGAAAGAATGGGCACACTGCCGGAAATACAACCAGACTTTGGGACGGACGACCCACATGGCAGACAGCCACCCCAGGCCAGGGACATAACCCCTGACAAATCCTGGCACTCTGGCTCGGCTGTGTTACAGAATTCCCCTTGGGGAAGGGATGGGAACCCGGGGACAGCCGCTGCACTTGGGGATGGTCGCCCAATATGGGAGACAGCCCACCAAGGCCAGGGACATTACCCCCCACTTTCCTGGAGCTCTGACTGGCCTGCGTTACAGCTTCTTCCTCCAGGAAAGGTCGGGGACCCTGACAGGGATCCCTTGAACCACTGCATGGGCTTGGGGGCGGTCAAACCACATGGGAGACATCCGCCCAATGCCAGGGACATCAACCCGTCCATCCCAGAGCGCTGGCTGGGCTGCATTACAGAATTTCCCCCTGGGGAGGGAAGGGGGGCCCCATGGCGCTGCCGCTGTGCTTGGGGACGGTACACCCACATGGGAAACTGATGCCCACCAGCCATCACCTCCAACTGTCCCGGAGTTCTTGCACTGTCCCCAAGCACAGCAGCAGCTCCAGGGAGCCCCAGGAAGTTCCCCCCTGCCCCCCCACCCCAAGGGAAATTCTGTAACACAGCCAAGCCAGCGCTCCAGGACAGTCAGGGGCGAGGTCCCTGGTTGGCTGTCTCCCATATGGTTTGACCCAGCCCAGCAGCGGTACCAGGTAGTCCCGGCAGGGTCCCTGACCTTTCCCAGAGGGAGAAGCTGTAATGCATCCCAGCCAGATCTCCAGGCTGGGCTTGGTTATGGGCGACCCACATGGGTGATGGGTGCCCAGGACCTGGGACATCACCCCCGACCATCCTTAAAATCTGGCTGGGTTGCGTTACATCTTCTCCCCCTGGGAAAGGACAGCAAAACTGCCAAGGCTCCCTGAAACCACAGCTGGACTTGTGGACGGTCAACCCACATGAGGGACAGCCGCCCAAGGCCAGGGACATCAACCCCGACCATCCTGGAGCTCTGGATTACAGAATTTCCCTCAGGGAACGGAGGGGGACCCTGCTGGGGCTCCCTGGGACTGCCATTGGACTTGTGGACGGTCAAACTTTCTTTTCCGCCCATGTAGGTGCACCCACACATGTAAGGTACTGTTTTCATACGGGCACCTGTGGGAAGGTAGGGCATGTGTTGTTGGCAGCGTGTTTCAGTAGTTTCCAGGTGAGAAATGTCTGAAAATTGTGTTATTTTCCCTAAATTTCTGACTTTGCTGGGGCTTGTGGGTAATACATTCTGCAGCAATTCACGCAAGTCAGAGCTCTTGATTCCCACGGGTGTCTTTTCAGAAATGCATGGGGTTCGCCGTTTTCCTTGGTGGCTGTGACACCCCAGGCCCAAATCTGTAGGTTGTCTCTCCAAACCCTTTGGGGGTTACCAGTGGTTCAGTGTTTTCCCTTTGCGCCCAGGTAGGTGCACCCACACATGTGAGGTACCGTTTTCATCAGGACACCTGTGGGAACGCAGGAAGATAGGACATGTGTTGTTGGCAGCGTGTTTCAATGGGAAATGTCTGAAAATTGCGTTTTCCCCGCAAAATTTCTGACTTTGCCGAGGCTTGTGGGTAATACATGCTGTGGCAATTCCCGCAAGTCAGACCTCTGTGGATTCCCACGTGTGTCTTCAGAAATGCATGGGGTTCCCAGTTTTCCTTGGTGGCTGCGAGACCCTATGCCCAAATCTGTAGGTTGTCCATAAGAACAAAATCCTGCAAAATCTTCTCTGCCGAAAGACTAGGGGTTACCAGTGGTTTAGCCTTTTCCCTTCGCGCCCAGGTATGTGCACCCACACATGTGAGGTACCGTTTTCATCGGAACACATGTGGGAACGCGGGAAGGTAGGACATTTGTGTTCTCTTGGTTTTCATAACGTTTTCATAAATTTGCTGCTGCGCTTTCTCACACAACCCTTTAATTTCCCAAATGTGACCTACATTTAGTCACTGTTTTAGGAACTACATGGTTTTGCAACCTGCACAAGTCACCTACCCTTCTAAAGGTATGCCTGTGCTCTGTCAAAAAATGTATGCTTGCTATTCCTCACCACATTTGCTTTTTTACTCATGCTAAGTACATCGGTTTAGGCCGTAAGCATAAAAATCACCATACCATGGCTCAGTTTTTGCCTTGAGGTATTGCTCGTTTTGTGAAACAAGAAAAACGTGCGATTTCCTAACTGGAAGAGTCGGGGGGAATGTAGCGGGGTATTGTTTTTCTCAAAATTCACAGAATCCATTGCCTGACAGGGCCAATCATGTCCACCACATACCTTTTTTATCTGTAATTTTTCCCCAAACTATGGGAATTTACCCTACATAGTTGTTGCCTGACCTGTGCAAATCACCCCTTCCTAAGCTTGGACTTTTGTCTACTTTTCAGAAATGTATGCCTTTGTCTTTCCGTTCAGCTTCCCTACCCTCCTCTTCCATTCCGTCCACACATGTCCTATTGGGGGGAAAAAGGGCAAAATCTCCAACCCCTCACAAATCAGATGGCAACCATGTAAAAATGTTTTTTGGTTTCAACTCAACTTGTTCTTGAAAGCCAGGAAATTGGCAAATTCAGCACAGCAAACCATTTGTTCCTAGCCCTTACAAGAAAAAACCCACAGGCTTCTTTGTACATCATTGTATTGGCATTTCCTGAAAAAACAACATTTGCTCCTTTTTTGGTTATTTTCCCTCACCCCTATACAGCAAACTAGGATTCCTTGGTGGCGTTATGACCGCCTACATGTGGGAAGAAAAGGGGCCAAATTTGGCAGACATATCTCATGTAACAAGTATGTTGCTCTACATATACTATACTTACGTTATGTTACTTTGCATTTATATAGCGCCTTATGCATCATTGGTATGATCTCAAAGCGCTGGTAGGTTGAACGCCCTTGGGAACCACAGTTCAAGTCAGTAGAGAGAGAGAGTCATAAGGTGCGTGGGTGCACCTGCTATGTGTGAAGCTGGTGTGGTACTTGTATGATAGCTGCTTCTTAGTGGTAGGTGTGGTGGTTGGGAGGTCAGGACTATGTGTTGCTTCTGGTGGGTCGATACCCAGACTGATTTCTGGCTGCATTAGGCCTGAGGAGACGCTTAGGCTAGCGGTGTGTGCTCAGCTAGCTGTGTTTAATTAGGATGAGGAGTATATGGCGGGTGTTAGTATGAGAACAGCTATACCGAATGTGTCATAGTATCGCTGTGTTCTAGTTGAGTGGTGGTGTATAAGAGAGTAAGTGTGGTGGTGTGATATGGTGGTTTTCAGTAAGGTGCTCGAGATCGAGCGCTCATCTGTACCATCTATTCTATCCGTTTTATTCACTCTGTCCATTCATTCAGTTTCGTCAGTTCATACATTTCGTCTGGTTCATCAATTAGTTTACTGGTCTTTCCATTCATTCCATCATTCGATCCTTCATCTATATAAACTACTCCATCCAATCTGTTCATCCATTTCGTCCTTCCCATCTGTTTAGTGTGTTCCATCTGTTCCATCCTTTTTATTTATTTGATCTGTTCCATGTGTTTTACTCGCTTCATCAGTCCCATCTGCAGCATCCGGTTGCATGCACTCCAACCGTTCCATCCGCAGCATAATACAATAATGCACACAGACTGCGGTTTTATGAACACAGTGGCTCCTACTGCATGATATTAGCTGAGCTGGGCATCCAGCAGGGCTTGCTCTATTTTTCTTTCGTTATTTTGCTACTATTACATGCAATGACACGCCTACCCATCCTTGAAAGTACGCCACGGTTGTGAATAATTCAATCTATGTAGCTGGTACGTTGGTTTGCTAGGGTTATCTGATTAGTTTCAATCATTTTATCATAGGAGGAAATTAATTTTGATTAGAACTGTGGAGATTGGCTTGACATTCAACTTGGATACTAGGAGAGCTATATCGCCAAATATGAGACTGGTAACCCTCTTTATAGAAATCTGGTTCAGACTTTTTTTTTTTTTACTTACCTTGAGTATCTTAAGGGGTTTAGTATCCTCTATTACTCTATTCGTGTCTTCACTTACATCTAGTAATACTTGAATGGCTTCATTCTATTATGACAAGGGGCACATTCAATTGATAGCTTATTGCATTAGGTGAGAACTATGTGGCATTATGCTTGTTTCGGTATTGTCTCTGCGGATATATGTATTTAGTCACTTTCTATTGGTACTGTTTTCATGTAAAGTGGGAACAACAATGAGATCGGTCGCATCAATTTAAAGTTCATGTATCTGTAACAATGCATTTAGTTTCTGCTCGTTAGAATTTATACCACATCAGATTATGATTTAAAATACTGAAAGTGTTTTTTATAAGATTTTTTCCACAGTCCAATAAGGCTCAGGAAGAAGAATGCATCAGCCGTTGAGATTGGACCTGTGGACAGCTTTGCCTGTACATCTTGTACTATTAAAATTGCAAATTTTACATTACAATACTGGTCAACATATTTAATTTTAATTATTGATCTGGAGAGTTATATGATTTACAAAATGTTAAACTGAATTAGAAACTGTTCTTTACAATATTTGATATTGTGCAGGGAACGGGAGGGTTCTATCTTTGGACCCCCTTTCTTTGTTCTGTATTTTAGTGATGGCTCTGTGCCAGGGCCTCTGTTCCTCCCCTGCACCTTGAATGTGGTTTAAATATATTTGTGTATGCAAAACAATACATTTTGAATGCTGGTGTGCACCAATAACCCTTGCTTGATCTTAGTGTGTGGTGAGGTCTTTTTACACTGGGCTCCCCCGTCCTTCAATGAAGTTAATCTGAAATTCTGCATAGGGGAAGCTGTCAGGTTCCCTTATACATGGCATCAACACTGGTCCTCTAATTCACAGGTGCGACACGAAGGATCTAGATGGCCCAAACATTTAGGGCTTAGGGAAGGATATGGATTAGGGCTGGGTTTCCCGGCAGTACCATCAATCTCCTGTACATGGTTGACCATCATGAAAGGCTCCTTTACATGTCTCAGTGGAGATTGATCAAGAGACTTGGTCTCATCATTGGGGCATAGTTCAGAAATCATCAAGATGCACCCCGACTAAGTATTGTGCTTCCGAAATCTTCACATAGCATCTCACCCTGTATTGTCAGCATTACAATTCAACCTCCTTACTCTATGTGCCTCAGAGCACAGCCGTCCACGGATTCAGTGGTCTCCGCGGCGGCCAAGAAGAAATGTGCCGGGGCGACGGCATCAACTTCCACTTCCCGACCAGACGGCGAGGGGAAGAAGCTGGACACCATGGGACGACAAGTCACCTCGTCGTCGCTGGCGACGACCATCAAAGCGGCCAACGCCCTCGCGATCGTGGCACGCTACAACAGAGAGCTGTGGTTTAAGATCTCTCCCCTCCTGGATTTCCTGCCAGACAAGAGGGCAGAAGCCCTTGAAATCCTACAGGAAGGCGAAGTGGCTTCAGACCATGCCATCACAGTGGCCACGGACATCGCCGACACTGGCTTTCGCCAGATGGGCAACAACGTTTGGCTTTGCCGGCGCAGTTGGCTCAAGGCCAGCGACTACCGTCAGGACGTACAGACTAGGGTACTGGACATGCCCTTCTACGGGAACAAACTGTTCGGCAAGGCAGTGGACGAGCCATTAAGGCGGACACCGAGACGGCCCAGGCCTTGGGTTCTCTCCATCAACGACGGCAGTCCTTTCGACCCTGCGGAGGCAAGTCTCAAGGTGCCTCCAAAGGATTCGGTGGCGGTTCAGTGTCGTAACGCCAGGCAGCCCACTCCTCGTCGCAGGAAGCCTACAGAGGCCTCAGCAACGCCGGAGGACACCGTCGTCACCAAGGTGGCAAGGCCTCAGCGAAGCAAGACTGAACCGGCCGTGACATCGGGCCCCCAACCGAGCACCCCGGTGGGAGGCCTGCTGGCGAATTTCGTCAGCGTGTGGGAGTCCATCTCCACCGACCACTGGGTACTAGATGTCCTGGCCCACGGGCACACTCCAAAGAAAGTGTCCCCATCTACCACCCGTGGCCAGGAAGGAAAACCACGTGCCAAAGCTGCTTCTAGAGGTATGAGCGATGTTAAAAAAGGGCGCGATAGACCTCGTCCCGAAGAGGCTCTGGAGTATACTCGTGGTACTTCCTCGTCCGAAAGAAGCCCGGTGGCTGGCGTCCCATCCTAGACCTTCGCCGCCTCAACAAATACATCAAGTCCCAGAGGTTTCGGATGGTCACCCTTCAGCACGTGCTGGGACAGCTGGAGGAGGGCGACTTCCACATCCCCATACACAAAGGACATCGAAAATTCCTATGGTTTGTGGTCCAAGGCCGACACTACCAGTTTAAGGCCCTGCCCTTCGGGTTGAAGAAGGCGCTGAGGGTCTTCAAGTGCCTGGCACCAGTGGCGGCGCGGCTGTGCCTGCAGGGAATCAACTTATACCCCTTCCTGGACGATTGGCTCATCCGAGCAAGTGCAAGAAAACTTGCCGTCGATCACACAGCGAAGACCGTCTAACTCCTCACGGAACTAGGATTCTCAGACAACTTTGCTAAATCCCACTTGGTACTGTCGCAAGACGCCCTGTTCCTGGGAGCCAGACTCGACACAGTGGCGCAGTTGGCTTCACTGTCAGAGGAATGGACGAAGGCCATCCTGGGCAAGGTACAACGGCTGTTGACCATGGAAGAGGCCAGGGTGAGGTCCATCAAGTCCCTATTCGGCATGATGTCGTTGTGCATCTACCTTATGTGTCTATGCATGTTGCGGATTCGACCACTGCAGGAGTTCCTCCACGGCCGTTGGATGCAAGCAGCGGGCAGCTTCGAAGACCAGATCTCTCAACGAGATGATCCGTCAAGCAATCCGGTGGTGGGGCACCTGCGCGCACCTCGCAGCGGGCAATGATTTCCAGACCGCAGCATATCAGGAGACTGTGACGACTGATGCCTCCCTGGAGTGATGGGGAGCGCACACTGGAGATCTCCATTCAAGGGGCCTTTCGCTCCCGGAGGAGAGGTCCCTGCACATCAACATCCTGGAGCTCCGGGCCGTGTTCTGGGCCCTCAGGTCTTTCCTTCCGTCCCTCAAGGTTAAAGTGGTACGGATCTTCACCGACAACACCACCACAATGTTCTACATCCGGAAGCAGGGGGGCACCAGATCCCAATCCAAGGAAGCGCAGGATCTGTGGCACTGGGCCGTCGCCCAGGGGATGTTCCTGGTACCTTTTCATCTGGCAGGAGTGAAACAGTCACCAACTCAATCAGCAGCGAGCTGCGCTCTTGCCACGAGTGGGAGCTTCGGCAGGATCAAGTGGATCTCCTATTCCGACAATGGTGCAGTCCCCAGATCAACCTGTTCGCGGCGGCGAACACCAAGTGCCAGAGGTTCACCAGCAGGTTTCCCCAGCAGGGGAGCATGGGCGATACATTCTCCTTCCCCTGGGACGGCCTGTTCCTATACGCGTTGCTGTTGCTTCTGCGACTCATCAATCAACTCAGACGGCCCCGGGGCAGGATGATCCTCGTTGCACCGGCGTGGCCAAGGCAGATATGGTTCCCGGACCTTCTGGACTTGTCAGCGTACCCCCGAGTCAACTGCCGATGGACGCGGATCTTCTCGCCAGGGAAGGAGGCGCCATCCTAAATCATGACCCCGACTCTGAAGTGCTATGGACGTAAGTGGAAGAGGTTCTCTGTCTGGTGCCGTGCACAGAAGATCAACCCTCTATGGATTACGGCCCCTCAAGTGCTGCCGTACTTGCTGTCGCTAGCCAAGGCGGGGCTGTCGCATTTCTCCAAGATCCACCGGGCAGCTATCTCCCGCAACACCAGAACTCCGGGGCGGTCGTCGCTGTGGTCTCACGGCCTGGTGAAGGAGTTCATGAAAGGACTGATCCGCTCTTTCCTGCCGGTGAAGGCTCCGGCCCGGGCGTGAGATCTCAAAGTGGTGCTGACCAGGCTCATAGGTCCCCCATTCGAGCCCCTACACTCGGCACCGCTGAAGGTCCTATCGTGGAAGACCGCTTTTCTTGTGGCCATCACCTCCGCACGATGAGTGGGAGAGATCCAGGCCCTCTCCTGTAAACCTCTGTACCTGACAATTCACGATACTACGGTAGTGCTGAGGACGCACCCCTCCTTCATGCCCAAGGTGCCGTCAGACTTCCACCTCAACGAGCCCTTGGTGTTACCGGTTTTATTCCTGTCGCTTTCGTCGCCAGCTGAGAAGACTTTGCACTCGCTGGATGTGGCTAGAGTGCTGTAGTTTTACGTGGACCGCACGAAGAGCCTTCGGAAGACGTGTCAGCTGTTTGTGAACTTTGGACCTTTGAACCAAGGGAAGGCCCTCTCAAAGGCTTCCATTTCCAGATGGCTCTCCGGCTGCATCATGCACTGTCACCGGTTGGCAACCCGACTGTTGCCTGGCCGTCCGAGAGCCCATTGAACCAGAACGATCGCTGCTACCATGGCGTTCCTGTCTGGTGTGCCTCTGCTGGACATCTGCAGGGCTGCTATGTGGAGGTCTACACACACCTTCACGAGATTCTACTGCATCGACCGGGATTCCAGGGAGGAGTCCAGAGTCGGCCAGGCAGTGCTGTGCAACCTGTTCGCTTGAAGGTGAACCTGGTGAGGAGGTAAGTGATGCTTAAGGTTGAGTTGTTGAAATGCTTAATGTTGAGGCTTGCCACCTCCCGTGGTTGTGCATGTGTGTACTGCTATATATTCTTGTATTCATGAGCAGGTGAATCCATGCCAGACCGATGCTGGAGAGCAACAGTTACAGGTAAGTAACTTGTTCCTTATGGCATGCCAAGGATTGTATTGCCTGATTGACTGCAGTGTGGGCTTGTCTTTTGCTGTGAGTAATAATCATGCTATAGTGGGCTTGAATTGTTTTTTTTTTTTTTGCCGCTGCATATTGTAGGATTTGAAGGGGGGCGTTGAACGAAGAAAGCGCAAGGCCTTCCTCTTTTGGATCTTTGCTTTGGCAATAGTAGTATCAAAATGATAAAGATGTGTCTTCCCAAAGTTAGGTTTTCCCTTGTCTGCCAAGATAGACAAGAAGTGTTGAATTTTAATGCTAAAGGAATGTACCTCCGTATTACTGCAAAGGCTATCACCATTATTTAACTTTTGAGTGTAGATGTTAGCAAATTTCCTGCAATTAAAAGTATTCCACGTAACTGTCAACCCACCTCGATCTGGAGAGATGAACGCGAAAGCCTGATCTGTTGAACAGTGCTCCAGTTTTAAGTGCCGGACCAAAGAAATAGGAGCATGGTCACTACCCCAAATAGGTTCACAGTGGGTTAGTCAAGGGAGGTGGTGGAGACAAAAAAATAGTTAAATCCAGCTTTTAATGCCCCTAGACCAAGTAAAAAAGTTGCCCAGCTGATCAGTACGGGTCAAACAAATGCCCAAGTCCCAATTAAGCAGGTGGTTTGGCCAGATGAAAGATGGGTCTGTGGGGTCCAGTGTTGGATTGAAAGATCACCTCTCAAGATCTCAAAATATACGCCCCTCCCCATAACGGGCATTAAGGTCTCCCCCCAAAATAGCCACCCTTCAAGGAGCCTGTCGCTCTCCAGAAAAGACCCAAGAGCATACTTCGCGGAATTCCAATATATATTTACCAATAGCAGGGCCTCCTGGCAGTCCCTAAAGGTAATATTGACCACCAAGGAGGCCCTCCAAGGTGGTGGGAACCTCATGATGGGTACACTCCATCCCCAAATCAATGGCGGGCCCCTTGGAGGGATGTCCCCTAGGGCCCCTGGTGGCGTCCTTATAATAGTTCTGAAACCCCTGCAAAGTAAAGGAAGTAGTGGCCATAATTTATTATAGAAAGACATTCCCAAGGCCCGATCCGGGCTCTATGCAATGTGCTTTCTTCACCTGAAGCCCTCCTAGTGCACTGGGTGCAACTTCACTATGCATGGCATGCCCCCCCTTGGGCTGTAGCGAGCGGCGCACTTTTGCGCTAAACAATGGAATTAGGGTACATTTTCTTCAAATGGACTTCATCCTCCTTTGACGATTTGTACTTTATTGAGCCTAATAACGCTCTGTTGCGCTGTTCTTTGCGAGTGTGCTCATTTCAATCCTTGCTAAAATGCCATTCCAAGATGGCTGTCCCCTTTGTTGTGCACTGGAGTGCTGGGGCTGGTGTGCAAGGGGCCCAGGATTGGCCATGGCCTTATACATCTTGGCCAATCAAGAGGCCGGCAGGCTTGGCCGGCCCTCCTCCCTAAGCCGATCCTAAGGCCCCGTTCTTCTCGCTGTGCGCTACAGGTACGCCCTGGTCGCCTGTGTTGCTGCGAGTGCCCCCCACCACCCCCCAATGGACATCTGTGTTGCTGTGAGTGCCCCCACAACCCCACAACCCCCCATGGTCGCTTGTGTTGCTGCGAGTGCCCACCAACCATCACCCCCACCCCATGGTCACCTGTGTTGTCCTCCCCTTTTCCCCTCTCCTCCAAGCCGCGCCCGCCTAAACTGACTCTCTGCATTTGTATGCTGCTGCTGCCCTGCAACATTGGGCTAGGCAACGTCTATGTTTTGAAGCGCTTATGTAACCAAGTAAGCCTTCTGTAACAGCGCCGCGATTCCCAAGGGCTGTTGTGCACTTTATAAATGCAATTAAATAAATTTAAAAAATCGTCACCCCAAAACCCTCCCCCCAATGCATGTGTGTAGCCCTTTGGTTAGATTGGAAAAAACAGACGTTCCGTGATGTGAATTTACATTCTCCCTCCTAGAGAATGTTTTTAGGCTGCTTGATCTTCGAGAACATCTGTACCGCGGCCTCCAACCAAGACCAATCCTCCAAAGCCACAGTCACAGACGAGAGCTTTACTTTTTGCGTGTTCGAGGCCTGTTCAACCGGGACGGTGTGCGAGGTCAGGCATTCAGCCAAGGTGGTTGGGTCATGTAGATCGAAAATATCGTAGCCCACCACCTTCAAGGATTCATGTTCCCTCCATAAAATGTGGGCGATCAAGTTAGACTTGAAATGGCAAATTTATCTGTTAGTGCCTGTTTTGGGAAGATCACATGTGTGATGTCATCGGAGAGAAAAGCACGCAGAGATGGAATTTCTTGGAAGTATCTGAGCAGTTGCAATCGATTTATAGATTGGTGGGCGTTTGGCTGCAGTACAAAATCCCATCCCATCCCATGATGGTCCCCTGGAAACGGTGAACCCTATTTAAATCTGTAGTACTAGAGGGCTATGTCGACGTTGTCCCAGCTGAAGCCTCATCGGAGATCCGCTCCCGAGACAGGCTCATCATGGATTCTGGGGCCTCTTGTTGAATGTCCGAGATTGAGGCCATCGAAGTCCCCATGATGGACTGATCTTGGGGTAGATTGACTTGTATAGGGTTGCCCAGGATTTATGTCATCTTGCTTTGCTTGGAGTTTTTTTTATCTTTTGGGGCTCTGTGGTTTAGGCATGTCACTCTCTGATCCTTGCCAGTAGTAAGGGGTGGCCACGCTTCTGAAGACTAGTCCCGAAGTGTATTTTCTCCCAAGAGAAAACTAAGGAACTTGGAGGTCTTTTTCCTCTTGTTCAGATTTGCAGCTGGAAGAATTTCTTTTTTTTCTGTTGCTTTTTTTTGGGGGGGGTTTTCTTTGTGCGTTAATTCCTTGTCTGAAGTTGAGGACTTTCTCTTGTATATTAGAAGTAGACAACTCTATCGCACCCTGTTGCTCCACCGCTGTCTCATCGTCGACAATCTTTAATAGTGCTATATCACTTTGATGTACATCCACCAGTAATGTAGGAGTATTTGGGGGGGAAGGGCTAGGTTCTTTATTGCAAGGTATTTGTTGGTCCAAAACCTGTGATACAGGAACTTCGCAGACATCCTTGTTGCAGACGAATTTAGGGGTATTGGAAGTGGACTGTGGAGGTATTTAGCCTTCCAGTAGCCTGGATATTTTAAGGTCCAGGTTTCCCAACTTCCTTGAGTTGTCCAGAGTGATTTCCTTAATGTTGCCATGTATTCTGAGCATGGATTCTAACACCAGATGTAGTGCCGTAATCGATGCTGGCCCCAGCGTGTATCTGTGGGAGCAACATTGTCTCTTCTCATGCCAATGTTTCTAGGTGTAAAGAAATGGCTAGTGGGAGGCTGTTTTAAGATGGACTTTGGAAAGGGATTATCAATATTTGGTGAGGGTGGCAAATTAATGAGGGTTCTTTTGTTGTGCCAATGTAGTAGCCCCTAGAGAATGGGACCTGTAAGCTCTGTTGATCCCTTCAGGTTTTTACAAAGTTTTTCAAAGGGGTCATCCAATGGCAAAGAATGATTCAAAGTTATTGTTGTGGGGTCCTGCAGGCCAGGGTGGGGGATGGGCTCCACCTCCTGCCTGTCAGCCTCTGCGGTGGGCCTTGATGCACATGCTGGGGAATAAAGTTCCACCCCTAAAGTATTCCAATGAACAGGACCATTCACAAGATTTCCATTAGGAGGAGCCCTCAGATCTAATGAAGGTTGTACAGCAGGCATCCCTGTTTGCCCGTGTATTCGGGCTGATCCTGTCAATACCTCTGAAAATAAGGGAAGTGGGGTCGGGGGGAGACATTGTGTAGAGTTACTGGAGAAATAGCCTGCCCATTGTCCCCTAAGTGGACATTTATGGGCACCCCCCAAGTTGAAGAACAGAGTTCAGTATCCATTATGGTCTGCCCACCCCTCTCTATCCTTTATTGCTGCCAAATTTTCTCAGTAATAAGGAGCCTCCCTCTCAGCATTGGAGCGGACATGGAGTTGCCCTGCGTTAGCCTTCACAATAGACACATGACGCCCTGCTTACTGTATCAATGAAAGCAGGATGAAGTGGGGACAACCCAGTGCACGACCAAAGGACCACTTGACTCTGCGTTGCACTGGGGAATTTCAAGGGACTGGTGAGTCCGGTGCGAATTGACTGCGCCCACTTTGTCGCAACTGTGAACAAGCTCTACGATCACAGGAAGAAGAAACTGTTTGAATGTTAGTAATGCAATGTTACTGCGCGAGCGACCGCCTCCCTGGGTAAGCAATTTAACAGGTGATCGCTTAGCCAGTTGTCAGTGGTCCCAGACCGTGATATCAGCCGTATTCTCAGCTTCGAGTTGTGATCTGAAAATCTAGATTGGAGGCTGCTCAGCTGGAGCCATTCCTCAGGCGCAGACTGGGGGGGGGGTTCAGTACCGCACACATTGGAACACTCAAAACACGCGACGCACTCCGCGTTGCTCCACTCCAGGGGCTGACTTTTTATTGTAGGACAATGTAAGTAGTAGAAACAGAAGTACTTGACACTCAGAGTTACGGGGCAAGAGTAAGTGCAGTTTATGCAAATGTTAGGCATTCTAATTATTAGGGAAGCCCGAGAGAACACCCTTTTCTCCTCCCAGGATACACAGCAAGTATCTGATAGTAAAAGTATGGTATGCTTAAAAATCCAGGTCAGCTAATAAGAGCAATGGAATATCTCAAGTTATCAGGAATCAATTCCACCCTCAAAAGAACACAAGTAAACCCCTGCAGTGAAGGTCCTAATAAACATTTAACTTTAAAGTTATGTCTGGGTATGGGCATAATGTATTCATTGACAGGACAGTAGTCTGTGAATGAGGCAAATTTTAAGGCATTTCAGGAGTGAATCAGAAATGAGGCTATAACGGCCTTTCTGCAGCCCAAGTCTCCCATAACTTGCTCTGCCACAATGCAATCAGTTTTCCAAGGCCTCTGAACTGCTGGCAAAGGACAGCATGGCTGCATGAAGCAGATGCATGATTAAAATGATTAGGGGTGGAGTCTGGGACCCAACACTTCTTCTCGTACCGGTCCCTCTTCGCAGGAGCCGTGGACGGGTTCTTCAGCAGCGACAGTCCTTCGTCCCAGATGTCGTCTAGTAACGAGACTGAGAGGACTGTCTTCCTCTTGGCCTCCCATCGTTGGTAGAGGAAACCCTCCTTTTGCTCTTCGGGGCAAAGCTGGAAAAGCGATGCTCTGGCGATCATGGCGTGAAAGGAACCAATTTCGTTGGGGAGACAGGGGGGGGCCCGGGCAGGGCGTGACAGGAGATCCGTCCCATCGTCACCACCGTCATTCGCCCCTAGCATCGCCGTCTCCGTTCCCGTCTCATCCCTCAGTGGAGGGGATGGAGGTGAAGGCTGGAAAGGAGGGGGTGTGGGGGGGGGGTGGATTCGCCTCCACTTGTTCAGTGGGCTCCCCGACGGTCCAGGCACCGCTGGATCATCCGCTGGGGCTAAGGGCAACCTTGTCCTTATCTCGGTACACAGGGTCTGGATAGCCATCAAGATTTCTCCTGAGTTGTCCTGTGGCATAGGCATCGGGAGCGACGGCTGGGGCGTGAGGTCATCCGTTTCCTCTGTGGCCCACTGCTCCTAGTCGTCCCCTCCGTTGCCCTCTTCGTCCGCCTCGTCGGGATCCCTCCCGTAGGACCAGACTTCCTCGAACTTCTTGTCCAGGATCTTTTTGACACCAGCCAGCTCATCTTCGGAGGTGTTCTGTGTCTGTTATGGCTGCCGTGCCCCCCCCCCCTCTTTCTCATCCCGGGGGTCCTCGATAGGCTGAAAAGACGATTCCCTCCAGGGTGGCAGGGAATCTCTAGGCCCGGAAGTCGTCTCCACTGGGGTAGCCTCCAGAGGCTTCGCCAGGGCCACCACAACTCCTTGAATCGAGGCCTTCGCCGGGTGAATCAGGGCCTTCACAACCTTGGGCGCGTCCGAGGCCTTCACCTTCGGGGGAGGGTCACCGGCTCGCCCCCCCCTTAGCTTTCTCCGTCAGATCAACCGGGGCTTCTCCCGAAGCTTAACCGGGTTCTCAGACTTCCTTTTCCCCGAGCCAGAGTGTTGGCTCGTGGATGAGGGCATTGGTGACATCGCGCCCTGCCTGGCAGCCAAGGAGCCCGAACCAACGGCACTACCGGTGCCCGCGGACTCGCTGTGCTTTGCCTTATGTTGGGGGCCCCGTCGCCGCTGCGCCCTGAAAGGTCTTAGGAGACCGCTCACACTTCTCACCTGCTGCTGGGCTCTTCCCATCCAGCCAGTTAGTAAGTCGAGTCCGACGGTCCTTCAATGTCCGGACGGACATGTTCTTACAGAACACGCAGTCCTCTTCCACGTGCGACTTGTCATCGTGAAGGCAGTTGTGGCATCGGGAGTGCTCATCCTCCTTGAAGACATTCTGTAATCCACATCCTGGGCAGATCCAACAGGCGTCGTGTCTCCTTTGTCCTGGGCCATGTCCACGCGGGGTTGGCCTCAAAGATCTTCAGGAATCCTCCAAGAAGAGAAACACGACGAAAATTCACCCTTGAGGGGCGTAGAAAAATTCCGGAACGGGTCCCCGTTGATCGGAATAAGAATCGGTGGAGCTTGAGGCTCGAATTGACCGAAAAATTAGAGTATACTCTTAGGAAAAAAGCAAAACGCAGTAAAAGCTCGAGAGCTATAGCATGAGGACTCCAAACACTTGAACGTGTGGTAAAATTCTGAAGATAGCTGCCAGGGGAGGGGCTTAGATAGAGGGCAGTCATTGGCTGTGGGCAGTATGACCCAGAGGCCAGTGATTGGTTATTAGTAGAAAGACAGTTCAGAAATGAAACAAACTGATTTTTTGCTTTACCGAGGATTCCCAGCCTGACGGGCAATATTCAGGAACATGTGAATCCATGCCAGACCCCATGCTAGAGAACTATGTCAATTTATGGTCAACTATTAGGCAACTATCTAAAGCACCTGTTCCTGACAGGAACTGTGACATGGCAGAGCATGTTTGTGTGGGCTATCTCCAGAAAGGATTTGCACGACCTAGCAGTGAGCTTGATTGACCAAATTTAAATATGGGCAAAAAGGATTTGAGGGTTTGTCCTTGGGATGAGGGAGACGTTAGATTCACCACAGGGAAGGACAGGTCATCTCCGCCCCAGGATGGTATTCTGCCAACGCATTTTGAGCAGGATCCAGATTTATGGGTGGCCCATTGTTGACTCTTTAATAACATCTATAGGCTGGCCACTATTCCAATCACTTGGAAACAATCCATTATTCCCATCTTTAAACAGGGCGATGTGTCTGATCCTAAGAACTATAGACCCATCGCCCTGCTAGATGCTTCCAGTAAAGTGATTGCCTCACTTCTCTTGAGACCTTTCTCATCATGTTAAGCAATGCAATGTCTTATCTAAATTCCAGATGGGCTTTTGAGCGGGAATGGGGACCCCTCTAAATGGTACTGTTATTTAACATCTCTCTGCGGCTGTAAAAAAAGGGGGTGGTGGGCACAGTCTATACGGCATCTATTGACATGTCCAGTGCCTTCAATACAGGTAGCAGTGAGATTCTTTGGAGCAAGATCCTTGAGTGGAAGGTCCCCCTAAAAATTTTGCAGATTTTGGCAGCATTGCACAGGGAGTAGTCTGAGGGTTAGGTTGACGAGGGATGGCAAAACTTTTGCCCCAGTCCTTACTTTTGTGGGGCTAAGGCAGGGTTGTGTGTTCGCGCCGGCCCTCTTCAATTTGTACATGCCGGACATTGCAGTCCTGTCGGAGGCGGATAATACCAATGCTGTAATAATTGGCAATTTAGTTTTGGATTGGCTCGCCTTCACCAATGATATTTTATTTGATAAAACACCTATTGGCCTCCACAGGAAACCAACTTTTTTTCCACTACGCAGAACAGAATAACCTCCAAGTTAATGGGCAAAAATCGGAGGTGGTTATCTTTTACTCTAAGCAAAGTCCCAAGACTTACTGCTGGAAGGTGGGGGGGGGGGGCGGAGGGAGGTAAATCTGCCTATACAAAGTGTCACATCAATGAGGTACCGGGGATTTAATCTCACAAATCCCCTTTATAGGGGAGGCATGGATTACCCTCTGTAAAGAGGGCTTTACTATTCTATTGGTCAAGATGAAGCAAATGTATTCCCAACTATGTCGCTATTCATTGGTACCCTTGATTAGGTTCTACCTTCAAAACATCAAACCTATAGTACTTTATGGCTTGGGCATTGTCCCTTTCGGCTTGGGTGCCCCACTTAATATTGTACAGTGGTAATTGTGGAAGAATATGTTGTGCTTCAACAATTCTGTGCTAAATGTGATCAGACACAAGTTGGGGACTCCTCTCCCTGGCAGCAAGAGCCTTATGGAAAACATTTGCTGAATATGCAAAAATGTTGAGCCCAACGACTACCTCGCTATGTCAACCTCTGGGTGAATCTTCAAAAATGCAATCAGCTATCACATTGATTCAGTTCAAGCATAAAATGGGTGATCTACTCACACGGATAGGCACCTCCCTGGATGAGCTAAGGGAGGTGCCGGGAGTTGTTAAGCGTAAATTATACATTGCGGATTGGGCATAAACTGCTGATTTACTGGGCAACCTAGTGCTTTACAGAGTATGCAAGGTTTAGAAGAAAGTGAGGGTTTAATCTCATGTATGCGTCTTTATTCCCTTGCCCAAAGATTCAAGCCATTTACCTGCATTTCCGTTTAAACCAGTTAGCAACCCTCGAAAGAAGGATAAAATGGGATAAGTCTATAATTCATAACTGCATATTTTGCAAGTTCAATACTGTTGAAACTCTAAAACATATTCTGACTTGCATTGGTTTTGGGCAGCTGCGCTACTTGCGGCGAAGTGCTATTGACTGATTTGTTCTGGTTCAGGCTTATGTGGGGAAACTGTTAAACTGATTTTACGGCTCTATGCATTCTTATGTGTTTCGAGACAAATAGAATGAGTGTTTAATTACTTTTATCTTCTGTATACTTGATGAAATGTAATATTTCTATGGTATTAAGACTATTTTTTTCTGTGTTTTTTGTAGACAAACAAAATAAACAAAAAGAAAATACAAAAAACCTATAAGGTGCTGTCTCCTAGCCATTTAGGTAAATATTTATATACTCTTATTGTTGGAAAGAGTATCAATTTCTAAAGAAGATGCGATTTTAAAATCGCTTTAATGTGCAAATTCTTTTACTTGAGGTGGACACCTCTATTTTTGCCTTTGGGTTACGACTTCACAGAAGTCAATAATACACATTTCATGATGTCGGAATCTATAAAAAAAAAAACAATTGATCATGCAAAGCCCACTACTTTTAATGTTTTTGCTCCATTAAAGGTCAGTTGCTCTCTAATAGTGGGGGCAAGGAGGGAGGTAGGAAGGTGATAGTGTACAAATTCTCAAGAAGCATTGGTAAAAAGGAACCTGGTCATGGTTACCATGGATTCTGAATAATAGCAGGAGCCAAGACTAACTAGATGCTCTGATAATCGCATCTTAAAACACTAGAGGATATATCCACCCATTTCACCCGTCAAACTCCCAGCTCTCTTCTATAGATGCGTTTATATTGCAAGAAAACTGGCTCCCGTCCAAATAGATTTATTTACTACCCTATTGGCCCCAGCCCTTAAAGGTTTAAAGAGCATTCCCACATCTGGATTATTAATGGTGTTGAGTAGCAGTAGTGGAATGGTTTTCTCCCAATGTATTTACAGATTTCAAAATTGAAATGGCCAGTCAAGTGGTATGCATTTGAGGATATCAGCCTTGTTTAACATATATTGGAATCCTGCCGCTATTAGATCAGAAGTATTCATGGGTACTGTAGCAAAAGCTTTGGACACTTGTCTTCAAGATTCAGAAATATCGTCTAGTATTTTGGGAGGAGGTTTAAACATTACCTGTCCAGAGCTGGATTTTGATTTGCGTGCCCAAAGATCAGGTAGAGATCAAGCTAGAGAGAGGGGTTGCAAGTGGTCCTCGATGAAGTCTAGAGATCTACATATGGTTAACAAGGCAGTAAAAGGGATGTGAAGGATAGAATTAACTGGTTGCGAGAGAAATCGGTTGCATTAATAGACTATTTCTTTGTCTCAGGACATATTTATTCTTATATTTCGGATGTGACAGTCTCCCCTTCACCTTTTAGTGACCATGCAATCCTGACTATCTGGTGGCTTCCTGGTGTAAGAACGGTTAAAGATAGTTACCTCCCTAATTTAGAAGTAATTCATGGTAGGACCATGTTTAAAAGGGATGCAGCTTTTGTATATAAGTTCCATAGGTCTTTGACGTATATGTATGATAGAAATGTTCAAAGGGTAACTATATCTATAGAGATGCACACGGGCGTCCTACAGACGTTAAAGATGTTTACAGCCAGTTTGGATGGAGATTAGACATAAGCATATCAAAGATCCAATATTGGTGGTTGAAAAAAGGAACTTGAGAGCGGAAATTAAAAAACTTGCTTGCAAGGTTGCCATGATAAGGGCTAAAGCGTCTCAGCAGTTGAGACTTTAATATAAAAATTGGTTAAGAGGCCACAAGGCCATGATTCAGAAAGATGCAGAGTTTGTTGGCTGTCTTGGCCTCACTCTCTGGGGATATTTGAAAATTGCTCAAGCAAAAAGATAACCTGCAGACTGCTCTGCAGACAAATCCGATACCAAAGCATGTATGGGTGGACTATTTCACCAATTTTATATAAGGAAGGTAACCGCGGAGGTCAAATTCAAGAACCTCCCTTTTTGGGTGAATGCTACTCAACTTTGATAGAGATTACATCTTACATTTGGTAATGAGATCGAGTAGGTAGAGAGCTCAGCGTCTAGATATTTTCTCAAGTGCTATGCTGAAAGCTCATCCAGACCTATGGTCAAATGTTTTGATGTCTATCTTTAAGCAGGTACTAAAGACGAGACAAATTCCATTATCCTGGAAAAACTATTGGCCGATTAGATCTGCCAGGTGAAATATTTGCAGCCTTTATTTTAATGAAAGTGAAAGAATGGATCTCTAATACACCGACTTATGACTAACCAATCGAGATTTGTTAAAGATGCCGGCATCGCTTTAAATGTTTTATTTTATTGAATTAATTCAATAGGAGAGTATTTTTAACGGATGCATTGATTTATCTAGCTCTTATTGATTTTCAGTTGCCATTCGGTAGTATCAATAGATTTTTTACTATGGGATAAACTTTTAGCGTGTGGCTGTCTGAGATACTTATTGGGGAGCCAAAGTCTGTATGGCCAAACCTGGCCAAACCTCTTTACAAGTGCGGTTGATCTATCAAGGAGAGCTTTCTAAATGGATATATAACCATCAGGGATTAAAAGAGGGATGTCCATTAGCCTGTGTACTTTTTAATCTCTTGATTTAGGTACCCATTTGGGGAACGTTCGAGCCTTCCTGCTGTGTCTTGGCATAAGCCCAATCCAATGGCTTTTGTAGGCCGATGACCTTGTCTTTTTGGACTAGACAGCTATGTCTGCAGAGGCAGCTTGATGCTTTACACCAGTATGCTACTCTTAATGGGGTAAAGGTAAATTCAGCTACATCAAACATATTGAGGTTGAATTTGAGGATAAGGATCCCTCAGCCCAAATTCAAATGGTATTTAGATAACATCCCCCTAAGCGTTGGTGAATGAATATCGATACCTGGGCTTTTGTCTGAATGATCAAAGGAATGATTTACCCGAGCAAATGAAAACAAAAACGCTGAGGTTTTAGCTGCTTTGATCAATACTCTATATGTCCGGTTTTATTTTTTTTTTTTATAAAAGGGGTCCCTACTCTGGTGTATGGGGCTGAGACGTTATGGGACTTTTTAAGGGTCAATTGGCAACTTTTCCTAAGAGCAGACCTATACCAATACTGCAATTCGAATTGAGACTTTGGAAAAAGCTTTCCCTATTTAGAAAATGTATATTGACAGGGGATAAGTCCCTTTTTTTGGGGATTAAGCAGGCAATGGAGTTGAGATTGGTAGAGGCTCTGACAGGATGGAAACCGGAACGTATTAAGGAGTTGGAAAAGGCAGATAGAGATAGTTTTGTTTCTAAATAATCTCTTTATGGCAGTTCGATTGTTCGAGCTATAATCCAAAATAATAAAAAAAAGTTTATTACACTTTTTGTTTTGCATTACTTCGAGTCCTGAAAAAGCAACAGGATTTATTTTTAGAAGTAAAATAATAATGATATGACATGGCATTTATAAAGCGCCTGTACACAAGTGTTTCTAGGCACGACAAGACAGGGAGGGGGAAACAAACCTTGTGTCATTCAAATCGTGCAAGTGCGGGGGAGAGGGATGCAGAGAAGTGCCAGGGGGAAGGGAGGAAGTGCAGTTTACTCACAAGTGCAGCCAGAGGTGGCTCATAAGTGCAGAAAGAAGGGACTGTATACAGGGACAAATGTATGTCTGGCTATTTCACATATTGTTAGATACATTTCTGAGGCTTGTGGATCTGCTTTGAATCACATGCTTTGCATAGGCCAACAGTGGTACGTGCAGAGTTTTGCACAACTTGTTTTCGAAGTTGAAAAGGGATGTTGACTGAGCAGGTCTGTAATAGTATCCCCCAGGTTGAAGTCTGTTGTAGTCATGGTCCTTCACGTGTCGAGGTCCATCAGAAATGTTTTTTTTCCACAAAAGTGGTCCGGCGCATGGCGGAGTCATGACTTACAGCATTGATTCTTTTATCGTTCAAATGAATAGAACGTCTTATCTTCAATGATTAATGCAGCGACAGACTTCCCATGGTGTTTTTTCGACAAAGAAGCATCGGTTCCGGCGACTGACTGCTTTGTCATATTTCTGATGCTTGTATCTGCTTAGATTCACATGCTATGCATAGGCCGACATCTAGTGGAAGCTGCGTAACTATGCACATTCTCCCAGGGGAGGAATGGTGGGCGCATGTAAATCTAAGCAGATACAAGCATCAGAAATACGATTACGGTGAGTAATGTATCCCTTCTGAGGCTTGTGAAATCTGCTTAGATCACATGCTATGCATAGATTAGCGAGCAGTGTTATGAGAAGGTGGTGGGTTGTGAGAAGGAGCAGCAGCAAAAAGATGTTTTAGAACCGCTTGTACCACCTGTGTATCTGCTTTGGAATGTGTGTCAATGCAGTAATGCCGAGTGAAAGTATGTACTGAGCTCCACATAGCTGCTTTGCAAATGCTGTCTAAGGGTATATTTGCAATAAAAGCCAGAGTAGCTCCTGTGCTCTGTGTGGAATGAGCTCTTGGCGTGAAAGGCAGTGTTTTATTTGATAATGAATAGCATAGTTGTATACATCTGACGATCCATCTGGAGATAGCATTCTTGGAAATGCAGTTCCCCTCTCTGCCCGTTGCTATGGAGACACACAGTCCTGTCTTTCTAAGCAGTCTGGTCTTGTCTACATAGTAGAGAACCGCTCCTCACACCTAGTTTGTGGAGTTTTACCTCAGCTGAGCTAGTTGGATTCTGATAGAAAGCCGGGAGCTCAATGGACTGGTTTACGTGGAATTTAGAAATTAATTTAGGGGAAAACCTAGGATGAGTACGTAAAACCAATGTATCTTTATGGACAATGAAGAAAGTCCTGCAGCGACAAGACTTGTAATTCACTGACTTCTTATGGAAGTAATAGCCACTAAGAAGGCAGTCTTGTATGTCAGATGTTAAAGACTCCACTGGTGCATAGGCTCGAAAGGGGGTGGGGTGCCATGAGCTTTGCTAGTATTACACTGAGATCCCATCTTGGCGGGGGATTAGAAATTGGAGGGTGGAGCCTCTTTACTCCCTCCATAAATGCCTTCATGACTGCCACTTTCAACCACAAGACTTTACTTTGAGGGGTGGTATAGGCTAATAAAGCTGCCAGGTGGACCTTTACAGAGTTGATTACTAAACCCGAATCTAACAAGTGAAGTAAATAATTCAGAATGTGTGAAGGAGTACATTCTACAGGGTTTATTTGTTTTCACTGGTACCGAATTACAAATCTTCTCCACTTGTTGAAATAGCAGTGTCTAGTGTTTGGTTTTTGTGCCTCTGAGGATAACCATACACCGCTGTGGTAGATTAAGGTGTCCAAACTCTGACTTCAGGAGCCATGCTGCCAAGTTAGAGTGTGGCTGCGGATGTACCATTGTTCTCAAATGTTGGGTTAACAGGTTGGTTAGGTACGGGAGCTTGATGGGACAGCACATCGCCAGCTTGCGCAGATGCGGATACCATGGTTGTCTCGCCCACATAGGAGCAACTAGGAAGAGCCTCATCTGTTCTCTGTACATCTTGTTCACAATCCTGCTCATTAATGGTGTGTGTGGGGGAGGGGGTTTAAGTGTAAGCAAATTTCCCTGGTTTCATCCATAGGGTGTTTCCCGTGGAGTGTGGCTGGGGGAACCTGGACACGAAATCTGGACATTGCTCGTTTTCTTTTGTAGCGAACAAGTCTGGTGTGGGATAACCCCATTGAGAGAAGATGTGGTCTATGACGCTTGAGTGTAGTTGCCACTTGTGTTCCTCTGGTAGGGTATCTCTGCTCAGAGTTTGCTAGAGTGTTGAGTACCCCTGGAACGTGTTGGGAGGATAGGGATATCCCCCGTTTGAGTGCCCACCTCCATATTTTTCTGCGCCAACTTGGAGTGTGTGGCCCCCCTGTGTTGATATAGAACATGACAGTCGTGCTGTCTGCTAGAATTAGAACCAACTGGTTTGTCAGTGGCATCTCGAATGCCTGAAGTGCTTTGAGTACTGCCAGTAGTTCCAGCAGGTTCACATGGTTCTGTGCAGTGACCTGTGTCCACAGACGGTGTGCTGTGTGGTGAAGGTAATGGGCCCCCCAAGCCGGAACGTGACGTGTCTGTCGTGACAACCGCTTGCACCTCCGAATAGTGGAAGGGTTTTCCCCATAAACAGATTCTCTCGCCCACCAGCGTAGGTTTTGTACCAGTGTTGGCAAAACGACCACTAGATAGTCCCACCGGCCACTTGCCTGAGACCATTGTTTAGCCAACCACTCCTGCATTGGTTGCATGCTCAGACGTGCCCGTGGGACTAGATAAAAGGAACGATACCATCATGCCTGGTAATCGCATTTCTTTGCGTACGCTTATCTGGAGACCAGCTTGATACTGGTGTATTTGCCAGAGCATGTTTTGCACTCTTTCCATGGACGGAAAGGCTAAGCCTGTTTGGGTATCTAATACAGCTACTAGGAACTGTTTCGATGTATTTGGTACAAGACTTGACTTTCTCTCATTTATAGAAAAGCCCAATTGGTAGAGAAGATTTATGGGTCTTTGCGTGTTTAGTTTGCAAAGATATGGAGTTTCTCATGTGATCAGCCAGTAGCCCAGGAAGGGGTACACTGGGATTGCCTCCCGGTGCAGGTGCACTGCCACCACTGCAGCACCTTGGTGAATACCCTTGGAGACAAGGCTATTCCGAAGGGTAGCACCTTGAATTGGTAGTGCTGGTTTGCTACTTTGAACCGCAAGAGTCTTCTGTGCGCTGGGAGCATTGAAATATGAAAATAAGCATAATTCATATCCAATGTTGCCATGTAATCCCCCCCCCAGCTTTAGCAGAGGGATTACTTCTTGTAGCGTAGTCATGCAGCACTTTTGTGGCTTGACATTTGTTTGCAGGGTGCAAGTATAATACTGGGCACATTATCAGATCTTTCTTTGGTACAAGGAGGTATGTTTAATAGATAACCTTGTTTACCTCGGACGGCACGATCACAAAGTCATCTTTGAGGAGTAGCGCATTGACTTCTATCAAGATGAGTTGTTCCTCTTGACGGCTTCCTCTGGCGCGGGTGGAGGTTTGATGCTGTTTCTAGGAGCTCCACGCAATAACCTTGCGCTACTGTTGATAATACCCATTTGTCTGTGGTTATGCCCTCCGATGCGTGGGTGAAGTTTGAAATTAGTCGCCCGACTGGGGAGGCATGAGAGGGGCTCTGTAGCAGGGAGTCATTGTTTGGGAGGGGTTCCTCCACTTTTGCCTCTGCGCTGGCCTCTCGGATAACCTTGGGATGCTTGACCCTGGTTGTAATTCCAAAATGTATTCTGGTGAAAATGGTCCTCCCCCCCCCCTTTTATCCGGTCTATTAGTAAGTTGGCCAAGGGACTTCAGTGTTTCATACTCTTCCTTGGCTGACTTCAGACCATCCTCCACTGCGTTGCCAAATAAAACATTAGGTTCTATTGGCATATTGAGCAAGGCTGCCCGCGTCTCTAGTTTAAAACCAGACTGGCGAAGCCAGGCATGGCGCTTGAGGATAGTGCCCTCTGTGATAACGCGTCCGGCATTATCCGCAGCATCAAGGTTGTTTTTAAGCAGACTGCTGGCAGTGGCACTGCCTTCAGCTGCAACAAGGGCAAGTTTAGATTTCAGAGGTTCAGGAGCAGAGTCAGCTAGGGCAGTAACCTCGTCCCATTTAGTACAGTTGTAGCTTGCCAACAGTGTGGAATTGTTGGTGATTTTTGCTTGGTAAGCTGCGGAAGAAGCCACTTTCCTACCCATTTTTTAAATTTTAAAGTGATATTTGGTTATACATTTGACAACCTTTAATCACATATTTGAGCTTCACATAAATACAAAAAGAATATGCATAGACTAAGCATCACCTGAATAAAATGCAAAATATGATAATTCCCTCTAATTTGATATTGCAAGTTGACTTTTTATGATGATTAACAATTTAACCAAAGCTAGGGTTATTGATATCTTCTCATTGGATAATAGCATTTTCCACCATGTGTCCTTTGGTCTGTATCCATACGTTTTAATGACAGACATCACTGTTCTCTTGCTCTCAAAAGCTGGGCAGTTCATTATCAGATCTCATATGTTTTCAACAGATTTTTCTTCATTGCATAGATGACTTGTCTGTGGTCCTGCTTTTACAGTTTTACACGAAGCAGTTTCTTTGGTTTGGATCAGATTTCATTTGAATCGTAGAAACTGATCACGAAAAAAACAATGAGGAAATATTTTTAGGTAATTAAGGATTGAGAATGGTTTTTGACGAGGGGGCGTGGCCAGCGAGCGTGCAATGGAGACGTGTTTCTTTGACTCGCTCCCGCGGCCGCCTGAAATATCCTGCAATATCCTGTGATATGGGAAACGAAAATACTTAAAACCGACATCTCCGGGCGGCGGAACCTCAGGGCAACACCTCGCGGTGAAAGGAGCCGAATCTGTGAAGGGAAACGCAAACTATCTGCGTTGAAAGACTGGCGGAAGCTTTGCCCGGCCTCAATCAAGATGGCCGCCATCGATACGCGGTGAACTGCGGCGGGATGAGCGGAGGTGGATAGCGACCCTCAACCGCCAGATCTGCACCTGGAGACGCGCTGTGTCGCCTGCAGATAAGGGAGCAGCCCTGGACTAGGACAGAGAGCGGACTTGTGGGTGAGGTCGACGTGGGCAGTGATGCCCCCGGTGCCATATCTCCACTACCAACGACCAGTGAGAGACGGCAACGAGGGAGCCGCGTGGGGACTCTCAGCCTGAATTTAAAGATATATATGCAATCCCAAGGCACCCAAGGGGAACGCTTCTGGGACAAAACACAGCATACGCCCGCACACGCTGACCGCAAAGGCACTGTAAGCACTGGTAAAGGTCTGAAAAACGCCACGAGATGGAGCGCTCCTCCAAAACATGCATCGGACGACTTGCGCAAAGCAACATCATGTGTAAAGAAAAGAGCAAGAAAAGCTTGACGCAAAGTACAAAGGACCAATATGCTACGAGCACATCTACAGCAATAAGCGTCGAGAACCCGGGGGGAGGAACCCTCCTCCCCCTGACAAGGCCCTGTTGCTTAAAGAGATAATGGCCACCATCGCCAGCTCGCGCTCCTCGGTGGAACAGAAAATGGACACTATCTCCACGGAGGTCTACTTCCTCCGCCATGACCTCCAGAAACTCTCGTCTCGGACCGGGGAGGTGGAACAATGAATTTCTGGCGTGGAGGACAACCTTGGGGGGGGGGTGTACCAACAGCTTACACAAGCATTAACCCGACTGAAAACCCCAGAAGCTCGAGTCGACGAGGGAGAAGGCAGGTGCCGCCGCAATAATATTCGCATCCTGGGACTGGCGGAATGCACAAAGGGACCCAGTTTGGAATTCTTTCTGGAAGAATGGCTGGCGGACCTCTTCGTACCAAAGACCTTCTCAAACTTTTTCTCAGTGGAACGTGCACACCGCATGCCCGCGGGTCGACCGGCCCCGGGTGCACCCCCGAGAACAATCATTGCGAGGCTTCTTAATTATCGTGACAGATGCCATCCTACAAATGGCCCGAACAAAACGGTCAATGACATTTAATGGAGCCAGAATTGCTTTCTTTCCAGACTATACTCGCGACGTCCAGAAAGCCAGACAATCCTTTGAGCACCTAAAAAGAAAGCTTCACTCTATGAATGTGAGATACAGGCTGCTGTTCCCAGCCCAGTTGAGAATTTAACATGAAGGCAAAACTATACACTTCGACCCACAGGAAGCCTGGAAATGGGCGGAGACCCACATCGGAGCGACTGGACCAGACAAGATCAACGCCGCAGGGGTAGATCAAGACCCTGACCGCACGGAGAAAGACCAGCCCAGCAACCTATACAGGACAAGTTACTTACCTGTAACGGTTCTCCAGCATGGGTCTGGCATGGATTCACATGCTCATGAATATTCCCTGTCAGGCTGGGAAACCTCAGTAAAGAAAAAAATCAGTATCAGTTTTGTTTCTGGTCTGTCTTTTTTAGTAGAAGCCAATCACTGGTCTCTGGGTCATACTGCCCCCAGCCAATGACTGCCCTCTCCCTAAACCCCTGCCTCTGGCAGCCATCTTCAGATTTGGTAGCACGTAAAGTGGCAGTATGACCAAGTGAAGAGCCGCAGAGGGGTAGGAGGGAAGGTTCGCATGTGAATCCATGACAGACCCATGCTGGAGTTACAGGTAAGTAACTTTTTCCTTCTCCAGCATGGGGTCTGGCATGGATTCACATGCTCATGAATATAATACATAGCAGTACACACATGCACAAACACGGGAGGTGGCAAAAGGCTCAACATTAAGCAACTCTTACCTCCCCACCAGGCCCACCTTCAGGCGAACAGGTTGCGCAGCACTGCTTGGCCGACCCTGGACTCCTCCCTGGAATCCCGGTCGACGCAGTAGAATCTCGTGAAGGTGTGCCTCGACCTCCACGTAGCAGCCCTGCAGATGTCCAGCAGGGGCACACCAGACAAGAACGCCGTAGTAGCAGCGATCGCTCTGGTCGAATGGGCTCTCGGACAGCCGGGCAGAGGTCGGTTTGCCAACCGGTGACCGTGCATGATGCAGCCAGAGAGCCATCTGGAAATGGAAGCCTTCGAGAGAGCCTTCCCCTGCTTCACAGGTCCAAAGTTCACAAACAGCTGTGATGTCTTCCGAAAACTCTGCGTTCGGTCCACATAGAACTTAAGCGCTCTAGCTACATCCAGCGAGTGCAAAGTCCTCTCGGCCGGCCACGAAGGCGACGGGAAGAAACTGGTAACACCATGGGCTCGTTAAGATGGAAGTCCGACGGCACCTTGGGAAGGAAGGAGGGGTGCGTCCTCAGCACTACCCTCGTATCGTGAAAAGTCAAGTATGGGGGCTTGCAGGATAGGGCCTGAATCTCTCCCACACGTCATGCGGAGGTGATGGCCACCAGGAATGCTGTCTTCACGACAGGAACTTCAAAGGAGCCGAATGCAAAGGCTCGAATGGCGGCCCCATGAGCCTGGTCAGCACCACGTTGAGCTCCCACGCGGGGGCTGGAGCCTTCACCGGCAGGAACAATCGGAACAGTCCTTTCATAAATTCCTTCACCAGCGATGAGACCACAAGGACGGCCGTCCTGTAGTTCTGGTGTATCAGGAGATCTCTGCCAGATGTATATTCATGGAGGCGTGAGCTAGTCCAGCCTTGGCCAGCGACAGTAGGTATGGTAGCAGTTGAGGTGCCGTAATCCATAGAGGGTTGATCTTCTGTGCACGGCACCAGACAGAGAACCTCTTCCACTTATGTCCGTAGCACTTGAGAGTTGAGGATGCCCTGGCCTTTGCAAGAACCTCTCTGCAGTCAGCCGGGATATCGTACCCTCCAAACTCTATTGCTGCAGGAGCCAGGCCTGCAAGTTCAGTGACTCCGGGTTGTGATGAAGGATGGTGCCTCCTTCTCTGGAAAGAAGATCTGCGTCTGTCGGCAGCTTGACTGGTGGGGACGCTGATAAGTCCAGAAGGTCCGGGAACCAGATCCTCGGCCACGCTGGTGCGACGAGGATCATCTTGCACCGGGACCTCTTGAGCTGGTTGATGAGTTCGAGCAGCAATGGCAACGGAGGGAACGCATATAGGAACAGGCCGTCCCAGGGGAACGAGAAGGCATCGCCCATGCTCCTCGGCTGGGGAAACCTGCTGGCGAACCTCTGGCATTTGGAGTTCTTTGCCGTCGTGAACAGGTCGATCTGGGTTTTGCCCCATCGCTGAAAGACTCGATCCACTTGATCCTGGCGTAGTTCCCACTCGTGGCACGAGCGCAGCTATCTGCTGAGTGAGTCGGTGATGGTGTGTTTCTTATCCCTGCCAGATGAAAACAGCACCAGAAACATCCCTTGGGCAACGGCCCAATGCCACAGATCCTGGGCTTCCTTGGATAGCGCAGGGGATCTGGTTCCACCCTGCTTCCGAATGTAGAACATCGTGGTGGTGTTGTCGGTGAAGATCCTCACCACCTTGCCCTTGAGGGACGGGAGAAAAGACATGAGGGCCCAGAACACTGCCCGGAACTCCAGGATGTTGATGTGGAGCGGCTTCTCCTCTGGGAGCTAGAGGCCTCTCGCGTGAAGCTCTCCGGTGTGCGCTCTCCACACCTCCAGGGAGGCATCCGTCGTCACCATTACCTGGTGGGCGGGGTCTGAAAGTCTGTCCCTGCCGCCAGATGAGCGTGGGTGCCCCACCACCGGATCGCTCGTCGGAAGGTCTCGTTGAGAGGAATCCTGTCCTCAAAGCTGCCCGTCGCTTGGATCCAGCGGGCGTCGAGGAACTCCTTTAGAGGGTGCATCCGAAGCCTGCACAGGCGCACAAGATATATGCAAGAGGACATCATTCCGAGGAGGGACTTGATGGACCTCACCCTGGCCACGTCCATGGCCAGCAGACGCTGCACCTTGCCCAGGATGGCCTTTGTCCTTTCCTCAGACGGCGAGGCCAGATGCGCCACTGTGTCGAGCTTGGCTCCCAGAAACAGTGCGACTTGCGAGGGGACCAGGTGGGATTTCGGGAAGTTGGAGAACCCCAGGTCCGTGAGCAGCTGGACGGTCTTCGCTGTGTGTTCTACGGCGAGCTCCCTTGTCTCTGCACGGATGAGCCAATCGTCCAGGTAGGGGTAGACGTGGATCCCCTGCAGGCGCAGCCGCGCAGCCACTGGTGCGAGGCACTTAGTGAAAACCCTGGGTGCCGACTTCAATCCGAACGGGAGGGCCTTGAACTGGTAGTGCCTTCCTTGGCCACGAACCTGAGGAACTTTCGGTGTCCTTTTAGAATGGGGATGTGGAAGTATGCATCCTCCAAATCCAACAACAGGAAATCGCCATCCTCCAGCTGTCCCAGCACGTGCTGGAGGGTGACCATCCGGAACTTCTGTGCCTTGATGTACTTGTTCAGTCGTCGCAGGTCCAGGATGGGCCGCCATCCTCCTGTCTTCTTTTTCACGAGGAAGTACCTCGAGTATACTCCAGGGCCCCGGAGCCTCTTCTGGACGAGCTCGATGGCACTCTTGAGCATCGCCCTTACCTCCAGTAGTAGTTGAGGGACGTGGTTTTCCTTCCTGGCCACGGGAGGAATGCAGGGCACTTTTTTAGAAACTCAAGGGCGTGCCCCTGGGCCAGGGTGTCCAGCACCCAACGGTCGGTGGAGATGGCCTCCCGCACGCTGACGAACTTTGCCAGCCGGCCTCCCACCGGGGTCCTTCGAGGACTTAGCCAGGTGAGTCAAGGCCTTCACCACCTTCTGTGGGCCTGTGGCCTTCACCTTGGGGGGAGGGTCACTGCCTCGCTCTCCCTCGGCTGGATCCTTCGAGCCTGACCGGGGCCTCTCCAGAAGCTTCGCTGGGTTCTCGGCTTTCCTCTTTCCTGAGCCAGAGTGTTGGCTCGTGGTTGATGGCGCCGGAGAGGATGCGCCCTGCCTGGCAGCCGAGGAGCCTGACCGTTCGGCGCTCCCGGTGCCCGCGGACTCGCAGTGCTTTGCCTTCTATTGGGCCCCCGTCGCCGGGGCGCCCTCACAGGACTTCGAAGACCGCTCGGACGACTTCTTCTCACCTGACGGGCTCTTTCCTTCCAGCCAGTTGGAGAGACGAAGGTGTCGGTCCCTGATGGTCCGTTCCGACATGTTCATGCAAAACGCAGTCCTTCTCCACGTGCGTTTTGTCCTCATGAAGGCAGTAGAGACATTTCGAGTGATCGTCCTCCTTGAACATTCTGCAGCTGGCATCCAAGGCAAACCCTCAACAGCTTTCTGGGCGTCGAGCTTCCTTTCTCCTGGGCCATGTCCAGGTAGGCCTCAGAAACTTCTGGACTCCAAGAAGCGCAACTCGACGAAAACTTCACCCTTGAGGGGCGTAGAAAAAATCCGAAACGGGTCCCCGTTGATCGGATGGAGAAATGGTGGAGCTTGAGGCTGTTTAACTGAAAAAATTAGAAAATGTCTTTGAAAAAAGCGCAAAAAACGCAGCAAAGCTCGAGAGCTAAAGCGCGAGGACACCCAACATGTGAACGTGCTGTAAAAATCTGAAGATGGCTGCCAGAGGCGGGACTTAGGGAGAGGGCAGTCATTGGCTGGGGGGCAGTATGACCCAGAGACCAGTGATTGGTTACTAAGAAAGACAGATCAGAAACGAAACTGATACTGATTTTTTCTTTACCGAGGATTCCCAGCCTGACGACGGGGACTATTCATGAGCATGTGAATCCATGCTGGAGAACTGAGATTGCAATTTAGCCAGATGGAGACCCCAGTCCCTAGCACGGCCTAAACAGCAAACACCGGCCGGATGCGGGAGCAGACTGAACCACTAATGGACTCAAGAACCAACCCTTCTCCTGGCAACCACCTGTAATGCAACACTCCTCCTTAAGCGACAGTAGCAGTGAGTTGCCTTCACCCTTGTATGAAGGATCATATGAGTCACATGCGGTTGCCATTAATACACCATGCCATCCGCGGACGCCACATCCCCGACTTGAGACACCAAACCCACAAAGGAGTAGTAAGTCAGTGGTAAAGTGGGAAACAGTTCATATTAGTTAATCTGGCGATCTAGTTTTAAATGCCAGTAGAGTGTGGGCGACAGATTTCATGTTGGGGAGGAGTATGGGGGGCGGGAAGTGTTTTATGTTAGTTATTTTCCGGGAGGTCACACCATGCTAATGTCTATCAAGACGCCATCAAACATACCGTGCTCGCCGCCCTGTCCCACACCGAGCACGAACGTTGTGTCCCCACTGCCAAATGCACCACTCACCTACCAGGCACAACATCCCAGATTCTTAGACAGTAATGGCCACACAGCACCATGTAGATTCCATTAATGGAAAAACACAAGCCCCAATGATACCCAATGAACGCCACAGATCCCTTAAAATCCTTACCTGGAACGTAAATGGCATGGGCACAAGTATAAACCGACGGCTGATCATGCAATTCCTTAGACGTTCTCCTGACATAGCCCTCCTAACCGAGACCCACTTAGCGGTCTCCACATGCCAATTTTTCCGCAGAACTAACTATCGACTAGCTTACCACGTGGGGTACACAATGGGATCCCGGGGCGTCCTAATCCTCTTACACAAGCAACTCCCTTTTGAACTATCTGCTGTGGCGCAGGACCCTTGTGGCCGTTTCGTGATGCTCCGGGGCATACTCTGGGGGGTGTAGGGGGTCAGTGGCCATTCTAGCGATATATTCCCCACCGGTTTTGGGGAGGGTCTCCTGAGGGAGACAACGGCCCTGATGGCGCAACAATCGGATGTATGGATCTTGGGAGGGGATTTTAACGATGTTATATTCAACACACTAGACCACTCCCACATCCGCAACCGGAACCCAAACCGGCCCACGAGGCTGGCGACCTTTGCGTCAGCGCTTGGTTTGAGTGATGTGTGGAGAGAACTCCACCCTACAGACCGAGGATTCTCCTTTCACTCTGGGGCCCACGCATCCTTATCTAGACTAGATTACTTCTTCCTCCAAACCCCCGAAGCATATAGGGCAAGAACGGGTGAACTCCTTCCCTGTGGCATATCAGATCACACTCCCCTGGAGGTGACGCTCCGTACAGAACCTCCCCTACCGCCTAAAACATGGCGGCTAAATTACTACCTGGGCCTCCCCGAGTTCGTGGAACACATCACAGAAAAATCTAACAAATTCTTCGAATTAAACACGGGCTCGGTAGAGGACCCAGTGACACTATGGGAGGCACATAAGGCAGTATTAGAGTGGAAATGACAGCGTGGACGTGCAATAAAAGGAGAGATCACCATATGAAAGTGACGGAGGCGGAGGATGAGGTTGAGAAATCAGATACATCTCCGATGGTACCCCTGAAACACATTGCTCCCTCTTGAAAGCGAGAGCAGCCCTCCATAATACGGCGTTAGATAATGCAAGACAGGCGCACAGGGAGTCAAAGTCCAGAATTTATGTGTAGGGCGACAAAGCGGGCAAATTATTGGCGTGGCTGGAACGATGTGAGGAAGGGCACAGACACGTCAGACAGGTTACTGACAGCCAAAATGTGCTTTCCCAAACAGACCCATAGATAGCGGAGGCATTCGCCAACTTCTATGCCACGCTCTATGCCGCCTCAACGGCCCCTATAGACTCATCCCTCCTAGATGAAATTGTGCCCCCACAATTATCCGAAGTGCAGAGAACACACCTAAATAGGGAATTGGACGAAGCTGAAATAGCAGAGGCTATGACCCAGCTACAATCCAGGAAAACACTGGGCCCAAATGGTTTCCCGGCCGAGACCTGGAAGAAGCTGGGCAGCAACAAGATGGCCACCCTCCTCCGTGACCTGTTCCTTGCAGCCAGGGAACAGGGCACCCTCCCACTAGACCTACGAACGACCAACATTGTGGTCATTCCCAAACCAGGCAAACCCCCTGACCAGTGCACATCGTGTAGACCGATATCGCATATTAATAGCGAAGCCAAAATCCTGGCTAAAGTACTGGCCAATAGGCTCCAACCGGTCATATCCTCACTGGTTCTTCAAGATCAATGCGGCTTCATGCCGCAAAGATCGACTAGAATGGAAAGAGCCCCAACTCTCAATACACCACTTGCGCTACTCGCAATTGATTTCAAGAAAGCGTTCGATTCGGTGGTATTGGCAAGCCTCTGGGCAATAATGAGGCGCATGGGCATCGGTGAAGCCTTTCTTAGCTGGGTCCAACTTTTATACAAGGCCCCATTAGCCGCAGTTAGGGTGAACGGCTGGACCTCCGGGACCTTCCCGCTGGGTAGAGGCACCCTACAGGGCTGTCCTCTGTCTCCCTTACTTTTCGCCCTAGCAATAGAGCCATTGGCCCGATGGCTCCGACAGGTCACCACATGGTCCGGATTCTGCTGGTCAGAAGGGCGAGAGGACAAGCTCTCCCTTTACGCCGACAACCTATTACTCTATTAAAGCAACCAAGTCCACGCACGTCCAATCATAATCCAAATGCTAAAGACCTATGGGGACTTCAGTGGCCTCAGAGTAAACTGGGGAAAGTTGATCCTCTTCCCAGTAAGAGGTGGCGACCTAGCAATTCCTCGGGACACCCCGTAAAGAGTAGAGAGGGAGGGCTTCCGCTACCTGGGCACATGGGTCTCGGGGGCTCTATTGGACTATGTGCTTCACAACCTGCATCCACTAATTGACCGCTTCGCTGGGGATGTACAACACTGGATGCTCTTACCCCTTATGCTTATGGGCAGAGCGGCCCTCTTTAAGATGGCACTTCCACGTTTCCTTGACATACTGCAAAATGCCACACTAGCTATACCAAATTCGGAATTCATCCGGGTGGAGCGCACCCTTAGAAAGCTGATATGGAAGGGAGGGTAGCCCCGAATTGCGCTGACCACGTTGAAACGATCTATCTGGGAGGGGGGTATTGGAGTCCCACACCTTAGGTCCTACTACTGGGCCAGCCAATTAAATGTAGCCAACGACCTCCTCCACGGGGACCGTGAACTTCCACATATTGGAGCGGAACTACCCATTATTCAGGACACCCCACCACTCGAAACAATATACCAGAGTCTAGCCAGGCCCCCAGCACAAACAATGTCGACCCACATCGCAACCATTTGGAGGCAGGCTCACCTGCACATAGGTTGGGGGAACAGGATCACCACGGAACAACCGCTGTGGAACAACCACATGTCTGAGGTACGAAAACTGAACGCATGGACCCGGTGGGTGAGGGCGGGGATAACCACGATAGGAGATATCGTTACTGATAGCTCCATCCTCCCGTTTGAAATACTCCAGCAGAAATTTGGAATCCCAGCAGCAGAACACTACCATTATACACAATTAACGCACGCCCTCAATGGTCATAGGCAAGCACTTACCGATGCACCAGATTACACACCACTGGAACGCAACCTACTCGCACAACACATCCCCACCAAGGTAACAACTATCCTATATAAAGCTATTAATGCATTCGCTACCCAGGAACTGGTCAGCCTCAAAGCCAGATGGGAACGGGATGTTGGGGCCATTGAACCGGAGGACTGGATTCAGGTTCTCATGCACCCAAGCGAAATTGCAATAGACTCCAGAATAAGAATGATTCAGCTCAAGATACTCCATAGGGTATACTACCCCCGTGTAGCCCTTTTCGGTTGGGGAAGGGCAACGGATCCCAACTGCTTGAGATGCCGGGGGGAGGAAGGTACATTCATCCATCTCCTCTGGGAATACCCCAAAATCAAGACCTTCTGGACACAATGCTCAAATATTAGGAAGGACGCCTGGTTGCACAATAGCATTACAGCCTGCAATAATGTTACTGGGGGCCCCAGATGAGAACACCTCAAACAAATGAGAGGGTATTTTTCTCCCCATAGCAATGGGCCTGATTAAGCGTGACATAGCACAGAAATGGGGAGCCCCGGAGTGCCCGACAGTGGCCCAATGGTCAAATGAAATGGACATCTGCGCAGCGAAAGAAGACAGAATATACACGGCATGGGGGTGCCCAGCAAAGGCCACATAAATTTAGGGAAAGTGGGAAGCACGTGTGACCTGAGGACTGCCAGCAAAGGGGAGAAAGAAAGGGGGGGGGGAGGGGGAGCGCAACACGGAACTCGGCAAGTAACATTTTACTGGAAAGTGATGCATAGAGTGGCAAGACACGAGCAGATTGATGGACCAACCCGGTGACCAGGGGATGGAGGGTGGGCGGGGGGGGGGGGGGGGGGGGGGGGGGGGGCTGTTGGTATGTTGTATGTATGTTTAAAAATTAACCAATAAAATATGTTACTAAAAAAGAGAATGGTTTTTGACTGACTTCCCACAATTTCCCATATCCCTTGCGTCTCATCTTCGGTATTAAACCAATCCAACAAGTAAAGTTTCCTTTTGATTTTACCAGGATTATTTATTAAAGTGTCATTGGTTTCCTGTAAAAAATGTAAAATGGTCAGACACTTTTCTTCCCATTTATTTAGTGTTGGCTCCGATCGCATTGCTAAAGCCTCTTTTAGGTATAAAAAGTCTCCTTTTGGGTGGTCATTTTGCATTTCCTATATAAGACAAGCATCTTCCATTCTGCAATATCTGCCAAAGATGTCAGACCCAGCTCCATTCTTATTGATTGTATGCGAGTTCCTTTTGGAAGTCTCAATACTATTTTCCAAAAACGTCCTTCCAGTAGCGACCAGTTCTTGACTTCGAAGTTGAATGAGGTCACTGCTCCATATGTCAAAATGGGAATCACTTTAGCTTTATAGAAATGGATCAAAGGTACAAGGCTAAAGTTGCAATACTTTATCAAGATTTTAGCTAAGTTTGCCAAGTTTGTTGTTTTCTTGATCAAAGCCTGTTGTCTCGGTGCATCTATTTGGCTTGTGTTCAAGCAAAGTCCTAAGCAGACAAACTACTGTACTACTGGAATATCTGTTCCCAGTAACGACCAACTCAAGCCTTTGGCTTTTATTTGATGGTGTCCTAGACCCAGGGGTAGAATGGCAGATTTTTTGGGATTAATTGCAAGTCCATTCATCTGTAAGTAATTGTGTAGGGCGTTCAGTTGCCGTTGAAGGCCTACTGGTTCTGGTCTATAAGGACCACATCATCAGCATACAAGAGCCTGTTCACTTTCGTATTAGCTATTGATGGCGGAAAGTGTCTTATGTTCTGAAAGGTGCTGCCAGCATCTGAGGTGAAGAGATTGAATAGTTTGGATGCCATGGGACACCCTTGCTTCAATCCTCTATTCGTTGGTATAGATCTTATCAGTAACCTTGTTTTGTTAAGTCGAATTTGTACAGTGGTGTTTTGATGAAATGCTTGGATTGTGGCTAGTATAGATTGAGGACATTTCCACAGTAGTAATTTTGCCCAGAGTTGCAGTCGGGAGATGCTGTCTAACGCTTGCGCCTGGTCAATGAACGCAATGTACATTTTATGATTTTTGTTTCGTTCAGTTCTGCTCTTCAGTAGATTTAGAATGAATGTTGAGGGCAGTCCCAATTCCACAAACAAATCCTGCTTGCCATATGTCCATGTGATCGGATTGCTTTGCCCAAGAACGTAAAGCTTTGAGAATAAGAGTGCCAAAGATCTTGCCAGAGGCATCAAGCAACGCTATGGGACGATAGTTTATCGGTTCCACCCGATCCCCCTTTTTGTGAATAGGGACGTTGACAATGTAACTGAACAAAATGGATAAAAAATTCGGCAAGCTTGTGAAGGTGATAACTTGTTGAGGATTTCTACAATGGTTTCACTAGATGTATCTATTAAATAACATTCTATCGCAAGTTTTGGCACCAAGGGTGGATATTCAGTTTTATCCAAAAAAGAATTGAAGTGGGCAATCCATTTCTCTGGAGGTATAGGTGTCAAAGAATCTTGTTCCATTTCTGACTTGTTTATTATTTTCCACATCCCTGGTGTGTTCTTATATTTCAATGTGGACATGGTTTCTGCATCTTTTTGGATGAGGACCTTTTTGTAGCACTGCATCCAATTTCGATAATGACAACGCATTTTGTGTTTTTGCATCAAGGCTGTGACTGTTCTATCATGTTTTAGGGCATTCAATTCTTGTCTCATTAACTTTTTGGGCTACAAGCCTGCTGTCGATGTATATTTCTCAAACCTTTTTTTGAGTTTCAAAGTTCATGAATAAATTCATATACTGAAGTGTATCAGCTGGCTCTTTTACTTGTGATGAAGTAATCAAGGTGGTCAGTGCGTTGGTCAGTTTTGATATTTTTGACGTCGGATTTCTCAAACGATTTTTACCCATCATTAATTCAAGAGACATTTGGTTTATATAATTGTCTCTGTAGGTACTTGGAAATGGAGTTGCAGACAGATTATGATCGCTATCCTGCATGTGAACCACATTTTGTTGTCGCCAGAAAGTAAAGTCTGAGATGAATATATTATCTAAAATTTGGCCTTTTGTAGTGTTTTTTCTTGTAATTTGCACTGGCGAGTCATCCATGGTTGAGCCATTAAGAACTGACATTTTTTTCCTCCATGACCATGGTCCACTGAATGCCTCTTTGTTCAGGCGCAGTTGCTATTACATTATTGGAGATAAGTTCATTGTTAGTGTTTAGGCACTTACAGTTCAGGTCTCCACATACAACATTGCATTCGGCCAATTTGTTTTACAATGATCGATCCACCCTTCTACTTGCCTAGGAAATTCCGAGCTGATTAATGTGTTCAGATTCCAATACAGGTTGAAGATGGTAATTGTGCAATCAATCTTGTCTTCGATATCTGTCAATTTGCCCACAAGTATTTGAATTAAAAAGGTCGGATTCAGTTCCACCATGATTTTCAATTGTAAGTGATTCTTGATTAGAAATGCAAGAGACCTGACATTGGGTGACATTTCATGCCTTTGGTGGCAGGATTTAGATGGGTTGAGTAACCTTCCACAATTGGTGACTCACGAAGCCAGGTCTCTTGTAGACATGTGTCATGTTCTTCAATGCGGTCATTCTGCTGAACAAAAAGATGGATGAAACCCCTTGTATTCCATGATGCAATTGTTAGGGGTTTATAGGCAATTATTGACCTGGCCTATGGCATCTGAATTTTGTCTGCCACTAGGTTCATTAGCCATTTCCAATTGTCTTCAGTTCCTTTGACAGGCAATCTTTGGTCCTTTCTTTTGGGATATCTCTCCTGTTGATCTGAAGCTCTATATGAGGGCGATCTACGTCGATCTCTGACTTGCTTCTCGGTGATCTTCCTTGACAATGCGAATTTGTATGTAGAGGAGATTTCAGTCGTTCTCTATAGCTGGATCGTCTATGATAATCAGCTGATCTTTGTTCCGCTGTTCTGTGCCTTGAAGTATAATTATGATAATCACGTCCTCTTTTAAACGCATGATTTCCCTCATTGTTATAATGTATTGATGCTCCATTTGCCACGCTTCTTCTCGGAGATTGCTTTCTTGGATTTGATAAAGTCTTGATTGGTAAATTTATTGATCTAGTTGCAATCGGCTGATCTATAACGTCAAAGCCCAATGATCTTAGTTGTTACGTTTCTAATAGTTGAGATATTAGTGGAGTTGTAGGATGGATTAGAACTCTGTCCAATCTTTCTTCGTCCATGAATTCCACTCTTACTATGTCATTAGATATCAGTGATCTCAGTGAGGGAACGTGATATAAGAGCCTGATGACATTTGCACAGTTCAGGATAAGACCATCTTCTTCAGGACAGAGTCAATTAGTAATCGTCAACATAATGAACTGACCGAGCTTCTTGTTGTATTGTTAGTTCCTGAAGTTGTTTAAACAGCTTTAACAGAGATATGTAATAAGAGTCTACAGGAGTCGCAATCAGGGATATTTTATCGACTGATGCAGTAGGCTGAGGAATTGTAGGAGCTTCCTCACTTGTTGATGACAGAGTCCAATTCTAGGGCAACTGGATTTTTTGATTTTTCCTTGCTCAACTCAGTTTGATGTGTAGTCCGAGAAGATGTTGAATTAACTTTGTTGGTATCTGAAGAAACTTTGCTCGTGCGATTCTCTTCAACACGAAGTTTAGACGGTCCAATTGGCGCTCTATTCCATTGGACTTTTCCCTTAGGTGATAAACTGTCCATCTCATTATCAGAATCTGAAGTTGCCATGGATATGCTGTCAGTTTCTGCTTCACAGTCTACAATCTCACTATCTACAGTAGTGAAATATGTAGATCACTCCATTAGTTCTGATATGGCATTTTCTCATTTGTTTTCTGCAATTCAATTTTGGCTACCTTTAAGTGAGGATTTCATATGTGCAAATGTGGTTTGGTGGCTCTTCATTGGTGATTTTTTTTGTAACATGAGAGGCAACTTCATTCACCTCAATATCAATTTGCTGCAGACCTTTATCTGTCATTTTCAGATCTTTGAGTTAACGATCTTGATCTGGTCATTCTTGATGATTCTTTGATTTGCTAAGGGTTGGCCTTTCGGGCCGTTAGCCTTAGAAGGAGCTGACCCACCTTAGATTTTCGGTGCTTTTTTGGCACCGTTTTGTCTGGGTTAGATTTTGGAACTATCATTCCCTTCACAAATATCAGACATATCTGGTTTTCACAGATGCACTTCAGGTGCCGGTGGAACGATATCGTCATTTGAATTTGTCACCAGTGTGTCATCATGTGGGCCCGTTAATGGTGCAGCAGGTGTCATTGAATCAACATTCAAATTGAGTGATGGATCATGGGGTGTCGTTAAACGCTCATTGCTGATTACTTGATCGTCAGTTGGCTTTTGAACCTCTGGGTCAAAAGGGTTCTTTATTGATGTTAGGTGTTTTTCTGTTTATGGTTCTAAGTCAACTGATCCCAGCTGTCGTGGCAAGCGTCGGTTCTCCTTTTGATAACTGGGTTCAATATTGAGTGTAGCAGAGGGGTTATTTTTGCCTCACTCATATCCATCTCTTTTTGTATTGCTGTTACAAAACCTTCAACAAAAATTATCTTGGAGGTTAACATGGCAAGAACTGTCGTCTGATCTTTCAGTTGCTCAGCCATTTGTTCATGAAGTTTCATGAACGGAGCCATGATTGTAGTTAGTGTGGACACAACTGTGAAATTGTGAAAACGGATGTATTGGATTGGAGTGTCATTTGGCTGTTTATGAGTGGAGGTCTGAGCTGCAGCGTCTTCAGACCTTACGGAGTTTGACTGTCGTTGCTTTAATCTTATGACTTCCGGATTGGCATCTTGTTCCATTTGTACTTTTGGTTGTTTCGTTTCTGGCGGTTTTGACATGTTGATTTCTTGTGATTCTAAACAGGTGGTAGATTCCAAAAGTAACTGATCAGGAATTTCAGTGTCACATTTGCCTTGATTTTGAATGGTATATCCTCGCGAGGGATTGGAGCAACTTTTATTGAACTGCTGGCGTTCATAGGAGTAAGCCTTTCCAATTTCTGCTCCACCAGGTTTCCAAATGGACTTTTCAAGGTAAGTAGTATGGCATGGAAGAACAAGTTACTTCTTACCTTGTAACGTTCTTTCGACGGGATGTTCCTCCGACGTATTTCTCATCTTAGATATCTCCTTCCAACTCTGCTGGCCTCGGAAAAATTTTTCTTTAGAGGGCGCTGCGCGTCAACGTCCTCCGAGTCGGTGTCCCTCGACAGCCGCCGTATCGACGTCGACGTCATCCTGGCTATAAAGGCAGCGCGCAGCGTCCGTTGCTCAGTTCCGTTTTGTAGCCCACAATAATTCTTTCTGGACTAAACTAATCACCCTGAAGGAGCGTAAGCTGCAACAACAAGGGAAGTAGAACTGCGGGGATGGATGGGAGGGTCGATGAGGAATACGTCGGAGGAACATCCCGTCGAAAGAATGTTACAAGGTAAGAAGTAACTTGTTCTTCGAAGGGATTGTGTCCTCCGACGTATTACTCATCTTAGATAGGCTCCCATAGCAGTATTCTATTATTGGAGGAGGGAGTACTGACTTCACGCTGTCTTCTATTGATGAATAGAATGCAGTACAGCCCTTCCAAACCTAGTCTCTTGACTGGAGGAGGAATCCAAGTTGTAAAATCGTGTAAAGGTATGGACAGACGACCATGTAGCGGCCACACAGATGTCTTTAACCAGCACACCTCTTTTGAGGGCCGATGAAGCTGCAATACCTCTGGTCGAATGAGCCCTAAGGTTTTGAGGGGGCTCTTTCCCTGCCAGTTTATAACATTCCAGAATGGCTAGAATGATCCATCTGGAAATGGTCTGCTTAGTTATTGGTAACCCCAGCTTGTGACCTGTGTAACCTACAAACAGCTGGTCTGCCTGTCTTATCCTGGCTAGTCTACTGATGTAAAAACTTAAAGCCCTTCTAGGGTCTAGCCTGTGTAACCTCTCTTCCTCTTTCCCCGGATGAGGAGGAGGATAGAAAGATGGAAGGGTAATCTTCTGAGTGATATGGAATTCAGAAACCACCTTTAAGAGGAAATTAGGCTTCACTTGCAGGACAACTTTGTCTTTGTGAAAGATAGTGTGAGGGGGTTTACAAGAAAGAGCTTGTAATTCGCTCACCCTTCTAGCAGATGTAAGTGCTATTAATAAAACAGTTTTAAGGGTAAGGAATCTTAACGAACAAGAATGGAGTGGTTCGAAAGGAGTGCCCATCAGGAAAGTTAGGACTAAGTTCAAATCCCATAGGGGAACTTGGAATGGTCTTGGGGGATAAACAATGGTTAACCCCTTTAGAAACTGTATTACCAAGGGTAACTTGAAATAGGATGGTTCTTCCGCAGTGCGCTTAAAGATGGATAGCGCTGCGAGATAGCCCTTAATGGTGCCTACTTGAAGGCCTGAATTTGCCAAATATAGTAGGAAGGACAAAACCATTGGTGTACCACATGAAAAAGGGTCGATATTCTGTTCTCTACACCAGCTGCAAAATCTGTTCCAACGGCAGCGGTATAAAGACTTTGTTGCTGGCCTCCTTGCCGAAAGCAACACCTCCATATCATCATCAGGGAGGTCCCAATCCTTGTACCTCAGCCTTTCAGAAGCCAAGCGTGAAGGTTGAGGGTTTTGATGTCTGGATGGAGAACCTGACCTCCCTTCTGTGAGAGTAGGTTCTCTCTGAGTGGAAGTCGAATTGGAGGGCAGATGGACAAGTCTAGAAGGTCCGGGTACCATGTTCTCCTGGCCCAATCCGGGGCAATTAGGATCATGGTTCTCCGGAATCTTCTCAACCTCCTGATCATTTGAGGAATGACAGGGACCGGTGGGAACGCGTACAGAAGCGGAAACTCCCAGTCCACTATGAACGCGTCTCACAGAGCTCCTCTCGGGGGAAATTCCCTTGAGCAGAACAGATCGCATTTCCTGTTGAGGCTGGTGGCGAACAGATCTACCTGAGGGGTTCCCCAAAGGGCGAAGATCTCTTGAAGGACTTCCTGAGCTAGCTCCCATTCGTGGGAGACTGTGCTCTGCCTGCTCAGAGCGTCCGCTGTCAAGTTCTTCTCTCCGGCTAGGTGAACTGCCGAAAGAGAGATTCCTTCTTGGATTGCCCAAAACCAGAGCTGCATCGCCTCTCTGCACAGGGGTAGTGATCCTACGCCTCCTCTTTTGTTGAGGTAATGCATGGCCACCGTGTTGTCCGTCATTATCAGGACGTTTTTCCCTTGTACAGCTGGCAGGAACGCCTTCAGCGCAAGTCTGATGGCTCTCAGCTCTAACAGGTTGATATGTAGTCTGGACTCCGATGGAGACCAACGACCGCTGATGGTCAAGTCGTTGGCGTGGGCTCCCCACCCCGTGAGTGAGGCATCCGTGACTACGGTTATCTCCGGCCAGGGTTGCCAAAACTGTTCTCCTTTCAGAATGTTCTCCTAACAGGCCCACCACTGAAGGTCTCGAGCCACCCTGTCGGGAACCTGAAGAAGATCTGTCATTCTCCCTGAGAATTGTGACCACTGAGTCCTCAGTGCCCACTGGAGGGATCTCATTTTCAGGCGAGCCTCTGGCACTAGGAAAATGCAGGATGCCATGAGGCCTAGCAACCTCAAAAAGTCGAAGGCTGGGAGACGTTGGGCATGTTGGAACTTGGTAACCATCTGTAGAATATCTTGAGCCCTCACCTCTGGTGGCGAGGCTTTTCCCAGGGAAGTGTCCAGGATCGCTCCTATGAACTGGAGTCTCTGCGATGGTATCATTTGTAACTTCTTTAAATTGAGGGAGAAGCCCGGTCTGTGAAGGGAGTGGCACACATGATTTAGCTGGATCTGAGCTTGTTCCGAAGAAACAGCCCTGATCAACCAATCGTCCAGGTAGGGGTAGACGTGAATCCCTTCCCTCCTTAGACTTGCCGCCACTACCGACATTAACTTGGTGAAGACCCTCGGGGCGGAGGTCAGCCCAAATGGCAGCACGCGAAATTGATAGTGAGAGTTGCCAATTGCGAACCTCAGGTATTTCCTGTGTTTGAGATGGATAGGCACATGGAAATAAGCGTCCTGAAGGTCCAGAGATACCAACCAGTCCTGGAACTGAAGGGCCTGGAGGATCTGAGAAAGAGAGTGACCATCTTGAATTTGTCTTTCCTGAGGAATTTGTTCAATTCTCGCAAGTCCAGTCTCAGTCCTCCGTCTTTCTTTGGAATGAGAAAGTAAGGGGAGTACCAGACCTTGTTCCTCTCCGCTACAGGTACCGGTTCTATGGCACCTTTCTCTAGCAGGTCCAAAATTTCCTGCAAGAGGAGCGGATCTGGAGCTTTCTGAGAGCTGATCCCCGGTGGATGACTCTGAGGTATACGTAGGAAAGGCAGGCAGTAACCTTGGGAAACTGTTTCCAATGCCCAAGCATCTGACGTGATAGCCTGCCATACCGCCAGATATTGAGTCAACCTGCCTCCTACAGGTGTCCTGTGAGGGAAGTCCTCAGAGTGGTTTTGGGGCGGCTGATGCAGATGCCGATGGTAAAGAGGCACCTGCTGTTGCTGCGGCTTTTGAATATCTACCCCGTCCACCTCGGGTAGTTCTTCTTTGTCCCCTTTGAGCCGGTCGTCCTCTACCTCTTCCGAATGCGGAGTAGAAGCGAAAGGACTTGCCCCTCGCAGAGGTGCCTGTGGGACGAAAAGGTCGGATTGCAGCGCCTAGGGATTTTGCTGCTGCTTTTGAAGTTTGCAGTTTCTCTAAACTGTCATCCGCCTTTTTCCCGAACAAAGAAGAGCCATCGAATGGCATGTTCAAGAGCCTGGCTTGCACATCTGGGGCAAAACCAGACTTTGTCAACCAAGCAAATCTCCTGGTTGTTGTACTTGCCGCCATTGCTCTGCTGATACTGTCGGCCGAATCAATGCCCGTCTGGAGGGATTCGCACATAGCGTCTTTACCGTCCTGTATGATATTCAGGAACGCATCCCTTTCTTCTCCCTCCGGGATGCAGTCTGCCGCTGTAGAAGCACAGTCCCAAAGTGTATGGCTGAATCTAGCAAGGGTGCAAGTAGCATTAACAGATTTTAACGCCATGCTACATGCCGAAAAAATTTCTTTGCCATAGCATCATATTTTTTATCGTCCCTGTCCTGTGGGACGGTAGGATAAGCAGTCTTGACATCGGTAGAGGATGCTGCCTGTACCACCAGACTTTCTGGGGATGGGTGTTTTGACAAAAACTCCGGGTCTGTAGCGGATACCCTGTACTTTGTAGACAGTTTTTTATTTACTGCTGGGACGACATCTGGGGTTTCCCAGTTCGTCATAATCTTCCTCTGAAGAGCTTTATGAAAAGGCACCACAGGATCCTCCTGTGGGCCTTTGTCAAGAATATCCGTGAGGTCATCTTGTTGGAAAGATTGTGAAGGTGCAGACCACCCCATAAACTCTGTGATCCTGGCCATTAAGGCTCTTTAGGGGGTTTCAGCATGCTCCCCCGGGTCTGGCCTAGCAAACTCCACCTCAGGGGAGGTGTCTAACCCACTTGCCTCATGTAAGGAATCATGAAGATCCTTTAACCTGCGTTCTTCAGAGGAAAATTCCTCTCTAATTGGGGTTACAGGTCCCTGCAACTCAAATGTGTCTTCCTGTTCAGACAATTCACCCTCTTCCATAATTGAGGACATAGTTCTCAATTGTTCTGAACTCATAAAGGGTGTAAACCCCATTTCCAAGGCAGAGGGTGCCGAACTTGTCATAATCGGCCTCGAAAATGTCGATGTCGTCGACGCCGAAGGCTTCGAGCGTGGCGTCGAAAACAAAGGCGGAGGCCTCGATGACCTCGACAGAATTGGGATTCTGCTCGACAATCTCGAAGCCATCGACATCGAGGACCTGGGGATAGTCACTGGGTGTGTCGTAACCGTGACTTTTCTTGGCGTCGACACCGGTGTCGAAGCTGGCGTCGAGTCGACAGACTCGTGTATCGAAGGTCCCTTCGACAACGGCGTCGAAGACATCGACCTCGACGTCACCTTCGTCGACGGCGTCGACTGAACCTTCGAGGAAGGTTTGGAGGTCATAGTCCTACTCGAGGGTTCGTGACGCGCTCGAGAGGTTTCCTTCGCCGGGTACTGCGACTCGCAGTGTTTTTGACCTTCGGGTCTTTCGACCAGAGCATCGCTCTCGGCAGTCTTCGAGGGGGTCGAGGCCGCTTTCTCGAAGACGCTCATCATATTTTTGCGGAATTCCTCCCATTCAGCCCGGGAACTATGTTTCGTGGGGCACGGGATTCTCTTTGGCGAAACAGAGGAAGAGGAAGACGGAGAAGGGGATCTTCGACGTCTCCTCTTCGAGTGCTTCGATCTCGAGGAGTGATGAGACCCACTCTGAGATCTGGAGCGCGAATGGTGACGAGGAGACGAATGTCTCGACTTTGTCGACGAAGAAGCAGCTTTAAAAGTCTTACCTTTCTCCAGCTTCCCCCTACGCTCCTTCAGGGCCTTAAATGTCATGGACATACAGTCCTCGCACTCCGAACAATGTTGTTCAGCTCCCAAACACCACAGACAAACTCTGAGGGTCAGTCAGCGACATCTTTTTCCCACAATCTCGGCATTTTTTGAAGCCGGATCGAGGAGTTGTTGGTTCCGACGAAGAAGCCATCGAGTACGGATCGAATAACTTGAGGTAAATAGGTTTAACCTGACAAAACTGAGCAACAGTATTCCGAGGCACCGAGTAGCGCAGAAAAACGGAACTGAGCAACGGACGCTGCGCGCAGCCTTTATAGCCAGGATGACGTCGATAAGGCGGCTGTCGAGGGACATCGACTCGGAGGACGTCGACGCGCAGCGCCCTCTAAAGAAAAAAATTTCCGAGGCCAGCAGAGCTGGAAGGAGATATCCAAGATGAGGAATACGTCGGAGGACACAATCCCTTCGAAAGTTGTTTCTGGGGTAAGGTATATCGTCGTTTTATTTTACCTCCAGCCATTACTTCATCTTTGTCCATAATGTTAAAATCATTTTTCGGCACTTCAGATGCCTTGATGACAGATTTGGAATATGAGCTAGGTATAACTGTCATGGTGTGTTTACATGCTGCCAACAATGGCGTTGACAGCAAGGCATGATTCGTAATATGCTTCGGTGCATTTGAAACAGATTGCGGTATATCACTGAACAGTTGATACATCGTCTGCAGATTTTGTATGTATAACCATAGATGTTATGTCAAATGCTGTATTAGAGCTTCGATCACTGGCTATAACAAGTTCATCACTTAATGAGTTTGAATATTCAGTGGTCGTTCTATCAGGTAATGGCACAACTTGAAATTCAACTGTTTGTCCAAGCTTCTCGTTTTTTTCCGTGTCAAGTAATGCATCCGCTCCTTATGTAGACACGGATGTTCGCGGCTCATTATCAACAGGTGTTCGCATTTCAAGACCTAGTTTGGACGTAGTTGGATCCATGTGTACGACAGAATTTAAAAGACTGACAGGTCTTGGTAATAGGATAATTCTGGGGAAGCGGGGTCATGTGATTTTCAAGTTCAAGTGGTTTGGACGCCCGTTGGGGTGAAATGTAAGGCATGTCTGGCGATTTGGTGGAAGCAGTAATTATTACTTTAACAATGTTCACGGGTCAGGGTGGAAAAATACTTATGGCTTCTTGTACGTCACTCACCTTTGTGATTATTAAAGCATCTGCAGTGTTTGGATCCGCCGGCAAATCACTCACGTGTTCCATTGTGCGCCTCGGCGGGTCTCTTACTCGAACAAATGACCCCACTATGGATACACAGGGCTCACCCCTCGGCTGAACACTCGGCCAAACACTCCGCCATGCTCTGCTTGTGGTGAGTGTTTTGGTAAGTTTGGCTCCTCCTCCTCCTCACGATAACCAGGAAAGAAAGACCTCTGGTCGCTGGTACACAGCATAGCAAAGTTTCCAAGTGTGACCAAACACTCGGCCAAACACTCCTACCCATGGTGTAGAGCTTCTTGCTCTCTTTGTCTGGTGGAACTTCGGAGGAGGCCAAGGGTGTAGCAGCTCTCTTCCGGGTAGTTGTGACCACCAGTGAATCTGGCCTAAGCTGTCCCCTTATATACAAGGGATCAGACTGGGCCGGGCAGAATAGCTTCTCTAATCTTGGGTTAACTGCCCTTGTTTGATTGGGGGTTTCAAGTGAAGATTGGATCCTTCTTTGAATGCATTTCAAAATGGGTATAAACTGAATGGCAGCTTTCTTGTCCCCTAGGATGTTCGACAAAATCCTTGTCCTGCTGAGTCTATTTAGTCTCAATGCCGAAGTGCTCAGCTGCTTTGACCAAAATGTCATTAAACGGGTTGATTATCCACTGGGTAATGCGGTAACGGGGAATCCTGTGGAACTGGAGAGTCCATAGCATAGACCTCCGCCTCGTCATTATTAGCCCCCTCATCCTCTACATCATAGTATTGATCATCCTCTTGATAATTCTTCTGTGTCTGCATGTAGATCATAAAGATCTGCAAGGGTGCGAGATTATTTGGCAGTAGACATATCATAAGGATCAGAAGAGATGAGCGATCTCTTTCCTGATGGCTGGGATGATTGACAGTGCTGAGAACTAGAAGCCTGATCAATGGGGGGTGTATTTTGTAAGCTCTCAAAGGCTTGAGGGTGCTCAAGGAAGTTAGCAAAGAAAGTAATTCTGGACATTACTCGATGTCCTCAGCTGACCGTTTGGCTGAGCTGGGGATAATGCCAGGTTAAGGACCAGTAGTTGTACAGGCCCTTATTATTTAGGGCTTCACTTAAAGGGCCCTCCATATCCCCCTGTAGGGTTTCATCAATCTCCTGTACAGTGTCTCTGGCAGGGGTAGGCCTTTCACTATGATGTTTGTTCTTGTGGGACTTGTCCTTTTGCTTATCTCTATGATCATAGCTCTTAGAGGATTTCTTTGAACTAGAAATTGTTTGATGACCGGTTGAGTTTCGGTACTGGGAAGGGCCTTTGCTGCAGCCTCTGACGTTCGGTGGTCGGGAGGAGCTTCTGCCGCGTCTTTCGATGTTCGGTAGACAGGTATTTATGGGCGGCATCTTTAGTCTTATGGCGCCGGTCATGAGGCGACCGACTTTTGGAGTGCCCAGAGGACAGAGAATCCGCAGAGCTGCCCTTAGACGCCGAATCTCGGCGTGTGCTTGACACATCGCCGCAGGGTATGTGTTTAGTGTGGAGAGATGGGGTGCTTTTGGTGCCGGGGTAGTCCCCACAACGGAGCCGCCGTCCTGTCTTCCAGGGTCGGGGGCTAGCACTGGGGTACATGGAAGTTCTGCATCACCCAGCATTTAATCCTACGATCTTTAAAGGTCTTGGGTCAAAAGAGCTTGCAAGCCAGACAGTGCCCTTCGTCGTGGTCCCGATTAAGACACAGGTTACACCTTGTGCTTATCGATCCACAGAAATTATTTATTACACGATGGGCAAAATTTAAAAGGTGTCCGATCCATGTTTGGGGCAGGCAGCAGGGCAACAAAGGAAAGGGGTGGAGAAATGCATTGTGAAATGACCGCCCCCCCAATCTCCCTACAGTACTACTCCAAGGCCGAAAGGAATCTGTCGAAGTTTCTTTGTATGACTGTTAGTCTTGTCCTTCAATCGTTGATTCTTTACCGCAGCAAGACATGGCGCTCAAAAAAGGACAGAAAGAGTAACTATTTTTAAACTTTGTTAAAGTAACTGGCGTTAACCAAAATTGCACTCCGATAAGCGAATGTTAGGCAGAATCCTGTGCAGTACCCTTAGGGACCACTACACAAGATTAAGACTACAAATGGTAGTACAATTTCACCTTTGGTACAAGCCTGTACTACACAGAAAAAGTGGTAGCAATGGCTGAGCAGCGAGACTTATCTCAAGAGCAAATGAGCAGTAGTAGAGATTACACCAAGGACTACAATTACTGTGACTCAAGCAAACACGGACTCAAGGTTTCTGGTTAAAAAGTAAAAGTACATTTTTATACCATCTGCTCACAAAACACTTGACTTCTATTAAATTAAAACCACACTTCAAATACACTACACACAACCAATTCCCCTTGTGTAGAACAATTCAAAGTAAGTACCTTTGGATTTGACAGACCAGTGTTGTGAAATAAAGACATTGCCGGGTGTTGTTACGCAATCACTTTTTGACAGTAATGACAGTTCGGTCTTCCGAAAGAAAAGCGTACCCGTGAGAAGAAATGTTCCCGTAGTCAAACACAATTAGCACATGAATTAACAAGAGAGTTGGGGATAAAAATCATAGGCAATACTTTTGTCAAGGCAGACAGAATCAAGAGCCACTTTCTAAAACGTAGATAAAAGTCAATAGGCCTGCGCCAGTGTCAAGTGGGACAGGGTCCTGTTGTCGAGGATCACAAGATTAGAACAGTTCACGAGTCGAGATTGACAGGAGTACTTAGATATTGTCAAGAGGGAAGGAAGACGAGGGCAAGCCTTGGGTGAGGAGAAAGGGTTCACCCCAATTCCTCGAAGCTGGACACAGTACCTTATTCATATGAAAAAAAAGCTGGTGCTACGGCAGTTCCTGGTAGTTCCTGCAGACTCACTGTCCCTGAAGCTTCAGTCATGGGGACAAGGAGGACGCCTGGAGCGATCTGCACTACCCAGGGATGAAGCCAGCAGCAGCGAAGAAACAGTGAATAAAAGGTGCGCTCCTTTAAAACCGGAGAGGATCTTCAGATGGCTATCCGGACCACTACAGCTGTGTGCAACGATTTCGACCAAGAAGAGGATCCTCTGGCTGTGGAAGGTGAGCTGGTTGATCCCACCAGGCTCAAAGGAAGATGACTCCAGACTGGATCTTCTCTTGTCGTTGAAGGGTAGATCGCTCAGGACTAAAGGAGGGCTTCACCGGGACTCGGGAGTTCCAGCAGCCGTCTTCTTCTCCGCTTCTCTTCAGTTCTTTGCAGTTCCAGTGGCAACTGCCTTCCAGCCCAAGAGTCCTGCCTTTCATGCCAAAATCCCCCATTCACACAGCCTGGCTGTCAATCGCTCAGCAGGGGGATTGTCCGGCCCGGACAACCACCTCAGCCAATCGACACAAAGTGCGACTCCGGTCTCAAGGAGACCCTGTGCAGGGGGTGAGGACTAAACTCCTCTCTCACATTCATCGCACCTAGACACCCAGGCGCCAAAGGAGGGCTTCTGGACAGAAGTCCTACAAAGGCCAGCGAACAAAGAAGGCAAACCTGGTTTGCCACACAAAGTAAAACACAAGGACTTTAACAAAAAGAAATGGCGATAAAACCCAACCGGAGCCAAAATAAAAAGTATTTAGTGAAGCAGGTTTAAGTTTGAGGCCAATACAATAGCTTTAAACAGTACCACGTTTATATAGTATAATCGCGGTAGAAAACCTAGGGTAGATACCACTGCCACCAGCCAAGCCTTGTGTTAAGAGAGCAAAATAAAGCTCAGAGAGGCACAGACAAAAAGGGGTAGGAACTAACCCTTTCCAATACTACATGTAAGATGGGGTGTATTGGGTGTGCAGTTTAAAATGATTACATAAAGTAAATGGCAACTTTACTTGTTTCTGGGGGACAGTAGTCAGCCCCAGAAAAATTGAGTCAGTGGGAAGTCTCAAAGACAACCCTGTGTCACCGCACTGAAGGTGCTGTGCAACACAAAAAGTGGGGCCCATGGAGTGGTGTAGATCTAGAGCCCAAGATCACACAAACAGTAGAAATATACATGGCAAAACACATGCAAGAGTGGAAAAAAGGCTCTTACCAGGTGGAAAAAAATAAACCCCAGAAATCCAGCAAAGCTGCTGAGGGACTCACTAGGTGAGAGAAATTAGCCATAAAGGAGAATTCTCCCTAACAGCGATCGCTCAAGATGGCGGAAAAACACAATCTGAGGGACCCCGACGCGTGAAGGACCATGGGTACAGTGGACGTCACACTAGGGATAGTATTACTGGCATGCCCTGTCGATGTCCCTTTTCAAATTTCAAAAACAACAACTGTAATACTCTGCAGGTGCCACTAGATGTCGGCCTAGTCTACATTTACAAATTCCCTTTATGCTTTAGGTTTACTTTCCCTGTTCTTAAGACAAAGAAAAAAACTCAATTTAAATGTTGTCCATCCTGCCATAAAAAATATTGTTGGAAGGACACTCAACGGGTGTGTGATTGCTGCCTCCCGAGAGATCATGGTGAAAAACGCTGTGCAGCCTGCCAGCTCTTACGGCCCAGAACCTTAAAGGATCGACCCAGTAAGCGTTGGGTGGCCCATGCCATGCAGGCGGAAGCCAGCCTAGACTCCAGCAGGTGTCAGAGCGTGATGAAGAACAGGATGCTTTCAGGATGTTACAGGTAAGGAGTACAGTGTGCAAAGTGATGCTGACATTATGGGATCAGTAGATTCGAGTGCCAATCCCCACCCCACCTCAAAAGGCAGGCCAGCTGCGCTGCTACGGCGACTACCCCAGCAACAGCGGCACACACAACTTGGGGATGCTGTGGTGAATCCTATGGATCCCTCACTAAAACCCTGCCTAAAGTCTCCTCCATCGAGAGCTTACAGGATATGCTATTCCAAATTCCACATTATGTGGGTGGTCATCAGATAACCGTACGAAAGCCATGCACCTTCTGCGGGTGGCGGCTTCCTGCATTTACCTAGTGCCTCACGTCCAGCTGCGCATGCGTCCTATGCAAGAGTGGCTGGTGAGACAGTAGTTGCAAGCAAGCGGTCTGTGGGACAATTTCATGGTAATTTCGCAAAACTACTTTACCCTCTGCATTGGTGGACAAAGGGAGAACGTTCTGCAGGGAAAATCATTCACCACCTCCACAGTAGAGCTCACTTATCACAGACTCATCACTGTCAGGGTGGGGAGCAAATCTCCTTAGTCACACTGCTCTCCGTAAATGGTCACGATTACCAACAAAGAAACACATCAACCTTCTCGAATTGTTAGCAGTATTCAAAGCGCTTCAAGGCTTTCAACATCTACTTCAGGGAAAAACAGACCTAGTCCTGACAGACAGCACTACAGCCATGTTTTGCATAAACAAGCAAGGGGTAACCGATTCTCCATGTCTGTCCAAATGGCCAAAGAACTCATGGAATTGGGCATTAAAACAATCTGTTCCTTCTGTGCCAACACGTTCCCAGGGAACACAACTGCATAGCCTATGTGCTAAGCAGAAACTTGCAGCTTACATCGGATCATGAAAGGCAATTGCACAAAGACATTCTGCATGACATATTCACAAACTGGGGACAAACAGATCTATTTGCAACCAAGGACAATGCACAGTGCCCAAACTATGCATCCAGGTAACCCCCAAACATGGTTCAAGGGAAACGCTCTGTGGATGAGCCGATCAGGGAGATTTGCTTACACAGATCCCCCCCCGCCATCCCACTCAACACCACTACTCAACACAATCATACACAAGATGCACCAGGAGCAAGTAAGACTCTTCCGAATAGCTCAATTTGGGTACATCAACCATGGTTCTCACACCTGCTTGCAATGTCCCTTTGCTCACCAGTCAAACTTCCATGCCCATACAACATGATGTCCCAACATCAGGGGACAGCATACCATCCGGGACCTCAAACACTGAACTTGGCAGCTTGGCTCCTTAAGTCAGAGTTTGGTCATTTAAACTTAACAAAGTTGTATGGACATCCTTTGAAGTGTCACGCAAGCCTAACACCAGCCATTGCTACTACAATAAATGGAAACAGGCTATCAGTACAAAGCTTGAGATATCAACCCAATTGATTGATCTCCTTCACACATTGTTCTCTACTTACTTTACCCGTTAGATTTAGATTTAGTCTTTCTCTCAGAGTCGATTTAGCAGCACACTCTGCATACACCACCTCAAACTAAAGTGCTTTGGTGGAAGGTGCCAGTCGTAAAGGCCTTCATGGAATTGGTTAACAGATTACACCCACCTATTTCTAACCCAACTCCTGGATGGGATTTAAATATTGTGCTTACAAAGCTCATGGGTCCCCCATTTGAGGCAATGCCTAAGATCAAATGTATTTCAAAGTACCATGTCAACCAATCCACAGAACTTCCAGCTTTCTTCCAAAACCCTACCATTTAGGCAGGAACGAGTCTACATACGTGAAATGTTGAGAGCAGTAATGTATTACCCTAACAAAACAAAGCCAATGAAGAAAACTGATACATTCTGTGTGTCCATAGCCACTGGCAGAGAAGGGGATCCTGTCTCTAAATCAGCTATCTCAAAATGGATAGTTAAATGCATTCAAATGTGCTACCCCCTTTCAAACAAAAAACTCTGCCTTTCACGCCCAAAGCACACTCAACACGTGGCACAGCGGCTACCTAAGCTTTTATTGCAAATGTCCCTTTAGATGCCATTTGTAATGCAGCTACTTGGAGCTATCTACGTACTTTCACACAACATTACTGTCTGAATGCACATTCCAAACAAGATTCACAGGTAGAACAAGCAGTGTTAAAAGACATCTTTGCTGCTGTACCTTCACATATCCCACCACCTTCATGTATTGCTCGCTAGTCTATGCAAAGCATGTGATTCTAAGCAGATCCACAAGCCTCAGAAGGCATACATTACTTACCGTAATTGTGTTTCCGATGCTTGTATCTGCTTAGATTCACATGCGGCCACCCTCCATCTGCCCCTCTTGGAGTTGAAGGTACATAGACATCTTACACATACTTTATGTATTCACACATACAATTCATGCTCTCATGTCAGAAACAAAACAATTGAGGGGCCGAGACTTGTGAAGGACCATGGGTACAACTGACGTCACACTAGGGATCATATTACAGACACACTCAGTCGACTTCCCTTTTTACGAATTTCGAAACAAGTCATGCAATTCTCTGCACCCATCACTAGATTTTGTTTACTTGCATTTATATAGCGCACAAATGGCCTGGGGGCATCGAGGCACTGTTACAAAGCTTGCTTTGTCAAGTTACAGGTAAAGTGTACACAATAGTGGTTAATTTAGTTAGAGTTTTTGTGGAGGTTGAGGGATTTCATTGACACAGATACATCAGAAAAGCTAAGCAGACCGTTTAAAAAAATGCGATTGTGGCAGGTTCATGGGTTCCATGAGGGAGAGAACGAAACTTGTTTAGGAGGGCAGGGCTAGTTAAAGAGCTTGTTTTTGAGTAGTTTCCAGAAGACTGAGGGGGCCTCATTTCTGACTAACGGCTTATGCAAAGCATGTGAATCTAAGCAGATACAAGCATCAGAAATATGATTGCAGTAAGTAAAGTATGAAAATGTGTGTATGTATATACACACACACACACACTGCAACTCCCTTTCTGCAAATTCAGCGTAGAAACTTTACTTGTGGGGAAAAAGTTTAATTTTACCATAAAGTTAAACTGGTTACTCCCTACTTGGCATTAAATGATATTTGACACTGGTAGTATTGCACAGTGGCAACGCGCTGGTCTTGGAAGCAAGACGATGCAGAGCAACACAGGTTCGAAACCCGGGTCGGCGCTTTGAAACCTTCTGTATTATGTATGTTATAAACAATTATAAATATTTTAAAAATCGTCTTATTACTTAGTAAATGCATTTTAGGTTGTTCAGCTACTGCATGCACCACAGTCCGCCGCAAACTGGCTTTTCTAGAAGCAAGCCTCCAAAAGACTACACCCTATTCTGATAGCCTATAGATCCCCCCTTACTTTTCTTTTGACTGAGCTCACTTGACTTCCACATTCTCAGACCCCTTTCTTCTTTTTACCACCTCTTGAGACCTGGCTCATACCGGTTGATCTTCTTTCTTCAGTTTACCCCAGTTGGAGGGTCATTCTTGTAGTTGACCAACATCGGAGCTATAGAATTGCAGATAGGACTCCTTCCATTGACAACACAAAGTGATTGTTAGAGGGGAAGAAACTACCACAATTTCACTTTTGTGCATGATAACCAGACAATTGAGACAGCTATGCACTTTGGTTTTTTTTGCCTCTTTGTCCCTTCTGCAAGAGCAAAAATGATCGTTCCTCTACTGAAAAAAGAAAAAAAAAAGCATATTTTACCATGCATACTGTTTCCTTTTTTTTTTTTACTAACCCTACCAGTCATGCTTGCTTGTTTCTATGTGGACGCTTTTCTGCTAGAAGCATCGACTATAAGGGTTAATGCGACTATAAGGGTTAATGAAGTAATCATGCTATATAAAGGTTTAATGTCTGGCTATTTCATATCCGGTTATATTCCTGCAATGATGTGTTTAATCATTTAATTTGTTTTCTCTTTTTAATGGAATACCATGTATTCAGAATAAACATCCTTCAAGTCTGGAGCCACCACCTGGCAGAGGATGCAATGGGCTGTGGATCACAGTGATGATGCTGCCTTTTCTCATTCTGTCTGCATTGGCGTACCAGTGTCTTTGGCTTCCGACAAGGAGAGTTAAGTGCCTCAGTGCCCCTGAGGGTTTGGCTTAGTGACGGTACCATGGAAGTTGATATTAGTGACCACTACTCTCAAGACTGGTAAACAGCTGCTACATAAGATCACTGCTGTGTAGGGTATTGATGGTTTTAGGGCCAAAAGGAACTAAGTTCCATGTTGTGCACATCATCCACAGTGGAGACTCCACTTTCGAAGATTGCAAAAACAGACATAAAACAGAAGAATTGAGGTCAAGGCTTTAAGGAAAATCTAGGCTAAGAGGAGGGAAGGAAAGGAGAAATGACTTGAAGAGAAGGGAAGATCCAGGCAGAAGAGCAATCATAAGGTAAATGATTGAAGGGAAAATGAGAAATGTCAGAGCAAAGTAAATCTGTATGAAAGATAATTAAGGTGCCTGTCCCTCTATCTCCACTTTGGTGGCTTCCAACCTAGAAACCAACGCCAATACTCTAAGAATATGATGCTAGAAAGGAATCTCCTGTGAGATCTCATTGATCATCTTCAGTGCTCATGGACGTTGGATCATTGCCTTTCCATCAGGAAGATTGCGAAGGGGAATAGTATTTCTAGCCTCATCCATCCGTTCTCCCATTTGTGTGGAGTTGGTGGCGCCTCATGAGGATCAGGGAAGACAGTGGTGTGAGCCAGACAGTATAATGATCCACTGGGGGATTATGGTCTTGAAGGAGGTCCCTATTCCCCTTCAACATATGGCTTCACTCATCAAGGATTCTATTATCTATTGCTAGTGCATAGCACTCAAGCATTTGGGTTGCAATTTATAAAGAATTGGTAGAAGGGGGATAGATTTTCGCCCTGGATGTTTAACCAGAGAAATCACATTGGGACACCAATTCTTTGGTGTGATTGAAAAAGGGGCCCAGAGATGCCAGGTTCAGAACAATCCTCCACACTGACTGGGGAAACAATACAGGGCACCGGACAATGCCTGAGTTTGTCAATGAGGGTTCTCAGTGTGAAGTCTAGAGGTTGCAGAGGGTAGAAAATTGTCTACTAAACTAGAAATTAGGTGGCAAAAAAGCTCAAATCCTAATGAACAATTTAAGCATTAATTGCCACCAACCGTGACTTTTGTTCAAATGTAATTGTGAACAATCTTGAAGGATAGCAAACTTACGTCTTTCTCCCCCACGATAAAACAAGTCTCAAAACTTTGTGAAGGAAGGCTGGGTATTTTATAAACATGCCATGGAGGTTTTACTTGATATGGTGTACATGGCCTTCCCTGAACATGAACAACGGCCATGATGTGGGACTGAAATAATGGTTTGAATGTATGCTTTTATGGTCTGACATGAAAACGAAAGTATTAGCTGCACACTTTAATAGCAAAATTATAAGTCACTCACCGCAGTGACCAACATACTCTTATTCCATAGTCCCCTTTCCTCCATACTGTATGGGCGTCCCTCCCAAGGGACGGGAGACAACCTTTTTCACCAGAAAAAACCTCCCCCCTTTAAATTTAGAGGCACGCGGGGGCACGGCCCAGGGAGCATGCGCTGCCCTGACTCCGCCACCACACCTCAGTCCCCATTGGCACGTCAACAATAGATTTAACATTGCCTAATGACACCAGTATTATTAGGGTGGATGTTGGTGGGACGTATGGAGGAAAGGGAACTATGGACGAAGTACGTTACTGTAGGGTTGAGAGGAGACCCTCAAGCAAAAAGGTTCCTGAGAACCGCCTGTCCGAAAGCCGTATCAGATCTGGAGCTGGCGTCCCAACAGTAATGCTTGCAGAAAGCCGAGGGAGAGGCCCAAGTGACCGCCCTGCTTATGATTTGCCAAGGGACATGGTGCTGGAATGCGATGGCCGTTGCCTTGGCTCGGACTGCGTGGGCATGCATGTTGGCTGTGAGCGGCTTGTGCTGGCCCTTCTACACTTCTTTGATGGCAGAGACCATCCAGCTGGATATGGAAGCCTTAGAGGGAGGCCTGATAGACAGGTCTTGAGCCTCCAAAAGTGACGAACAGGGCCTCCAATTTGTGGAATCCCTTGGTCATGTTCAAGTAGAATTTCAGGGCACGTCTGACATCCAGGCAGTGCAGCACTCTGTGCTTCGTCCTTGGGATCAGGAAAAAACATAGGAAGGACTATTTCCACGTTCAAGTGGGAAGCAGACGGAACCTTGGGCAGGAATGCTGGGTGTGTCCGCAAAACTACTTTGTCCTTGTGAAAGGTAGCATATGGTTCAGAAGCGACCGGCGCATGGATTTCACCGACACCATGAGCCGAGGTGAGACCGACTAGTAAGGCCGTCTTGATGGTGACCAGCCAGATGTCCATGGACGTCAATGGCTCGAACAGTTTGTGCGCCAGGGCGCCCAAGACTATGTTAAGGTCCCACACCGGGTGCCGTCTCTCTACGGGCAGGTAGAGCCTTGCAAGTCCCGTCAGATGTTTGACGATAGGATTGGAGGAGATGAAGATGCCTTCCTCAGAGTTCCTGTAAGCCCCAATGGCTGCGAGCTATGTGCGGCAGGTGTCCACCTGCAGGCCTGAGTGAGCGAGGTGCGCCGAAAAAGAGCATGTCGTCCAAGGTGTACACCAGGTGGGTCGATTCCCCTGGAGTCCGCCCAGTGGTAGAATCTGGTCGAATTGCTTTTTTACTGAGCCCTGGTGGCCTTGCTCCTGGCGCCTTGTACGATCTGCAGATTGGCCTGTGGAGGCTGAGATGCTGCAACGTTACCTACTCAGGTACCACGCTATCAGGGCTAGTTTCCCTGGCGCAGGGTGGATGACTCTGCCCCCCCCCCCCTACTGTGCCAGAAGATGTGCTGGGCCCGTCGCAAGGTGAAACGGGGGCACTTCCGAGAGAAGACACACATGGACCCGAAGGGGCGTGTTATGCCTTCTTTCCCTCGGAGGCTGTCGCGGAGGAGGGGAACTGAAACAAGCCCTTACTCACCCCTCCTCCCCCCTTTTTGTTGCTTGCGCCGGTTCTGCGATGGCGAGCAGTCCGGCTGCCTGGATCTGTGTTCCTGGAAGCCTCTGAACACTCCATATGTACAACCCCCTTCAGAGCGCTACCGAGATGGAGTGTACGATTTGGGCATGGTTTTTGTAAGGATGGATAAAGATTTAGCGGTTAGTGAGCTGTTTTTCTTCTTGTCCAGCTCTTTGTTAGTAGAGGAGTGAAAGAGATTCCCCCGGCCCCCCCCCCCCCCCTAGAACGGTAGATCTAGTATGTGTTCCTGGACATCCGGGTTGAATTTTGTTGCCGGAGCCAGGCTGTCCTCAGGTCTGTGGCAATACAGATGGCACGGCCTGAGGTGTCAATATGGGCCACTGTGGATTCTATGAGGTCATGCGCCACCAGCTTGGCCTCGGCTAGCCACGCCTTAAAGTGTGATTGGCTCTGGGTGGGGAGTTCCGGGAGGAAGTCTGCAATTTCCTGCCATAATCTTTGGTTGGCGGCAGCCAACATGTCATCGGCATTGGCCTGACGCAGATGTAGAGAGGCGTTTGAATAGAGTTTCTTGTCATACGCCTCCAAGATCTTCTCCTTGCCTAGCAGGGCCGCCGAGGAGGAGGTTGAGGACGACAGACTTGAAGTATAGTGATGCCGCAGCGATCACTGAGGAATGTGGCTGAGGATGGGCCAAAAGCAAGAGTGTATCCCCCACCATCTGCCTGTACTTGGCATCCAGGCGTCGATTGAACTGCTGGGCCGAGTGGGGCTTCAGCCAACCCTTCTTGGCCAGGGAGACTGCCAAAACGGGGATTTCACTGCAAACCGATGTAGAGGGGTGTTGCGTGAGGACTTCCGCCAGAACCCCCTCTGCCGGCTGCTCAACCTCGGTTTGGCGTAGACCCAGGTACTCCGCCAGACCAGCAAGATGTTCGTGGAAGGCCCTGGCTGAGGATGGCGTGACCGGATACTACTCCTTATCCATATCCTGAGGCTCTGGAGGATCCTGTGGAGGAGGAGTAGTAGTTGGCGCCGGAGGCTGGGGTACAGGGACCACAGCCGGAGGCTGCAGAGGTTGAGGAGTCTGCTGTGGAGCCGGAGGACGCGGCTGCACCGGGTCTAGGGCGCCGATGGAGGAGTCTGTGGTGCTGCTATCATAGCGGGAATGACTTCCCTGATGGCGTCTTTGAGGATAACGCCCATCCGAGGTGACTTCATGAGGCCGAGCAACCTCTCGAAGAAAACCTCACTGACTGAAGCGGTGGCAGGGAGTGCTGACGGGGTAGCATGAGGCTGCTGCATACCCCGTCAATACAGACGCAAAGGAAAGCTGTCCTGCGCGTGAGAGGGATAGGCTGTAGGCTACCTGGACACTCGTTCTTCGCTGAATTCCTGGAATGGCACCGGACGAGCGCCTCTTTCTGGTGCAGCAACCATTTTGTCGGGCTGCTTGTGACGTGTTGCTGGGCCAGGCCTCCTCCAGGACTCGTGAGAGGATCACAAGACCTACCGTGCTCCTCGGGTGTAGGCCCGGTAGGTGCAACACCCTTGACCCGGGGGTCGGTAGAGCAGCGTTTAGGCACCCCCTCAGACATATTGCCGGTATTAGGGTATAGCCCCTTGGCCATGGTGCCGATATAAGGCCGATGAAGACCCAGTAAAAGAACCTTTCATTCCCTCAACACTGGCCCCGGGAGGATCCACGATCCCTCGGCCCGGGGGCCGGTAGCTGCAGCAGCCTCTGTGCATATACTGATAGAAGGGCCCGAGCGGTCCCTCCCACGCAGGAGAGTCCCTGGGAAGGAGTCTACCTTTGCAAGGTGCGATGGAGAATATCGGGCCATCCTTGGGCCCGTTTCGATGTTTCATGAAGTTCTTGAAGTCCGCTGGAGGCAACCTCTGGAAAAGCTTGTTCCACTTGGCTAGTCTGTTTTTCAGTGCTTTTGAGAACAGCAAGTCACACACTGAACAAGATTGCCAACCGTGGTCTGGGCCAAGGCAACGTAGGCAGAGGGGGTGCAGGTCTTAAGTAGGGAAGAGCCCGTTGCAGGATGCACACCTGCTAAACCCTGTAGAAGTCGACATGCGCCGGGGAGGAGCGCGACGCCTCAGGACAGAGCACCTGATAAAAAGACAAGAAAGAAGACAGAAGTATCCGCGTGTGGAATTACATGGCCGAAGCCAAACCCAGGAGCGCTGGTGAATTCGGCCCGTTCCCAATGATGTGGAAAAGGGGACTGAGGAGTGGCGCCGGAGGGCAGAGTCAGGGAAGCGCATGCTCCCTGGCCCATGCCTCTAAATTTAAAAGGGATGAAGGGTTTGTCTGGTGAAACGGGACGTCCATACAGTATGGCGGAAAGGGGACCGGACGTAAGAGTATGTTTCATTTCCAGTATACTCACAGCATTTCTTCCAATTATAAAGCACTTGGAAAGGGGACAGGTAGAGTTATTCTTTGTCCAGAAAAGTCTCTTCAAAACACTTTTTCCTATTACCATTTAAAACCACCATAAAAAAAACTGCATGCTGAATGCTGTAGGCTAAACATACAGGAACAGCTGGATAATGAGCCTCATGGTATAGGCCCAGTGAGCAGCCATGGCAGTGGCATTACTCAGCCTAGCTGTAGGTGTTCTGACATTTTTAGGAATCCCAAAAAGTTTCCTTTTCCTAGTTGATGATCTTGCAAAACTTTCCTCTCCAGCCCTGATGGAACACCTAAAATAGCTAACCATTCTTGAAGGATAGACAGTTGGGATATTTTTACTACTAGAAATCCCCATTTTAGAGTAACAATAAGTCAGAAGAAAGTTGGGCTAAACCTAGTTACACAGCGCTAGGATCTAAAAACCGCAACGTGGGTGGGTGTAGACAGGCTGGCCCACAGTCTGTAACTAGAGGAATAAACTGGCTTGTGGGCAAATGTCTAATAAACTGCTTATGGGCAACTAAGTGTAAATAATTGGCATGTTGACAAACACGTAACAAATTGGGATGTTGATTAACAAAACGGTACACAGGTAGCTAACAGACTGAAATGCATATATGTTGTACTTGGCAAGAGACTTGAGCGATGTATGACCTATGTACAGGTTTGTTGACAAAAAAGTGTAGCAAATGTACTGAATCTGTACACAGGTTTGAGGAATAAACTGAATTTGCAACTATGAGACTTGTGAGATATATGGCCTTGTGACTACCATAAATTAGGACTTATAATTACAAATTGAACACATCATATGTACCCGCTTGATATGTCACGTATTTCAGTTGCAGCTCAAATAACTAAAATAATATGGCCATTTCTTGAAACCTTAAATCAGCCCTCTAAAATTCATTTTTCCACTGAAATAGGGCTAGCAAAAACGATAATCATGCCAGTAGGTGTCAACAGACAAGTACAATGTTGACTACAAATGTACTTTAAAAGAAAGAGCGAACTACTGTGCTGCCAAAAAGCCAATAAATACATGTTTGATGCAGACATTTCTGGTTGCTTTTAAGTTATTTGTGATATAGCAGCTGCTACTACCCAAAATACATTATACAATAAACAATCTTAGGGCCGTACAAATTCCTGTAAGTGCATGTTTCATCTCACTCATCTGTGCAATAGCAAGGGAGCATCAAACTTAAATACAATTTTTATCAGGCAACAGGAATATGTACAGTGCATAAAAGCGGTTGGGATTTGTGTGGCACCAGGTGGAAGAATGGTGAACATACACATGTTGCCTATTCCTCACTTACCTCTAATGCACAGAGTGGGCGAGAGGGAAAAGTGTGCATGAACACTAAATAGTACGGACAGTCTCATGAACTCGGTCTTCAGTCTGATCTCTGCAAATGTGTATCGGATGACCAGTCGTAAGCAATCTCAGCTCTTGACATTGATGGAGTTACAGTTCTAGTAAATGGGGAACCCGCAGGCGCAAGCCCCCAGTGGAAAAGGAAAAACTATCATGAAGTGGAACATCCAGGAGCTGTAACCATGATGGCACGGTGGAATCTGGAAGGATGGGCACTGAATATGTAGCGTATTATGAGATTCTAGTAGAAGGCCTTTATAAAGAAGAATTAGACCATGCCATTAAATATTTGGGATGGCACAAAAAGTTGGTCAGTAACAAGGATTGAACTAAACCGGATATGGGAGCCTCCTGCTTGTTACTTATTTAACAGTTCACTACCTGAAGCTTCCCTGGCTCCAAACGAAACTGGTGGCCTATGAATATACTCATACAACACGGAAATGTACAAAAAGGTCACCCTGAGTACTGCGTCCCCCGCAGTTACTGCGACTGGCGGGGCACACAAAATACTCCCATTACTGCACCCAAACAGAGCGGGAGTTGCGGGTGTGTCCCCCGCTTACCATGGTGGTAAGCGGGGGACAAGAAAGTTACAAAAAGAAAAGCACCCTGCAGTGCCAGGTCCAACCCACATAAGTGGGAGGAACGGACACTGCAGGGGATAGTGGGGTGTAGGCGCCGCACAGAAGTGTGCCGCTGTAAAGGTAAGTGGGGTGGGGGGGGTTTGAGTAACGCAATGCGGGCCAGAGACGTGGGCAAAGGGATCTATGTGATCACTGCGCTGTAATTGTCATCGACATTTTCGTCAGCGCAGTTATGGGCAGCTCCGTGATCACAGATTCTGCAATACTACACCTGTGTTGGCCATATGTATACTCATAAGCACTCTTGTTAAATCATTAACTGTCAAATCATAAAATACATTTAATGGCCATGTTATGGAGTTTTACTAAAATCCGCCTGTGGTAGGATTATAGAAGACTCGTACATGGGGGCACAGGGCTCCAACTCGGTGTAGGCCTGAACTACACAAATATGATAGCAGCAATGGCTTGAGCAGCCAGGCTTCGTCTAGGAGGGTTAAGGGCTGTAGCTTAGTACAAAGACCTTTGAGCACACATCCAAGGAAACACTATTTATATAAAAAATATGCTCATTTATTATGCTATAAGCAATGTTAAATTCAAAACAATTCAGGCAAGTAAAAACAGTTCACACAGATCTGTACAGTAGGTGTTTGCTGTAGCAATACTCATTTCAAACAGACCTTAGAGGATAATCGGCAAGTACAAGAGTAGTGTTAGGTTAGCAAATCATACATTACCCACAACTACTGAACTAGAAGTACTTGTAAAGTAGCAACTCTAGGAAAGCCTCTTTAGAAGTCCAACCCTATCTGGAGAACGAGAGTTTCAAAAAGTCTGCTGTGGGCACTGGGAGGCCAGTAACCATTGGGCGGCAGAACAAGGGAAGGCAGACACTGTCAAAGTTGTCAAATGCACAGATGAAACTTTTCACAGAAAGTAACGAATGTCAAGTCAAAGCGTTCAGCGGGGGGCCAGGTATGTCACCTGAAGGATTTCATGACCTAGGAATGAAGTCCTTGGCCACGGGAGAACATGGTTGGGTCGTCCACGTCAACATGACTCAAGAAGCTAGGGGGCGTGAACAGCAACACAAAAACTGCCTAGATAAGTACCCAGGAGTTCGATAGTACCTTCTATGACGAAGAGCAATGTCACCAGCGGGTCCCCAAGGTAAGAAAGCAGCTCTGGTTCGTATATCTGGCCTCGGTGGCTGGATGAAGAACATTTGGCGGTAGCAGATTGTCAGACTTGGTCACATGGATGCCAAACAGACTATCTTTGCAGCACTTGGTTGTGGAGGCTCGACACCAGCTTTTGAGCAGAGATGGTTGTAACTTGGCAGACTTTGTTCCTTTGCTCGGTCCTCGACTCTTCTGAGGGGACTTCTGGAATCAGGATGGAGTCCCTTGTGGGCTCAGGAAAATGCCAACAAGTTTGTAGCCAAAACCACGAATGACGAAAGAATGCACTGCAGAGGTCCCAGCGTATTCAGGTTTTGCAGGCCTGGAAGGTCTCAGCACTTCGTGGTATTGCTCAAACGGACGGTCGCCAGACTGGTTAGCCCACCAGTCAAAGGGAGCAAGTAGTCCAGTCCGGATCTTAGCTGTCACTTGGTAGAAAGGGTTCCAGCAGTCACTCAGCTGGTCGTTTTCTGGAGGTGGCTGCAGGCGTCCTTCCTTCAGGTTTCTTCCAGTGGTTGACTCTGGCTTCAGCATCAAGACCCTCACCTTGTATGCAGGAACCCAGCCAATCGGCATGCATGCAACATTCAAACTTTGGGTGGTGGCTGTCCCAAGGGTACAGCCAGGTGCCCAGTTAGAACTGGATCGAAGCGGACACACTGGAGGACAAAGACCTGAGGAGTTTTGGTAACCTCCCAGCTTCCTGTCCTCTCAGACACACTCTTACCTACAGGGGGGGCTTCCCAATGGGAGCACGTTGAAAACCAAGGAGAGACTCCCACCCCCAACTGACTCTCCTCCCCCCTAGTTAGTAGAGGAAGGCACAAGAAAAAGGGCAAGCAATCGGGTGTTGGTGAAATAGATTAGCAGCATTCTAGGTCAAGGGTGACCCATGCGTCCTTTTCTGTAGCTGCGACACCAGCCACTGTGTAAAAATCAGTTGGTAGAAAATATCCACTGCCACCAGCCACTCAGACTTACCACTGTAACTAGAATGTTACAGGCGAAGAGAAGAAATATTATGTATCCCATCAGCCCTACACATAAGGTGGGTCAAAAAAGAAAAGCACAGGTAGGATAAAAAGTCTCCACCGCATACTGGTAAGATCAAGTGATCACAGGAATATAAAATAAAACCAAAAATGGAAGCTCAAGGAGCTCTGAGCAACACTTCACAGAAGATGCTGTGTGCTGCAATAATACACTACAGATGCCATTGAAAGAGATGTAGGAAAGCAGACTCAAAGTTGAAGAAAAAAAAGGGTTCCTAGAGTCGCATGAGTGAGGAAAAAGGTTCCCACTCACAGGAAAATCAGAAAAAAAACTTTAGTCGAGCAAAAAGTGCTCGAAGGACTCACTAAGTGGGGAGAATTACACACAAGATGGACATTCTACCCAATAGCCCCCGTCCCTGTTATATTTTTGAATTTGCAATAGTATGTAATAATTAGATATGTATTCCCTTTTATTTTAAATGTTGATTAGGATTTTTTCAAATTATTTCTGTTATAACACAGTTGGAGCCCTCTAGAATGTACTCAAATGCATAAGATGTTGCTGACTTTGTAATCCTACTTGAGGAAATGTAAGGACTGGGAATTGGAGTGCTGGACTGAGGGTGTTGTGGCAGGAGTCGTAATATCAGGGCCAACAGGCTTTGGCGATGTCAGGCAGCAGGAGCCAGTTCATGGGGAAACTACAGTTCCCATGAGGCTGGTTGGCAGGCACGTGACAAGACACGTGGGAAGGAGGCTGCCGTGACGGGCTGTTAACCCCTGCCTCCGCCTGTGCTGCTTGCTGGTGATTGTGGAATGATGCAGGCATGGGCCAAGGGAGTGGGCAGGGGTGGGGGGGCTGAGTTGTCGAATGGCGCGTGGCAGAGGAGGCAGCAGGAGAGTGGGTGAGGTGGTGGCACGCTTTGGGAGACTTGTGCTCTGTGCAGGTTCCGCTCACGCGGTAGCCACCGCAAGCAGCGGAGAGAGGAATTCAGCAAGTTGGCATTTCCCCCTTTCCTTACTGCTCCTACTTCCTACTCCTGGTGACACAGGGAAGGGTCCCCCAGGCTAGAGATAAATACAGCACAAACCTACACCTTATTGGGGCATGTAAAGGTGTATTTTGACACAGCAGCAAACTGCTTAAGAAATGGATAAGTTACAGGAGGGACATTTGACTTCATGAGACCATGCCCTACACATGCACAGAGGATTCGGTTAGCTAAGAATGTGTGCAGTCCAACTGGTGTGGGACTACACAAGACTTGTATCTCGGTATTCGGTAACTCACTTTTCAATATAGGCCTGTACTACACAAGTTGTTAGTGAAACTGAGCAGCCAGGCTTATCTTAAGAGGGGTAATGTGAGCTGTACAATGAAATCAGTAAATACAGGTATCCAAGTAAACACTTACACACTTCAAGTTATTTATTTATACACAAAGATATTAAAGCATTCTTTAATAAGCTAATCCAAACAGTGACAGGATACTGGCCTGAAAACAGTCTTTGGACGTAGATGTTAAGTCAGATTCTCAGAAATTCTATGGCTGTCTCCCCCAACGGAAGATGGCCTTTCTTTTAGAAAATGTAGCATTGATGGTGCCTCCAATACTTAATCCCTTTGAAATGGGAAGTCCACCAGAGGATTCATCATAGCATAAAAAGACTTGCGAGACTTGCATGAATAAAGGCCAATTTTGTGCATCAGTTGGACATTAAAGCCAGTCAGATTAGTAATCACTTCATCCCTCTATCAGTAGAGAAAGATAATGTAAGTCTGGATACCATAGATTTGCCAGGTTTCAAGAGAAGCATGATTGTAGACTATGCCATTGCGAGACAGACACCGACTCACGGAAGAAAGGGGTCTGCAAAGTATTTAATAGCTGGGATTTGAATGTTTTATAAAACAAAGGGGCAACACAGTCCGTCACAGGGAACATTTAGCAGGGATGAAAATCGCCAGGTTCACCTCCGCCCATATGACAGGAATTACTGAAGCTTGGCTCTCTTCTGACAATTTAGGTAAGTCAGCACAAAGTATCCCACTGACCAGAGAAGAGGGAATCCCTACCTATAAAGGTTCTAAAGAATTGTGTGACACCAGTCTCATGTTTCATGGTCATGCATTATCTGCTAAATGTGATTGTGGAATGGGTAGTACAGAGTTAATATGCAAACAGCTTGTTACCTCCTTTTCCATGAGAAGAGCATAATTGTTTCTTTTGTAGTGGTCCATGTACTTTGCTTGATGAGCTTCCAGATGAGAAAGAAATATGCATCTCCAACCTTTATTTTGTTTTCTTTAGCATTTCATTGTTTTGTTTCTTCATTTGTGATGTTTATGAGGGCCTTTTCTCTTATTACTTGGACACTGCAACAGACATGTAGTTGCATTTAAGTGGCATTATGAGACTGCATCAGTTAGGGTTGCCGGTACAACTTCTGAGATCTCAGTTGTTAGAACTGGTGGTAGACTAATGAATGGGCCAGCACGGCAGTAGATGGCTGGACCCGAATAATGCCTACACTGCTGAGTCACTTGGGGGCTTTACGTGGCATAGACAATTGAATAGTGTAAGATTATGGATTTTAATGCAGGACAGGAAAGTCACTGCCATGTGATGAAGGCAGCAGGTTGCTGTAAGGTACCTGTTGGACTGAAAATGTGCAGGTGGTTATGAGGTTATCGGCACAGTAGCCGCACCTGGACAGATGACAGACTAGTGCAGCATTGGAAAAAAAGACTTTGCAGGACTTTGTGTGTGCCCTCCCTGGGATAGTCAAGGGCATACTATACGTCTTATCTCAAGATTCAGATGCCATCTCTTCATAACACAAAAGCCTTTTACGGTTGGGATCCTGTGATGGGGCCAGGTTGCAGCGAAGTCGTTAGAAGGGACATGCTGTGAGCGTCAGTTTCATTACAATGCAATTAATACCACTGTATATTTTGAACAGTTGCAAAGGACAGACTTTGTTTCTCAGGCACAGTTTAGCCTTAGGTATGCACAAGTCTTGCAGTGCCCAAGTGAGCCTTAAAACGCCTCATAGGAGTAAAACTCAGTTTCCAGTGGTTTTCTTTCATTTTACCTGGCCATAACTTGAGCAGCAGCTTGATACATTCCTAGCATAAAGTTGCTTTGAGTGTATTCAAAATAACTTTCAAACTCATCCCTTTATTGTTAAAGAAAGATAATAGTCTATCTTGATAAGGCATTCCTTGCCAGTCGTGGGCTATGGTGGCTTCCGGCAGAGGTTAGGAGATCCTCGGAGATTATAAAAGGGGAACGAATAAAAAGGATCCTTAAACTAGTGTAGAGTACATTAACAAATCGATGCTAAACTGGCCACTATGAACATGTGAGAATAAAACATTCAATTTTGACAGGATGAAAAGGGAAGGCAGACCAAGTTCACAGAGTAGTCTTACCATTACTATTCCATTGTTGAATTCTGTGCGAGTGTAAGGTGTGCCCTTCCCAGGGTTGCAGACAACACTCCAATCATTCCCAAAAATGAAGTAGCCAGCAGAAAATGGTGCTATCCTAGGAAAGTGGTCTAATAAAATGTTTCCATCTTCTTGTTCAGAGCATATAAGGAGACAACAGTGATCAGGTGGCCCACCAGGGAACCCTTAGCCATCAGAAATCTACCATTAGCTTCTTTAAGAATTCCCATCTTGGAAAAGGAGATGCCCTTAGCAATGAGAATAACCATTCCCCATTTCATATCACCAGTAAAATCGAAGAATTGCAGTAGGAATTGTGTGCAACATAGAAACTATTCATCATTGGGGCATAAACGAGTCTCTTGAAAGAAGACAACCGGCGCCAAAGTTTGGATGCTAGAAATTAAGTTGCTCTATATTGGCAACATCAAGACATCAACAGTAGAGCAAGATCGTGAGCGGGATGTTCCAGCTGAGGGGGCTCCATTCATTCGTACTGCGCCTAGGTTGTGTTATCTCACTTTAAAACTCACTTCAAGTGCCACAGCGGGGCAGAGATATGCATGTTCCTGCGGGCCTGTATTGTTCTTTTCTCATCGCCTGTCCTGTCATCTCTTGAAGCCGGTGTCCTGCCCATGACAAAAATTATTCACAGGCTGCGCAGTTCCTTGGCTCTGATGCTCGACTTCCTGACCTCTAGACCGATAAGAGGGAGAGCCACTGGAAATCAGAAATTGGATTATGAGAATGTGAACATACTTACACACCCGATCGCAAGATGTTCTTACCTCTAGGAGGGCAAGGCATAGCTGTAATCTATAAGCTGCAGTTGCTGTGGTCTGATTTTTTGTTTTCCGACTTTTCAGTTTATAGCACTCCGGTCTTGGATCTTCTTTGTGGAATTTAGGCGCCATGGCCTTGAGGCGCTGGAACAAGAAATCCTTTTGTTCTCTTGGGTTGGCTACATTGCTTTACTTCCCTTCATGAATTGGGCCTGGCTGGACAGACGGGAAAGGACATATAAGACCAATTAAAAGTCACTGATGCAGTCTGAGAGGAACTACGCTGGTTTCCAAATTCTTAACCTATTTACACATGTTGCCTGTATAATGCGACTTGTGGGGAGTAAATGGAGTTAGTGCAGGCTTGTATCTTTTGAAAACCCTTTAATCCCTCCAAGTTCCTGTTGGGAGGTGCAGACTAAAGGAATCATGAAGCAAGGCGAAGATAACAGATTCGAAGTTCAAAAATAAAACACCAACTCAAATGCTAGGATGGAAAACGACTAAGTTGCCCTATGCTAAGGTGGGATTGCCCTACCTAAATGAATCTCGGGAAGGACAGATTCAAAGAGTTAAACTGAAAAATCTGTGTCCAAAACCTATACTTGCCCTCACAACTAATCTATACAATGTGCAAGGATGTCAGCAACCAAAAGAAACCATGTTCCACGTAAAGTTGAGATTCTCCAGCTCGCAGCTTCCTTCCAGCACCCCACCCTAAGTAGAAAACAGTTCCAACAAAAGTCTCAAAATTACATTTCTTAGGTTCAAGGTGATACTGTTTTAACCAATACCCTGGGTTCCCAAGCCCAAGTGCAAAGTAACAGTTCAAACACAAAACAACCTTGAGATTCAGTCCTCAAGTCAACAAATCTCATGTCTCAGCGTTCCCTTCTCCAAGAATAAGTTAAATCCTCACAAAAATATCCTGGTCTTCGGATTCTTTGACACACTTGCACCCTCACTTTATAATTTGTTATTGAATTTAACTTCCGGATTTCAGTTAATTCTGCCTTCAATGTATATTTCTGTTGTTTGTAGCTTTCACACAATTTGATATTCAATATGCCTCTTTGGTTCAATTTGAAAATTCCATTTAAATCAAGCTTTAGTATAACTTTGTTTTAGCTTATTCTTTAAGGTTCCGTTCACTTCTGACTTCAACATGTAATTGTTCTGTTTATTTGTAAACTTTTTATTCAGTTCGGTTTTCAATAGACATGGGGTTTGCTCGCGACTCACTTTCAATTCAACCCGCCGTTTAATATTCATTTGGTTTGCTTGAAATGAAATGCCCAGAGCTTCGAAAAGATGTTTCCTTAAACACGCAACCACTCTGATACAAAGTACACATGGCAATTCAACAATCGACAATGGTTTAAATCGGAACATTTCAAAAGCATTCTCTTGTGAGACATGCAGCAACTCGGATATAAAGTATTCCTCAACAATAGAAAAGTTCAAACTTTTGCGCAACCCGGTTTCTCATTGTCATAAACTCAGCAGTCACTTTGACAGCTTTGACAGCAGTGCGGATGACACAATCCTCTGCTTTTTATGTCGGGGGTCTAACTCCTGCCCCTCAGACACTCCTGTGTTGACCTCTTAACACAGGGGAATGAGCCCCTCGAACACAAGGCAAAGGGACATCCTCTCAACAATCCTCTCAACACGGCTCCCTTCGCAACGTTCAGTCGGCTCTATGTAGCCCTAGCTCCCACGCCACGCTTACATAGAACTCTCTGCAGTCCCCAGCATCTCGGCATGCTGCACAGGACGGACTGACTCGTAGCAATTTTCCCAAGTTGCTCTCCTCAGATAAGGTTCCCTGCTGATTGCACCGACCTCCCCCTGCTGCTGCGCCTCGTGTTGCTTTCTCCTCATTTTACACACCTGCGACCCTCTAACAGGTTGCAGGTGTGCTTTCCCAGTCTGGCTTGTCCGACCATGATTATGGAGACATGCCTGATCTTCACAACACTTTGCAGGCATCTTCTTCGTCCCAGTACCAAATTGGTAAAATGGTTTAGTGTTCACTGCTCTCAGCTGCCTCTTCCTCGTCTCAGTAGTGTTAAGTGTCACATGAGGGGAAATAAGGGGAGCTGATTTACAATAACCCACAAAGGTTGGGGAAAAGTTTGGTTGGTTGTCAATATGGTGAGGGGGGGGGGGAATATCATGTTGCGTCTGGGTGCACCCAGCTCCCAAGGACTATGTACTCTGGTGATCCTCCCTCACTTCTTCAGCCCCAGGTTCGGATCCAAGAGTGATGGCCTGTCCCTGGCCACCTGGCAAAAAAATCCAGGGTGTTTAGGAGAGAGGATACCCTCCAGTTTCTCCACAAGACCCAGAACCAAGTCTCATTAAAGTCTGGGAGAGCTGCAGTGGTCAATCAAAAATTGAGACATTTAACTACTGGAGCTCTTTGAGCTGGGAGTGCATGAGGGAGATATCTAGATTGTCTGCAACCTTCTAATTAAGTTTTGCAACCGATATCCGTAGCCTTGCGTAATAACCTCCACTCTTACACCAGGGTTGGTTCCTCCACGGCCCATTCAGGGCAACTGACACTATGGACGCTCAAGTTGGGGCTACCTGCAAGGCTGGATTCTTCCAATTCAGAGTTCTTCGTAAGGTCTTGTCATTTCTCCCTATTCGGCTTAGGCCCATGGTCACAGCCTCCTTAGTGTTGAGTTGGCTGGACTACTGTAATTCTCTCTTTCTGGCATCTTCTCCATCGCTTACAGCTCCTCCAGAATTATGCGACCCACATCTGTACAGGTATGCCGTATGGTGCTCATATCTCTCCCATTCTTCAGTCTTTGTATTGGCTTCCTTTCCTTCAGCGGGTTCGCTTTAAATCGCTGGTGATAGTCCACCGGGCCTTTTATAGATTTGGCGCTTAATAATTGCAGGAAATGTTCTGTCCCTATGTGCCTGCTCGCGAACCTCACTCTAAAAGCTCGTGTCTTCTCCTGATCAGCTACTATAAGTTTGAGCGGGTGGGTGGCCGCTCTCTATCTGTGGCGGGCACTAAATTATGGAACACTTTGCCTGTTTCACTTCAGGCTATTAAAAATCTTCTTTCGTCGGTTGTTAAAAACTCATCTGTTGTAATAGTTTGTCAGCTACTTTTTAAAACTCCCTGTATCATTCTCAGCGCCAAGATGCTTCAACGTACGTGCACTCTATAAATACAACATAGCATAACACTGCAAGGCGGCAATACTATGGGTAACTGCTGTGGAGCTTCTCCCTTGATTGAAAACACCTGACATTAGCAGCTTCACATACCCTACATGGCTGTGCCAGTGACAAGGACCTTTGCTTTGGAGTCGATTTATCCAATTCCTAATTAGATTTACACTTGCACTTTAGGCTACCTGCCCCCTACAGCCCCTTGAATTTCTCGGCAATTTTTGATTCTTAAGGACAGAGTGATTGTCGGCATTGGGCCTCAGAACTACATATATTGGATATCAGCTATAGCGTGTGCCAGCTTCTTATTTTATTGCAAAAGTAATTGAAGTGTTTTGTGTTTCAGCTTAATTTTATTTTTATGTGCTCTTTAGGACTACAGACTATGCCAATTTTATACTTTGGTTATTAAATATTTTAACAACTGTGGCACTCGCACAACATTTTACAACTAGATTTTAAATAATGGTATACCTGGTTGTAGTACAGTTGGCTTTGAAATACTAATAGCGTAATTCCTTTAGTAGGGGCCCGGCTCCTGTGGTGGTTATGTTCACGTTAACTGTAAGAATGTGGAAATTGGATATCTATGGATGTGGTAAGTACACCAGATCCAATTAGGCATTTTTGTGATAATATCCTTGCACACTGTAGACCATATGCAAGCTTCCCACATTTATTTCTGCAAACATGGGAAAAGGGAAAGCTGTTCATGAGACGGGGATATCTGATGGGAAAACCCTAGAAGGCTTAATGGCCCCATTAACACACGCCAATTAGAGCGCACATTAGATGCCAACCAAAGAAATCTCAGGCAAATTAGTAGAGCGCATTCCATCAAAGGAAAGGGCCTTCCCCAAAGAAACCTTGATTTGCTCAACACAGGGTAATGATAGCAACAGAGGAGTACCCAGCGACAAATGTCCCTCAGGTGGTATTAACTCCACTAACTCCTAATAGTTCCATCTGTTCTAAAGGGGAACAACCAATCCCAGTGAATTCAGATACCAGGAAGAACTACTTGGTGGATGCAGAGGTGATGAGGCTCTGCTACCCAGTGAGTCCTTTCCCAATCCTACTTGAGGCAAACTGATCGAATTGATACAAAGATCAAGTTAATTCACTAAATGCGGGAGAGGTTATGGGAAGTAGAGGTACACAAAGGGGTGATATCCATCTTTGAATAGTTAAGTAGCTTTAAGAATTCCGTCATGGGTTCATTGATTATCATAGATGATCAGAGCAATGAAAACCAATCCACAGGTTGACCACCATCAATTATTAGGAACAGTTAGCATAGACCGTTTATGCTACACCGTGGACGATACCTCGCTGGGTCAAGGGAGGAGGCTAAGCCACTGTGTAATAATCCTAGCCAGAAGATGGTTATGTTCAAGTATTGTCCTGTAACCCCTCCATCACTGAAGTTGCCAAAACACCACCAGATGTAGGGGTTCTCTGTTAAATAGAATACCTTGGATTCTACAACAACCCTTTCAAACAAGGTATCTCACACTGGCTCAACTATAAAATCATTGGTCCTAAAATCGATCCCTGTAAGATTCTTATGGCCAGAGGGACCAAGTGGGCGGGCTCTCTAACAAAAGACATTCCAGGAAAATGTGCAGCAATTACATTTGCAGATTTTAGCCTGGCAGATAGAATCATGCACTCTAATGTGGCAGTTTTCAATAACGCCAGGAAAACCCCAATTCTACCTTTGTCTTATTTCTAGCCCCACCAAACTCTCACTGGCACACAAACCAATTTGGTCAGAAAGAAGTATTATCATAAGTACTGCTAGACAGGCACATACGACGCCTATACATGATGACTGCACAAGGGTAAATGCAGCGACGGAGCTTGACAGCAAGAGGATACTCAGTACAAGGAGGCTAGACCCAATTAATGTATTGTTCACCGGGCCATTTACTTGACCAGTTCTACCTTTTTGCAATAGAAACTCAAGGCATATGTGCCTTGCTTAAGCATACGTTCAAAGAACAATTCTACTAGCTGTCCCGCATTTTCATAAGGCCAGGACGTTCCTTCTCTGTCTGGGCACCTAAGCTCTGGAATGCCCTCCCACAGTCACTTTGAGATATATCCGACCATCTCAGTTTCAGAAAAAGCTTAAAGACCTTATTAATTTTGAAGACTGATTGTTTTTCTTCAGTACTGCCTCCGGTCTCCTCACTAGCACCCAGATGCCGCCGGGACTTAGTTTAAGCTTAAGAAATTTAAATAAAATACAATAACCAAGGGGGATTTATAACTGAAAACTGATATACGGCAGTAGCTAATCTCAAAGTCATCGAGTGACCACCAATCGATGCAACAGATTTGTGGAATCTGATAACTAATAATTTAAGCAACAAGCAAGTGCTAGACTCCAAGGAAATCGCTTTCCAGTCTTGGAATATGGGTGGGCAATTTAAAAGATTGGACACCAACATATACAAAAGACCTGGCCAGCGCAGAATCTCCCTAGATGGCTACATAGCATACCAGATAAACGCTACTAAAAAGCGACCTGGTCACCAGTTTGGGGGACAAGTTACTTTTATTAAAGTCTCCTTTAAAGCTAGAGCAATACAAACTACTTATCCTTCCTCAAAAATCCAAGCCACTTCTATAACATTTGGGAAATAGAACATTCCAAGTCAAACTTTCATAATGGCTCGTAAAACAACCAGGAGGAATCAGCCTTAAATGGACAAACTTGTGATGGGAAATCTATCAACTAATCATGAAGATACTTCCTGTGTTTTGTCCTATAGGGAAACTTCAATTTTGGGATTGGTAAGGGACTCCAGATAAGGTGATGGATGCAACAGAGGATTTATTGTATGACAATCTGCAACCAATGACGGCTAACTGCATGTACCACTGACTTAAAATTCTACTATTGGCTGATGGAATGGGGGGGGGGATTTGCTCAATTAATGCAGACACAAATTATATCCCAGGGTATAACACCTTTATCAATCACAGAGGTAAATCCACGATATATTAACCCCCACTTTCCATCAACAGGTGGGAGTGTATCCAGAACTTTAAAGTACTGCTCGACTTAAGCTAATTATTTTGGCCAATCCCTAAAATTAAGGGTGGAAACCCAGAATCCAACATGATCCAACGTTCTTTCAATGAACAATAACGTGCCAACAGAAATGTATCAAATGATAAACGATTAGAAGTCGCATCTCATCCCACCGTCTGAGAACTCACAGAATCCTCCGATGGAACTGACTAGCCCTCTTTCAAATTGACCAGAGACGTTCATTGGTGAGCAGGTAGCCACAGGGGAAAACCCAACAGTACCTTCTATCGTTGCTTCAAGCCATGAAGTTACCTAATGCAGGAACCTGTGTTTGGTTAGTGTAGATGGTAAAACATGGGAAAAGTGTGACATTAACGTCTGCACAGGATCATTGTTGAACCCTATAAGGATGCAGAAGGGGAGACTGACACATGTGGCCTAGTGATCGCTATAGACTTATTAGCCAATGAAATAAACACCTACTTACCCCATATTTAAAAGGGGGTTTCCCTGCCTCAACTAAAATACCAAGGGTGTCATCAGAATGTCCATGTAAATCAATAGTCCCATATCCTGTGTCAAAAGTTCCCATCTGTGTCCCTTACACTTATACTGTGAAGGCATCATGAAGCAAGACAAACAGATTCATTTTCTCAACAAAAAGGACTATTTTATGTCATGAAGGTTTTATGGTCATTGCATCGAATTTTTACCATCGACGGACCATTCCATCGAAAAGGATTCCATCGAAAAGGATTCCATCGAATGCATTTTTTTTAAATGGGGAATCCCCGCAACCCTTTGTTTTTTATCCTTTAAAATTAAACCCTTTACCTTTAAAAAAAAAAACACATGCATTCAATGATTCTTTTTTCGATGGAAAGGCATTTGAAGGTAATGGTTTAGATGCAATGACGAGATACAGTCAGGATAGATTAAGGCCTAACTTGCCGTATGCTAAGTTAGGAGTTCCCTACCTAAAGAAACCAAGGATAGTCTGAGTCAGTAGGTTTAACTTAAAATCCTGTCTGTGTCCAAAACCTATACTTGCCCTCACAACTAAAGATAGACAATGTGTAGGGATGGCAGCACCAAAAGAAACCGTGTTCAAAAATAAAGTTCGGAGCTTCTTCCAGCTCTGGCTTGGCTCCGATTACCCAAGTTCAAATAGTTCCAAAAAGAAAAAGGGCTCTGGGTTTCCCCCCCCCCCCCAAGTGTAACAATTCTAGTAAATATCAGGGTTCCCTTCACCAAGTTAAAACACAGTTCCACACGGTTCAAGTCGCTGATGTTCACCAACATTACCATCACTTTAAACTCCTTCTGACTTGTATCAAAAAGATGCTTCCGCACTTGTATCACACAGCCTTTGTCGCTAGGCTTTTATTGGTTCTTTCTAAAGTTGGGCTACTCAGTCAAGACGCAGTTGTCGGACCACACAGTCCACCAATTACAGGTCAAGCACCCGATAACCCTAGGCACTTAGTTATGCTCTTTGTTCTTTTGGATTAACACTGGTTGTTCCACCTAGCACACGTGTTGACACTTAACATCTGATGTGGTTTCTCTTTAGCAGTTTTGGGGCTTATTCACCATGTGTGTATTGACAGTCCTTTGGCTTTGCTACAACTTGCATTCACTTTGTTCTGTGGTGTATGTCTTCTTCCACCACCTTGCACTGACCTTGCCCCTCCGAGTTTAAAAACTTTTTATACTTGCTTTTCATTCAGTTCATAAATATTCATTACCGCTTTCACTTTCCAGCTAAATGCTTTCAGCAAACTTCACTCATTTCAAAATAGCATGTTGTGTTTTCCACTTGTGCTAGATGCTATATTTTCACAGAATTTCCATGTCGTCTCTTTAGTTCGGTATTCAATATATGCCTTTCTATTTCCCCAAATACTTGGCCCATTTTTCATGATTCATTAGTCCTTTCATTGTATTTCCTAAAACACTGGGCAACTTATCCACGATTCAATATTTCTCCATTCCAGTTCCAAACCTCCCTTTTTTTGACATTTATTTATAGCACACAAAACCCTCAGGTATCTAGGCGCTAGTTACAGACGTGCTCGATAGAGAATATATAGAAAATTCAGACTGGTAAAGCCTCTCATCCTGTTACGGGAAGCATCAGACAAGCATACAAAGGACATAGTTGGCGAAAATATACATACTGGTAAAGCCTCTCCTCATGTTAGGGGGAGCTACATCAGACATGCATAAATGGAGCAGGGGTAAAGGAGTACAATAAGGTAAAGTGGAACGTACCTATATAAGCTTTTTGCTGGTTTACAAACATTAAATGTCTTAGATTCGCCCCAGTGCACCCCAGTACAAGTTTTCCCTGTCTCACACTCACTGGAGTTGCTCTGCTTCAAAGGGTATCTTGGTGCCATCCTCCGTCCTGCTCTCTACTCCGATAGACGTCAGGAGCTCCAGCGCTCGCTTTCGGAAAAACTTCAGCCAGCAACCTGCAGTCAGAAGTTCTCTGTGCTCCCCAGCCTCAGCTGGGAACACGTAGCACAGGCAAATGCTGGGGCTTCAGTCCTCTTGCGGCCCACTCGGGCCACAGCACCTCGCCTCCCCTGGAAACATGCAACGCACCTCTCTGCCGTTCCTGCTCCTCGCCACATGTCTCCCCACCTTCTCTCCACGCAGGTTCCATCTGGTCTGCTGGTTGGGCCTGCTTTAAAGCACCTGGAACCTTCAAATAGGTTGCAGGTGTGAATAGTTTGACTGACCCTCATTACACCAATTAACTGGACATACCTGATCCTTTATAAGCATCTTCCTTGTCTCAGTACCACAGTGGTGAAACGAGACTAGGAGCAATGCTCACTTCTAGTCACTCTTCCTCGTCCCAGTCATAAAGGTATACAATTTAGGGTCATAGTGTGTGTGGAAGAGATAGGGTCTGACTAAACCCTATGAAGGAGGGGGAAGATTAGCTCAGGGGCAATGTGTTTGTTTTGGAAGCAAGACAACGCAGTGCAACACAGGTTGGAATCCCAATCCTGCGATTAGAAAGCACTCGCTGGTATTAAGCGGGTTATAATAGAACAATTATATTTCTCGTAGTGAAAAGGGGGATACCATGTCCCACCTGTAGACAGCCTCTTCCCCACTCCGCATGGTCCCTCCACCCAGGTGATCCTCCCTTGCATATCTACCGATAGTGTTAGGATCCAAAAGTAATAGTCTTTCGCTGGCCACCCGAGAGGACGATGCAAGGGAAGTAGATGGGAGGATGCCATCAGGTTGCTCACATTACCTAAACTAAAGGCTGAGCCAAATGTTCTTCATCCAGGAGGACGACTCCTCCAAAACTAGGTATCACAGTTCGGGTTGCGTTACAAGTTATTTAACAGGGGGAATTACTACCTTCCACGGTGCCAGTAGTTCATGATAAATGCAATTCGGAAAGACCCCTCCCCCCCATTTTAATATTAGATGTTTGTATTTCCATTATAGACATTGGATCACAGGAAACCTCACGAGAGATAAGAACGTAATCGTCTGTCCTGATGAAGACTTATGAAATCAGATCACTATTCAACCGCTCAATAGGCCGAAACACTTGTGTCACCAACCTTTTGATATGGCAGGTTTTAATATGAACACTGCAGAATTAGCAGAGTGAGGAGGGCAGACAGACTTGGATAATCCCAGTTGGGCTATATTAATTGTACGAGTCACACGTATGAATTGCAAATGTTATGCACAAGTAATGTACTATACTTGTATTCCAGTGAAACAGATAAAATATTGATTCGCTTATGAGTTTTAATAACACCTGCCTTTATGGAATAACATTTCTCCGAAAAGAGGACATCGATAATGGAGTGGGTCGCTCATTATCCGGAATCACCCTGATCATTTATGTTTTTGAAGATAGTGATACCTGGCAAAATCAGGGAATATCCAGGTGCCCCTTCTTGTATACACTTCACAGATAAAGGACAGCCAATTCAACACCATCAGAAAGTTCTCAGTTTATTCACGCCCGGGGGAATGATTTCCTTCCCATGGATAAAATGTTCCCAGCACAATTCTCGTCTTGTCAGGGGAAAGGACTCCTTTCCACTGGCTGAAGGTTCTGTGGTCAGCTTTCTCAGTTGTCAAGAGGACTCCCTTCTCTTGACCGTGGCTTTTCTTTCACATGGAGGAATAACTGCCTTCCCCAGGCTTCTCAGCCCTTTTTTTGCAGATGTAGCACTACCCGGAGAGAGACTCCCTTCTCCTGATATATTGGTTTCACAGTCAACTTCATACTCAGCTGTACCCAGGGGTAATGACTCCCTTCCCCTGGTATCCTTTTTGTTTCACCCTTCGGGTTCTCAGCAATACAGTTCATGCACCAGTAGGGTCCTCGACCCAAGCTACCCCACTATGGCAAACTTGGTTCTCTGGCTTGCCAAGTGCTGCTAAGAGGAAGAGGACTCTGCTTTCTCTCTTGCTATCATTTGTTGTGGGTCCCAGACCTGCATTTCTCCATTCAATTCACTGTACAGACTTGGTTCACAAGCATGCCAAGTGCTGTCACCACAAAGATGACTCCCAATGCAATTCTGATGTGGGTCGCAGACCCTTCTCTGGTGGTCAGTGGTTTTCGTTATGCTACTGGGCTGAGGAGGCGCTCCTCTGATGCAAGACCCTTTTGCTGCATGCCTCATATCCCTACCGGGCTTCCCCAGGTTCCCCGTACCGGTTTTATGTCGCCGGCTCTGCCCTGGCGCAACGTCCACACCTGTGACTGTAGTTTACAGGTCATTGTGCTTATTCCACCTAGGGGCCACCTAGTCTCAGTACCTGGGTCAGGCAAACCCTCATGGTTCTGAAAGATCTTCGTCCCAGTACATTTGGTTATGTCAATCTCACATGTTACAGAATTACTTTGGCCTACTCTCAAAATAACAGCTTTTGATGAAGTGGGGCTTAAGAAGTGAAGGGGTGTGGGCAGAGGGTTGCAAGACCTCCGGATTCGTCACAGCCCCCCTGGAGACTCTCAGATTGCATTTAAACTGATAGAAGGGGGGTCTGTGTAAGGGTGTTGGGGACCAGATAGTTCTGCTGGGCTGACAAGTACACCTAACTGGTTTTGTCAAGGATCAATGTTGTGCCATGCGTGCAGGATAGTCTGCTTCAAATTTATTCCTGAGGAAAAAACTGGGAATATACATCCGGAATGTGCCTTGATGCCCTGCACATGCATGTTCCACCTATAGCAGTTCTCAGAATTATTATTTAGTCTAAAGTTTCACACAGGGTATCCAGGGCACACTGTTTGCAAGCTCGGAAATATCAACACCCTAAGCAGGCCGTGTTTTCCACTTAGTCAATTCCTGGATCTTCTTCCAATATATTTGTCAAGAGCACAGACCTGAGTGAGCTCAGCAATGCAGCCCCGAATCTCTTGTTTAATGTCCAGTAGGAGATTCAGAATGTTTAATTTGTTCGTCACTGCGTCCATTGCTTGATAGTTCTCCGCTGATTTGTGGATCCGAGCAACTACCGCCATCTTTTGCTTTTTTGGATTTGTCCCAGTCCGTCAACACTGCAAGAACATCCCCCTCTTGGAGGTTTTTGTTTGTCTGAGAAGTAGGAATGGCCACACAGAGGAACTAGGCCCTCAACGTGTAACCGTGCAACCGTTATATCAACACACTTGAGGGATCCAAAGTCCTTTGTCTAGGTTGGTTCTAAAGTGTTAGCAAACCAGGTTAAGAAGGCGAGGCACAAAAGTAATTTCAGCTCGGATTAGGCTCCGATCACTACAAACATACCCAATAGACAAGCCCAAGCATCTAATCCAGAGCCAAGCTCACCAGCGTAGAGTTGGGGCACCCACCACCTTTAGGACTAGAGCAATCTGGATGAAAGAGTATGTAAAGGACTAGTCTTGGGTATAAACTGAGAATCCAAGGAGAATGCACTTAAGATTGTCGCAAATCCTCTTCCAAGGCCCATGGGTAGCTGCTGTGAACTACACTAGGATATCAGCTTGAGGCTTCAACTGCTGGTCACCCTTCATTCACCAGCTAGAAAGAACTACATTGAGGGCTACATAGTGTTAGTCAGGGGTGTACTGCACTCGTAGGCAACACTCACCCATTAGAGTAGACTTTGTGCAGCGCTGCCTGTATGATTCCATGGACCAGGCAGCTTCAGCCTCGCAGAGTGGACACACAGTGTGGCAATAGTCCATCTGGGCGATCTGCATTGATCACAAGCTGGCATCAGCCTCAGGTCAGACACTCCACTCTACTCTCATCATCCTCCAGGGCAGCATTTATGAGAATCTGCCAATGCCAAGAGCTGCATGAGCGGTCAGTGTGAAGGGTTTGAAATGTGGGCTGCCTCAATGGTGGCACAGTTGTGATTCTGACCACAGTAGCTCTAAGAATCACTGACGCAGAATCACCAGAGGCACCATACACTGCTGCTTCACCTCATTGGGTATGGGCTCAACATGGAAAGCTGTAGGAGGGCCAGATGCCTCTTCAGGGCTAGGCGTGATGAGGCAGACCTAGATCCGATCTCTTCTAGGCCACACCACTGTAGTGTTTCATTTATAGACAGCCTAAATGTTAGCAACTCCCAAGTATGGTAATGGTATGGAAATGTTTATGTGTAGAGCGCCTATACACAAAGCAAGTATTTCAAAGCGCTCAAGGAGGAAGGGAACAAGGGGAAACAATAGTTGTTCAGAGCCTTTGAAATTCTGAGACGATACAAGTCTGCACAGTCAGAGTAAGTGCATAAAAAACAACAGAGAACTGCAAATGGGTCAGACGACAATTCCTAAGCTTTTCCAAGTGCATTAAGGAGCAAGGAACAAGGGGAAAGCAGACAGACTATCTTCAAGCATGGTACATTCGGATCGCAAAAGTGCAGCAGATAGTTCGGGGGAAGGTGGGCAAGAGGTGGAGGGAGGGCTCAGTGCGCCCAGTCGGTGTAGGCTGGGGTGAGTGTAGAGAGATGCCACTCTCTATGGTCATAGACCAAGTGCAGTGATGAGGCGAGAACAAGGCCTGGAGGCAAGTGCGAGAGGACTGGTGGGGGTGCCCTGAACCTGTGTAACTGATGTACACCAGGCAGACAGTCAGCAAAGTGTATGGAAGAGGAGGGAGAGAGGGATAGAGCAGAGATGTTAGCAAGGTAGACAGGGAGAGAGAAGGAAGAAGTGGAAATTTAAGGAGATCAGGCTCAAGACAGAGGGCGGCAAATCCCTCCAAATCTCTGCGTGGAGAACCGGCTCACTCGCAGGTTGGTGGTAGAGGAGCGGAGGGCTCGGGAAGGACAGTATTTAGGTAGGCATAATAGAAGATGGGTAGGTCCCAGGCTCCAGAAAGCCTTGTGTACAATGCAGAGGGGTCTTCAACTTGATCCTTGCAGCCATGGGTAGCCAGTGGAGGGATTTCAGCGCCAGAGAGCTGCGGTCCCGGGACTTGAGGCCAAGAATACGTCCCGCAGTTCTGTTCTGGATGAGTTTCAGAGGGCACAGTGCAGAGGCAAGGAGGTTAAGAAGGAGGCTGTTGCAATAATCCAGCCTTGCGAGAACCAGGGCTTTGCAGATAGTGAGCCGCTGGGAGAAGGTGATAGAGAAGAGTACAGCTGGTAGTAGGACTTCTTAGAGATATCTGAAATATCAGTGGAGAAGGAGAGAGGAGTCAAAGATGACCAATGTTTTTTGCCTTGCAGGTGGGTGCGGCCAGAGTGAGAAAGCGGGAGCAGGAGTCGCAATGCGCACAATCTCAGTCTTACTGGCACTGAGGCAGATGTCAGCAGCACACCATGACTGAATTGCGGCCAGATAGTCAGATATGAGCGAGGTAGAGGTGGTGGCCGAGGTTAGCCGGAAGGAGAGTTGCGTGTCATCCATATAACACTGGAAGTTAGAGATGAAGATAGGCAATCACACGTGCCAAGGCAGCCATGTAGACATTGAAGAACCAGGGGATAGGTTAGAGCCAAGGGGAACGCCCAGGTTGAGTAATAGTAGAGAGAAAGGACCCAGGTTCCACATTGGATGGGCGGTCGGAAAGGAAGGAGGTTAACCACACCAGAGCCTGACCTGTAATTTCCAGGGCGTCAAGGAGACGTGCAATCAGGATGTTGTGGTTAACCGTGTTGAAGGCAGAGGTAGAAAAGAATGAGGACAGAGGAAGTGTTGGTGTTGAGATTAGAGAGCAGGTCTTCACGCGCGTTTAGGAAAGCAGTGTCGGTGCCTCTGGATGCTCTAAATCCAGACTGATGGTCATGGAGGCAACCAACAGATTCAGCATGGAAGGTGAGCTGAGAGATAGCAAGCTTCTCCAGGTGTTTGCCCAGGCATGGGGTGATAGAGATAGGGCGGTGGTTTGCCAGATTGGAGGGGTCGGCAGAGGGTTTTTTAAACAGAGGATACACAAGTGAGTGCTTAAGAGAATTTGGAAAAACTCCAGTGGCTAAAGAGATTGCAGAGATCAGCCAAGGCTGCAGCAAGAAAGTCAATGTTGTCCTATAATGCAGTATGCTCCATTTTCATTTCCAACTTATTTTTTATTAACATTTTCTTAGGGGTTTCATCACATCAAGTTTTAAGGCAAATAAATCTCAACAACCCTCATTCCCTTCCTCCCCCTCCCCAACAACTGCACATCAAGGCACGCAACTCTAGGTCGAGTTCTCAAACGTATCATGTGGGCATTCTCAGAGGAAACCTTCCCTCTACACCACTTTCCGGGTGAAATCTCCTTTGCCATTCCGTCGCAAATGTGGGGTTTAGCAGGCATTACAGCTGCCTTCCACCTTGGCCAGGGAATAACCCCCCCCAGCCTCCGTTCCCCCTCCCACTATCCCCACCATTAATACTCCCTTCAACCCTCCTCCAGGTGCCCCGGAAGGAGCCGCTGGTCTGACTTGTCATATCCCCACTTCTTAATAAACATGCTTCAGTCTTGATGGAACTTCCCCAGAGAAACGTTAACCATTGCCGTCAATTGTTCCATCAAATATATATCCCACACCTTAATCATCCATTCCGTTTTTGTGGGTGTCCCCTTGATCTTCCACTATGTGCCCCAGCCAGCCTCCTTGCCCGAACCATAGCCCCCCACATTCAAGGACACCTCCAATTCCTCATCCTCCCCATGCACACCCAGAAATAGCAGCAAAGGATCCAGGGTTAGGGCGACCCCCACCCCCTCTATCCAGCTGAGCAGCTCCATCCAATAAATCTGTATCCTTTGGCAGGACCACCACATATGATACAGGGAGCCCCCCCCCCCCTCCACACCCTCTGGGACAGTGCAGGGATGCACGCCTGTACATTTTTGACAATCAGAGGGCATCTAAGTGCCACCCATGAAGCATGAGTGCTCCATCGCCGCCGTGAAGAGATTGCCATGGAACATAGGTGTATACTTTCTCCCAGTTCTCAGAAATTACCCTCACCGTTTGGGTAGACCAGTACTCCTTATACCTTTGTCTCCCTTCCATTTGGATCATCAACAGGACCTTGTACGGAGTACCCCCTTCCTTGCGGTTGCGCTATTTAGTACCTGTTCAAACTGCGTCAAGGGACGTGCCATTCCTCATTTGAGGTCCATCAGGACCAGTTTTAAGTGGAAATACCCAAAGATAATAATATTTTCCCTTCCCAGCATTGTCTCAACCACAACGTACTCCATAAAAGATTGCTCCTCCATTAGCTGCCCAACTCTCTCAAGCCCATTGTCCGACCACTTCAGTGCATGCTTAAAGCCCTTCTGCTAAGGTCTAGTGGCTTTCCCCACAACGAGCTGGGGATGGCCAGGAGGACAGTGCATCATTCCCCCCGCCCCCTTTTTCCATTACGTCACCAGCACTCCCCAGGGTCAGGTGTGCCTTTACCTTTTCGGGGGATGTCTTTGGGAGGAGACCACAAGAGGTCTGACTTTCTGCGGCCGGGTGAACCATCCTCCATATAGGACCAATAGTTTCCTAGGTCGTCTCTCATGTGTTCCTGGAATACTCGTAGTTGGGCCGCCTTATAATAAAGTCGGAAGTCTTGGAATCCAAATCCTCCACAATCCCTAGGTAGCCTCAAGGTGGTCCTAACTTGTGGTTTCTTCCCCTGCCAGATAGATTGGGACACCATGGTATTGAGGTGGTTAAAGAATGCCTCCGGCATCTTTACAGGAATAGCCGCAAACAGGTACAGTAGTCGCGGCACACCATTCATTTTTACAGAAGTCATTCTCCCATACCAGGAAAGTGTTAAGGGGGCCCATCTGGGGGTGAAGTTACTACGGAATAACGTCTGCAGGTACCTAGGCACACGGACGCTTAAATACGTAATTGCCTCGGTCTCCACTCTCATACCTTTGAGGGTCTCCCCTCACCCCCACCATTAATATTGTTTAATGGCATCACACTAGATTTCATCACATTTACCTTTAGCCCTGAGAAAGCCAAAAGTGCCTATCTGGGTCATCAGCGCCAGGAATGACTGGCAAACCCCCACCAGGTAAGCTAGGATGACATGTTAACAGTGACAGTTTGAAGGTCACTTCCCCACATTGGATTCCCTGAATCTCCGGATTTTTCCTCATCGCGATCGCCAATGATTCTGTTGTCAGGGCATATGGGGGGGGTCGGCAGGGGGAAGGGGGACAACCTGGTCTCGTACCGCTTGAGAGGCGAATTAGGAAGGAGAGCAACCCATTGACCTGCACTCTGGCAGTGAGGTCCCTGTACATAGATGAGACACCCCGGCAGAAATTATGGCCAAAACCCATCTCCTCCAAAACCTGTCCCATTTAGACTGATTCTACTCGATGAAAGGCCTTCTCTGAATCGATCGACACCAGACCCGCATCCAGTCTCTGCTCTTGATCATGATCATGATGAATTAGGTTGAGGGTCTTTCGGACATTGTCTGATGCCTGCTGGCCCTTGATAACCCCACCTGATCGATGTGCATCAATGACTGCAGTAACCGATCCAGCCCATTACCCGGGAGTTTAGCAAAAATCTTTACGTCTGTGTTCAGCAGCAAGACTGGGCGATACGACTGGCAATGGGCCGGGTCTTTTCCTGCTTTCGGAATCACCACGCTAATGGTCCGAGCATGGAGTCTGGTAAGGTCACTCCCTCAAGGATAGTGTTAAACATTTTTACCATGAATGGTGCTAGTACCAACCAGAATAATTTATAGAAGCTCACAGTGAAGCCATCGTTCCCCTGGGGAGGACGCCACCCACATTTGTTCTATTGTGCGTACCACTTCAGGCTCCGTTATCGAGACCTGCAGGGCGGTGGATGATTCTTGTGTGATACCCAGGATGGGAAGAGAATAAAAAAATGAATCCACCTGTGGTCCATCACCTTGGCATTCCGTTGTGTATAGTCTCTGGTAGAAGTTTACAAACTCTTCCCCTGGTCCGATCGTATAGCGTCAACCCTCCTAGCTCTCCCCTGTTCCCTCAGCTTCTAGGCCTGATCGTCATTTCCCCTTTTTCATAGTATTTCTGTTTTAAAAACAGTGTCCCTTCAGTCTGGGGGAGCAGGAGATCCCTCAGCTGGAACTTATGCCCTCTAAGCCACACAGACTCCTCTGATGGTGTTAAGGTCTTGTCTGCCCACCACCTTAGCTGCACGACCTCTATAATCTTCAAATCAGCCTCCTGCTGTTCGCACTCCCACTTCTTCCAGGCCCCTGTTCTCATGAGCTCCCCTCTGTTGGTTGCATTAAAGGCGTCCCACACACTCTGGATCCCCACCTCCCCATTATCTTTGATCAGGAACAATTCCTGTGTGCTTTTAGGATCGCTGGGTCAACTTATCCTTCAGGAGTAGGTGAATAATCACCTTCCTCTGTGAGTCCTCCCTTGCCAGTTCCCCATCACCACTATGACTAAATCATGGTCCGACTATGGTACAGGCTCCATCTTAGATTCAGTAACCTGCCCTTTCAGCCCCCTTTCATGGAGGATATAATAGAATCTGGAGTAGGAGTCGTGAACTTGGGAGTAGTATGTGCAAGGCGGGTCCGCCCCCGCTCCGTAACACAGGAGTCAACTACTGCCAGGTCTTGGTTGATTTGGAGGAAGTGTCGAGATTGAGACACCAGAAGCGGGGATGGGACTTTGCAGGTCATTGTCCTGCGATCAGTTTCTGGGTCCAAGAACATAGTTAAGTCCCCCTCTCCCCTCCAGTAAATGGACCCCACAGTCTCCCTTCATCCCCCTTACCTTTCGCCTCAAAAAGAGAAAGCGCCCCTCTGGTTCCCTGAGCTCCCCTTCCACCTTCATGCCCCGTTTACTGGCGATTATTATCGCTAACCCCCTTTTCTTCTTTGTGTCCGACTTATATACCATGTTTATGGACCTTGCATTCAGTGCTGGTTCTTTCCCTCTAATCCACTGGGTTTTCCTAGATAAACAGCAAATCAAGCTAAGTCGAATGAACTCCTGCACCGTAAGGTACCTTTTGAAAGGAGAGGTCACGCCTCGCACATTAAGGGAAAATGGTGTGTCAGTAATTTGGTCGCTCCCAGAACATCTCACGGCTCCCAACTATAATCCCTCATCATTCGCTGTCCACCAGGTATTTGGGTCCCACATGTTTCCCGCCACCTCAAGACCTTGCTGTGCATAAAACGAACAACACTTTGTTGTGTTCATAACCCCTAATAACATCCCAGTACCCCCCCACCACCCCCCAACCCTCAAATCCCCAAATCCCCATAGTCAGCGTCTCGTTGTTTGCCCATAAGATTAGTGTCACAAGACGGGACCACCAGACTCCTGCTGCCCTCTCTCCCTGTTCAACTCTCGAATCCCTCCTGAGCACCCCCCTCCCACCCCTGAAACTGCAATTCAACCCCCCCTGTCCCTTTTCCCTGCCCCTGATCCACCCTCCCCCTTATCCTCCTGATAGTTCCAAACAAAACCAAGGGTCAGTCCCTCGAATGCCCCTGTTCTCCTCCCCACCCTCCTCTCCCAAATTCACTTCACCCACTTGCGCGCCCTCTCTCTAATAACTTGTAACAGCTTGAAAAACGTGAGCACTCCCAATCTCACCGGGCAGTGTAAAGCTGCCAAAACCCCCACCACCACCCCCACCTCCCGGCCCGTCAACTAAGGAAACAGTAGTGCAAAGACTTCCTTATTATGAAACACTCATTCAAGATCGTGCAGGTGGAGGGGAGTTTAGTTTTTTATATTTTCGGGCTCCCGGGACAAGCTGCCTGTCTCGGGCCCTCATCTCTTCTTCCCATACCCCTTCTCTTCCCCATTCAGTCAATGGTCTGGCTTCCTCCTCGTTCAGCAACTCCCGGAGACTCTGCCAATGTCCTCTTCTGTGATCAACTTGTATTTGGACCTGTCCAGTTCATAAGATATTGAGAATGGGAACCCCCACCTGTATCTGACCTCCTTGGCACTGAGCCATTTCTTTAAAAGGGCCCCACTGGCATCTCCTGGTCAGGGTAAATGGGGACAGGTCTTGAAACACAGATGCGGGAGGTGCCCCAGTCCACAGGTCCCACTCACCTAGCCTTGTCCAGCACTTTAGATTGTACGGCATAATAGTGAAACCTTTCCATGGCGGAGCGAGGGTCCAGAGTACCTCCTCCCGCCCAAAGGGCCAGATCAATGGTGGGAACTGAGGTGTTTTCATCATTGAAGATCATCTTGATTACCTCGATCGCTCAAATGATGTCCCCTTCCTTTTCCCCGTCTCTCCTGGAAGCCAAAAAACATCAGTGTGATGAGGCAGAGGAAGGTGAGCCACCTCAGAAGAACTGGAGGCACCTCAGAGCCAATTGAGTAATTAAATAAGACAATAAAGCCATCAAATCCCTTTGTTACTAGAAAGACTGAGATGGTGAGATGTCAAAAGGTCTTGGAGGGAGGGCCTTCCTTGTTGAGACATGAAAGTGGTCCAATAAGAGAGAGAGAGAGGTCTTGGATGAAAAGGTGCCTTTAATACTGGACTTTGCTATGCTTTGTTTTGGTTTTGTAGTCTATGGAGAAGAGGGAGGAAGAGAGCCCTCCTGTTGAAGAGGAGTTATTATATGAATGGGCCTATTAATGAAGTTGCCCAAGAGTTAAGTCGAGGCAGGCTCCTGTTGAGCGCCTCGTGAAGTTATTCTTTAAATTGCTGTGCAAAACTGTCTGAAGAAGAAACAAAGCAGGGCTGAAGGCGAAGCTCCAAAGGCTAAGCGACCAACGGTGAGCTGTTATGAAAAGGAGTCGGCAGGTTCGGTGCGAATCTAGGTGCAGCTGGGGCTGTGTGAGCAGCTGTGAGGCATGACGTGCTGCTCCAGCCTCTCTGTGTCAAGCCACTGTCAGCGCGACTCGAATGAAACCCTGATCTGCTACAGAGGAACGTAGAGGGGCGGATTACCCTGTAACGACGTGGGAAGTCCAGAGATGAGGTAAGGAACTTGTGTCCGGAAGGGGGGCTGGGAAAAGCCTGATGAGGGGTGTTGGAAGAGCAGGAAAGCGAAGAGGAGAGTCTCTTAAAATAAAACAAAGAAAGACTGCCTCCAAGTAAGAGATAAACCCCTCTAGTGGGAATTGACCTAGCAGACGACAAGTCATTAACCCTCAAGGGACATATCTAATGCTTGGTGTGTCATAACATAAAAGAGGGGTTTGAAGGAAAATCAAGACATTATTTACCCTTATGTTCATATGGATTGACTCACCAAGGTATCCAGACCATCACAGATGAGGTCACCTCCTGCCACCCATAACGAAATAGAGACAGTGTCAGACAATACCACACCAAAAGTTTCCAGCGACCTGTTGAATATCGTTGAAGTTTGTTCTTAGAACTGGTTACTAAAGAAAGGTTCAAACTAAGCCTTATACTGTCTAGTCTATCTCCATCTGCTCTATCACAATCAGGTTGTTGCGCCTCACGGTTTTCAAAATTATACATTTTCAGGGGGACTTCCTCTCCTCTCCAGTTCTGACACTCGCATGTCCACCTGGGTTTACAAGGTATCCGCTGATGCTTGATTGGGCTCCAGCCACTCAACTCTGTCCATCGCTTCCACCTTTTTGTCGACATCTATCCTCCTACCAATGTCTGCACGGATGCCTCTGATCTCCATTAACGCTGTGATGTCCCTCTTGGTTGACATCCCATCCTCCATGTTTGGGGTGTGTAGGGAGGGTTGAGGCAATGCTGCGGTCTCGGGACTACTTCTGGAGTGCGGCTTTCAAACTCGTGGTTGAATTGGGCGCTCCTGTGTTGCCTCAACGATTACTGTACTTTTTTTTATAGCTGTAGGCCAAGGTGCTGCACACCTCCCAAGGATCTCTTCAGGCTTCCACGACCCCGGAGAGGGCAGGCACGAGATCTTATTCTACCCCTTATGGGTCTGGGAGTGCACCCCTAGGGTCGCAGCCTCCTCAGGATCTCATTGGCAAGGTCGGGGGTTCTCTGCCAACTTCGAGACACACTCAGGCAGAGTTAAGGCCGACAACGCTGAAGGGGGCTGTCTTTCAGGGGTTCAGGTGGCCCTGGGCCAGTTTGCTTCACCTTCCCGTAAGTCGCTCTTTAAGGGCTTGCAACCCCTTACTGCCTTGGGCTCCTCACTCCCCAGGTGGTTTGAGAGCACGGCGAGCGGCACGGGCTCCGACACCCCCTGCGCCAATTGGTATGGACTGTGGGACTTGATTGCCCCGGAGGCCCACGGACGGTACAGGGGTGCTTCCGCTCACTTCACTCAGGCTGGGAACAGGGTCTTATGCCCCAGACTCCAGGGTTTCCTGCCTTCGTGAGGCTACAGGCCCTCTCCTTGCGTACAGGCATGCTCCCATCCCGCTCCTGCTACCCAATGCATGCTTTTATGGGCCGGGGCCCCTGCCGTGCTGAGTCCTTCCTCCTTCCCCTCTGAAGCACTGCCCCTGCTCTCGTGAGCTGGTTATGAAGCCTCTGCAGCGCTCCAGTGCACAGGGGGCAGGCAGATGCAAGGACCTGTGCCGCGCCTCCTCCTGCCGGTTCGGTTCCTGCTTCGGGGCCTCAGCTTTTCCAAACCCATTCTCACAGGAGACCCGGTCTTGGTCGTCTGGACCACGAGTGCCAGGTGAGGCCTCCCACTGCAGCCGTAGCCCCTAGGCACAAATGGGGGTCTCCCTCACTCCTTTTGCTGTGCCAAAGCTTTCCTGTTGGGGTGGGGGGGGATGAGGGACTGCTCCCACTACTTCCTGCACTCTCCCTCTTCATGCTTGGAGCCTGGGCTGGGCCCGAATCGCCGCCGTTTTCCAGGGGAATGACCATTCACTCCGTCCTTTTGAGCTAAAGGGTCGATTGCCCCAGTTTTCTTTCCTGGGAGCTCCTCAGGGTCAAGGGGGTGTTCTCCCACACTGCAATTGCATTTCTGGGTGGGCTCAGGACCCCAAAAGACTAGGCAATACGGGAACTGCACAGAAAAGCTAGTGCATCCCTGCACCACCTGGTGGCCGACCATATCTTTAATTTTTAAGATTTTCTTAAATAGTGCAGCAACAGCTGAAAATAAATCCCCAACAACCTGAAATTCTAGCTTTATGCTGTTATACAACCAGTGCTCTTTTCCATTACTTTGTTGTGGGATAGATTACAGATGCAATGCAGCCTGACGAGGACGACAATCGGACCTATTATGGAACATAACTGCAAATAGTCCTTTATTGTACTGTTGAACACGATCATATGGTAGTGGTCCTGGGTACGATGAGGCACAAAGGGCAGAAATCAGCCAAGACTACTTGATGCCTGTTAGACAGAATCCTGTGCAGTGCCCTTAGGGACCACTACACACAATTAAGACTACAGGTGGCAATACAACTTTTACCTTTGGTACAAGCCTGTACTATTATGTTAAAGTGGTAGCAGTAGTGGAGCAGCCACGATTTTCTCAAGAGCATATGAGCAGCAGCAGAGATTACACAAAGGGACCACTATTACTGTGACTCAAGCAAACACTGACTCAAGGTTTCAGGTAGAAAAATATAAGTACATTTATTTTTAAACCATTTGTTATTAACACAACACTTCTATTAATTCAAAACCACACGTAAAATACACTACAACCAACCAATTCACTTTGGTACACTTTAACTCAAGGTAAGTACCCTATGTTTTAACGGACCAGTGCTGTGAAACAAAAGACGTTACCGGGAATACGTTACTTGTGCGAGTATGCATCCCGCTGTTTCAGCCAAATCCATAGTGTTTTTCAGGATATTGTGTTTGTCCTAGCGCCCACAGCTAGGAGTTTGGTGCAGGCTAGTTCCGGGACGCTCTGAAGGCCCTCCTGTACGAGTCCCCCATTGGACATCACTATTGCTCGTGAGGAGCGTGGTGTTTTGGCGATTCGGGTACAAAAAGCAGCAGAGGTGGCGACACGTTTGCTGAGGGCCTACATCTTCTGGCATTTCCTGTCTGGAAAAGACAGACAAGGATAGCAGCACTCCTGCTAGTTTCCTGGGAGTCTGGGACAGCGTGGCCTCCGATACACAGAGGGTCTGAAAGCACTGGACAGAACATCTTGTCTACTCATGGGTTGACCGAGTGAGTGCGTCAGCAAGGAGGGAGCCAGGCGTGTCTTCATCAAGTTTAAGAGCGTAATAGCCTGGCTAACTGGGACCTTCTCCTTCAAGATATGCTCCACAAAATCGGAATCAGGTACAGCTTTCTAGTCCACCCAGAGGACTCATCAGCGGGAGGGAAAGACTGGGCAGCTGGAACAGGATCTTGCAACAGGGCCTTAGACGGGGAAAGGTTGGAGAAGAGCCCTCAGGTAAAGGGAAGGCCTTTTTCGGGTCAGAACCATGTAAAAGGTATGTAGAGAGCTCCTCCCGAATCTTCGGAAGCGTCTTGGATGAATTGGCCCGTTTCGGCACGTCTTTCTACGCTAGCGCATTGAGGGAAATAGACTTAATGGGAGCGCACGCCGAAGAAGTGAGTAGTATCTTACCTGTAACTCCATTTCTCCAGCGTTGGCATCTTCCATGGATTCACATGCTGAGAATATTTCCCGTCAGGCTTGGAAACCTCAGTAACTTTAACTTGACGTTTTCCTGTGGAAAACAACGACACTTCAGTGTCCCATCAATGTTCTTTTTGGGTGCTTTAGGCCACGTCTGCTATAAATAGACCCACCCCCGCGGCTTCCCTTCAGATTTTAACCTCCAAATTAGAGGGAACCCGACCCTAGGTTTGCCTGCAGGGGCGGTCGGTGTGCGCATGTGAATCCATGAAAGATAACAATGAAATGGAGTTACAGGTAAGAAACTACTCCCTTCTCCAGCATTGGATATTTCATGGATTCACATGCTGTGAATAGATTACATAGCAGTACAAACTACTGTGTGGTGGTGTATCACAGGCAAACCCACCGATAGCAACTTATCACATACATGAGACAACAAACCCAGCAAATAACAGTAAAATAGAACCCCCCAAAGCTGCGGGCTACTTACTGAAACAGCCGTTGGAGGACCGCCCGTCACACCTGCATATCGTCCACATGTTGCTGGCCCAGACAGTAATACCTGGTGAAGGTATGCGGCACCTGCCAGGAAGCCGCCTGACAAACGTCCACCAGCGGTATCCAGGACCACAGCACCGCCAACGAAGACCTGAACTGCGTAGAATGAGCCTTCAGAGCACTCCTCAAAGGCTTGCCAGCTTTCGTGTGACAAAACGAAAATGTAGGTGAAACCCAACGGGAAAGGCCCCGTTTGTAAATAGACTGTCCCTTGTTGGAGGGCCCAAATGCAACAAACAGTTCCTTTGACTTCCTAAAGTCCTGCGTACGGTTCAGATAAAATTTTAGTGCCCTCTTAACGTCCAGAGAATGAAGAGCCTTTTCTAACGGAGTGGATGCATTAGTAAAGAACGAGGGTAAGGCAATAGAGGCCAGTTTGTGAAACGGATGGCACTTTCGGGATAAAATGTGGGTTAGTAGCCAAGAGAACCTTGTCCTTCATGAACCTCAGGTAAGGCGGGTCAATGACCAATGCCTGCAATTCGAACACCCGCCTGGCCAAGGTAATTGCCACCAGAAACGCCACCTTCCACGAGAGGAACTTCAAAGAAGCCGTCGATATGGTTTCCAATGGAGGATTCATCAATGCCAAAAGAACATTGAGGTGCCAGACCGGTGCAAACAGCTTTTCTGCGGGAAACGTCTGAAATAGCCGGTTCAGAAAATATGTCACCAAACGATCACTAAACAGAGGAGCAGCATGGCGCCTTCTCATGAACCTAGAGATCGCCGGCAAATGCACCTTAATGGAGGATAACGCCAGGCCCTCTTTCGCAAGGTGTAACAAGTACGAGAGGACCTGAGCTGGGGTGACCCTCACACCATGCACATCATCTTGGCCATTTATGACCATACAAGACAGTAGAAGGGGCCCTTGCCGCCTCCAAGACCCAGCGACACTCCCGGAAGAGAGCAGTCAGGAGCCACGCCGCCAGGCTGAGAGAAGCCGGATCGTGATGCCACACTGTGCCGTTGTCTAAAGACAGGCAATCTGGATCTGCTAACCACAACGGCTCTTCCACCGCTAGATGCAGGAAATCTGAAAACCACATCTGCCTGGGCCAGAACGTGGCCACCAGAATCACCATGCACCGGTACTTCCGCACCCACTGGATGGTCCTCCGAATCAGTGGAAAATGGGGAAACTCATACGCAAAGAGCCCCATTCATGGGAAGGAGAAAGCGCCCCTCCCCCCATTGACTCCGGATGAGCCCCTCTGCTGGCAAACTCTGGACACTTTCAGCATAGCTAACAAGTCTATCGGGGGAGACCCCTATCACCGGAAGATTTGCGTCACCTGCTGCGCCTTCAGCCTCAACTCGTGCCCCTGCTTAGGGCGTCCGCTTGAACATTCAGAACCCCCGGCAGATGGAAACAAACAATACTGTCCCCTTGAGCCAGAGATCAATGCCAAACGTCCTGTGCCTGCTTCGACAGGACCCGGGAATGCGTCCCGCCCTGTTTCCTTAAATAAAACATTGTGGTGGTATTGTCCGTAAACACCCTCACCACCGATCCGCGGAAGAAGCGACCTCAGGGTCCAGTGCACCGCCCTCAACTCTAGTACATTGATAGGCAATGAAGTCTCCTCCCGAGACCATACGCCCTGTACATGTGTGCCCCCCCCCAACTGGGAGGCGTCTGCCATGACTGAATTGGAATTCCGGCTCCAGCAAGGGCATGCCCCTTACAAGATTGGGCGTGCAATTCCACCATCGAAGGGTGTCGACCACCAGCTTTTGTCAGAGCAAAATCCTCGACTCTGCGACCACCTGTCTGCAAAGAAATCCTGCACCGGCCTCATGAACAGGCAGCAATTGGGAAGGAGAGGGACACATGAAGCCCCAGCCCCCAACAGAGACATGTAACCTCGGACCGAGACCACTGTATCCCTTCTCCACTTGCCTGCCTTGGATTGCAACTTGTCCACTCGCTCACTGGAAGGTTTTCCCAGATTGTCCTGTGTAAGAAACTGCGCCCCGAGAAACACCAACTGCCTGGAAGGCATCAAAAATAATTTGAAGTTGACAGCGAATCCCAACCGAAGCAAAAGGCCAATGGTCGCCATGAGCGACTCCCTTGCCTGTTCCTGCGACAAACCCCTTACCAACCAATCGTCCAGGTAGGGGTACACATGATGGCCTTCCCTCCGGAGGAAGGCCGCCACCGGAGCCAGACCCTTTGTAAATGTCCTGGGGGACGACTTCAGGCTGAACATGAGGACTAAGAACTGATGGTAATAGTCACCGACCACAAAACGCAGGAACGCTGCGTTTCCCTCATCGGGATGTGAAAATATTCATCCTGCAGATCTAAAGATGCTAGGAACTCGCCCGGTTGCACAGAGCGGATGACATCCTTAAGGGTGAGCATCTTGAACTTCAGGCATTGCAGATCTTGTTCAACGCCCAAATATCTAGAATAGGCCTCATTTGCCATTGGATTTTTTCATGACGAAGTACTGGGAGTACACCCCCTGGCCTCGCTTCACGACCGGAACTGGTTATATCACCCCTTTCTCTAACATGAGAACCACTTCCTGCCGCAAGACTGGAATATGCGGCTGCACCACACACCCTGGCGGAATAGGGACCGGAGGCCACAGAAACGTCGAGTGGCCGAGACGCACCGTGTCCAGCACCCAGCGATCTGATGTAATCCTCTGCCACTTGTCGACATGGTTCGCCGCCCTGCCCCCCAGTAGATTGTCCATATGGCAGTCATTGTTGAGATTTGACTGCCTTCCTTTAGCAGCCGAGGCTTGTGAACCTTTCTTTCAATAGAGCTTGAAAGTCCCTGCTCCTCTGAGCAGACTGCACTGATTGCCTTGAGACGAGTAGCTGGAGCGCCCGTAACTGCGATCTCTGGAGGAGGCAAACCGGGCATTACCCGAGGATCCACAAAAGAAGAGAAAAGAGCGACCTTGCAGGGAACCCAAAGACTTTGCAGTCTCTGTATCCTCTTTCATACCCTTCAGGGCCTCATCAATCTTTCCGCCAAACAAGTGTTCACCCTCACAGGGCACATCAATGACCTTATACTGGACTTCTGGCCGGAAATCCGTACACTTCAACCAGGCCTGCCATCGGAGCACCACCCCGTTATTAATTTACTTAAACCCAAACTCTGCCAGGTCCACTGCAATATTGATGCTGTGGTTGGAGGCCTCCTCACCCTCCCAAACCAACAGCATTGCCTCCTTACGGTGTTGCTAAGGAAGCTGGTCAAGAATCGGGGCATACCGGTACCACATTTCACGATCATGTCCGGCCATAATCACCAAAGAATTTGCAGCCTTCACAGTCGTATCCCCCACCATCAGGACCTTCTTCCCAAACGTGTCCCGTTTCCTGGCCTCACTGTCCGGGGGTGTAACATTTGTGTTGGCTTCTGGCCTTACAGCTGGCTGCCGCCGACAGCAGACTGGCGCGGGTTGCGACACAAGAAATCTAGGGGTAGACTAGGGCGCCTTGAATTTCTTTTCTAACCGACCCTTCACGGCAGGCTCATAAAAATGGATGACTCCTCGTGCGCAGGCCCACCTGCCACACGCGGTCAAGAATCAGAACCGAAAAAGACTGCCTTCCGTCGCTTTCCCATATGGTCAAAGAAAGAAATCCTTATGTTCCTCTGCAGGCGCCAGCCCAAACTCATGACCCGCCTGTCCCGGGAGGATAGCTCAGCGGCAGCGTGCGCGTCTTGGAAGCAAGACGACACGAAGCAACAACAGGTTCAATCCCCGGGTCCGCGCTTAAACCTCTTGGTGTTTAAGCGCGTTATAAATACGTAACTAAGACAAAAAAAAAACGCACTTACGCAACTAAGAAAAACAAGCTATTCCTGTAACAGCGCCTCGATGCCTGCGGGCTGTGTGAGCGCTTTATAAATGTAAATAAAAAAAAAAATAAAAAAAATGGCGTGGAAAGCCCCAATGTCATCCGGCGGTGATCGTTGTGCCGAACTACTGCGCTGCTCCACCTCAGGGTCCGTGTCCCAGGCATCATTCCTCATCGGCGATGAAGACACCATCGATAGGGTGTCCCGCGGAGCACTCTGGGTCTGAATCAGGTAACTCCCCTTCCTCAGGATGACTCAGTGGAGGGTCCAACTACATCAGCAATGGCAACCGCGCTGGAGGAGACTTCCTAGGGGCCACACCAGGTAAACCACCTGCCACCGGCACCGCGAGGCGGTGGCAGTCTCGCGTCCAGTTGCCCCAAAGACTAGAGCATATTCAAAACTTGTAAAGACAGCAGAGACTGCTGATTAGCCAATGGGTAAAGGGGCTGGCCAGCCCCCATCCCACTCGACGGCCTTGCACTCTGCAAACCCAGAGCCGACTATCAAAAAGCAGCTCTTGTTCATCCTCCATCCCTGAGGAAACCTAATACGCTGTGCGGTCATGCTGCAAAATGTCCACAGGAAGCATGGGCCCAAAGCCGGCGGACTGCCATGGCCCACCCGTCAGCAACAAGCCTTCTGACGCCATCTGCGTCATCGTCAACAGCAGCAGCCCACTGTCCTTCAGAGTCGTGGAAGGTGCCAATGACACCACTGTTGACAACGGAACTGTTGACTCCACCGCCACCGTTGACAAGGGAATTTCCGTGGATGATCTAGTCGTCTGAGCTGCGGCTTCCACGGGCTTAGCCTTCACCGGGGACCTGGCTTTCTTGGAAAACTAAACAGAACGGTGCTTTGAAGACTCTCGGCTGGACGAAGACTGATGACCTCTGGACGACGAGTGCTTCGAGGAAGACTACTTCGGCATTGCCTGTCTTTTGTCTGACACCTTTGACTTCTCGGGCCTACCACCAGACCCCTTGGACTTGTCAGGCCGATCCGACTTGGAAAGCGAGGAACCACTCGCCCCCTTCGAATGATGCAACCTGAAAGTAGATGACTTGCTACCTCTCCCCACCTCTGACGTAGGCAACTCAGTCCGTTGCTTTTTAGTGGGGGTTCTGCCGATGGTGCTCAGAGGCCTTTTTTTCCGCTCTCCCTGAAGACTGGCTTCCCCGGGCCGAACCCACCTCCGAAGCCGGTTAAGTGCCCTCATTTAGCCAACATATGAGCCGAAGGTTACGGTCTTTCAAAGTCATCTTCTGCGAAAACCCCTGGCATATCTCGTAGGCATCTCGATGGCCATCTCCTGCGAATACCTCAAGGCCGCACATAGCACACGGCCAAAAGAGTTTCTGGGCCACAGATGACATACTGGCCAATCCAAAACAGCACGTGCAAACACGAAGAAACACAAGGTGATCCCAACAGTTTAGACACGGTTGAAACTGCAGGGGCAGGCCATTTATAGCAGATGTCCTATTGGCATAGCCAAAAGCACCCAAAAAGAATGTCGATAGGACACTGAAGTGTCGTAGGTTTCCATAGGAAAACGCTTAGTTAAAGTTTTGTAAATGACGCTAGAAAAAGTTGAGTTAATTTTCTGAAGGACTGCGTCCTATCAATGTATTATTTTAACGCTAGCTTAAGTTCGAGAGAGTGTAATGCCACCTCTGCAGGTGAGGAGGGCTTGCAACAGAAACCCAGTAAGGTTCGAGGGATTTTCGTGAAAATCGGTGGGTACTTAACGAATCATGGGTTTGTCATACCTGTCCTTTTGGTACCGCAGGTATGGCTGGCTGATCAAGAGGGCTTGCAGCGCTGACACCCGCTTAGCTGATGTAATAACCGTCCAGAAGGCAGCTTTCCATGACAAATATCCCAGTGGCGCGGAGGCTGTAGGTTCAAATGGTTTCGTCATGAGCCCTAAGAGCAGTGTCAATGCTCCATTTTGGTGATATCTGTCTTACTGGTGGAAAACATCCGAAAAGGCCTTTGAGGAAATGCTTTATGAGTCTGTGTCCATAGAGGGACATTCCTTTATCGCGTCTGGTGTACTTGGAGATGGCCGCCAAGTGCAATTTAATGGATTTGTGGGCAAGGCCTTGTTTGGCCAGGTCTAGTAGGTCTGGCAGTAGATCCCCTGTCACCCGGAATTGGTTCAGCCCTTCCTTGTGTTGGGTTTTTTGCCATTCGCAAAACCGTTTCCACTTCATGTGGTATGATTTGTTAGTGGCGGATGTTCTCGCCACCGCTAGAACCTGCTTACTTTCTTGTGATATGTTCAGGCTTCAGAATTCCGCGAAGGTCAGGAGCCACGCCGTCGGGCTAAGTGATTAGAGGTTGTGATGCAGAATTTTACCATTGCCTTGCGTTATGATGCCGGCTACTTGCTGAGTCGGATGGGTCTGTCCCTGGAGAGCTGAACCACCACATCGGCGTACCATGTCTGGTGAGGGCAGTCTGGAGCAATGAGGATCACCTTGCAGGAGTGCCGCTTGATTGTCTGTATTGTTCTGCGTAGGATCGGGAACATGTACACGAAGATGCCGTCCAATGGAAAAACGAACGTGTTTCCCATTGAACCCTTTTGGGTTGTCCTGCTAGCGTACCTGGTACAGTTCTTGTGTATCAAGGCGAATAGGTCCATCATTGGTCGAGCCCACCGTTGGAACAGTGATTGCAGCGTCGAGGAGTCAAGCGCCCATTTGTGGTTCTGGGATATTTGTCTGCGGAAACTGTCCATGGTATGATTCTGTATCCCCGAGAGGTGGAATGCCTGAATGCAGATTCCGTGGGCAATGGTCCAGTGCCATGTCAGTTCAGCTTCCTTGGACAAGGTCCTGGAACTCAGATAATACATTGTGGTGGTGGTGTTGGAGGACGTTGACCGTTTGGGTTCTCCATTATCGCCAGGAATGATTATAGTGCCCATCATACTGCTCTGAGTTACAGTAAATGTATATGTAGGGATGCCCCTGGGGCATCCATAGTTCCTTGGCGTGCAGTTTGTGCATGCGAGCGCCCCACCCCTGGAGGGAGTCTTCCGTAACCAGAGTCTTGTCGGGTGTTGGATCCTGAAACATTTTCCCCCTGCAGACATTGGCTTTGTTTTCCCAACATTGAAGCTGCGAGCGCAGCTTGACAGGGATATGCACTTTGTCCCCCCCACCATGATCTGGTTGTCTGCGACCAGTTTGCTGCCAGGAACTCTTGTAGCTGACTCATATGAAACCTGCAGTGCAGGACCAGCGGTATGCACAACTCCATTGTTCCGTGCAGCTGCATGTATTGTCGTACTGTTTTCACTTTGTTCGATGTGAACGTCTTTAGTAGGGCTGCAAGGTTATTTAATCTGTCGCTGGAAGGACACACCGTGGGCTCCTTGGAGGAGAATTCCTCCGAATAAAGGCCTCTTGGGTGGCCACAAGAAGGATTTCTTGTAGTTGATGGTGAAACCTTACTTTTGTAATAGGCAGACTGTCGCCGCTATAGATGACTGTTCCCTGCCTGGATGGGGTCCGCACCAGCAAGTCGACTAAATGAGGATAGACGTGGTGCCCTTGTTTGCGCAGGCTGGCTGCAAATAGCGCGAGTCTCTTTGTGAAGGTGCGCAGAGCCGACTTCAGTCTAAATGCCAGGACCTTGAACTGGTAGTGCGATTTTCCGACCACAAAACGTAAGTATTTGCGGTGACCTCGGTGGATGTGTATGTGAAAGTATGTATCCTGGAGATCCAGGGACATGAGGTATTCGTGGTGCTGCATTGCTTCTACAACTTGCTTCAATGGTCAGTGAATTTTTGGCTCTTTAAAAATGTGTTCAACCTCCTTAGGTCCAGAATGGGCCACCATTTTCCGTCCGGTTTGTGGACGACAAAGTATTGCAAGTACACTACCTTTCCTTTTTGGTCCATGGGGACTTTTTCTATGGCCACTTTTTGCAGCATGAGCTGCACTTCTCGTAGGAGAGTGGTTTTGTGCGCCTGTGGTTGGTGGTTTTGAGGTATGTGAGGGGGGTGTTTGTTTTAACTCCAGTAGGTGCCCGTATACTACCACATCCAGCACCCATTATTTGTTCATTATTTCTCTCCAGTCTTGGGAGAACCTGGAGATCCTCCCTTCCAGGGCGCCGTGGGATGGATTGTCACTGTAGCTTCTTACCCTGCCGCCCCCTTTGGGATCCGGAACGCTGTTTGTGGCGCTGATTTTGTCAAGTCTTGATTTGTGGTACCCATGGTAATCGATCTTGTAGGCTTGGGAGCAATATGCCCAGCCTCATGAGTATTGATGTCCCTGATTGGATTTGGATGTGTATGTTGTACCGGCTGTTACATGGAACTGATGAAGATACTGTTCTGCAGGGATGGTAATGACCCGACTGTCACTGCCAGTCTTAATTGTTTTTACAGCTTTGTCAATCTTGGGTCGGAACAGCTCATCACCTTCAAAGGGCATGCCTCTTACTTGATGGTGGACATCCGTACGGAAATCCAAACATCGGAGCCATGCTGGTCTTCATAGGACCACTCCGTTGGCCATTTGTTCAAAACCTGTTTCCACCAGGTGGACCGCCATGTTGCCACCCAGGTTGGAGGACGATTCTTCTTTCAGGATTGCCTTTGCCTCCTTACGCTTCTCCTCTGGGAGATACTCCAGGATTGGTGAGAGTTTATGCCACATCTCTCCATCATGGCCTGGCTATGCTGGCTATGGATTGACAGCTTTAACTGTCATGGCTCCAATCGCTAAGACCTTCTTACCGAAAGCGCCCTTGCTTCCGGGCTTCATGGTCCGGTGCTATAGCGCACTTGTGTTTTTTGGAGTTAGTTTTGCGGCTTGCCGCTGCCGAGACCACCGACTCTGGAGATGGGGGGGGGGGAAGTGAGGCATTTTGGTGGGGTGTACTTTTTGTCGGGACGGCCTTTCACCGCTGGAATCATGAATTGTCGCTTTATTGTTTTAAGTCCCTCGTGCCAGACATGGTCGAGGATGGGGATTCAGTTCACTGCTTTTCTCCTCATGGCTCCTAGAAACACGTGTACAGGCAGGTTATAAATGCCATATATCATATCCTCTTACCCATATGGTCAAATGAAATGCATGCCTTCTCATCCTCAGAGGGGAGGCGGATGAACCTCCTGCACACCCTCATGACCGTAGAATGGAACCCTTTGATGTTGTCAGGGGGAGATGGATTTGCCGATTCCTCATCCTGGGGAAACTCCTGGGGGGGGAAATCAGTTTCCCAATAATCATCCCTCCTAGGAGTGGTTGACGAGGATGTGGTGTGGGGTTCATACACATCCATATCCGTTAGTTCCCCTTCTCCAGGCACCAATTGTGTTGGTGGTGAAACGGTACGGCTCTTTTCGTGGTGGAGAGGTCAGTGTTGGTGATACTCCTGGCCCTGTGTATTGGTCTAAGCGTGGGGGACAGGGGGGAGGGAGGCAGAGTAATTGCAAGCGACCCCTGGAGGACCTTGCAGATCTCTCCCTCCCACACCCTCCCCCGAGGTAGACCTGGGTCTGACCAGAGATTGTTGCGGTACCCGTGGAACCACTGGTTGAGGTGTTGTAAGGCCGGCATCCATGGTCTCATCGAAGTTGCATCACGCTGGTTGATGAACCTCTGTAGGAACGAGAGGACCTGTATGGAAAAAGGGGCCTGTGGGTTGGCTAACCATGCCCTTACCTCCCTTAGATGAATTTGTAGGTGGGTGGGCCCCGTGGGTAGAGCCTTGCCTGCCTCCTCTTGTGGCTGTTGAACTGTTAGGATCCTTCCTGAATATGGCTCCCTGGTGTTGCCAGCCTAGCTGGAGCCTCCTCCTGTATTATCACTGACTGTTCCGAGTCTGACTGTTGATGCTGCACCTCAAAGTCGGTATCCACCACGTTTGTAGTATCTCCTCTGCTATTACCTCGGAGTACTGGATAGGGGAGACCTGGCTGATGTGTGGTGTGGTCTCGTCCGATTGTGTAGGAATTTCCCGTCCTCTCGTTGACGGGACTGCCATCGACAGGGTTGGAGACAGGCCCTCCTGCGGTTTCTTGGGACCCGCGGGTGTCTTTCCCTACTGCCGAGGTTGTAGGCCAGGGTGACAGGAGCGTGCTTGGACGAGTTCAGTTTATGGTGCGTTGTCAGCGAAATGGTTTTGTGGAGTGTCGTGCATGAGCTGGACTTGCGAGATGTCATTGACTAGGTGCATCGAAGTGTCAAGCGCCAGATGTTTCTGCAACGTTGATGTCAGAGGGCCTGCTTTGTGTGACTTTTGCTGCTCTTTCCCGGTGGTTGTGGAGTGCTTGTGCACATTCCACGCATCGAAGATCTCTGCTGACCCGCGTTTTTGGAATGGTCAATGAGGTATCTGTACCTCCAGTCGTGCGCCCCGGGTTATCTTTATGCCTCCCCTCCATTGACGAGGCAGCGCCCTCACAGAGCTCGATTTATGCTTGCGCCTTCGTCCTCCTGTTGGTTTGCAGCCTTCTGCTGCAGACTTCTGCCATGGTGACGACTGGCCTTCTGCGGGCGACTAAGGCCCGTCCGGCCCTTTCGGTTTCTTAGCCGCCGATGGCGGTTCGTAGCCGTGGGCGACCCGGTACTTGGTCTTCTTTACCAGCTGTTCTTCTGACCTGGCCCTTACCCTCTACCGCCGTAGTTTCCCTGCGGGAGCAGCCATGGTCTTGGTAAACTAAATCGGAAGGGTACTGGGGAAGTTGCCCTCATTGAGCCAGCAGACCAGCCTTCTATTTCTATCTTTGAGAGTCTTGGAGCTAAGACCGACAGACAGTGCAGCTTTCAATGGTGTGGTGGGGCTAAAAGGCAGCATATGCAGCAGGAGTGCTTTTCTCCGTCATATACAATTCTGAGTCCACAAGTGGCACAGGGCTTAAAAAGGGATTTCCATTTGCCCTCCATCCCCAGAAAATTCCTCACTTTGAAGAGCATACTTGATGTTGTGTAGAGAAAGTGCTTCTTTTCTTGAAATTGCTGTTTTGAAGATTTTAACCTAAAAAAAGTCACTCAGTTGACCACACAGTTAGAACCGAGGGGAAGAGGAAGGAAGGTCACAAAATGTAGGTTCTTCTTGCCTATGGCAAGGGGAATCAAAAGGTAACAGGATTTCCAGCCTGACTGGGAATATTTACAGCATGTGAATCCTTGAAAGATCCAATGCTGGAGAATGCAACTTCCCTACTCATCTATATTCAACTGTTTGAAGGTGAATGGGAGTGTCCCATGTATCAGTATCATAACACCCTGCGGCCTGGAGAAATGGGAAGTGTAGTCCCTCTGGTAGCCCCAGCCGAGTGCCATCTCCATTGCCTGGAGTTCCAAAACATATCTCTTGAAGAAATCTGAGGTTTGCTCCAAACGGTGCACTTTTGCTACTATCTTCGTTGTTTTCATGTAGTGGGATCCACCAAGAGAATTTTTTCAAACTAATACCAAACCGGTTCCCTCACGCCTTCCCAAACCTCACTGCCCAACCCCAACCTGCAGTGTCAGAAGGGCCCCCCCCCCCCCAATTTCCGACCCCAACCATTATAACATTGCATTTGTAGTGGGGCTCACTGCTTCCATCTGGGGCAACATAATTCTGAGAAGAACCTAACTAGACAAAGATTAGATTCAGCCATTCTTAACTACTTGGGATGTCTATCGCGAATGTCACTTACAATCCTTTACTTAGCATACTGTGAGTCAGGGAAAAAAAAAAAAAAAAGATGCTGCAGTTCACCAGGATTCTTTACCAAACCTAATCGGCCACACTGGGCTCACCACCGGCTCCTGCTCCAGATAACGGAGTTCTCCAGCTCACCACAGCACCTCTGGCTCTCAGTCTCCGCCCTCACAGCACGCTAATCACGGCTAAGGAAGAACCACAGAGGAAAGAACCACAGCGCGTATCGAATGGCATCAACTGTGGCCACATCCGCAGGACTTGCTATCGCTCAAGCATTGGCCAAGTATCCTCTCCCACTAATTCTTGTGACGGGTTCTACTGAAAGGGTGAAAGTTAAAGTTGACGGGACAACTTTGCCTCTCCTCCCTCCCCCAAAGTAGATCTGCAGTGGTTGCGCAATTTATTTATCCAACTCAAGTCTAATTTGTGGATGCTGAAAATTCAGCACAATAAATGTACAGCTATTAGAGCAATATCCAAAATCAGCATTTTCTGTATGACGCATTAGTCTATTCCATCTAAAACTTCATTTGCGTCAATATCCAAGTGGGTATTTCAAGTTTTTAGTCAGTGCTATTATTCGGATTCGTCTAATATTGTTAGAGCTATTAATCATGCTTGTAAAACCTGTTCAATTAGAAATTATGAAAGGGAGCAGCACATTTCACAGACGAACAAGTTACTTACCATATCTGGTAATGTTCTTTCGATGGGATGTTCCTCCGATGTATTCCACATCTCTGATAGGTAATGTCCACAGCTGGGCTGCTTCGGAAAACTTTCGGCAGAGGGTGTCCTGCGTCGATCCATTGTGCCTCGAGGTACTCAGTCGAGGGTCGACGTCACTGGATGTTATATATAGGACGCACAGCGCCCGTAGCCTCAGTTAATTGCCCAGAACGTGTGGCACCAATCTCCTGCCAGTATGACTGCAGAAAGCCTTGCGGAAACGTAAGCTGCAATCGCATAGGAAATTCAGTAGAGGGTCAGGCTGGGAGGGCGATGTAGGGGCCCATGTGGCTGCTTCGCAAATATTGCGAATAGGAACGCCCCTCTTTAGAGCAGTGGAGGCAACCACACTCCTAGTAGAGTGAGCCCGTAAGCCTACTGAAGGGTCCTTTCCCGCCAAATGGTAACACTAAGATCGTCAAAATGATCCATTGGGACAAGGTCTGCTTGGAACCAGCCTGACCCAAGCACCTTCCAGCATAACCAACAAAGAGCTGATTGTCCACTCTGACCCGGGACATCCGTGTGAGATAGAAACTCAAAGCTCTCCTAGGATCCAACCTATGGAACTTCTCTTACTTACCAGGATGTGGAGGAGGATATAACGCCGGAAGAATCACCTTCTGGCTCAAATGGAATTCTGACAGAACCGTGGGAAGAAAAGAAGGCCGCACCCGCAGGACACCCCTGTCCTTATGGAAACCAGTAAAGGGTGGCTTGGGGGAAAGTGCCTGCAACTCGCTCACTCTGCGTGCAGAAGTAACCGCAACTAAAAACACAGTTTTAAAGGACCACCGTCGCAACGGACAAGAATGTAAGGGCTCAAACGGAGCTCCCATTAGGAACTTTAAAACCAAATTCAAATCCCATCCCGGAACCTGGAAAGGCGACGGTGGAAACACATTAGTTAGCCCTTTTAGAAACTGGGAAATCAGAAGGATCTTAAAATAGGAACATTCCTCAGACAAGCGCTTTAATATGGACAGTGCCGCCAGGTAACCCTTAATGGTACCCACTTGCAGGCCCTTGTGGGCTAAAGAAAGCAAAAAAGACAAAACCAAAGGAATGGAACATTGGAAAGGATCCACATTCTGTACCCTGCACCAGTCACAGAACTTTCTCCAACAGCAACGGTACAGTGATTTCATTGCATGCCTTCTGGCCGAAAACAAAACCTCCATCACGTCTTCGGTGAGGTCCCAATCCTTATACCTCATACCTAGCATGAAGGCTGAGAGACTGGATGGAGAACCCGACCCCCCCCCCTCCCTTGAGAGCAGATCGTCTCGGTAGGGAAGATGGCGTGGAGGGCAGATGGACATCTCTAGAAGGTCCGGGTACCACGCTCTCCTGGCCCATGCCGGAGCAATGAGGATCATTCGGGAACCGAACCTCCGTAACCTCCGCAACACTTGCGGAATGACGGGGGCTGGAGGAAACGCGTACAGCAGTGGGAAGGACCACTCCACTACGAACGCATCCCCTAAGAATCCTCTTGGAGGAAATTCCCGCGAGCAGAATCTCTCGCACTTCCTGTTGACACAGGTGGCGGAGAGATGCACTTGTGGGGTTCCCCAAAGGGCGAAGATCTCCAAAAGAACTTCCTGAGCGAGCTCCCACTCGTGAGAGACCGTGCTCTGCCTGCTCAGAGCATCCACCGCCATGTTTTAGTCTCCGGCCAGATGAACTGCCGAGATCGAAATTTCCTACTGGATGGCCCAGAACCAGAGCTGCATCGCCTCCTTGCACAACGGTAGTGACCCTGCCCCCCCCTTTTTGTTGAGGTAGTGCATGGCCACTGTATAATCTGTCACAATCAGGACATTCTTCCCCGGCACAGACGGCAGAAAGGTCTTCAGGGCTAACCAGACAGCCCTCAGCTCTAACAGATTGATGTGGAGTCAAGACTCCGATGGAGACCAACGTCAGCTGGCTGTCAACTCGTTGGCATGAACGCCCCAACCTGTGAGGGATGCGTCTGTCACAATCGTCGCCTTCATCGGCCCACCATAGAAGATCCTGGGCGACAAGGTCGGAATCTCAACGGGATCTGTCATCCTGCTGGAGAACTGTGACCACTGCATCTTGAGAGCCCACTGCAGGGATCTCATCCGCAGCCTGGCCTCTGGCACGAGGAAAATGCAGGATACCATGAGGCCGAGCAACCTCAAGAATTCGAACGCCGGGAGACTCTGGGCACGTTGCAACTTGTCCACCATCTGCAGAATGTGAAGAGCCCTCACCTGGGGAGGCGAACACTGCCCCAGGGATGTGTCAAGCACTGCTCCGATGTATTGGAGCCGCTGATTGGGTGTCAAATGAAAGGAGTGGCAGGTGACGGACAGATGATCCAGGGCTTGCTCAATGGAGCACACCCTGATCAACCAATCGTCCAGGTAGGGGTAGACGTGAATCCCCCTTTCCTGAGATACGCTGCCACCACCACCACCAGGTTGGTGAAGTCCCTTGGGCCGAGGTCAATCCCAACGGCAGGACCCGAAACTGAAAATGCGAGTCGCCAACCGCGAACCTCAGGTACTTCCTGTGCTTGGGATGAATCGGCACATGAAAGTAAGCATCCTTAAGTCCAGAGACCCCAACCAATCCTGAAGTTGAAGGGCCTGGAGGACTTAAGAAAGCGTTACCATCTTGAACTTGCCCTTCCTGAGGAGCTTGTTGAACCAACGCAAGTCCATGATGGGTCTCAATCCCCCGTCTTTTTTCAGGATCAAAAAATAAGGGGAATACCATCCCTTGTTCCTCTCAGCTACAGGCACCAGTTCTATGGCACCTTTCTCCAGCAGGGATAGGATTTCCTGCGCAAGGAGCGGATCCGGACGCTTCAAAGAGAGCTTCCCCGGTGGACTGTCACAAGGTCTCTACCAGAAGAGAAGACAGTAGCCGTGGGCTACGATCTCCAGAACCCACATATCTGAAGTAATGGCCCGCCATTCTCCAAGATGCTGCACAAGTCTGCCCCCAACCGGCGAACCATGGGACATGGCGTCATGACTGAGCGGATGCGGCTGCAGCAGTGCCTAAGGGCAAAGAGGCAACTGCCCGAGCGGCTTTGGCACCCCGAGTACCTTGCTTTCCACCCCTGGTAGTCCTACGGTGGCCCCTTTGACTGGCAGCTCCCCTCAATCTACCAAAGGAAGAGTAGTACCGAATGAACCTCCCTCCATTGCTGTCCCCTAGGACGAAAAGGCGGAGGTTGACGGACTGCAGCGCTCAAAGACTTTGCTGCAGCTTTGGAGGTCTGCAACCTCTCAAGGCTCACGTCAGCCTTGCTGCCAAACAGATGAACCCCCATCAAAGGGCATGTTCAGAAGACGGGATTGCCAGGATTGCACATCAGGAGCAAACAGACTTCCGCAACCACGCAAACCTGCGTTATCACGGTGCTCGCAGACATGGACCAGCTGACACAGTCTGCCGTTTCCAAACCCGACTGAACGGATTCACACATGACATCCTTGCCGTCTTACACGAGTGCTAGGAAACCATCCCTTTCATACCCTTCGGGAATATGCTCAGCCGCCAAAGATGCAGTTCCACAGAGTGCGTATATCTCACTAAGGCACAAGTGGAGTTGTCCGCTTCAACGCCATACCCCCAGCCGAAAATACCTTCTTCGCCCAAACATCAAAGCACTCATCGTCCCTATCAGGAGGGATGGTAGCGTACGCAGCCTGCTTCGAGGAGGCCGTAGCCGCCTGCACCACCAAACTCTCTGGATTAGGGTGCGCCGATAAGTAGCAGGGGTCACTATTGGATGGGCGGCATTTCTTTGGAAGAGACTTATTAATGCCAGTGGACTCTCCGAAGCAGTCCAAGCCGCCGCCACCCTCCTTTGCAAAGGCATGTGAAACGGCAACACCAGGTCAGTGGGTCCTTGATCAAGGATGTCCGTCAAATCATCCTGCGTAAAATCAACAGGTGAAGCAGACCACCCAAAGTATTTTGTCACCCTCGACAAGAGACGCCGATAGGAGGAATCCGCATGCGCCCCATGCTCAGGTCGGCCAAACTCCACCTCCAATGACTGACAGAGTTCCTCCATCTGACTTTGCCCAGACAAAAGGTCATCAGGGACATCAGGATGCATATGCAAGGCCAAACCCTCAGACAGTTACTCAACCTCTGAAATATCCTGTAAAGGTTGGAAAAACTCCAATCTAGGAGAAGGAACAGAATAGGGCTCAGGAACAGGCCTCACAGACTTACTGAGAGCATTCCTCGGAGGTTCCACAGCCCTCAGGGGCACCTCCGGCAAATCCTCCACAAACGGCATCGAGGGCAAAGAGGGAATCAGTGTCGACCGAGGCGCCGACAACTTTGAGGGCGGAGCCCGGAGAGTGTCCCTCGACGGCCATGGCGAAGACGCCTTCTTCGAAGACATTAAAGGTTCCGACAGTCTCGATGTCATCAAGGACTGGGACCTGGATCTGGCAGGGCTATGGCTATCTACCTTGTCCGAGCGGGACCTCGACTGCTCCCGATGATCACACCAACCGCCCGAGCCCGAAGGCGTGCGTGTGGTGGACCGAGCCCGTTCCTTGCAGGCTTCTTTCAAAAGGCACGGACGAAACTGTTCCTTGCGACTGAAGAATGGAAACATCTACTGGCGGAATGAATCCCATTAGGCTGGCGACGAAGACTTGGTGGGACAAGTCAACTGTCTGGCGGAGTCCTCCTCCGACAAGGAATGCGACCAGTGACAGCGCTTCCTAGAGTGCCTCGATGAGGCAGAGGAATGGCGGGAACCACTCCTAGACACCTGGATTTTCGCCGACGCGGAGAGTCGCCCCTTGAGTCAGTCGAAAGCCCAGCAGACTTCGATTTATGGGGTTTAGACACCCTACCTACCTTCTATTTCCCCTTAAATTCCCGTAAGGCCTTAGACGTCAGGGACTGGCAATCCTCACAGTCGTCGGTGGCATGGCTTTTGATGAGGCACCAGAGGCAGATGTCGTGCGGGTCCGTGATGGACATCTTCGAACCACAGTCCCAACATCTTTTAAAGCACGACTTCGGGGTAGTAGAAGACGAAGGAATTGCTTTCGAAGAGAAGAATCGAGCGTGCCGAGATTCCGAAGCAAACACGTTTGCGGGAAAAACAGAACTGAGGCTATGGCCGCCGGGCGTCCCATATATAACATCCAGTGACGTCGACCCTCGACAGAGGCCCTCGAGGGACAACGGATCGACGCAGGACGCCCTCTGCAGAAAATCTTCAGAAGCAGCACAGCTGTGGACATTACCTGTCAAAGATGTGTAATACGTCAGAGGACACAATCCCCTCGAATATATACTATTAACTTGAAGAATACTTTTGCATCTATGGCCAAGTATGATACAAGTCTAGAGGACCCACTTCAGGAGTGTTGTGTCTTCATATCAGTGTGAAGAGAGGGTTCCAAAGATGCCCCTCATTACCCAAAGATTCATGTCGAGATGAAGAGCCAGAAATGCTCACAGCCACCCATCTTATTTCGGACGAATCCGGAGGGAACCAATGATTGACAAGTACACAGAAAGGTATCCTCTCAGTCAGCCATACAGACATCTTCACCGGTATAGGAGAAGAAACAGATCATGGACGGAAACACCCTTATGGACAGTCTCGACCAAGTCACCAAGAAGCCATAGTGCGGACGTCATTAGTGACACCACAATGTAGCAGCGTTGGACAAAGCACACTCGCAGTCTTGCACCGCATTACAAAAAAATACATTTGCATACACGAAGGACATGCTGACACAGTTCTAAAGCTGGAGGACAGATAAGTTACTGACCGTAGTGACTAACTTACTCTTAGTCCATAGTCCCCTTTCCTCCATACTGTATGGGTGTCCCTTCCAAGGGACAGGAGACAACCTTTTTCACCAGAAAAAAACCTAATTCCCTTTAAATTTAGAGGCACGCAGGAGCGCAGCTCTGGGAGCATGCACTGCCCCGACACTGTCGCCACACCTCAGTCCGCATTGACATGTCGACAATAGATATAACATTGCCTAATGACACCAGTATAATTAGGGGAGAGGTTGGTGGGACGTATGGAGGAAAGAGGACTATGGACTAAGTACGTTAGTCACTATGGTAAGTAAATTCTACTCTTACGTACCGTCCCCTTTGCTCCATACTGTATGGGCAACTACAACTGATTATAGCCTCAGGGTGGAGAGACCTCCCTTAAGCAAATGGGTTTCTGAGAACCGCCTGTCCGAAACCCGCATCAGATCTGGAGCCGGCATCCAAGTTATGCTTGCAGAAAGCCGAGGGAGAGGCCCACGTGGCTGCCCCGCTTATGACTTGCCAAGGGACATGGCGCTGGAATGGCCTTAGAGGCCTGATAGCCTGGCCATGAGCCACCGAAAGTGACAGAGCGTACGAATTGTGGAAGCCCTTGGTCCTGTCCAAGTAGAATTTTAGGGCACGCCTGACATCCAGGCAGTGCAGCACTCTCGGTGCTTCATCTTTGGGATTCGGAAAGAACGTAGGAAGGACTATTTCTTCGTTCAAGTGAAATACAGATGGAACTTTGGGCAGAATTGCCGGGTGCGTCCGCATGACTACCTTGTCCTTCTGAAAAGTGCTATATGGTTCAAAGGTGACCAGCGCCTGGATCTCGCTGACTGAACCGAGGTAAAACCAACTTGTAAGGCTGTCTTGATGGTAACCAGCCTAACGTCCACGGACGCCACTGGCTCAAATGGTTTGTGCACCAAAGCGCCCAAAACTATATTAAGGTCCCACCCAGGGTGCGGTCTCCTGACTGGAAGGTAGAGCCGAGCGAGACCAGTCAGATGTTGGACTATAAGGTTGCACGAGGAAAATATATCTTCCTCCGAGTTCCTGTGAGCCCCAATGGCTGCCAGGTATGTGTGGCAGGTGTCTACCTGTACGCCTGAATGAGCGAGGTGCGCCAAAAGAGACCACGTCGTCCAAACTGCAGGCCAAGGGGTCGATTCCCATGGAGTCTGCCCAGTGGCAGAATCTAGTGCATTTGCTTTTGTACTGGGCCCTGGTGGCCTTCCTCCTGGCGCCCTGTATGATCTCCAGATTGGCCTGTGATCGGCTAAGGTGCCGCAGCGTAACCTGCTCAGGTCCACGCTGTAAGGGCTAGTTTCCCTGTAGCAGGTTGGATGATCCTGCCCCCCCTGCTGTGCCAGAAGGTGTGCTTGGCCTGTCTGAAGGTGTATGAGGGGCACCTCAGAGAGGCTGATTAGTTCCGAAAACCATGGCCTGGCCGGCCACCATGGATCTATCAGAATGATGAGGAGTCGGTGAGACTCCTTGATCTTGCAAATTACCCTGTGGATCAGGAGGGTAGGCGGAAAAGCGTAGGCTTTCATGCCGGTCCACTGGAGGTGAAATGCGTCGCCCAGAGAGCCGGGGCACTTACCCTGGCAGGATGCAAACTGTGGACATTACTTGTTGTGCCAGGTGGCAAAGCAATCCACTTGGGGGTGACCCCACTTGTTGAAGATCTCCTGAATAACAAGGTCGTTTAGCTGCCACTCGTAATTGTCCACTCCTAAACCTGCTGAGCCTGTCCGCCTCCAGGTTGGATTCCCCGGAGGTAAATTTAGTTTTTCAAGGCTCATTCCCACATGCTGATTGCCAGTCTGCACAGAGGAGGGGATCTGGTGCTTCCCTGCTTGTTGACGTAGTACATGCTGGTCGAGTTGTCTGTCTGGATGAGGACAACCTTGCCCTTAAGAAGTGGTAGGAATGCTCCGAGTGCTAGCCAGATGGCGTTCAGCTCTAGCCAATTGATGTGGTATTCCTGCTCCTGTCGAGTCCAGGTGCCATGGACCAAGAGATCGTCCAGGGTGGCTCCCCAGCCCTCGAGCGAGGAGTCTGTGGTTACTGTGGCCTGCGGAGAGGGCGGCAGAAAGGGCTTGCCCATCCGTAGGTTGCAGTCCATGGACCACCAAGTTAGGTCCAGGTGCAGAGATGGAGGAACGTTGATCGTCTAGGATTGCGAGCCCCGCTCCTGAATCCATGAGGACGCGAAGTGCAGATGAATCCTTCTCAGCCTTAGTCTCGTGTGCGGCATGGCTAGCAGAACCGCCGCTAGTAGTCCCAGGAGATGTTGGTACCACCATGCTGAGGTCACCTCTCTGCTGAGGAAGTGGGCCATGGCCCTCTTGATGGCCGTGATCTTGTCCTCCGACGGGGAAAACCCTCTCGGAGCACGTGTCCCAAATGAGTCCCAAGAATGTCAGACTGCATAGGGAGCAGCTGTGACTTCTTGAGCGAGAAGCCCAGGTCGTGCAGTGTGTTCATAAGGGCATGGGACGAGTGGTGAACGGCTTCCAGAGATGTAGCCCTGACGAGCCAGTCATCGAGGCATGGGTAGATGTGGAGGCCCTGCGCTCTAAGGAGGGGCACTACAGCGTTCATGAACCTGATCAAGATCCTGGGGGCCGAGTTGAGGCCAAACGGAAGGACTTTGTATTGGAAATGGTAGCCCATGATTCTGAAGCTAGGAAAGAAGGATGGGGCTGCCAAATTGGGACATGTAGGTACGCATCCTACAGGTCCAGGGAGCACATATAGTCTCCCTTGTCCAATGTCTCCGCTATAAAAGCTGGCGTAACCATCTTCAATTTTTGCAGGGGTAAGGAGAGGTTGAGGGTGGAAAGGTCCAGCACAACTTGAGCCTGCCTGGTTGTTCTTCTGAATGGCGAAAATCCTGGAGTAGAAGCCAAATCCTTGCTCAGAGGCTGGAACTTCCTCCAGTGCCTGGCTCTCTACAAGCGACCGGATCTGCGCCAAAAGAGTTGCTGTCCCAACCTGTGGGAGTGGAGGAGAGAGGAGAGGCTGGGATAGGAAGGCGGTACTCCGTGGATACTACGGAGAGGATCCAGGGGTCCGTGAAATTGTGGTGCCAGAATTGTGCATACAGAGCAAGCCTGCCGCCCACCTGAGACACTTGGACACGAAGGGGCATGTCATGCCTTCTTTCCCTCAGTGGCTGAGGCGGGGGACTGGAAAAAGCCCTTACTCGCCCCCCCTTTTTGTTTGCACCGGTTCTGAGACAGCAAGCTGTCCAGCAGCCTGGATCTGCATGCCTGGAAGCCACGGAACCCTACATTTGTATGACCCTTCTCAGAGCGCTGCTGAGATTGGTGTGTACGATTTGGGCGTGGTCTTAGTAAGAATGAATAAAGACTTTGCCCATTTGCAAGCGGTCTTCTTGTCCAGCTCTTCGTCCGTAGAGGAGTGGAAGAGCCCCCCCCCCCCTGCCCCTCCGAACGGTAGATCTAGAATGCGCTCCTGGACATCCAGGTTGAACTTCGTTGCCCGGAGCCAGGCTGTTCTCATGTCCGTGGCAATGCAGATGGCACTGCGTAAGATATCGAAATGTGCCACTATGGATACCATGAGGTCATGTGCCAAAAGCTTGGCTTCCGCTAGCCCCACCTTAAAGCGAGATTGGCATTGGGTGGTGAGTTCCGGGAGGAAGTCAGCAATAACCCGCCATAACCGTTGGTTGGCGGCCGCCAGCATGGCATCTGCGTTGGCCTGACGCAGGTGCAAGGAGGCGTTGGAGTAGATCTTCTTGCCGTATGCCTACAACATCTTCTCTTCCGTGCCTAGCTGTGCCGCTGAGGACGACTGAGTCTTGGAGTATAGTGATGCTGCAGCGAGTGTGGCTGAGGATGGGTCGAGAGCAAGAGTGTATCCTCCATCTGCCTGTACTAGGCGTCCAGGCGTCGGTTGACCGGCTGGACTGAGTGGGGCTTGAGACAACCCTTCTTGGCCAGGGAGACTACATCGGTTTGCAGTGGAATCCCTGTGTTTGCAGAGGGGCATCTCGTGAGGACTTCACCCAAAACCCCCTCTGCCGGCTGTTCGACCTCGGGTTTGGGGAGGCCCAGGTACTCCGCCAGGCCAGCAAGACGTTCATGGAAGGCCCTGGCTGATGATGGCGTGTCCGGATCTGCCTCCTCGTCCATATCGTGCGGATCTGTAGGATCTTGTGGAGGAGATGGGGTAGATGCGCTGGAGGCTGGGCTACAGGGACCGCAGCCGGAGGCCGAGTAGGTGGCGGAGGTTGCAGAGTTGGCTGTGGAGCCGGAGTAGGCGGCTGCACCGGGGCCTGGGGGCCCGATGACGGAGTCTGTGGTGCCTCTAGCATGGCAGGATGGACTTCCCCGACTGCGTCTTTGAAGATAGATCAAGTTACTTTCTTACCTGGTAACTTTCTTTCAATGGGATAGTCTGACGTATTCCATATCTATGAAAGTAATCACCACAGCTGTGCAGCTTCGGAAAATCTTTCGGCGTCTGCGTCGATGATGTCGATACGCCATCCTCAAAGACCTCCTCAGATGGCCGACGTCACCCGATGTCGTAGGACGCACGACGCCCGTAGCCTCAGTTGTAGTTTTTCCCCAGAATGTGTGGCACCAATCTTCTGCCAGTATGACCACAGAAAGCCTTGCGGAAACGTAAGCGGCAATCGCATAAGAAATTCTGTAGCGGGGTAGGCAGGGAGGGAGCGATATGGAATACGTCGTCAGACCATCCCATCGAAAGAAAGTTACCAGGTAGGAAAGTAACTTGTTCTTCGAGGGGATTGGGTCCTCTGACGTATTCCATATCTATGACGGACTCCAAAAGCAGTACCAACGTAAGGAGGTGGGAAAAGAATTTATAATATACAAATTTAGAATGCCCAATCAAATTGCAGAGTAAAGGACCGCCTTGCCAAAGGCCAGATCCTGCCCCCGGATAGAATCGAGGGAGTAGTGACGTACAGAAGTATGGACCGAAGCCCAGGTGGCTGCATCACAGATGTTATGAATAGGAACAGCCCTCTGCAGGGCATTAGAGGCAGCCATAACCCTGTTAGAATGGGCCCGTAAGCCTACCGGAGGGTCCTTACCCACCAAGCGGTAACATTCGGAAATTGCCAAGATGATCCATCGAGACAATGTCTGCTTAGTAACAGCTTGTCCCAAACACCTTCCAGCGTAACCAATAAAGAGTTGATCGTCCACTCTGACCCGGGACATGCGTGAAATGTAGAAGCTTAAAGCTCTCCTAGGATCCAGCCTATGGAGCCTCTCCTCTTCCTTACCAGGATGTGGAGGAGGATAAAATGCCGGAAGAATAACCTTCTGGCTTAAATGAAATTCCGACACCACCTTCAGAAGAAAGGAAGGACGAACTCGAAGGAAAACCCTGTCCTTATGAAACACAGTGAAGGGTGGCTTAACTGAAAGTGCCTGTAAATCATTCACTCTGCGAGCGGAAGTGACCGCAACTAAAAACAGTTTTAAGGGTTAACAGTCTCAAAGGACAAGATTGCAAAGGCTCAAAGGGAGCATCCATTAGAAACTTGAGAACAAGGTTCAGATCCCAACCGGGCACCTGGAAAGGCGACAGAGGGAACACATTAGTGAGCCCTTTCAGAAACTGAGAAAATAAAGGGATTTTAAAATAAGAACACTCCTCAGATGAGCGCTTAAATATAGACAGCGCCGCCAGGTAACCTTTAATGGTACCCACTTGCAGGCCCTGGTGGGCCAAAGAAAGCAAAAAAGACAGAACAGGAATGTCACATGAAAAAGGATCCACATTCTGAACCCTGCACCAGTCGCAGAACTTTCTCCAACGGCACAGGGACTTTGTTGCCAGCCGTCTGGCCGAAAGCAACACCTCCATCACGTCTTCAGGGAGGTCCCAATCGTTATACCTCAACCTTTCAGAAGCGAAACGTGAAGGTTGAAGGATATGACCTCTGGATGGAGAACCTGACCTCCCTCCCGTGAGAGCAGATTGTCTCGGTAGGGAAGACGTGGAGGGCAGATGGACAAGTCCAGAAGGTTCGGGTACCACGTCCTCCAGGCCCATGCAGGAGCAATGAGGATCATCCAGGAACCGAACCTCCGTAACCTCTGCAGCACTTGAGGAATGACGGGGACTGGAGGAAACGCGTACAGCAGCGGGAATGACCACTCCACCACGAAAGCGTCCCCTAAGGGTCCTCTTGGAGGAAATTCCCGCAAGCAGAACCTTTCGCACTTCCGGTTGACACTGGAGGCGAAAAGAACCACTTGAGGGGTCTCCCAAAGGGCGAAGATCTCCAGGAGCATCTCCTGAGCCGGCTCCCACTCGTGAGAGATCGTGCTCTGCCTGCTCACAGCGTCCGCCGTCTCGTTTTCATATCCAGCCAGATGAACTGCCGAGATCGAAATTTCCTGCTGGATGGCACAGAAACAGAGCTGCATCGCCACCCTGCACAGAGGAAGTGACCCTGCCGCCCCCCCTTTTTGTTGAGGTAGTGCATGGCCAACGTGTTGTCCGTCAGAATCTGGACATTCTTTCCTCGCAGTCGGCAGAAAAGCCTTCAGGGTAAGCGTGACGGCCCCAAGCTCCAACAGATTGATATGGAATCTGGATCCGACAGAGACCAACGACTGCTGACTGTCAACTCGTTGGCATGAACTCCCCATCACATGCGGGATGCGTCCGTCACGATAGTCACCTCCGGCCAGGGAAGCCAAAACGGAGCCCCACTCAGATTGCCTTTGTCGATCCACCACAGAAGATCATGGGCGACCAAAGGCGGCACCTGAACGGGGGTCCGACATCCTGCCAGAGGACTGAGACCACTGGAGCTTCAGGGCCCATTGCAGAGATCTCATCCGCAACCTGGCCTCAGGCACCAGAAGAATGCAGGATGCCATGAGGCCGAGTAACCTCAAGAACTCGAATGCTGGGAGACTCTGGGCATGTTGAAACTTGTGCACCATCTGCTGAATGTGGCGAGCCCTCACCTGGGGAGGAAAACACTGCCCCAGGGAAGTGTCGAGCACTGCTCCGATGTACTGGAGCCGCTGAGTTCGCGTCAAGTGGGACTTCTTTAAGTTGAGGGAGAAGAAAAGCTTGTGAAGCGAGTGGCAGGTGACGCACAGATGATCCAGGACTTGCTCGGGAGAGCGCGCCCTGATCAACCAATCGTCCAGGTAGGGGTAGATGTGAATCCCCCTTTCCTGAGATACGCTGCCACCACCACCATGAGCTTGATGAAAACCCTCGGGCGGAGGTCAAACTAAACGGCAGGACCCGAAACTGAAAGTGCGAGTCGCCAACCGTGAACCTCAGGTACTTCTTGTGCTTGGGATGGATCGGCACATGAAAATAAGAGTCCTTGAGGTCGAGAGACACCAGCCAGTCCTGAAGTTGAAGGGCCTGGAGGACTTGAGAGAGAGTAACCATCTTGAACTTGTCCTTCCTGAGGATCTTGTTCAAACCACGCAAGTCCATGATGGGTCTCAATCCCCAGTCTTTCTTCGAAATCAAAAAATAAGGGGAATACCATCCCTTGTTCCTCTCCGCTACAGGCACCAGCTCTATGGCGCCTTTCTTCAGCAGGGATTGAATTTCCTGCGCAAAGAGCGGATCCGGACTACTCAAAGAGATTCCCTGGTGGATTGTCGTGAGGCCTCTGCCGGAAAGGAAAACAGTAGCCGTGGGCTATGATCTCCAGAACCCACACATCTGAAGTAATGGCACGCCATTCTACAAGATGCTGCGCCAGCCTTCCCCCCCAACCGGCGAAGCATGGGCCTCATGATTGAGCAGAAGTGGCTGCGGCGTTGCCTGAGGGCAACGAGGCAACTGCTCGCGTGGCGTTGGCACCTCGAGTACCTTGTTTTCCACCTCTGGCACTCCTACGGCTGCCCCATTGACTTGCAGCTCTTCTCGCTTTACTAAAGGAGGAGTAATAACGAAAGGAACCTCCCCCTCCATTACTGTCCCCTAGGACGAAAAGGCGGAGGTTGGTGGACTGCAGCACCCAACGACTTTGCTGCAGCTTTGGAGGTCTGCAACCTCTCAAGGCTCTCGTCATCCTTGTTGCCAAAAAGATGTTCACCATCAAAGGGCATGTTGAGGAGCCTATCTTGCACATCAGGAGCTAACCCCGACTTCCTCAACCACGCAAACCTGCGTATTATGGTGCTCGCCGCCATGGACCGGCTGACACAGTCTGCCATGTCCAAACCCGACTCAACGGACTTACATGGCATCCTCGACATCCTGAATAATAGCAAGAAAACCATCCCGTTCGTCCCCTTCGGGAATATGTTCAGCCGCTAAGGAAATACAGTTCCACAGAGTGCGTGAAACGTGACAAGGCACATAAGGAGTTGGGCGCCTGAGGAGCCATGCCCCGTGAAGAAAACACTTTCTTCGCCCAGCCATCAAAATGCTTGTCGTCCCCATCAGGAGGGATGGTAGGATACGATGCCTGCTTTGCTGGGGCCGTAGCCGCCTGCACCACCAAACTCTCCGGAGTGGGGTGTGTGGTCAAGTAGCTGGGGTCACTACTGGCTGGGCGGTATTTACGCGGCAAAGACTTGCCCACTGCCGGGAGACTCTTCGGAGCAGTCCAAGTCGCTGCAACCCTTCTTTGCAGAGCAATATGGAATGGCAGTACCGGGTCAGTGGGTGGACCTTGGTCGAGGATATCCGTCAGGTCATCTTGCAAAAAATCAACTGGGGGGCCAACCACTCCAAGCAGTCCGTGACCCTCGACATAAGGCGCCGGTACGATGACTTGGCATGGGTGCCAGGCTCAGGCCTACAGAACTCCACCTCCGGAGTGGTGTCCAGACCACTGGCGTCGTGCAGTGACTGACGCAGGTCCTCAATCTGGCTATGACCAGAAAGAATCTCATCTGGTACCGTGTCCGGAACCAACCCATCTTCAGAACCCTCTTCCACCTCGGAAATATACTCCATAGGCTGGAAAGTGGCCATTGAATAAGGGAGAAAGACATGTTTTGCCTTGACCAGAGCCTTTCTATGGGGTACCTCCGACACCACGGCCTAGAAAGGCGTCGAGTGAAACGGCATCGGCGTCGAGCGCGGCGCCGACAGCATCGACAGCTTCGACACAGGCCTCGAGAGCGGAGCCCCGAGCGGGTCCTTCGACAGCCTGGACGCTGATGGCGTCGACGACTTCCTCGGAGGCGGAGCCTCGAGAGAGACCGTCGACGACCTCGGCGCAACCGGTGTCGACATCTTCTTCAGACTTCACAGGTGCACACGGGCTCGAGCGCGTCGAGGACCGGGACCTGGAACAGGCATGACTAGAACGATTCCCCTTGTCCGGGCGGGACCTCTCCCGCGAATCGTGCCGACCACCTGAGACCAAAGGCGTACGAGCAGTGTCTCTAGTACGGTCACGGCCGACCCCTCTCTGAGGAACGGACGGACCGGAGCCCTGCGATTCAAGAATCGCCAACATTTTCTTCCCGAAGGAAGCCCATTCCTCCGGAGAGGAACGCTTGGTGGGATGAGAAACCGGCCGACAGGCAGAGTCCTCGGATGAGGACGCGGAAGGCGACTGATGACGGCGCTTCCGAGTGCCTCGAAGAGGCAGGACCCACTCCAGGACCGAGACCCCCTAGACTTACGACTCCGATGCGGAGAGTCACCCCTCGAATCGTCCGTCGAAAGCCCAGTGGACCTTGCCTTCCAGGGCTTGGACACCTTACCGACCGACAGCAGCTTCTTACGTTCCCGCAAGGTAAGCGACTGGCAGTAGACAATCCTCCGTGTTGCGGCCTTCCCCAAGGCACCAGAGGCAGGCATTGTGCGAGTCCGTCACCGACATCTTGGAGCTGCAGTCCCCAAACTTCTTGAAGCCCGGACATGGGGTGGAGGAAGAGGAAGACATCCCGATAATACTTCACAAACTAACAGGTTCAAAGAACGGAAAGAAACTCCAAAGAGTCGGGGCGCGCCGAGATCTCCAAAGCGAACACGTTAGCGGAAAAATGGAACGGAGGCTACGGGCGTCGTGCGTCCTACGTCTAACATCTGGTGACGTCGGCCGTCGGAGGAGGTCCTCGAGGACGGCGTATCAACATCGACGCAGGACACCGAAAGATTTTCCGAAGCAGCACAGCTGTGGTGATTACTGTCATAGATATGGAATACGTCGGAGGACCCAATCCCCTCGAAGTCCCCATCTGAGGAGACCTCATGAGGCCAAGAAACTTCTCGAAGAGCACTTCCTCACTGGCCAAAGAGGTGGCAGGGGGTACCGACTGGCTGCTGGAGCCGCTGCAGACCCAGTCCGTATGGACACAAAGGAAAATTGCCCTGCGCAAATGAATGGTAGACTGTAGGCCACGTACCTGGTTGATGCTAGTCCCACCAAGATGCTCCTTCGCCAAATTAGTGTAATGGCGTCAGATGGGTGCCCCTTTCTGGCGCGGCGGGCAGTTTGTCGAGCTGCCTGCCACGTGCCTGCGACCTGTTGCACGGCCGGCTGGGCCCGGCCTGGTCCAAGACTCTTGCGTGTGGATCACGAGGGCTACCCTGCTCCTCGCGCCTCGGATGTTGGTAGAGCTGTGTTTAGGCTGCCCTCCGACGTACTGCCGGTAATAGGGCATATCCCCTCGGCCATTGTGCCTGTAAAAGGGCATAGCCCCTCGGGGTGCGCTAGAAAATATTGGCCCTAGTTCTTAAGATCCTCTGGAGGCGACCTCTGGAAGGGCTCCCTCCACCTGGCTAGTCTGCTCGTCAGCGCCTTCTAGGATAGCGAGTCACACTCTGAACATGATTGCCAACCATGGTCTGAGCCAAGGCAACATAGGCAGAGGGCATGGGGGTCTAAAGTTGGGAAGAGCCTGTTGCAGGATGGAAATCTGCTGAACCCCGTGGAAGTCGACATGCGCCGTGGAGGAGCGTGACGCCTGAGGACCGATTGCCTGAATGATCGTTAAGACAAAAAAAGACAAAAGTATCCGTGCATGGTATTACATGGCCAAAGCCAAACCCAGGAGCGCGCCTCTAAATATAAAGGGGAAGAAGGTTTTTTCTGGTGAAAAAGGTTTCATCTCCTGTACCTTGGAAGGGACGCCCATACAGCATGGAGGAAAGGGTAATATACATACTGTCAATGATTTTATTATTTATTAGCCAAATGCAATAACGCATAACCACAAGGCACAAGAGATCCTGAGCAAGCTTGCAGATGCTTAAAGCAAACAACCCTATAGGACTACAGGGATATATATGGAACCCGATTGGACCACCTGTGACTAACGTATAGAGTACTTAGAGTACCATGAACATGTAGAACTTATATTATACGGCTAAGGAAAATTCCAGAAGGCCCAAAAAGCCATGGAGCCTGAGACAAGGAGAGCCGATTTAGGCGGCAGAGCACAAAGCAGATTCACAGCCAAGGTCAGAGATACGCGGACACATTCCAATCTCCAGACAGAGACCAGCTGCAGAGAAACAGAATAAATCCTCATAGTTGCAACCTGAAGAGCTCAATTGTGTGATCACCTAAGCACGTGGTACAGCCAAATGAGAATGGACAGTCGCTGTGGTGGGAAAGCAGAGCCGATCCCAGCAAGTCAAACGCAGACAGTAACATTTTGCAACGTGAGGAGCGTACTCTCATAGGCAAAAGTGGTACACACAAGTTACAATGCAGGCACAAATCGTTCACATCACCTTGAAGAGGTGCACAGAGGGCTGTGAACTACATAGAGTCCCAGACCCGGGGAGAATCACAGCTCAGAAATCCTGGGGTGGATGGCAAAGGGTACGAACCAATAGCAAGCCCATTACTCAGCAACAATGTAATGGTTAGTTTCTTGGGGACAGGGCATCCATCTGACATGCAAGTACCAGTAGAATAACCCATATAGGGTTCTCCTATATAGGTAGTAGTACTCTCAATACCCAATCCTCTATGATGGGTTTTTCAGGGAAGGATCCAGGAGATGACAACATCCTTGTACAAAAGTGTACTGCACGCCTTGAAGAGCTGAGATGTACCCGAGAATTCCCATTTTCTTGTATTGATCCCTGTTGGTTTTATTTGCAATAAACCACGGTTATAACTTGCCGTTGGCAGAGTCCTCTGTTTATTCTCGGGAGGGTGTTGGGCCCTCAAGGTCAGGTGGACCCCCAACCACACTCTGGCATACCTGGGAGTCCCTCTCAACAAGTGACTGTTTTGAAAGACAAGAACAGGGTAAAAGCTTGGTCACAGGGCCTACCAAGATTTTGTTTATTTCTTACAGAATAGTGGAGAGAAGCCATTGGCAACAGTTCATGCTAGAAAGCTTGTTGGGGTTAATGTACTCCTTTTTAAATGTTTTCATCCAAGTTTGAGGAGACAACTTTTGAGATGTTGGGACGTGAAACCTCTTCAAAGTAGTCCGATGTTAGCCTCTCATCTGTAATTTAATGAACAATGAAATGGAATATGAATTAAATTTATTAACTTTCTTCAACTGGACCTTAAGCTCTGTGAACCTGCAATACAGTTGGTCCCTTTTTATGGAAGGTTTCCTAGTGAAAAACTTTTCCAACCAGGAAATCTCTTCTAGTCATCATTGTTCAAGCAAAAGAACACAAGCTATCTTATGGAATTGGCTGCTGCAGCCATCAGCTCCTAACCTATTCAGCCAGCTTACATTTCTAAACAACCAGACCAAAACAATTCATATTTTTTCCTTAAATAACTGCTCTTCCACAAGGGTGATGGAGGAAGCACTATGACAGTAGATAAATGTAAATCACAAAGCTCAGAGAACGAACCTTCACAAGGATAGCGTGGTGCTTTACCATTGAGATCCGTGCTGTTATTCATGTAGATTACATTTACAATCAAAACAAAAAGAAAATCATGGACAGTTGAGGAAAAGAAAAAATACATAAAACAGGGATACATATGAATAATATTTAGGAAGCAAAAGCCTGGCACTCCAACAGAAAGTTGGTGAAAGACCCCAAAGAGTGTGGATGTAGAGTACATGCTTGTAGCGTCAATGGGTATCACAGGCAACAAGGGGAAGACTACCATGCAGGTCTATCACAGTATGCCAAAGAAATGCCAAAGCAGCACAATATGCTGTAGTATTGCGATGTCTGCTGGTTAAGGCCTGGGGGGGGGGGTGCGAGAAAAACAGTACTGGCGGTTGCCCTGAGAAATTAGTAGCAAAGCATTGAGACACAAAAGGCATAAACACCATGCATGAGAATCTCCTTCGAGTGCTTGGGTTGCCTAGAAATGTCCCAGCCAAAAGAGAAAGGTTACTGAAATGCTTTGAAGGGTAGCCAGGTTCATTGATTTTGACACAAGAAGAATGGGAGGATTCGCAAGACACACAATGTCCCACGAAATAGAAAGCATAGGAATGCAGTGTGAGTTTCGAGAAAATAAATGATACAACCAAAGCCAACAGATAAAAATTGTGGAGTAATTCACTGAAGGGATTTAGATATACAATGGCAACTAGGAGTGACAAACAGAACCATTGCATATATTTTTGCTCGAGATTTCAACATGTAATTGTAATTTGCATTGTAAATGCCCACTGGCAGATAAGAGAAAGCCACAACGGTAACTTACAAGACATTTCAAAAACCTGAAAGAAATTCTAGTTTTGCTCAAGTAACCAAAAGAGGCAAAATTATTATTTGCAGTAGAGTACTGAAGTTAATGCAAGTGGTTGTATTGCAGATGCTGACTGCATGTGGGACATTAGGGGGCTTTCGTCCAGAACTAGACACCATGTTTAGAGAAAATATCCATGAGTTAAATATATTTTTTTTAAAAAGTTCTTTGTGATCACCATTTCCGGTCACGCTGCTTGTCGACGGGGCTTTAAGGGAATGCAGTGCCTGTACAATTTAGCAGCAGTACTGGTGTTTAATCACGGGATTAACAGCACATTTCATGGTGCACACAGCAGAGAAGGTATTTTAAGGACTAACAGTCTTACGGGTGCATATCAAACGTTAATAGACTATTAAAAAGAAGTAAATATTGTACACGGACAATGGAAAAAAAACATGCATGTCCTATGTAACAGTTGAAGATAGTTCATTTAAAACAACCTGGAGTCATTGAAAATTGTTAGATTATAGGTTACGAAAGTAAAATTAAACAAAATGTTACATGCAAAGCAACAGAAAGTTAAGTTTTATAAAAAGTAAAGCGCTCCAGCATCCATCATAGGTTCTTCAGTGTAGTAGTTTCAGTACTTAGTAGTGCCAAGTCAAGAAAGAGTCTTGCAGCCAATAACCAAGGTAATACGCATATTTGACGAAAGCTTAGTGAACATTGCAATCGACTTTATAAAAGCATACAGTACCTTCAAGCAGAATCTGTGATCATCAAAGGCACTGACTAACTCATTGGAAGACATGGAAATGCGACTATGGGGCTACCACAGAGACAAAAAAAAACTGAGAATTCAGAACAAAAGCAGCATAACAGCAGACTTAACAGCTTAATGCCACCAGATAATAGAAGAGCGTAATCAAAGTCAACATATAATTACGTGAACAGCAGAAAACGTTAAGCATCTATTCCAATGTTGGTGTTATGCAATACATGCAAGTAATAGGATATATATTTTTTAAAGTATAAATTACACCTGAAATACAGAGTGCTCAATGGTTATGGCCATTCAACTGAGGTTAAATGTTGTTTGGGGTTATCTTTAGGTGCTGCAATTTGAAAATCTTGTCCTAGTTGGATGACTTCAGATTGTTCAAATTGAAGCATAAACAATTAGCGCACACTACGTACTGATCTAAAATGTATGCACGTTCAAAATTGGCAGTTCTAGGTTAAGGAAACCGCTACAAGGCCCTAACATACTCCAATCATACTTGGGTCTTCAATAGTACAAATCACTTCAAACTTATTGGGCTGTATTCTGACTCTCTCACCTCAAACCTTCACAGCACTTCAATTAAATTCTACGTTTCAGAAATGACCTTGCATGGAACAGCTTACTTTTACACTTTTAAAATGACATGCTTAAGGCCAAGAAACAACTGAAATTACATTTATCAGGTTTGTATTGTTTATGCAATCTTCACATATCAGAAACCTGCCAAAGAACGAAGTAATGTTCATTGTGAAGGTGTCAAATAAAAAAATACATATTAACAAATTACAGCATGGATTTTAATAGTGATGAACCAACATTCAGTTGATTGTCAATGGAATTGTAGACATTTGAAGTCAATTGTAATACAATGGTCATACCTTTTGGAAAAATCTGTGAGCCCCAACACTGGAGTACACATCACTGGATGGTGGCGAAGTTGAGAAATGCAGTCTGACCTTTTCACTATGAGACTTGCAAAATAAAATGAAATAAGTTACATGCGTTTGACCCACTGCCATTCTACGCTGCATTAAAGCAATATAAACTCATGTTAGTGGCCGGAGGACACCTTCAAACATTCAGTCTGGGCAAGCATCCCTCTGTGTAACATTTATGAGAAGTGAGGAATGATTCTGTACATGTTCAATGTAATCTGTAGTCAGTGCCTCCCTACCAAGCCACAATGAAAGGACATTTGCAAAACATTGTTAAATCTGCTTCCTCAGTGTCTTCTATGAAGAACTACTTGCTTTCTTAATAAACTTAAAGGACATCACAATTAAGGCAAGTACAAATTATATAAAGAATTGTGAAATGTTGATAGTAACACAACTTAATAGCCAACTATCAGTAGTAGTAATTTATGCCAACATCCCATTGAAAAGGGCTTTTTTTTAACCATGATGGAACTCCATTCTGAATACAAAGAATTCTCCAGGTGTTTAGTGTATGTGTGGGTAGGGGGATGGATGCTGGCCTCGAAACGCGATATCCAGATGTGTTGCTTCAAAGCTTTACAGATACAAAATAAATAGCACACATTCCTGATTATAGCACATACAAATAGCATTCTCATCACACAGGAGAACCAATCACTCCACTCCAGCATGATTTATGCTCCTAGTACATGATGACCTGATAACGTGAAGTTCTGTACTTTTACTCCTAGTGGCACAAATGTGGCTGCTCCCCATTCTTCGTCTACAGAATATGTTGAGGGATAATAAGCTAAGCAAAATAAACCAAAATGAAAAAAAGCATAATACTTGTTCTATTTTATCCTGTCGGTCCAGAGCGGCTTCAACTGCATCAAAAAACTCTTCCTCATTAATCAGACTATTAGGTCCTTCCTGTGACAAAAAGTAAACGAAAGTAAACTTAAAATACATTTACGTCAGCAGTCATAACACAAATTAACAATGTACTGGTAAAAGGAGCATATTAGAACCCTGCATAAGCCGAACAAATAATAAAAGAGGGAGGCACAGAAACTACGAAATAGCAAAGTAAAAGACATTTGAACAGCTTCTACATGAGAAACACAGTAACAAGTCCCAACAAGAGTATAATGTAGGCGTAGCCCAGGAAGTTTGCCCCTTAAGCACAACACAATTCCAACTGGTATGCAAATTAAATATACTACGTCCACTTGGTTCAGCATCTTATCAATGATCAAACACCAGTTTGGTGGTTGGGCTTCCAATTTACCCACTGTTTGGCTAACTCGGGAAGTCACATTAAGTGGCCTGCAGGAGTCAAAATACCGAAATTCAACTGGGATAAAAGGGAAAACTACCATTAGAAATCAATTAACCCAGCGGGTCGTGCTCATCCAGGGCTATAGCTGTACAGCCTAAGACCATGAGAAGAATAAATGCTCTATACTGCACAGCAGCCATGCATTCACTGCAGGTGGTGTCTCCAATCTACACCCTGCAGACCTGACGTACAGTGCTCTTAGGACGACAGGGTAAAGTGGGGGAGAGGCACTTGATGAGAACCTCACTCAGAGGCCCAACTATCCCCCACCATGACCCAGGCACACGGAGTGCATCGGGCCGGGTATTGAATGTAAAGGTGCCATCATGGCGCAGTAAATCATGCACATATCTTGGATACTAGATTTTGAACAATTTTTCTTTCATAAATCTCTCAAAGGCTTAATTCTCAATCAAGATGAGTGTCTGTTGCATGAAAGACTTTATAAGTGATATAAAATACATGCATCTTGAAGAAAGTGTATTGTATCATTTTCAAACCAATACCCAGAAAAGTGGCACATGACAATTTAGTGCATAAGGTAATAAACAACCAATCTTCACTGTTGAAAGAGAACTACTTCACTGACTAAAACAATGGAGTTCCTTGTGAACTAAAACGTGCCATTAGGGAGCAAGATTCAGGTGGATTATTAGTTCATAAAATACGCTAGCACATTCAAAGTTATTTACTGGTATGAGCAATGAGAAAAGTGCAATTTCACACAGCACATACCTCATAGTCCGGTCCTCCAAAATGGGCCTTCTTTTTCAGCTCCGACAATGCCCCTTTGTAAGCATCCTCTATTCGTCGCCTTTTTTCTACTTCCTATAATAAAGAATGCACCCAGATGAGCAGCCTTTACTGTTAATTTTGGAGGGCCATATTTGTTAAAGAAAAGTCACAAAGGGTCATATATAAAAGTAAACACTGATAAGCACAGCCTTCTCAAACAGATGTCATTTTAAGGGTGCCTTCCAACGTGTGAAATTTGTTGCATCACAAGTGATGTTTGTAAAATCCAGACATGCGTTAACTGAAAGAGCAGCACAGGATTTTATTGTGAATATTTATGATGGGCAGGTATTCGGATTGGGGTCACGGATGGTTAATGGAAAGTTTGTTTTTGGTGAACGTGAACTTAAGTAGCTACTTTGGAGTGCAGTTACCCTGTTGGCGGTAAAGTGACGCTTTCTTTAAGGACTTCAAAACTGCCTACAAAACAAAGTCGAAATATGAACTACATTTCTGGAACGCTTTTAAAGAGATGCAATAGACCAGCTACTGCATTATGATGAACGAACAGCTGTATCTTGAAAACCATATTGAGTAGTTTTAGACTAAGTTGTATGGTTTTGGGAATTCGGGTTTCAAAAATAAAGTAAAGGGAAAAAAACTCAGGCTGTAAGTGCTCTTCTCAGATGAATCTGGAAAACACCTTTTTAATTGAGCTCTGTTTTGGCATTTTAAGTAGAGCAAGGCCTGGCAGCATGGGAAGGGCTGCCTACTCCTGTAGAATTGGCCAGACAGCCAATCAATGTGCAGCAGCAGTATCTGCAGCTTCTGCCTACCTCACAGTGCCACACCTCCAACCATATTTGCTCTTCCCAGGAAGTAGAATGCCCGGTAAACACGCCAGAAATATTGTGCCCGTAGGCAGAAATAGTCACTTGTTCAACTAGTCACTACAGCAGATGGACACCTCTGACCAACTCGGATCTCTGCTTCTTTGGTTCATTGGACCTGTGGTTTTATGAATCGTGTGGCTGCCACAACACAGTGGGCTAACATGTGGTTGGTTGCCAAGTGCTCTGGCGGATCTGAAAAGGAATCTGAAGGAGGGGGTAAGGTGTAGTGGGAACAGGAAAGTGAGACTTGTGATGTCCTGTTGGCAGCTTCAGTTAGGTTTGCAACGGTGCGACTTCCCATGTTCTGTTGTACCCGATTATGAGTTGTTAGTCTGATCCAATGTGGTAAAGTGGGTGCGGATTGCTGTGCAAGTTTCTGTACGAGGAGTGTTTGCGGAAGTAGCCACCAAGGCATAAAATAAGCAGTGTTGCATAGCAATTCGATATGCAATTCTGTAGTTTTGCTAATCAAATGAACGCTTGTGTAGCAAAGTTAGCTATTTAGGTTGCTCTCTTCAATGAAAGCACAGCTTGCCCTGCATTCCTCTTGCAGTTGGTGTTCTCTTCACCCTCTTTTATCTGTTCACTTCAAGTGCTAATGGAGGGAAAGTGCAGCAGTAATCCTCTCCTCCACTCTTAAGTGCCAAATGCATGTGTAGGAGCGCAAGATTCTTTTTGTCACAATTATTGCAAACCTGAAGTTATCGGGATGATATATTCATTAAGCTTTTTATATCCTGTCTGGCAAAGACAAGTATGTGCCAACTTTATATCTTTCAAAAAGACAGTCGTGCAATTCCATTCCTAAAATCTAAGTTGTGCAATAATGCATAATTACAGTATTCAGACTGTAAACTCTTGCATCAATCCATGCTTTATAGTATAGTTTAGGTTGGGTTATCTGAATTTCACAGTGTCTACTACATTTCATTTTGTTAGGGAAGATGTATCATGTTGACTAGTGAACCTTTGAAAATGTACATCATCATATGCTCAAATGCTTTTGATGGCAAACCTAGTTCGTAACCTACAGGTTGCATACATCTTGCAACTGATGCTGAACCCATACTTGACGTTCTATATTATCACTTTGTTGCTTTATACCAGGTACCCTAAAAGTGAGATTACCACAAACTGCAATATTCCACCTAGTTTGGCCAGTTCTCTGCCTGCCACGCAATCCACTCTTAGTCTCTCTATCCTCTTACATAGTGAATACACAAAGTGAACTAAATGCTTACGCAAAGTAGTGATCAATAGATCGATCCAGTATGTAGATCTACTGCAATACCAAACACTGTAGTTACCCTCTAGAGCTTGCTTTACTTCAGGATTGTATTATATATTACCACCCGCAGGAAACAGCTGGCCAAACTGTTTTCAGAGCCTTTTTGTCATATCTATTTATTTGTATCCATTAATGCAGCTAACCTTTTACATTTTACAGACACTCCCCTATGGCTTGCAAAGTCGTTTTGCCCACTCGGTCAAGTAGATTTTAACGAAGCGCGAGTAGCATTTACAAGACATGTTTGAAACTTTTATTTAACATCTACTTTATTTGCAGTAAATGTCAAGTGTCACTGTGCATGGCTGGACTCTGTTTGGCACACTGCTGCCGCCCAAAGTGGGTTTGTAGTGACATGCACCATTTTACAGAAATCACACTATTCATTTGTTGTCCTCCGTTACTATGGGTCGAGTGTATTTCTCTTAGGTTGAATAGTTAAACAAAGGTACCCGGTCTGCAGGTCTACCTGAAGATTAAAGAATTTGCAATGCCTGACTCCTCTCACAAATGTCTTCTTTCAGCAGCAAGCAAAACTGCTGTATTTCTCATTCCATGTCCTGGGTACAAATAACATCCGGTGATATTAACAATATTAGTACAAAATTGCTAATCAAATGTGTGTTTGCTAATCAAAAACATTTTGATTAGCAAACTCTGCTTTAATGTCACTGTTTTACTATCTTGTGCATTTATTTACCTCTGCTAGCATATTGGACAGTGTTTCATATGCACCCTACCAGTACTTGCTAATTTCCACCACGAAGTTCCCTACAAGTCCACTATGAACGATGCATGTTTCTTTCAATCCCTGCAAGCAATCCATAGCGATTCCCTCCTCCCTGCCCCAAGCCATCCCCATCTCCCTGGTAGAAGTACTGTACCCTTGAAAATGTAGAACTGCATCTCGCCTGTTAATGCTTAGAGTGCGGCTGCTCAGTGGGCACTGACTGCTAAGATGTGCATCATTCGGAGATCGATAAAAATGGGCCTTTAATTTTTGTAACTTTATTTTTCCCCTCTGCAAGACCATTGCGCTGCCCTTCCACATTGTCGCCCAAGCTCTCTAGCCACCTAGCAAAGCTTGCTTATGTTATTTTCCTTTCCCTGCCAGGCCCTCCCAATTCTGTCCAAGCCCACAGCGGCATTCTTTGGTAGATTTATCTTTCTCCCCATGATCGCGAAGCCAGACACAATCCCCTTTCCCAGACTTAAGCCGACATCTAGCTGCATAGGAGGAGTCCTGCAAACTTGCATTCTAAGAAAAAAATGCGTAGCCCTGTCGAAGCTTCTACTGTGTCATACAAGGCGGCACGTAATACTTTGGAGGGGTTTTAACGCATGTGGCTGCTCAGTGGGCTGTTCACTGTCTGGTAAAATGTCCATCAGCTCCTCTGTGCATCATTTCGAAGTACATACAAATGGATCCTTCATTTGGGTTTACTTTGTTTCACCCTCTGCAAAGCCAATATCGAACCCTTAATACATTAGCCAAGCCGTTCATTGGGTTACCTTTCCAGCCTTACCAGGCCCTACTCCAACCCTGCTGTGATGCATTTTTCTCCACTCCCACCTGTGAGAGAGAAGGCTGGCCCATTCACCCCCTACACAGCCCCCTCTCACATCTCCCAACACCCAAGCCCACACCTAGCTGCCTGTGAGGAATCCTGCAAACGTTCCTTCTAAAAACAATGCAAGTGTCTCTCTCGCCATTTAATGTTTCTACTGGTGTCACAATGTAGCATCTAATTGTGTGGTGGGGTGATGAACAGGACAGGCTGCTCAGTGGGCTTTTCACTGGCTGCTAAGGTGCGTATTCGCTCTACTGCGCATCATTCAGAGGTCAAGAAAAACTGGTCTCATTTGTGTTCTCTTTCTCCCACTGGGAGATTACAAGGCCAATGGGATGTTCTCAGAGATGGATCTTTCTTTCTGCCCCCGATTGCGAAGCAGGCAGAATTCCTACCCCTTCACGAAGCCCCTCTCCAGCGCCTAGGGAGAAATCACTGCAACTTTATTTTTCTCACCCCCAACATCTAAAATCTATAAATGTAGCTCACCCATTAAAGCTTTACTGTGTGTCACAAAACACAGAAGGCAACACAAATGTGGTTGGTGTGATTGAGGGAAGATCAGTGGTCTATTCACTGGTTGCAAAGATGCGCATCAGTTCTGCATTGATGAGTGTGTGTAACTTTCTTCTGATTAACCCACTCCCAGTTCAGTGATATTTATTTTTTGTTTGGGATGCCTGTGAATCAAATTCAGTTACCAGGACGCTGGCACTTGAGAAACAGCTAGCTGCCTATCTGCACAGCTGGAAACAAATTAATTCAATCTTAAATGTAAATTTGCAGCTATGCATTTAACTCGTCTTCTATTGGGAAATGCAAGGCAGCAAGTAATTCAATCCTTTGTGTGACTAACAAGTGAGGATGCTCGGTGGGTTGTTTACTGGTTAGGGAAATGTAGATCAGCCCCACATTATTATAAGGGTGAACAAAATGGGTGTTTGTATATGCTACTTTCTTTCTCCCACTGCGAGGCATTACAATTTAACCCCCAGCAGTTTGCAGAGCCCTGGATGCACTAGAGTAATATGCCGTTTTACAACTTGATTCAAATGTTGCATAAATGATCCCAATCAAAGTTGATGAGCTAAACTGTGACATCACTGTAGACTTAACTATTCAACTAAAGTGTACGATTCTGGGCAAATCATTTAATCTCATTACGCCTTACACGTCACAAATGCCTTTCTTGGCTTTCTTATGGCAACCTTTTGTAATGTAAATTCCCAGACGCCCTTGATGATCAAAGAATGCTACTTTGTGTGGTGACACTTACAGGGATATTAATAAAGATGTGCATAAGCAGAAGGAAAAACAGAGTACTTAAGGAGAGGCAATATTCAGGGTAGCATGGAATAAGCGGGAACTATAGGAAAGAAACAGGTTTGGATGTCGCTGATGGATGCCACATGTAATTATTTAAAACACGTTGTCAAGTTGCTTTACCAAGCAATTTGTATGTGTTGCAATAAAGCTCTATGAAATTGTATTGTTGCAGATCTTGAAAGACAAACATTAGTACTAACTAGATCTCAGATAGTATATAGTGAAGTTTCTAAATGGCAGTGTGTGCAAGGGAACCGTTCCCCACACATACAAGATATGGGGCAAGATATGCTGGCGAGTTAATGCACCATAAGCAGTGAAAGTGTTTATTGGAAGACAGATTGATGTACTTTGACAGAATTCTAAGACAAGCATGGTCTAATTAGGTCTAATCGAATACAATGCAAAAACCAAAACTGCTGAGGAGTATGCACAAGAACACAAAGAATTTTACAGTAGAAGAATTTGACAGGCTTGCTGACTAACAATTTCACTAGTAAATGAAAAGACATCAAGCAGAATTGCTGAGCATGTGTCTTCAAAGGCCCATTTCAGGTGTAAAGATCTGTCGAAGTTTGACAGTGGTCTGTGCCAGATGTCCCTTATTGAGACACCAACGGGTTTTAAAAGAAAACATGATGAGAAAAAGAATGTGGCACAAAGTGCAGTCTGGAACCAGCTTGCACCAGGCTGATGGTCCAATTGGTAAACATTTCTAAAGAAATTGGCCACATCAGAGTTAATCAATGGGGATGTTAAAATCTGAGTCACTATTGACGAAACACCAGAGATGCAAGGTGATCCAGCGGGGTAGTCCCATTTACATTTTCAGACTGCAGAAGTAGGTTGGTGCACCGTACTATAGTGGCCGATTTAGAGGTCGACAGTTGAAGTGCAGTTACAGTTGCAGCATTACTCCAGAAGGCACATAGCAGGCTTGGGAAGGATTGGCATGATGTAGTGTGCATTTGCAGTGATTCTGCAAGTTACATGAAAAAAATGTGCCAATAGTTAGGAAAGTTCTCCTTTTAGCAATTTTCCCTCCATTTCTAAAGACCCACAAACATTATGTTTTTGAATGCTGTTCTGACTTGTTCCAGTGAAGAAGACTTGAGCTTCAGTGCACTGCACTTTTTCTCATTGTTATGGGGAAACGGACCAGTCCTTAGTTTCAGTACTTGGAAACTAGGTTTTCCTTTCCTTTATACATAATTTTTGGGTAGCTACCATTGCCCAATGCATTTTACAAAGCAGTGCAATGGGGATTCTTTTGTATGACCGTAGGCTACATTCAAAAGGGATTTCTGGTTACTTTAGGCGTGCCTAAAGAGAAGCTGGTGGCAGCAGTTGCATTTTGACGTTTTGCAATACTTTTCTTTAGCCTTCCCGCGTTTGGCTAGCATCTGTGGCTAGTGTCCCAACATGACTGCGCCACAAGGTGTTTGCTTGTTCTTTTGGCCATCTTGTCCTGTAGCCGCCTTCTTGCCCTGCCAGGACAGGAAAATCCTTTTCTCGTCATGCATTTCCCTGGAAAGATTTGGTATTCGCAGAATAGTGCATGGCCATGTGTGCGTTTCCAGGAAGTGGGGTGGGACTGTCTGGTCCCAATCCACAAACTGGTTTCGGTATGTCTATGGAGCATGCATGCGCTTTATCAGTGGTCCTGATTGGGCCACTGCTGGGGTGTGTGCATGAGGGCAGATTCCCCCATTAGGTGAGCAGAGTTTCTGTCTAAGAAGAGGCGCACTGCAGCCATGCCTCAGAGATCCTGGAGAAATCCTGCAAGGAGCCAAGTATCCTTGAAGAACCGGATAGAATGGAGAGGCCTGGATTGTTATCATTATGGCATCATTACTCTGTTATGGAATCATTAGACTCACTGTTAGAGAATCATTACTCTTTGTTACAGAACCATTACCCATTTAGGAATCATTGCATCCTGTTTAGTTATCCATCATATATTCTGATTATACATTGCTCAAGTAGCATCATTAGACTATCCACATAAATGGACTACCACTTTGTATGCCTTAGCCATTTGCTTAGAGAATGAGACTGTCATATTTGAACTGCCATGTAGTGCCATTTAGAGACACGGTATGTTCGTAGTTACACATGTTATGTTTTGTTTTGTAGTGATATGTATTATGTATGCATGTAGAGAGACACGTATGCATTGCACTTAGAATATGCTTTTGAATGAGGAGACACAGAAGCGCCACTGGGATCTGTGCGAAATGTTATGGTACACTGAATGGAAAGGAATGTAAACAGTTTCTTGGCAGGCACAGATATACCTTTGTCCGAGTAGAGAGGGCCTGGCTTATCAGCATGGCTTGTGTGCCGCGCAGAGAGAAAAGGTGGGAGGCAGCGCCATGGGCTCTGTTGCATGGTGAGAGGGAGTGTGTGCTTTTGCGAGGAAAGACATGTACGAGAGGGATTTCATGGTTTATGAATGGAGAAATATGAAGATGGTAGGATGCAGGCAGACAGAAGGCCATGCTAGTAGGTAGGCCAAAATGTCACATTGACAAAGAACACGACAAGAACACGAAGTGAAAGTACATGCAAACACAGACTTTCAGGCATTGCTAATATTTAGAAATGCTGACATCCAGAAAGAGAAATTCTTAGTAATGCAACCATAGGGATTTGTATACGTCATGGAATAGTATAACCAGAAGTGGAGAGGGGAGTTTTTAGATGGAGTTCAATGAGGCGTTTAGGTGTGGCAGTAATGCAGCCTTGGCAGGCCAGCTTGGGAGAGATCGAGAGCTTGGCAAAGGCTTGAGGCAGTTCGACCTGACTGGCTGGTTGCAGAGTTAGCGGGAGAGGAGACACTTGCCAAAGAGCTGGAGAGGGGAGAGAGGCACATGCAAATGGAAAGTATGGTTTAAAGCCTAAACTGAACTGATTGATTAGAACAGACACTCACAAAGAGTTTTGCGTTTGGGGAAAAGGGGAAATCAGACAGGGATTGTCTTAGAGAGAGAGAGTGACGTATGGAGAGGAATGCTGGCACTTGCCATATGTATATTGTATTAGACGCTGATAGATCCAGTTAATCACAGGCTTGCATTAGAAGCCTGTAAGGCTTACAGTAATTAAACTGCAGATTTGCACTAAATGTATAAAAAGGTGCAAATTCGATATTTGGATAGTTTTAGTATTGTTTGCATCATGCTTTGCTGTGCATGAATAAAAGTGTTATTATTTGAACCTATTCATGTGTTTTCTTTGTGTCTTATGTTATTGTGTCTATAGGAGTAATCTAGAAGTAACAGTGCACAAAGGCCCCGAGATACAAAAGGCCCGGCTAGTTCAGTAGGTAGAGCATGAGATACGAAAGCGGGGGGGTGGGGGGAGGGGCATATTGATCCACACACCCCCTAGGAGATTGGCTAGGGTTGTCTAGGATTGGCTAGAGTTGTCCAAGACCGGTGCATGGTTGCCCAAGGGGGGATAGACCATGGTAGGAATTGTTTTACGGTCTCACATCCTGACCAGCTGTGATTACCGTGGAAGACCTGTAGGCCATCCTAAGAAGTACTGGCAACCAACGTTTGCAACAGTCGAGCCCTGTCTGGCTGGTGATCTTCAGAAGGCCTTTGTACCTTGGAGTGGTGGTACCAACCACTCCAGGCATCTGCTCAGTTCCCAGCCATCTGGAGTCTTCGTTAAGTGTTCCTGGAACAATCCTGTGGACTGACCAACTCCAGTTTGGGCTAGAGGTGTCATGGTTCTGCGCTTCAGCCCAGAACTTTGGGGAGCCTCAGAGTATGCCACAATAGTCCCACCTGCGAAATGTCAGCATTCCAGCTTCACTGGACTAGAGATAGGAGGCCAACTGACCATGACCAGTGTCCCTTTGCGTCACCTTGCATGGGTGACAATCGTCGAAACAGACGTTTGGAACTGATTTCCCAACCACAAGACCCTCCATCTAACTTTTGCCCAGCTCGTAAAACTACTGGAAACTTTGTGAACTTTCAGGGCACAAGCTCCCAGTTAACCTCTCAATTTAGGGTTGAATTTGTGTGGACTGCCATTGCAATTCAGTCCATTCGCTTTACCTATTGCTCCATCTCTTTTTAAAAATGTTTTTTTAAATGGCACAGCACAGAGGTTTCCCCTTCTGCATCACTCTCCTTTTATTTTAAATAGCTGCAAGAACATATTTTGACAATCAAAATGCACCACTCCAAGAACCTTCAACCATGACTGTATATACCAAATGACCAATCCCACATCTCAGTAAATCCTATCAGTCTCTTCATCCTTATTTTTTTTTAAAACAATTTTATTAATTTTTATTTCAACAAACACAAACCAAACTTGCAGTGCATATAACAACATTTTGCATTTACATCACTCCATCCGTGTCCACTGCTTCCCCATTCGCCCCCCCCCCATTCAAGCCTAGTCTCCTCCTTATTCTATTTCTTCGTCTTGCAGTAGGGATTCCTCTCCTGTGATCTCTGCTGGGTCCCGATCACTGGACCCGTCTTGCGTGGGCCCAAATAACGTGGCTATTCGATGTTTCCAGGCCGTCAGGGTTTCAGCCTCCTCCCCTCCAGATTTACTAGCTTCCTGCCATACTGCGATTTCTGCTTCTGCCCATTGTTTAGGTCTTTGCACCATAGCTCTATTCTTGGTCTATGGCATGCTTTCCATCCCATAGAGATTCTATGCTTTGCAAGTATGTATGCCAGGTCTTTTAGTTTACTTACATGCTTGAGTTTACGTGGTCTGGGAAACCCTCCTATCAGGCATGCCCACGCTGTTCCCACCACTAACTTAATCCCCTTTTCTTCCAGCCTATGTGCTACTTCTCCCCAGAATCTCTCAATTACTGGACATGTCCAGAACATGTGCACCATTCCGGTATTTTCTTCGTCACATTTGAGGCATGGTCGTCCTGTATTTTTAAATTTGGCTATCCTTTGGGGTGTCATATAGGCCCTGTGGGTTATATATAAGTATCTGTTGTAGCCTTGCATTTCTTGACAATTTCTTATGATACCCTTGTGCTCGCTCCCACATCCCATCACTCATTGGGGCACCCACTTCCTCCTCCCAGTCTTGTCTCAGTTGTACCACTTCCTTACCCACTTTGGTCATCATCAACTCCTATATCCTGGATATCTCGTGTCCATCTTCTGCTATGTCATATCGTATCTATGGTGGCGTCCAGTTGATCTTCTAGTACTACTTCGGACCATGTGCCTTTGATTCGCCGCACCACCCTATGATACGTAATATATTGTCCCGTATGTAACCCTGTTTCCTCTTTCAAAATCTCAGTCTTTTATCCTCCCCTCCTGTCATATGTCTCCCATTGTTACTACCCGCACCGATTCCCAGTGCTTCCTGATCATCCTCCTTAGTTGCTTTTCTTTCCCCGCCAGTGCGACTAGCGGCACTTGCGGGGAACACAGGGATGGGTTCTCCATTACCTGGCAGGACCCACGCCATATCTCCCACCCTAGTACCATCATCTTTGGGCGCCCTTCCATATCCGATCTGGGCAGCCACATCATTTCTTTCAAGAAAAATGGGGCACAGTCCAGTCGAAACAGCCTGGATAATGAGGTTGGCTCTTCTGAGAACCATTTTGCTACATATTGCAGCTGGCTTGCTATGTAGAAGATTTCATGGTTCGGCAATGTTATGCCCCCTCTCTCGTGTGAGTTTTGTAGCTTCCAAAGGGCAACTCTGTTCCTGGTCCCCTGCTAAAAGGAATTCCCTGCACATGCCATGTATCCTAGTAAAGAATCGCCTTGGTATCGGGTATGGAATGTTTCCAAAACAAGCACATTTTCAGCATTGCCCCCCGCCCCATCATCGCCGAGGGGAGCTTTACCCAGAACTTCATACTATTTTCTATACTCTTGATCGCTTTCTCAGTGTTATGTTGGTGCTGTGCCTCCACCGTATGATCAATGTCTATCCCAAGATATCAAATGTGTTGACCTCCCATGGTATCTGTAGAACAGGTAATTGATCTAACGGGATCCCTTTTTATCTGCCCAGAGGAAATGTACAAGATTTCTTCGGATTCACTGCGATGCCAGACAACACTGCAAATCGCTCCATCACTTCCAAGACATATTGGATGTTTTCTTCAGGGTAAAGTAGATACAACAGCATATTGTCTGCATACAAGGAGACTAAGTGCGGTTATCCCTTTATGGTAATGCCCATCATGTCATACTGCTGCCTCAGGTATATCGCCAGGGGTTCTAGGGCTAAGATGTACAGCATAGGGGACCACGGGCATCCCTGTCTAGTACCTCTACTGAGTTGCCACCTCTGATATTACTGCTCCCGTTTTAACCCTGGCTAGCGGCACGCTATATAATAGTTTGGCCCATTTGAGATACCCAGGTCCTATTCCATAATTGGTCAGGGACGCCATCAGCCAGGGCCATTTCATGGAGTCAAAGGCCTTTATTGCATCCAGTGATACAATAGCCATTTCGCCCACGACCCCATTTGCGTGTTCAATGACTCGGTGGAGGAGTCTGAGGTTGTTGGATATGTTCCTATTGGGGACATAACCGGTCTGGTCGGAGTGTATTAATTTATTAATGATACTATTCATTCTGTTTGCCAGAACCGCTGTTAGGATTTTTCTATCCTGATTCAGCATTGACAGCGGTCTATATGAGCCGCAATCATTACCAGGTTTATTGGGTTTAGGGAGCGGTATGATGATCACCTCTCTAAGGGACTCTGGTAGCCTTCTCACTTCGTATGCCTCATTTAGCATCGCTAAAAGCGGGAGGAGCACCTAATTTCTATACATTTTATAAAATTCACTAGGGAGTCCATCGGTCCACGGACTCTTGCTGGTGGGTAGTTGCGCCACTACCTTCTCAAATTCCTCTAGAGTAATCTGAGCGTCCAGCTCCTCTCCCTCTGTGCTAATTTGGGGCAACCCTATGTCCTCCAGTGTTTCTCTTATTTTCCTGCAATCGCATCCCTCTTCGCCTCCATAGAGGGGTCGGTAATAGTCTACAAATTCCTGATTAACGCCTTCTTGGGAGTCCACTATGCGCCCATCTTCTTTCGTTATTGTTTTGATTGTGGGTCTCTGGTTCTCGCTTTTATAACCATGCCAGGGCCCTGCCGGGTTTATCCCCCCTGCATGCTGCCTCTCTATGTACTTTTTGTAGTTGAGGTTACACAATCGATCCCAATACCCAGCACATTTCTGTTGCAGCCTGAGTATTGCTTCATTATCTTCCTTGGTATTACGTCCCCTTCTTAATGCTGTTTCTAATTCTTTTTCCACGTCTTCCAGTTCAGCCAATATCCCTCCTTGTAGGCCCTTGGACTTCGCTATGGCTATCCTTCTCACTACCACTTTAAAGGCTTCCCAGAGCATACCCGCTGTCTCAACACTGCCAGTGTTGATCTAAAAATAGCTTATTTCCTCTCTCAAATCCTCCCTGAAAATTGTATCCTTCAACGCCTCTGCTCTGAGGCGCCACGTTGGAATCCTTGCTCTCGTGGGTCTGTATTGCCATACCAGTACCAAAGGTGAGTGGTCTGATCGGACCCTCGCTTTATATTCTGTCTGCACCATTTCTGCCATTAGCTCCTGTGTGGTAAACATGTAATCCAGCCTGGTTTGTAAATTTTGTGGGGCCGAATAATGTGAATATTGTCTGTCCTGCCTATGGCGCACCCTCCATGCATCCTAGAACCCAAAATCTGTTAAGTGACTGCAACTCCCTGGCGGCTGGGGTGGGTCCATCTATTTTGCCGTCTGATCTATTTTTGGATAGAGTGCACAGTTAAAGTCTCCTCCCCAAATCACTGCCCCCCCCTAAGCACATGCTGAGTTTGTTACATAAAGGTCCTAAAGTATGCCGCCGTGTCCTGGTTCAGGGCATATGTGTTTATGCTTATTCCCTTGTTTTCCACCAGCCCTCTTATTATAACCATCCTCCTGGCTGCTTCGACTGTAGATTGTAGTAGCTGAAATGGGACATGCGGTGCTACCCAGGTAATCACCCCTCTAGCATAGGCCGAATATGTTGCACCTACGACGGTCCCCCTCCACTTCTTCTGGATCACCTCCAGCTTTTCTTGTGTAAGGTGAGTCTCCTGCATCAGGGCTATGTCTATTTTCTGTCTACGCAGATACATCATAACCTTATTCCTCTTTAAATAACTACTGAGCCCTCTAACATTCCAAGTAATTAATTTAAGGTCCCCCATGATGTATTAGGATCCCGCTCCTCCCTCTGCAAGTACAGTCCATATCTAAGTTTTTCCTCCCCATTATGTGTAGGTTTGTTCCCCAACATAAACTCCACCTAACTATAAACACATCAACTTCACCAGCCACCCCCCCCCCTCCCTCCCTCCCTCCCCCTTCCCAACCCCAACACACTTACCAACTCCCAACATTCCCTCTTCCCGGTCCTCTCCTCTTCCCCAAACCTCGCCTCCCCCCGCACCCAACTCACCCTTCAATCCCCTCTTCTCTCTACCCCTCCCCAACTGTTGCCCTGCTCCATCCCTGGATCTCAGGCACCCCCGCATCTAGCCCTTTTCCAGCAATTGCTGTCCTCACGGCTCAGCAGGGAGATATCGCCCTAGTGGCGGTCCTACTATAACTCCCAGGGGTACGTTGTCTCCATCTTGAAACTACTATTTTGCTCATCAAGCTAAGCGTGCATAAAGGTGCCCATTTTGCTTTTTACAATTTATATTCCAGTCCAACGTGTTCAGGTGTCACAGGTTAGTTTCCCATTACTAGCCGTGCCATTGGTATCTGTTCTACAGTCTCTGCCCCCGGAACCCCATTCACGCCTTTTAGCATGTGTGGCTTTTTAATCACTTATCGTGTTCCTCTCGGCCTTGCTCCTCATCTCGTTCCGGACAGCCATGTGCGTCCAACCATATCACCACGTCCTCCGGTGTGTCAAAAAAGTGTGCTTTTCCTTTGTGCAAAATTTTGAGCTTTGCGGGATACAAAAGCATGTATTTGCATCCGGCTGTGCGCAGTCTCCTCTTGATCGCCACAGTTATAGCGCTGTCTCTGCACCAGCATGGTGTAATCAGGGAATGCGGTGATGGTCGCAGACGCCCTTGTTATCGTCCCTCCTTTCAGAAAGAATTCCAAAGTCTTCTGTCCCTGTATTTCAGAATCTTCGCTTTAATTGCTCGAGGGGGGCCGCCGGGTTGTGGCTTCCTCATCAGGGCCGTGTGCGCGCATTCGATTGTGAACCCTTGGGAGATGACCCTTGCTAGCTCCTATTTCCTGTATAATCATGTTTTCAACATAGTCCGTGGGATCTTGGCCTTCCTCCCCCTCCGGCAGGCAGACCACGCGTATGTTATTGCGTCTCGCTCTTCCCTCAGCCTCCTCCGCTCGGTTCTCCAGGTTGGCCACCTGTTTCAGTACGTGGACCTCCTTGGCATTGTTCGTGCTGGTATCTGTTAGTTTTCACCACGCTTTCCAGGCCACTCGTTCTTTCCGCAAGAGTTCTCACATCCTGTCTCAGCAGATTGACTTCTATCCCCACTGCATCTATTTTGGTTTCCAGTGCGGTTCTCAGGTCTGCCATCGCTATTCCCTACAAGGTTTTCAGTTATGTGATGGCCGTTCGGATCAATTGGTCCTCTGAGTGAAACCGTGCATGTAGGTGCAGCAGCCATACCTTGTGCTGGGGGACTGCTGCGGCTTACCAGATGTCCATAGTGGGTTGCTTGCCCTTGGTTTTACCCCCCTTTGCAGACATTGTTCTGTTTCACCAGCAATGTGTGGGTCTACATAAAATGCAGTGACTGCCAGTCCTTAGCGTATAGCTGTTTGTTGCATGCGGTCCCACCACCTGTCTATCCTTGATTGGGGGCAGGCCCGTCTCAGGCCTGGTGTCTCGTGGCTATATATGGGGCTGCCCTCTTGCAGTCTTGCTGTGGGTTTCTCCATTTCTTCTTCAACCCTGCCAGCAGTATCACCTTTACATGGCGTGTGCCGTGTTGCCTTCGCCTCCTGGGGTCACCCATGAGTCACTTGAGGTGTGGCCCTCATGCTCCCCTGTGAGGGGTCACAGCGCTGCAGGGCCTATCTAATATGCTGTGGCTTGTTTACTATGGCGCTTGCCATGTTAACCCTGTGGTCCATTATTTGTGGGCTGCAGGGAGTATTTTATACCTTCACCATCATTGTGTTGCGCTGCCCCTGCAGCTTCCAGTTGAAGTGACCATCCCAGGCTGTGTGTACAGTGTCCCATTAGGGCTGCTTTTATTCTGCCAGGTGTATTGTGCATTGGGGGCCCCAGCGCCCACTACACCTCTGTGGCGTTGCACCCACCATTGCAGGGCCGCAAGCCCCGGTGTCGCTGGTGTCTCCCCAGGTGTCGCTGCCTTCCGCCTGCGTTAATGCGCTTATGCGCATTGGTGCCCCTGGGGGCGCTGGCCTTCCGACCGCATCTGTTCCACCCAGACCTCGGGCCGGGCCTGCACCTCCGCTCACCGGGCCATCCTCTGACCGCAGCGCGCACACGGAACGCACACGGCAGAGAGCTTCCAGATGCTCCCCCAGCAGTTACGAGCAGCCAAAGCTGCCAGCTTCATGCGGCAGGTCTGTGCGCTCCGCGTCCCAGTCTGCTCATTAGCCAGTGTTATAACGCTGCCTCAGCTGACAAACTCCCCGCAGCGACTTGTCAGCTTGTTCTCTCTCGGTGGCCCGCTCCTCTCGTCACCTAAAGGGTCCCTTTGTCTCGGGTCGCCGGCATCTTGTTGTCGGCTTCACAGCTCGCGACCCGAGATACAAAGTAGCATATCTCCTGCTACACTGTTCCGATTCTCCAGCTGGTTCGCGCTTCTTGGTCCCGTCACATTCATTTTGGGACTGAACTGTGCAGTCAGGCAGCACATGCTTTCTCGGATCGTTGGTCGGATCAAAGAGCTCTCAGGAGAAGCAGCCTATTCCATGGCTGCCTAGCCACACCCCCCTGCGCCATCTCCTTATTAGCTGGTTCCTTTTATTCCTGATTACCCCATTTTACATTGTACCTTAATCATTAAAAGGTTCATTTAAAAATGTCACTTCCGGAAAAATCAGATGGGTTTGCTCCCAATAGAAACATCTTCCTCCATTTATCCGCTAACACCGTACCCATCTTTTCAATACTTGTGCCTAAATAGCGCACTCTTAGCAGTAAGTCCAACACATAACCCTGTTAAATGTGTCAGTGCCTCAACCCTTCCCTGCATCTAACACAATCTACATGTCGTTGCATGCTTCTCAATTTGTGTCCGAGCGCCCAAGACCTCTTTAGTTAAATATACATTGTCCCCACCCACATAAATTGGGCTTTAAATAATGGACTTGGAAACTCAACCAGATCTTTAGGGAGAAGTGCCCTACACTCACCAGTATAATCCTCCATCAGTGCATATTGATTTATTGTCTGAGTCATTATCCAATCTTGCAGTTGCAACTTAATCTTGGCGACCATTGGATTAGATACTAGAGCTAGATTTCCAGAGCAAGCGGTACATTTAGCTTTCCAGTAATCCAATGGCCACTCCAGCCCTTTACTGCTTTTCGTCTCTAAAATTGCCAAGGTGGGGTGGGGGGTGGGTAGCAATGAGGGATTTCCAAAGGTGCGTCAGCGACTTACACAGGGTCACCGAACATAAATATTGAAGGCCCAGTTCAAATCTAATAAGGGCCAGTGGCAGACTCCTCGGGAGTCGTATCCTCTTCCAGAAAATTCACTCTAGTATTTCTCAGATCTGCCAGGGGATATTTAATCCTGCTTCTGCACCATAAGAAAGGATTAGCACATGTTTCAGATTATAAAAGGTCAAGACCGGGACAATCGTAAACTTGCCAAACCTCTGATGGGCGTGCCATTCCTTGAGAAACCAAGCTTTCACTTTAGATCAACTCTAGCGCCCACAGGTTCTCAATTAAGCTTTGGTTAAAGCACGCACCAAGATAGATAATGGTGTCTATACGCTCTGAACATTCCTGGCTCTCATCCAATTTAAATTTAGGCTTTGGTTTCCCTTTAGCTAAGTTACAAACCATTACTTTCGATTTTTTAGATTGATCCATAAATCATTAGCCATCATGTACTCGGAGGCAACTTTGCCTACGTTGGACACCTATGGACATTTTATCAATAAGGATTAAATCATCCGCATACAGGATCCATGGTATAATCTTTCCACTGATCTTAGGCAGGAAAGCAATTGCTTTCTCTTGGTCACTGCATAAATCGGACAGATACAGATTGAACAAGGTCAGAGCTAATAGGCAACCTTGTTTAAGTCCACGATATGTATTCATTTATTTGGATAAATGACCCTGTAAATTCAATCTGACCTGCATTGTGGTTCCGGAGTATAGTTTTTATACCCTGGATCAAATGCCCGGAGCACTTCACATTTTTCTATTTGGCCCATTATCTTCCCCTGTTGATGCTGTCAAATGATTGCTCCAGATCAACAAATGTTAAAGATTTGTGTTCCCTTTTTAGTCAACTGGAGTTTGAGCAAATTCAGCAGGAAATTAATCAGGGAAGTTCCTATGCCTTTAATGAACCCAGTCTGATGTGGATCTAGACGCCCAGTTTCATTTGCCCATGTTGTCAGATGGCACAGTATGTGGGAGGCAAAAAGCGTTCCTAAAATATCCATAAGTGTGATGGGTTCGATAGTTTTTTGGTTTTGTTCCATCGTCCCTCTTTAATATAGGTATTATCAAAGCCCTCTTCCAAGAGAGGGTGGGACAATTTTTTCCCTCATTAGATGAAATAATGCAAAAGAAAATTACACCCAAAGAACTGGGGCTTTTTAAATTATATTGTAAGGCCATCTGGCCCAGGGGCTCTCGAAGTACTCAATTTTGTGATTAGACTTATAATGTCATGTCATCTTTATTAGAATGCCAAGACAACGGTTCGGACTCTGCTGCCCCCTCCGACATCAAAATAATTGGTACAAAGAGGGTTCCAAAGTGCTCAACCTAATGGGCCTCTGGTACTGCTGTAGTTTGTAAAGCTTCCGGAGGTGTCCCATTATTTGAGTTCTCAGACAAAGTAGGAACTTTACACAATACCCTCAGTATGTGCTGCGACATCCTGCTGGCATTCAAAGCCTTGAGACGCCAACAGCCAATTTTTATATGTTTTCTTTTCCTGGTACTAATTTCCCTTATACTCCTAGGTAGACTACTTATCTCATCTACCAATTCTTTATTATATCTTTGTTTGTGGCAGAATTCAGGCTTGCTCTGCTGAGGACAGACTACAACTTTCACAAGTGACATTGTTCAGCATAGCTATGTCCACACCCATCAACTCCTTGAATTTTGTTGTAAGTTAAAGGACATTTTGTGGTTTGATGGATAATCTATTTCTACCTTGAGAAATATACAAATCAACTACTACGCCCGGTTTCTGAAATTGTGCCTTCCCATTCTATCTCAGTATTAAGAGGCAGTGATCACTGCATAACATTTGAATGACCTCCAGCGAGATTACCCCTCACAAAACATTGGAGGATATAAAAAAAAAATATTCAAGTGAATTTTGAAGTTTCCCACTATACCAAGTAGCCTTAGCAGGGATGCCCCCCTCCTTTGTTTGCCCGTAAAGCATGTGCAGCTCCCCAGTCTCCATTTCCCGCAACCACATACCCACTCTCACTCCAAAAGAGTAGGATGTATTAGCTGGAGACCTTATAGGGATCCCCTTGACATCCAGAAACTTTATATTTAAGTCTCCTCCTAGTATAATGGGGATTTTATAATACTATGCAAGCCTGCTGAAATCCGTTATACAATCCATAAAGGATTCCTTGTTTACTTAAGATGGATTCCAGTACAGGTTGAGCAATAGAACACCTTACTTGGTATGCAAGTCCCTTGCTCAATTTCCAAAATTTACATCTGGACCCATGGGTTAGGGATTTGATTTACTTTATCTCTCGAATTCCCCAACCTGTTTTGATTAGTGTTAGCAGACTGGAATAGGGTCTACCTTTCGGGCCTTTTATAGCAGGATTTAAGTAGCTTATAAACCCATCACATATAGGCGCTTCTCTCAGCCAGTATTCCTGAAAATATAAAATGTTAAATCTTTACAAATCCTGCTCCTTGTAAAACAAATACATACATCTCTGCATGTTCCAGTATCCAATCCACACCTCATCCAAGTGTTGCTCTCTCACGCAATTTATTTTGTGAGTGCGCGAGCACTCTTTAGAGCCAGGTCCAGTCTTCCGAATTTTATTACCCGAAGAGAGCCATCTCAAGTTTCTTCTGCCCGACGATAAGTAGCACGCTTCGCTACGCCCACGCATCCGTGCCTATAAGTAATGAGGCACAGATCCTCTGCGGCAAATCCCTCGCAGGACAAGGCCACTGTGTTGAGTGACAGGTGTTGGGCAGCAATGGGGTTGCGGAGTAGACAGTGAGTGTGGATGACCTCACCCTCCTGTTTGCGGCCGCCATGTAAGAATTTGCAGGGAGTTAGCTTGCTTCACTCCACGCAACACCCCAGACCTGGTGCCCCGTCTAACTCCTGCACACGTGTTTGCCATGACCTGAACTATTGCCCCCTCCCTTCTCGCCCCCACTCCTTGCGCTCCCTTGCATCTTAGGACGTGTGCGTTCCCTCCCAATCCTAGATTGCATGCACTCCCTAGCATCCCTAGATTGCGTGCCCTCCTTCGCAATGTTAGGTGGCGTGCGTTCCCTCGCAATCCAAGGCGGCGTGCGCTCTTGCATCCTAGGCCGTGTGCGTTCCCCTGCAACTCTAAGCAGGTCGCTCTCCACTCAGCCGAGTGCCCCCAGCATTCCCAGAGGGCCCTCTCCCTAACCACATCCCCTGACCTATTGTGTACTGCTTCTGAGGTTTTGTTCTAAACGGTTGTTGGTTACTTTTGCATTGCCTGCTTCCCTGCTGTGTTTTACCTTACTACATTTTACCTAAATGATCATTTGGTTCTTTTGTTCTGTTTCTCCTGGGTAGTTTGCTTACATTGTCCTGCCTGCATCCCCGTTTCCATTGTTTACTTCTAGGTTCCGTTGGCAACTGACTGGTCTATATACTGCATCTGATTTTCTGTCATTGTTCTGTCCTCTTAGTGCCCCCCCTCCTCCTTTGTCCCCCCTGCCCAAGTGGTGCACCCCCCCACCCCTGACGACCTGCTCCCTAGACCTCCCCCCCCTCCACTATCCACCTCCCCACGGCACCCTCTATGGTGATCTCTGTCACTCCCATCTTATCCAACTGCTTTTCTATTGAATATCCCATCCTTCTCTGTCTGGCAGGAAGAATTTTAAAAGGGATATCCTGTCTCCAACCCAGGCCTCCCTATCGCCGATACCTACACCAGTGCTTCCTCCAAACAGACCCTTACTGACCTCCTCTGTCATTGCCTCTCCAGGCCTATGGACCCCACCACATGGTCTCTGTTCTCTCCCTTTTACCCTTCATCCATTAATGGTGGCACCCGATGGGAGGCCCTCCTTGCTCCTTTCCACTACTCCAAGACCAGCATTAATGTTTACCTAAATGGCACAGTCTTGGTCAAAGGCCCTCAGGCCAACCTCCTTTTTGATAGACGCTTCGCAAGCCTCATCAATATCCTTTCTTCTCCTGCTGTCTCTTCTCTCACCTCTATGGCTCCTCTGCCACCTCTTTGGCTGTGTCTGCTGCTTCTCCGGCCACTCTTGCCTCTTTCCTCCACCACCCCATTGGCCCCCACCTCATCTTCCTTGGTGACCTTTCCATCTCCTTCCTCCTCTGCCCATCCACGGGCGCATACAACACTTCAGCAGGGCGTACCTCTGACCTGTACCCCTCCACGGAAGTCTTTCAAAGGGGGCAACCTGCTCCACATTGCTACTCTCGCACAGCGGCCAAACACTCCTCTGACATCTGCTATCTCCTTGAAGAACTCCATCTAGATGTACTCTGTCTGACCGAGGCGTTGTTCACAGCCAGCTGCGTCATGAGCTCGACACTTCCTAATGGCTACAAAATAGTCTGTGTCCAGAACCAACCGTCCCGGTGGGGGTGTAGCCTTGATCTTCCCAGAGTGGACCCCTGCTTCCATCATTCCTATGCAGGACTACTCCTTTGAATGCCTGGTCTGCAGGCTCTCTCTCCTGGCCTTTTTCTCACTGTGGCCACTATCTACCGGCCGTCCATGCCAGGTAACCTTCCTCTCCGAGTGGGCGGACCTCCCCTCCTCCCTCATCTCCTCCTCAGAGACCATAACATCCACTTGGATTGATCTCGCTCCCCCTCTCCCCCCCACACCCGGCCAAGCAGACTCCAGCACTGCCACCTACCTTCTCGGTCATCAGACCCATGAAGTGTGTCAGTTGAGGCTTTTGCCACTACTTTCTCTCCTCCTTCTGCACCTTTGGCTGACTCTCATCCTGGCACAGCCCTTTCTAACCTCCATCTTTCTATTTCCGACACTCTTGATGGACTTGCCCCGGTCATGAGGCTATGCTTGAAGACCAAATCCAAGTGAAATTCTTGGTACGACTCTGACCTCGTCACCCTCAAACGCAAGCGCAGGGTGGCTGAGAGGAAGTGAGGGTTACAGGTGCATCCTCTGACAAACTGGTCTGCTACAAAGGCAGTATTGACACTGTCCTCGCCAAGAAGCAAGCACACATCCAAGCCTGCGTCTCTACGCCAGACGCCATCTAACAATTTGGCCAAACTCTTCAAAATCTGCAAGGAGCTGGCCAACCATGCTGCAGTCTACCTCTCCTGTTCTTGCCCAGGCCCTCTGTACGGCCTTGCCTCCCCCCTCCCCCCTGCCCTCTCCCTCTTCCCTCCCTCCCTCCCTCCTCCCTCCTCCCTCTTGTCAAAACAGGTTCCTTCCTGTTCTTCCAGAAGCATCAAGCACCACAGACACCCTTGCTCCAGCCCTGGCAGATTTATGTAATCACTCTTGCCACTGCAATCTTCCCCTCCCCTTAAGCACTCCCTTGTGCACCCCCTCCAAAATGCCCTCTGCCAATCCTTCCTCTCCGGCTAACCATCACCCGATATCCATCACTCCGTTCCTGGGCAACCTCTTGGAAAAGGTGGCCATCTCCCAACTTAATCTTCACACTGAATCTGTCGGTTGTCTCCATGACCACCAATCTGGCTTTAGAGCAGTCAGAAGCACGGAAGCTGCTCTCCTGAACATCGTGAAGACATGCTCTCTAACCTTGATTCCAACCTTCCTTCTGTCCCAATTCTCCTCGATCTTTCTGCTTTTGATATGGTCAACCATGCCATCCTGCTAAATCACCTCCGTGATAACCTGGGTACCACTGATCAGGCAGTGGCCTGGCTGACCTTTCGACCCTCCCAGGTCCAGCTTGAGTCCTTCCTCTGTTCTATCTCTACCTGTGGAGTACCCCAGGTGTCTAACCTTTCTCCCCGGCTGTTCAGCCAATACCTGGCACCTCTTGCCCACTGCATCGCTGCTCCAACTTGCAGTGTTATGCAGATGTCACCCAGCTCTTTCAGGCTCCCCTCGGCCGCCTTTACTACTCCTCTCATTCCAGACTAGCCACAATCCAGGAGTGGTGTGCCGCCAATGATCACTGCCTTAATGCCAGTAAGACTGATATCCTCCTCATCAGAACACCAGCTTCCCCCCCTTTCCTCTCTCCCCCTCTCTCTGGCTGCCCACTCTGGGCACTCTTCCTACTCCTACCTGTAAGACTAAGAAGCTTGGGGTCATATTCGACTCCACCCTCTCCTTCTCTCCTCACATCTCTGACATCACATTTCCAAGAAGTCAAACTATCAACTGCACCTCCTCAAAAGTATTCTTGCTTTCCTCACTTTCCCCCAAAATCTCACCGTCTCCAGAGCGCTGGTCCTCTCTAAGCTGGACTACTGCAACAGCCTCTTTCTAATTCTTCCTGCCTCTACTCTCCATCCTCTGCAACTTATCCAGAACAGGACTGAGACTTGTCCTTGGCCTCAAGCGCAGGGATCACATCTCTTCAACACTGAAATCTTTTCATTGGCTGCCAGTGGCAGCAAGGATCAAGTTCAAGACCCTCTGCATCGTCCACAGAGCTTTCTGGGGCCTGGGATTGCACTACCTCCCAATGCTCTCTTCCGAAACCTCTCCCGTCCTAGAGCTCTCCACTCATCCACCTCCAACTCCAACTTTGAGGGTCAGTCGCTTTTCCAAGAAGAGAGTTGGGGGCAGATCTCTTTCTTCGGCTGGGGCCTCCCTCTGGAACGGCCTCCCTTCTCTCAAACTTGAGCAAAACCACCTCCGGTTCCAGAAGTAACTCAAGACCTTATGTTTATTGAGTTTATATAGCGCTTTACAGAATAACAGGTACAGTAATGAATGAAGCATAATTTACAAAACATGAAACAAACCAGTGATTCAGTATTTAGAACAATTCACACAGAGGAGGGGGAGGAAGGAGGGAACGTGGGGGGGGGGGGCCGGGTGACCTCCAATGCAATAAAGTTGTGGAAGTATCCAAATTGGGGTTAACGGGGAGGGGGAAAAAGGTGGGGAGGGAAGGGGGCAGGTGTGGTAGGGGGGAGAGAGGTAGGGAAGGAGAATCAGGGGGGTAGTGAAGAAGGGCTTTGAGGGAGGAGCGGAAAGATGGGTAGGTAGGGGAGGAGCAGATAGATCTAATGGAGGGGGCCAAGAGTTGAAAGGAGCGGAATCCTGGGAGGCACACAGGGCTGGCGTCCTTCCTTCCTCTTGGTGTCCGCTTTCTCTCTTCCTCTCCCATGCTGATGATCGGCCTGGTCCACCCACTGGTCAAGTGGTCACCATCTGCACTTCGGTCCAGGTCCCTGCATGTCCAGTTGCACCTTGCACTGCCTCTTGGCTCACCCAGCACATGTGGTCTGTATCTGTAACCCTACAGTCCCTTCTCTGCGCTGAAGAGCCACCAGCTGGCTTGACTTTTGATTATCTGCACTTCCCCATCCCACCGCACCGCCTTTGGCACTTCTCTCCATCCACGTTCCCACACTTGCGCTATCTGAATGACAAGGCCTAGTAAGATTGTCGATTTTTTCTCCCTTTGTCTCCCCCCCACCTCCCTAGTCTTGTCATGCCTAGAAACACTTGTGAACAGGCACGTTATAAATGCCATATCATAACACCCTTCCGTGAGATTTTATGCAAGAGAAAGTTACTTTCAATGGGCCAGTGTGTTTTTGATTTTCTTAGCCACCTTTCGTCCTGGGTATCTGCATTTTTAACAGACCGAGTGCCCAGTTTAGTAAGTCCAGGTAGCCTGGGATTTCTCTGGTGCCCAGTTCTTTTCAGGTTCAGCATTCTTTCTATCATTATTCCTGCGTGATAATGCTTGAAAGTCCCCAGAATCCTATTTTAACTCAAAGCCTAATGCCAGTAGCTCTGAAGAGGCTTCACACAGGGTCTTTACGAAATTGGATTTCAGCTGTAGTATCACCCAGTCCATTCTTGACTCCAGCACAAATTCTACCACTAGAAAGTCATCAGTTTGTGGAACAACGTTTTGGAATTTGGTGCAGTAAGTTAATCACATTACTTCGATTTCGAATGCGTCCGTCAATTGAATGGAGCATACTTTCCAAAGATAATGTTATAACCTCCTTTTTATTTATGCTGATCATTTTCAACAGCCCGTTTGTTTAGTTATGGAATAAACTCCAGCTTAGCATGTTCTACGTTTCCTTTATACTTTTGCTCTGCCACAGACCTTTTTGAACGAGTGTTTGAAACTCCGCCTCTCATTCTACCAGAAGCCTGGGGTCATTGTTCTTAATCCCCAACCTAATGGGTAGATGACCACTCACTTGAGATTCACAGGGATCAACTCCTTTGCTCCCTTTCCAAGGTTTCATTGGTGGATTCAATATAATAGATTGAGAAATCCAAGGAGGACTGCAATGTACTCACCGGATTTAAGGGAGCGTGTGCATCTTCTGTGGGGATGTTCATTACCTCGGGGAGTAAGGTCAGTATGAAGAGCCGAAGGTGTTCTAAGATTACAGAAGAATCTTCTAGAATACTTTGATCTCAAGTTTCTTTGCAGGCACAATGTTTTTCGATTTCTTGTTTTGTGAGGGAACTTCTCGCAAGAGCTCTTTAGTACGTTTTTCAAAGATAGGAACATTTGTACTAATACAGTTCACCTTTCCTCCCTGATCGATAGTTCAATATTCACACTCGTCCCCAATCTCACACCAGGCAGCTCTATTTCTTCCATGCCCTGTTCCTCTGTAGGGTTCTCATTCATTTCTAGTTGTGTTACTTTAGGATTTTCAATAGCCAGTGCTTTCTTTATTGGTTCTTTTTTTGCCAGGGCCTTTACCACCCCTCAATTTGTTGTTGCTGATGGCCATCTCCCGGGGTATTATTCTGAAACACCACTTCTATCATGAATGGCTCCTTCCTTGGAGGTCCCGGATCTCGCTCGTTCGGTTTTTAACAAATCCTATTAATACTATACGTTGAACAGATCAATTTCTGCAATTCCAATATCACCTCCATTATTGTACCCTTTTCTACCAGCTCTTCCCTCACTAGATCACACAAGGGTCCCTGCCATTGCAGAGTCTGTTCTGCTTTGCAATCCATCTTTGCTTGAATGGTCGATGTAAATGATTCTAAGAAGATCAGTTTAGAATACGTCAATGCCAACAAGGTGGCTTGATCCTTATAATTGACACTTATTGATTCATAGAGCTTTAGAAACAGCGAGCAAGATCATAAGTGCTGACATTATATAGTACTTTGCATTTGGAATGTTGAGTTTACTGCACACTGCCGGTCCGGGAGACTTATATTTGGAGGGAATACAGAATCATTTGGAGTAGTCAGGGTTGATGGCGAAGAAAGGTCAGATCTCCCTTTGTGGTTTCAGAGACCTTTCTAATGGGGATACATGCGGGGACGCATGTTGGCTTATCGGCTGTTCTTCCCTCCCAGTCCCCTTTCTCCGCTTCCAATAGTCTAGAACCACATACCTTACAGGTATTTGTTGGTAGCGCCCAGACCCAGAGGTATCACAGTGCTTAAGTACATAGTTAGGAATAGATGGAAACCATAAGGTGTTACATGGTATCATAACAGTATGGTGGTTACATTGCATAATAGGTCAATAGTCGAGCTCAGAGTGGGTAGAGCAGATTGCTATACATTACAGGTATTCATTGAACAGTAAGCTTTTTGCTTTTTAACAGAAGAGAACATAGGCAGGTTCATCTTGGATGTCCTGAGGAATGGCGTTCCAGAGTGTTGGAACAATGGCAGTGAAGCAGGAGCCCCCAGCTCTTTCTGGAAAATCTAGAGATTTGCAAGGCAGAGGAGCAGAGATTACGCATGTTGTGTTCCTTGGTGATACGGGTGGTGAGATGGGGTGGGGGCGAGGGGCAGTGTTGTGTAAACAGTGATGGGTAATGGTAAGGAGTTTTAACTCCATGCAGGCTTTGATGGGAAGCCAGTGAGCCTCCCGTCTGATGTGGGACCTTTTGCATGAAGGCAGTCCGGTTCGCCTTGTTTTGAAACACTGTAGGGGAATATACTGGTTTCTTTCCTTAAGGCTTTCCGGTCGAAGGTAACCTGAAAGGCAGCGATGTGTCTCGATAGCCGCAGCGCCAGGTCGAGGTCTCACTTAGGTCAGCCATCCTTTGCCTCGAGGGACCAGGTGGCAACCTTGCCTCCATGAGCCCCCTTGATTTCTTTCCCCTCCTTCCAGACTTAATACTGGGGACACCCCCCCAGATTACTTTCAAGTAAAGAGGGATCACCCTCTTCCATCAGGGCCAAATTCTGGCGACGACTTGTTTCCCATTGTCTGAGGGTAGTTCAGATAGAACTCCCCTCGCTATGATGTTTACGCCCACCCTTAGTGAGCTGTCAATGGGATCCTTGCTACCTATTTGTTGCAGGGTGGGCAAAGGATTTAAATTAGTTTGTCAAAGGGAGCACTCCCTACTCCACTTCCAAGATCTCAAAATCAGTCAGATCTAAGTTCACTATTGAGTGCATAGGCTGCTGGACTTGCGCTGGCTCATTAATCAGTTTTAATATTTACAACCGGGGAAAGTGAAATCAGTTGAGCCTCTGACGCAAATATCAACCCTGTGTGGGCCCCAATCGAAGTTTCAGTTGCCGCCGAGAACACGGTTCCTCCTGGTCCATCTTGCTCAGCACCCTCATGGGTTGGACTATTATGGCTTCTACAGAAGAGTATGTTCAATCTTACCGAACTCCCCACGCATGGGCTCTAAGTGGGAGGAATGATTCCCATAAACCCAAGCCGGTCCTAATTAGCAAACTCGGTGCAGGGGGCACACCAGAACACTGCTACACACTGATAATCTGTGCAGCTACTGAGTTTTTATTTTAACTGCTTGTGCTGGCACTGCCAGTCAAGAGCTCTGCCTCCAAGATGCAGGTATAAGGTCATAGTGAAAGAAATACCCGGCTCCAAGAGAACACCAGAACACACTGCTACACAACAATCCATGGAGGGGCAGCAGAGGCCCAATTACAGCTAGACAAGTTAGGATTAATATGGGGAGAAATAAGGTGTTTATATCTAATCATGTGATGGACATTTCTTTAATGAGAATCTCCGGCTACACTGGATTGTGAATTCTTATGACTGGAAAATCTCTACTTTTAATGAGAACTCTTCACATATGTATTTAAAGACAGTACTTGGAAGTTCTAGGTCTCAACGACAGAATAATTATAAGTTAATCACCATAGTGAATAATGTACTCCTAGTACCCTTTCCTCCATACTGTATGGGGCGTCCCTTGCTAGGGACGCTTTACCACCTTTTTCAACAGCAAAATCATCTTCCCCTTTAAATTTAGAGACGTTCTCCCATGACTCCACCCACCGGCGCCACTCCTCAGTCCCCTTTGACGCGTCGGCAATATTAACATTGCCTAATGACACCAGTTTTATTAGGGGGGAGGGAACGTATGGAGGAGAGGGGACTATGGACTCGGAGTAAGTTAGTCTCTATGGTGAATAACTTATAATTACTCCTACGTCCCGTCCCCTTTCATCCATACTGTATGGGTGATTACAACTGAATGTACCAAAGGGTGGAAAGTTGCCCCTCTTAAGAAAACAAGTTCCTTAACAATGCCTGACCAAATGCCGCATCCGACCTGGTGCTGGCATCCAAGCATTAGTGCTTGCAGAAGGCCGAATGAGTAGAGCACATAGCCGCCTTCCTGATAACCTGCCACGGAACACGTCTTTGGAAAGCTACCACGGTGGCCTTAACTCTGATGGCGTGAGCATGAATGTTTTCTGGTAATGGCTTGTGCTGCCCTTCATATGCCTCGCTGATGGCAATAACCATGCACCTTGCTATGGAATCCTTGATGGCTCGACAGCCTGGTTTTGAACCCCCAAAAGGTGACGAAGAGGGAGTCCGATTTGTGGAAGCTCTTGATTCTGTTGAGGTAGAATTTCAGAGCATGGCTAACATCAACAGTGTAGTACCCGCTGAGAGTCACTAACACCATCTCCTCATTCAAGTGAAAGGAGGAGACTACCTTGGGTAAGAAAGCGGGGTGTGTTCTGAGCACCACCTTGTCCTTCTGGAACGTATTATATGCTCTGACGACACAAGCGCCTGATCTCACTGACTCGGCGGGCCAAGCTAAGGCCCACTAGGAGGGCCCTCTTAATGGTTACTAGCCTGATCTCCGCAGACACCATGGGCTCAAATAATTTATGCACCAGGGCGCCCAGGACCACATTGAGGTCCCAGAACAGGTGCGATTTCTTGACAGGTGTAAATAGTCTAGTTAGGCCCGCTAAGTGCCTCTTAGCCACCGGATTCGAGGAGGAGAATACCTCCTCCCGAGAGTTCTTGTAAGCTCCAATGGCCGCCAGATAAGTGCGGCATGTGTCTAATTGCACGCCCGAGTGCGCGAGGTGTGCCGAAAAGGAGGGCACGTCGTCCAATGTGCAAATCAAAGGATCAATTTCCTTTGACTCTGCCCAGTGAAGAACCTGGTCCACTTGCTTTTGTACTGGTTCCTGGTGGCGTCACTCCTAGCCCCCTGTATAATGGCCAGGTTAGCCTGTGACAGGTGCAGATGCTTCAGGGAGACCTGTTCAGGAACCACGCTGCGAGGGCTAACTTCTGCGGGGAGGTGTGGATGACTGTGCCCCCCTGCTGAGAGTGTAGGTGCGCTGGGCCCAGCGGGAGGTGTACAGGGGCTTGGTCCGACAGGCTGAGCAGCTCCGGGAATCAGTGTCGCGCTGGCCACCATGGGGCTATCAGGATTAACCAAAAGGTCTCTATGCCCTGATCCTGCAAATTACCTTGTGCACCAGGGGATTGGGGGGGGGCGTAAGCAGTCATGTTCCACTGGATCTCCATTGTGTCGCCCAGCAAACTCTACCAGGAGGCAAACTGGGGGCACCTCCTGTTGGCACTGGTGGCGTAGAGGTCCACCTGCAGATGACCCCACCTGTTGAAGATCCCCTGAAGGACCTGCTCGTTCAACTGCCATTCGTAGTTGTCTACACCCAGCCTGCTGAGCCTGTCCGCCTCTAGGTTGGACTCCCCTGGGATGTGGACTGCTGATGGGTGTATGTTGTTCACCAGAGCCCACTCCCAAATGTCAACCGCCAATCTGCAGAGGGGAGGGGACTGGGTGCCACCCTGCTTGTTCATGTAATACTGTTAGGCAGAACCTGTGCAGTTCCCTTAGGGACCACTGCAAAAGATTTAAGACTACAGGTGTTTGGCAGTAAACCCACTTGGTAGCAGTCTGTACCACACAGATTCACTTGGTAGCTGTGGCTGAGCAGTCTGACTTCCCTCAAGAAGAGTTAGGCAGTATATAGAGTATACACAATAGATACAGAGATACAGTAGCACAAGCAAACACTGACCAGAGCTTTGGTGTAAAAGTACATATTTATTTAAAGACACACTTGTAAATTACACTAGCATAAGGAGAAAAGTAAATTCAGCACAGTCACTATTATATATACAACCCTAATTACTTATTAGACAAGTCTTAGTGAGAAACACCACTTCTTGTCAGACAGAGGTGAGCGCTTAACATAAGATGGCACTCTAATAAGTTATTAAAAAGGGAGGGAAAAAGGCAGAGTTATGGAAGCACACAAATTTCAATACTTTTATAAGAACCACAGTAAGGCAGGATAGGCAGAGTTCTACTGGAGAGCAAGGAAGTCAATTGCAAGGCCCAGCTCTTGGAGAGAGCAAGCAGAAGGGGTCCAGGTTCACACAGTGGGGTTATGCCCAAAGAGTCTTGTAGATAGTTCGCACACAAAGGATGAAATTAAAGTCAGGAAAAGTTAGCTAGGTTGTCCCAGGCCAGCCCAGGTTAGAAAGTCGAGGCTTTACTGTCACCCCGAACGATCTGTCGCAAGGGAAGCCAGGCGGGACACAGTACCTTAAGTTTGAAGGAAGCTCCAGCGGGGACAGTTGTTCCTGGCAGCGGGTGCAAGTCGGTGTTTCGTCCAGAGGAAGAGGAGGTCTCGCCGTGGAGGAAAGATGAAGGTCGTTGCACTGCCAGGGAAGAAACCAGCCGCAGAGTTCTTTCGGTTAAAAGGTACTACCCTACTCTTCGTGGTAGTGGTAAGCCGTGGTATTCCGTTTGCCGGGGTGCTTGGCATGGGCAAGGCAGCCACGAGATGCTCCAGGAAGGTGAAAAGAAGGCAAAATTGGTTATCCCCACCAGTCAAAGGAAGAAGACTCTCTGGACTGGAGATCTCCTCTGTCGTTGGGAAAGTGGTGAGACGATTCAGCAGGGCTCCACCGGTGGTGTCGTCGTTGCAGGTCGGCTCAGCTTCTCCCTCCTCGGATTCTTGGGTCCTGTGGCGACCTCTGGAGTTCCAGTCCCCAAAGCCCTGCTTTTATGCAGCAAACCCCCATTCATTCAGCCTAGCTGTCAATCAAACATGCTAAGTGGGCCAATCGCACAAGAGTGCGACTTGAGTTGCCAAGGCAACTCAGTCCAGGGTGCCTAAACCCCCTCCCACACCCCCTGTGGTACCCAGACAGAGTGGCACCACTTTTGGAGGCTTCTGTGGAGAAGCCCCCCAAAAAATGGAACAAAGGGCTCGACTTAGGTTGGAGTCACAGAAGAGAACACAAACGCAATTTTAGAATCACATTCTGGCAAAAAATACCAACCGGTGAATTAATATTAAATAAACCGGCAGTATGTTCGAGGCTATAAGAATTAAATAATTAAAGTTGGTAGCCTCGAACAATGGGAAAATCCCATAGAGATACATTCGCGGTCGAATATAAAAAGTAGTATCCACTGCCACCAGCCAAAACTCGATCAGGGGGGACGGAGACGTGCCCCCTCGAACAACAGACCCCGGGGCAATCAAATTGCCCCGACCAGTACGTCCACAATATGATTGTTTGTATTGGTTTCTGTACATAATTTGGGACTAGTAAAGCCAATGGTGACTTTACATGCCGTGGGAGACAGTAGTCAGTCCCAGGGTATGGAGTCTATGTTGGGGGGTCGCTACGACACCCCTGGGTTACGGCACGGAGGGTGCTGTGTAACCCACATCAAAACACATGAGACCCTATGGAGTAAAAGACCCCACAGCCCATAAAACACATGGAAAGATAAAGGAACACCTCAAATCATGTCTAAGAGTGGGAGTAAAAGAGTCTCACTCTTAGCAGGAGAAAAAAATAAACCCCAAAAATCCAGCAAAGCTGCTGGGGGACTCACTAGGTTTGGGAAATTAGCCTTTACAGCAAATTTTCCCTAACAAATACAATGCAGGTAGAGCTGTCCATTTGAATCAGAATCGCTCTGCCGGTGATAATAGGTAGAAAGGCTTTGAGAGAAGCCAGATAGGCATCTCGAGCCAGTTGATGTGAGCAAGCTGCTCCTGCCGGGACCACACTCTATGGACGCTGTGACTGTCTGGGGTAGCTCCCAATCCCTCTAGGGAAGAGTCTGTGGTAATGGTGACCTGATTTGTTGGTTGCCGGAAGGGCCTGCCTATACACAGGTTGTTGTCTGTACCCCACCAGATCAGATCCTGGTGGAGCTGTTGTGGTATGCTGACCTGCTCCGCCTGCAAAACCTTCTCCCAGTTCCAGGAGGCTGAGAAATGTAGCTGCAGCCGCCTCATTTTGAGCCTCATATGTGGCACTGCAAGAAGACATGCGGCCATGTTCGGGAGAATTTTCATTCAATGGCTAATTTCCCTTACTTTGCGAGTCCCTCAGCAGCTTTGCTGTATTTCTGGAGTTAATTTTTTTCACTTGGTAAGAGTGAACCCAACCAAGTCCCCTCAAGTCCCGCTTGAGGGGACTTGAGGGGAGAAGTATGCTGTTGCTGTACCTGTGAACCTGTATTTGGTCGCGCTTGGATGCACCTTTCTTCAGTGAAAGAACTTGGATTACCTGAAGGTGAACCTTCAAGCATTAATAATTGACTTTTATATTTGCACATAGTGCTAAAGGAACATTTAACACGCTGTGTGTTTTTTATTTTCTTAGGCGTTGCTGCCTGTTGAGACGGGGCTATATAAACTGCTGTGCTCGCGCACCCAAGCTAGTCCCCTCAAGTCCTGCTTAGCTGCGGAGTTGGAACTTTGATTTTTTCTTTTTTTCTTTTTTACTCTATATTCCCTTTGATGTAATCTATTGTTGAATGGCCTTTGTTTTTCATTCTCAGTTCATTTATGCCAGTTTATTAACATTATAGTTATTGTTTGGCTGTTTCATTTATACCACTCTTGCAGAAAACTTGCCCCATTAATTTCATCTGTACTATGAGTAAGTTACCGTAAACCCTCAAATCTAAAATGCCCAATTCAGCCATAACAAATAGGCTCGCCTATGCCTTCGCATACAGACTCGAACAAATCTAAAGGCAGTTCAGAAAAAGTGTCTTCATGTACCTCAATTACACTAACGCCGCGAGTCAAATTCTGCATAAAGACTCCATCCTCGAGTAAGGATATTAGGCAATTTTGTCCCCCTGTGAAAAATACACCGCAAGACTCCAGTAGTTCAAACCTTCAGAATGATCATCCTGAAGTAACAATTCACCCGGGAGAAATTCATCATCTGCCAGATCCCTTAATCCAAAGCGTGTCTCTTCCCCAAATGCAATCTGGCACTTCTGAATCTGTTTTACGGAATCATGAGGAAATACAAATTCCCCAAAAATTGATGGTGCAGGATCCTGTTCACCCTTACCACAGTGTGATCCATCCGACGCTTCAGTGACGAATAATGAGGTTCCCCAAACCAGTGAGGACCTTCCGGTATCTGATAATACCATGTTACAAACGCTTAAGCTTTCTGAACAAGACAAGCAATCGCGACCACAAATCACTCCATTACTCGAGGCAAGAGTCCGTCTCCACGATCTACAGCAACAGATTATCGTCAGCGCTGCTCAATGGATTCTTCTATCTCCATGGAAGCCTCATATCCTGCCAACACCGAGACACTGAGCCTCCTCGAGAGAAAAAGCTGTTACTCCAGCAAAATCTGGGCTCCTGGAAATTACGTTGGTAGCAGTAAACTCCACTATTCAAAGTTTACTTAAGCTATTTGAAACGCTCGAATTAAAAATCAATGTACAATCGGATAAGATTGATCAAATTACCACTTGGATTCAATCACATCCGTATCAGAGAGAGTTGTCTCCTCAAGAGAATTCATCTACAAATTACTTATCTAGGAGTGTGGAAATCGTGACCATACCCGCAACGGTTCCGTCAAGTCTTCCTGCCTTTGAACATGCCATTTGTTCAATTTCAATTGAACCGGATGCTCCTACAACAGTGGATCCGAATTCCTCATGGATAAGCGTGGAGACAACGTTCCTAAAACTAACCAATCTTCCACTAAAGCAACCTATGACGTTTTCGCTAAACGTCCTCGTGCTAAAGGTAAAGCAAGACACCTTATTACCAAACCTATCCAACTAAGTAAGCGAGCAAGCAAAGTTAGCAATTTTCCACCACATACCTCAACGGTTGATTTATCGAATCCTGCGAAGTCTGGGCGAACATTCAGGCCGAGCTAATCTACAGTCTGAAAAGAAAGTCCTTCCAAACCAAAACCAAACACAGCTTCCACTACCAATGAGTCATTCTCCGTTAACCCAATTTATTACTGCACTTGAGGCAGACACTCCAGACTGTCATATCAAACCAAAATCACAAAGTGCCTGGGAGGAATCCTTACATATACCGAGTTCTGCCTCCTTGCTGGTAGCAGGCCAACAAGCGGCTGCCATAAAAAATAACCATCAGATTGATGAAATTAAACTGGCTGTTGATGCTCATCTTGAACGCTCAAATTAACTTAAAGTGATGATCCTGTTAAAAGAAAAAGGACCCGACGCCATGACTTTAAATCCCCAAGGACCGAATACCAGTGAAGCTCAATATCCATTGAATTCGCAGAGATCCATGGAACTAACAAGTCAATGTAGCTCATCGAAGTCCGCTCCAAGAAATAATCCCTACTCACATGATCAGTGAACAGAATGATACTATTAAGGTTGCGATCGAATCTCACTTCGCACAACATTTCCAAGCATTGAAGCCCTCTGTTCAATCAAAAGAAATGCAACAAAGTCACATTTTCTAACAGTGCTCCTTCTAAAGATCTTGCTGCGGGTCAAAAGACCTTCAATTTGGTAAAAAACTCTACCCATAAAAATCAATCTACAACTGAAGGTCTCTCAAATAAACATCAGAAGATGGTTTAAAAAAAAAATGCCTTTGCCAAGTATCACACGTTGATATTGAAATGCCGTGCGGCCCCTCACCATCAATATGTCCTATCAAGAGCAAGTGTTCAACATCTCTAATGACATCCATGAATTAGAAGACCTAACGTCAACAGACATTGATCAAGTAGAATTCATTTGTGACGTGAACTTATCCATAGTCCAGCTATGGATGAAATCCGATCTAGTGTTGAATACATTATGGCAAGCAAGGATGGAACTCTTCAGAATGGGCTTCCTACTGGCTCAAGATCCTGAAAGGAAGAATTGTGAAACATCGAGTGAAATGCAAGAAAGCACGAAACCTTGCATTAATGAATGCCAGTGTACATATTGCATCTTAGAACAACAAATTCCATCAGGACAACCTCTCTCACCTCAAGCATAACCATCATTGCAGCCAAGAGAGTTCGCAGAAAAATCAAGTTCTCTTACATTAGTAAGCTGGAACACAAGAGGCTATAACCACCTACAATGGGATCAGAATAACAACCTAATTGAAGCAGATACTGTAGCACTCCAGGAAACCTGGATGTCTGTCCCTCCAGTATGGGACAATCATGAGATAACTATCATTCCTGCGTTAGCGGCGCAAAAGGGCCGTCCAATGGCTGGCCTCTTAGTAGCCGTGAAATTCAGTGCAGGACTAAAGTTACAACCTTGGGCATGTCCGAATAATTACATCCAACTTGTTAAAAATCACAGTTGATTCTCAGCATCTAGCATTAACTTATATAGAAACCCGGATGCAATATCCAATGGTCCTTTCTACAAATATTTGTCTGAATTATTCGAATTGATCGCCAAAACGAAAGGAATAACATCAATCATTCTAGTTGGAGATCTTAATCTCGATTCCATTAAAAACATCAATGGGAAGAAAACCTAAGAGATTAATAGATGGAATTGCTTTATGACACACGTCGGAATGAGAATGGCCAATGGATCGCTTCCTGTTGACATCCCGTCGCAGGTGACATGGCAGAGAGGAGCCTCGTCAAGTACTATCGATTTCAACTAACAGAGGCTGAACTTATGCAGGCAACAAGTTTTAAGGTAATAACACAAGTGGTGAGTGATCATCATATGTTAATGTTAATCTGGCCCAGGAATATGCGTGCTATCAGTGAGAACGACAATCGATGTTACAAGCCCTAAGCATTAACAACGCTAAATCTTGCTTTAGGTGGACCCCGAAGAAACTGACATCGCTAAACGAGACTCTGAAGGTGCAGGAGAGATCAAATTCAATACACTCCTATGTTGATGCCTTGTCACTATACAAAAATCTGCATCTTCCAACAAGAAGTAGACATAGCCATACATTTGATCCACACTTGCAACAGGCAAAAAAAGATTACCGAAAAGCCCTGAGAACAACCAGAAGCTCCCATTTACTGAGAGGATCAAAGCTCATAAAGCGATAAAATCACGCTACAGAAATTGGGTTAGAGCTCATCAAGACAAATTACATCAGCAAGATGGGGAAGCTTTTTTAGAAGCTGCATCAAATAAGGGCCTCAAAAATTTGGCAATTACTAAATGCAAATTCAAAAAATAATCAATTCCATTATCAATTAAATGGAGTTGCTGAAAACCATTGGATAACTCATTTCACTGCACTGTATGCAGATAATGTCACGCTCACCTGATTCCCACGGAGGTGCAGGTCTGGCTTCGAGTGCTGATGCTTCTTCAATGGTGAAGCGCAGGACTCTGATGGACAAGAAGGGCCCCTCTACTCTGGCTTTTCTGGCTCGCAGGAATATTCCCCTGTGCGTGAAAAGGAAGTATTACCTACTGACGGAATAATGCTCAAGCCTCCCACTCCCTTCCAACCCTCCTCGATACCCTTCCACGATTCCCCGTGAAGTCTCACCTTAGGGTCTGGAAGGATGAGTTCTCCATCCTGCTTCTGATGCAGGGGCGCGTTGAAACCCAGTTACTTCACTGGATTGAGGTTTGATGGGAGTTCAAAATAAGCTTGACTATTCAGGTGAGGCGCTGTAAGAGTTCTGTTGCAAGTTCAAAAGTTCAAGCTTAATAATAATGTTCATTGTCTTATTGCAGCAAGCGCTAATGCTTATGTCTTTTTCCCCTTAGGGGCCGGGGTTCGGAATGCCGGAGATATGGCGCCGACCCGAAGTGTAAGTTCTGGATGAGCGTTCAGGTAATGTCTTTGCATTCGCTCATTCAATGTCTTTGTCTTTTTTCCACATTGGGGCCGGGGTCCGGAATGCCAGGAAGCGGCAGGACCCGAAATGAAATGGGAATGACCCAACAGGCAAGTCTTAGAAGGAAACTGAGCTTTTCCTATTTCCCTTCCTTCTCTCACCTTGTTTTCTTGTCTTTTCTCGCTAGTCTCTGGGAAGTGGGTGCGGATCCGGATGATCGCTGCTGAAGATGGAGGCGCCCAGGAAAGGTGGGTGAAATGCAGCGCTGCAGCGATCGAAGCGAAATGCATTTAAAATGATGTCTTCCCTTTCAGGATCGTCGGTGTGATGTCCCCGTGATGCAGCTTTAGCAGGTAAGGTTTTCTTTCTTTCTTTCTCTCCAATTCTCTCTCATCTCCCTTTGCAGGCGACCCAGGATGTTGACAGGCGTGGCTGAAGTCCAGATGCAGGAGCTGACACGGTGAGCGTCCAGCTGCGAGGAGCAGAACAACGCGAAGCGTGAGTTGCTGATCGGGCGTGGTTTAAATAGCTTTGGAAGAAGTTCCAGGCATGTATCCTTCCACCGATCAGGCATGTATCCTTCCCCGACCACACCCAGGTGGAAAGTAGTCCCACAGGTAAAGTAGTTCCATTCAGGCCTCAAGAGGGCCTGGATGTAGCAGCATGGTCTGCATCAGGTAAATGCGCATTAAAACACTTGAACACATGTCTAGCTTTATGAGCCTGGCACCTAAGGCGCCAGGACAAGGGTCCAACATGAGTCTGGCGCCTAAGGCGCCAGGACTGTGTCCAAAGGGCCCCAGCTTGGGCCCGCTGGCACTTCCCTGGGGGGAATTATGCCTGCCTCTGGGGTTGCTGGGTCGGACCTGGCTCCTTGGAGGTAGGCATCATGACAGATAAGTCTTTTGAATCATTCCATTATGAAAATCAATCTTTATCACCTTGGAACTTAGAATGCACGGAGTCCATAGTAGAAGAACTCAGTGAAGTCATCTTCATCACGAGCAGCTGGACCTGATGGCATTACCAACTATATGTTAAAACAACATCTTAAACATTGGGCAAGAATTTTAAATATCTTTCAGTGCATTCTTAGATCCCAGAAAACACTGGACTCATGGCGTACCTCCTTAATAGTCATGATCTTTAAAAAGGGCGATCGTGGAACACAATCGAATTACTGCCCGATAGCCCTATTAGACTCACCTGGTAAAATCTTTAATCACCTAGTCCTAAGGGATTTTAATAGATGGACATAGGCGACTAACTGTCATGATCAAAATCAGACAGGTTTTGTCGCTGGCCTTGGGACTGCAGTCAACTTAATGATTCTCAACACTTTAAAAGAACAAGCGCAAAATACAAAAACACCTCTGTTCTTTGCATTTATTGATCTAAATGCTGCTTTTGATTCCGTCTCTAGAGTGAAACTAGTTGAAAAATTGATCAAAGCACAATGTCCTCAGAACCTGATTGATATCATTTTTGCTCTACATTCTTCAACTTCGATACAGGTTAGGCTGACTTTTATGGGTCTGCTGTCAGTGGTAATAAGAAGAGGACTGAAGCCGGGGTGTATCCTAGCTTCAGCCCTCTAACTTCTTTATCCACGATGTTAGCAATATCTTTTTGTCTATAGCATCAGATTCACCCAAAATTAATTCAATTGCTATACAAGCATTGTGGTATGCCGACGATCTCGTGCTTGTCTCAAAGACTCCGATAGGTCTCCAAAAACTGATATCTGCACTTGTTATTTACTTTGATGAAAATGAGTTGTCAATGAATGTAAAAATCGCAGATAGTAACCTATAACCCTAAACTAACCCATAGAAACAAATGTGTATTGAGTTAAAGATCTCACATTAGATATTGTGCCTAATTACAGATACTTGGGCTTACAATTTGAAGGTAATTCTTCTACCACATCACATCTACAGACATTGCAAAATAAATTGACCTCAGCCACATGTCAAACTAAAATAATTTTCCATAAATATGGTAAGTTCTCCATCAACCCTGCGTTACATTTTTGGCAACAAAAAGTATCACCTGTGCTATTGTATGGGTTGGAAGCAAGAGCAATTACCACCACTAATTATCTGAACAAATTAGAATCCAAAGTTTAGAGATTAATTTTAAATGTACCACAATCCACCCCTGGTCCATGTTTGAGATATGAGCTAGGACTCGCAGTGCAAAATAACACTGGCAATGATGTCCCTTACTACGCAAATGTCTTGTTAATGCTAATGAAGTGTCAATTCTTGCTATATTATCGTCTTATTTGTTCTCATCAAATCATCTGTTTATCCACAAATGGACTAAATATGTGTATCAAATCATGGTTGTGGCTGATGTTAATCTTGAAACACTAATAATGAATCCAGTCAGAGCAAAAAAGAAAATCTTTCTCCATGATTGGATTGAGACGCGCTCATTATGTCTACAATATAAGCACTTTAACAGCAGATGCTATGTTGACAAGAAAATGGGAATTGTTGAAGCCTATTTTCGAAATCTCCATCTCCTCGAATTCGTATGGCAATGGTAAGAATGCGACTCAATCTGTGGCCTACTCGTGACATTTTAGCCCAACGTAGACAAATCTGTATGTCTGAGAATTTTTGTAATTTTGCAGTGATTTAACAAAAAAAAGAAACTTTAGAACATCTAATTATGGAATGTGTAGCTTTGATCCCTTTGAGAAATAAACTATACGGAAAGCACATGGCAGTAGTTGCAAATGTGCAGCCAGACCTCAGATGGGCCTTTTTAACTTAACTCTGCTAATATGAGCATTAACATCGCCTCTGCAAATTTTCTTACTGCTCTTCATTTGAAGGATTAATGGAATCAGCATGTACTGCTATTGAAATGTTACAGAAAGTCATAGAAGTCTAATAGTATAAAAGCCTTTTTAAGCAGAGACGTGACGTAGAACAATTAACCGTCTACGAATCAATGGTGAATTTTAGAGAAACAGCTTTAATTTCTCTAAGCTTGCACTGATCGAATGTTGGTGATATTTTCTCAATTACTGTTTTCTACAAAACAATCAAAGATGAATTGTGTATGTAAATTTAGAATGTCTTTTCCTTTCTTTAATTTAGTATTGTTGTATTAATGTGTTTTTGTGAAAGGTTTTGTTCGTTTTGTAAAATAATGTAAAATTGTTTCTATTTGCAATTGATGTCAAAAAAATTGTCTTGATAAATTGAAAAAAGTTGATTTATTTCAGCTAAAATTCAATTAAAAAAAAAGTGAGCTTTTCCCCCACTCTTACCCATGTTTTGCCATGTGTATTTCATCTGTTTTTGTGATTGTGGGCTCTGGAGTACACCACTTCAGTAGCCCCATTCTTTTGTGCGTTACACAGCACCTTCAGTGTAGTGACACAGGGTTGTCTTTTAGACTTCCCACTGACTCCATTTCTGGGGCCGACTACTGTCCCCCAGAAAAGGGTAAAGATGCCATTAACGTCAGTCAGTCATTTAACCACAGATCCAGTACACCCCATCTTACAAGGAGTACTGGAAATGGTTAATCCTTAGCCCTTTTTATCTGTACCTCCTAGAGCACTGTTTCGCTCTTTTAACATTGGCTGACATTTAGACTTGGCTGGTGGCAGTGGTATCTTCCCTAACTTTTCTACCGCGATTATACTATATAAACGTGGTATTGTTTTAGGCTATTATATTAGCCTCGAACTTAAACCCGCTTGACCAAATACTTTTCCTTTTGGCTCCGGTCGGGTTTATTCGCCATTTCTTTGTTAAAATCCTTCTTGTGTTTTACTTTGCACGGCAAACCAGGATTGCCTTCTTTGTTCACTGCTTTTTTGGCAGGCTTCTGCCAAGAAGCCCTCCTCTAGGCGCCTGCGTGTCTAGGTAGGCTGAATGTGAGGGAGGGGTGTAGTCACCCCCTGCACAGGGTATACTAGGAAACCCAAGTCGCACTTTACCATGATTGGCTGAGGTGGTTGTCTGGGCTGGACAACCCCCCTGCTGCGTGATTGACCGCCTGGCTGTGTGAATGGGGATTTTCGCATAAAAGGCAGGACTCTTGGGTTGGAAGTCAGAGTCGCCACTGGAACTACAAGGAAGCGGAGAAGAAGTCGGCTGCTGCAACTATCCCATCCCAGTGAAGCCCTGCTGCAGTCATCAGCTATCTACCCTTCGACGACCAGAGAAGATCCAGTCTGGAGTCTTCTTCCCTTGAGCCTGGTGGGGATAACCAGCTCATCTTCTATAGCCAGAGGATCCTATTCGTGGTCGAAATCAATGCACACTGCTGTAGTGGTCCGGATAGCCATCTGAAGAGCCTCTCCTGTTTTTAACTAGCGCACCTGTTATTCACCGTTGCTGCTGCCGGCTTCAGCCCTGTGTGGTGCAGACCCCTCCAGACGCCCTTATTGCCTAAGCTCCAGGAACAGTGGGTCTGCAGGAAACTACCAGGAACAACTGCTGTGGCACCAGCTTCTTCATTGAATAAGGTGGTACTGTGTTCTGCTTGAGGAAATCGGGTTAATCCCTTTTTCTCCTCCTACAAGGCTTGCACTCATCTTCCCTCCTTATAACTTTTGCTTCCTCCATTGACAATAACCAAGTACTCCTGGCTACGTTGAATCTTGAACTGTCCGACTGTGATCCTCGACAACAGGAACCCGGTTCCACTTGACACTGGCTCCGGCCTATTGACTCTTGAATTTCTGTCCATTAGTGTTCTCTGATTCTGTCTGCCTTGACAAAAGTATTGCCTATGATTTTTGCACCCAACTCTCTCTGGGTAACTCAGGTGCTAAGGGTGTTTTTGCTCCGGTAACATAACTTGCCGCGGATAAGAGCTTCTTTAGTAAGACCGAACTGTCATTACTGTCAAAAAGTGATCACATATGTATTCCCGGTAACGTCTTTTGTTTCCCAACACCAGTCTGTTAAAACATAGGGTACTTACCTTGAAGTTATACCGTACAAAGCAAATTGGTTGGTTGTAGTATATTTTACGTGTGGTTTTGAATTAATAGAAGTGTTGTGTTTATAGCAACCGGTTTAAAAATAAATTAATTATATTTTTTACCTGAAACCTTGAGTCAGTGTTTGCTCGAGTCACAGTAATTGTGGTCCCTTGGTGTAATCTCTGCTACTGCTTATATACTCTTGAGATAAGCCTGCTGCTCCACCACTGCGACCACTCTGACATAGTAGTACAGGCTTGTACCAAAGGTAAACCTTGTATTACCACTTTTAGTCTTAATTGTGTGTAGCGGTCCCTAAGGGCACTGCACAGGATTCTGCCCAACAGGCCATAACTCCCAACAGGTGTTGTTACCACTATGCCAAGGTCACTGCTCTGCTGAGAAAATACACAGTGGCCCTCGCCGTGATCCTGTCCTCCGAGGGGGGGTAGATCCTCTCGGAGCTCGTATAAACCACAGGAAGGTCAGGCTTTGTGTGGGCACCAACTGTGATTTTTTTGAGATTGATAGAAAATCCCAGGTCGTATTGTGTATCCATGAGGGCGGATGCCATATGTTGGACCGCCTCTGGAAATCTCACCCTGACTAAGCAAGTCCAGATATGGCTAAATAAGAAGGGCCTTGCGCCCAGAGTAGGGCTGCCACTGTGTTCATCGGCCCTGTAAAACCATGGGGACCGAATTGTGTCCAAAGGGTAGAACCCTTTATTGAAAGTGAAAACCCTTGATCCTGAACCTCAGGAAGAACAGATGGGGTTCCCAAATCGGGACGTGTGGGTAGACATCCTTCAGATCCAGGGCGCACATCCTGTCTCCCGCACACAAGGTCTCCGCTACGAAGGCTGGGGTAACCATTTTCAACTTTTGGAGGGTAAGAAAAATGTTCAAGGTGGAAAGGTCTAACTCCTCTCAGGCCAGCCTGGTTGTTTTGTGTATGGTGAACATTTGTGAATAGAAGCCCATGCCCCGCTGGGAGGCTGGGACTTCTTCCACGGCCTGGCTTGCTACTAGCAAGCGTATTTCCACCAACAGAGTTGCTCTACCAATCTGCAGGAGGGGAGGAAGGAGGAGGAATGGGGAGCCGGAAGCCCATGGAACTACTGAGAGAATCCCTGGGTCCATGAACCTGGTACGCCAGAGGTGTGTGTGAAGGGCATGCCTGTCCCACACCGTAGACTTGTGGGTCCGGATGGGCCTGTCACAATTTCTTCCCCTCCGAGGCTGGGGATGAGGAGGGGCACTGGAAAACCCCCTCGTTAGCTGTCTTGTGCTGTTTGCGCCTGTGGTGGCTAGGGGTTCTGTCCAGTTGCCTGGACCGTCTCTTAAAAGCGTCCAAAGGACCGACCCTTGTCCGAGCGCTGGTGCGCTTGGCTGTAGATCTTGGGAGTGGACTTGGTGAGGATCGATAAAGATTTCACTGTCTGCAAGATAAACTTTATAGAGTTCCTCGTCCATTGTCGAATGGAACAGGCCCCTTCAGCTCTCCCTCGAATGGCAGGACTAGTATGTGTCCCTGCACATCTGGTTTTAATTTTGTGGCTCCTAGCCAAGCCATCCTTCTCATGTCGGTGGCAATGCAAATGGCATGCAGGGAAGAGAGTGGGCACCACAAAGTATCCAAAATGTTCAAATCAACATGGGGATTGCATGTTAAGAAAAAATACACACTTTAGAAGAAGCTGGCTATGACAAGTCTGGAGACACCCGGACTCAAAATCGCAACAAAAGCTATAGACCAAGTAACAGTACTAGGTCACACAGCCGCTCTCATTTGGGCCCAATATGGGCACGTAATTCTTTAAAGTTCAAAATAGTATGCTCTAGTATCCAAAGTATATAGATTATAATGTTTGTTCAAAAAGATGATGAGTGTTTTGTAGCTTGTAACAAAATCATTTATCCAGAAAAGATTAGTAAATCCTTAGTGAGGGAACAATTGCCACAATCCATCCGTAGTTCAGACTAAATATGCCAATACATTTCGGAAATTACTTCCTTCTTCAGGGCAAGTCTGGCAGTTCAAACCAATATGCAGATATGTAACATAATACATTCATAACATGATAATCGAGCACACATTAAATGAAAAAGAAATAAGGGTGAAAAACTAGTCAGAAGTGGTTTCAGAGTTGGTCAATATAAACAAGAAACAAAAACAAAAAAACACAATAAGTGGTGTGAAGTATAGGTAAATTGGACAAAAAGGAATATATAACTTTATTTTACCTTGTGGATATGGCCAGCGGTATAAAACAAACGTACAGCTTTCGTGCCCACTTTAAAAATGGGTCGGCAATAAGGTTGAGGAGAACGTGAATAGAATCATTCGTTTTCCTGGGCAAACGAATCTGGTGATCATCAAGGACCAAGTTAGATACCCCATCTTAAGAGGCTTAATAATGTATGGGAAACGGTGAAAGGAGTATAATGTTAGCGAATTCCTTACCATGCAACTCACGGAGCGAAAGAATCCTCCAGTGTGCAGCTGCAGGGCAGTGTCTCGAACTGTGGGCACGAAAGCTGTACGTTTGTTTTATACCACTGGCCATATCCACAAGGTAAAATCAAGTGGAAAAGGGGACTGAGGTGTGGTGCCTGAGGGCGGAGTCAGGGCAGCGCATGCTCCCAGGGCCGCGCCACTAAATTTAGAGGGAACTAGATTTTTCTGGTAAAAAAAAGGTTCTCCCATGCAGTATGGAGGAAATGGGACGGGACGTAAGAGTATTAGGGGGTACCTCTCGTCATCTCGTTCACCTAAAGGTCTTTTTCCTCATTTATTGAATTTTAGAAATGTAATATATTGCTCTTCAGGCTATTCTTTTTCCTTAATATGGGCAGCTTCCGAGCCTCTTCCGTATTCTGTTCAAGCCAAGCGGAGCGGGGAGGTCTTGAGAGTCAGTTGCTTCCTTCAGCCCTTAAAGGTCTGAAACTGCATTCCAGATCTATTTTTATTTAAGGCCACACAGAATGATAAAGAGCCCTTGTCCCACGAGGAATTCCTACTCTCTGAAGGTGAGCGGGATTCTCCTCGTTGCTATGGTCATCATGGACCGTCCAAGGGGACAGGTTGAGATCTGCCTCATACTTGGAAACTAAGATCTTCAATTAAGGGTGGAAAGAGGGCCATCGTTTCTCTTAGTTTTGGCTCTTCCGATTGTTTGTTCTGGTCCTGCAGCCTCGCACACGCTGCTTCACCACATGTAGTGGGATTCGAGAGCGGCATGGTAAGATTCCTTAGAAATGCCTGCAAGCCGTTGGATTTCCTCTTCGGCTTGGGCTCTCTTGTAGGTTTCACTTTGCTTGTTAATAGAGATCCTTTTGAGGAAGCTTCCTGCCACTTGCGCTTTTTCCCCTTTTTGAAGATCGGGAAGGAGACGTTTCCTCCCAGCTGGTATTTTGCTGACGTTTCCTTAATGGTCAATATGGTCAAAGTCACCTCCTTTACCCCATTGTTGTGTGACTGTTTTGGTTGCCCTTCTATCCCTGAATCCCGAGCTGGGGCCTGTCGCATCCGGAGATCTTTAGAATGTGCTGCCAAATCAGCTGAGTATTCCTTGGTAGGCTCCTGACTGGCATTGGGCACTGTCTCGACCGCTCTTATAATATGATGTTCTTGCATCAGGGGTTTAATACTGTTCGATGGTAATGTGACTTGCAACATTATGTGTTACTACCGACTTCTGCAATTGTATTTGCTCTCCTCTCTTGCTTCTCCACTCTTTAACTGCTTACTCTGATCTCTCTTCCTCTCCCTTCTCCTCCCCTCCTTCCCTTACTTTCTTGTATGCACTTACTCTATCAGAATTTTCCCTTGACCTAGTATGATAGCAACCTCGTCGGTCTCCTCCCCCCTTTCCTTAGTGTAACCCTCCAGCACTATCTGAAATGTTGTCAGGCCTAGTACGATAGTCGCTTGTTTTGTTTCGCCACCCTTTCTGCACCCCTCTCCCTCACCTTTTGTTTTTCGACGGCTCTACCAGAAATATCGTCCGGCCTAGTACGGTAGTGCCTGTCTGCTTGAATTTACTTCCCACTCTCCCCCTCCCTTCCTTATCTATTAGCTCTTGCATCTGAAATGTCGTCAAGCCAAGTACAATAGTTAATTTCACATCCTTACTGTTCATGGCCTGTAGGAATGTCAATGTATTTTCCCTTGTCTATATTGTGTATAGGCGTGTGGGATATATTGACCCACTCAACAGTATTTCTCCACATCAACAAGCTGCATTGGCACAGATACAACAAAATGGTGGTGCTGGCCCCTGTGTGCGCCATGGCTTCAAAACTGTTTTGCAGCAACAAAAAGATGGCTGCACCGTCCTGCCAAGCACACACCAGGCAAGGTGGAACCAGGGGAAACACTGAAGGAGCGTGCCAGTGTGTTCTGACACATAAAAATTAAATAAAGTGAAAAGGCAGCATTGCTTTGCTGAAACCCCAAAATCCCCATTGAAAAGGAAACGTGTTCACCTTTAAAAAAATGCTGCTTTGACGCCAATGCCATCTGTTCTTTCTTAAACCACTGATTAATAAGGCCCTGCCATGCACATTCATAACCCCATTGTGCTTCAGCAAAACCAACATTACCCCTGAATGACAGGCTCTGTTAAGCCAAATCTGAAAAAGGGCCTAAGAAACTTCACTTTCTGCCGTGCATGGGAAATGCTTTATTTTGTGCTACAAAGTGTCAAAGGAATGAAACCTGAAAAAGAAATTCTAGTTCTTTGCACATGTCCATTCCAGGAAACCTTTGCCTTGTACAGTCTGTTGTGTACAAGAAACTCACTATGGCTGCAAGACAATATTGGAAAGTCAGGTGCAAAATCGAATTTGAAAGGAAATGCTACCAGTTTTCACCACATGTGTAAAATGGGTTTGCAAACCAAAGAAAAATAAATGCCTGTTTTAAAGGTAAAGTAATATGTTGAATGAAAGCTTGTCTGTGCCTAGCAATGAGAAGGGGTTGGCTGCTGGGAAACACATGGGCTATTTACATTCCACAGGCTTGGTGTTTTGATTCAGGACAAAATAAAAGAAAATAAAGGTTTTAAACTGATTTGGCTAGATTTTGGAAGCTTCCAAAAACAAGTTACTCTAGTTGGCAGTGCTAAGGCTTCCCCCAAGGAAGGGAGCTGCCATAAACTTCCAGGACACGAAAGTGATAATTGCTAGGTTGGAAAACTGACTGACCAGGACAAAGGACAAAAACTTCACATACTAATCAGACTTCAGTCTGGGCAGGGGCCTTTGTTAATAGAAATTCTGGGACATCAAAGATTGAAGTGGATAAGGGGCAATAAACCTTTCAATCAAGCTGGAAAACCCCATCCTTCCTTTGTGGAAGGTGACAGTTGGTGGTAGCTGAAAAAGAAAATAAATGGTCCAGTGCAGGACAAAGGACTGCTATTTGCTTCCAAAGACTTTTATCAATAATCTTTAAAGACTTATCTCTGCAGCAAGACTTTGTAAAAATGTAAAAGTCTTGCAGTTTAAAAGTGATTTTGTGTTTCATAATTTGAGACATTGTAGAAGTCACTGACACCTTGGGAATAGAAATGGCAAAGTATTGGGGATTATAAGAAATGTATCAATGATGCCAATGCACATTTTTATACTTACATCCCTTATGATAAACCACACACGGGTATGAAGTTATGGAATTTTAGCCCGAATCTTTCATACTCAAAACTACCAAAATTTATCAGAGGGGCAAAACAATGTCTCTCAGAGTTGTAGTGGAATGGTCTGCATAAAATATGTAACCTGCTCATGTCATTGGGTAATATGCCACAACTTTACAAATGTGTAAATTCTGTTATGACTGATGTTTGGCAAAAAGGTCTGTGGGAAGTCTTTTCACCTCAAAAGTAAAACCCCTAAACTGAGTCACATCCTAGAAGAGGCAGCCAACATGGATTGCCCAATCCAGTTGGTAGAGGCGTGTTTAGCAGACCCTGCCCAGCCATATACTTTGATGATGTCACTATGCATTATAAATAAGAGTCCCGGACAAGACTCTAGACACTCTTCCTTAAGTTCCAGCGTTGCGTTCCTGTTCCATTCATCATCCAGATTCCAGACCCCACTACAAGGCCAAAGCATTGCTGACCCTACGCCAGGACCCACTGCAAAACCCAAGCAGTGCTGATCCCCATTCCCAGCAAAGCCTCAATTCTGAAAACCCACTAATCTCCCATGAAATATGGGAGAGCTGCGGTACCTTTTGCATCCTGAACCAGCCTGGCTTGCTGCCCACTAACTGCATGCCCACTGCCATCCTGCCACCCAGCTGACCTTTAGTATCCAGTGACCAGAATTGCCATTCCAGTCCTTGCCGTTCGGTGACCAGAACTGCCCAGCTGTTTGCCAGGCACGCTGCCGTGTAGTGACCAGAACTATTGACGGTCCAAAAATCCCAAAACTAAAAGTGGACTGTAAGTATAAATCGCCACCCCATAGAAATCCATATTATACCTTATCTTGCCTTTGTCCTTATCCCACTCTCCAAGCCATCCTATCCTTATAACCTGTAAAACTGTCAGAATTATCCATGCAACCCTGCCTTTGATTTCTAGTGCTAGCGCCATCTCTTTTCAATTTAGTCTTGTGTAATCCTATGCCATCAGTCCTAGTTCGAATGATCGGACTGGTTTCTGCCAAGGTTGGGCGCTGGGGTGATCGGGTTGAACTTGCGAATCAACCTTGGATCTTATTGTGTCCATCTTTGGTGTTCCAGCCTGAATACTCTAAAGTAAAACTGTTCTCGTCACAACCGATTGCCTTTCCTATCTCAAGGCTTCATTTTACTCAAAGCGCACCTTTTTACATCTTGCATAACTCCTCCAATTTATCAGCTAAAATCAGCTAGAGACTTACTTTCACTTCATATTGTCCCTGTGATATACTTCTATCCCCAGCCCAAAAACAGTGTATTTCACCCGTTTTTAGTAATAACCGTTTGTGTAATTTAAGGAGGGAATTAAGAAAATGCAACTTTTACACGCCATTTTGTTTTTTGGTTTTTGATTGGGAAGGCTCTCTGAAACTAATAACGTCAGTCCAAGAGGGGGCTGACTTGTTGCGGCTGGATCTGGAGGAGAGCTCCTCGAGCAGGGAGGGGAGTGGCTTGGGGAACAGGCCGCGGGAAAGGCCCTGGGAATGGTCCACAGTGGCGGACAAAAGACGGGAGGGGCGGAGGGGGAATGGTGGTTTGCCGGGGGAGGGTGGAGGGGCCTGCATAGAGGGCGGAGCTGGCGGAAGGGGTAATGACTAATCTGTACTCTGGTCGGATAAGGGGTGGTGGATCTTTAAGGATGACAAAGGAGCTCAGAGTCAAGGAGGGCAACATATTGGGGTCAGTAAGGGCTAGGGGGCCCGGTGGGAATACAAGAGGTGAGAGTAATGGTTTGGGGGGGTTATGACAAGTTGAGTGGGAAGGGGGTGTTGGCTTCACTCTGAGTTGGGGTTGTAGGGTGGAAGTGGGGGTGAAGGGGGGAGGGTTCGGGAGGGAGTTGTAGCACTAAAGGGGAGAGCTTCAGTCTTAAGGTTTGCGAAGAATGAGGCTGGCAATGAGGAAAGGTAGGGACCCTTCCCATGTCTCTTTGGTGAGGGGGGGGAATCAAGGGGATAGACCCGGAGAGGCGAGGGAGGGGCAGTCCCCGAGGAGCAATCTCTATACCAGGTTGGGGTTCAAATGGATGACAAAATGTAAGGGGTCTGAATTCCCCGCTCAAGCGGTCCAAATTGGAGCAGTTCATCGGTTCTCACAAGCCAGATGTTTTGGCTCTGCAGGAGACCCACTTACTGCGGAAGGATCAACGGAGGCTGCGGCTGAAGGGGTTCCCGCAAATACTTTTCGCATCTGGTCCGGCCAAGAAAGGAGGGGTGGCGTTGGCATTTGGAAGGGGATTAGATTTTCGCGTTTCTGATACTCTTCAGGACAAGAACGGGAGCTATATCATGGTTCGGGGAGAGTACATGGGTTCGCACTTCACAATAGCTTCGGTGTATGGCCCAAATGTGGGGCAAGACCAGTTTCTGCGTGAGGTGGTGGGAACTCTACAAGACTTTGCAAGAGGTTAGGTGATTGTGATGGGGACTTGAATCTGGCATGGGACAGAGAGTGATCGCTCGCAGCTGGGGGGAGGGGGTGTGGTGGTCTCGCCAAAATAGAAGGAACGGTGGAAGGAAGTGGGGTGACGTTAAGTGTGGAGAGCGCTAAGGAGGGAAGAGGGGGGTTTTACATTTCTTTCGGATGTTCACAGGTCGCAGTCTAGAATTGATTACATGAGCCTGGTCGGGGGGGTTGACTCCATAGAGGTAGGCCCTATGGGGATAGGGGACCATAAGGTAGTTCAAATGCGGCTACGGTTGGGGGGGGGGGGTCTGAGGTCTGGCTTGTGGAGCTGGAAATTTCCTGAAGCGCTCCGGAGGGATCAGGTGACGCGGGCGGAGAGAGGGGAAGATCCGAGAATACTTTGAACGGAACAATGGTATTGACACGAGCCTGGAGGTTAGATGGGATGCCTTCAAGGCTATGTTGAGGGGAGATTTAATCGCCCTGCAGGCGGAGAGACGTAGACAGATGCGGAGGCTAGAGGAACAGTTGGAAAGAGAGGTGGAGGCCACCAGGGTGCGGGTTGGGGAAAACCCTTCTAGAAAACTGTATAAGAAGTATAGAGCGGTCGAAGGTCAGCTGAGGATCCTAAGGACTAAAAAGGCAGAGGCGGCCATGCTCAGGGTTAGGCAGAAATATTACGCAAAAGCTAACAAGGCTGACTCGCTCATGGCACGCTTATTGAGAGATGAGAGGGATCGCAATGTAATCATGGCAATGAGGAGCAAAGAGGGAGTAAGTCTCACCAGGACGGAGGAGTAAAGGGGAGGTTAGCAGAGTTCTACGAAGATCTATACTCTTCACAGGGTCTGTCGGGTGACTCAGAGGACGTTTTTGGAGGGTCTTACGCTCCCACGGCTCTCTGATGACGAGGGGATAAAACTAGGCTGAGCTATATCGGAGGATGAGGTGCGGGCAATCATAGCGGCCCTACCCCTTGGTAAGGCCCCTGGCACAGACGGTTACCCAGCAGCCTTCTATAAGCGTTTCTCTCACCTCCTGGTTCCGCATCTGACGCAATTATTTAACTCATTTAGGGCTAGGGGCTGCACCACCCCCTCGATGGAGGAGGCAAAAATAACGCTTATACACAAGGCGGGCAAGGACCCCGAGGAATGCACGTCATACCGTCCCATTGCCCTCATAAACACTGAGGCAAAAATGTATACTAAAATACTGGCAAAGAGGCTAGAGAGGTACCTTCCCTCGCTGATTCACCAAGACCAGTCGGGCTTTGCGGCAGGGAGGCAGACGGCTGATAACATTCGGAGGGTGGCCCACATTGTTGAGAAGGCACGGAAGACGACCACTCCGGCGATTCTTTTAGCGCTTGACGCAGAAAAGGCGTTCAATCGGGTGGAGTGGTGGTTCCTATTCCAGGTTATGGAGCAGATGGGGCTAGGGCTGGGTTTTATTAGCATGGTCGAGGCAAATTACAAGAACCCCAGGTCGTGGATACTGGTCCATGGCGAAACTTCTAACCCAATTGGGCTTAGGAGAGGTACGAAACAGGGCTGTCCCATGTCTCCCTTGCTCTATGCAATATACCTGGAATCCCTATTGTTGGCCATAAGGGAATCCGATAGAATCCAGGGTGTACCGTTTGGGGGAGGCCAGCATAAAGTGGCAGAATTTGAAGACGATATGCTGCCAATGTTGACACAGCCGGCTGAGTCTACCAGGGCGTGCGTTGAAATGCTGACCAAATTCGGGGAAGCATCGGGATTGCGAATCAATTTGCAAAAATCCGAGTTGATGAACCTATCTTTGGAAGAGAGGGAGGCTCGGGTACGAAGGGCAGTCTCCCCGTTCAGGTGGAGCCCAGGTGGGATTAGGTGTTTGGGGATCTGGATTACCCCCTCCTTGGGCGGGTGGTATAGTGCAAACTATCCCCCTTTGCAGAGATTTACAGCGTTAGAGTGCCCTTAGGATCTCTTGGCTAGGGAGGAGAGAAGCGGTCAAAATGGTGATTCTGCCTTGCATATTGCATCTTTTCCAGGCGATCCCTTTGGCGATGTCGCCAAGCTTTTTTAGGGAACTCGACCAGGTGGTCAGGGAGTTCATATGGGAGGGTAAGAAACCGCGCTTGTCTTGGCGCCTCCTCACAGCGTCCAGGGAACGTGGGGGCTTAGGGCTGCCGGATTTCCGGCGGTACCATGAAGCCGCACTCCTCTGTGTACTTATGGAATGCTTTGCAGATAAACACAAAAAGCATTGGGTACAAATGGATCGGGCAGCCGCACGACATCATCTGGGGGAAGTAGTATGGCTTTGCGGAAACTACGACCGTCACATATGTACTTGAGCGACATTACAAAGGGAGTGGTGGCCACTTGGGACAGGGTGGTGGAGAGTCGAGGGGTTTCATCTTTCCAGTCTCCCTTCACTTCTATCTTTAACAATGGAGACTTCACGCCAGGGTTGGAGAGAGGGGCGTTTCAGGCATGGGACGATGGGGGCTGTAAGACTCTGAGGGACATGTTTAGCAACAGCACGGTAAAAACCTTCAGGGAATGCAAGCAGGAATTTGGAGTTAGGGAGAGAGACAGATATTTTCAACTAAGGCAGTGGGTTATGTCGCCGGAGGTGAGTAGAGGGGCCACGCGGGAACTAACACAGTTTGAACGATTCCTCCTGACCCATGATGGCACCAAGGGCTTGATATCGGATTTATATAAACTTTTGGAAAGCACGGGTCCGACGGTCAGGTGGCCGTACATGAAGGCTTGGGAGCAGCAGGGGGGGGGGAGGGGAGTGGAATGGAAAGAGGGGACTGGGAGAGGCTATGGAAGTCGATTCCTAAACTAATCAAGGCGCCCCGGTTACAGGAAGCCTGGTATAAATACATCTTTGACTGGCACTACACTCCAGCCAAGCTGCACGCGATGTATCCCGCACACTCAGGCGATTGTTGGAGGTGGGCACGGCGACACATTTGGGATTGCCCACTTATCAGGCCCTTTTGGTGTAAAATCGCTGGTGCTCAAACTCAGACCTCAGGGCTGGGGGAGCCTCGAAGTCCTAGAGAGATTCTGTTGGGGAGGAGGGGGGATGGTGGGGAAAAAAGAAATCGGAACTCCCAAGGCGGACATAGTCTATATATTGGCAGCAATGGGGCTCATTGCACAAAACTGGAAGAGCCCGACGATCCCCACGGAATGTGATTGGCTCAGGAAAATGTGGGATATTGTTTCCTTGGAGTGGGCCACCTATGCAGTTGAGGGCAGGTTGGAGAGTTTTGCGGCGGACTGGGATGAGACTTGGGACTATTTGAAAGGCGAATTTAGGGAGCAATGGTGCCCGCAGAGATTAAAACTGTTGGACAGTTATAGCTGCTAGGCCGGAATGGCTGGACTGAGCTTGAAGGATGTTTTTCTTTTTTTTTCTGGGTGCTACAACTGGGAATAGGGGGGGTGGGGGGTTTATAGGGGTGTTAATGTTGTTCTTTTTTTCTTGTTCCATTGATCTGCTGTATATGTGAAAATCAATAAAAAGAAATTAAACAAAAATGAAAATAGTGTCATAGCAATTTGCTATGCAATTCTGTAATCAAATGGACACTTGTGTAGCAAAGTTAACTACTATTTAAGTTCACCTCTTCAATTAATGCATAGCTCGCCCTGCATTCCTCTTGCTCATGGTGCTCTCTTCACCCTATTTTCTCCGTTCACTTCAAGTGCTAAAGGAGAGAAAGTGCAGCAGTAATAATCTCCTCCACTTAAGTGCCAAAGGCATGTGTGTGAGTGCTAGGCAAGAATTTCTTCCTTCAAATAATTGCAAACCAGAAGTAATCAGGATGATACTTTTATTAAGCTCTCTATATCCTGTCTGGAAAAGACCGGTATGTGTGAACTTTATATTTATAAAAAGAGTCATGCAATTCCATTCCTAAAATGTAAGTTGTTACTCAATGCATAATTCCAGTATTGATGCTGTAACAGTGCATCATCTCCGTGCATTACAGTAAAGTTTAGGTTAGTGTATCTAAATTACATAGTGTCCACTGCATTTCATTTTGTTGGGAAAGATGCATGAGATTGACAAGTGAACACCTTAGAAAATGTACATGTTGACATGCTTTTGATGGCAAACCTAGTTCTGTAATGTGCAGGTTGCCTACCTTGCAAGTGGTGCTCAACCCATTAGCAAACCCATTTTCCTTGAAATTCTGTATCATCACTCGGTTGCTTTATACCAGGTACCCTGAAAGTGAGATGACCACAAACTACAATATTCCACCTAGTTTGCCCAGTTCTATGGCTGCTAGACAATCCACTCTGCTTAGTCTCTTTCTTGCCTCTTACATAATGAATACACAAAGCGAACTAGATGCTTACGCAAAGTAGTGAATAGTCAATAGTTACACCCAGTCTGTACATCTACAGATCTACTGCAATACCAAACACTGTAGTTGGCCTCCAGAGTATGCTTTGCTTTATGATTGTATTATATATTAACACCTACAGGAGACAGCTGGCCAACCGGTTTTCAGAGCTTTTTTTTAATCGTATCTATTTGTGTCCATTAATGCAGCTAACCGTTTACATATTACAGAAACTCATCTATGGCTTCCAAAGTATTTTCGCCCACTCGCATAGTCAAGTAGATTTTATTAAGGGCGAGTAGCATTTGCAAGAGGTGTTTGAAATTTGCATTTAACATTTACTTTGCAGAAAAATTACAAAAACAAGTTTCACAGTGTATGGCTGGCCTCTGGGTAGCAACAGTGTGCCAAACATAGTGGGTTTGCACAGACATACACCATTTAAAATTAATCACATGTGGTCCTCATTTGCTATGGATCGAGTGCATTTCTCTTAGGTTGAATAGGTAAACTAAGTTATACGACCTGCAGCTTTAGTTGAAGTTTAAAGAATTTGCAAGGCCTGACTCCTCTCACTAATGTCTTATTTCAGTGGTACACACAACTTCTGTATTGTTGCTCATTTTATGTCTTGCGTACAAATAACTTCTGGTGACATTAACAATATTAGCACAAAATTGCTAATCAAATGAGCCCATTTGCTAATCAAAATAATTTTATTAGCAAACTGTGCTAATCAATTTTTGAAAACGAATTCATGCCTTGCTCATTATTCAGGAAAAAAACTGGAAAATTGCCCCCCAATTCAAGATACTTAAAAAAAGAGAAAACTTCAAAGATGAAGGGACGCTTGCGAATTGGAATACAGAATGCACAAGCCTTCTCTATCTTGGAATATCAAAAGACTCCATGTGTAGGAACCCAATGGCCGCTAAGAGAATACTGTGGGCAGACGACTGCCGAAGAACAGAAGAGAGCAGTGTCAAAAATCAATACGCTATCTAAAAACACTTGATTCCCAAATGTGACAAGAAAGTATTTGATGAAATTCTCGAACAATAACGCACGGAACACACTTGTCCGGATAAGATTAAACATTCTAGACAAGCAAAGTACTTAAAAAAAAAAAAAAGGTTCAATAAGGAATTATTGGAGGAATGCAGGTTATGTAGACAAAAGAATGAAACCTTGAGACATGTTTGCTTATTCTGTCCTAAGACCCAAGATCAATACATCTCCTCTCTGAACTGGGAAAAGTTTTGAAAACTACTAATACTCTGCAGCTTCCATTAGCTGTCGGCCTATGTACAGCATGTAAGCCTAAGCAGATACAAGCATTAGAAATAAGATTACGGTGAGTAATGTATCCTATTTTTATTTTATTTTTATTACTTAATTTAATCGGATTAGCGATTTTTACAAGACAGAACATAAGTGTGTTTGTGAAGAAGTAAACTTAAAACATCACAGAAACAAAAACGTATTCTTTCCATTATCCAAACAACAAGGACTAAATGCTCGAAGCTAGTCCTGCGGTTTAGAGCTGGGGTGCTCCCCACTTGTCAGGATTGGTTTCATAGTGTGTGCCGTCGCTATTACCCATGCAGTTTTTTCTCCACCAATAAGTCTTTCCCACCACAAGTGGTCTTCAAAAATGTAAGCGGAAGCAAAAAGAGGGTTCATGCAACTTCCTCTTATAGTTTGAGTTCCAGAAGCAAGTGTCTTATCGTTTCAATCTGATCCTCCCCTGCCCCCCACAGAAACGGCACTTGTTCGAGCTTGAAAGGCCTCCAACTGCTCGAATTTCATTTGTTTCCAAGAGAGGTATGCTCTAAGGAAAATATTCTTTAATGATTTATTTGGAAACTTTTTCAAGAAGTCCCAATTTAAATGTCCTTGCTTGAGCAGGTAAATGTGATGTCGATTTAAATCTTTCTGGTGTTTCTAGAGTACTGATCCAATCTAGTTCATCCATTTTTGTTTTCATCTTTGTCGGGTTTTGGATCAGCTCTTCTTCACAGTTTTGAATTTCCTTCAACTACTTTTTACAGTCTTTCTCCCACACCTTGAGCATTTTGCACCACCCTCCTGTCGTTTCCAGTCTTATTACATTGAAGATACAAGGGCGGTTTTCCAGCAAGGTTTTCTTATACAGCATTGTGCTGTTACGATCGATTGTTTCTTGTAGTGATAGAAGACTTAGTTCTCGTCTAATTAGAACCATAGAAGATAATTTCGGCAAGTTAACAGATCGCCAACAGTACCCTTCAAGTAAAACCATATCTTTCTTTGGTATCTGTGGCATTGCTTCTGAATCATATGTGAGGGACGGGACCACATTCGCTCTGTCGAAGCTAATAGCTGGAATTAATGAAAAAACATTTTTTTGGTCCATAGCTCTAGCTTCGGAAGTGAGCTTCCTTGTTTTTTCTTGGAGGACTTGTTGTGGTATCCTGTTAGGCAGAAACCTGTGCAGTTCCCTCTGGGACCACTGCAAAAGATTTAAGACTACAGGTGTTTGGCAGTAAACCCACTTGGTAGCAGTCTGTACCACACAGATTCACTTGGTAGCTGTGGCTGAGCAGTCAGACTTCCCTCAAGAAGAGTTAGGCAGTATACAGAGTATTCACAATGGGTACAAAGACACAGTGGCACAAACACCGACCAGAGCTTTGGTGTAAAAGTACATAATTATTTATTTAAAAACACACTTGTGATTTACACTAGCAAAAACGAGTCAAGTAAATTCAGCACACAGTCACTATCATATATATATACAACCCTATTCACTTTTTAGACAAGTCTTAGTGAGAAACACCACTTATTTTCAGACAGAGGTGAGCGCTTAACATAAGACGACACTCTAATAAGTTGTAAAGAAAGGGAGGGAAAAGGGCAGAGTTAAGGAAGCACACAAGTTTCAATACTTTTACTAAGAACCACAGTAAGGCAGGATAGGCCGAGTTCTACTGGAGAGCAAGGAAGTCAATTGCAAGGCCTACTCTTGGAGAGAGCAAGCAGAAGGGGTCCAGGTTCACACAATGGGGTTATGCCCAAAGAGTCTTGTAGATAGTTCGCACAAAAAGGATGAAATTAAAGTCAGAAAAAGTTAGCTAGGTTGTCCCAGGCTAGCCCAGGTTAGAAAGTCGAGGCTTTACTGTCACCCTGAACGATCTGTCGCAAGGGAAGCCAGGCGGGACACAGTACCTTAAGTGTGAAGGAAGCTCTAGCGGGGGCAGTTGTTCCTGGCAGCAGGTGCAAGTTGGCGTTCCATCCAGAGGAAGAAGAGGTCTCGCCGTGGAGGAAAGATGAAGGTCGTTGCACTGCCAGGAAAGAAACCAGCCGCAGAGTTTTTCGGTTAAAAGGTACTACCCTTCTCTTCGCGGTAGTGGTAGTGGTAAACCGTGGTATTCCAGTTGCCGGGTTGCTTGGCACGGACAAGGCGGCCACGAGATGCTCCAGGAAGGTGAAAAGGCAAAACTGGTTATCCCCACCAGTCAAAGGAAAAAGACTCTCTGGACTGGAGATCTGACGTCGGGAAAAGTGGTGAGGCGGTTCAGCAGGGCTCCACCGGTGGTGTGTTCGTTGCAGGTCGGCTCAGCTTCTCCCTCCTCGGATTCTTAGGTCCTGTGGCGACTTCTGAAGTTCCAGTCCCCAAAGCCCTGCTTTTATGCAGCACACCCCCATTCACTCAGCCTAGCTGTCAATCAAACATGCTAAGTGGTGATCCGGCTGGCTCACCACTTGGGCCAATCACACAAGAGTGCGACTTGAGTTACCAAGGTAACTCAGTCCAGGGTGCCTAAACCCCCTCCCGCACCCCCTGTGGTACCCAGCCAGAGTGGCACCACTTTTGGAGGCTTCTGTGGAGAAGCCCGCCAAAAAGTGGAACTAAGGGCTCAACTTGGGTTGGAGTCACAGAAGAGAACACAAACGCCATTTTAGAATAGAGTCCTGGCAAAAAATACCAACCGGTGAATTAATATTAATTAAATAAACCGGCGGTATGTTCGAGGCTATAAGAATTAATTAAAGTTGGTAGCCTCGAACAATGGCAAAATCCCATAGAGATATATTTGCGGTCGAATATAAAAAGTAGTATCCACTGCCACCAGCCAAAACTCGATCAGGGGGGACGGAGACGTGCCCCCTCGAACAACAGACCCCGAATCCAATTGCCCCGACCAGTACATCCACAATATGATGGTTTGTACTGGTTTCTGTTCATAATTTGGGACTAGTAAAGCCAATGGTGACTTTACATGCCCTGGGAGACAGTAGTCAGTCCCAGAGTATGGAGTCTATGTTGGGGGGGGGTCGCTACGACAGCCCTGGGTTATGGCACAGAGGGTGCTGTGTAACCCACATCAAAAACACATGAAACCCTATGGAGTAAAATACCCCATAATCCATAAAACACATTGAAATATAAAAGGAACACCTCAAATCATGTCTAAGAGTGGGAGTAAAAGAGTCTCACTCTTAGCAGGAGAGAAAAAAATAAACCCCATAAATCCAACAAAGCTGCTGGGGGACTCACTAGGTTGGGGAAATTAGCCTTTTCAGAGAATTCTCCCTAACAGTATCTGATTTGGAGCCGTCAAGGGTAACTCCGAGGTACTTTAATTTATTGACCTTTTCTATTTGAGAGCCTTCCAAAAACCATTTGAATTTTTCCTTTTTCTTTTGAGTCTTTTCCAATGAAATTATTTTTGTCTTCCCTATGTTATTCATCTCTAAGTTATTAAAGCAGATGTAATGAGCCAAGTTGTCAAGCTGGCGCTGGAGGGCAATTGAAGTAAGGTCTATTAATATATCAGCATACAGAAGGCGGGTAGTTTTCGTCTGACCCATCGTAGGCAAAAATTATCTTATGTTTTCCTCTGTGACTTTGAAGTCGCCCACGTAGGCTAGAAAGCGTGTTGGGGCCAAGGGGCAACCTTGTTTAACGCCTCTTGTCAATGGAATTTCGTCAGATAACAAACCCTGTTGATTCAAAGCCACCCTCATTTTAGTGTTAATGTGCGGCGCACAAATTGGAGGTAAGATTCGGGCGGACATTGCCACCGTGTTAGTTTGGCCCAGAGCTTTTCTCGATTGACCTTGTGAAAAGCTTGAGCCAGGTCAATAAACACGAAAAAACCCTGGGGGCACCCCTCCTGCATCTTACTCTTGAGGATACTCAAGACTATAATGTTCGCGCTGGTACCAATGTTTTTCATGAATCCCGTTTGAAAGGGGTCAGCACAGGGCGCAGAACTGGCCCCAAGTTGAAAACGCTTCAGCAACATGGAACCGAAAACTTTGCCATTAACATCCAGTAGTGTGATAGGACGGTAATTTCTCAGGTCCACCTTACTTCCCTTTTTATAGATCGGGACCATGATGGATGAGGTCCAGGATGTTAGTATACATTTTGACTCAGTGCATCTCTTGAAGACGGCGCTAATAAATGAAGCCCATTCCCTGGGTGGTTTTTGAGATCTATGTTTGTAATTCCATCGGGCCCCGGAGCTCTCAATGGTTTCAGCTTCTGGATGACCTCTTCAATTTCATCTCTGTTTCAAAGATCAGCCAATGGTTCATTTATATCACGTTGCTCTAAAGTGCTGCTAGATGGTGCAAGATGAAATGAGGTTTCAAAGAACTTCACCCAAGTTGCTTTGCCTATGCTGTTCAAGAGGCCCTCTTCCGCTGGGGAATCCACTGATCTGATCAGAGACCAGAATTCTCATGGGTTAGGGCCGCACACCTTCCTCAACATCTCCTCTGAGTCCCATTGGTAAAGTGATAGGCGATGATTTTTAACCCAAGCCTTTGTAGCAAGGAACCGATCTGTTTTTTGCCTTTGAACCAGGCATTAAATTTTTCTAAGTTCTGATCTTTTTTCTACAATAATTTTGCTGCAGATATGATTTTTAGGATTCGATTGACTTCTTGATTTTTTATACATTTGCCTTGTATGTTACAAGCAGTGGTTGATAATCCGAGGCTATTGAGTTTCCAATAGCCTGGCTAGCACTTTTCACATCATTATAGTTTTTGGTAAGTTCTAAGATGTTTCTAGCATTCCGTTTCAGTTGAGGTCTTTGAGGATTACATTCTATGCAAGTCTTCATTTGAAGTTTTTGCACCGAGTGTGATAACCATGCGAAGGACAGTAGATTATGATCACTTGGTACTGTGTGGTGACCTCAAAGGAGTCTATTATGTGCAATAAGGCCCTTGTTGCGAAAATGTAATCAATTGTTGCATATGATTGATCTTTCCCATGTTGGTATACATTCCGCTTGTGTGAATAGAGTGCCAACATCGAAGAAATCTCTCGAGGTCATGAGGTTGTTCCACAAGGTACCCTGTTCTTCACCTCGAGTATTTGGCTCCTTCAACGTTCCTCTTCCCTCCTGACTTCTACAGATTGCGTTACGATCCCCACAAAGACTTGATGTTCCGTGTACGCCTCGTCGATTGCTTTTTCCATCATTGACAGGAAGCTCTTATTGTTGATGACTTGAGGATTCCAATAAGTATTCATAATAATCATCAGGGTAGAAAATAACGTGCCTGTCTGGGCCATTTGTTGTTCCCAATTTACTAGGATGACCAACAAAAAAAAAAGATTAGCTACAATCGTTGCTTGTAGATGTAGACCAGTAGCCGAGCGTATCGCCGATATTAATCATGAGGAAGGGTGACCTTGAGCTCCTTTTTGAGCAGGAGCAAAAGCTAGATCGTAGCCATCAAGAGTAGGTTTTTCAGTTATCCAGGATTCCTGAAGGCACAATATGTTGTAAGTGCCCAAGTCGATTCCACCTTCCCCCGTCAAATGACGAAAGCCCCGCGTGTTCCAGGATCCTAACCTCAGCACCAGTTCCGATGGTTTTTGGAAGTCAGTATGTTCATCCTTTTGACCCGGGTGGAAAGGAGGTTCGCATTGCTACTTTCGAAGATTGGAAGTTAAAGCTTTTTGGATACAGGACCATAGGTTTTGGAGCGGTGCAGACCTCGACCTTACCCGAGTGAATAACGTATCTCAAGGAAGGTCTTGAACCGTTGTCCTTTGTATTTTCTCCAGGGGTCCTAACTGAAATCTTTTGATCCAAGGCGATCTTTGTAGTTTAGACTTTCAGCTGGCGTTAGCACGGGTGAAGTTTGTTTGACTGTCGTTGAATTAGTTTGGTGTGTATTCCTTTCTTTAGATGTGTTGTATGGTCGAGCAACCCGTTTCGTTGTTTACGAAGAGGGTCGAGTCTTAGCGTCCTCCATGGACCTAGTTTTCTAGTGCCAATCTTCATTTTGGAGGTCAGACTAAGTTTCGATGCACTCTTTGGTATCTTGGCTTTCAGCATTTGGACCATTTGCTGTGACAGGCGGAGATGGATCTGTCTGCTACTTCAAGCAAGTTGAACCCCAATCTCAGGAAGTTTTCAACTGCATCACCTATCATGGTTTTCACAACCGGGGATGATCTATGCAAGAATGCAATGGCTTTGTCCCCCTTGTGCCCAGGTTCCACGAGTTTAAGATCCTCAGTTCTTAAAAGGTGAAAGTTCGGGATACATTGCAGCAAATGTAGTACTGTTCTATTCAAAACAAGGTATTCCCGGTTGACAAGCAGTTGCTCAAACTTAAAAGGTGCGTTTTGTTTTCACCCGATTGTCCCTGCTGTTCTTCACACTATTCGCCATCTCCCTTAGACGATGGATTCTTGTTTCTTGGCGATGGGTTCCAATTTCAAGATGATCCGACCGTTGACTCTGAATGTCAGACATAGGTCTTTGTGAATATTTCACACCTTTTATGGTGCGCTCGGTCGAGGTTTGACGTTGGGGCGACTCTCTTATACAGGGACGGGAGTTCCTTATAGGTGTTTTCACGTCTTTTGGCTTTAGCATCCTATTATCTCCCCGGGATTTCCGATTTTCAGTGTCCGGACCCCAAGTCGGTCTGGAAATTCATTTTTTACAATAATACTCAAGGGTCTGGAAGTTAGCTGGGGCCTCGATTTCCCATGATTGTTTATTAATTGTTCTTGTTATGGGGGTTCTGACAGCTTCAGAACAGTGTCACTTGCCCCAACATTTTCAACCTCCTTTCGGGCTATTTGAGCCTCCTGATCCATGTATAGATACTCACTTAAGTTTATCAAGTTGTCTGCCTCCATAAAATCCTCAACTGTTCTTTGAGATTGTGGAAGGGGATTCCCTTTGTCTAGACATTTAGAAGAATTATGACATCATGCCTTGTCTGTTAAATGTCCTGGACCTTGTGCTTTTAATCTTGGAGCAGGCGTCGGCAGCCAAATTTTTCTTCCACCGCTGACATTTTGATCCCCACCATTAGACGAGACTTGCTGCCTGCTTACATCAGTTTTTTACTTTAACTGTTCAAAGTTGGCAAAATCTCGGTTGAGGTTTTCTCCGGGAGCGGTATGGGCACTGATGTTATTTACTGTTTCCGTCAAAATGAGGATTAAGTATTCATCTATAACACAGTTACTGGATCCTACCAATTTGTTTTATTTTTGATATGTCAGTTGGTTGCGCATGCCCTCCTCCTTTCTTTGTATTGTTTCTCTTTGAAGCTCCCCATGTTCAAGAGTGGTCTGGGTGCTTGCCTCAAAAGTTTTAGTTTTAATTGAAGGGGCTGAGTTGCAACATGTCGAGGCTACTCCATGGACTTTAACTTTATCGTTTACTTGACTGTCACACCGTTGGACTTCTAAGCGTTGTTCCATAGTAGTTATGTATCCTTCCAAATAAATGAGTTTACTATGCATCATGGCGGAGATGGTTGTATGGCCTTTTAGAGTATCACTGAGTGACCCATATAGCTTACTAAAAGGAGCCAGTGCAATCGTTACCGCTGACATTAGGTCAGTTTTCTTTGATGGAGTCTTTGGCTGTGTTAAATGACAGTTTCCTCAATCTTCTCTTTCTAGTAGGGGAAGAGAGCATGGATGGTATAGAGTCTCTATGTAGGCGCAATGCGTGATCCCCAAAGGATTTTTGGGGCCCATGGGGTCAGGTGTCTAGCAACCACTGCTTTTATTGGAGAGGCGTTTCAGCCTGGAGCTCCACATTTTCGTACAAATCACTCGTAGATAGAAACCCCAGATTTTCCAAAGATCTGGGATCGCTGTTCTCCGGCCAGCTCTCAGAAGGCCGAAAATCCAGACTTTGAAAATGGCTAGATGGAGCCAATGAAGGGACATTCCAAGGAACAGCCAAAGTTGGCGTTTGCTTTAAAGGGTGAGTTGCCTGCGGTACCCCAAACGGAGTTTGGCTCTTCTTCGTAATCAGTGGCTTAGTTGGACCCTCAGTTTCGCCACAAGCTGGTATTAATAGGTCTGTTGAATCCTTTGAAGTCACTTTCGGCGACCAAAAATGCCACCTTGTCGAAGGAGACCGCTTCAGGAAACTACTTCTTTTGAGAGATACAGGATGTTTCCTTTTCAGGACTTATAACCATCAATTTTCCGTTGCGTAAGAGAAATTTGGTGTTCCTGCACTGCGTCCAGTCTTATCAAAATTTCTTTTGCCTGTTTACTAAAGAAATCCACCAGAGTTGGTGCCAACAGAAAATTAGCAGCTGCCTCTTTCATGAAGTCTTCCCCTTTTCCTTTTGGCAGTGAAGCTAGGTTTCCTCGAGGTTATACATAGCAGGGGGTTTTTACTTGACTTTTGCCTTAAATGTGCTTTTTGTTTATACAGATGTTTTGCAGATGGTCGCAGAGGCGACTTTAAAGTGGAAGATACCTTTCTGTCCCCCTTCAGCTCTTCCTGGGGGATCCCACCAAACCAGAGTTTGGTCTTGTAGAGACGTCACTCTGGGAAGTCCCTAGTTCAGGGGCAACACCGGCCTCGTAATTCACAGGGCTATGCAAAGAGCTTTCCTGCTGACTTGCGTGTATTTGGATCGGCACCACAAACTGGGTTTTCCCCAGTGAGTGAGCATCCTGGGACTGGGGCTTCTCAGCGGACCTCTTGTCCTTCCGCAGATAGTTTCCCCATGATGGCAGCTCCAGGGGGTCAATTCTTGCAATCCCTTTAGGTGAATCCAACGGGACAACATCCTTTAGTTCACAGGGGGACCCGCTTCAGTGTCTATGGGCACCATAACTGCGTTTGGACCCTTGCAACCATCAGCACTCTCCCTCCTCCCCACCCCTTACCTGTTGCGTGGAATGAGAAGCCTGGAATTATTATTAGAAATAATAGTACTATCTGTAGAGAACCATTACCCATTATTAGACTCACTGTTAAAGAATTAGAATCTTTGCCATGGAATTATTCCATTATTGCATTCTGTTTAGTTCCGATTAGTACATTGCTGAAGTAGACACCATTACCCAATCAATATTAGACTGCCACCTTTGTATGCATTTGCAATATGCTTATAGATTGATATGTATGCATATAGTGCTTGAGAGAAACATGCTGTCATTTTGCACTTTGCCATTTGAAATAGAATGACACTTGCACTGCCATATATTTGAAGTGCCATGGAAAGCCATTTAGAATAACACACATTCTTATGCTTTGTAGAGACACATGAAGAGACTGTCATGTATGTATGTTGAGTCACTTAGAATGAGTTTGCATTGTAGTGCTTGCATTGGGAGAGTAGTGTAAACGCTAGAAAGCATTAGGCTGGCATTTGAATCTATTTTCTGATGGAGAGCCAGAAGTGCACTGGGCTCAGTGCGGAGAAATGTTATGGTACACTGTTCGTAAACATTGGCAGACATACACAGATAACATGAACCCTTGTCCGAGAGTGAAGCTTATCAGCTTGGCTGGTGTGCTTCGCGGAGAGACTGCAAGGGTGGGGGCTGCGCCAAGGGAGTGACGATGGAGAGATGGAGAGGTGCCTTTTGTATGAGAGGGACGGGCCCCAAGAGTGCATTTTGTAATATCGAGTGAAGCCTACAGTGGAGTGAATGGAGAGAAAGGGAATAGATTGTGTATTTCGCAACATACTCGGAAGGCCAAGGCGGAGAGATATGAGGTCACGCTGACAGCACACGAAGTGACAGAACATGCCGTGAAAGTACACGCAACAGGAACACGACAGGAACACATAACAGACAGGCAGGCATTGCTATATGCTGACACAGACATTCTCTGCGTCATTGGAGACTATAACCAGGAGGGCTGGAGAGAAAGGAATTAGGAGATCAGAAGTTGTTTGCTGGAGCTAGTTCGAGGGCGTTCGGGAGAGCCAGAGAGTTGCGGGGAGTTCCAGTTGTTGATTGCTGAAGGAGAGTTGGCAGAGAGTTGGAGAGAGCCACAGAGGGGTTGCTAAGGTTGCTGGCAGTTGGCTGGAGATGGTGCTTGGTGCAGCAGACTGATGGGCCTTGATGAGATCGATGAGGCAGAGAGAGAGCTTGAGAGAGCTTGACAGACTTATAGTTATTGCATAGTAGCTTTGTACCAGAAGTATAAAAGGTGCAAATTAGACATAGCATTAGAACTGCCTGCATTGTTATGCATTATGCTTAGCTGTGTGTATATAAATAAATGTATCCCAGTGTGATAAATTGAATCGATTCTTTGTGTCTTAATGTTACTTGTGTAAGTAAACACAGTGCACATAGGGCCTGATACGAATGCAGTCAAAATGGGGGGGGGGGGAATATAGTGATACATAACCCCCAATAGGAGATTGTCTGAAGACCGGAGAGTGTGCTTGCCCAAAAAGGGGGGCAACACGACGGTTAGGGGTTTGGGTTTTTCAGACTGACAGTTGGGGCCGACAATCCCTCTCCTCCGAGGGGCGGGACAGGCTCTCCACTCCTCGGCAAAGGGACAGGAGGAGAGACGGGTCCCGTAGGGAAGACGGTTGCAGAAGCAAGTCCGCCATGAGGATCGAGAGGAGTTCCAGGCAGGCCAGTGCATTTTGTGCTGAGGGAGGGGGCGGGCCGCCCAGTCAGGAAGTCGATGGAGTCCACAACGGGTTGTAACACGTACTGGATCAGCGTCCCTTTTCAAAGCGGCACTGGGGCCTCCATTTTATCCACTCTCTGAAGCAGGAGACAGAGCACGCCAGCAGGGGCGGCAAGGGATGCACACACACCGCCCCCTTGCAAGGCAGATGCAGAAGCCTGCCGGCAGAACCTGGATCAATTTGTTCCCCGAGATGACTGCGTGCACACTCAGGCGGCATCCATCGTCTGAGGTGGGACAGGGGATCGCCAAAGAGACCAAGTCCATCGTGGCTCGGGCAGCCGGCGCTGTCATAGACAGCAGAGACTGTTACTCTGCAGCTACTCCGATACGTTACTGAGCAGAATCTTATTTCTGATGCTTGTATCTGCTTAGATTCACATGCTGTGCATAGGCCGACATCTAGTGGAAACTGCAGAGTATTCATTGTTTTCGAAATTCGAAAAGGACGTCGACAGGGCGTGCCAGTAATACTATCCGTAGTGCGATGTCCACTGTACCCATGATCCCTCACGCGTCGAGCTCCCTCAGATAGTTATTTTTCTGACATTAGGTAGCATGAGGTGTAGCGTGAGTACAGTTGTATCCAAGCAGATACGTATCATACAAGCTCATAAGCATCCATGCGCCTTCTCTCCGAGGAGAGGAAGGGTGGGTCGCCTGTGAATCTAAGCAGATACAAGCATCAGAAATACGATTACGGTGAGTGATTTATCCCTTCTGAGGCTTGTGGAATCTGCTTAGATCACATGCTGTGCATAGATTAGCAAGCAGTGGTAGAAGGAGGTGGGATGTGAGAAGGTTCATGAGTGAATAGATGTCTTGGAACCGCTTGTCCCACTTCTGCATCTGTCTTGGAATGAGTGTCAATGCAGTAGTGTTGAGTAAAAGTGTGAATAGAGCTCCATGTAGCTGCTTTGCAAATGGTGTCAAGGGGTACATTTACAATGAAAGCCAGAGTGGCCCCAATGTCTCTAGTAGAGTGGGCTCTTGGCGTAAAAGGCAGAGTTCTTTCAGAAAGGGAGTAACATAGCTGGCTACAATTGACTATCCACTTTGAGATGGCACCTTTAGACATGCAATCTCCCTCTCTGCCTGTAGCTACAGAGACAAACAGTTGGTCTGTTTTCCTTAGCGGCCTGGTCTTGTCTATGTAGTAGAGGGCCAGTCTGCGTATGTGTGGGAACCACGGTGGCCTCGCCCACATGGGAGAAACTAGGATGAGTGTCATCGATTCCCTGTGCATCTTGTTGACCACCTTCCTCATGAGAGGGGTTGGTGGAAAAGCGAAGGCAAACATCTCTGACCAGTTCATCCACAAGGCGTTCCCCTTGGAGTCTGGCTGAGGGAACCTGGATGCAAATCCTGGGCATTGCCTGTTTTCGCTTGTGGCAAATAAGTCTATAGTGGGGAAACCCCACTGTGAGAAGATGTCTTCTACGACCTCTCTGTGTAGACACCATTCGTGTTCTTCTGGGAGGGGATCTCTGCGTAAAGTGTCTGCTAGTGAATTGAGATCCCCTTGAACATGTTGAGATGACAGGTAAATGTACCGTCCGAGTGCCCATGTCAAAATTTTCTGGGCAAGCCTGGACAGATTTGGCAAACTAGTCCCTCCCTGTTTGTTTATGTAAAACATTGCTGTCGTACTGTCTGTTAGGATCTGTACGGACAGGTTCAACAGGTGGGGTTGTAACGCTCTAAGCGCTCAGAAGACTGCCAGAAGCTCTAGCAGATTGATATGATTCTTGGCCACTGAGTGAGACCAGAGACCCTGAACTGTGTGGTGGAGGAGGTGTGCTCCCCACCCTGACAGGGACGTGTCTGTAGTAACTACTGCGTGTACCTCTGGATCGTAAAAGGGTTTCCCCTGCGACAGGTTCTCTCTTGTCCACCAGTGAAGACTTTGTACAAGTGTTGGCGAAACGACCACTAGATCGTCCCACTGACCACTTGTCTGGGACCACTTTCGCCAACCATTCTTGCATGGGTCACAGGCGCATGTGGGCGACCAGGTAAATACATGACGGCATCATGCCGAGCAAACGCATCGCTTTGCGCACCCTTATCTGGCAAACGGGCTGATAGAGGAATTTGCAGTAGCAGATTCTAAATTATTACCTCTGATGGAAAGGCCAACCCCTCTTGAGTGTTTAGGACAGCTCCCAGGAACTGTTTGGAGGTGCTTGGCACCAGGCTTTATTTTTTTCTCGTTGATAGAGAAACCCAATTCGAAGGAGGTTGATCGTTCTTTGAATTTTTGATCTGCAAATTACTGGGGTCTCCCCCGTGATGAGCCAGTCGTCCAGGTAAGGGTACACTGGGATTGCCTCCCTGTGTAGGTGTGCCGCCGCCACCGCCAGTACCTTGGTGAATACCCTTGGAGCCGAGGCTATACCAAAGGGCAGCACCTTGAACTGGTAGTGCTGACTGTCCAACTTGAAGCGCAAGAATCTTCTGTGCGCTGGGAACATGGAAATATGAAAATAGGCATCTTTCATGTCCAATGTTGCCATGTAATTACCCATTTTTGGGAGGGGGATTACCTCTTGGAGAGTAGTCATGCAACATTTTTGGGGCTTGACATGCTTGTTTGCAGGGCGTAAGTCTAATACTGGGCGCATTGTCAAATCTTTTTTTGGCACAAGGAAGTAAGTTGAATAGATACCCTTGTTTACCTGGTTGCCGGGATGAGTTCTATCGCATCCTTTGTGAGAAGATTGACGATTTCCTCAAGGAGGATCTTCTGGTGGTCCAGGGAATGTATTTTTTTGTTGTGGAGGATGGTTTTGGGGGTGCTCTAGCAGTTCCATGCAGTATCCTGCGGACAGCACCCATCTGTCTGATGTGATCCCTTCCCATGCTTGGGTGAAGTTGGAAATGCGGCCCCCTACTGGGGATGCATGGGAAGGGACCCTGAGCGGAACATCACTGCTTTGCGAGAGGCGTACTGCCTCTGCCTGGGCTGCCTCTACCACGGCTCCTCTTGTTCCCTCTACCGTAACTCTGGGTAGTCTGCTGGTTGCCACCCCATGATGTACCCTGTCCCTGTGTATAATTGGAACCCCTCTGCAAATTATGGCCGCGTGAGCGACGAAAATTACTATTCCATCCAGGGACTTTAGGTTATCATACTCGTCCTTGGCAGTTTTCAGTGCGTCCTCTACCGCTTTACCAAACAAGAGAATCGGTTCGACCGGCATGTCAATAGGGGTTGCCTGGGTCTCGGGTTTAAACCCTGACTGTCTTAGCCAAGCATGCCTTTTAATGACCGTGCTCTCTGCTATGAGCCGGAATGCATTATCTGCGGCGTCAAAGGTTGTCTTCACGATGCAACCGGACACGATTCTACCCTCCGACGCGATCTGGGCCAACTGACCCTTTAGTGGTTCCGGTGCGGAGTCAATGAGAGCAGCTGCCTGCTCCCACTGGTCGCAATTAAAGCTTGCCAGCAGAGTGGTGGTGTTGGCGATCCTTGCCTGGTAAGCGGAAGTGGAGGCCACCTTCCTTCCTAATCAATAAATTATTTTGCTCTCCTTGTCTGGGGGAGCCTCAGATGAAGATAGAGGAGTTCCCGCTCTTTTCCGGGTGTTTGTAATGACCAAGGAGTCAGGCTTAAGTTGACCCCTTAAGTAAAGTGGGTCTGACTGGGCGGCCCTGAACATTTTCTCAATTCTGGGGTTTACAGCCCTGGTGAGATTAGGGGTGAGCAGGGAAGGCTCAATTCTCTGTTGGATGGACTTGAGAATTAGAATGGCTTGAGCAATGGGTCTCTTGTCTCCCACCAGCTCTTCTGCAAAGTCCCTTTCTTCCTGCCCCAGGAGTCTTGGATTTTTGTTTATCTGAAGACTTCTGTTTTTCCCTATGTGTCTGTGGTGCAGAAGTAGAGTGAGAAGACTTCTTCTGCTGTTTACCCCCTTCCCCTTGAGTAGAAGAGTGTTTCCCTGAAGTTTTCACCTTCTCAGAGCTTTTCGACACCTGGCGTCGTGATTCGGGGGTACTTTCTCTCTTTCGAGTGTGCATGTTGGGATTCGGAGGCAGACGCCGAACGGGCTGCCGGAGCAGACTTCTGGTGTGCGGCCTGGAGATGAAGGTCGGATTTGTCTTCTGACGAACGTACCTCCATGACTTTGGTAAGCGAGGCACTCTTGGCAACTGTGGATGGTTGCCTTGTGTCGTGCGACGATCTCGACCTGCAACGCCCAGAGGACACCAATTCCGTGGACCACTCTCTTTGTGCCTCTTTCCGAGAACTCGACACGCGTGTCGAGTCTCGGTTGGACTTAGAGTGTTTATGTGTAGTAGTAGTGTGGGTAGCGCTCGTGTCGCCGGGTGTGTTCCCCATAACTGCCCTGCCGGACAATCCTCTGGAGGTCGGGGACTTGCGCTTGGGCGTCTTTCGACACCTCTGTGCCGTCGCCGTCCGAAAGTACGGCATCGCTGCCTTCACTGAAGGCACCCACCGCGTCCATGGCCTCGTGGTGGGCCCAACGTTTAGTGGAGCGGTCCTTTAGTGTTTTCGCCTTGAACAGGCTACACGCTCTGCAGTTGGGCTCGGGGTGATCCCTCGGCAAGCAGGGTTTACAGGGGGCGTGTTTTTCAACCCAAGGATACTTGCAGTTGCACTTGGGGCAAAATTTAAATGGAGTACTCTCCATACACACATATGGCAGTGGGCTAGTGAGTGTAGGAAATAAGAGTGTAGAGTATGTTTCCACCCCCCACTCTCCCTACTTGCAGGGCCGAAGCCAGAGGCCTTCTGAGGCCCAAAGTCTGTTGTGCAGCTCTCAACGGTTGTTTGTTCTTCGGACCGGCGTCGATCTTCGATGTCTCGACGTGGGAGTGAAAGAACGGGGAAATTAATATTCATTTTTTGCAAAATGGCTGAAAGCCAGGGAACTCTGCGCAATGCTTCCGACCAGTATGGCGGACAAAAACAATCTGAGGGTCCTACACACGAGAGGGATCATGGGTACAGTGGACGTCACACTAGGGATAGTATTACTAGCACGCCGTGTGTCGACGCCCATTTTCAAGTTTCGAAAAACAAACTAATACTCCGCAGCTTCCACTAGATGTCGGCCTATGCACAGCATGTGATCTAAGCAGATTCCACAAGCCTCATAATATTATATATACGATACATTACTCACCATAATCGTATTTCTGATGCTTGTATCTGCTTAGATTCACATGCTGTGCATAGGCTGACATGTAGTGGAAGCTGCAGAGTATTAGTTTGTTTTTCGAAACTCGAAAAGGGGTGTTGAACTAGGGTGTGCCAGTAATACTATCCCTAGTGACACGTCCACTGTACCCATGATCCCTCACGTGTGTAGGACCCTAAGATTGTATTTTATCTGACATGAGGTAGCATGAAGAGTAGCGCGAGTACAGAGTATCCAAGCAGATAAGATAGATAAGACTACAAGCACCCATGCACCTTATCTCAGAGGGGAGGAAGGGCAGGTGCATGTGAATCTAAGCAGATACAGGAATCAGAAATACGATTACGGTGAGTAATGTATCCCTTCTGAGGCTTGTGGAATCTGCTTAGATCATAGAGCATAGATTAGCAAGTAGTGTTAGAAGAAGGCGGTCGGATGTAAAAAGGGTCATGAGCGAGCAAATGTCTTAGAACCGCTTGGCCCACTTGAGTATCTGTCTTGGAATGAGTGCCAATGCAGTAGTGCTTAGTAAAGGTGTGAATAGAGTTCCATGTAGCTGCTTTTCAAATGGTATCAAGGGGTACATTTGCAATGAAAGATAGAGTGGCTCCAGTACCTCTTGTAGAGTGGGCCGTTGGCGTAAAAGGCAGTGTTTTATTTGAAAGGGGCTAGCACAGTTGGATACAACCGACTAGCCACCTATAGATGGCATTCTTAGAGACACAGTCTTCCTCTCTACCTGGAGCTATGGAGACGAACAGTTGATCTGTCTTTCTTAGCGGTCTGGTCTTGTCTACGTAGTAGAGGACCGCCCTCGTCACATCTAGTTTGTGGAGTTTTACCTCAGCACAGCTTTTGAGTTTTTGGAAGAAGGCTGGTAGCTCAGACAGGTTAACATGGAATTTGGAAATGAACTTAGGTGAGAACCTAGGGCGAGTGCGTAAAACCAGTTTATCCTTGTGAACAGTAAAGAAAGGATCCTGCACTGACAGACCTTGAATTTCACTGACCCTTCTTATGGATGTGATGGCTACTAAGAAGGCAGTTTTATAAGGCAAGTGTTTGAGACTAGATTTGTGCATGGGCTCAAAGGGAGGTCCCATGAGTTTAGGAAGTACCACATTAAGGTCCCAACCTGGTGGTGGGTTAGAAATTGGAGGGTGGAGTCTCTTTACCCCTTCCATAAATGCTTTGAAAATTGCCACTTTCCACCATGACACCTTGTTATAGGAAGTGGTGTAGGCTGATAAAGCTGCCAGGTGTACTTTAAGTGAGTTAAACACGAACCCTGCATCCAATAGGTGGAGCATATAGGTGACGACATTAGAAAGAGTACAATCAACTGGGTTGATTTGCTTATTCTGACACCAAATAACAAATCGTTTCCATTTGTCATAGTAACAGTGTCTTGTGTCAGGTTTTCTTGACTCTTTCAAGATATCCATACATCTCTGGAGTAAATTGAGATGTCCAAACTCTGACTTCAGGAGCCATGCTACTAAGTTCATCGATTTGGGCTGAGGATGCACTGTTAATCCCATGTGCTGTGAGAGTAGGTTGTTCCCGCACAGGAGTTTGATTGGGGCGCACACAGCCAGTTTGCAAAGGTGTGGGTACCACGGTTGTCTCGCCCACATAGGAGCAACTAGGCAGAGCGTCATCGGTTCCCTGTGGATCTTGTTGACCACCTTCCTCAGAGGGGTTGGTGGAACAGCGTAGACAAACATCCCTGACCAATTCATCCATAGGGCGTTCCCCTTGGAGCCTGGCTGGGGGAACCTGGATGCGAAGTCTGGGCATTGCCTGTTTTTGCTTGTGGCGAATAGGTCTATAGTGGGGAAACCCCGCAGAGAAGAGTTCTCCTATGACTTCTTCGTGAAGTGTCCACTTGTGTTCTTCTGGAAGGGGATCCCTGCTCAGAGCATCTGCTAGCGAGTTGAGATTCCCTGGAACATGTGGGATGACAAGTAAATCTTTTGTTTGAGTGCCCATCTCCAAATTTTCTGGGCAAGCTTGGACAGATTTGGCGAACGAGTGCCCCCTTGTCTGTTTAAATAAAACATTGCCGTTGTGCTGTCTGTTAGGATCTGCACTGACAGGTTGGATAGGAGGGGTACGAATGCCTGAAGCGCTCTGAAGACTGCCAGAAGTTCAAGCAGATTGATGTGGTTCTGAGCCCCCGTGTGAGACCAGAGACCCTGAGCTTTGTGGTAAAGGTCGTGAGCTCCCCACCCTGCCAGGGAGGAGTCTGTTGTGACGACGGCCTGTATCTCTGGATCGTAGAAGGGTTTCCCCTTCGCAAGATACTCTCTTGTCCACAAGCAAAGACTCTGTACTAGTGTTGGCAAAACGACCACTAGATCACCCCACTGACCACATGCCTGAGACCACTGCATGGGTCGCAGGCGCGCATGTCGAACGAGGTAAATGCAAGATGCCATCATGCCTGGCAAACGCATCGCTTTGCGCACCCTTATTTGGTGACTGGTCTGATAATGAGGAATTTGCAGCAACAGATTTCGAATTCTTTCCTCTGATGGAAAGGCCAACCCCTCTTGGGTTTTTAGAACAGCTCCTAGGAACTCTTTTGAGGTGCTTGGCACCAGGTTTGATTTTTTTCTCGTTGATTGAGAAACCCAATTGGAAAAGGAGGTTGATTGTTCTTTGAATGTTTATTCTGCAAATCAGAGGTGATTCCCCGGTTATGAGCCAGTCGTCCAAGTAAGGGTACATTGGGATTGCCTCCCTGCGTAAGTGCGCCGCCACCTCCGCCAGTACCTTGGTGAATACCCTTGGAGCCAAGGCTATTCCGAAGGGCAGCACCTTGAACTGGTAGTGCTGGTTGTCTATTTCGAAACGCAAGAATCTTCTGTGCCGTGGGAACATTGAAATATGAAAATAGCCATCTTTCATATCCAATGTTGCCATGTAATCCCTTTTTAGTAGGGGGATTACCTCTTGTAGCGTAGTCATACGAAACTTTTGGGGCTTGACATACTTGTTTGCAGGGTGCAAATCTTAAACCAGGCGCATTGTTAGATCTTTCTTTGCCACACGGAAGTAGGTTGAATAAATACCCCCCCGTTAACCTGGTTGCCCGGGACGAGTTCTATGGCGGTCTTTGCAAGTTGAGTGGCGATTTCCTCGAGAAGGATTTTCTGGTGCTACAACAAGTGTACCTTCTGTCTTGGAGGATGGTCGTGGGGGCGCGCCAATAGTTCTATACAGTATCCTGCGGACACTGTGGACAGCACCTATCTCTCCGAAGTGATCCCCTCCCATGCGTGGGTGAAGGTGGAAATGCACCCCCTGCTTGGGACGCATTGGAGGGGACCCAAAGCAGAACGTCACTGCCTCTAGTGAATCCCTGTGATGTTGGGAACTGAGTGTTGCCCCAAGAGGTTCCTTGATTTTGGTAGTAGTTGGAACGCCTCTGGGAGCTTTGGCCGCGAAAGCGACGAACACTATTATTTCCCCTTTGACCTCGGGGTTTATTTGTGAGTTGGCCGAGGGATTTTAAGGTCTCATACTCATCTTTAGCTGTCTTTAGTGCCTCTTCCACTGCCTTGCCGAATAGAACGTTATGCTCTACCGGCATATCTATAAGCGTGGCTTGGGTCTCGGGTTTAAACCGACTGCCTGAGCCAAGTTTGGCGCTTTATTACTGTGCCTTAAGCTACTAATCTTCCTGCATTATCTGCTGTATCGAATTTACCAGGTTACTCACTGTAGTGACCACCATACTCCTAGTCCATAGGACCCTTTCCTCCATACTTGTGGGACATCTCTCCGTCCTGTGGGACGGGACCGGAGCACTTTGTAAAAAGCATCAACATTTTTTTCAAAAATATGTCCCTCCTCTCTTTCGGCACGCGGCCATAACCCCGCCCACCTTGGCTCCGCCCCACACTTCAGCCATCAGTCCTTTTCTATCGCCGGGTCAAAGACCCATTAGAAATAACAGAGGAACCTTATTAGAGGGGACAGCGGGCGGGCGTATGGAGGAAAGGGGACTATGGACTAGGAGTAAGGTGGTCACTACGGTGAGTAACCTGGTAATAATCCTACGTCCCGTCCCCTTTCCTCCATACTTGTGGGAGACTCTCAAGCACTCCTTACAGGAACTACGGGTGGATGGAAATACCCCTTACTGAAACAGGTTCTTCAGCACAGCCTGACCAAACTGACCGTCAGCTCTAGAGCTCATGTCGAGACAGTAATGCTTACAGAAAGCAGATGGGGAGGCCCAAGTAGCTGCCCTAGCGATGGACTCCCAGGGAACATACTTCTGAAAAGCAACCGCGGCTGCCTTGTCCCGCACCAGGTGTGCATAGATACCTTTAGGAGGTTTCCGCTTTTGGACGGTGAAAGACTCCGTGATGCAGGCGGCAATCCACCTGGAAATAGATGCCTTGGACGCCGGCTTGCCCTGAGGGTTACCGAAGGTCACAAAAAGTTGAGAAGAACTCCTCCTAAGCTCGGAAGTCCTGTCCAGGTAGAATTTAAGAGCTCTTCGGACATCAAGACAGTGTAGAACTCTTTCAGCCTCTGAGGCAGGGTTCGGAAAAAAGACCGGAAGGGAGAACGACTGATTCAGATGGAATTCGGTCACTACCTTCAGTAGGAAAGCCGGGTTTGTCCGAAGGACTGTCCTTGTGAAAGACCAAGAAAGGATGCTCCACCGACAATGCCTGGAGCTCGCTCACTCTTCTTGCTGACGTTACGGCGACCAGAAAGGACACTTTCCAAGACAAGTACTTGAGGTCTACCGTAGCCATTGGTTCAAAGGGTTTATGGCACAGCGCCGTCAGGACTACATTTAGGTCCCATGGCGGGTGCGGATGTCAAGCCAGCAAAATGCCTCTTCACCACTGGGTTAGTTAGAAAATAAGAACACAGGTCTGTAGAAAGGTAAGCGGAAACCGCTGAGACACAATTCCTGCATGACAGAACATGAACCCCTGACTCTGCTAGGGAGGACACGAAGGACAGCACCGTGTCAATCGTGGCCACCCTCGGATCCAACTTCTTCTCCAAACACCAATGACAGAACCCGAGCCATTTACTCCTGTATTGAGATCTGGTCGAGGGTTTCCTGGCTGCCTGGATAATGCGCATGTTATCCGCAGACAAACTCAGATGCTCTAAAGACTTGAACTCAGGCACCATGCCGCCAAGCTGAGCGATTGTGGGGCGGGGTGCCACATCTGTTGTTCCCTTTGGTGAAGGGGATCGGGAGTTACTGGTAACCTGATCGGCGGATACACCGACAGGTGTTGAAGTTCTGAGAACCAAAACCTGGCCGGCCACCACGGGGCTATCAGTAAAAGAGAACAGTTCACAGAGTTCTTCAACTTCCAAATTGCTCGATGAACTAGAGGCAGAGGCGGGAAGGCGTAAGCTCTCATGTTGTGCCATGGAATCTCGAGAGCATCCCCCCAGAGACGAGGCTCCCATCCCCCCTCTCGAGGCATACTGAGGAAGCTTCTTGTTTACCGCCGTAGCGAAGAGGTCCACCTCCCGTGTGCCCCAACGTGACAAAATCCATGAGGACCTCCGCCTTCAACTCCCACTCGTAGCTGACTACTCTCCGCCGGCTGAGGGCATCCGCTGTGACATTCAGCTGGCCCGCGATGTGCACTGCAAGCAGCCAGACACCATGAAGCACGGCCCACTCCCAAATCTGGATGGACAGGTCCACGAGGTGGGGGGGGGCGGACTTCGTTCCCCCTTGCTTGTTTATGTAATACATTGATACCACATTGTCCGTTTTTATGCGGACCACCTTGTTGACAATGAGCGGTCTGAATGCCCTGAGCGCTAGGAAGATCGCCAGAAGCTCCAAATGATTTATGTTGCAGGAGCTTGTCCTGAGGCGACCAGAGGTCAGAGACCTGAAGAAGATCTAACGTCGCACTCCACCCGAGGAGGGAGAAATCCGTCGTGATCGTCACCGTGGGGACCGGGTCCTGAAACCCCACGACCCCAGACAGATTGCTGAGAGATGACCACCAATCCAGGTGCACTCTCATGGAATCCGGAATCATTATCCGCATGGAATCCGGATCCACTGCCTGACCCCGTGAATTCCGAAGAGCCATCTGGGTCCGTCTCATTTTGAGACGAGCAAGAGGAAGAACCAGTACACACAAGGCCATGAGGCCCAGAAGCCTCTGTAACCACCAGGCCGACATGCTCTCCGACTGCGCAAACATCTGACACGTGGCCAACAGATCCGCCATTCTGTCCCCGGTCAGATACACTCTGCAGTCGATCGTGTTCCAACGAAAACCCATGAAGATCAGGTCCTGTGAGACCGTCATGGAGGATTTCCGCCAGTTCACCGACAGCCCAAGATGGAACAGGAGCTGAAGGAGAGACTGGAGGTTGGCCGCTGCTGCCAACGGACAAGGGCTGCATAAGAGCCAGTCCAAATAAGGATACACATGGATACCCTGGAGACGAAGATGGGCCGCAATCACCGACATCTTCGTGAAGACACGCGGCGCCGAGCTGAGGCCAAAAGGAAGCACCCGAAACTGGAAGGGCTCCTCTCCCAAAGAGAAGCGGAGGCATCTCCTGTGTGGATTCCAAATCAGGATATGCATGTACGCATCATGAAGATCCGCCACGCTGAGCCAATCGCCCATCTGCAAAGAGGAGCGAATCTGGCCGGACGTGATCATCTTGAATTTCTCTTGGGGTAGGAAAAGATTGAACTGGGAAAGGTCTAGGATGGTGCACAGGCCAGCCTGGTTGGGTTTGGGCACCGTAAACAGCCGGGAGTAGAAGCCCTCCCCTCGCTCCCCAAGGGGCACGGGTTCCACAGCTCTGAGGTCCAGAAGTTTCTGAACCTCAGCCTTGAGGGAGGGTGAGCCCGACAGCTGAAAAGGAGGGTTGAGGGGTGGGGTAAAGGTAAGCGGAAGCCCGCTCGAGCAACTGACAAGACCCATCTGTCTTCTGTGATGGTCTGCCACGCCTCCCAATGAGACGCAATGCGTCCTCCCACCGGGGCCTCATGCGAGCGCAGAGAACCCTCATTTGGCAGGCTTATCGGTGGCGGTGCCACCTGAACCTGATGAGGAGGCTGAGGAGCGGGAGAAACACCGCATACGCTGTGGTCTACGGCGGTTATTCCCCGCAGGAGTATCCACTCTGCGAGATTTGCGGTCGAGGAAGCCCCTAAAACCAGAGAAAGGTCGACTTTGCGACAACGGTCTCTGGGATTTGAAAGGAGCTTCAACCAGAACAGACAATGATTTAGCCGTCTGAGTGCTATCCTTGGTTTTGGTGAGCTCTACATCAGTAGAAGAATAAAAAAGCTCCTTACCATCGAATGGAAGGTCCAACACCTTGTCTTGCACTTCCTTTGAAAATTTAGTGGCATGCAGCCACGCCTGCCGTGAGGTATCAACCCCAAGCATCAGGCCCCGAGCCGAGGTGTCTACGTGATGAGCCGCAGCCTCCAGGAGATCCTGGGCCAAGACCCTGGCATCGGAAAGGCCTCCTTTGAAGTCTTCCAGCTTCTCGACCGGGATGTGCTCCTCAAATTCCGACAGACCTTTCCACATCCGCATGTTAGCTCCCGCCAATATCAATTCGGCGTTGGCCTGCCTGAGCTGCAAGGCCGAGTTGGTGAAGATTCTCCTCCCGAGGGAGTCGAGGAGCTTGTCCTCCTTTCCCAGAACCTGAGTAGCCGTCGTGGGAGAGGATGCTGCAGGCCTGGACTGCAAAGTGGCTACAGCCACCACTGTGGAGGAGGGAGGCGGACAAGACGACAGGGCCACCTCTTCCGAAGAATGCAGCCTGTACCTCACGTCAATCTTTTTATTGACAAAGTCCCGAGTGTGGCTTTTCCCAGACTCTTCGGACCTCGGCCAGAAAGTCCTTTTGCAGGAACAGGCTGGTACGCTCCAAAGGAGACAGGGTGAACGCCCCAGAAAGCACGCCCTCCTGCGGAGCGGGTGCCTCGGGCACCGGAACATCTAAGAAACTCATCATGTCCCGTACCCGGTCATGAAAGGCTCTGATAGAGCGGGGAAGGTCCTCGTTGTCCTGATCGCCTTGAGGGTCATCTAACAGGCACTGCCTTGTCCACTGGGGACAATGGAGGCAAAGGCGGGAGAGCAGGGGGGCAGCACGGGCAAGAGAGGCGCCGGTGGACATATCTCCTTGAAAAGCACTTTGAAATATTCCCTCATGGGGTTGGTGCGCATAAGCGCTTGAAATTTACCGAAAAAGGCATCCTCAGGAGATTGTTTTGGGACCTGAGGAGGCCTCTCATGAGGTGGACAAATCCAGGGACGTAACAGGGAAGGATGCCACACCGGCCCCTCCACCGACGTATCCACATAAATCAAAGGAGCCGCCCCCGCGGGCAACAAAACATTGTGCGGAAGAGGCATCCGGGCGTTCCAATCATAAACCGGCCTGTAAGGATGCGCACAAGGGACCTTAGGTTCACCCAAGAGACCGAGCCCTACACCAGAAGCCGATGGCGTAGTTGTAGGGGTAGCACCTAAAATGGCCGCCGTGGTTGTGGCGGGAACAGGCGCCATTTTGTCCTCATCTGAGGGGAACTGCGCCACGTGAGGAAGTGAGGCAGGGGTCCCCGTCGATGGATCAGGGGTCTTAATCTAAGCCTTAACATAAGGAACCTCAGCCGAGCCAGTACTATGAGGACTGGAATGTTTTTGTGACATACCAACTGCCAACTGAGCCTTCGAAGGAAGGACCTCGGCACTGCCGGTAAAAGAAGAACTTTGCTTCTTTGCCCCCTCAACAGATCTGGTGTCACCACAAGAGCGGGAACGGTGCGCTTTCACCGGCAAAGCCTTGACCGGCCTCTCGGAACTGTTGGTAGCTTTAGCCTCTGTACGAGGGACCTCAGACCCAGGCCCGGTAAAAGCCTTTTCTGAGCCCAGCCAAGGCCTCGGGGCGCACCCCGGTTTTGTTTTTGAGGGAAGCCGACAGAGAGGCCTCAGAGCGAACTCCGGTACTCCACGACTCAGTAGAACTGGGTCTACAAACAACCCCCACAGGAGGGGCCTCGGAGCGTACTCCAGTGTTCACAGGCCCCTTAGAGACCCTCAGAGAAAACTCTGGTAGAATTATTAGGCCCAACAGGCACCTCAGGGCTAACCCCGGTAACAGAGCGATCAACGCCCCTCCCGGACCGAGAGGAACCCGGGAAGGTACCCCCCCTGTCGGGGTGCTCTGAAAAGTAAAGAATTTACCGGGCGTGTTTTCTTCTCGTCGATGAATGCCTGAAAATGCGAAGGAGGAGTTCGTCGAAACACCTCCTCCCACCGCTCCAACCGACATTGAAGTACCCGGTCACAGTAAAAACAGGAGTCCCAACGGTGTTCCGGACCCAAACACTCTAAACAAAGAGGATGGGGATCCGCCCTCACGAAGCGACGGTGACACGATGAACAATCTGGAAAATCTAATTTGAAAGACAGACTAGCCAGCGAGAGCCAGGGAGGAAAAAAGGGAAGAAAATCTTCAGAGGATGCAAGTGCGTCCGGCCCCGATCGAGCGGAGAAAAGGACTGATGGGCGATACGCAGGGTGGAGCCAAGGTGGGCGGGGTTCCGGCCGCGTGCCGGGCCCCGCGCAGGAAAGAGCAGGCACACATTTATGAATAAAATTGAGGCTTTTTACAAAGTGCTCCGGTCCCATCCCACAGGACGGAGAGATGTCCCACAAGTATGGAGGAAAGGGGACGGGGCGTAGAAGTAGTTTGCTTTAAGGATGCTTCCAGACACAGATCTTCAGTCTGATGCAATTTGGACCAACTGGCTCTTTAGTGGTTCAGGTGCAGAGGCTACTAGGGCACCTACTTGTTCCCACTGGTGGCAGTGATAGCTTGCTAACATACTGTTAGCAATACGTGCCCGATAGGCTGACGTGGATGCAACTTTCCTCCCCAGAACATATATCCTTTTGCTCTCTTTATCGGGATGTGCTTCTGAAGAAACTAGTGGTGTGCCTGCGCCCTTTCTGGTGGTTGTTACTACCAGGGAGTCTGGTTTTAATTGACCCCTTATGTACATGGGATCGGAGGGAGCGGGCCGGAATAATTTTTCCACTCGTGGATTCACTGCACGAGTAAGATTTGGGGTTACCAGCAAGGGATCAATTCTGCGCTGGATTGATTTTAATATGGGGATGGCTTGGGTAATGGCTCTCCTGTCCCCTAGGATTTCTTCTGCGAAACCCCCATCTTCTTGACAACCTGTGTGTCTATTTGAAAATGGGCTGCTGCTTTAGCTAGTACCTCATTGAGGAGTGGCTGATTATCAATCGGTGAGTGATTCACCGGGGGATCCTTCAGAATAGGGGAGTCAAGATTATAGGCTTCCACCTCATCTTCCTCTTCCTGGTCCTCATCATCCCCATAGTAAGCAACCCCTGTCTGGTCGTCCAGCATCTGTTTCTGTCTCCTCACCATATGACTCTGGATGGTAAAGTTCAATTAGCAAAGGGTCTGAAACCAATACCTGCGCTGGAGTCTCAGAGCGGAGCCTTTTAGTAGGAGGTTGAGAGTCCTTGGATCCCGAAGGGGCAGAGGTAGCTGGAGTATTCGCATAGCTATGGAAATAATTAGGGTCCTTTTCGTAGAAGTCTACAAAAAAAAGACATCCTTCTCATTGCCCTATCAATATCAGCCGAGTTCCATTCCTTGGAACTGGGAATAAACCTCTTGCTCTGGTTCATCATCCATGCCCATATCATGAGGAGTGGGAGGGACAATTTTACCCTTAGGAGTAATGTCAGGGACCATGGACTTTTCAGGGGCCTTCCGTTTTTCTTTATGGTGTTCTGAAGGTTTCTTGTGCTGTTTATCCCCCTTCCCATGACTAGAGGAATGTTTTCTGGAGGTTTTAGGGGTTTCCGAGTGTTTCAACGCATCGCATCTAGGTCCGGAGGTGGTAGAAGGGTGTGGAATCCCGGGAGTAGACGCTACACACTTAGACTTGTGAGCATAGAGGTCGGAATCGTCTGACGACCGAGCCTCTACCAGTATTGGTAGTGCAGCACTCTTTCCAACCATGGACGGTTGGTCCTTGTCATGTGGCGATCTTGAACGGGAACACCCAGAGGACACAGAATCGTTAGACCGCTCTCTCGGAACCTTCCGTTGCCGATCGCTCGACACATGTGTCGAGTCACGGCTGGGGCTGATGTGCTTAGTGGAAGTGGTGTGGGATGCGCTTTTGCCGCCGGGTGCTGTCCCCCTAACAGGGCCACTGGCCAGTCCTCAGAGGTCGGGGGCTTGCGCGTGGGTGTCTAAAGTCACCCTTCTGCCCTCGCCGTCTGATATGTCGGCGTTGCTACCATCGCTAAAGGTCCCTTCGGCGTCCATGGCCTCTTGTTGCCTGGCGTAGTGGGCCCAGCGTTTAGTGGAGCAGTCTTTAAGTGTTTTGGGCTTGAAGAGCTTACAAGCTAGACGCGTAGTCTCGGTATGGTCTAGTGGGAGACACAAATTGCACGTATTGTGCTCATCTACCCAGGGGAACTTCCTGTTACACTTCTTTAAAATTCTGCCCGGAGTACTCTCCATATGTATTAATTTGGCAGCAGGCGAGTATATGTAGGAAATAAATGTGGGGGCCTATATAACCACCTCCCACCTCTTACCTGTACAGGGCCGAGGCCAGAGGTCTTCCAAGGCCCAAGTCCGTTGTGGAGTTTCATTGGCTGTTGTCCTCGATCTTCACCGGCATCTATCTTCAGCGTTCGGGTGGAAAGAAACGGGGAATTTTAACAATAATATATGTAAAATTGGCTAATGCCAATGGAACTCCGCAATATGCGTCCGACTGGAATGGCGGAAAAAATAATCTGAGGGTCCTACACGTGTGAGGGATCATGGGTACAGTGGACATCACACTAGGGATAGTATTACTGGCACGCCCTGTGTCGACGCCCATTTTTGAATTTCGAAAAACAAACTGTAATACTCTGCAGATTCCACTAGATGTTGGCCTATGCACAGCATGTGATCTAAGCAGATTCCACAAGCCTCAGAAATATATATATATATATATATATATATATATATATATATACACATACACGAGACCAAACAAAGGGGTAAAGGCTTCTTTTATTGAATCAGACAGTTCCAAACACCATTCTAGTACCAGGACGAGGAAGAGGGCTATGGAGGCATACCAGAGGAACAGACAGTACATCAGTACATAGGGAAAACTCAAAGGTATAAAGGGGACAAATGAGTAATAAAGAACAAAAGAGGGGCGATCCCCAAATGAACCAATTAATTATCTAATTTATTGGACACCACAACCAATAAGACAGTGAACTGGATCAAAGTTAATCTGATAGAAAATGCAATTCATGTACAAATTATAACTCATTTATTTTGTAGACCGACGGGTCTTACATAAAGAAGTAATTCAATTACACAAAATCAAAATCGAGAGGACCAATAACCAACGAGACATATACATCACATTTGTATTCAAGAAAAAGCAGACCAAAACATATAAATATGACAAACGGAAAATGTTATTCTATACAATACAAATGATACAATTGTTTGAACATATAAATCACACATCAACATATTCAGAAGACCATGTCGGCAAGACAAATTGGTACTGGTCAATGAAAAAAAAACATTAATGCTTGCCCATTATTCTGTAGTGAGAAAACTCAATCACAGAAAGGTTTGACCAATCTTATACCAGCTACCCTTGTGGACCAGTCTAACAAGGGTGAAAAAGATTGTAAAAAGAACAAGACTTTGCAGACCATAAAAAAATGTAATTATAATCTGGCCAAAAGACATACCAGCAGAACAACCAGGCATGTCTGCCTAAAGGAGTCCTCCAAAGTCAGGCAAGAGAGCTCAATGATCCACACCTGGGGTCACTTAACACCTGCTGGATAAAGAAACAGCTGCCATTCGGAGAGATGACGAACGGGCTGGAGGAAAGGAAGCTAGAGACCCAGGTGACTGGAGCAGTACTGCGCAGGAGAAGGGGATGACGTGGCCGCGGTCGGCTTTATAAGGGCCCGGAAGTCCTGCTATCTGCCGGAGCAGGTTTGCTTGAGAGAAGCTGTGGAGCTCCCCTTGACCTCAGCCGCTGCCAAGTTGGTGCAGACTGCGAGGGAAGGCAGAGTCTGGAGAAGCAGGGAAGCCACAGAAGCCTGGAGAAGCCCATCGCGAAGGACACCAAGAGGAAGAACGCTGCAGTGTGCGACCAGTGAGAAAAGCAAATACACACTCGTACCGGGGTGCTCCGGTAACGTAAAACAAAGTTCTTTGCAAATGTAGAACGAACATCAAGTGAGTTAAAGTACTATTGAATGCTGAAACAAGTATTGTCAAGATATCGAGTGAACTGAAGCCGATTTAAAGCACTTGTGAATGCCGCCCAGAGTAAAAAGTCAATTTAATGCTCATGAATGGAGTGAAAACAAAGTAGTACATGAATCAGAAATCAAGAATATAATTTATGAAACAAGTATTGCCAAAGTCAAGAAACTACCACAAAGGTTATGAAAGTGAGGAATACAGTATTGGCCCTAGGTCAAGAGGGGCTCTTGAAACAAATGTTAACAAGGTCAAGAAAATACCAAGAAAGGTGTGAAAAAGAGACCAGGTGTTGGCCTGAATCTAGGAGCAGCCCAAGAAGCAAGTATGGGCAAAGTCCAGAGAATACCACGGAAGGTATGATGAGAAACTAAACAGCAGCCCAAAGGCAAGAAGGGCCCAAGCACTGGCATTGCAAGCTAAGAGACACTTGTGTTGGCAAGAGCCAGAGGAATATGAACAAGAATAATAAAGTGCATAGTGGCTCAGCCAGCCACGCGACAGTGTCTGAAGAGTGACACTGAGGAATCAGCCAAGCTTAACCACTGGTTCCATCTGAAAGTTAAGTGTTGATGGAAGCAGTAAGGTTGAGTGACCTGCAATTGGCGGACCGTGTGGTCCGACAACTGGGCCTAGACCAAATGCCCTATATGGAAAAAGCCAATCTAAGTAGGTATGAAGTTAAGTTTGTGTTCCCACATCCTAGTGTGAGAAACTGAAGTTAGGAAACGGAACAGTTATTTTTGAAAGCTTGAAGTTTTGGACTTTTGGGAAAGGGACCTCCCGAACTGAGAAGTGTCCAAATTAGTGTGTCATTTTTAGAAGCAAGGAGGCTTGAATTCTTGGGGAAGGGAATCCCAATATTCTGAGAATTATTTTGAACTTGGCAAAGGAGAAACTGATCCGCAGTCAAGATCTGGAAGGAGCTCTGAACTTTGCCTTCACAGTAGGGATAGATGCGAATCCCCCCTCCTCCTGAGACTTGCTGCCACTACCGCCATTAACTTGGTGAACACCCTCTGGCCGGAGGTGATCCAGAATGGCAGAACCCGAAATTGAAAATGTGAACTGCCAATGGCGAACCCCAGGAACTTCGTGCTTGTGATAGATGGGCACATGAAAGTAAGTATCCAATGATGCCATTCAATCCGGGAGGGCCTGAAGGATTTGACAGAGTAACCATGTTGAACTTGTAGTTCCAGAGGTATTTGTTCAAGCATCTCAAGTCCAAGATGGGTCTCAATCCTCCGTCCTTTTGGGGATCAAAAAATAAGTGACCACCCACGGTTCTCCTCTGCCACAGGTGCCGGCTCTATGGCACCTTTCTCCAGCAGGGGGGCAATCCCCTGCAGAAGGACCGGATCCGGAACCTTGCGGGAGTGGCTCCCTTGTTGGCAATGGGGAGGCCTTCTCAAGAAAGGGAGGCAGTAACCTTGGGATACAGTTTGCAAGGCCCAAGCATCAAAAGTAATGCCCGGCCATTCTTCAAAATGCTGCATCAGCCTGCCACCCACTGCAGTCCTGTGGACCAAGGCTCAGAGGTTTTGATATAGCTTTGGCGGCAGCTGACGGTAAGGAGGCTGCAGCTATTTGGGTGGCCTGACCCCTTGTCCTTTCAAAGGATTAACAATATTGAAGGGACCAGCCCCTCCAATATTGAGGAGACTGAGTCTGCTGTGGCTGCCGAATTGCCACACCAAGTGACTTTGCAGCCGCCTTTGATGATTGGAGCTTTTCAAAGCTCTCATCAGCTTTCCTGCCAAACAAGTGGGAGCCATCGAAGAGCATGTTTAACAATCTCGCCTCAGCATCAGGCGCAAATCCAGATTTATGCAGCCAAGCAAACCTGTGTGAAACAGTGCTAGCTGCCATCGCCCGGCTGGCAGTTCAGACTGGGCTTGATTCAGCCGACAGTGACTGGCACATGGCCGCCTTCGCCGCTTTAATGATGCTTAAGAAACCATCCTTTCCTCCCCTTCCAGGATTTGGTCCGCAGCCATTGTAAAGACATCCCATAGAGTGAAAGAAAACTTGGCCAGAGCACAAGTAGCATTGATCGATTTTAAAGCCATGCTACTGGTAGAGAAAACTCTTGGCCAAGGTATCAAATCTTTTGTCATCCCTGCCGCGTGGTACAGTCAGGTAGGTGGCAGCCCTAGATGAGGTGGCCGTCTGCACTACCAAACTTTCAGGGTACAGATGTTTAGACAAAGTCCAGATCCATACTAGAAGGCGTATACTTCCTTGAGATCTTTACTAACTGCAGAGTTAGTATCTAAGGCTTTCCAATTGTTCAACACTCTACTCCTTAGAGCAGTATGAAAAGGTAGGATGCATACTTTGAGCACCTTTATTCAAAATATCAGTCAGGTCATCCTGCTCAAACTGCAGCAGGTCTCCCCAACCTAGATATTCTGTCATCCTACTCATAAGTGCCCGGTAAGAGGCATCTGCATGAGCAGAGGGCTCCGACTATTAAACTCCACCTCAGGAGAGGTGCCAAGGCCACTTGCATCGCTCAAGTCTACCAGGTGTTGCATTTTAGCCTTCTGAAATGAAGGCCTCAGGAATATTAGGCGTCCCAAAATCAGAAAAAAAACAGAGGAGTGTCCTGTTCAGAAGCATCATTCTCCTCAAAAATTGAGTATATTGACTTAAAGTCTTTTCTTTTCCGAGTCTTGTAAACCTTCCAGGGTTTCGTCGACGGGCTTGACGTAACTCGACGCCAAAGTACCAGACCAGAGACTCTTCGAGGTAGTCTAAGGCAGAGGTCTAAACATCTCCTAATCTAGAGTGAGTCTGAGATGCCGTCGTTTTTTGTCCCGGGCTGGAGGGCGTGCAAGCAGAAACTTTTATTAGACACCTTCTCAGCCTTACGAGGCTCGACAGGGTCAGGGCTCATTTGAAGGGAAGAATGAAGCCACCTTCTCAAATATTTTCAACATTCCTAGACAAAAATCCTCCCACTAGGCTTTAGAAGCCAACTTATCTGGACAGATGACCTTGTGATGAGGCGAGGAGTCGGAAGACGAAGAGCTCGATCTAGGATGCCTCTTCTTGGCCTTCTTTCGAGAAGACAAAGACTAAGTGGTGCGATCTACTCCTAGATCATGAGGCTTCTTGGAGTTTTTCCCATTCCTCTCCTTCAACGCCTTTCCCATCATGGACTGACAGGAACCGCGGTCTTCTAGCTTGTGCTCGATTTCCAGGCACCAGAGAAAAATGCGGTGTAGGTCTGTAATATTTGACCCCACTCTCGGCAGATCTCTTAAAGCAGGCCTTAGGAGTCAACATTTCACAAACAACTGGTACACAAAGTCAAAGAACCGAACCGAAGCGAACTGTGGAGCAGAAAAACAGAACTACACCGGCGCAGTGTGTGCTATATATGCATAAACAATTGGTATCGTCATCCTTGAGAGTGGACAGAGGCTGTCGAGGGGCACGAGTCAACAACAAACGGCGCACACTACTGAGAAAAAAAAGTTTCCAAAGCAGCCGACACTGGATGGAAGTTATCAAAGATGAGGAATACATTCAAAGGGTTAATTTAAAGGTGGTTGGAGCAATACTAGTCAGTGCTAGTCCATACGGTATGTATCGTCACGTCCCTTTGCAAGCAGTAACAGCTCTAAGAATGATCAACCGGGAGGCAGTGGGAGAAAAGAATCTAACCGGGCCATTAGCCTCATCGATCGAGGTGTTAAACTACACCCCCTGTCCCCATTAACGAATAGGACTCCTTGTTCATAATCCCCTGAAGAGAGGGGTGCGGGGGGGGGGGGGTCTTTGTTAACTCCGTGGGACTTAATGCAGTCTTTTAAGAAAAGGTGTAAGTTAGGGCTTACCTCTTCAGCGTTGCTAATAGAGGTGCCATCAGGCTGTGTATTCTTCTGTCAAGCCCGCTGACTGCCCTCCGCGTTCACACTAAGTTTATAAGATGCTGGTGTGTGTCACTAAAATGGTCTGTGCTGCAACAAACTATCCAAGTTGGAGATGCCACGGACTGCACTTGGCTCCCACACTTATCCATCCTTACAGTACAAAACGTTTCCATGTTGTCAAACCAACAGCCCAATGATTTAATGAAATTAGAAAAATCTTTTTAATTTACGAATTTAGAAAACCTATCTATGCTTGCATTTCAATATTTTCTTAATATATACGGACTGCACTATATTATCTTGCATTGTTTGCCACCCATATAGTTGTGCTGCAGGATGAAATTAACTGTTTCCATAGATTAGGGTAGTATTTCTTACAAGTGGTTCAGTAAAGATTAAGAGCTATTGTGTATTCATCAAAGTGGAAACAACGATGCACTGGAAAAAAAGGATAAGGCAAGCCAATGCATAGTGCATTTATAGGGAAAACCGAGTAGGTTGTCGGATGTACGCCAGTCTGTTTCAAGCAGTTGCAATGTTTCTCACCCATCCGATCACCCAGTCTCGGGTATGGTGAGGAGTGGATGGTGTATGGACATAGAATGCCTTTTGGGACCTTGGACTCGAAGTCCCATGTTAAGAGGTTGCTCTGGTTCAACATCGCGTGACTTTGGACGTCAAGCACACTGGGTTAAAGTTTCTTTGCTTACACTGATTCTGTCTCTTGGAATTCAAATAGCAAAATACATGATCTCCCACCTGTACCTTACCGGGGAGGACTCCTTTCCAACTTTCCTGCATTTGGTTGAGGAACCATGAACATCAGGATCCAGCATGCAGCTATTTCACATGTGCAGTGTTCTCACAGGATCTGGAACTTCACCACTCCCTCTTCTCGGGGTCCCTTGGCTTCCAGGAGACCACCTCCACCAGCAGGTCCTCCCTCACCTTAGACTCATTAAACTACACTCTCTGGATCCCCTAGATGCTTTTTTTCCGGCAAAAGCCCCTGCTACTGAGCTAGCCCTAGACACTCTGGAGCAGACTATCCACCTCCCTGAGACGGAACGCAGCTATCAGCCATTGGATCTTGACAATGACTCCCTACTTCAGCTGTGCTACGTGCTGCAAGATGTTTCTGCCCCCCCCCACCCTCCTGGGGAGAGAGACAGGGGAATGGTATCTAACAAAGATCAATTGGGCAGTCCAGTAACTGGAAAAATGACCAAGGAGGGGGACATTAGCCAACCTCACTTGGCGCCCCTGGGTGAACTAGCAGTAGGGATTCTGGAGACCTCTGCCTCTGCTCCAAATGAGCCTTCTCAGGAACCACTGTCTAAGGCCTCCCGTCTCTCAGCTAGTCCCAACTTGGTGTTTGATTTGGCAAATCCATCTCCTGAAGTCTCAATAGAAGAGTTCAGCATGCAAGACACTTCAAACACAACCCACAGTCATGCAGTGCTTAGCCTTGCTGTAAAAATTCTTCTTAAATTGTGTAGCACCATTTACGAAGACCTGGAACTACAGGGGACTGCAATTGCAGTGCAACATAAACTACTACTTGTGCCAAGAATCCCTAGGCGAGCACCATTATAGACCTACGGGGAGAAGGGACACAAACCCAGAAGATAATCACTACTGAGGTGCCAGGTACTGCTCTATCCCCCCTCCCCCATGACTAAGGAAATTATTTTAGCACAGGACCCCACTGCTGTCAGTTGGCAGTAAAGATGCTCCCCTCGATACAGGACACCTTTCTAGGAGGCAGGGCAGAATTGCACAGAAAACAAAAAACAGCGTGTGAAGTTTCTTGGACAGCCTAAATTGAATGTACCCGCCTCGGAGGATAAACCTTGTGTGGACTCACCACCTTTAAAACTCTACTCTTTGGCCCTTCAGGAATAATATTTGAAAATTAACGCAAGCGAGCAGCTCGTCAGAAAAGGAGATCTGCCCAGACGGTGGGCACCCTAACGAGTTGGTTGCTGGATGAGATGTCGGACAAAGTGCAATCTGCGCCTGCTGGTCAATCAGTGCCCTTTGTAGGCCAGCAGGCCAATCTTTCCATACCTGGCCTGGTAAAATCTCAGCAGGCCCATGATCGATCTTGTCCGGAACCCTTGGCCATAACCCTTGTGGCTAGTGACAATCAGGTGCCTACTAATAAGGTTGATCCAAAGTTCTTGACAATTTCTCCAGTGAATTGCAGTAAATCTGGTAGCCAGCTAAATCGCACCACAAGCTTGGCTTTGTTTGATAAAATATCGTCCCTTTGCATACTTAATACCAGTGATTTTGATTTTATAGAACCTTTACGTTTGCCGGGTCAAAGGTTTCCTAAAATTCACTGCTGCTTGCCTGAAACTGCATCCCTCATAAGGTTACATCAGTCATCTCTTGGCCACCTGGGTTATGTGCTAGACTCCCCTCTCCCAAGTTAGATGGCCACCTCCGGTTGTCCCAAGTGCAAGTGTGTACGACCTAATAGCACTCCTTCAGCACCCCCTCCCCAACCATTGACTAAATTCAAGGATGGGAGTAGTTGTAAGGAATGTTTGCACAAAGGAAATCAGCGGTGTGAAATTAGACCATTATCAGCTGGAACACAAGTGGTTTAGCCATTTGCTAAATGAGGGGGGGTTCCCGGGACTTGCTACTCTGACATGAGATTATGTTGTTGCAGGAAACGTGTGTCACATTTGACATTGAATTTGGTGGCTATGTCACTTTCCAGACCTTGGCCACTAAGGGTGAGCGGGGACGTCCAGCTGGTGGCTTATTAACTAGTGTCAAGTCCTCCTTTAACCCTACATTAATCCATCAAGACAATCCTAGAGGCAACATACTGGCAATAGAGATATCCCCTCCGGGGGCATGGGGTGGGGGAGCATAATTACATCCTGATAGTCAATGTGTATGATCCCCTGGGCGAGTTGCTGCTTGAGGTTATAGGTCACAAACTGGACTCACTACTTACAACTTGGTGTGCAGGAAAAGAGCCTCCTCTTGTGCTATTATGTGAAGATCTAAATGCTAAATGCGTTGACCCTTTGGGAAATATGCATGTGTCTGAGGTTTGTAATATGCCACTAGTTAAGACCAATGAAAAGGGGAAGCTGTGGTTAGATTTCCTGAAGGAATGGAAGAACAAGTTACTTTCTTACCTGGTAACGTTCTTTCGATGGGATGGTCCGACGACGTGTTCCATATCTATGACATGTAATCACCACAGCTGTGCTGCTTCGGAAACTTTTTTCCTGGCGTCTGCGTCCTGCGTCGATGCACCGTCGTCGAGGACCTCCTCCGACGTCCAACGTCATCCGATGTGATAAGTAGGACGCACGACGCCCGTAGCCTCAGTTGTAGTTTTTTACCCCAGAACGTGTGACATTAGTCAACTGCCAGTCAGACACAAAGCCTTGCGGAACGTAAGCTGCAATCGCAAAAGAAATTCTGCAGCGGGGAAGGCAGGGCGGGAGCGATATGAAATACGTCGTCGGACCATCCCATCGAAAGAACGTTGCCAGGTAAGAAAGTAACTTGTTCTTCAAGGGGATTGGGTCCTCCGACGTATTCCATATCTATGACAGACTCCCAAAGCAGTACCAGAGCAAGGAGGAGGGAAAGAATTTAGAATCAAAATTTAGAATAGCCAATCAAATAGAGCAAAGGACCGCCTTGCCAAAGGCCAGATCCTGCCCTCGGATGGAATCGACGGAATAGTGACGTACAAATGTATGTACTGAAGCCCAGGTGGCTGCATCACAGATGTTGCGAATAGGAACACCCCTCTGCAGGGCAGTAGATGCAGCCACACCCCTGGTAGAATGGGCCCGCAAGCCAGCCGGTGGGTCCCTACCCGCCAAGCGGTAACACTCCGAGATGGCTAAAATAATCCAGCGAGACAGTTTGTTTCGTCACAGCTTGCCCCTAATGCTTTCCAGCGTAACCAATAAAGAGTTGATCGTCCACTCTGACCCGGGACATGCGTGAAATGTAAAAGCTTAAAGCTCTCCTAGGATCAAGCCTATGCAGCCTCTCCTCTTCCTTACCAGGATGTGGAGGAGGATAGAATGCCGGAAGAACAACCTTCTGGGCCAAATGAAATTCCGTCACTACCTTCGGAAGAAAAGAAGAACGAACTCCAAGGACAACCCTGTCCTTGTGAAATACAGTGAAGGGTGGCTTAACTGAAAGTGCCTGTAACTCACTCACTCTGCGAGCGGAAGTAACCGCAACTAAAAACACAGTTTTCAGATTTAACAGCCTCAAAGGGCAAGAATGTAAAGGCTCAAACGGAGCACCCATAAGAAACTTAAGAACAAGGTTTAAATCCCAACCGGGCACCAGGAAAGGTGACGGAGGGAACACATTAGTGAGCCCTTTCAGAAACTGTGAAATTAAAGGGATTTTAAAGTAAGAACACTCTTCAGACGAGCGCTTAAAGATGGACAGTGCCGCCAGGTAAACTTTAATGGTACCCACTTGCAAGCCCCTGTGGGCCAAAGAAAGTAAAAAGGACAGAACCATGGGGATGTCACATGCAAAAGGATCCACATTCTGAACCCTGCACCAGTCGCAAAACTTACGGCAACGGTACAGAGACTTTGTTGCTGGCCTTCGGGCCGAAAGCAACACCTCCATCACGTCTTCAGGGAGGTCCCAATCCTTATACCTCAACCTTTCAGAAGCCAAGCGTGAAGGTTGAGGGATCTGACCTCTGGATGGAGAACCTGACCCCCCTCCCCTGATAGCAGATCGTCTCGGTAGGGAAGACGACGTGGAGGGCAGATGGACAAGTCGAGAAGGTCCGGGTACCACGTCCTCCGAGCCCATGTCCGAGCAATGAGGATCATCCGGGAACCAAACTTCCGTAACCTCCGCAGCACTTGCGGGATGACGGGGACTGGAGGAAACGCGTACAGCAGCGGGAATGACCACTCCACCACGAACGCGTCTCCTAAGGCTCCTTTTGGAGGAAATTCCCGCGAGCAAAACCTTTCGCACTTTCGGTTGACACTGGAGGCGAAGAGATCCACTTGAGGGGTCCCCAAAGGGCGAAGATCTCCAGGAGAATCTCCTGAGCCAACTCCAACTCGTGAGAGATCGCGCTCTGCCTGCTCAGAGCGTCCGGCGTCACGTTTTCGTCTCCGGCCAGATGAACTGCCGAGATCGAAACTTCCTGCTGGATGGCCCAGAACTCGAGCTGCATCGCCTCCCTGCACAGAGGAAGTGACCCTGCCCCCCCCTTTTTGTTGAGGTAGTGCATGGCCACTGTGTTGTACGTCAGGATCAGGACATTCTTTCCTCGCACAGTCGGCAGAAAAGCCTTCAGGGCTAGCCTGACGGCCCTCAGCTCCAACAGATTGATATGGAGTCTGGACTCCGACGGAGACCAACGACCGCTGACTGTCAGCCCGTTGGCATGAGCTCCCCATCCCGTGAGGGATGCATCCGTCACGATCGTCACCTCCGGCCAGGGAAGCCAAAATGGAGCCCCTTCATCAAGTTGCCTTCGACGGCCCACCACAGAAGGTTCCGGGCGACCGAGGGCGGCACCTGAACCGAGTCCGACATCCTGCCGGAGGACTGCGACCATTGCGTCTTGAGTGCCCACTGCAAAGATCTCATCCGCAGGCGAGCCTCTGGCACCAGAAGAATGCAGGATGCCATGAGGCCGAGCAACCTCAAGAACTCGAACGCTGGGAGCGTCTGGGCATGCTGAAACTTGTGCACCATCTGCTGAATGTGAAGAGCCCTCACCTGGGGAGGAAAACACTGCCCCAGGGAAGTGTCGAGCACTGCTCCGATGTACTGGAGCCGCTGTGTTGGCGTCAAATGGGACTTCTTTAAATTGAGGGAGAAGCCCAGCCTGTGAAGGGAGTGGCAGGTGACGGACAGATGATCCAGGACTTGCTCGGGAGAGCTCCCCCTGATCAACCAATCGTCCAGGTAGGGGTAGACGTGAATCCCCCCCCTTGCCTGAGATGCGCTGCCACCACCACCATGAGCTTGGTGAAAACCCTCGGGGCGGAGGTCAATCCGAACGGCAGGACCCGAAACTGAAAGTGCGAGTCGTCAACCGCGAACCTCAGGTACTTCTTGTGCTTGGGATGGATCGGCACATGGAAGTAAGCATCCTTGAGTTCGAGAGACACCAACCAGTCCTGAAGCTGAAGGGCCTGGAGGACTTGAGAGAGAGTAACCATCTTGAACTTGTCCTTCCCGAGGAGTTTGTTAAAACCGCGCAAGTCCATGATGGGTCTCAATCCCCCGTCTTTCTTCGAAATCAAAAAATAAGGGGAATACCATCCCTTTTTCCTCTCCGCTACAGGCACCAGTTCTATGGCGCCTTTCTCCAGCAGGGCTTGCATTTCCTGCACAAGGAGCGGATCCGGACTCTGCAAAGAGAGGTTCCCCGGTGGATTGTCGCGAGGCCTGTGCCGAAAAGGAAGACAGTAGCCGTGGGTTATGATCTCCAGAACCCACACATCTGAAGTAATGGCTTGCCACTCTGCAAGATGCTGCGCCAGCCTTCCCCCAACCGGCGAACCATGGGACATGGCCTCATGACTGAGTGGGAGCAGCTGCGGCGTTACCTGAGGGCAAAGAGGCAACTGCCCGAGCGGCCTTGGCACCACGGGTACCCTGGTGTCCACCTCTGGTACCCCTGCGTAGGCCCCTTTGACTGCCAGCTCCTCTCGCTTTACTGAAGGAGTAATAGCGAAAGGAACCACCCCTCCACTGCTGTCCCCTAGGACGAAAAGGCGGAGGTTGGCGAACTGCAGCGCCCAACGACTTCGCTGCAGCTTTTGAGGTCTGGAACCTCTCAAGGCTCTCGTCAGCCCTGCTGCCAAAAAGGTGTTCACCGTCAAAGGGCATGTTGAGGAGCCGGGACTGCACATCAGGAGCAAACCCCGACTTCCGCAACCACGCAAACCTGGGTATCACGGTGCTCGCCGCCATGGACCTACTGACGCATTCAGCTAAGTCCAAACCCGACTGAACGGACTCACACATGGCATCCTTACCATCCTGGACCATAGCAAGGAAACCATCCCGTTCGGCCCCTTCGGGAATATGTTCAGCCGCTAACGCAACACAGTTCCACAGAGTGTGCGTGAAACGAGACAAGGCACAAATGGAGTTGGCCGCCTGAAGCGCCATACCACCAGAAGAAAACACTTTCTTCGCCCAGCCATCAAAATGTTTGTCTTCCCTATCAGGAGGTATGGTAGGGTACGACGCCTGCTTTGCCGGGGCCGTGGCCGCCTGCACCAACAAACTCTCCGGAGTGGGGTGCCTGGTCAAGTAGCAGGGGTCGCTACTGGCTGGACGGTATTTTCGCGACAAGGATCTGCCCACCGCCGGGAGACTCTCCGGAGCAGTCCAAGCCGCCGCCACCCTTCTCTATAAAGCCATATGGAACGGCAGTACCGGGTCAGTTGGGGGACCAACATCAAGGATGTCCATCAGATCATCCTGCACAAACTCCCCTGGGGGAGCAGACCATCCCAAGTACTCAGAAACCCTAGCCATAAGGCGCCAGTACGAGGAATCGGCATGAGAGCCAGGCTCAGGCCTAAAAAACTCCATGTCCGGAGAGGTGTCCAGTCCACTGGCATCATGCAGTGACTGCCTCAAATCGTCAAACTGACTATGGCCCGAGACAATTTCATCTGGAACCTCACTAGGAACCAGGCCATCAGAATCCTCATCCGCCTCTGAAATATACTCCAGGTGGCGAAAAGAAGGCACCCGAGAGTGCTTGCTCTTAACCAGAGCCTTCCTAGGGGGTTCTCCCGTACCATGGGGTACCTCCGACACGAAAGGCGTTGATGGCGTCGAGCGAATCGGCGCCGGCGTCGAGAGAACCGGCATCGGCGCCGAGAGGATCGGCGTCGAGGAAATCGGCGTCGACGTCAGATGCAGCGCCTCTAGCATCGGCGGCGTCGACACAGCCCTCGAAGCCGGAGCCCTGAGCGTGTCCCTCGACGACCTGAGCGTCGACGGCTTCGACGACTTCCTCGGAGCCGGAGCCTCGAGAAAGCCTGTCGACGCCCTCGACGCCTCAGACGTCGATGTCTTCCTCGAAGACCTCACAGGTGCACACAGTCTCGAACGCGTCGAGGACCGGGACCTGGAACGGGTACGTCGAGAACGAGTCTCCTTGTCTGAACGGGACCTCTCCCGTGACTCGTGCCGACCACTCTTGCGAGCGGTGTCTCTCGACATCTCACGGCCGACCCCACTCGGGGGCGCGGACGGCTTAGTACCCTGCGACTCAAGAATCGCCAGCATTTTCTTCCCGAAGGAAGCCCATTCCTCTGGCGTCGCACGGCTGGTGGGGTAAGCGACGTGCCGGGCAGAGCCCTCCGAAAAGGACCTGGAAGACGACCGGTGTCGGCGCTTCCGAGAATGCCTCGAAGAGGCTGAGGAGTGGCGAGACCGACTCCTAGAAGGAGACCCACGAGACTTTCGACGATGACGCGGAGAGTCACCCCTCGAATCATCCTTTGAAAGCCCCGCAGACTTCGACTTCTGGGGCTTGGACACCCGACCTACCGACAACTTCTTACGTTCGCGTAAGGCTTTGGGCGTGAGCGACTGGCAGTCGATACAGTCATCCGTGTCGTGGGCCTCCCCGAGGCACCAGAGGCAGGCGTCGTGCGAGTCCGTCACCGACATCTTGGACCCACACTCCCCGCACTTCTTGAAGCCCGGATGCGGGGTCGAAGACGAAGTAGAAGACATCTTCACACGAAGGATTTTCACAAAACGAACAGGTTCGAAGAACCGAGAAGAACAGAACTCCAAAGAGTCGAGGCGTTTAACCGAGAAACACGAAGCAACACGTTCGCGGAAAAAACGGAACTGAGGCTACGGGCGTCGTGCGTCCTACTTATCACATCGGATGACGTCAGACGAGGTCCTCGACGACGGCGCATCGACGTCATCGACGCAGGACGCAGACGCCAGGAAAAAAGTTTCCAAAGCAGCACAGCTGTGGTGATTACATGTCATAGATATGGAATACGTCGGAGGACCCAATCCCCTCGAAATGCATAATACTTAATGGATGCACAGCTGGAGATTCACCTGGGCAGATGACTTGGTCAACAGGGGCCAAGGGCACTGTGTTGGACTATATGGCTGCTACGGAGTGCCTTCTGGGTCAGGTTTTGCAATTATCCATCTCTTTAAATGCCTATAGTGATCATGCCACCTTAACCCAGAGTATGGAGGGAGGTGGGCGGAGCAAAGTGTTGAGTGCTTGTAGAGAGGTGGTCCCTAATCACCCACGAAACAGAATACGGTGGACACAGTATAATATCAACAAGATTAACACCCTCTCCGTTCCCTTGGGCTTTGGGACCAAACAGGCGCTCTGGGGTAAAAATCTGGAGGCCATTGATAATTGGACCCCGCAATTAACCCAAGCCCTGGCAAAGGGCAGTTCTGTCCCGGGCAGAAGATGGAAGGCAGGGGGGAACCTCTCTTTTTGATGTCAACATCCGTGACCATAAACACTACGCGACAATATATATTAGTGCTCTAAGAAAGATTGCTCCGCCCCCCTTCAGATTGTATCCCGATTGGGGCTAAGATAAAAGCCACAAAACGAAAGTATCATTCCTGGCTACGCTTCTATCGCCAATCATTGCAAAGAGCGAAGGGGCAGAGGTTTGTGGAGAGTTTGTGCAGAAAAGATAGCCGTAAAATATGGCATTTCCTTGCCCAGGTGTGGGGAAAAGCAGAACTTTTGAACCCTTTCCCTGGGGAGCAATGGGTTGAATTTATCTCAGAGAAATTTTGTAAGGCAATGGCAATCTCTCCTAGCTCCATTTTGCAGGTTCAGACATGGCTCCTCCCCTTGTGCCATTAATTAGTGAAACAGATCATTTTAAAATTAAAGACATCTAACGCACCAGGACCAAATGGCCTAGCTAATTCTGTTCTTAAGAAGGATCCTAACAACTGGGCCCAGGTCCTGCTTACTCTCTTCTCCCGTGTCTGCAGAACCCGCTCAGTGCCATTGTCAGTATACAAAAAGGGAGATTGGGCGAGTGTGGCAAATTATCGGTTACCATCAACGTTCAATGTTACGAGTAAGATCTTTACAACACTAGTTCTTAAGGAATTGGAGACCTGCGTCACTACTAACCAGATCCTAAGCTATGCACATACTGGCTTCAGACCGGGTGCAAGCACTACCCATAACATCAGAGTCCTCGACCAGCTAGTTAGCACCAAGTAGCAAAGAGGCCACTCTGTACATGGCTTTTATTGATTTTCGCAGCGCCTTTGACCAAGTGGTGTAGGACACAATATGGTCTAAACTTAGAGCTATGAATTGCCCCAGTTGGCTCCTACACATTCTAATTGCCCTCCATAGCGATAATTCCACTAAGGTTCGACTGAACGACAAGGGGGGAATGTCAGCCCCTATAAACATCAATATGGGCGTAAAGCAGGGATGTGTGGCAGCGCCCATGCTTTACAATCTGTACATTGCCGACCTCCTCCCCGGTATGGCTCTAAAGTCCAACTGCCCACCGAAGATGGGTGACTGATTCTAGGCATGCTCTATGCGATCTAATTCTATTTGATCGTACTCTATCTGGCATAAGGAACATGCTAAATTAGCTGCTAGATTATGCATCCCACTAGGTTTAACCATCAATCTAGCTAAGACCAAGATAGTGGCCATTGCCAGACAGGGGTCAAGCTGCTCTGGTACCTATAGCGCTCCGGGCACGATTGACATGGAATCCTACCCCTATTTGGGGCTGGATTTCTATGTCCTACCCAAATATGAAGCAATAATCTACCATAAAAACCACAGAGCAAAATTACTTACTCTCCAGGCTAGTAAGTTTGCTAGAGGTACGGCAGGCTTTAGTATCGCTGGTATCCTAAAGTTATATCAGCAGTGCTTTGTCCCCTCGATCCTGCATGGCCTGGAAGCGCTGGCCATGCAGAATTTAAAATGGTTAAACACCTTGGAGAGGCTCTACTGGCAAGTGGTCTTGGGACTAGGCCCTTCATGCTCTATGCAGTATTTGCGCTTAGAGCTGGGCCTTCTCTAAGAGCCATGGCCCTGCGTAGGAGAGGTAGATTCTATTTGAAAGCATGCTCAGCCCCTATGTGTAAATTGCTTGCACTGGCCAGTGGCAGCTATGATGTAGAGAGGCACCCACGTGGGTATAACTTTTTATAAAAAAAAGATTCATTCAGCTTTTTAAAGAGATCGAATGGTCCCATGCAAAAAAAGATAGATATGCCCTTTATCCATTTGAAAAAAACGTTTGAGCACAAATTAAACAGATGGGATTGGTGTGAGAACTATACCCATCTTTTTAAGCTAAAGGGATACGAGGCCACATACGTTTGAGCACAAATTAAACAGATGGGATTGGTGTGAGAACTATACCCATCTTTTTAAGCTAAAGGGATACGAGGCCATATCCCATGTCATCCACAGATATCGGAAGTCGCAACCTTATTTGTTGCTCTGCCCGGATCCTGAAGGGAAAACAGTTCATTTTAAGGCTGCGGATAAATCAGCTTCCGGTGATGGCTGCTATAGGCCCATGACTGGGGTTGGCATTGGAACACAGGACCGGTTGAATTTGTGAGTGTGAAGGAGCCTTGGAATCAACCAGACACGTTCCTATGCTATGCCCTGAACTATGCCCGATTTATATGTAGCTGTTCGGGAAATGGGTCCATCCATATGCAGCAATAACTGTGGAGCCATTTTGGGACCTATGTTTAAACTCCAAATCTATGGCACTTCGGCTCGCTCTGTTCAGGATGCCAACCCATGTCAAGTCTCTTTTCCCTCCTAAAGTAAGCACTTAAGGCCTGTGTTGGGTGAACGGAATCTCAGATTAACCTATCACAGGCGGCACTTGATTCTGTACCACTCTATCTAGCAGGTGTTTTCACCTGGCTGTGATGTTGCTTTTGTGGATTATAATAACATGAGGTCTGTAATCTGCCTATGTGGTCTGTATTTTGCCTATGTTTACTATATGACATGCCATATAATGATGTTTTTATGTATGTTTTATATGGAACAAGTTACTTACCTGTAACTGTTCTCCAGCATGGGTCTGGCATGGATTCACATGCTCATGAATATTCCCCGTCATCAGGCTGGGAATCCTCGGTAAAGAAAAAAATCAGTATCAGTTTCGTTTCCGATCTGTCTTTCTTAGTAGTAACCAATCACTGATCTCTGGGTCATACTGCCCCCAGCCAATGACTGCCCTCTCCCTAAGCCCCGCCTCTGGCAGCCATCCTCAGATTTGGTTGCACGCAAAGTGGCAGTATGACCAAGTGAAGAGCCGCAGAGGGGTAGGTGGGAGGGTTTGCATGTGAATCCATGCCAGACCCATGCTGGAGAATAACAGTTCCAGGTAAGTAACGTGTTCCTTCTCCAGCATGGGGTCTGGCATGGATTCACATGCTCATGAATAAAAGAATGCATAGCAGTATACACATGCAACCACGGGAGGTGGCAAAGGCTCAACATAAAGCATTACATCCAAAACTCAACATTAAGCACTTCTTGCCTCCTCACCAGGCTCACCTTAGGCGAACAGGTTGCGCAGCATTGCTTGGCCGACACTGGATTGTTCCCTGGAGTCCCGATCGACGCAGTAGAATCTCGTGAAGGTGTGCGTCGACCTCCACGTAGCAGCCCTGCAGATGTCCAGCAGGGGCACACCAGACAAGAATGCCGTAGCAGCGATCGCTCTGGTCGAATGGGCTCTCGGACGGCCGGGCAGCGGTCGGTTTGCCAACCGGTGACAGTGCATAATGCAGCCGGAGAGCCATCTGGAAATGGAAGTCTTCGAGAGAGCCTTCCCTTGATTCACAGACCCAAAGGTCACAAATAGTTGGGACGTCTTCCGACAACTCTTTGTGCAGTCCACGTAGAACTTCAGCGCTCTAGCTACATCCAGCGAGTGCAAAGTCCTCTCGGCTGGCGACGAAAGCGACAGGAAGAAAACTGTTAACACCAAGGGCTCGTTGAGGTGGAAGTCCGATGGCACCTTGGGCATGAAGGAGAGGTGCGTCCTCCGCACCACCCTCGTGTCATGAAAAGTCAAGTATGGAGGCTTGCAAGATAGGGCCTGGATCTCTCCCACTCGTCGTGCGGAGGTGATGGCCACGAGGAACGCTGTCTTCCATGACAGGAACTTCAAAGGCGCCGAATGCATAGGCTCGAATGGGGCCCCCCACCCATGAGCCTGGTCAGCAACACATTAAGCTCCCACGCCGGGTCAGGAGCCTTCACCGGTGGGAACGATCGGAATAGTCCCTTCATAAATTCCTTCACCAGGTGATGAGACCACAAGGACGCCCGTGCCGTAGTCCTGGTATATCGGGAGATGGCAGCCAGATGTATTTTCATGGAGGTGTGAGCCAGACCAGCTTTGGCCAGCGACAGTAGGTACGGAAGTACTTGAGGGGCTGTAATCCGCAGAGGGTTAATCTTCTGTGCACAGCACCAGACAGAGAACCTCTTCCACTTGTGACCATAACACTTAAGAGTTGAGAACGCCCTGGCTTTTGCAAGAACCTCGTACCCTCCAAACTCTAGTGCTGCAGGAGCCAGGCCTGCAAGTTCAGCGACTGTGGGTCGTGATGGAGAGTGGCGCCCCCTTCTCTGGAGAGAAGACCCGCGTCCGCCGGCAGCTTGACTGGTGGGGACGTTGACAAGTCCAGAAGGTCCGGGAACCAGATCTGCCTTGGCCACGCCGGTGCGACGAGGATCATTCTACACCTGGACTTCTTGAGCTGGTTAATAAGGCGGAGCAGCAACGGCAACGGAGGGAACGAGTATAGAAACAGGCCGTCCCAGGGGAACCAGAAAGCATCGCCCATGCTCCTCTGCGGCGGGAACCTGCTGGCGAACCTCTGGCACTTGGGAGTTCGTCACGAAAAGGTCATTCCGGGGTTTGCCCCATCGTCGAAAGAGTCGATCCACCTGGTCCTGCCGTAGTTCCCACTCGTGGCACGAGCGCAGCTCCCTGCTGAGAGAGTCGGCGATGGTGTTTTTTATTCCTGCCAAGTGGAAGGGAACCAGAAACATCCCCTGGGCGACGGCCCAGTGCCACAGATCCTGGGCCTCCTTTGATAGGGCTGGGGATCTGGTGCCCCCCTGCTTCCGTATGTAGAACATCGTGGTGGTGTTGTCAGTAAAGATATTCACCACTTTGTCATTGAGGGACGGAAGGAACGACTTGAACACCCAGAACACTGCTCGGAGCTCCAGAATGTTGTGGAGACACCTCTCCTCCGGGAGCCAAAGGCCTCTTACGTGGAGATCTCCGGTGTGGGCCCCCCCCCCAACCCTCCAGAGAGGCGTCCGTCGTCACCGTCTCCTGAAACGCCGGGGTTTGAAAGTCCGTGCCTGTAGTGAGGTGAGCACGGGTACCCACCATAGGATCGCCCAACGGAACTCCTCGTCGAGAGGGATCCCATCCTCGAAGCAGCCCGTAGCCTGAAACCAGCGGGTGTCGAGGAACTCCTGTAGCGGACGCAAGTCTGCAAAGGGGTACAAGATAGATGCATGAGGACATCATCCCGAGGAGGGACTTCATGGACCTCACTCTGGCCACGTCCGTGGCGAGCAGTCGCCGCACCTTGCCCAGGATGGTCTTGGTCCTTTCCTCTGACGAGGAGGCCAATTGCCCCACTGTATCGAGCTTCGCTCCCAGAAACAGTGCTACTTGCGACGGCACCAGGTGGGACTTGGGGTAGTTGATGGCGAACCCCAGTTCCGTGAGCAGCCGGACGGTCCTTGCTGTGTGTTCGACGGCAAGTTCCCTTGTTCTTGCCCGGATTAGCCAGTCGTCCAGGTAGGGGTAGACGTGGATCCCCTGCAGGCGCAGCCACGCCGCCACTGGTGCCAGGCACTTCGTGAATACCCTGGGTGCCGACTTTAGTCCGAACGGTAGGGCTCAGAATTGGTAGTGGCATCCCTGAACTACGAACCTGAGAAACTTCCTGTGCCCTTTTAGAATGGGGATGTGGAAGTAAGCATCCTCCAGGTCCAACGACGATAGTAAGTCGCCCTCCTCCAGCTATCCCAGCACGTGCTGAGGGTGACCATCCTGAATTTCTGCGCCTTGATGTATTTGTTTAACCGACTCAGGTCCAGGATTTGGCGCCAACCGCCTGTCTTCTTTCTGACGAGGAAGTACCTTGAGTACACTCCGGAGCCTCCAGGGGACGAGCTCGATAGCAGCTTTCTTGAGCATCGCCCTTAACTCCAACAGCAGCTGAGGGACGTGATTCTCCTGCCTGGCCACGGGAGGAATGCAAGGGCACTTCTTTTGGAATTCCAGCGAGTGCCCGTTGGCCAGGGTGTCCAGCACCCAACGGTCGGTGGAGATGGACTCCCACACGCTGACGAACTTCGTCAGCTGGCCTCCCCCCGGGGTGCTTTGGTGGGCCCCTCCCCCCCCCCCCCGACGACACGGCCGGGTCAGTCTAGCTTGGAGCTGGCCTTGGCGCCTTGGCCCCCTTGGCGACGACGGCGGGATCCCCCTTGCTTGCCACGGCCTCTGTAGGCCTCCTGGGAAGAAGAGCGGGCCGCCTGGCAGTATGTGGAGGAGCTACCGCTGGATCCTTTGGAGGCACCCCGTCTGCCTCCGGAGGTCCGAAAGAGCCGTCATTGTTGAAGTAACCCTAGGGCCCGGGCCGTCTCCGAGTCGGTCTTGATGGCCTGGAGAGACTCGTCCACCGCCTTACCAAACAGGTTGTTGCCGTCGAACGGCATATCCAACACTCTGGTCTGGACGTCCTGTCGAAAGTCTGTCGCCTTGAGCCATCCTCGTCGTCGGAGGCAAACTGTTGCCCAGTTGGCGAAACCCGGTATCGGCAAGGTCCGTTGCCACCGTTATGGCATGATCCGACGCCACCTCGCCTTCCTGCAGAATTTGTAGGGCCTCCGTCCTCAGGTAGGAAGTCTAGCAGGGGAGCTATCTTGAACCAGAGCTCCCTGTCGTAGCGGGCCACGATCGCTAAGGCATTGGCCGCCTTAATCATCGTCGCCGCCGACGAGATGACTCGTCGTCCAATGGAGTCCAACTTCTTGCCCTCGCTGTCCGGCGGGGAAGTGGAAGTTGAAGCCGCCGCACCCGCTGCTTTCTTCTTAGCCGCTGCCGAGACGACTGAGTCCGGCGTGGGCTTGGCCCTGAGGCACAAGGGGGCTACATCGGGGACTCGGTACTTCTTCTCATACCTGTCCCTCTTGGCGGGTGTCGTGGAAGGGTTCTTGAGGACAGCAAGCCCCTCGTCCCAGATGTCAAGCAAAGGCACCGCAAGGACCGTCTTCCTCTTGGCCTCTCGCCGTTGGTAGAGAAACCCTTCCTTTTTTTGTTCTTCAGGGCAGAGCTGGAAGAGCTCGGATGCCCTGGTTATCATGGTGTGAAAGGAGTCAATTTCGTCGGCTGGAGAAGCCCGAGGGGTGGGGGGTATGATGATGGGATGTCCGCTGCGTCATCGCAGCCGTTGTCGTCCGTCCCTGTCGCTGTATCCGTCGCTGTATCCTCTCTAGGGTCCGGCGAGGGGGATGAGGGGTCCACAGGCCTCGCGGGCATGAAGGGCGGAGAGGGGTGGACTCTCCACCGCTTGTTCGGAGGGCTTCCCGACGGGCCCGGTTCTGGATCCTCCGTCGGGGTCCGTGGTAATCTAGTCCTTATCTTGGTACATAAGGATTGGATCGCCAACAAAATGGCCGCCGAGCTATCCTGGGGCTCGGGTAATGGCTGCGACGGACGGGATGGCTGCCCCACTGGGCCCTCTTCGTCACCATTGTCGCTATCTTCGATCACGTCAGCGGGGACCGTCCCCTGGGATCAAACCTTCTCAAACCTCTCGTTGAGGCCTATGAACTTCTCCTTGAGGTTTCCACCAGCTCCTCCTCAGAGGCTGATTCCGAGTCTGTAATGGCCACTGGCCCCCTCCCCCTCCCCCTCTTTTTCCACCGGGGACTTCACGGGGGTCTTAACGATGGGCTGGAAAGAGGATTCCCTCCGCGGTGGCAGGGATACTCTGGGCCCAGAGGCCGTTTCCACTGGCGTAGTCTCAGCCGGCTTCGCCAGGGTCGCAGCGACCACTTCGATAGAGGCCTTTGCTGGCTGGATCAAAGCCCTCACCACCTTAGCTGCGTCCTGGGCCTTCGCCTTGGGGCCGCTCCAGCAGTTTACCCGGGTTCTCGGACTTCCTCTTCCCCGAACCAGAGCGCTGGCTCGTGGTTGAACGTGCCGGGGAAGGCGCGCCCTGCCTGGCAGCTGAAGAGCCCGACATTTACGGCGCTCCCGGTGCCCGCAGACTCGCGGTGCTTGGCCTTCTGTTGGGCCCCCGTCGCCAGGGCGCCCTCACAGGACTTAGAAGCCCGCTCAGACTTTTTCTTCGCCTTCTCACCTGCTGTGCCCTTCTCTAGCCAGGTGGCGAGGCGGGAACGACTATCTTGTTTGGTCCGTTCAACAAGGTTCTTGCAGAACGCACAGTCCTTCTCCACGTGCGTCTTGTCCTCATGAAGGCAGTAGAGACATAGCAAATGCTCGTCCTCCTTGAAAACATTTTGTAATCCGCATCCAGGGCAGCATCTGAACAGCTTGGATCCGGGCGTCGAGCTTCCCTTGACCTGGGCCATGTCCGTTGAGGTAGGCCGCATATCTTCCGGAATCCTCCAAGAAGCGTAAACTCTACGAAAACTTCACCCTTGAGGGGCATAGAAGAATTCCGAAACGGGTCCCCATTATCGGAAGTAGAAACGGTGGAGCTTGAGGCTCGATTAAACCGAAAAAATGAGAAAATCTCCTGAAAAAACGCAAAAACGCAGCAAAAACTGGAGAGCTAAAGCACGAGGACTCCCAACACTTGAGCGTGCAGTAAAAATCCGAGGATGGCTGCCAGAGGCAGTGCTTAGGGAGAGGGCAGTCATTGGCTGGGGGCAGTATGACCCAGAGATCAGTGATTGGTTACTACTAAGAAAGACATAACAAACGAAACTGATACTGATATTTTTTTTTAACCGAGGATTCCCAGCCTGACGGGGAATATTCATGAGCATGTGAATCCATGCCGGACCCCATGCAGGAGAAACGTTTTTATGTCTGATTTTATGATTGTTTGTGTAAAGTCCAAATTTTGAATGACATCACAATACATTAATTATTAGACTCCTGTTAACCCCTTAAGTGCCAGTGACGAGCCAGCTCGTCAGTGGAAACCCCTCCAGGTTGCCACCGACGAACCGGCTCGTCGGTGGCACTTAAGGGGTTAATAAAGGAGAAAATGTTGGAAGGATTTGCTTGGGTAAATACTGAAATCACTAAAAAGGCTTTGGCACGGGGGGGGCCCATGGCAGTAAAGGGGTTAAGCTACACTCTCTGGATCCCCGCTTGAGTGCCCTTACCTCTTCTCTGGCACATTTTCACTGCCTTTGGCTTGGAGTTATCTCTTGTCTTCAGCTCTCATAAGAATATGTTTCCTCCATGCTACAGCAGCTCTGCCCCTAGTCCTGCAGCAGACATTCAGGGTCACCCTCATCTTCCAATGCTTCTTCACCACTTATTTTATTGTATTAAACGCAGAATTTGCTCGAGAACAGTGTATCACTGTACAGAGTGATTAGGCAGCATATGGGCTTCCATAATTTAACAGTAGCGCAGTACTGCGAGGTGAGGTCTGAGTCGGTATGTGCATCCACTGGAATAAGTCTTTGGCCAAGTTACTTTGCCCCCACAACACCAAATAATGGAGGACCTCTTCAATCTGCACTTCAGTCTATAGAGTGCATGCTCCCCACCCACACAAATTCAATCACCCCACAGGATCGCGGTTGGGTTCATGTGCCCACAACAAGTGAGGAAACCCCTGTTGTCCCCTCAGCACTTCCTTACAACTATTCGGGGTTGGGGGTGGGCTGTGGATATTTGTTCGATAGGGAGATGGCTGCAGCTTAAGAGCTAGAAGTGAGCAAAGTGATATGTACAGATGTATCCAACGAGAGGCAGTTGGGACCTATGGGCTGGATTGATTTAAATACAGAATGAGAACAGTAAGAGGTGAAGGGGGCACATATCGCCCCATGCCCACATCTGTAATGAAGATTTTAGATTCAGATTTTACAAAGGATAAATGACAGGTAGCACACACAGGGATTTCCATGGGGCAAGTAAAGTTGTTGAGCATGCATTCAGTTTTGAATTGCGCATACATTTAGGCAGTAATGTAGTGAGTGAAGTTTGGATATGCTCAGTTTAGAGTGGTGACCCGAAACAGAGCCTGGGTTGTCTGAAGAATAGCATTTTTTTGTATTGTTTAAAATGTATATAGCAATTTTAGCTTTAGTGGGATTACTTTTAAAGCAAAGTATTCTATATTGTAGAGTACATTTCAAAGCAAGCCAACACATTTATAATTATATAAGAATATATATGCGTCAAGAACAAAAGTAAATTAATCGATGGAATAGTAAATTCAGAATTATACTAGTTTTAAACTTTCACCATTTACAGGATGTACAAAAAACATTCCACTGCTCTTCTGCTACATTATTCATGAAGTAATTTTCTTAACTGCCACCATTTCCGACTAGCTTTAGTTTGATATGCTACGCAATTCCTAATGGCCATTGTTATTTTTAATAGCAGAGATATAAAATAACCTGTAAACATAATGGTTATTTATTGTTATACACTGTTAAACATTGTGACATTATTTGCTTGTGAAATCAGCGATCATAACCAGTCTTGGAAATTTAGGCTGCTCAGGACAACTGCCAAAGAAGATATATGTTCTTAAAAAGTGCTGTTTCAAACATTAAGGGAAATCGACTTTGCATCAATACTTTTCATAACCGTAAATGTGCTTTACCAAAGGGCAGAAATTTTACTCAGTAGCTCATTTGATGGGGAGTATCCTCAGTTGCCAGCCCTACCGATAAGGGGTGTATCAGCCACCTTTACTCCCTAAAAATAGGCATATCCTCCCCAAAAATAAAAACAGTAAAAAAATGCACCCAATAAAAAAAAAAGGGAAATGGACACAGGAGCTTGTGCCCCTGCTTTCACCTAAACAGATCCTTCATTGTGTTTGGACCAGTAGATCATGTAGTGCCACAGGAAGAAACTAGAATTATGCAAGAGGTCAAATTTAATCTTTTAATGCACATGAATAACTTTGAGCAATGTCTGTGTTATACACAGGCTTTCTGTAAGGGACAGAGTTTGTTAGGCCTGTTAAATATCTGCTCAAACACACACAGATAAATGCGTATACAAGCATATTAAATGCGGGCTAATAGTACCAAGTAAAACTGCAGTATTAAAAGCTTTAACAGGTCCTTCCAATTTATAGGGCCACAAACGAAATCCCAAGTTTGTTTTTCTCGTAATATGAGCTTTTCAGAATAGCAGTGTTTATTTCACTTCATTGGCTCCGATCCCCTCCCAGCGGGCATGTTTTTTTTTTAACTAATCAAACCGCTCTCAGAAATGTGCCATTGTAGTAGCACTCGTTCTACTGGGTTCCACAGGTGAACCGGGCTGCAACTGTCAACACTCTGAAAATGTCCGTAGATTCTGGAAGAACACAACTTGTAATAACCATCTAGCTTCCAAATACTAACTTTGGAATGAGTGCAAATAACTTTTGAAACTTCATCTTGAATAATATCTTTCACCAACGTTACCGGTTAGTATCCGTCAGCCTAACAGATGTTTATCATACCATTCACTAGTTTGGTTTTAAAAATGTTACTTTTTGGGGCATTTTGCAATGATTACAAAGGAAGTACGCAAATGCATTCTATAATCAGACTAATATTACTTACCAGTAATCTTTCTGTAGCTTGTATCTGCTTAGAATCACGTGCTTTGCATAGGCCACCAACTAGTGGTTGGTGCAGATTATTAGACTTTGTTTTTCCAGAATTCGAAAAAGTGGTCTTTCAACAGTGGCGTACCTATAAGAAACTAGTCCAAGCCTACATACCTGATCCTTCACCTGTCGACGTCCTCACATTGTTTTCCGACTTGAAGCATTTGATTTTATTATGTACACTTCTGTTCTCACATGGGGAGGGGAAGATGGGTGGGTGCATTCAAATTCTAAACAGATACAAGCTAAAGACGTAAGTGATACATCTTCTGGAGCATCTAGACTAGAAGAACAAGTTACTTCTTACCTTGTAACGTTCTTTCGACGGGCTGGCCTCAGAGGTTTTTTCTGTAGAGGGCGCTGCGCGTCATCAGCCGAGTCGATGTCCCTCGACGGCCACCGTATCGGCGCCGTCACCATGCCCATAAATAGCCACGCGCTGCGTCCGTTGCTCAGTTCCATTTTGTAGCATAAGAAGTCATTCCTGAATTGGTTATTGACCTTGAAGGAGCGTAAACTGCAACCACAAGGGAAGTATTACTGCGGGGATGGCTGGGAGGGGCGATAAGGAATACGTCAGAGGAACATCCCGTCGAAAGAACGTTACAAGGTAAGAAGTAACTTGTTCTTCGAAGGGATTGTGTCCTCCGACGTATTCCTCATCTTTGATAGACTCCCATAGCAGTGGCATGTAATTGGAGGTGGGAGTAAGAATGTTATGTATCCCTTTAGGGATGGACCGAAAGTAATACGGCCTTGCCAAATCTGGTCTCTTGACTAGTGGAGGAATCCAGGTTGTAAAATTGTGTGAATGTATGTGTGGACGACCATGTGGCAGCCGACATATGTCTCGGACCGGTACCCCTCTTTGGAGAGCCGAAGAGGCTGCGATACCCCTGGTTGAATGAGCCCTAAGATTTTGGGGTGGCTCTTTCCCTGCCAGTTTGTAACATTCCAGAATGGCCAAAATAAACCACCTGGAAATGGTTTGTTTTGTTATGGGTAGTCCCAACTTGTGACCTGAGTATCCTACAAACCGTCAAAACGGTCTGCTTACCTGATCCTAGCCATTCTGCTGATGTAAAAGCTGAGAGTTCGCCTTGGGTCCAGCCTATGTAGCCTTTCTTCCTCTTTCCCCGGATGGGGAGGAGAGTAGGACGAAGGTAAGGTAATTTTCTGAGTAATATGAAATTCAGAAACCACCTTTGGGAGGAAATTAGGCTTCACCTGTAGGACAACTTTGTCCTTGTGGAAAATTGTATGTGGGGGTTTACAGGAGAGAGCTTGTAGCTCGCTCACCCTCCTAGCAGATGTTAGTGCTACCAATAGGACAGTTTTAAGCGTGTGAAATCTCAGTGAACAAGAGTGAAGTGGTTCGAATGGAGTGCCCATTAGGAAGTTTAAGGCTAAATTTAAGTCCCATAAGGGAACCTGAAATGGTTTTGGAGGATAAACATTAGTTAATCCCTTGAGAAATTGTATCACTAGAGGGACTTTGAAATACGATGGTTCCTCCGCAGTGCGCTTGAAGATAGAAAGCGCTGCGAGATAGCCTTTTACAGTGCCAACTTGAAGGCCTGAGTTTGCCAAGTAGAGTAGAAACGAAAACACCTTTGGTGTACCACATGAAAAAGGGTTGATATTCTCTTCCCTACACCAGCTGCAAAATTTGTTCCAACGGCAGCGGTATAAAGACTTTGTTGCTGGCCTTCTGGCCGAAAGCAACACCTCCATGACGTCATCAGGGAGATCCCAATCCTTGTACCTCACCCTTTCAGAAGCCAAGCGTGAAGGTTGAGGGTTCTGGTGTCTGAATGGAGAACCTGACCTCCCTTCTGCGAGAGAAGAATCTTTGAGTGGAAGACTGATTGGAGGGCAGATGGACATATCTAGAAGGTCCGGGTACCACGTTCTCCTGGCCCAGTCCGGGGCAATTAGGATCATGGTTTTTCAGAATCTTCTTAACCTCCTGATCATTTGAGGAATAACAGGGACTGGTGGGAACGCGTAAAGGAGTGGAAACTCCCAGTCCACTACGAACGCGTCTCCTAGAGCTCCTCTCGGGGGAAATTCCCTTGAACAGAACAGATCGTACTTCCTGTTGGTGCTGGTGGCGAACAGATCCACCTGAGGGGTTCCCCAAAGGGCGAAGATCTCTTGAAGGACTTCCTGAGCTAGCTCCCACTCGTGGGAGACTGCTCTGCCTGCTCAGAGCGTCCGCTGTCAAGTTCTTCTCTCCGGCTAGGTGGACTGCCGATAGAGAGATTCCTTCCCGAATTGCCCAAAACCAGAGCTGCATTGACTCTCTGCACAGTGGCAGTGATCCTTCGCCTCTTTTATTGAGGTAGTGCATGGCCACCGTGTTGTCCATCATTATCAGGATATTTCTCCCCTGTACTGATGGCAGGAAAGCTTTCAGCGCTAGTCTGATCACTCTCAGCTCCAATAGGTTGATGTGTAGTCTGGACTCTGATGGAGACTAACGACCACTGATGGTCAAGTCGTTGGCATGGGCTCCCCACCCCGTGAGTGAGGCGTCTGTGACTACTGTTATCTCCGGCCATGGTTGCCAAAACAGTTCTCCTTTCAAGATGTTCTCTGGATAGGCCCACCATTGAAGGTCGCGGGCTACCTTTTCTGGAATCCGGAGGAGATCTGTCATTCTCCCTGAGAATTGTGACCACTGAGTCCTCAGTGCCCACTGAAGAGATCTCATTCTCAGGCGAGCCTCTGGCACAAGGAAGATGCAGGATGCCATGAGGCCTAGCAACCTCAAAAAGTCGAAGGCTGGGAGACGTTGGGCATTTTGGAACTTGTTGACCATCTCCAGAATATCTTGAGCCCTCCCCTCTGGTGGCGAGGCTTTTCCCAGGGAAGTGTCCAGGACCGCTCCAATGAACTGGAGTCTCTGTGATGGTATCATCTGTGACTTCTTTAAATTGAGGGAGAAGCCCAGTTTGTGAAGGAAGTGGCAGACATAATCTAGCTGGATCTGAGCTTGTTCCGAAGATACAGCCCTGATCAGCCAATCGTCCAGGTAGGGGTAGACGTGGATCCCTTCCCTCCTTAGACTCGCCGCCACTACTGACATTAGCTTGGTGAAGACCCTCAGGGGGGAGGTCAGCCCAAATGGCAGAACGCGAAATTGATAATGAGAGTCGCCAATTGCGAACCTCATTTATTTCCTGTGTTTGAGATGGATTGGCACATGGAAAAAAGCATCCTGAAGGTCTAGAGATCCCAGCCAGTCCTGGAGCTGGAGGGCCTGAAGGATCTGAGAGAGAGTTACAATCTTGAACTTGTCCTTCCTGAGGAACTTGTTCAATTCTCTTAAGTCCAGGATGGGTCTCAGTCCTCCGTCTCTCTTTGGTATGAGAAAGTAGGGGGAGTACCAGCCCTTGTTCCTGTCTGCTACAGGTACCGGTTCTATGGCACCTTTCTCTAGCAGGTCTATGATCTCCTGCAAGAGGAGCGGATCTGGAACTTTTAGAGAGCTGTCCTGGTGGATGACTGAGGAATGTGTAGAAAGGGTAGGCAGTAACCCTGGGCAACTGTCTCCAATGCCCAAGCATCTGACGTTATAGCCTGCCATTCCGTCAGATGGCGAGTTAACCTGCCCCCTACAGGTGTTGTGTGGAGAGAACTCAGAGTGGTTTGGGGGCGGCTGATGCAGATGCTGAGGGTAAAGAGGCACCTGCTGCAGCTTTAGTACTTTTGACCCGTCCACCTCGGGTAGGTCTCCTTTGGCCTCTTTGAGCCGGCTGTCCTCTGCCTTTCCCAAATGCGGAATAATAGCGAAAGGACTTTCCTCTTCCAGAGGTTCCTGAGGGGCGAAAAGGAGTTTGGCGGATTGCAGCTCCTAACGATTTTGCTGCTGCTTTAGATGTCTGCAACCTTTCCAGACTGTCATCAGCCTTCTTTCCGAATAATGACGAGCCGTCAAAGAGCATATTCAAAAGTCTGGCCTGTACATCTGGAGCAAAGCCAGACTTTCGCAACCACGCATGCCTGTGGATTGTTGTACTTGCTGCCATGGCCCTGCTGATACTGTCAGTGGAATCGATGCCAGTTTGAAGTGATTCGCACATGGCATCTTTGCCATCTTTAAGAATGTTAAGGAAGGCTTCCTTTTCCTCTCCTTCGGGTATGCAGTCAGCCGCTGATGAAGCACACTCCCACAGTGTGTGACTGAACCTGGCGAACGTACAGGTGGCGTTGATGGACTTCAACGCCATACTACAAGCAGAGAAGACTTTCTTCGCCATAGAATCGTACCTCTTGTCATCTCTATCCTGTGGGACAGTAGGGTAAGCGGTCCGACTGCTAGATGAAGTTGCCGCTTGGACCACCAGGCTCTCTGGAGTCGGGTGTTTTGATAAGTATTCAGGGTCAGCAGCCGCTACCCTATACTTGGCTGACAATCTTTTATTGACCGCAGGGATAACTTCACGAGTTTCCCAATTAGATGTAATTTTCCTTTGTAAGGCTGCATGGAAGGGGACCACAGGGTCCTCCTGTGGGCCTTTGTCTAATATGTCTGTCAGGTCATCCTGTTGAAAAACAGGTGAAGGCGCAGTCCAACCCATAAATTCAATAATTCTTGCCATAAGGGTTCTATAGGGTGTTTCGGCATGATCCCCTGGGTCTGGCTTAACAAATTCCACTTCTGGGGAAGTGTCCAGCCCACTTGCCTCATGTAGTGACTCCAGTAGGTCCTTCAACCTTCTTTCCTCAGAGGTTAAATCCTCTGAAATAGGCAGTGTGGTCCTCTGCAACCCAAATGTTTCCTGGTCAGAATCTTCCCCTCTTCATAAATTGAAGATAGTCCAGGGTACTCTGACCTCTGAAATGGTGTAAAACCCATCTCTAAGGCAGAAGTAGCCAAACTCGTCATTATTGGGCGAGAAAACGTCGATGTCGACGCCGATGTGACAGGCTTTGTAGGCGCCGAGGACGGAGTCGAGAAAACTGGAAGAGGTCTCGAAGAACTCGAGAGGATCGGGATCCTACTCAAGGATGTCAACGACGGTCTCAGCGTCATGCCGGAGGCCCTTTGAATCACCGTTGGCTGGGGAGTAGCCTTGGTCTTCTCTTTCATTGGCGTCCACGATGGTGTCGAGTCGATCGACCGATGCGTCGAAGAACCCTTCGACAACGGCGCCGATCCATGCGTCGAAGCAATCTTCGACGACGGCGTCGAAGATGGTGCCTTCTTACCCGATGGCTTGTGGCGCTCTCGGGTGGAATGTTTCGCCGGATGCAGCGACTCACGGAGTTTTGATTTTTTGGGTTTCTCACCCGGGGTATCACCCTCAGCTGTCTTCGAGGGGGTCGAGGCCGCTTTCTCAAAGACGCTTAACATTTTCTTTCTGAATTCCGACCACACTGAGCCTGAGAGCTGTGTTTTGTGGGACAGGATACCCTTTCTGGGGAAACAGAAGACGAGGAAGGGGATCTTCGACATCTCTTTTTAGAGTGTCTTGATCTCGACAAATGGTGGGAGCTACTTCGAGATCTAGAATGGGAATGTTTGACGGCGAGGAGACGAATGCCTCGACTCATCCGAAGAAACCTTCGAGGAGGTTTTGACTGACTTACCTCTCTCTCGAGCTTCCCTTTGCGCTCCTTCAAGGCTTTCGCCGTCATGGACATGCAGTCCTCACACTCCGAACAATGGTGCTCGGCTCCCAAGCACCACAAGCAGATCCTGTGTGGATCCGTTATCGACATTTTTTTTACTGCAGTCTCGACATTTCTTCAAGCCGGATCGCGGCGTCGTCTATTCCGATGAAGATGCCATTGGGAACGAGTTGGTATTTATTCGAGTAGATATAGAGGGTTATCCTGACTTAACAACGATGTTCCGAGGCCCCACGAAGCGCGGAAAACGGAACTGAACAACGGACGCAGCGCGTGGCTATTTATGGGCATGGTGACGTCGGCCGTCGAGGGACATCGACGCGCAGCGCCCTCTACAGAAAAAATTTCCGAGGCCAGCAAGCTGGAAACGTATTATCAAAGATAAGGAATACATCGGAGGACCTAATCCTTTCGAAAGCAGTATTTTGTGAAAGAGGCGGGTGAGCTAACGTGGTAGAAGTGAAGTAATGTCTTGGTGTTGCTTGACTCCATCCAAGGTCAGACTTTGTGTGTCCACACAGCAATGTTGTGTGAAAGTACGAACTGAACTCCATCTAGTTGCCTTGTAAATAACCTGCAGGGGGACATATGCGAGAAAATTATAAACTACTCACTGTAGTGACCAAGTTACTCCTAGTCCCCTTTTCTCCATACTGTATGTGCGTCACTCGCAAGGGACGGGAGACAGAACCTTACACCAGAAAAATCATCTTCCCTTTAAATTTAGATGGGCATGAGGGAGCGGCACTGGCAGCATGTGCTCCCCGGATTCCACCCACCGGCGCCACTCTGTCCCCTTTGACGCGTCAACAATATTAATATTGCCCAATGACACTAGTTTTATTAAGGGGGAGGATGGTGGGACGTATGGAGGAAAGGGGACTATGGACTAAGTACATTAGTCAGTACAGTGAGTAACTTCCAATTACTCCTAGATTCCCGTCTCCTTTCTGCCATACTGTGTGGGCAACTACAACTGAATGTAGACCCCAGGGTGGAGAGGTGCTCCCTTAAGAAAACAAGTTCCTTAACACTGCCTGACCAAATGCCGCGTCCGACCTGTAGCCGGCATCCAAGCAGTAGTGTTTGTAGAAGGCCAAGAGCGTAGCCCATGTAGCTGCCTTACTGATGACCTGCCACGGAACGTGCCTCTGGAAAGCAAGCACTGTGGCTTCAGCTCTTATGGCGTGGGTATCCATATTTGTTGGAAGAGGCTTGTGCTGCCCCTCGTAAGCCTCCTTGATCGTCGTAACCATCCACTGTGCTATGAAAGCCTTGGAGGCTTGACTGCCAGGTTTTGGCCCACGAAAGGTGACAGAGCATCTGATTTGCGGAAGCTCTGGGTCCTGTCCAGATAGTATCTCAGCGCACACCTGACGTCCGGACAGTGCAATACCCTCTGAGCCTCATCCTTGGGGTCCCCAAAGAAAGTTGGTAGCACCAGCTCTTAATTTAGGTGAAAAGGAGGAGATGACCTTAGGTAAGAATGCAGGGTGGGTTCTGAAACCACCAGGGCCTGGATTTCACTGATCCATCGTGCCGAGGTAAGGCCCACTAGGAGGGCCGTCTAAATGGTGGCTAGCCGTATGTCCATGGATGCCATAGGTTCGAATGGTTTATGCACCAGGGCGCCCAAACCACGTTGAGGTCCAGCACTGGGTGTTTCTTGATGGGCGGATACAGCCTGGTAAAGCCTGACAAGTAACTTGACCGCTTGATTAGAGGATGAAAATACCTCCTCCTCAACTCTTCCTGTAGGCTCCAATAGCCGCCAGATCCGGGCAGCATGCATCTCACTGCACCCCAGAGTGTGCGAGGTGCGCAGAGCAGGATAGCACCAATGTGCAGGTCAATGGATCGAACTCCCTTGATTCCGCCCAGTGACAAAACCTAGTCAACTTGCTTTTGCACTGGCTCCTGGTCGCTTCACTCCTAGCCCCCTGTATGTCTAGGTTAGCTTGTGGCAGATGCCTCAGTGTGACCTGTTCAGGAACAACGCTGCAAAGGCTAACTTCTGGAGGGAGAGGTGGATGACCGTGCCACCCTGCTGAGAGATTAGGTGTGCTGGGCCCAGCGGAAGGTGCACCGGGGCCTGCTCAGACAGGCTGAGTAGTTCCAAGAACCATGGTCTTGCTGGCCACCACAGAGCTATCAGGATGATACAGAGGTGCCGGGCCTCCCAGATCTTGCAGATTAACCTGTGTACACGAGGGGGGGGTGGCGGGGGAAGGCTTACGCATTCATGTCGTTCCACTGGATCTGCATTGCGTCGCCCAGAGAGCACCTGCCCTGTCCCTGCCAGGACGCAAACTGGGGCCACCTCCGGTTACCAGGTGGTGAAGAGATCCACTTGAGGCTGACCACACCTGTTGAAGATCCCTTGAAGGACCTGTTCATCCAACTGCCATTCGTAGTAGTCCGCACCCTGCCTGATGAGCCTGTCCACCTCCAGGTTGGATTCCCCCGGGAGGTGTATTGCTGCCAGATGCATGTCGTTTACCTGCGCCCACTCCCAAATGTCGACTGCTATAGTGCAGAGGGGAGGAGACCTGGTGCCACCCTGGTTATGTAATACATGCTGGTGGAGCTGTCTGTCAATGAGGATCGCCTTGCCGCTGATCGGGAGGAAGGCTTTGAGAGCGAGCCAGATTGCCATTAACTCGAGCCAGTTGATGTGAGCCGCCTGCTCCCGATGGGACCATACCCCGTGGACGCTGTGGCTCCCCAGCCCTCTAGGGAGGAGTCAGTGGTAATGGTGACCTGAGGTACTGGTTGATGGAAGGGCCTGCCTATCCACAGGTTGTTTTCCATGCTCCACCAGACTAGGTCCTGGTGGATATGTGGGATGCTGACCAGCTCCGCCTGGGAACCCTTCTCTTGGCTACAGGAGACTGCGAAGTGCAAATGCTGGTGCCTCATCTTGAGCCTCATATGTTGCACTGCCAGGAGACATGCCACCTAGGAGGTGTTGGTACCATCACGCCGAGGTCACTGCTCTGCTGAGAAAATGTCCCGTGGCCTTCTTGATAGCTGTGATCTTGTCCTCTGGGTGTAATGGAATATCCTCTCGGAGCTAGCATTCCAAATGAGGCACGGGAAGGTCAGACTCTGCGAGAGCTCCAACTGATTTCTTGAGATGGATAGAAAATCCCAGCTCGTGTAGAGTATTCATGAGGGCGGAGGCGGTGTGGTGGACTGCCTCCGGAGACCTTGCCCTTTCCGAGTCAGTCATCTAGGTATGGATAGATGTGGTGACCCTGAGCAGGGCTGCCACTAGATTCATCAGCCTTGTAAAGACTCTGGGGGGGCCGAAGAGGCCAAAGGGTAGAACCTTATATTGGAAATGAAAGCCCATGATCCTGAACCTCAGAAACGAGCGATGGGGTTGCCAGATTGGGAAGTGTAGGCAGGCATCCTTCAGATCCAGTTAGCACATCCAGTCTCCCGCACACATTGTCTCCACTATGAGCGCTGGGGCAACCATCTTGAACTTGTGTAGAGGAAGGGAAAGGTTGAAAGGTCCAACAACTCTCAGGCCTGCCTGGTTCTTGTGTATGGTGAAAATCTGAAAAGAAGCCCAGATGCTGCAGGGAGAATGGGACGTCCTCCTCTGCCTGACTCTACGAGTGGTACAGCAACTCTATTGGCAGAAGTTCGCTCAATCTGTGGGAGCGGAGGAGAGAGGCGAAGGAGGGATAGGTAGCCAGAAGCCCGTGGAGACTACCGAGAGGATCCATGGGTCCATAAACCTTGCACGCCAGCATTGAGAGTGAAGGGCAAGCCAGCCCCCCACTGGAGACTTGTGGATCCGGATGGCTGTGTCATGCTTTTTTGCCCTCGGAGGCTGAGGAGGGGGGACTGGGAAAAGCCTTGAGCCGCCTTGTGCTGCTTGTGCCTGTGCTGGCTCGAGGATCTGTCTGGTTGCCTGGACCGTCTCTTGGAAGCCTCTGAAGCCACAGAAAGACCAACCCTTGTCTGAGCGCTGGTGCGCCTGGCTATATGCCTTGGGGGTGGACTTTGTGCTGATCGATAAGGACATGGCAGTCTGAACTGTTCTTATCGAGTTGCTTGTCCATAGCGGAATGGAACAGAATGCCCCATCTCGAACGGAAGTTCCAGTATACATTCCTGGACATCAGGGTTGAACTTAGTCACCCATACTCAGGTCGGTAGCGATATATATGGCACGCCCGAGGTATCAATGTTAGCCACTGTGGACTCCATTATGTCCTGCGCAACTATTTCGGATTCAGCCAGCCCAGCCTTGAAGCGAGCCCGAGACTGCAAACAGAGCTCTGGAAGGAAATCTGCTATCTTGAGGCTTTGTGCATGGGTTCAAACGGTGGGACAAGGCAGCGAGTACTGTGTTTAGATTCTCACCCTAGGTTTTGTGATGTGGTATAGGTTGCTAAAGTGTACTACACAAGAACTGAGTTTAATAAGTACATAAAGGTATAGTGCCACATCTGTGGCCGAGAAATCCATAGGACTGATCTTTCTTTTACAACAAAAGAGACATTTCTTCCATTGGTGGTAGTAGCAGTGACTGGTGTTTGGTTTTGTAACTTTTCTAATGATATCCACCTTGTGGGGAGATGAACGTGCCCCAATTAGAGGACCTGAGGATCCAGGCTCTTAAATTGGTCATCTGAGGTGTTGGGTGCGTTACACCTGTTGGTTCATTTGTGTTAGTAGGGCTTGGATTGGAAGAAGCCCGATTGGTGGGCATAGACACATGTGCAGAATGTGCAACAACAATGTCAGTCTTGCCCACATTGGTGCAATGAGTATCATTGCTATTCTCCCTTGTTGCTTTTTCTGAATTATCTTGCCAATTGGTCTGTGTATGGAAGAGTATAGTCCATTTCAGTTTACTCTTCATCCCCCACAACCCAATCTACATCTGAATAGATGTCTTCCTCTACTAGATCTTCCTCCTCCTGTGCCTACGTTTGGGCTGGTACTGTTTTGTGTCTCTCTAGTGTTAAGAGACTTGACTACTTTGGGATCGGAGGCGGTGTGGCGGCAAGGGCGGGACTTGACTAAAGCCCATAGATGTGGACAGAGGCTCCTGCCAGGGCCGGACTCCGCACTCCCCACGCCGGCAGCGCCGACATCTCTGAAGAGAACAGAGGGTAGCCACGCCCCCAGAGGTACGCGGAAGAAACCGCGACATGCCTAAGCCTGGCGTCTGTACCAAAGATGGAAACTCTGAGGACGGCGCCAGGCTCAGAGAAATGCTGCCATATCAAAAATCCTCCCATAAACCGGAAATCATGGCAACACTTGCGGGTCTCTGTAATAAAAGGTCAGGCGCCCAGTGAAACTGGCTTCCGATCAACTTTTCAAGCGGATTCTATGCCTTGCTGTCTTTCAATCCCGTTCCAATGCTGTCTTTTGCACTCCCATGAGAAAGGGACGTGTTTACTTATTGCGGTTTCGATGTGGCATTTCGGCCGAATGCCCATGGAGGCGAGCAACAGATTGACTTGGAAAGTCAGAGCTTTCTGCAAAAATACAATGCTGCATTTGTGGGAGGTTTAAATTGGAGAACACCAGATTAAGCAGATGGAAGAAACTTCAGGGAAAGGGGGGACGCACTGCTTTCTATTGCCCGTTAAGCACAAATCTGTTCACCTTGTTTGGAGTTTCCCAGTGCAGGCCTGGCAGAGATTAGGAGTTACCTGGCTGGCACTTGAACGGTGAAGTATAATTAACCATGTTACATTAACCTTTTTATGTAGTTTAAGTATGCAGATTTGATAAACAGCCATAACGAGCCATTTTACATTTGTGCTGAAAGTGTGTTGTGTGAATAACTGCCTTTCAACCTGTAAAGGTTTTTCTTATTGTATGATGGGGCTGTAAAAAAGATTACTGTGCACATTTGAAAAGCAAAACATGTGTCCAGCTCCATCCTGTTCAGTCGGCGTCTTAGGTTTATGCGCCGAGCCGGTGTGAGCTTTTGTCAAAACGACATCCGTTTTTAGTGCAGGATGTTAGTCTAATTTACCTTTGGGTCGTGTGCAGCTTTCTGGATGCCATGGTTTGTCTACAGCACAACCCTACATTGGCCCGTTGGAGGTTGGGGCCGGCAGCCAACTAAACTATTTGTGTTACCTTCATCTCTTGCTCTTCAGCGTCACTCTCGCTTCCAGTCTCGAGATATTGCGCCGTAGCAGCAGATTCTCCCAATTTCTTTTTGGCCTGCATAGCGCAGGCTTGCCACATCTTTGTTCAAGCTCTTCTAAAGTATTCGGTCTACAAATCCTGCAGGCTTTGCAAGGAGTTGTGATCCTTTGGAAGAACGCTAGTGCACACTCTGTGCGTGTCCTTCCCAATGGAATTTGGTATTGCACCTAGGGAAGAATTTGAATGCAGTCGTCTCCATTGGGTAGCCCAGAACCGGCTGAACAGGTACTAATTAATCTGGGTGAAACTGCAATGGGGGTTAAAGGCAATTAACACTTCTTTATGAAGTTATAACTCAGACCTACCCCACACTCCTACTGCATCGCCTTTACGGCATGGTGCACCTTTTCGGTTTATGATTAAGCGTCAGATGATGGTACACTGCATCGCTCTGCCATCGAGTTTGATGCCGTCGCTCAGAGTTGGGCATCAGTTAGGCCTCGGCATTCGATCTCGATGTACTTTGTGAGGTAGATTTTTCATTTTTATGCCAAATGTCCTTAACCTAGGAGACCAACATACTTTTTGCTGGACTTGTGAAATTGTTGTCTATGTTCCTGGGTGAGTGGGAACCTTTTTCCCCACTCACCCATTCTTTTACTCTGACTATGGGAGTCATTTTTGTGTCTCTCCATACTTTATTTTTGGAGTCATGATTTCCTCCATAGGAAATGCTATAGGCATCTGTAATTTACTTTTGCAGCACACTGTGCTTTCTGTGCTGTGTTGCTGGGGAGCCCCTTGGGCTTCCCCCTTTTATTTTTTTCTCCTTGCAAGAACACATGCTCAAGGGAGGAGGATACTCTATTCTTTTTACATTGTAAGACCAGCACACACCACCTTATAGGGAGAACTGAGAAGTTACACTTTATCCCCTTTCTCATTGCTCATGTAACATTTCTGTTAGTGACAAGCATACCTGAATGGCTGGTGGCAGTGTGCTTGTTCTACCGACTTTCCAGTAATTTCTAACCGCAGGCTGTGTGCACAGACGCAGTAATGCACAGAAGTGGTGGCAGTTTCTTTTTTCACCATTTTTTTTGCTTGCATGTCCTTTATGATATGCAAGGTGGGGAAGGTTCTTCTCGTACTTTTAACTTCGATGGGAAGCCTTTGAGAAGCCAGCAAGGCGCCAGGGTGTCTGAGGACAGGAAGTAGGGGAAAGATCACGAAACTCCGCTGGCCTATGTCTTCTAGCATGCCTGCCTGGAACCAGTTCCAACTGAGGCCTGTTGTCCGGAAAGGACAGTCACCCACCCAAAGTTTGAATGGGGCATGAATGCCGATTGGCTGGGTTCCTAAATACGAGGATGGATTCCTGTTGCCCAAACAGTCGACCACTGTAACTAAATTCAAAGATGAGATGATGTCTGCAGCTACTTTAAGCAACTGGAGATGCCTGCTGAGTGACCACTGCTGTGCTGACCCTTTCTACCATGCGACAGGGGTGCTCCAAAGTGGAAGACTCTTTCCTTTGGGCCGGTGGGCATAATCAAACTTGAGACGACCTGCATTTTGACTTATCCCGCGACTACCTGCGACCTTTCTGGGCTTCAACCTGCCAATCCCTAGGGCTGGCGACCATTGTGCAGTCTTCAGAAGATTGAATCCTCCAGAAACTTTGGTGAACACTTTCAGGACCTCCAGAGGCAAGATTCCACTCCTTGACGTCCTCTCATCAGAGAGCGGGACTGAGAAAGCGAGGCGAATCGACCGGGCGAGAACTGTTTTTAATCTGGTATCCTGAAAAGGGTGCCAAAACCACAGACACAAGAGAAGCTACGAAGAATCCTTTGCTGCAAGCACTTCCACTCGAAAGCTGGTGCAAAATCGCTTCCAGTGCCCCTTTTTTCCTCAGAAGACCAAGAAATTGGTGACCGGGTCCTGCAACATCTGCATCTTTAGGACGTCCACCTGCATCATCTTCACTGCCGAGTAACTATGAGACTCTAGGTAATACTCACCCAGAGTCGTTCTGCTGCTCCTGTGTTGGTGATTTGAACGTTTGGGTGTTCGGCCCTGCCTAACGCTTGTGCGCATTCAGGGAGAGCCTGCCAACTTCCCTGAACCCCATTTTACCTACAAACGCTTAGTACGAACTTGCTACAGAAGAATACTCTGGAACTCTGACTTTTCTACAGCTTGTGCTGTATCCTGATCTGCCTATAACAGGCCATTGGTGCCCAGTGTCCCCTTCTTCTGACTGAGAATCTCAAACCTAGATAGGGAAGGACTGCTGAAGCCCATGGCCCCTCTTTAAAATGGTATTACAAGTGTTTAAAAAAGTGTTTGCCTGCTTATGTTGCTCCTGTAAATTCATTTTATTCCTGAAACAGAATATTCTATAAAGTTTACCACAAAGTGATTTTTACTTAACTTTAATTGTATACTGCCATTCTATAAGACTTTTACACCGTGGTTTTCTATTGTGTTTGCCAATTGTGATAATACTTCCTTTTCTGGAGAATTCTTTGCCTGTGTTATGTATACACTCTGGTAGATTATATATATTCATTATTTTTATATATATTTTTTTTTCTTTGGACCATATGTATGCTACAAGTTCTTCGTACCTTCCTACAGCCCTCTATCCCTCCTGCCATAGTTACCCTTACCGTGAGTGCTACAGGCCTATAAATTGGAGTTCAGTATTGCCAAGGAGAGTGCCTTATTAAGTCCTAGATACATTGACTTTAGGAAAAAACCCTAAAATACTTACTTACAGGGTCAATGCGTTTTTTTCAATCCAACCTCAGTGCTAGAAAAAAAAACACAATTTGAGGATGTCTACGTGTGAAGGATCATGGGTACCCAAAATGCTGGGATAGCATTACAGGTGCAACCCCTGCCAATGCCCAGTTTTTTCGAAATAGAAAAAATCTGGAATACTTTGCACCAACCACTAGATGGCAGACTATGCAAAGCATGGGAATATAAGCAGATTCACCAGCACTAGAAAGTGTTATCTGGGACCCTGATGATACACACAGTAAAATGTCAAATTTGTAATGCAGCATTTCATTTACATTTAAGAATGGACTCAAACGTTGAATGTTATTTAGACCAAATCAATAATTAAAGACATTTTAAAATATACATCTGACACTTCTGAAGAGAAATATAAAAGGTATGCAATGCCTAGATCCTGTGTAAAAAGTAACCTTTGACAGCAAGATGTTGCACACCAGTGAAAGTATGCTTTTGCAAACTGGCCTCAAAGACACCAAACACAGCTGATGGTAAAGACCATCCTACCTTATCCAATCTTTTTTGCCAACTGTCCTCTCGCTTTACCATGAGTTCAATGCAATGAGATAATGTTGCAAGGATTCCAGCTGTGGTAGCTTTAAATGTAATCGCTTCTCCTTTGAAGTCAATGCCATTAATTCCTTTGGGGGTCACAAGTGGAAATACTAGAATTAAAAATGAAAGCTTAAATTACAAAAATGTCAAACTAAACAATGTATAAATATTGTAACTTGCCGACAGAAAAAACATGCACTGATCATCAAGCCTATTAGGGTCAAATGGACACTATCAGAGCTGCTAGAGACATACCTGGCAGAAAGCAAAGAATAAGAGCCAAGCCAGAAGTTTGACAAGCACAAGTGAAGACTCTAAAGATCAGATTTAAACAGGCGCATTTTAAAAATATAAAACAAAAGTCAACAAGTAAATCATTGTCACAGCAGATTTTGCTTCTTATCTGACATAATAAAATTTTATTTCTAAAGTTATAACATACTTTTCCATTCGAAGAGGACAGTGTTGCGATTTTCCAGTTGTCAAATTTTCAAATAATGTACACTGGAATTAAAGAAAAAGTTGCTGCATGACCCAAACGAGTGACATAGGAAGTAAAGTAATAAACGAACAAGTTACTTACTGCTGGTAACGTTCTTTCGACTGGATGTTCCTTCCACGTATTCCTCATCTTTGATATTTCCAATATCCAGCTTTGCTGCTTCGGAATAGTTTTTTCATCAGGGTGCGCTGTGCGTCGATGCCGGTCGACTCGATGTCCCTCTGAGGCCTCCGTCGCAATGTCGACTTCACCAAAGGTATATGTAGAAGGCGCAGCGCCCGTTTGGCCTCATTTCCGTTTTTACGGGGCAAGGATTATCTTGTGTCTGACGTTTACTCCCCCTGAGAGAGCGTAGACTAACCGCATGGGAAATTATACTGCGGGGTAGGTTGGGAGGGGCGATAAGGAATACGTGGGAGGAACATCCAGTCGAAAGCATATTACTAGGGCTAAGTGACTTATTCTTCAAATGGATTGGGTCCTCCCACGTATTCTCATCTTTGATACACTCCCAAAGCCGTTTAAATAATCTGGGGGTGGGAGTAGAATTTATGACATGAGATTTTATGATTGTGTATGCACGGAATGCAACACTGCTTTGCCAAATGCAGACTCCTGACCGGAGGAAGAGTCTAAACTATAATGTTTAGAGAAGGTGTTTACAGCCGACCATGTGGCACATATATCCCTTATTGAAACGCCCCTCTGTAAAGCAGAAGTTGCCATGCCTCTGGTCGAATGAGCTCAGGATCTTATGGCGCCAGTTTGTAGCATTCCGATATTGCCAATATAATCCATATGGATAGAGTTTTTTTGGTAATAGCCAAACCCAATTTGTGACCTGAAAAACCAACAAATAACTGGGCATCCTGTCTTAACCTTGTCAATCTGGAGATGTAAAAGCTCAGTGCATGTTTAGGGTCAAGCCTATGAAGCCTTTTCCCTTCCTTACCAGGATGGGGTGGAGGATAAAAAGATGGTAACGTTATCATCTGAGTGAGATGGATGTCTGAATTTTGGGGAGAAAACGTGGGGTTCACTTTCAATACCACTTTGTCTTTATAAAAGATAGTGTAAGGAGGCGTGCATGATAAAGCCTGTAGCTCACTCAGATGTCATTGCTACTAAAAAAAAGATGGTTTTTAGAGTTCGTAGCCTCAAGGGACTGGAGTGTAAAGGCTCGAAAGGTGACCCAATCAAATCACTAATTTGAGATCCCAAAGTGGGACTTGAAAAGGGATTATAGGGAAAATATTAGTCCCTTTAAGAATTGTACTATTAAAGCAATCTTAAAACAAGAGACTTCCTCTAAGGTGTGCTTAAAAATAGAAAGCTCCACCAAATATCCCTTGATGGTACAAATCTGGAGCCCCAGATTTGCCACATGTAATAAAAAAGCACACACCATTCGTGTATTACATGTAAAAGGGTTAACATTCTTTTCTCTAGACCAGTTGCAGAACTTATTCCAGTGGTAGCGGTACAAAGATTTAGTTGCTGGCCTTCTGGCTGAAAGTAAAATCTCCATTACGTCGTCCGGGAGGTCCCAATCCTTGTATCTCAGCCTCTAAGAAACCATGTGTGAAGGCCGAGCGTCCTGATATCTGGATGGAGAACCCGACCATCCACTCGCGAGAGAAGGTCCTCTCTTTGTGGAAGACATATTGGAGGGCAGATGGACATGTCCAGAAGGTTAAGGTACCACGTCCTCCAGGCCCAATGTGGGGCAATTAGGATCATGGATTTCCTGAACTTTCTCAACCTCCAGATTATGCGAGGAATGATGGGGACTGGAGGAAACGCATATAGGAGTGGAAATTCCAAGTCCACTACGAACAAGTCTCCTAGAGCTCCTCTTGGGGGAAATTCCCTTTAACAGTACAGTACACACTTCCGGTTGGCACTGGTCGCGAACAGTTCCACTTGAGGGGTTCCCCAAAGGGTGAAGATCTCTTCAAGGACTTCATGAGCTAGTTCCCACTCGTGGGAGACTGCTCAGCCTATTCAGAGCGTACGTCGTCATGTTCTTCTCTCCACCTAGATGAACTGCATTGCCTCTCTGCACAGTGGTAGTGACTCTACACCACCTCTCCTGTTGAGGTAGTACATGGCCACTGTGGTGTCCATCAGGACATTATTTCCCCGTACAGATGGTAGGAAGGCCTTCAGGGCTAGTCTGATTGCCCTCAGCTCTATTAGGTTGACATGTAGTTTGGACTCCGATGGAGACCAACGGCCGCTGATTGTCAGATAGTTGTTATAGGCTCTCCACCCTGTGAGTGAGGCGTCCGTCACCACTGTTTTATCCAGCCATGGTTACCAAAACAGTTCTCCTTTCAAGATGTTCTCCCAACAGGCCCACCACTGAAGATCCAGTGAAACTCTGCTTGGGATTTGTAGGTGGTCTCACATCCTTCCTGAGAATTGTGACCAATGAGTCCTGAGAGCCCATTTGAGAGATCTCATTCCCAGACGAGCCTCTGGCACCAGAAAAATGCAGGATGCCATGAGGCCAAGCAACCTTAGAAAATCGAAGGACGGTAGACACTGGACATTCTGGAATTTGGTCACCATCTGCAGAATGTCTTGAGCCCTCACCTCTGGTGGCGAGGCTTTTCCCAGGGATGCATCCAGGAGTGCTACGATGAACTGTAGTATTTGTGATGGTAGTTGAGGGAGAAGCCCAGTCTGTGAAGGGAGTGGCAGGTGTAGCAGAGATGATCTAAGGCCAGGTCTGGGGAACTGGCCCTGATCAGCCAATCGTCTAGGTAGGAGAAAACGTGAATTCCACCCCTCCTGAGACTCGCTGCCACACCCGCCATCAGCTTGGTGAAAACCCTCGGGCGCAGATCAGCCCAAATGGCAGAACTCGAAAATGATAATGAGAACCGCCAATGACGAAGGAACAAGTTAGTTAGCTGTAACTTTTGTTCTCCAGCATGGGTCTGGCATGGATTCACATGCTCATGAATATTCCCAGTCAGGCTGGGAATTCTGGGTAAATAAAAAAATCAGTTTCAGTTTTGTTTCTGATCTGTCTTTCTACTAATACCCAAAGTGAGTGAGAGTGTGCGGGGGTCTGAAATGGACGCTCATATGGGTAAAATGGTCCACAGTTTATTAAATGTGCCTGGTAGCTGCAGAAGGTGTCCAGGAATGAAAATTCTAAATGCGCACACAATTTTGCACGTTTGTTACGCTCACCTGGTATCCACGGGGGTGCCACCCAGCCGGGTTGCTCGTTGGTATACTTCTCAGTGGTTCCCAGATGTGGTCTGCAGGGAAGGTTCCGCCTGAAAATACAGGAGGGCTGTGTTCAAGACTGGCCGATCGAGGTAAGTATCTTCCCACCACCCCATATGATTTCAGCCCCTCTGGGCTCTCTCCTCACCTTGTAGAATTAGGCGTGCTTTCCGTCCTGCCTTCTTGGCAGGGGCGCGTTGTCTTTCATGGGCGTGTGCCGTCCAGTTACTTCACTGACGCCGGCCCGTTTGATGTCTTTCAGGTAGGTCTTATTGCTGTTTTTTCGTATTGTGTTATTCCTGCATCCCTTTCTATGTTTAATAATGTCTCTTTTCTCCCTTAGATATGCAGAGCTTCAGAGTGGTGAACTGGCTGAGTTGGGCCTCGCCGGTAAATGATGGCGCGCTATGATGCGCATAGTGCTTACTTACCGCAGCGCTGCAATGTCTTGCCTTTGCTAACCTGTTTTCCGTCTTTTCTCATAGGTCGCGGTGTTCTTCCAGCATGTGTGAAATTTCCAGAGCGATGCCAGCCGAGATGAGATCAGCCAGGTAAGCCTTTTGAGCAGTTCGTAGTTTTGCAATGTCTCTAATGCCTTCTTTAATGTTGTCTTTACCTTCCTCTTTCAGGTTTTTCGGTCCGGGAGGCGTGCGGATCACGGAAGCTGTTCATAGGAGCTGCGAGCGGATAAAGATGGAGATTGCAGGTAAGATGCGGCTGCTAACGATGTTCCTTGTGTCTCCTTGCAGGTTCTGCTTCTCCAGGGCTCATGGGAATAGCTGGACACGGTGAGCGTCACGTTGCAGACTGCAAAGTAACACGAAGCGTGTTTTGTTCGGGTGTGGTTTAAATAGCCCCAACAAAGTAGTCCAGGTAAAATAGTCCCTAGGCCACCACACCCAAAACACTATACGGCATAGCTTGGTTCCTAGGAGCCAAGCTACGTGGATGCCTCCATGTTGGCTGAAAGCCTCAAATAAAGTACTTCCCTGAACACGTCTTTCACTGTGTATGAGCCTGGTGCCATAGGCGCCAGGACTGGCCCCAAGAGGGCTTTCGAAGTGGATGCCAGGCCTTATTGGAGACCGGAGTCCTGATCCCACCTGGCCAATGGGTTTGCCAGTGGGGGATCTGGGACGAGGGTTGTGACAGTTTCCAGACTTACATCCTTGGAGGAGGAAAGCTTTAAGATCTTCGCAGCAGAGACCTCAATGTGTGGACCTAGTTGAGACAACAGTGGGCACTCGAGAAGCATCTTTTCATTGGGCACTATTGCTACTTGAAGTTTACAGTCTTGGATCTGAAAACTGTTGGGATGCACGTACAGATCCCATGCCCACCCCAAAAGATTCAGGCTCATAAAAATCTATTAGCGCTCAAAAGAATGAAGGTGTGTGGTCGTTGTAAGGTGGCGGGGCAGAGAGCGCAAAGGGGAACTACAAATGCACTTATTTCATGGTAGTGATAGAAGCGTAGTTAGGCCCAGGTATAGGGCACAGTGCTATTCGGTAGCAGTAGGAATTAAAATGTGCAACAGTGATGTAGACCCAGGGCCTGGGAAATATGGAAGTATTACCATTTTGGAAGACAGGCCTAACATTTTGTATTCCCTTGTTGAAGGTGTAGCAGCATGGCACAATGAAGTGTGGGAATCATTTTCTCTTCGCCAAGCCCCAGTAGTGAAGCTGAGAATAAGGACATTCACGTCAAGCAGATGAACAAGTTACTTCTTACCTTGTAACGTTCTTTCGATGGGATGTTCCTCCGACGTATTCCTTATCTTTGATAATTCGTCTCCAGCTTGCTGGCCTCGCAAATTTTTTCTCTGTAGAGGGCGCTGCGCGTCAACGTCCACCGAGTCGATGTCCCTCGACAGCCACCGTATCGGCGCCGATGTCACCATGCCCATAAATAGCCACACACGGCGTTCGTTGCTCAGTTCCGTTTTGTAGCATAAAATAAGTCATGCCTGAATTGGTTATTGACCTTGAAGGAGCGCAAGCTGCAACCACAAGGGAAGTATTACTGCAGGGATGGATGGGAGGGGTGATAAGTAATACGTCGGAGGAACATCCCATCGAAAGAACGTTACAAGGTAAGAAGTAACTTTTTCTTCGAAGGGATTGTGTCCTCCGACGTATTCCTGATCTTTGATAAGACTCCCATAGCAGTGGCATGTAATTGGAGGTGGGAGTAATAATGTCATGTAGCCCTTTTTACCGAATGTAATACGGCTTTGCCAAATCTGGTCTCTTGACTAGTGGAGGAATCCAGGTTGTAAAATTTTGTGAATGTATGTGCGGACGACCATGTGGCAGCCGCACATATGTCTCGGACCGGTACCCCTCTTTGGAGGGCCGAAGAGGCTGCGATACCCCTGCTTGAATGAGCCCTAAGATTTTGGGGTGGCTCTTTCCCCGCCAGTTTGTAACATTCCAGAATGGGCAAAATAATCCACCTGGAAATGGTCTGTTTTGGTATGGGTAGTCCCAACTTGTGACCGAGTATCCTTCAAACAGTTGGTCTGCTTGCCTAATCCTAGCCAGTCTGCTGAAGTAAAAGCTCAGAGCTCGCCTTGGGTCCAGCCTATGTAGCCTTTCTTCCTCTTTCCCGGATGGGGAGGAGGGTAGAACGAATGTAAGGTAATTTTCTGAGTGATATGAAATTCAGAAACCACCTTTGGGAGGAAATTAGGCTTCACCTGTAGGACAACTTTGTCCTTATGGAACTTGGAATGGTCTTGGAGGATGAACATTAGTTAATCCCTTGAGAAATTGTATTACTAGAGGTAGTTTGAAATACGATGGTTCCTCCGCAGTGCGCTTGAAGATTGAAAGCGCTGCGAGATAGCCTTTTACAGTGCCAACTTGAAGGCCTGAGTTTGCCAAGTAGAGTAGAAACGATAACACCGTTGGTGTACCACATGAAAAAGGGTCGATATTCCCTTCTCTACACCAGCTGCAAAATTTGTTCCAACGGCAGCGGTATAAAGACTTTGTTGCTGGCCTTCTGGTCGAAAGCAACACCTCCATGACGTCATCAGGGATGTCCCAATCCTTTTACCTCAACCTTTCAGATCCAAGCGTGAAGGTTGGGGGTTCTGATGTCTGGATGGAGAACCTGACCCCCCTTCTGTGAGAGAAGATTCTCTTTGAGTGTAAGACATATTGGAGGACAGATGGACATATCTAGAAGGTCCGGGTACCACTTTCTCCTGGCCCAGTCCGGGGGAATTAGGATCATGGTTTTCCGGAATCTTCTCAACCTCCTGATCATTTGAGGAATAACAGGGACTGGTGGAAACACGTAAAGGAGTGGGAACTCCCAGTCCACTGCGAACGTGTCCCCTAGAGCTCCTCTCGGGGGAAATTCCCTTTAACAAAACAGATCGTACTTCCTGTTGCTGCTGGTGGCGAACAGATCCACCTGAGGGGTTCCCCAAAGGGCGAAGATCTCTTGAAGGACTTCCTGAGCTAGCTCCCACTCGTGGGAGACTGTGCTCTGCCTGCTCAGAGCGTCCGCTGTCAAGTTCTTCTCTCCGGCTAGGTGGACTGCCGATAGAGAGATTCCTTCTTGGATTGCCCAAAACCAGAGCTGCATTGCATCTCTGCACAGTGGCAGTGACCCTACGCCTCTTTTGTTGATGTAGTGCATGGCCACTGTGTTGTCCGTCATTATCAGGACATTTCTCCCCTGTACTGATGGCAGGAAAGCTTTCAGCGCTAGTTTGATTGCTGTGAGCTCTAATAGGTTGAGGTGTAGTCTGGACTCTGATGGAGACCAACGACCGCTGATGGTCAAGTCGTTGGCATGGGCTCCCCACCCCGTGAGTGAGGCGTCTGTGACTACTGTTATCTCCGGCCATGGTTGCCAAAACAGTTCTCCTTTCAAGATGTTCTCTGGATAGGCCCACCATTGAAGGTCGCGGGCTACCTTGTCCGGAATCCGGAGGAGATCTGTCATTCTCCCTGAGAATTGCGACCACTGAGTTCTCAGAGACCACTGAAGAGATCTCATGCTCAGGCGAGACTCTGGCACAAGGAAGATGCAGGATGCCATGAGGCCTAGCAAACTCAAAAAGTCGAAGGCTGGGAGACGTTGGGCATTTTGGAACTTGTTGACCATCTGCAGAATATCTTGAGCCCTCCCCTCTGGTGGCGAGGCTTTTCCCAGGGAAGTGTCCAGGACCACTCCAATGAACTGGAGTCTCTGTGATGGTATCATCTGTGACTTCTTTAAATTGAGGGAAAAGCCCAGTTTGTGAAGGAAGTGGCAGACAATCTAGCTGGATCTGAGCTTGTTCCGAAGATACAGCCCTGATCAGCCAATCGTCCAGGTCGGGGTAGACGTGGATCCCTTCCCTCCTTAGACTGGCATCCACTACCGACATTAGCTTGGTGAAGACCCTCGAGGCGGAGGTCAGCCCAAATGGCAGAACAAAAAATTGATAATGAGAGTCGCCAATTGCGAACCTCAGGTATTTCCTGTGTTTGAGATGGATTGGCACATGGAAATAAGCATCCTTATGGTCCAGAGGTACCAGCCAGTCCTGGAGCTGGAGGGCCTGAAGGATCTGAGAGAGAGTTACCATCTTGAACTTGTCCTTCCTGAGGAACTTGTTCAATTCTCTTAAGTCCAAGATGGGTCTCAGTCCTCTGTCCTCCTTTGGTATGAGAAAGTAGGGGGGAGTACCAGCCCTTCTTCCTGTCTGCTGCAGGTACCGGTTCTATGGCACCTTTCTCTAGCAGGTCTATAATTTCCTGCAAGAGGAGTGATCTGGAACTTTTAGAGAGCTGTGCCCCGGTGGATGACTCAGGGTTGTGTAGAAAGGGTAGGCAGTAACCCTGGGCAACTGTCTCCAATGCCCAAGCATCTGACGTTATAGCCTGCCATTCCATCAGATGGCGAGTTAACCTGCCCCCTACAGGTGTTTTGTGTGGAGAGAACTCATAGTGGTTTGGGGGCGGCTGATGCAGATTGAGGGTAAAGAGGCACCTGCTGCTGCGGCTTTATTACTTTTGACCCGTCCACCTCGGGTGGATCTCCTTTGGCCTCTTTGAGCCGGCTGTCCTCTGCCTTTCCTGAATGCGGAATAGCGAATGAATTTCTCTCCCAGAGATTCCTGAGGGGCGAAAAGGAGTTTGGCGGATTGCAGCTCCTAAAGATTTTGCCGCTGCTTTAGATATCTGCAACTTTTGCAGACTGTCATCAGCCTTTTTACCGAATAAAGAAGAGCCGTCAAAGGGCATATTCAGACGTCTGGCCTGTACATCTGGAGCAAAGCTCGCAACCACGCATGCCTGCGGATTGTCGTACTTGCCGCCATGGCCCTGCCAATACTGTCAGCGGAATCAATGCCAGTTTGAAGTGACTCGCGCATGGCATCTTTGTCATCTTTAATGATGGCAAGGAAGGCTTCCCTTTCCTCTCCTTCCGGTATGCAGTAAGCCGCTGATGAAGCACACTCCCACAGTGTGTGACTGAACCTGGCGAGCATACAGGTGGTGTTGATGGACTTCAACGCCATACTACAAGCAGAAAAGACTTTTTGCCATAGAATTGTACCTTTTGTCATCTCTATCCTGTGAGACAGTAGGGTAAGCGGATCTGCTGCTTGATGAAGTTGCCGCTTGAACCACCAGGCTCTCTGGAGTGGGGTGTTTTGATAAGTATTCAGGGTCAGCCGCAGCTACCCTATACTTGGCTGACAATCTTATTGACTGCAAGGATAACCTCAGGAGTTTCCCAATTAGATGAAATCTTCCTTTGCAAGGCTGCATGGAAGGGGACCACAGGATCCTCCTGTGGGCCTTTGTCTAGTATGTCTGTCAGGTAATCCGGTTGAAAAACAGGTGACGGCGCAGACCAACCCATAAATTCAATACTCCTTGCCATCAGGGTTCTAGAGGGTGTTTCGGCATGTTCCCCTGGGTCTTGTTTGACAAATTCCACTTCTGGGGAAGTGTCCAGCCCACTTGCCTCATGTAACGATTCCTGTAGGTCTTTCAACCTTCTTTCCTGAGAGGTAAAATCCTCTGAAACAGGTAGTGTGGTCCTCTGCAACCTGAAGGTTTCCTGGTCAGAATCCTCCCCTTCTTCATAGATTGAAGATAACCCGGGGTACTCCGACCTCAGAAATGGTGTAAAACCCATTTCTAAAGGCAGAAGGAGCCAAACTCGTCATTATTGGGTGAGAAAACGATGTCGTCGACGCCGATGTGACAGGCTTCGAAGGCGCCGAGAAAGGCGCCAAGAAAACTGGAAGAGGCCTCGAAGAACTCGAGAGGATCGAGATCCTCCTCGAGGATGTAGAGGACAGTCTCGGCGTCGTGCCGGAGGCTCTTGGTATCACCGTTGGTTGTGAAGTAGCCGTGGTTTTCTCTTCCATCGTCATCGACGATGGCGTCGATTCGATCGACTGATGCGTCGAAGAACCCTTCGACAACGGCGTTGATTGCCCCGATCCATGCGTCGAAGGGATCTTCCGCGAAGGCAGTGACTTCTTACCCGATGGCCCGTGGCGCTCTCGGGTTGACTCTTTCGCCGGGTGCAGCGACTCGCGGCGTTTCGCTTTTTTGCCCGGGTATCACCCTAAGCTGTCTTCGAGGGGGTCGAGGCTGCTTTCTCGAAGACACTTAGCATTTTCTTCCTGAGTTCCTCCCACTCAGTCTGAGAGCTGTGTTTTGTGGGCAGGAGACCCTCTCTGGGGAAACAGAAGATGACGAGGAAGGGGATCTTCGACGTCTCTTCTTTGAGTGTCTCGATCTCGACGAAAGGTGGGAGCTACTTCGAGACCTAGAATGGGAATGCTTTCGACGGCGAGGAGACGAATGCCTCGACCGAAGAAACTTTCGAGGAGGTTTTGACTGACTTACCTCTCTCGAGCTCCCCCTTGCGCTCCTTCAAGGCTTTCGCCGTCATGGACATGCAGTCCTCACTCTCCGAACAATGGTGCTCGACTCCCAAGCACCACAAGCAGATCCTGTGTGGATCTATTATCAACATTTTCTTACCGCAGTTTCGACATTTTTTGAAGCCGGACCGCGGCATCGTCGGTACCGATGAAGAAGCCATTGAGAACGAGTTGGTATTTCGAGTTTTTAAATAAAAGATGGTTTATCTGACTGAATTGAGCAACGATATTCCAAGGCCCCACGAAGTGTGGAAAAACGGAACTGAGCAACGGATGCCACGCGTGGCTATTTATGGGCATGGTGACGTCGGCGCCGATACGGTGGCTGTCGAGGGACATCGACTCCGCGGACGTCGATGCGCAGCACCCTCTACAGAGAAAAAATTTCTGAGGCCAGCAAGCTGGAGACGAATTATCAAAGATAAGGAATACGTCGGAGGACACAATCCCTTCGAAAAGGGTTTACTGGTTTCGAGCTGTAGGCCTGCGAAACTTAATAGAACGTGTATGGCAGAGCAAGGGTAGGGTTGAGCCGTCCCTAAGGACAAACTCATGGGAGCCAGGTAAAGGTCTCGAGCTGCCAAAATGCTTGGTCGAGATTTAAGGCACCAGCGCCCCCCGGAACCTTGGCCAACCCATTTGAATCACCAGAGAGCAGCAAAATAGAGTACCTAAATCCATCAGAATAAGGCTAATTTCGGTGGTGCTCGAGATAGCAAAGAGGAGCAATGTGGGTGGCAGGTGATATGGGGGAAACAAGCAGCAGAACACCCCATGATTCATGAAATGTGAAGCAAGATGTGATGCCAAAAAAAGTTCAGAGCCGGGGAAGCATGGTGGAGCCCCCAGTGTGTCTGGTATCAAGAGAAGCGCACTATTATTCCAAGGAGCTAATTTAATCTCAGAATTATCCACTGAGCTCATCTTAATGACCAGGTGCCTACCATGTAAATAGGCCGAAGGGGCGGGTAACACTCCAGGTAAATTCACTAATTCAGTAGCAGGAACCAAGGTGATGGAGTAGGGGGACACTGTTAGAGGGCAGGAGTAGATTCGGATGTGGCCAATCTGTCAAGGGACTATAAAGGGCTGGTAATATGTATATAGGTGGTAGACAATGAGGGTGGGGGATTCACACTGTATATTGTTTAAGTCACAAGTGACTATTTCTTTCCTTAAACCCTTGTACTTGCTTTGAACTAACAGAGCTCCATATCAGCTTTTTTCTACGGGACCTTCTGTCACCTTTTTCCTTTTTGTATACAAAATAAACTGGGTTTTCCTTGCAAAGCGGTGCACCAAGCCTTTTTCCTTAAAAACGTGTTTTTTATCCTTGTGTGGGAGAAAACAAGGGGATGGGGTGGGGGTATGGGTGAAGTGGAAAGGAAGGAAGGACAACGTGGCATCATAGATTAATGTTTTATTATATGAGGCAAAAGGATGAGAATACCGTGATCCTCTCTGATTTGGGGGCAAGGCAGTGCTGCATAACTAAGGAGAAGAAAGAAAAAGGAATAAGGGTAGAGGCACATTATATTGAGAGGCCTTGGGATCCCTCTGCCCGATATAAGGGGGGCATGAGAATGACAGTAGGTTTTCATGCTTTTATTTGGGTTTTTATTATTGTGGTGTGGACCAAGGTGGGGTCCAGTTTTGTTGTTTATAACTTTGTGGAATGATAGTGAGGTGTGCATGGGTTGTAGTGGTGTGGGGAAAACGAGGGGTATGGGTGACAAGTGGGGAGGGGCGACAGACACATGGAAGGGGTGGGGAAGGAGTGTTAAGGCACCGCTGGATCCGGACCAGAGTTGATTAAGAAGATGGTGAGCAAATGGGGACCATCAAAATGGAATAGTCAACTCCAGTGGAGTAAATGTGTACAGCCCTCCCTTTATATCGAGAAGAAAATCATGAAGTATCATTGGGAGTGGGTGGCCGAGAAGAGTAGGGCAGGGGATTAGGGGGATGTACAAGTCATGGCCAGTACAGTGGATCAAGAACAAGGTGGTTTGGGGCCAAATGTATACCTTTTTACCAGCCAAGTATAAAGGGAAGAAATTGAAGACCAGAAAGGGGATTCTAGAACTATGGTGGAGGATTTGGAGAATGATCGCACCCTCCCCCTGAAAACAGTGAGCCAACCTATCCATGGCCATTGTCCAGAATGCCATGGGGTGCCCGCCCTGCCAAACAGTGCAGCATCCCCCAGCAGGGTGCTATCCCAACCGCACAGCTACAGGGTACACAAATCCCTTGCATGTCCCACTGCCTCCACTCTTCCTTCGACACTGGTCCAGTATGCAAATATACCAAACCCCATAGCATCTGCTGCTCGATCTCAAGTGCGTAGGGTACCAGAGCGGTGCTACAGAAGGATCTAGAAGAGGCATTAAGGAAGACAGAAGAGTTAGCTAGTTTGAAATTGGACAGGAGGACCTGCATAGATCCTCCCCATTGGAGCGGACAAATGGCAATCGGGACATTTTGTTAAGAATTGATAGTACGGCAATTAGGGATGTGCATGTAGAGATTGAAGTCTAAGGACAGTATCCTGAAGGACAGCAAAGGAAGATCATGGGCAGGGGAGTTTGGATTACGGATAGCTTTGATGCCGATATAGCAGCAGTTGAGGAAGAGTGGAGCACAGAGGAAGGGGGGAGTATGAGGCACCGCCCATGATATTTCAGAGAGTTGAGACCTTGTGGGGGCCCACGTTGAGATCATGACATGGGTGCATGGCAGTAGGGAAATAAGGTGACCGGGGAGAGAGGGGGATTTACAGCATGAAGACCAGTAGGGACTCAGTTCTGGTTATTACACAAAGGCCCGGAGAGGACACAATCAGGCTTTGACCCCCCTAACGTGACTAAGAGTCTGATGTGCAGAAGCTCCTGGTCCTGTCCAGGTAGTATCTCAGCGCACGCCTCACATCCAGACGGTGCAATACCCTCTGAGCGTACCCCTTCGGGTCCGCGAAGAAAGATGGTAGCACTATCTCCTCATTTAGGTCAAACGAGGAGGCTACCTTAGGTAAGAATGCAGGGTGAGTTGTGCTTATGGAAAGTAGAAGGCTCTGAGGCCACCAGCACCTGGATTTCACTGATCCGGTGTGCAGAGGTAAGGCCCACCAGGAGGGCCATATTAATGTTGACTAGTCTGATGTCCGTGGATGCCATAGGTTTGAATGGTTATGCGCCAGGGCGCCCAACACTAAATTGAGGTCCCACACAGGGTGTGGTTTCTTGATAGGCAGGTACAGCCTGGTCATGCCTGCCAAATGTCTTATCCACCAGATTAGAGATGAGAATACCTCCTCCTCTGAGTTCCTGTAGGCTCCAATGGCCGCCAGATACTTGCGGCATCTGTCAACCTGCACCCCCGAGTGTGCGAGGTGTGCAGAGAAGTATAGCATGTAAAACGTTCAGGTCAACGGATCAACCTCATTGGATTCTGCCCAGTGACAAAACCTGGTCCACTTTGTACTGGCTTCTGGTAGCATTTCTCCTAGCTCCTTGTATAATGTCTGAGGCAACTGCAGCAGACTAACCAGGAACCATGCTGCAAGGGCTAACTTGTGGGGGAGAGGTGGATGACCGTTCTTCCCTGCTGAGAGAGTAGGTGTGCTGGGCCTAGCAGAAGGTGCACTGGGGCCTGATCCAACAGGCTGAGTAGTTCCAAGAACCATGACCTTACCGGCCACCACAGAGCTATCTTACAGATTACCCTGTGCACCAGGGGAGTGGGAGAGAAGGCATATGCGTTCATGTTCCACTGAATCTGCATTGCGTCGCCCAACGAGCCCCTGCCCTGTCCGGACTCGAATTGGGGGCACCACCTTTTTGACCAGGTCGCGAAGAGATCCACCTGAGGGTGACCCCACCTGTTTAAGATCCCCTGAAGGACCTGATCGTCCAACTGCCATTCGTAGTTGTCAACACCCAGTCTGCTGAGCCTGTCTGCCTCTAGGTTGGACTGCCCCGGAAGGTGGCTTGCTGTCAGGTGCATGTTGTATGTGTTATAAATAGGTGTATAATACCCCTACTAAACACGAAAAAACTATCTCCACCAGCAGGGGAAAAACTATGTTTCTATAAAGGAGACAGAATTGGACTATAAATAAATTAACATGAACATACAACCCAAAAAGACATCCCTGATTACCCGGCACACTGAGTCCGTAAAAAATAGACTGTATGCTGTAAATCAGGGATGTCTTTTTGGGTTGTATGGTCAAGTTAATTTATAGTCAAGTTCTATCTCCTTTATGGAAACATAGGTGCATGTTGTATTCCATAGCCCACTCCCAACTGTGGACTGCTAGAGTGCAGAGGGGAGGGGACCTGGTACCACTCTGCTTGCTGATGTAATATATGCTGGTGGAGCAGTCTGTTTGAATGAGGATCGCCTTGCCACTGATCGGGAGGAAGGCTTTGAGAGCGAGCCTGATGGCCACCAACTCGAGCCAGTTGCTCTAGAAGGGACCATACCCCATGTACACTGGCAGCCCGAGGTAGCTCCCCAGCCCTCTAGGCAGGAATATGTGGTGATGGTGACCTGAGGTAATGGTTGACGGAAGGGACAGCTTATCCGCAGGTTGTCTGTGCTCCACCAGACTAGGTCCTGGCGGAGATTTGGGATGCGGACCCGTTCTGCCTGGGAACCTCTCCTGACTCCAGGAGGCTGTGAAGTGCAGCTGCAGTCGCCTCATTTTGAGTCTTGTATGCAGCACTGTCAGGAGATATGCTGCCATGATGCCACCATGCTGAGGTCACTGCTCTGCTGAGAAAATGCTGTGTGGCCCTCTTGATTGCTGCGATCTTGTCCTTTTGAGGGGAAAATCCTCTTGGAGCTCGTATTCCAGATAAGGCCCAGGAAGGTTAGACTCAGCGTGGGGGCCAGCTGTGACTTCAGATTGATTGAAAATCCCAGCTCCTGTAGTGTACCTATGAGGGCGGATGCAGTGTACTGGACTGACTCCGGAGACCTTGCTTGCCCTGACTAGCCAGTCCAGATATGGGTAGATGTGGTGACCCTGCGCCCTGAGTAGGGCGGCCATCGCATTCATCGGTCTTGTAAAGACCATGGAAGCCGAATTCAGGCCAAAGGGTAGAACCCTTTATTGGAAATGAAAACCCATGATCGTGAACCTTGTAAGGGTGTCCCCTAATTACGCTCACACCTGAATGAATACACCCCTGTAGGGAAATAAGGCAAAAAGGCGATCTTGTAAGGATAACAAGTTTAATCTTACAAAATGAGGATGGTAGAAAAGGACTCTGCTGCCTGAACAGTCTTCCCCTGTCCCTCTTCCGTTCCGTCTTGCCAAAGTGGTTTCAGGCAGGGGTTTATATAGGCCTGTCTTGCCATGGTGATGTCATTGGCGCTAGATTATGACTTCAGCCAAATCTGTCCTTCCATAACAGGGATGCTCCAAAGCCGCCTTTTTCGTTGTCAGCGGTTTTGTCAGGGCATGCTCTTCTACATTTTTCTAGCTATGCAAAAACACACTGCAGCTCTGCAGACTTTTACAAATCTTGAGGCCTACCCCAAGAAAAAAAATATTTTTAGGTCTACAAACATTTTCCAGTCATTGTCTCTATATTCCACTCATCTTGCTCACGTTTTATCTGGGTCCTGTAGTCTTATAATTTATCCCATTCTCCATTTTGTTGCACAGAACATGTAATTCCTATTTTGAAACTGCATGGACCCTTGACGGACAGTGGACACCTGGTGAGTCAGTTTGTGCTGGTCATGGTGACAAACGGCACACACAAGCGCCTGTGGTCAATTGCAGATCCCATAGGGCGCATTCCTTCTGGCAAGGAGCTCGACTCCTCTATAGCACTAAGATTTTACAATGCCTAGGATCTGACATTACAAATCTATCCAGCTAATAGTTAATTGCGCCTTATATTTAGACAATAACTACCTTCTTCAGTGTTTGCTTAGGTTTGTGTACGTGAACATGTTTGCATGAGAGCCTTCCCAGTGCCCCCTAGTCCATTATAGCGCCTTAAAGAGGTCTTGCCTAAGTGTAAAGCGCTTAAGGGTTCGGGAAGACCCTGGTTCCTTCCCACCATTCCCCCCTTTGTTACTTCTACAGCAACAAACTCATCCACAACCGACATAGCTACAACCCCAAAAGTATCAGTTTGAGTTTTGCCGTTTATTGTATGGCAAGGTGCATTAGAACCCCCAATTGATACCATCATTTGCGGCCTACTAGGCACTACAACGACAGAACATCGGAGACCCATTTGGCACGTGCAGAAGAGGACCAAGAACAACACAATAACAGGCACCAGTATTTTTACTGCTGCCACAGCCATGACGGGCCCAATCAAAAGGCAAGCGATAGCCAATCCGTGTTCTGAACTCCACCTTCTTTCTTCATTTGAACAGCTTGATTGTGCACCGCCTCGATAATCTGGGTTAGTGACCCATTCTCAGCATCCTCCGGGGGTACAAAAGTGCAGCAGCTGCTTCCCAACTTTTAACACACTCCTTCTATGGCTGCTAACCGATCCAGCATATATCGTTTCTGCATAGTCATTAATCTCAACACACAGAGCTCTACTTTGATGGCTTTGAACCCATTCTCTGCATCATTGGCGAGCTGGACTAGCTCCCATCAGATGATCTGAACCCACTTGGCGTTAGTAGCCGCTTGTACCCCGGGAGCCAAAAAAGAAAAGAAAGTCCCTGAGGAGCTATAAAATCGATACACGTCAGGTATTCCTCTGAGCTGTGGAGAAGTGTCTTTTGAGATATTGTTCGATCTCTTTCATTTCAGCTGTTGAAATCGTTCTTTTTCTGGCAGCATCTGAAATTCTTGTGTGATCTGCAAGTCTGTCCGCTTCGTTAGGTGCTGGAGTGGCTGTTGGCACCTTGACAGGCAGTTCTTTTCCCTTCGGGTGTTCTTCCGGGATTACAAGTAGTACTGAGTGCAGGGTGGCCAGTGAACACTTACACCTCCAGGATGATGGGAGATGCAAGTAGGCTTGTCTGCCGCAAACCCAGTAGTAATCCATCACCACTGCCGTACCTTTCGTCATATCAGGGAGCACAAGGGTGTGGTTGCACTGTGTGTTTGTGCCAACAGGAACTATTCCTTCATTGCTAAAAACAAAGTTCATAGTCCACGTCCCTATGTATTTGCACTAGCTTCTCCATTGTTGCAATCCAGGTCAGCCTTGTGATGTATCAGGACCATATTTGCACACACAGTCCCTACTTGGGCCAATCTTTCTCTGCTGTACTCGATCAGTCCATCTGCCGGCACGTTACTGTGGTACCTTGCCATTTGTTGACATGCGAGTCACCTCCCAAGGAAAAATATGTTGCTTGTAGACACTTGGCAGTATGAAATACAGCAATGCATAGCGCTGGGTCTAGATCGATGCTCAACTGCACAGTGTGTGCCTGGAATGTGTCCTTTATCCTACATAGTGCAAGATGTACCAGGCATTGTGCCTCTATAATTGAGACTGGACATGGAACTAAAAGCATAGGAGACCCAGACGCATGCAGGATGAGTGCACACAGTGTTAGGCAGAATCCTGTGCAGTGCCCTTAGGGACCACTACACTCAATTAAGACCATAGGTGGCAATACAAGTTTTACCTTTGGTACAAGCCTGTCCTACTATGTTAAAGTGGTAGCAGTAGCGGAGCAGCCAGGCTTATCTCAAGAATATATGAGCAGTAGCAGAGATTACACAAAGGGACCACAATTACTGTGACTCAAGCAAACACTGACTCATGGTTTCAGGTAAAAAATATTTATTTTTAAACCATTTGTTATTAACACAACACTTCTATTAAATTTAAAACCACACATTAAATACACTACAACTGACCAATTCACTTTGTACGGTATTAATCAAGGTAAGTACCCTGTGTTTGAGAGAACCGGTGTTACGGAACAATACACGTTACCGTGAATACGATTGCGATCACTTTTTGACAGTTCGGTCTACTAAATAACCACATCCGCGGCAAGAAATGCTACCGGGGCAAAACACACTTAGCACCCGAGATACCCAGGGAGAGTTGGGGGCAAAAATCATAGGCGATATGTTAGGTAGGCAATATGTTACCTAGGCAAACAGAATCTAAGAACACTCATGGACAGAAATGCAAGAGTCTGGATCCAGTGTCAAGTGGAACTGGGTTCCTGTGTCGAGGATCACACGTCGGATAGTTCACGATTCAAAGTTGACAAGAGTACTTTAGATATTGTCAAATGTTCGGAAGCAAAAGTTATAAGGAGGGAAAAATAAGGGCAAGCCTTATAAGCGAGAAATAGGGATTTCACCCAAACTTCCTCAAGCAGGACTCAGTACCTTTTAAAAGAAGTTGGTGCCACGGCAGTTGTTCCTGGTAGTTTCCTGTAGACCCACGATTCCTGACTTCGGCACGAAGGAGGACAATTAAGGGGATCTACACCACACAGGGATGAGGCCGGCAGCAGTGACGATGAATAAAAGGTGCGCTCCTTAAAAACAGGAGGCGCTCCTCAGGTGGCTATACGGACCACTACAGCCGTGCGCAGCGATTTCGACCACGAAGGCGACCTCTGGCTGAAGATGAGCTGTTATCCCCACCAGGCTCAAGGGAAGACGACTCCGGACTGGATCTCCTCTTAGTCGTTGAAGGGTAGACAGCTCAGGACTGCAGCAGGGCTTCACCGGTACAAGATAGTTGCAGCAGTCGACCTCTCCTCCGCTTCTCTTCGGTTCCTTGTAGCTCCAGTGGCGACTCTGACTTCCAGCCCAAGAGACCTGCCTTTTATGTGAAAATCCCCCATTCACACAGCCTGGCTGTCAATCACACAGCAGGTGGGTTGTCCAGCCCGGACAAGCATCTCAGCCAATCATGAAAAAGTGTGACTTGGGTTTCCTAGGATACCCTGTGCAGGGGGTGACTACACCCCTGCCCTCACATTCAGTCCACCTAGACACCAGGCGCCTTGAGGAGGGCTTCTTGGCAGAAGCCCGCCAAAAGACAGTGAACAAAGAAGGCAAACCTGGTTTGCCACGCAAAGTAAAACACAAGAAGGATTTTAACAAAAAGAAATGGTGAATAAACCGCTCCGGAGCCAAAAGAAAAAGTATTTGGTCAATCGGGTTTAAGTTCGAGGCTAACACAATAGCCTACAATATTACCACGGTTATATAAGATAACTGAAGTAGAAAATTTAGGGTAGATACCACTGCCACCAGCCATCTAAATGTTAAAAAGAGCGAAACAGTGCTCTAGGAGGTACAGATAAAAAGGGCTAAGAGTTAACCCTTCCAGTACTCCATGTAAAATGGGGTGTACTGATCTGTGGTTAATTTGACTAAGTAGAGTTAATGGTAACTTTACCCTTTTCTGGGGGACAGTAGTCGGCCTCAGAAATGGAGTTGGTGGGAAGTCTGAATGACAACCCTGTGTCACTGCACAGAAGGTGCTGTGTGACACACAAGAGGGGGGGCTACTGAAGTGCTCCAGAGTCCACAATCACAAAAACAGGTAAAATCACATAGCAAAACACAAGTAAGAGTGGTGAAAAGCTCACACTCTTAACAAGAGGAAAAGAAATCACTCCAGAGATCCAGCAAAGCTGCTGAGGGACTCACTAGGCAAGGGAAATTAGCCAAGAAATGAGAATTCTACCTAAGACACACGCAACAGTTTCATTCATCACATTCCTTCCCACAGTACGCATATTGGAGTACCATCTATTAGATGACTGAATGATGAATGTCAGAAAAGGTGTCAAAGCCCAACCCCTTATATAAAATCATACGTCATTCATACTTCGTTTTATTCCTCTAAGAAAATCTGTGGGGGTGGCCAGCAAAAAGTGAGACATTGTTTGATTATGTATTGTAGACATTCATACTAGCATTATTTTCCATTATTAATATTTAGTTCTAAAATGAAATTTTACAAATCAATTCATGAATACACAATTTTTCAATCAGCTGACTGAACTTGATATGCTGCATTTTACAATCCTACAAAAGTTGTTGCATTTAAAACATACATAAACATAAAACATTTACATTAAGATTAGATTTAGAGCAAGTCCACAGTATTGGTACAATACTGAATCAATTTTCAAATACAATTAGTAATAGGTCACTCAACTGTGCAAATTGTCGCATTATAAAGTACAAGTCCCAACCTACAGAAAGGCAAGCTAAAATAGTAGGCATAACCCAATATTTCATTCAATTCCCATTTCCAAGTTTACTTTTCATATAGCACCAAACATTATAAAGTGCAATGTGTAACCTTTTGCATTCAGTATTTTGACAATAACACCAGAACTTTATGGATTTGATTGAATTTTAATCATGAGTGAAATGGCCAAGCAATGCCATATAAATATGTCCCATTTTGGGGCAGTCAACGCACGCCGCGACGTCTCAGTATTTTCCAAGATCTCACAGATTCTACAAGTGGCGTAACACAAAATTGCGGGGGCCCCCCTGCGAGCCATGCTGAGGGCCCCCCCCCCAACTCGGCAACAAATCACGGGTCGTGCTACACTCTGGGTAGGCCTAGATTATCACGCTTGCACTATACGCATGAACGTGCTGCTGAAGGAGTATGCCACACACTGTACTAGGAGAAAGATATAAATATGTGTTTTAATGCAATATACAGAACACATTCTGAGAAAAATTGGCCAAAAAGCCAGAGTGTTTGCAATTGTTTTGTAGGGTTACACCAATCCAGTACATGCAAGTCACCAACAGTGCACAGGAACATTAATGCTTTGCTATTAAAAATGCCATGGCACATTGAAAACATGTCCCACTGGCTGCACAATGTAGACCAGTGTAGACACGTTAGAACATTATTGTAAAGCATGCCAGGCCACATTTAGACATATCTAGACTGGTTTCACAAAAATGCCAGTCGAAGCAAGAACACACATCAAGAAGAGAGCACACATTGAAGCCCGGGTCTCTGCCGACTCCAACAACACGGCCAAACTATTTAAAATCGGCATGGAACTGGCCAATCCTGTTGTGGTCGCCACCTTTCCTGTTCCTTCCCAGGCCCTCTGTATGGCTCTGGCCTCTCACTTCTGCGCTAAAACTCAGGAAATCCTGTCCACTATCTCCTCTTCCTCTCTCGGCCCCCCTTTGGCCATCTCTACCTCTGCTCCTCCTTTCTCCTCTTTCTCTCTGACAACACCTGACAAGGTTTCTAGACAAGTCTGATCCATGAAAGTGTCGTCCAAACAGGTGCTCCCCTGCTCCCCCAGAAACATCAAGGACCATATTGACACCCTTGCTGCACCTTGGTCGATTTCTGCAATCACTCTTTCACCACTGGAATGTTCCCCTCTCCCCTTAAGCACTCCCTTGTGCACCCACTCCTCAAGAGGCCACCTGCCGATCCTACCTGTCCGTCAAACTATCGCCCAATCTACATCAACCCATTCCTGGGCAAACTCTTGGAAAAAAGGTGGCCATCTCCCGGCTTACTCTCCACATTGAATATGTTGGTTGTCTCCATGACCATCACTCTAGCTTCAGAGCTGCCAGAGGCATGGAAACCTCTCTCCTTAACACCCGTGAAGATCTGCTCTCTAACCTTGATTCCAGCTTTCGTTCTGCTCTAGTACTCCTTGATCTTTCCTCTACTTTCGACACAGTCATCCACGCCATTCTGATCAATCGACTACGTGAGAACCTGGACATCACGGGTCAGGCCCTGGAGTGGCTGACCTCCTTCCTCTTGGACTGCCCCTCCCAGGTCCAACTTGGTCCCTTTCTCTGTGCCAACCCTCTCTCTATCTGTGGCATTCCCCAAGGCTGTATCTTCTCACCCTGGTTTTTCAACCTCTACTTGGCTCCTTTGGTCCACCTGTTCTCTACCTTCTCCTCTAACTTTCAGTGTTATGGGAATGGCACTCAGCTTTCTTTCAGGCTTCTCTCATCTCTTGCTCATTCCTGACTGTCTCTCCGTGATTCAAGATTGGTGCCCTTCTAACGATATCTACCTTAGTGCCATTAAGATGGAGATCCTTCTCATTGGGACCCCTCCCCCTGCTTTCACTCACTCTGGCTGCCCACCTTGGGCCCGCTTCCTTCGCCTTCGTGCGAGGCAAAAAACCTTTTGTGTCATCTTTGACTCCACTCTCTTTCTCTCCCCGCATCTCAGACGTTGCCAAGAAGTCCCACTACCTACAAGCTGCTCCTCCTCAAAGGGACTCTTCCCTTTCTCACTTTCCCCCAGAAGCTAACTGTCTCCAGAGTCCTGTCATCTCTCTCTAGGCTGGACTACTGCAACAGCCTCTTTCTCAATCTGCCTTCCTCTACTCTCCACCCTTTGCAACTAATCCAGAACAGGACAGCAAGACTTATCCTTAGCCACAAGCCCAGGGATCATATCTCTACAGCCCTGAAATCTCTCCACTGGCTCCTGGTGGTTGCAAGAATCAAGTTCAAGACCCTTTGCATTGTCCACAAGGCTTTCTGGGGTCAGGCCCACACTACATCCAATGCTCTTCCAAAATACCGTTTTTCTTCCCCCGGCTACCTCCAACTCTCTAAGGGCTAGACGCTTCTTCAGGCAGAGAGAGGGGTAGATCTCTTTCCTCTGCAGATGCCTCCCTCTGGAATGGCCTTCCTGCTGCCCCTCTCAAACTTTAGTGGACCACCTGATGTTCCGGAAGCAGCTCAAAACTTTCCTCTGCTTTCGCTCTCTCCCTCCCCTGCTGACCTACCTGTCTGATGTACCGTCTGGTTGCTTGGCTACCCTCAGAGTCTCACTGAGCCCAGGCTCTTTCTTGATCAGTCACCCTTGCACTGTCTCCGGCCTACCACGCACTTAGGGAATGTAACTGTAACCCTGCAGTCCCTTGTTTTCCCTGCACTACCGAGAGCTGCACTGTCCTGGCTGCACTTACTCAGAGCAATAAAGCCCTGTTTTCCCCTCCCTTCTTCCTTGCACACCCCCCCCCTTTCCCCTTCCACTTCCCCCTCCCTTTCCCCTTGCATTTCCCATTCTCGCACTTGCCCAATTTGAATGACAAGGCCTAGTAAGATCATTTGTCTTGTCCACCCTCTATGTTCACTCCATTCCTTGTTGCGCCAAGAAACGCTTGTGTACAGGCGTGTTATAATAGACTTATATCATTTTATCACAGATGCTCAAAAAATGTACAATGCTGCAGTAAGAAATGGCTAGACTGGCAGCACCCAAATGCAAATCTAGCCAGGTAATTACACTTAGCAGGACTGCTTTATCAGAAATGCGCAGTTAAAAAAAAAAGTCATACCAAACTGAGGAATAACTAGACTGGCTGCACCAAAATGTTTCTCTATCCACTAATACCACATATCATGCCTGCTTAGCCTGGACATGGACAACCATTAAGATTTATCGCACAATCCCACCGCCCACACATCCCCTCTCCCTCCTATGCCCTACCCCAACCTCCAAAATCAGCTCCTTGGCCCAGAATTGCCTTCACATCCCTCTTCCTTGTCCCAGAACATACGTTTGAGGCTCCTTGCCTCATAGGTAGGTACTGGGATGAGGAAGAGTGGGATTAGGAGTAATTAATACACAGGTAGCTTAGTCAGGCATTACCTCCATGTACCTCTACCTCATCCCAGTGCTTGCGTATTAGGCATAGTGCCTCATACACAAGTACAGGGACAAGGAAGAATAAGGCTAATTAAGGCACTAAACCCAAGTAGGGGCTTAATAATATTCAGTTGACTGGGCTGCAGCAATCACCACCAGAAATGTTGGGCTATGTTTACTCAACCTGGCTGACCTTCAGAGGAGTTGCCGGATAGAAGAGGACACAGATGTTAAATGGCACCCGAGTTCCGCTGTCAACAAGGGCCCAGCAGTTACTAATGTAAAGCATTTCACTGTTAGTACCTCCATTTAAATGCCACATTTTTTAGGCAATTGAAATTGTGATGTGGGTTTAGTACTTTCATGCCAGGGAAGTGATTGTAAGGGTACAAAGGGAACAGGAGACCATTCATTCTCACCAACAGTTCATAAGTGGGTGCTTTCACACTTAAAGGAGAGAGTTAACTGCTTGTAACATTGAAACTGCACTAGAATAGTCTCATTAAAATGCGTGAAGTTAGATACCCCCACACAAATAAGTTTGCCTCCCCCACCACCCGGGAATTTAGCGCCTCTCCCAACATTTGAAGGATCAGCCCCCCGAAATGTAGGTTTTGTTGCACACCCAGCCATGCTTACATTTAAGTGTGCACCCTTTCACCATACAGGCACACACACCCAGTCACCCATACATTTGTGTGCACCCTTTCACAATTCACTCACACATGTACATGTCATTGGGTTGAGGGGAGCCCTATTACTTCAAAAAGAAATTGGGCCTCAGTGTAAGTTTGCTGGTCCGGTAACAACGGTACCGCTAAGCTTGCCGGTACCGTTGTTACCAGACCGGCAAACTAGGAGTTCTGCTTGCGGGTTCCTTCCCGCCCACTAGGTCTGACCTGGCGGGTGTACGGCACCTGCGAGCAAAGCATGTCGGATGCACCGGCACCATTCAAAATGGTGCCGGTGCATCCAAGCTCCCCATTCCCATGGAACCCTATGGGGAACAAATGGGAATGGGGAGCAATTTTTTCTGGCGCCCACAAATGGGCAATTACCTGGTCTGGCGGGGCTGTAATGACCCAGTAATTGCCCATTTGTGGGTGCCGGAAAAAAAAAAAAACAAGTTTGACGGCAGAATGAGGCCGATTGTTTCTTTTTGAAATCACTCTGACTTCCTAAAGAAATTATTTCTGTTAAGGACAGAACCATAACGGAAATCATTTCTTTATGAAGGCAGAGCGACTTAAAAAATAAATATTTATTTTTGAAGTCATAGGGCTCCTCCACCCCATGACATGGAGGCCTCCAGCCTGGGGTCTTGCATGTCATGGGGTAGGGGGAGCCCTCAGAATTCAAAAAGTTTCTTTTTGTAGTCACTCTGTCTTCATAAAGACATTATTTGTTATTTTCTGTGTATAGAATTAATGTATTTATGAAAAAGATTTCAAAAAGAAATTTTAAAAAAGATTGACTTTTTTCTTTGTTTTTCTCCAAGTGGGGCCCCCTCCCATGACATGTATTAGCGGGGGCCCCCCGCACTGCAGGGGCCCCTGTTATGCCAGTGGATTCTACAAAACCAGTGGATTCTACAAAACCTATCAGCACTGGAGCGCTTCCATTGCCCGCCTCAAACAGGTCTAATAGGGAGTTGATTAGTGCGAAGTAGTAATCTAAATCTTCGCACTTCGGGGTCAGGGCATCAGAGAAGGTATCGTCAAGGTATCGTCGAGGTTTCATCAATCTGTGATTCACCAGAGAAACTTGATCATAACTTGGAGGGATTGACGATGGTCATAATTTTTCACCCAATCCCACTTGTTTAAACTTCGACTAAAAGCTCCTTTCAACTTTGTAACATTAGAGCAGCATTTGAAATCGGGTTCCCAGTTTAAATTTAGGAAAAGGTCATGAATCAACTTCATATACCCACCTTCCTTTGGAGAGAAATGTGTTAGACAATAGTTGGAACCCGATCTGCTCAATATTGTATAGATCGGGAGTGTTTTTGATTTAAGAAAGAACTAACCTCTTCGTATGACAACCAGATTTCAAAGACCGTAAGCCAAGTTCTAGTTGAATATGATCTATGGAGGTCCAGGGAGGGAGTCGCAGAACACATCGCCAGAAGAATCCTTCACATACATATAACCATTCAAGGTCTTGCATTTCGAGTGCCTCAGGGCCATACAAAACTACTGGACAAAACCATTGTCGGTAGAGCACAAGAATGCCACCAGAAAATCTTGCATGATAATACACAAATCTCTATCAACAATGATATGTTTTGCTTTTAATTTCCTACAAGTAATCAGTTCAGGGTAGCCTTTACATTCAGACATTTCCACACCCAGTTATTTATAACACTGGGTGTATTTGATGTGAAAACAGCCGAAATCAAGGGCAAATTTTTAATATGTCGCACAGTGGCTAATCTAGATTTTGTCTTTCAAATTAATGGATAATCCATGTTCCTCAGTGTAACAAGCAAGAGCGGTTCACATGAATCTCATCCCGCCAATTATCTGATCACACAACACAAGGTAGTCATTGTATAACATAGCCACAACAACACATTGGCCGATTTTCCGCTGACAATTAGCATGAAAGCTAAGTCTAGATGGACGTCAGCTATATAGAGATTGAAAAGCAGGGCAGCCAACAGGCATCCCTGCTTGACCCCTCTCTCAATATGTACCTCTCGAGATAACCCATTGTCACCAAGCCGGATCTGAGTGGCGGTGCCAGAATGAAGAGCCATCAAGATCTCTAGTATCCATTCAAGACAACCAAGTATCCAAAGTTTCTTCCAAAGAAGCGAATGGATCACTTGGTCAAAAGCAGCATGAAAGTCAATAAAGGAAATATATACGGATGGGCTATTTTTAAGTTTAGCCCGGGACATTACAGCGTCTAGCAGACGGATAGATGTGGTGCTGGATCATTTTCTGAAACCAGTTTGGTAAGCGTTTAAGATACTTTCCTTTATATCTAACTGTCCATATCCCCCACCCCCCTTTATATGGCCACCACATATAATACTTGTCGCTCTCATCAATTCATCAAGAGCCTGCAAAGTTCAATTGACGGATCAAGGACATAACTGATGAAGAAAACGTTTACTAAAGGATCCATGCCAGGGTAGTGTGCAGTGGCACGCCCCAATTCTTTTTTTCTCCCTTATTTATTGTTCTTTTAATTTTTTTATTTTTTTCAATTTTGGGATTTTTCCATTTTTGAAGGTCTGGCTAGAACCTGTTCGGCCCTTGTGGGAAAAGGGTCTCTTTCTTGGTAATCTTTTTTTTTCTCCTTTCCAGGAATAAGTAAGGATGCCTGATCGACGTGTTCAAACCTCTGTTATGTAGGGATAATGATAATCTAATTCGTTCTAGGAATTCTGCATTATGCTTTCTTGATAGACCAATAGTTATGTTGTTGTGTGCGACACTGGTCGTTGTTGGAGTGTATGGTTGGGGTACTATCCCCCTCTGCCGCCCCATTGTCACTGCCCTTCGGCCCATAGTGCCGTAATTGTGGCATTCACAATCTGTTGAGTATCTCCTGTTTTTCCCCCCTGAGCCGGTGCCATCCCTGGTGCTTGGATGACAACCTTATTTAGTTTCTTTTCCACTAGTTTTGCCTAGTCAGTTTGCTGCTTCTGGGCGGTCTCCCTTTCCTGCTCCTTGATTCTCTTACAATGGTGGACTATAATACTTTGCATCTCTGCCATCCTTTGGCTTCAACTCCAACAATGGTATCTAGTGCCTTGTGGACCTCTTTTGGTAATCCCCTCTTTACGATAAGATAGAAAAATGGTACCAAATGGTCCCTTTGCCCTCCTGTCTCAACTCTCCACATTTCTTGTACCTGAAGACTAAACCAAACTGGTTCCTCATCATCACCCACTGTGCACTGCATTAAAGAATATAACTCAGGGGTAGCTGGGTACATCTTTCGTAGGGCACTCCTTGCCCTTACTTCGTTAAAGGCTGCTCCATCATGTTAGTTATTTGCAAGAATTATCCCAGGGTACCCAGCTCTTACCCATTTGTCCCTAGCCTGGTTTCCAACTATGGCAACCAGTAAAATCTTAAGGTCTCCTAGTGCTAAAGCTACCCCTGCTGTTTGTTTCTCAAATTCATAGATCCATTTACGGGCTCCGGCTGTAAGCTGGGGGAGAGCTTTAATCAAATTATTTTTGTCCATTGGAGGTAATGGCACATACTGCGTTATCCCTAGCATGTCCATTTTGTTTTCAACCCCTTTAATATGTTTCTGATATTGTACTACCACCATTAAATCTGGTCTATTTCTCAGTCTATCCCTTCCCACTGCCTTTTGTGGCAGGTATGGGTTTCTCGCCACCTCCTCTCCTCAATCTCTTTCTTGTCCTGCCTCTTCATTATTTCTGCCACCTCGATCTTCCCATTCATTTCCCTTGCTGGTTCAACTTCTTGTCCCAGGTCCGTCCATATCCCCTCCCCATCTTTTTCAACACAAACATGTCTTATTGCCCCAGGGTTGAATTCAACCAAAAATATTTGACTTCCAATCACCTATTTTCTGCACTGATACCCTCATTTCTGATGGTACTTCACCAGGTTCTTTTAACCTGACCAACATTTCCTGCAATGCTCTTAACTTGTTGTTCATATCTGCTTGTGAACCCCCTGGGTACACTGATGCTACGGGTATGTCAGCACTTGTGGCTGTGTTATATGGAGGTGCAGAAGTTCTTGAGTCCCCCTCCCCTAGTTGCTGAGAACTTCTCCAACACTGGAGGCTTATAGACTGGATTTGTATACCCTACTGCAGGTTCAGGCATTACAGGTTATATCCCCTTACATTGGATCTCTTAGCTTCCTGAACTTCCATATCCTCTAATAATCGCCAGAGATCTAAAATAGTTTCTTTTGTTGCAAACTTTTTCCATTATATTTAGCTGCTAAAAAGATGGACATTTTTTTTAGCGTATTTCTGTTATGGGAGTCCTGTGCATGTGTCTTATTGGGGTTTCTTCCCCCATACTAACATTGCGCGTCCCTTATGCTTTACTTCGACCTTACTGCTATGCTGTGCATGCTGCTACTTAAATCCAGATCAATCCACTTTTTCTCCACCCCTCCAACTTTTACACACACACACAGCTTCCTTCCTTTTTTTTTTTAACCACTAAAGACAGCAAGAGAAATTATACAAAAATGATTAAAATCGAGGCCCATTCCTTATACCGAGCCACTATTTTTTCCTTATATCCTCGTAGTACCACCTGCTCAACTTTTTTTACATGCTGAGGATCCCATTGCTTTTATCGTCATGATAAAATTCTGCGTGGCACTACCTTCTCAACCTATTATGGCTGAGGATCCTTACCTCAGTCTTTATGCACTGTGGCAACCTTTCTCCATTATAAAAAGTAGAAAAAACAAATGCGCGACAATTTCAATACATAACCCACCTCCTATCCAATCTATTCCTTAAAACTTCACCAAAGGTCCTTTTCAATGTAGGTCATTGACCTCGTACTTCATCCATTCACACCTCACATACTGTCATACACATGTCCCCATTTTATCTCTTACAAGAGTATACTTACATGGGCGTGTTCACCCAAGTTTCCTCCGTTACGGGGTCCAATACTGGCCTGTCCTCTCTGGAGCCACGCCCGCTTCTTGTGAGCAGAGAGGATTTATATTAAAATGGCTCCCTCTGAAACCGCACAGGAAATGCATGTTTTTTGATTTGGGGGACCAGTCGCTGTAGGTGGGTGTAGCCTTTTCCTGGTCAAGTTGCCTGGGCCTCTGTAAAGTATGGGGGGGGGGACTGGGATCAGGTTGGGATCGACACCACTTGTAAGAGTGTCCCCAATTCAGCTCAAACCAGAATGAACACACCCCTCTAGGGAAATAAGGCAAAAAGGCAACCTTATAAGGGGAACAAGTTTAATCTTACAAAATGAGGATGGTAGCAGAGGACTCAGCTGCCTGAACGGTCTTCTCCTGTCCCTCTCCGTTCCTTGCTGCCAAAGTGGTTTCAGGCAGGGGTTTATATAGGCCTCTCTTGCCATGGTGATTTCACTGGCGCTGGATCATGACTTCAGCCAAATACGTCCTTACATAATAGAGATGATCCAAAGCCTTCTTTCTTCATTGTCAGCGGTTGTGTCAGGGCATGCCGTTTCTACATTTTGCTAGCTATGCAAAAATACACTGCAGCTCTGCAGACATTTCCAAACCTTGAGTCTTAGCCCAAGGAAAAACTAAACATTTTTAGGTGTACAAACATTTTCCAGTCATTCGCTCCATATTGCACTCATCCTGCTCACGTTTTATCTGGGTCCTGGAGTCTCCTCCACACTGTACTCTTATAATTTATCCCATTTTGCATTTTGTCACACAACATGTAATTCTTATTTTTGACCTGCATGGCCCTTGACGGACAGTGGCACCTGGTGAGTCAGTTCATGCCATGGTGACGGACACTGCACACTTAAGCGCCTGTGGGCAATTTTAGATCCCACATGCCGCATTCCTTCTGGGAAGGAGCTTGACTCCTCTATTGCACTAAGATTTTACAATGTCTAGAATCTGACATTACAAATCTATCCAACTAATAGTTAATTGCACCTCATGTTTAGAAAAGAACTACCTTCAGTGTTTGCTTATGTCTGTGTATGCGATTATGTTTGCATGAGAGCCTCCCCAGTGCCGTCCCTCCGCCCTAGTCCATTATAGCGCATTAAATAGGTCTTGCCAAACTATAAAGCGCTTGGGGGTTCGGGAGGCCCCTGGTTCCTTCCAAACAACCTCAGAAAGGACCGGTGGGGTTGCCAGATCAGGACGTGTAGGTAGGCATCCTTCAGATCCAGGAAGCACATGCAGTCTCCCGCACACAATGTCTCTGCTATTAGCGCTGGGGTAAACATTTAGAACTTTTGGAGAGGAAGGGAAAGGTATAAGGTGGAAAAGTGTAACAACTCATGCCAGCCTGGTTCATTTTGTGTATTGCGAAAATCTGTGAATAGAAGTCCAGACCCCGCTGAGAGGCCGGGACTTCTTCCACTGCCTGACGCTATGAGCGAGGGAATTTCCATCAGAGTTGCTGTACCAATCTGTGGGAGCGGAGGGGAGGAGAGAGAAGGAGAAATAGGGAGCCGGAAGCCTGTGGATACTACAGAGAGGATCCATGTGTCCGTGAACCTTGTCCGCCAGCGGTGAGCATGAAGGGCAAGCCTGCCCCCCCCCCACCGGAGACTTGTGGATCCGGGTGGATGCGTCATGATTTCTTGCACTCTGATGCTGGGGCTGAGCCGGACTGGAAAAAACCCTTGTGAGCTGCTTTGTGCCTCTAGCGCCTGTGCTGGCTCGTCTAGTTGTCTGGACCATCTCTCTTGGAAGCACCGAAAGCCTCAGAAGGACCAACCCTTGTCTGCACGCTAGTGCAATTGGCTATATGCCTTAGGGGTGGACTTGATGAGGGTCATTAAAGACTTAGCTGTCTGCAAGCTATACTTTTTCTTATCGAGTTCCTCATCTGTTGAATGGAACAGATCGCCCCCCTCGAAAGGAAGGTCCAGTATACACTTCTGGACATCAGGGTTGAACTTTGCCGCCCTTAGCTAAGCCGTCCTTCTCATGTACAATACAGATGGCATGACCTGAGGTATCGATGTGAGCCACTGTGGACTCCATTATGTCCTGTGCCATCATTTTAGCTTCAGCCAGCCCAGCCTTTAAACAAGCCTGGCTCTGTACAGAGAGTTCAGGCATGAAATCAGTGAACTCTCGCTAGAGCCTCTGTTTGACCGCCACCAGCATGGTATCTGCACTGGACTGGCACAGATGGAGAGTAGCATTGAAATAGATTTTCAAAACGCCTCCAGGATCCTTTCCTCCTTACCCAGGAGTGCTGAGGCTGATGTACCGGAGGACGATTGAGGCTTCGAGTAGAGTGATGCTGCCGCCATCACCGAGGAGTGCGGCTGGGGGTGCCCCGACAGTAAGAGGGGGTCCCCTTCTGTTTGCCTAAACTTAGCGCCGAGAGGCCGATTGGTAAACTGGGTAGAATGTGGCTTCAGCCATCTTTTTTGGCAAGCACCACCACATCCTTCTGCATTGGGATTCCCCGTTCTAGCCGTGGGGCGTAAAGTGAGAACTTCTGCCAATACCCCAGCCTCTGGTTGTTCCACCTTGGGCTGTGGGATCCCCAAATATTCAGCCAGGCCCACCAGCCCTTCGTGAAAGGCCTTGGCTGATGGAGTGTCAGGGTCCACCTCCTCATCTGTGGCAACCATTGTGCCTTGCTGGTCCGGTGCAGCCGGAGGAGTGCCGGACGCAGGAAGTTGTGGCGTACCGATTATCGGCGCCGTAGGCTGCTGCGGCAGCATAGACCGGGCTGCTGTGACTGAGACAGGCATGGGAGTCAGTGTTGTAGCAACTGGGGCGGCGCGGGATCCAGAGGAGCTGAACCCAAAGGCGGCGTGGCCGTGGGTGCTAGCGGCTGTACCCCGGAGGGAGCATGTCCCTGATCACATCTGTAAGGATAGTGCCCATCTGTGGGGACCTCATGAGAGTAAGAAACTTCTCAAAGAACCTGTCTTCACAAGCCGGAGGAGTACTTGATGGAACAGGTATAGGTGCGGGCCCCGAGTTTGCTGAGATCTAGGTGCACCCTGTCTCGCTGTATGGGGGTGAGGTGTATCTGCCATGTGACGTTGATGGGTATGCTGTGGGCCAAGTGACAGGCGTTGACCAGTCCAACATGGAAACTCGCTCCCCTACCTGGTCCCCAAAGGGAGATGGTGTCGGGCAAGCCACCACGGTCTGGCCGGGCGGCCATTTTGTACTTCTGCATGCCACGGGTCCTATGTTGTGGTACTTGCTGCGCTGGGCACAGCTTCCTCCAGTACGAGGAGCGGTGGAGGTTGAGGCATACCCTGCACCTCAGGATGGGTCCTGGTAGGCAGAAGGCCCTCGGCTGTGGAGCCGGTAGTGCTGCATACAGGTGCCCCCCTCTGACATCAGTTCGTGAGTAGGCCCTTGGGTTAAGACCCAGTAATAGAACCTTGTGGTCAATCGGCGGTATCACCGGGTGGATCTCGTGACCCCTCCGCCTGGTCGCCAGTAGCTGGAGCAGCTTCAGTGCGTGTGCTAGTAATAGGGCCAGTTCGGTCCCTCCCGCATGCGAGTTTTATGGGGAAGGAGTAGCCTCTGCGGGGTGCAGAGGAGAACATTGCACCTACCTTGGGCCTGGTCTTTTGCTTCACAAACGCCTTTAGGTCCTCTGGAGGCAACCTTCCGAAGAGCTCCTTCCACCTGGCTAGTCTGTTCTTAAGGGCGCGCAGTGTCAGAGCGTTGCACGTGGTACAGCCCTCCCAGCCGTAGTCTTTGGAAGGGTCCCCCGCAGGCTGGACACCTGTTGAAGCCTGCCAGGGAGGAGCATGGCGCCAGAGGACAAAGTAGTACCTGATTGAAAGAGAAGAAGACAAAAGTACTTCTCCGGGGAAGAGCGCATGGAATTACTAGGTTGGAGGCCTAACCCAGGAGCGCTGGTGAAAGCGGTCCGTTTCCATCGATGCAAAAAAGAGGACGAGTGGCGTCAGTAGGCAGAGTCTCCCAGGGCCGTGTGCATCTAAATTTAAAGGGGAAAATTATTTTTCTGGTGAAAAGGGTTCTGTCTCCTGTACCCATCAAAGGATGCCCATACAGTATAGAGGAAAGGGGACGGGACGTAGGAGTATGTGAAGTACAGATAGGTAAAAAGTGACTTGGAAAGGGCCGCAGGAGAGGCCAACAAAGTTCAGTCTTGCATCCATTTAGCCCAAGCCAATTATGGCCCACCCAGAATTCAATACAACTGAAGATGGATTGAATATGCAAGAAACTGGTGGATCCTAATCGAGACAGAAGAACAACAGAGTATCATTGCATAGTTTTGGAATACTGCACAGAGGTGGACAAGATCATAAGGGAATGATAAAGGTATTAAAAATAAGGGAATATAGTGGATTCTTGAGGAAGCTGAAATTCCACAGGTTCTGGATTCAAAATATGTGGACCCACTTTTAAAAATAGACATAAGCCATTTAACTGCAGTGTCAGATGCGATAACTACCTCTCTAAAAGGTTTGCACAGCATTAAGTGGTAGATGCTGTCAAATGCAGCAGAGAAGTTACGCATCAGTAGTCCTAAACGACAATGACCCATTATCTGCATAAAGCAATTCTTGAAGTCTGGTAGGGTAGTCTGTGCCTCTGCCGATGCAGAAGCCAGATATGTTGTTGCCTAAAAGTTGGTAATATTGCAAGTAGGTCTGCAGTTGAAGGAAGACAGCGCAATACAATATCTTAAGCAACAATTGGGAATTCGTAATTGGATGATAGTTTGTGCAATCCTACGGGTTCAATGAAGGCTTTCGCACAATAGTTATGACCCATGCTTGTTTAAGCTTATCCGGGACCATACCTTCTCTGAAAGGAAGAAGTAATAAGACAGCCAAGTATTTGTCCAAGAGACCCAATCCACTAATAGTAAAAACTGGACAGGGATTGCTACTATCTGGTTTCAGTGAGGCAAGAAAGTTATCAATATCTAGCTCAGAAACAGAAAGCAATTTAAACAAAAGGGGATCATCTATAGATAAATCAGCAGTGGGTGCAGGCATAATTGAATGCTTACTACAATCCTGCTTAAAACTTGCCATGAATGGGCAGGACTTGATAAGATCCCTGATCTTCGGGATTTTATCTTGAATAATGTCTACATTGTAGAGGGAAAAAATAATCACCATGGAGTGAGAGAGGGGCCCCAGCATCTTTCAGATTGTTACAGATTTTGAAAAGCTCTTTATGCAAGTTGGTGCAGATTCTATTGAGTGGGCATAGAAGTGTTTCTTAGCCTTTTCGAAGAACTGACCCAGTCAAGTATACAACCTCGATTATGAGTTGGAGAAGTGCACAGAAACTAACTAAATATAAAGTATTGTACAGTATATAGATGGGTAAATTAGTTAACTGCTCAGTAAGGCATGTATAGGCAACTAAGCAACAAAACAGGATGGGGTAAGCTTGTGGTTATATGCTTTTGCTTTTTGTATAATAGGGTAGCCTGGAAGTCGTTCTGGAAATCACAGAGTATAAGCAAGGAGGAGTTAATTTTCATAAAAGAAATAATCATCTCTACAAATACTGAAGAAAATGAGGGCAGGCAATGGACAACTACATTTGTATTCCTAAATGGATGTGTATTAATCAGAACACTAAATTAGCAGCCAGGGAGCTCCAGCAAAGGGACAGAGGTAGGCATCTTTTTTTCTTTAATGGCAACTCAACCGCCTCGTCCAGGTTTCCTATGAAAGGTTAAAAAAAGAATAATGATCAAGCAGCGTTGATGCGATGAAAGGAACAGTGATCCTTGAGCCAAGTCTTGGATATCACTAGAATATATCATGCAGTGAAAAAAAAAAATGGATCGACAGCCGGCATTTAGTAGTGCCCATTGTTTAGGGACTAAGTAAGATAGGCAGGTAGCGGAATAACCTGGATAGTAGGAGTATGTCCTACAGGGCAGTGCGGGGGAACGATGGGGACCAAATAGGGAAGTAGTAAAAGAAAATAAACTTCCACAACCCAATGGACTGAAACAAATTAGGATAAACATACAGATATTCAATCTAATTAAGAGGGTGGGCGGGAAATCCTTGCTTAAAAAATTGGAGATGCGCCATCATTGCAAGAAGGTGGAGAGCTAGTGCGACTGGCGGTAAAACGTCAAAATAAAGTCCCAGGTATTTCGACACGATTGACTTGAAGAGGTGCTGACAGAACACCGTTTAGTAAAAACCCTACTAGATTGGATAGTGTGTTGCAGTACTAAATAGCTAACGCGAGTTAAAACAGATTGTTCTCTGCATGCGTTATTACAGGAGAGAACTATAATCCCCAGAAGGATTGTAGTTCTACGCAGCTACTTCCCTTCGAAACCGGAGCGAACACGCTGGCGTGCACGGGCAGGCACAGTCTGTGGAAGAAGGTTGAGGGTCGACTAATCACGCATTGAATCAATGAGTTGTTAAAAGGGCAGAGGGAGTCCAATCAAATGGAAAGAGTGCCCAATGGGAGATATATCTACCCATTTTCAGCCCCACCATACGATTAATGTAGGACTGTTAAACACCCGTTCCATGTGCAAACATGAAATCAGTATTCACGAGTTGATCACGGAGAAAGAATTCAAAGTTCTATGCATCACGGAAACTTGGCTAAAAGACCCAATAGGACCTATCTGTGACATTGTTGTACCAGAGGGTTATACAGTGTACAACACGAACAGAGATAGCGGTCAGGGTGGGGAAGTGGCTATCATAGCAAGCGAGTCAATGAAACTATTCAAAGCAAACTATCTGCAGTGGATGTGAAACCCTACAATTAAAATTAACTTACACACCCAATGGCTGCATCAACATCATAGTTATAGACCCGCTTCCTTGGCTTCAGACTTTGCTAACGAGCTTAGTTCCCAGCTCAAACCTAAAATCACCTAATTCATCTACACTGTTAGTGGGTGACCAACTATTGGAGAGGAAATGCAGCTGATAAAGAAGCCATCTCACTTGAGAATACTCTAAAAAAAAAACTTGCTTACTTGGTGATCAATAACGAATCTACAACCCCACAAGAGAACAAATTGGACTGGGCCTTAACTCAAAACTTGCAGACCCAGAAAATCATTACAGAAGCATGTATATGGAGTGATCATTATTTGTTTTCCTTTGAGGAAGTACTGGAAAACAAACCGCATTATAACCCGCATATTAAAGTACAGAGCAGAAATTTTAAAAACATTGGGGCAGAACAATTAAAACCTTGCATCTCCAGAATTCTGAAATCCTTCCAAGAACAAGATAGCTGTGAAATAATGTTAAATACCTTTTACAGATACAAGACTTGGTGGATCAAGAAGCTCCAATGAAAACCAAAATAGCTAGAAAAAATAGAAAGCACAGAAGTGGTTCAGCGAAGAGCTAAACAAACAAGGTAGAAAAAAGAGAGCATTAGAAAGGAAATGGCACCAAAATCGCTCTTAGGAAAATAAAGACAACTGGTGACTAGCCATCAAAAACCACAGAGAAAGTATGAGAAGCAGAGGCTACTCATTACAATAATGAATCGGAAGCAACATCAAATGCGACAAGTAAAATATTTGAGATATTAAAAAGTATTGAAAAACCAAAAGGTCCTCACACCGCCTTTCTCCCCATTTAAGGATGACAGTGACAGTCCAAAATGCTTTCACAGCAAAAAAGCAAAAGGCAAGAAATAATATAGTTCAGGCCAGAGAAAACTCAGCAGAATCCACACCAGAGAAAGATTGTCCCAATTTGGGAGTCAGATTCCTTTAACTTCACATCAGTTTCAGAAAATGAATTGCTGGGGGTAATGAAGCAAATGAAACCAACATCGTGTGCTGAAAATATACTTCCTTCAAAAGTCATTACAAAATGAGGAATTATTTGCACCAGTCTTGCTCAAAATAATTAATGCATCATTTAAGGAAGGATCAGTGCCTAAGGAAATTAAGGTCACAATCACGTCTTTGGTTAAAAAGGCAGGTTTTGACCCCTAAGGACCCAGTATGTGGCTGCGGGGAGGGCCGACTAGCCTTACGGTCGGCGGAGGCTGCCAGTAGATTCAGAGTCTCCGTTGGCGCTGGGGCCTTCTTCGACCTACTTGAGGAATGGCCGTGCGTTGTGTGTTTATATTTCACTTTTTCGTGTGCGTCGGCGTTGCCGGGGTGTACATCTCCATAAGTAGGGCCGGAGCCAAACTTTTCGGGGCCGGGGACAGACGTGGAGGAGTGGGAGCGCTCCATAGAAAGGTCGACAACCTCCGTTATGGAGGTAGCATTATCACTATCCCACTCGCCACATTCGGCGGCGGACGCCGCAGGTGAGGAATCAGCCTTCGACATGCAGTAGGCTGCCCACCTCTTGACCCTGTGGTCCTTCAAAGTCTTCGGACAAGAGTTTACAGGCCGCACAGCCTTCCTTGTTGTGGTCGAGGGGCAAGCAGCGGTTACACCGCTTATGCTCGTCCTTCCACGGGAATTTGCAGTTACGAGGGCAAAATCTAAAAGTAGTCCTCTCCATAGCTAAGGATGTAATAAGTGATAACGACACCGAAGGAAAGTGGGTAGAAAAGGAAAGGCATTCTAGAAGCAGAAATGTCCACAACAACCCCAACTCTCCCTATTGTGTAGGCCGGCGAGCCGGGCCAAGTGTTCGGCAGAGCCAATAGGATCGCCTCCGTCGAAACCACCGCCAAAGATCTTGACTCAGTGGGGAAGTGGATTGGCCGTCGAAAGACGGCTGGAGGCGGTTGGATTAAACAATAACTGACAAATCGACCAAGGGTTGAATAAATGGTAATGGCAATGTTTCTTACGAGCTCTGCATAAGGCGACCAGTATTCTGGGTGGGAAAAAAACAATCTGAGGGACCTCAACGCATGAGGTATTTTGGGTATACTACACGTCACTATAGGGATAGTATTACAGACAAGCCTATGTCGACGTCCCCTTTTCGACTTTCGAAACACAAGATGCACTACTCCGCATTGACCACTGGATGTTGGACTATGCACAGCATGTGATTCTAAGCAGAATAACAAACACCAGGAATATAAATATATATTACAGGGAGAACACAACAGGAATAGTCTGAAAATAGCTCAAGTATACCACATAGACGTATGGATGTAGCAAAACTGGATGTGTTTAAATAATGCAAAAACAGCTTATGATTTTCGGAACCAGCACTGCCAGAGCTAAATTAGGAGAGGAGTACAAAAGGTTAAGACACTTGGGATGATGGGATGATGGTAGATGCCTCGGTGAGCTCAGAAGCTCAGGTTAATTATTTGCATAAAAACAATGCATATTACGTACGCCTCATGAGAGCAATTAGAACGTTATCTGAATGAGCATAATACAGCAACCACTGCCAGAACAATAGTGTTGCCCAGATTAGATTACGGGAAGGCATTGCTAGAAGGAGCAACTAAAAAAGATCTTGCCAGGTGCCAAGTCATGGAAAACGACGCGGTACGTATAGTAAAGAGAATAAAAACCAGGGACCATGTAACAGAGGCAAGGAAATCTCTGCATTGGCTAAGAGTTGAGGATAGAGTGAATTTTAAGTCAATGGCCATCATTCACAGGTGCATTTTTGGAGATGCCCCTCTACTTCGAGAAGCAATTTGTTATATACACACCCTTGAGACAGTTCCGCTCAGCGGACAAAGGATTGCTTAACATGCCAAGATTTACCAGGTTACTCACCGTAGTGACCACCTTACTCCTAGTCCATAGTCCCCTTTCCTCCATACTTATGGGACATCTCTCCGTCCTGTGGGACGGGACCGGAGCACTTTTGTAAAAAGCATCCAAAATGTTTTATTTTTCAAAAATGTGTCCCTCCTCTTTCCTGCGTGGGGCCCGGAACGCGGCCGTAACCCCGCCCACCTTGGCTAAGCCCCGCGCATCGCCCATCAGTCCTTTTCTATCACAGGGTCAAGACCCATTAGCAATAACAGAGAAACCTTATTAGAGGGGACGGCGGGCGTATGGAGGAAAGGAGACTGTGGACTAGGAGTAAGGTGGTCACTACGGTGAGTAACCTGGTAATACTCCTACGTCACGTCCCCTTTCCTCTATACTTATGGGAGATTCCCAAGCACTCCTTACAGGAACTATGGGTGGATGGAAATACCACATACTGAAACAGGTTCTTCAGCACAGCCTGGCCGAACTGAGCGTCAGCTCTAGAGCTCATATCGAGGCAGTAATGCTTACAGAAAGCAGATGGGGAGGCCCAAGTAGCCGCTCTAGCGATGGACTCCCAGGGAACATACTTCTGAAAAGCAACCGCGGCTGCCTTGCCTCGCACCTGATGTGCATGGATACCTTTAGGAGGTTTCAGCTTTTGGACGGTGAAAGATTCTGTGATACAGGCAGCAATCCATCTGGAAATGGATGCCTTAGACGCCGGCCTGCCCTGGGGTATACCGAAAGTCACAGACAGTTGGGAAGAGCTCCGAAGCTCGGCAGTCCTGTCCAGGTAGAATTTAAGAGCTCTTCGGACAATCAGGCAGTGTAGAACCCTTTCTGCCTCCGAGGCAGGGTTCGGAAAAAAGACCGGAAGGGAAATCGACTGATTCAGATGGAATTCGGTCACTACCTTTGGTAGGAAAGCTGGGTTCGTCCAAAGGACGAACTTGTCCTTGTGAAAGACCAGGAAAGGATGCTCCACCGACAATGCCTGGAGCTCACTCACTCTCCTCGCTGACGTAACAGCTACCAGAAAGGACACTTTCCAGGACACGTACTTGAGGTCAACCGTAGCCATTGGCTCAAAAGGTTTATGGCACAGCGCCGTCAGGACTACATTTCGGTCCCAGGGCGGGTGCAGACTACGAACCGGACGGTAGATGCGTGTCAAACCAACAAAATGTCTCACCACCGGGTTAGTTAACGAATAAGAACACTGGTCTGTAGAGAGGTAGGCGGAAATCACTGAGAGATAAGTCCTGCAGGACAAGACATGAACCCCTGACTCTGCTAGGGAGGAGACGAAGGACAGCACCGTGTCAATCGTCGCCACCCTCGGGTCCAATTCATTCTCCAAACACCAATGACAGAACCTGAGCCATTTACTCTTGTATTGAGATCTGGTCGAGGGTTTCCTGGCTGCCTTGATAATGCGCATGTTATCCGCAGACAAACCCAAATGCTCTAGCGCCGTGAACTCAGGCACCATGCCGCCAAGTTGAGCGATTGTGGGGAGGGGTGGCACATCTGCTGTTCCCCTTGGTGTCAGTAGAAGAGAACAGTTGACAAATTGCTCGATGAACCAGAGGAAGAGGCGGGAAGGCGTAAGCTCTCATGTTGTGCCATGGGATCTCAAGTGCGTCCCCCAGAGAGGAGGCTCCCAGCCCCCCTCTGGAGGCATACTGAGGAAGCTTCTTGTTTACCGCCGTGGCGAAGAGGTCCACCTCCGGTGTGCCCCAACGCGAGAAAATTCATGAGGGGATCTCCGCCTTCAACTCCCACTCGTAGCTGAGGGCATCTGCGGTGACTATCAGCCGGCCCGGAATGTGCACTGCAAGCAGCCATACCCCATGAAGCACAGCCCATTCCCAAATCTGGATGGACAGATCCATGAGAGGGGGAGACTTTGTTCCCCCTTGCTTGTTTATGTAGTACATTGACACCGTATTGTCCGTTCTTATGCGGACCATCTTGTTGACAATGAGAGGTGTGAACGCCTTGAGAGCCAGAAAAATCGCCAGAAGCTCCAATTGATTTATGTGCAGGAGCTTGTCCTGAGGTGACCAGAGGTCCGAGACCTGAAGAAGATCTAACGTCCTGCTCCACCCGAAAAGGGAGGAGTCTGTCGTGATCGTCACCATGGGGGCTGGGTCCTGGAACCCCGCGCCCACTGACAGGTTGCTGAGAGATGACCACCAGTCCAGGTCCACTCATGGAATCCGGAATCATTATCTGTTTGGACTCCGGGTCCACAGCCTGACGCCAGGAACTCCTAAGAGCCATCTGGGTCCGTCTCATTTTGAGACGAGCAAGAGGAAGAGCCAGTACACACGAGGCCATGAGGCCCAAAAGCCTCTGGAACCACCAGGCCGACATGCTCTCCGACTGCGTAAACATCTGAGACGTGGCCAACAGATCCGCCATTCTGTCCCCGGTCAGATACACTCGACAGTCTATCGTGTTCCAATGAAAACCCAGGAAAGTCAGGTCCTGTGAGACCGTCATGGAGGATTTCCGCCAGTTCACCGACAGCCAAAGATGGAACAGGAGCTGAAGGAGAGACTGGAAGTTGCCCGCTGCTGCCAACGGACAAGGGCTGCGTAGGAGCCAGTCATCCAAATAGGGATACACATTGATACCCTGGAGACGAAGATAGGCCGCAATCACTGACATCTTCGTGAAGACACGCAGCGTCGAACTGAGGCCAAAAGGAAGCACCCGAAACTGGAAGTGCTCCTCTCCCAAAGAGAAACGGAGGCATCTCCTGTGTGGGTTCCAAATCAGGATATGCATGTACGCATCCTGAAGATCCACCAGGCTGAGCCAATCCCATGCCTCCAACGAGGAGCGAATCTGGCCAGGCGTGATCATCTTGAATTTCTCTTGGGGTAGGGAAAGATTGAACTGGGAACGGTCTAGGATGGTGCGCAGGCCAGCCTGGTTGGGTTTGGGCACCGTAAACAGCCGGGAGTAGAAGCCCTCCCCTCGCTCCACAAGGGGAACGGGTTCCACAGCAGTGAGGAGCACAAGTTTCTGAACCTCGGCCTTGAGGGAGGGTGAGCCCGACAGCTGAAAAGGAGGGTTGCGGGGTGGGGTAGGTGGTAAAGGTAAGCGGAAGCCCGCTTGAGTGACTGACAAGACCCATCTGTCTTCTGTGATGGCTTGCCACGCCTCCCAATGAGACGCAATGCATCCTCCCACAGGGGTCTCATGCGAGCGCGGAAAACCCTCATTTGGCAGGTTTATCGGTGGCGGTGCCACCTGAACCTGATGAGGAGGCTGAGTAGCGGGAGAAATACCGCGTACGCTGCGGTCTATGGCGGTTATTCCCTGCAGGAGTATCCACTGCGATTTTTGCGGTCAAGGAAGCCCCTAAAACCAGAGGAAGGTCGACCTTGTGACAACAGCCTTTGAGCCTTGAAGGGAGCTTTAACCAGAACAGACAATGATTTGGACGTCTGAGTGTTGTCTTTGGTTTTGGTGAGTTCTACATCAGTAGAAGAGTGAAAAAGCTCCTTACCATCAAATGGAAGGTCCAGAACCTTGTCTTGCACCTCCTTCGAGAACTTAGTGGCGTGTAGCCATGCTTGCCCCGAGGTATCAACCCCAAGCATCAGACCCCGAGCCGAGGTGTCTACGTGATGAGCCGCAGCCTCCAGGAGATCCTGGGCCAAGACCCTGGCATCGGAAAGGCCTCCTCTGAAATCCTCCAGCTTCTCGACCGGAATGCGCTCCTCAAACTCCGACAGACCTCTCCACATCTGCATGTTAGCTCCTGCCAAAATCAATTCTGCATTGGCCTGCCTGAGCTGCAAGGTCGAATTGGCAAAGATTTTCCTCCCTAGGGAGTCCAGGAGCTTGTCCTCCTTTCCCAAGACCTGAGTCGCCGTCGCAGAGGAGGATGCTGCAGGTCTGGATTGCAACGTGGCCGCAGCCACCACTGTGGAGAGGGAGGCAGACAAGACGACAAGGCCACTTCTTCCGAGGAACGTAGCCTGTACCTCGCGTCAATCTTTTTATTGACAAAAAGTCCCGAGTGTGGCTTTTCCCAAACTCTTCAGACCTCGGCCAGAACGTCCTTCTGCAAGAACAGGCCAGTACACTCCAAAGGAGACCCGGTGAACGCCCCAGAAAGCACGCCCTCCGGCGGAGCAGTTGCCTCGGGCACCGGAACATCTAAGAAGCTCATCATGACCAGTACCCGGTCATGGAAAGCTCTGGTAGAGCGGGGCAGGTCCTTGTTGTCCTGATCGCCTTGAGGGTCATCTGACAGGTAAGGATCCTGCTGAGCCGTGTCAGGCACTTCCTTGTCCACTGGGGACAATGGTGGCACAGGCGGAAGCACAGGGGGTGGCACCACGGGCAAGGGAGGCGCCGGCGGAACCACCGTCGGGACGGGTGGAGCCGGAGGCGCGGGTGGACACATCTCCTTGAAAAGCCCTTTGAAATATTCCCTCATGGTGTCAGTGCGCATAAGCGCTTGAAATTTACTGAAAAGGGCGTCCTCAGGAGATTGTTTCGGAACCTGAGGAGGCCTCTCGTGAGGTGGACAAATCCAGGGACGTAATATAAATCAAGGGAGCCGCCCCCGCGGGCAACAAAACTTTGTGCGGAAGAGGCATCCGGGCGTTCCAATCATAAACCGGCCGGTAAGGATGCGCACAAGAGACCATAGGTTCACCCGAAGGACCGAACCCTACACCAGGGGCCGATGGCGTAGTTGTAGGGGTAGTACCTAAAATGGCCACCGTGGTCGTGGCGGGAACAGCCGCCATTTTGTCCTCATCTGAGGGGAACTGCAGCACGTGAGTAAGTGAGGCAGGGGTCCCCGTCAATGGATATGGGGTCTTAATTTTAGCCTTAACGTAAGGAACCTCGGCAGAGCCGGTACTATGAGGCCTGCAATGTTTCTGCGACATACCAACCACCAACTGAGCCTTCGACGGAAGAGCCTCAGCACTGCCGGTAAAAGAAGAAACTTTCTTCTTTGCCCCCTCAACAGATCTGGTGTCACCACAAGAGCGGGACCGGTGCGCTGTCACCGACAGGGCCTTGCCCGGCCCCTCAGAACTGTTGGTATCCTTAGCCTCTGTACGAGGGACCTCGGACCTAGGCCCGGTAGAAGCCTTATCGGCACGGGCCTCTAACATCCGTTCAGTAACCTCAAGCCCAGCCAAGACCTCGGGGCGTACCCCGGTTTTGTTTTTGAGGGAAGCCGAAAGAGCAGCCTCAGAGCAAGCTCCGGTACCCCACGACTCAGTAGAACTGGGTCTACAAACAGCCCCCACAGGAGGGGTCTCGGAGCGTACTCCGGTGTTCACAGGCCCCTTACGGAGACGCTCAGAGAAAACTCTGGTAGAATTATGAGGCCCGACAGGCACCTCAGGGCGAACCCTGGTAACAGAGCGATCAACACCACTCCCGGCTCGAGACGAACCCGGGAAGGTATCCCCCGGCCAGGGTGCTCTGAAAATTAAAGAACTTACCGGGCGTTTTTTCTTCTCATCGATGAACGTCTGAAATGCGAAGGAGGAGTCCGTCGGAACACCTCCTCCCACCGCTCCAACCGACGTTGAAGTGCCCGGACCAAAAGGGAGTCACAGTAAAAACAGGAGTCCCAATGGTGTTCCAGACCCAAACACTCTACACAAAGAGGATGGGGATCCGCCCTCGCGAAGCGCCTGACATGATGAACAGTCTGGAAAATCTAGTTTAAAAGACAGACTAGCAAACGAACGCTAGCGAGAGCCAGAGAGGGGAAAAAGGCAAGAAAATCTTCCTAGGATGCAAGTGCGTCCGGCCCCGATCGTGCAGAGAAAAGGACTGATGGGCGATGCGGAGCCAAGGTGGGCGGGGTTACGGCCGCGTGCCGGGCCCCGCGCAGGAAAGAGAGGAGGGACACATTTTTGAAAAAAGAAAAAATTTTGGATGCTTTTTACAAAAGTGCTCCGGTCCCGTCCCACAGGACGGAGAGATGTCCCATAAGTATGGAGGAAAGGGGACAGACGTATGAGTAACAAGCTTAAGGCAAGTATGGGCAGATCCATCTCAGTACGTGCTGTGCAACAGTGGAACAGTCTACCATCCAGTCTGCACCTGGAAAAGAATGATCAAACGTTCAGGAAATGCTTGAAGACGTGCCTTTTCAACTGAACTCTCACTGTTAGGAAACAAAGTGCCCATTGGGATTATCTAGGGTGTCCCAGGTGTGTCAGTACATGTTGCATGTTATCAGCGCCCTGATGCCTGCGGGCTGCCGGCGCTATACAAACATTTTCTGGTTTGGACAGTTCCTTTTTGTAGGTGCCTGGCCCCTTCTGAAATCATCCACTTACAAGGTGTGGTACTGCGCCAAATTAATTTTTACTGGAAAGTTGTGTGCAGCCAGATGTCGAGCCTAGGTCAGTAGAGGACCTGGCACCCCATTTTTCTAAGTGCAAATGCTGTTGTCTGGGGGGGTGGGGGATCAGCACAATGTGACAAACATAGGTTGGGACTATACTCTTACAAGAGGAATACATTTTGAAAGTATATAAGCAAGCACGTTCATAAGGGTATTCTGTGAATTTCACCGGGGTGCAGAAGGGAACATACCTCAATGGCAACCTCAACTGTATGGACAGAATCTACTCAGAAGCCAAACTGCACTCTTCCCAGATTTCATCCAAAGGTTTTAGTATATTAACTCAAATATTGTAAAAGGTAGCTCAGACAACCTAGTGAGGCAATGGAGACCACAGAAAAGGTTACTTCATAACATATATCAAGTACACAAACAAGGGTTGTTTTCTACAGGACCCAAGATCCTGTGCACAGTTGAACTAGTTATACAGAAATCACAATTTTTCACATTAAACCAAAATAAAGAACTATATAGCCACTATGGCTGTTTGTCATTCTTTCTAAGGCAGCAATACCACAAAATCAAGAACAATGCTAACAGCTCAAAATCGCAAGTATGACAATAAAAGTGAGGGCAAAGGTGTTACAAGATCCTACGTGTTTCGGGCCTCAAAACCGCTTTACCATGGAAGAACCCTTTTATTTTCTTTGATTTTGAAATATCTAGTCAATATTAGCAAATAGCTATTGATATGATAACTCATTTATAACGCGCCAGTACAAAAGTGTTTCTAGGCGCGAGAAGACAAGGGAGGACAATACAAATTATATTACCAGGCATTGTGACATTCAGATCGTGCACGTGCAACAGCACCAAGTGCAGGGGGAAGGTAGAGGGATCTGCCAGGGAGAGGAAGTGCATCCAGGGCAGCAAGGCTCTGGGTAAGTGCAAGGAGGCAGGGGACTGTAGATGTCAAAGCCCCTGGTCTGCGGTAGTCAGAGGCAAGGGAGACTCTTCATGGAGGAGCCTGGTACTCACAGATCTGAGGGTAGCCAAGCAACCAGTCGGTGCGGCAGACAGGTAGATCAGCAGGGGAGGGAGAGAATGCAGAGGAGAAGAGCAAGGTCTTGAGCTGCTTCCAGAACTTCAGGTGGTCCAGCTCAAATTTGAGAGGGGACGAAGGCCATTCTAGAGGGAGGCACTAACAGAGGAGCAAGATCTACCCTCCACGCTCTGCCTAGAGAAGCATCTGACCCTGAGTTGGAGGTAGATGAGCAGAAGGAAAGTATTTTGGAAGAGAGTTGGATGTAGTGCGGGCCCTTGCCCCAGAAAGCCTTTAGGACGATGCAGAGGGTCTTGAACTTTATCCTTGCAGCCACCAGGAGCCAATGGAGAGATTTCAAAGCTGGAGAGATACAGTCCCTGGACTTGAGGCCAAGGATAAGTCTTGCAGTACTGTTATGGATTAGTTTCAGAGGGCGGAGAGCAGTATTCGAAGTAGATGGGAGCGTTGCTCCTCTACTTTAAAAAAAAAAAGAAAAGAAAAAAATAAAGTGTTGCTGCTCCTATACTTTTATTTTTAAAAGAAACCGTTCCAGAATGGTTTAGTTTGAAAATAAAAGTGTATGAAGAAGTTGAAACTTGCACTTAGACATTACCTTAAATAGCAGGCGTGTTTGTTTGGAGGGTGGGCGTGGTGATTGGGTTTGTGGGGACCCTGGGCAGGCCACTGCTTCATTTCGTACACTTCGACCACTGGCGGAGAGTAGAGGAAGCGAGAAAAGGAAGAATACCTCAGGAGGAGGCACAGCTGCTAGTGGGCCTTCTTGGCAAGTTCCTTATGTGAGGAGAGCAGGAGAGAGGAGTCGAAGATGACACCAAGGTTTTTTGCCTCACAGGAAGGCAAAGGAAGAGGGCCCAAGGAGGACGGCCAGAGAGCGGGAGCAGGGGTCCCAATGAGAAGGATCTTAGTCTTACTGACATTAAGGCAGAGATCGTCAGAGGTACACCAATCCTGAATCGCGGATAGACAGTCAAGAATGATTGAAAGAGGAGGCTGAGGGGAGCCTGAAAGAGAGCTGGGTGTCATCTGCATAACAACGAAAGTTAGAGGAGAAAGAGACCAGATGTAGACAATAGATTGAGGAATCCAGATCTCAAGAAAATGTATCAATGCTGGTAGCAGTACACCAACTCCAGAAAAGATTAAATAGAGAATTAGCAACCCACTGTCTGGCATTGTACTCCGAGCTACACAAACAAGCTCCAGCTGCGTCCTATGTGCACAAAGTTTCTCCTTACCGTGCCAATAGAGGTCGAAACTATCAATCACTGCATAACGATAAGTAAGAGGCCGTCGGTGTGCCAGGACACTTCGAATATGCCTGCCCGCTGAATGCGGTGGCAGATATCGCCACGGAGCTGCATCCAAGAAACAGGTCACTACAATTAAACCAGTAGTATGAAAAAAAGAAAGCTTGACAAAAAAAAAATCAAGCGCTCACTGGATGCGAATAAAAGTGGTAGCCATATTAGATGTTAATCCTATTGAATTACATACCCATTTTAGGATCCAAGATAGTTAGGTCCAACAATGAGGGATATATTGATATCAAATCCCTATTATCAGATAGTTGTAAGGCATAGCAAAATTAATGATAGGTGAAGATGTAAGCGGAAGTTGAAGATGTGGAAAGTGACCATGGGGGGGCGGCAGGAGACAACTTGCGAGGGCCACGGGTCCCGCAAATCTAGTAAGAAACAGGAACATTTCTCAAGATAGAGGCAGTGTACACAGTGTCTCGCAGAGAAACAGGGAGGGGCCATGGCCCTCCAAGGATCGAGAGGCACAGCCCAACCACGTAGTAAAGCCAAGTTTAAATGGAATATTTAAATCAGGGACAGTATAAAAATTAATTATGTAATGACCAAGAACCAGATGCCAGAATACCTAGACCTGTGTGAAGACGTCTAAAAAGTCAAGTATAATCGCTGCAACAAGAGTTATCCATAGGAGTCATGCAAGGACCTCCCAATCAAGGAGAGTACGCTGACAACAGAAAAAATTAAATTAGACCAAAAGAAATGTTAAAGGATATTTCTACCACCCTCTATCACCACCGGAGTGGTCACCTGGTGCGCTAAGGTAATCTTAATAAGGACACTAAAGTAGAAAGAAAAATAGAGGAAGGAGAAACCAATAAGTTTGAAAGTCACCCGAAAAATCTGACTTAGCACAGGTGTAGTAATGTCGGGCAGTGTCATGGTGTCAGACTATAGCAAAAAGAATTAAATAAAAGCATCAAGGTCAAATTCAAGGTTCATGCCTTTAGGGTACATTGAGGAGAGTTGCTCAATTCACCATATTATCCGCTGGCACAGAAGTCTTTCCAGATCTCCCCCTCTTCTGAGTCTCTGTACTTGTTCCAGGATTATGACTTGAAGCTGGGCAGCTGAATGGTTTTTGTCCTTGAAGTGCATTGCCACAGGGGAATGTTGGCTTTGAGTATGAATCTGGGACTTGTGCTCCGTCCATCTGAGTTTGGCCTTCTGTGTTGTCAATCCCACATATACAACCCACAAGAGCATTTATAAAACATTCATAGAGTCACATGTACAGGAGGATTTAATTTGAATTTTTGGCCAGTATATGGATGGTTAATGGTAGAGCCCTGGATGTTATTACTATGTTGACATGCAAAGCAGGGAAAAGTACCAAGTTTCGTAGGTCGGGACCGAGTAAAGGCCTCACATTCTGCATGTGAAAAAGATTTCCGTATAGTGCCTATTCGTATAGGCAAAGATCAGTTTGTTCTCAAAGAGTTTACCAGTGATTTCATGCTGCAAAATATCCCCAATGCTTGGAAATAATGTGCTTAACTCTGTTTTGTCTCTGTATGCAGAGACTAGAATGGAAGATTTGTGAGGTATTTTGTCCTGCAGTAGTTTGTCTTGTGACAGTGATGCCGTTTTGAGAGAATTTGATCATATTGTCTAGACTTGAACCGTTCAAGCATCAGCGGGCGTGCGCGAGAGAGGGCGGGCCGCCCGTGAAAGGGCAGGCCGCGCGAGAGAGGGGGGGGGGGCTGCGCGCAAGAGGTATGCTAATAATAATTGTAGTATTCTTACTGTACTGAAAAACACTGCATTGTCTCCTTGTTTCAGTTCAGTTTAGGCTATTGTATCTAAATCTCATATCGTCAACTATTTTCTTTTGTATGGGAAGATGCTTTATTTTGACGAGTGAATACTTTTGAAAGTTTACATGATCACGCAGCCAAATGCTTTTGATGGAAAACTTAGTTCTGTGACCTGCTGTTGCATACATCTGTGCAACTGGTGCTCAACCCACGTGCTGACCCAAAACTCAGACATTCTATCTGATCAACCTTCAGGGTTCGAAATTGAGATTCGTTGAGCAGGAGCTAAAACCAGCTCCTGGGTGTCTGGCCTCCCCTTGTAGGCAGGAGCTACGGCAAGGGAACCAGGAGCGATCAGATATGCCCCTTTAACTCTTTGTCCATTTTGTATGAACCAATGCGTTTAAATATGTATTGGATGTGTTTCAATTCTTTATTAACAATCACAAATGCTCAAAGTTAATGTCATAGTTACATGCTCGGAAGGCACCATTTGGCCCTAGGAGACAGAAGTAGCTCCTGTTAGCTGTTGGTTTCAAGCTAACCAGGCTCTGCCATCCTAGAAGCAGGAGCCAAATAGCTCCCAGCTACCCTCAATTTCAAACCCTGCCCTGTTGCGTTATACCAGCTGCCCTGAGGGGAGATGTCTGCCAAACTCGAATATTCTACCTAGTTTTCCCAGTTCTCTGCCTGCTACGCCATCCACTCAGTATAGTCTTTCACTTTCTTTCTTCTTGCATAAGGAATGCACAAAGCTAACTAGATTATACACAAATTAGCCATAAATAGTTCCATGCAGTTCTGTCATCTACAGGCCTTCTGCTATATCATAACACTGTAGCTAGTCTCCATAGCTTGCTTTGCAATTAGGACTGCATTATGTATTTGCACCAAGAGAAGTTAGCTGGCCAATCAGGAGGCTGGAAATGTCAGCAGAATCTGCATGTAGCGGCCTGCATTTCATACCGGCCAGCTGTACTACTGCCTAGCCTTCACCTTGTCCTTGGAGCTGGTACTCCAGGCAATTTTTCACTGGAGGGCCTTCCCACAACCTTGCAGCCCCACCAGACCCACTCCCCTGTCCATCTCCTGGCCCATCGGCAGGTCCCAGAAATTTCCAATCGCGGACATAGGTTTCCCTTCTTTTTAAGGGGAGCATGAATTGTGCAAAGCCTGCCTCCCATAAAAACAAACAGACCCAAAATAAAGTGCCAGCAGCCAAGATGGTGGCCAGAGTGGCATAGCAATAAATGCAATGTTTGTCGGCAGGCAGGACTAGAATTCTGCACTTGAGCCTATATGGCTTGGCCTTATAAGGGCTGTTATCGGCCCTGCCCTCCCCTCCCCCAAAGGAGCATTTAACACTGTATTGAAAACAGTCGATTTCAAGGATTAGCAATGGCCATCTTGTCCACCTGAGGTTGGCAACTACCCTGTCTGCCGAAACATACCAAGTCTCAAGCAATTACTTTCCTTTATCATCGAGAACTTTGATTTATGAAATGTCATTCATTCTTAAACAGCACGATAGGGAAAGCATGAAGTATACAGTGTACTGCCCTGTGCAACACTGACTACAGCCAGCTTCACAGAACCTTTGACTGAAAACTGAAGAGCCTTCTGTTCCGGATCCATTTATTTGGGTCCATTCATGCAGCTAACTTTTACATTTTAGACACTCGTCTCTCTAATGTCTTACTTCAGAGGTAAACAAACATGTTTTACTGATCCTCATTTTATGTCTTCGGTACAAATTACTTATGGTGACATTAAAAATATTAGTACAAAGTTGCTAATCAAATGAGCTTTTTTGACTAATCAAGTACATTTTAATTAGCAAACTGCTAATCAATTTTCGAAAACAAATGTATGCCTTTGCCATAGAGTTGATGCCATTGTGTTTCGCCTCCTTGGTATTGGTTAGAAAGTCTGACATCTTTTATCGGGGGTGGCCTAAGAGGAATTCTGCAGGGCTCTTTGGCATCCTATGTACTTTGCTAGGACACCCTCATTATTGGCCTAATGTAAATTGAGAGTGGCGATACACAATCGTTCCGATAGCATTGCAGTACACTGTTTCTTCCTCCACAGGGACAAAGGTAGTAGGATTATACAATCCAGAGTAATTCTCTGTCTTTGGGTCCATGTTCAGTTATGCCACAGCAAACGAAGGAGAGACTGCAAAATGTGTCTTTGGGAGTTGGGGCAGGGAGAGAGAGAAGCTGTAGAGGATTTGAGGAACATAAGATTCCAAAAAACAAGCCAAACCTAAGGTTCCATTGAGACTAATAAATGCAGGCCTGAGCACAGGCTGCCGTTCCAGATCCTAGATAGAGCTACATGGTTCCAAGGGGTGGCAAACCCAAAATGTCTGCTATTCAAGGGAGAATATAATGACAAAGTTGCAGAGGTGATACAGCCAGAACCCCTTGACAACTGAGACAAACAGGCAACAATGCAAAAGAGTGCAGGAACAGACCAACAGAAGGCAGACTAAGAAATTCAGAACGCTAATGTGGTGCAGTTGGCTGGTGATAAGAAAGGGCGGCAGGCTGTAATGAACTTGCAGGTATACGCTACAGCAGAAGATACTGCGTTGGTTTGCCTAGCAAGGGAAAGGGTGGAGTCAATGTAAATGCCTAGGGTTTTGGTGTCCTTTTTAACATTGATGATGTTGCCATCAATGACGAAGGATTTGAATGTGGGGTCAAGTTTGTTAAGTCTTTGATGGGTGCCTAAAATGAGAAGCTCTGTTTTATCATTGAGACAGAGTGTTGCGCCATCCATGCTTGGATGACTTGGTAGATGGAATTAACGGCAAGTGGGTCGGCTATATGGTCATCAGTAATGGGAATGAGTATCTGGGTGTCATCCGCATAGTTGGTGTAGGTGATACTCAGATAATCCAGAATATCGAAAAGTGGCTTAGTAAACACAGAGTGTGGGGGAAACGCACAATCCTTGTGGTACCCCACAAGCGACAGGTGAGGGCTCTGTGGCTGCTGATGGGGAGAAGACCCTCATAGACCCGTTGTCCAGGAATGAGGTAATCCAAGCTGTAGCTTTGTCAGAGAAGTGGCCCGTTAGTTTGAGGTGTCGACAGAGGAATTGGCGATTTACTAGGTCGAATGCTGCAGATAAATCAATTAGGAGTAAGAGGGCAAGTTTACCCTCTTATTTAATGTCATTAATCTGTGTTTTTAGATCAATCAGGGCAGTTTTCGTTCTGTGACGCGGACGGAACCCTGATTGTCTAAGTCCCAGGAGTTTGTTGGTTTCCAAGTAATCTTGGATCTGCAGATATGCAGCTCGATCAAGAATTTTTAGCAAGAAAGTCACTGTAGTGTTGGATCTGTAGTTGGTAGGAATGTTAGCATCCAAAGAGGGTTTTTTGAGGAGTGGGATGACCCAGGCGTCCTTTAGATTGTCGGGAACAATCCCAGAGCTGAATGAAGAATTTATGAATGTGGTAATGAACGGCGCTAGATTATGGGCGGCCTCCTTGATAATAGGGGCAGGGCATACGTCACCTTGGCAATTAGTAGGTTTAAGGCTGTTAATGATATTTTCTACTTCAGTGATAGTGAGGGGTGAGAAACTAAATGGTTCCTGAGGGTAGAGGTTGGTATTGGTTCTGGGTTGGTGGGATTTGCCTTTTGAGTCGATCTGCAAGCTAGTTTTTTTTATTGTTAATTTTGATTTGGAGAGTAGCTATTTTACCAAGGAGCGCCTTCTGAATATTGGAGCACCAGATGCTGTCTTTAATACAAGTGTCGGGAAAGGAGACCAGGGATTCCAGTTCTTTGAGTATTTTGAATAACTCCTTAGTATTTGATTTGGCTTGCTCGATGCACTTATTGTAGGTGTCTTTTTGCCTGAAGTATAGCCTCTTTGTAGTTTATCGTGGCTAGAGCGAACCTCGCTTTGTTCATTACAGTAGGGTTACCTTTCCAGCGTGCCTCAAGGTTCAGGTTCTTTTTGCGTAGGACTATCAGCTGAGGTGTAAACCAGGAGTAGAGGTGAGCCTGTGGTTTAGGGTTTCTCGATTTGATAGGAGCAATGTGGTCTAGAGCTTCTAACAAAGTCTGATTTAATAGGTCTACCAGGGCAGTTGTGTCAGTGCAAATGGGGGCGTGTTCATGGAGGGCTGAAAGGATTAGCGGGAGTAGTTTTTCACAGGTTATGTCTCTCTCGTTTCTGGTGGCGATAGCAGGTGCTATGTCAGGAGTGGTACGGCTAATTTTGGATACTAAAGGTGATTAGATGGTGGTCTGTCCAGGTGCAGGGTTGATTGGAATCAACATTAATTTCGCAGTTAAGACCAGAAATCCAATCGAGGATTCTGCCCTTGGAGTGTGTTGGCTCATCGATATGTTGCATAAAGCCTAGGTTGGATAGCAAGTTATTGATATCGTGGGCTGAGGCATCATTAGGGTCTCGAAGACCGAGATTGAAGTCGCCTAGCACAATGTTTTGAGATTTAGTTTTGGTATTTGCAGAAAGGATACGAGATAGGTCTTCAGCAAATGTAGAGATAGAACCCATAGGCCTATAGATTAGATTGTGTGATAGTTTGACTAGGGGCTAAAACTAATTTGACTAAGTATTTCTGCTGACGTGATTTGTTGTGCAGTGGAGATACGGAGATTGATAGAAGTTTTATGAATGAAGGCAATGCCACCTCCTTTGGTTTGACTGGTATTGCGATCACTTCTAATGATGGTATAACCTGTGGGGATAGCTAGAGACAGGAGTGGTCCAGAAGCAGTGTGAAGCCAGGTTTCAGTAATGCAAAAAAAAAAAAAAAGAAAAAAGAATCGAGATAATGTGTAAGGATGAGGTCGGCCATGTCGAGTGCGTGTGCAGTCAGTGACCTGGCATTGATCAGAGCCCCCTTGACCAGGGTCATAGTAGCGGGTGATGTGCTTGTGTCAAGATTGGTGGTTGTTTTTAGTGGAGGTGGTGGTGTACCGAAGGCAATTACGGTAGGAGGAGGTGGGTTAGAGTGCCTGATAGTATTCGTGTGGTGGTAGAAGGCATGCAGGAGTCTGGAGCCAAATCTGAGGTTCCTCAAGGGTGCAGTGCATGGTTGGTTAGGTTTGGTGGCAAAGAAGCCACAGGGCTGGTGAATTGAGGTATAGGTTAGTAGAGTGTGTAGAATGAGTCAGTGCAGAAATGAGGTGAGGCTGCATGTTGTTGTGTAAGGTGCTCCTCGAGCTTTGTCTAGATGTGGTGGGAAGCGCGCTGAGACTTAGTTGGGAGGCGCGGGTGGGCAAAATTTGTAAGAGGGACCTGGTGTGTGGTGAAGTTGCTGGTGTGGGGTAACTGTGGAATGAAGGTGCCACTGTCAGTATAGTTAAGTCGAGAAGGAGGCGCAATGCAAGATGATGATTGGCGGCGTGGGGTGTGTGGACAAAGCATAATGGCAGTGCCAACAGTCTGTGCAGGGTTGATGGGGGTCACAGGGGCAGTGGGCAGATTACAGCCGTTAGTAGTTTAACAAGGGCAAGTCAGATTGAATGAGAGAGTGCAAGGTACCATAGGGAGGTAAGCAAAGCCACATCAATGTCAGTAGGAGAGGAGCATCAGAAGTATGAGACAATTAACTAGGCAGTAGCTACTAATAGAAAAACACGCTAGAAGTGCACTTGAAGAGTGCGTACTCGCAGCGGTGCAATACAGATATTATAGGCAGATCATGGGCATATAATGCAGATTGTGCAAATCACAGGCAGGTAGCAGTGCAGGGTAAGGCCAATCATGAGGGATACAGGCGGATTGGCAATGAATGACCTTACGGGTCACCGGAGCCAGAGGCGGCAGTATAGACAGTGTCTTGGCGCGGATGCAGTTGCTACCGCGAGTCGTACTAGAGGCTCAGCAACGGAGAGGGATGAGCGTAGGTAGCATAGTATAGGTGGTGGAGGGCAGACGTGACTGCAAGAAAGTTTCTGGCACGATGAGGGGTCAAGGGTGAGGGCTCACAGTCACAGTACTTTGCAATGGGGTCATCCGGGGGGTGGCAGGTCCTTGAGATGCAGGGTTTCTGGCAGGTTCAGGCTAGGACAGGAGTTCACCTTTGTTCGTGGGCTTGGTGAGGATGGCTGGCTCACGCCTCCCGGTGCGATTGGCTGTCTTCTAGGCAGTATTGGCCAATGGTTGTGGTCAGCAGAGCAGAGTGGGGGAGAGGCATTGGAGCGGGTGCCCACGTGCAACCTGGTATGGGGGCACAGCAGAGATACGGCGTATATTACCAGAATGCCTGGATGTAATGATTTAGCAGGCAAAAGATGCAGCATGCGCATTAAGCCGCACTTTTCAACAAAATGTGCAGCGGAAAGACAACGCGGTCAGCTGAGCCCAAGGGCTTACCTTAATAAAGGGGAAGCTCCAGCTTCTCCTCCTCAAGGGGTGTACTGCTCCAGCAGTGTGGATGGGAGCTCAAGGGGATCAAAACACAGACTCTCTGGAGTGCGAGATGGAGTTAGGAAGACGGTGACACAAAATAGCAAACAAGGAGTGGAACAAACGCTGGAGCCCCAGTTGTAGTGAAGCTGATTAACACACATTGATCAAGGTTGTTTTTCCCCACAGGAGTGCACGTTTTACAACTACAGCGGCTAACAAGACACACAGAGGACACGGGTGGGTGTTTAGCGAACCTAAGAGGGAGCAAGGCACTCGTAGGTAATGATCCCTTTAAAATAACGGGCAGCAATAGCAGCGTTCTGAACACAGTGGCCAACACGAGGAGGTTGAACCTAGCAATTCTGCCAGTAATGCAACAGGGCACAAAAGGCAGAAGAGGGAGCGCAGTGCATGGACAGGCACAGCTCTGCATCAAGGGCCCAGTAAGCATAATAGGAAGCAAGCGGGGGGCGACAACACGGAGCGTGGTCTTAGGGAAACAACACAAGACGGCACTTCAAGAATCCCACCTGAGAGAAACGACAATCAACGGTCTAGAACCTGTGACACGTGGGAATAACGTAGCACCGCGGTAGCAAGCAACCAAGGCGGGCGGGATAGCGGTAGAGATGGCGTCTTAAAACAGCAAGGTGAAAGGGGAAACAACCCACGATGCACATCTTCACCAAAACATCTCAATCACCAAACGCGACCACACTTGAAAAGGGAGACAGACGCACGAGGGACAACAACCCCACTGCGGGATAATCACCAGATCCTTGAGGCCATTGCAGAACTGAAATCCTCATGGGGGAGCAATATTAATGCAGCCATGGCGGAACTGAAAACCGCACTGGAGTTAAAAACTGGCGCGGTCAGGGTGGACGTCAACCTGAGACAGGACATGAGCGCACGAGTGGCCTCGAAAGTAAAGTAAAAACTAACACAGATGCAGGCATGACTAATGCCAAAGAGGTTCACATATTGCAGCAACAGGTGCGCAACCTGGAAAGCCGAGCTGAGGAGGCTGAAGAGTGGGCCCGACGCAACATACGGGTGGTGGGGCTACCAGAGGGAGAGGAAAGCATGGACCTGACAACTTATGTGGTGAACATGCTGATACAGGAGACGGGAGAAGGCGTGCTCACTCAAGGGTTCACGGTGGAGAGGGCGCACAGAGCTCCAACTAGGAGACCCAAACCGGGAGCCCCTACCCGAGCGATCATCGCCAAGATTTTGAACTATAAAGATGGGGAAAAGATTCTGGAATACTTCCGCAAGGGTGGAACGATATGCAGAGCGTCAGCTACTGTCACAGCGTATCCGGACTACACCATGCTAGTGCAAAGACAACGACTACACTATGTGGCTGTGAAAAAGACGACCGAGAGAATCTGGTTTTAAATACATGCTTCAGTATCCTGCGAAACTGAAAATCCTACGCAAGGGCAAGGCGCTCTTCATCGAGACACCCAAGGAAGCAGCGAGCTTGCTGGACACACAAGGGTGCCCGTCGGATGCGGATGGCCACAACCAGGGCGTACAGGATAAGTGAATCAGCTTTTCTGCTATTGACTGTCAAGGCTGAAGTAATTTAGCCGCCCCAATATTGACATGGTGGTGGGATGGTACTTAAATCCAAAGAGGCTCACTGGTTGCGGGAGGGAGAAGGTGGATTTTGGCGGCTGTATATACTCATGTGGGCCTCTGGACTTGAATATAACGCATGATAAAAGTCAAGTATATGAGGGAGTGAGATACAAGCGCGCGCAGCATACTGTGGCTCTAGTGCAGGAGACACGGAAGAAAGAGTTCTTACCCCCGGTAGTTAGTTTAGTTGGGATTCCAGTAGTGTGGTATCTCCCTGCTGTGTTCCAAGTACCGGCAGAGGCCAAGAAAGGACTAGATGCGGGATAGCCTGAGATCCAAGGATAGAGCTGGGCAACAGTTGGGGTTTGGGAGGGTGGGGGGCAGAAGGGAAGTTTGGGTGTTTGGAAGGGGGTGGGAGGAGGGCAACCGTTGGGGGTGGGGGTAGGGGTTGTTTGCGGGATTGTGGGGGGGGGGGAGTTTGGGACAGAGAATGAGCTTACACCCACGCGCTACTGTGCATGGCGCGGAAGACAAGGGAGGACAGAGGCGGGACTGGGTATGGATGAGAGATGGGAGACCTTAAGATAGCGACCTTGAATGTCAGGGGGCTCAATAGTTACTTGAAGAGGAAGATCATGATGTATCTAAGGAGGCAGAAGATGGATATAGCCCTACTACAAGAAACGCACCTCACCACAGAAAAACAGGACGTGATAAGGAAGATATGGAAGGGGACCACTATAGGGGCAACATCCTCTGCATACGCCCGAGGGGCGATTACTTGGATAGCACTGCATGTCCCCTTTCAGTTATTACAGTCCACCATGGAATTAGATGTTCGGATGGTGGTGATACAGGGATTGGGAGGATGGTGGCGATACGGGGATTGATAGAAAATAGAGTTGTGTGCCATTAATACATATGCCCTGAACCAAGATACTGTGGCCTATTTCAAGACCGAATTATAGCAAAGTTAGCCCGTACCTTGGGGGTGCGGTGATATGGGGAGGGGACTTTAATTTCACGCTGGACCAAAGGGTGGACAGATCAGACAGGAAGTTAGACAAACCTACCCTATCAGCCAAGACCTTGAGGACCCTGTTGGGAGACTCATCTGGAGGATGATGGAGGCTACACCATCCACATGAGAATACTCTTATTACTCGGCCCCACAAAACCTGTATACACGGCTAGGTTATATGTTTGTTACTCCGGAGCTGACGGGGGAGCTAGTGCGGTCAGACTACAAAGAGAGGGTCCTCTCAGACCTCTCGCCACTCATTTTAACATGGCAACACTAGGATCCCAACGTAGCGGCTTAGAGCCAAGGCATTGAAAGACAGTGTTCAGGGAGGACCTGAGAGAGGAAATTGTAGAATACTTTGAAAACAACACTGGAAGTGTAGAATCAGCTGCCACTCTATGGGAGGCATTTAAGGTGGTGGTGAGGGGAGCAGCCATATCCAAATCTAAAGTGCTACAATGAGGCATAACGCAGGAGTTGCAAAAGGCGGAGGCGAAACTAGAGGCAATTATGCAGGAAGGAGAACTCCCTAGAGGACGCTGAAACCATGAGCCAATTGCAACAAGAGTGTGGAAGGCACTGGGAGAGATTATGTAACCTAAATGACAAGAAATCCATAGAGAGGCAGCACGCTGGCGGGGACACGCCGGGGAGGTTGCTGGCCTGGTTATATAAAAATGAGACACCGAGGCCAACGATCAGAGCGATAAAGGGGGAGAATGGACAAATACTCGATAACCAAGAGGGCGTGAACAGGGGGTTCCTTGAGTTCTATCAACAATTGTATGGAAACGTGGAAGGGGGTTAACGGAGCGAGATGATGGGAACATTAGAAGACATTGACTTACCTAAACTGAGGACTGAAGAGAGAAAACCTAGAGGCCCCAATCACATTGGAAGAACTAGAAGCAGTAATTAAGCTATTACCCACTAGTAAGGCCCCGGGAACGGACGGACTCCGCAGTGAGTTCTACAAAACGTACAAGATGGAAGTTCTCCCCCCGTTGCTGGCAATGTTGAATGAAGCATTAGAAATAGGGTTAATGCCGGAATCCTTGAGAAGGGCAACTATTATCCCAAGTATCGAACCAAACAAGCCGAGCACGGACTGCGGGTCGTATAGACCACTATCCATGCTGAACCAGGACAGCAAGATACTCACTGCTGTGCTGGCAAACAGACTGAGACAGGTTATTAACAAAGTTATACACCCTGACCAGACCGGATATGTTCCGCACAGAAGCATATCTGACGATCTCAGAAGGCTCAACCGGGTCATAGAGCAAACGGAAGGAGACTCGCAAGAAGTTGCGATTGTCTCATTAAATGCAGTGAAGGCCTTTGACTCTGTCAAATGGCCTTGGCTAATGGCAGCCCTTAAAGAATATGGAATAGGGCCCGGGTACCTGAAGTGGGTGGAATTACTGTACAGTTCGCCACTAGCCAGAGTCAAGGCGGGAGCAATCATTTCAGAGAAGTGGCAACTCAGTAGGGGCACCAGACAGGGCTGCCCGTGGTCCCCAATGCAGTTTATCCTCGCACTAGAACCCTTAGCGATATATCTGAGACAACAAAACGAGGAGGTGGGAATCTACACGAAAGGAGGGCCACATCTAATATCCATGTATGTGGACGATATGCTGTTATACTTGAGGTATCCGGTGGGGAACCTGCAATATATATCTTAGAAGTAATGGAGCGATTTGCGATGCTCTCGGGCATCACAGTTAACCCTAGGAAATCGTGCATATTCCCCTTAGGGAGATCTACTGGGATCCCGCTAGAAAATCTACCATTCTTACAAATACCTTGGGAGACTAAAACCTTTAGATACCTGGGGATTGATATCTATCACACGGTGGAGGCTGAATATAAACAACACAGATAGCAGTGGCAAATATGGAACAAGTTACTTACCTGTAACTGTTGTTCTCCAGCATGGGTCTGGCATGGATTCAAATGCTCATGAATATTCCCCGTCGTCAGGCTGGGAATCCTCGGTATAGAAAAAATCAGTATCAGTTTCATTTCTGATCTGTCTTTCTCAGTAGTAACCAATCACTGGTCTCTGGGTCATACTGCCCCCAGCCAATGACTGCCCTCTCCCTAAGCCCCGCCTCCGGCAGCCATCCTCAGATTTGGTAGCACGTAAAGTGGCAGTATGACCAAGTGAAGAGCCGCAGAGGGGTAGGTGGGAGGGTTCGCATGTGAATCCATGCCAGACCCATGCTGGAGAACAACGTTACAGGTAAGTAACTTGTTCCTTCTCCAGCATGGGGTCTGGCATGGATTCACATGCTCATGAATAAGAGAATACATAGCAGTACACACATGCACAACCACGGGAGGTGGCAACAGGCTCAACATTAAGCAATACAACAACTCAACATTAAGCAACTCTTACCTCCTCACCAGGCTCACCTTAGGCGAACAGGTTGCGCAGCACTGCTTGGCCGACCCTGGACTCCTCCCTGGAGTCCCGATCGACACAGTAGAATCTTGTGAAGGTGTGCGTCGACCTCCACATCGCAGCCCTGCAGATGTCCAGCAGGGGCACACCAGACAGGAACGCTGTGGTAGCAGCGATCGCTCTGGTCGAATGGGCTCGGACGGCCAGGCAGCGGTCGGTTTGCCAACCGGTGACAGTGCATGATGCAGCCTGAGAGCCATCTGGAAATGGAAGTCTTCGAGAGAGCCTTCCCTTGATTCACAGTCCCAAAGTTCACAAACAGCTGTGACGTCTTCCGAAAACTCTTCGTGCGGTCCACGTAGAACTTCAGCGCTCTAGCTACATCCAGCGAGTGCAAAGTCCTCTCGGCCGGCGACGAAGGCGACGGGAAGAAAACTGGCAACACCAAGGGCTCGTTGAGGTGGAAGTCCGACGGCACCTTAGGCATAAAGGATGGGTGTGTCCTCAGCACCACCCTCGTGTCATGAAAAGTCAAGTATGGAGGCTTGCAAGATAGGGCCTGGATCTCTCCCACTCGTCGTGCGGAGGTGATGGCCACGAGGAAAGCTGTCTTCCATGACAGGAACTTCAAAGGCGCCGAATGCATAGGCTCGAATGGGGCCCCCCATGAGCCTGGTCAGCACCACATTAAGCTCCCACGCCGGGGCAGGAGCCTTCGCCGGCGGGGATGATCGGAATAGTTCCTTCATGAATTCTTTCATCAGGCGATGAGACCACAAGGACGCCCGTCCCGTCGTCGTGGTATATCGGGAGATTGTAGCCAGATGTATTTTGATGGAGGCGTGAGCCAGTCCAGCTTTGGCCAGCGACAGTAGGTACGGCAGTACTTGAGGGGCCGTAATCCGCAGAGAGTTAATCTTGTGTGCATGGCACCAGACAGAGAACCTCTTCATTTTATGTCCGTAGCACTTGAGACTTGAGGACGCCCTGGCCTTTGCAAGAACCTCTCTGCAGTCGGCCGGGATGTCGTACCCTCCAAACTCTAGTGCTGCAGGAGCCAGGCCTGCAAGTTCAGCGACTCCGGGTTGTGGTGAAGAATGGCGCCTTCTTCTCTGGAGAGAAGATCTGCGTCCGTCGGCAGCTTGACTGGTGGGGACGTTGACAAGTCCAGAAGGTCCGGGAACCAGATCTGTCTCGGCCACAACGGTGCGACGAGGATCATCCTGCACCGGGACCTCTTGAGCTGGAGCAGCAACGGCAGCAGAGGGAACGCATAAAGAAATAGGCCGTCCCAGGGGAATGAGAAAGCATCGCCCATGGTCCTCGGCTGGGGGAACCTGCTGGCGAACCTCGGTCACTTGGAATTCGTCGCCGTCGCGAAGAGATCGATTTGGGGTACCGAACCCGTGCTCTCTGCAAGTGCTGCTAGTGGCATTGACCAGAGGGGACGAGCAACTAAGGAAAACGATATGTACGCATTGGGAATCAGTGGGCATTGCAACACTGGGAGATGTATGGCATGATGGTAAGGTAATGGAATTTAACGTAACGGAAGAAGAAACGGGCCTACACTCAGGGCAGTAGATTACCTGCACCAGATTGGTACGGCGGTGAAAGACATGGTCAGAAATAGAGCTAGAAGACCAACTCGACATGGCCATAGAAACAATTTATGATATCTCAGGGGGGGGGGGGGGGGGGGGGGCACGAGATCTCTCGAATATATGAACTGATGTCCATGGTGGGAAAGGAAGTGACCCAGCTGAGATGGGACAGGGAAGAGGAAGCCGGGGAACCCATGAATGATGGGCTGTGGGAGAGGGCCCAAAGGTACCATAAAAAAGTGTCTAGGAATGCGAGGCTGCGACAGATCCAGCTATATATGTTATCCACAGAGCGTACATGACCCCCCCCAAGGATTGCCTGATTCAAGAGCGCAGAAATACAAACATGTCCCAAATGCTGGGAAGTGAACGCAGGGATGATACATGTGTTCTGGGCATGCCCGGAAATTGGAAAATTCTGAGGAGAAGTGGCCCACCGCCTAACGAGAAAGGGATCAGGGTAGATTTAGAATCTGTGTGGGCATGCATGTTAGGGGGGGGGGGGGTTCTCCAGACCGCGCAAACTGAGACACACAAGTGAACTCAAGGACTTGGCCTACATACTTGCCAAGCGCAGAATTGCCTTGGGGTGGAACGCAAGTAACAGGCCAAAAGTAGGTCTGGTGGCATGATCCCGAGAAATGGGCAGAGGCAAAAACGGCGTTATGGAACTAAGCAGCCAATAAGGGAGAGGATGGGGATGGGGAAGCAGAAGCTCCGATGGCCTGGAGACATTTGGTGGCCACACTGACTGGGTCCACCCAGGCCTGCCTAAGTGAACAGGATTCCTCCGGGAATACAGAGGGGGGAGGTACCCCTAGAGGAAACAACGGCGGAGGGCGAAGTGGAGTAGGCTCGAGGTAAGGGGGAGGGTAACGAGGAGGCAGTGGACGTTTCATGATACTGTAGATGATGCTTGAAGTTATATATGACATGCACTGTTGGGTTTGTTTTGTTGATTGGTTGTAAAAACTAATAAAAATAGTTTTTAAAAAAATACCATTTCTCAGGAAGGAGGCCCAATTTATTAAGAACGATTGGAACATCGGTTTTTAAATACTGTTTGTCCAAACATTGCATCTGACCTTGTACTGGTGTTGAGGCAGTAATGTTTACTGAAGGGCGAAAGAGATAGCTATGTGGCAGCCCTATTTACGATGTCCCACGGCACTGGTCTTTGGAACACCACCGCTGTGGCCTGACAATGTGTGAGCATGCATTCCTGCTGGAGGTTGTTTACACTGCAATTTGTAAGATTCTGAAATTAAGGATACCATCCATCTGGCTTTGGATGCCTGCGACCATAGAGAGGAACCACCAAAAGATGACAAACAAGGTTTCTGATTTTCTGAAATGCTATTCCAATCCAAGTAAAATCTTAATGCTCTGCACACGTCTAGGCAATGCAGAACTTTGTCAGCCTAATATGGGGGATTTGGAAAACCATCTCCTGGTTGAGGTGGAAGCCAGATCCAACAATAGGCAGGAAACCAGGGTGGATTCTCAGAACCAATTTGTCCTTATGGAACACTGTGTATGGCTCCTTTTCAGCCAACACCTGAATTTCACTGACTGCAACTAAAACAGTGGGTTTCCACAGGACTAGCTTAATGTCAATGGATGCCATTGGCTGAAAAGGTTTATGAGTCAGTGCTGCCAGAATTATATTCAAGTCCCACACTGGACGAGGATGCGAAATAGGGGAGGCGGGGGGGGAATACATCCTTGTAAGCCCTTGTTAATGTCTCTTGAATATAGGGTTAGCAGATGATGGCAGAGCTTTTCTGAATTCCTATATGCACCAACGGCAGCTAAATGTTCTATAGCAAAACAAAAGAGGTGATGGCTTTGAATTAATCTTAACCTCTGGCATTGCTCTGGGGAAGCCTCCAGACCATCGTTCTTTGCCTGCCATGCCAATACAAAAGTGTCTCGATTGCCTTTGATTTGGCGTGACCATGAGCCTCTTATCTCCACCTTGTTTGAGGTGGTGAAAACAGACCCCTGGGTCATCAGTCATTCATGTCAACACTCAACCTAGGCTGTGTCTCAGGGCTAAAAGACAGACATGCCTAGGTTGAAGTGCTAATCAACATGATTAAACAGTCAGGGATTGTAAAGTTCTTGGACTCCAAAGATATTCTGATACAGTACTCTGAATCTTACACATGACACAGGAGTTATGTTAATGCATTTATTATGCCACCCTATCTTCTCCGGGTTCTTGTGATCATTAACAATCTAAAGGAAAAAGCAGATATAACATCACACCTATGAACAAGATTGCCATGTGGGCAAAGAGCATGTTTGAATAGATAAATAATAGAACAAGTGGTGGTTTTAGTTTAACATCATGTGTAACTATTCTTTCCCATTAAGCTATGCTACACTATTCTATACACCATCAGTCTCCATGCACACAGCAAGGCCCCACCTGTCACTCACGTTTAGAGCCGAGTGTGCTTCAAATGAAACAGCTCCTTTTTGGGTTGACGAGTTCTGCTTAGCTGGGCCTGGCGCTCGCTCGTATGCTGCTGCTGCTGCTCTGCACTCCTCCTCAGCCCCTCTGGCTTGAATGGACTGGCAAGTCTGCTGGGCTTGCTCCCCTCTTTTTGTGCTGGGCTTTATATGCATCAAGTAACATGGTTTCCCTGCATGGGTGGTTCATTATATCAGCTATCTAGAACAGTGAGGGCTAGAGCAACTGTGTTCATTCGAGTTAGGCCTGCTATGTAAAACTACATTAGGTAGGTTCTTGCACATCACAGTGAGATCTTTGGACCAGTTTAGTAAAATGCCTTCACTGTACTCTACGGGCCTCAACTGTGTGAATGTGCACAATGTTTCTGTTTGTGTGTCAATTTCCCGTTCCTGAATCCTTATTGGATATAACACTTCCCTGTGTGAGGTCAACCGGTTGCTCTCGGATAACACCTAATGGTGTGCAGTTAAAACAGGCCGTTAGCTGTCATTTGTGGTCAGCTCATCTGCAAGAACAGGAAAGCACCACTTCCAGGACATTGGCCACTCTTGCAGAGCCTACGAATATTTGTTCAGCAAGTGTAGCACACTACCCTTGTGTGTTAAAGTGTGCTATATGTTTGAAGAACATCTTTCATTGCTTCAATGGCTACAGGCTGCATGAGATATGAAAAGCTGTCTTGAATTAGGCTGAGTTCATGTCAAAAGGCGATAGACCATATGCAAATCAGGATTGGTCCCACCCCAAAAAGGGCAGCCTACAGCCCAAACTGCTTGGTCACATGCCTTCTGCACGAGAACACAAGCATCCACAAACATGTTTCGGCCTCGTCGGTGAGGAGTAGCTTGGGTCTCTAGGCCCAGCAGGCATGTCGACCCACAGGACCTTTATGCAATGGTGCAGACGGGCTAAAGAACGATGGTGTGGAAGGTTGCCCTGAGCAGTGATGGTGGTCCAGATTAATTCAAAACCTTTCACCCACCACTTTTTTGGTTATAGTTTGTCTCCCTATGTAAGAGAGGGTATGCCCAGATGTGGGTCCCTTGCTTGCTCCGCCATAGGGAACCAAGTTGCACCTCACTGATGAGGGCCCCAAAAAGGTTGAAACATGTCTGGGGTTACTTGTGTTTCTGTGCAGATGGGCAAGACAATCGCGCCTTCAGAAATGGATCACATGATTTGTGCAGCGAGGTGCAAGGTAGAATTAGAATTATACCCTAAAACTAAGGTGGAGGACCAGGGGAGTTGCTGATCTCTCTGGGAGCAAGTGAATTAGTTTAACCTTGGCTAAACACCCCCCCATCTACCCCCCCCCCCCCAACACCTCCGAGCCCATCCCTGTATCTGCCAGGTGCATTTTACAATGATAGAATAACCTCGTTTATCAGAGTAGCTAATTAATTGTTGGGTCAGCGCACCGCAGATAACAAGCCCAGCGGCACCCACGTGAATTGAGATGGACAGATGAAGACCGACCAATGGCCTGGCATCCCATATGGAGCAGGCACTATATGCATAGGGCTCCTGCAATTCTTATTGTACTCTATGATACAAGTCATTTATAACGTGCCTGTTCAAAGTGTTTCTAGGCGCAACAAGGAAGGGAGGAGAGAAAGGGGAAGAACAATCTTACTAGGCCTTGTGTCATTCAGATCGTGCAAGAGTGGAGGGAGAAGTGTGAGGGGGGGGATGCAAAGTAACTCGTAAGTGCTGCTGGGAGGTGGCTCATAACTGCAGAGAGTCTGCAGACTGTAGGGTTGCAGATGTAGTCCCTTAAGGGGTTGGGAAGCCTGGAGGCAGTACAAGGGCAACTGGTTGTGCAGAAGCCTGGTCCCGAAAGATCAGTGGGTGGCCTGATAACCACTATGCGCAGCAGACAGTGACATCAGCAAGGGAGAGGGAGAGGGAAAGCGGAAGCAAAAAGGAAGGGGAGTTGCTTCATACTATAACACTAGATCATGATAGATCACTAGATGAACGTCATATGTAATATAGGCATTGTTGCGGTTACATAGACACCAGAGTTATATATAAATTAGAAACTATTGTGGAGAACAGTTGTGGTCTTTGTTTTACAAAACATGTGCTCTTTGAAAAATATTGGTTTTACTATTATTGTAAATTTGCACTTTTGGATTGTATAAATGTTTTGTATTGCATTTGCACTTGAAATCACCTTGTTAGGGGATAGGCACGGGACACTATTAAGCATTTGCCACTTTTTGTGATGGATTTTATTGCAATGTTTTTAACGAGTCTGTTATATGTATTAAAGATTTGTTTTTTGAATATATGACATTGGGTTTACAGTCTGGTTGAATATTCCAAGCACTATGTTCCCATAGATTTGGTGGAATCAAATGAGTGGTACATTCCCGATAGTCTAGGAATAGTTAATACCAAACCTAAAGAGACAGGGAGCTCTTTTTTCTGTTATTGCATTTAATCAGGTTTGCTCCCCCATCTCTACTTTATTACCTTGTATCCCCCTGGTTTATAAACTAGTTGCTTCCAGAACCTTAGGTGGTACTGCTCAAGATAGAGAGGCAGGGAGGTTATTCCAGAGGGAGGCCCCAGCCGAGGACGGAACTACCTTCACTCTCGGCATGGAGAAGCGTCTCACCCTCAGAGTTGGAGGTGGATGAGCGGAGGCTCGATAAGGAAGATGCTTCGGAAGAGAAAGTTTGATGTAGTATGGAACCCAGCCCCAGAAAGCCTTGTGGACGATGCAGAGGGTTTTTAACTTTCTCCCATCAGCCACTGGGAGCCAGTGGAGAGATTTCAGGGCTGGATAGCTATGGTCCCTGGGCTTGAGGCCAAGGACAAGTCTCACAGTCCTGTTTTGGATTAGTTGTAAAGTGCGAAGAGTAGAGGCAGGCAGACAGTGAGCTTCTGGGGGAAGTGAGAAAGGTGAATACCTCTGAGGAGGTGCGGCCGATTTTGCGACTTCATAGAGACGTCAGATGTGAGGAGAGAAGGAGAGGGCGTAGTCGAAGAGGACACCAAGATTCTTAGCCTCACAGGACAGAGCAGATAGAGGGCCCAGGGTGGGAGGCCAGCGTGAGGGGGAAGGTAGGAGCAGGTGTCCCCAGTGAGGAGGATCTCAGTCTTACCGGCATCAAGTCAAAAATCGTTGGAGGCACACCATTCCTGAATTGCAGTCTAGTATGAATGAAGGAGCAGAAAAAGCTGAGGGGAGCCTGAAGAAGGAGAGCTGGTTGTCATCCACATAACAATTGAAAGGTAGCCCAACTTACAGGGGTACCCCTTTAATTCTACGGTTACCCCTAATCACGCTCACACCAGATTAAAAGTTCACCACTCTAGGGACTTAAAGCCAATCATCTTATCTTGCAAGGATAACCAGTTTAATCTACACAGAAATGAGGTTGGGGCAAAGAACTCTGCTTGCTGAACAGTGTATTCTGTCCCTAACCGTTCCCAGCTCCTGCAGACTGGTGCTAGGCACAGAACTTAAATACTCTTGTCTTGGTCACTGGATACTCGCATGGCTTCGTGCAAAACAGTCATCCATCCTATACAAGGGGTGCTGCAGTCTTCCTTCATGGACAGGTTTCCGTTTATGGCAAACAAATTAGGATACTGCTAGCCTATGCAAGAATATATTGTAGCTCCTGTTTTATCATCATTTTGCTACTTATGAACATTTACATAAACACATTTTCCCGTCATGCTCTCCATACTTCACTCAATATACTCATTTTATCTGGTCCAGTAATTCCCCTTAAAACCTTGTTTTTCATAGTACTCTGCATTGGGTGCATTGAGCCTTTAGCCTGCATGGGTTTTTGATGGACAGGAAACCGCTTCTGCGTTACATGCAGGCCTGCCAGAGCTCTCAGAACACCAAAGCAATGCCTGTAGTCTATTTTTAGCACAGGCTGCATTCCTTTTGGCACAACTCTGTCGTGCGTTGAGGAAAACTAAATACAATTTAACATTTTACAAATGTATAAAGCTAATAGTGATTTAGGCCTTATATATATAAATACAAACGACCTTCATTTAATGGCCACCTTCCCCCCTGGTCTCTTTGTAGTGCCTATAAACAGTCAGAAGAAGTCTTGCCTAATTCTAAAGCGCTTGGGAATGGGAGTTTAATAGTAGTGCCTATAAACAGTCAGAAGAAGTCTTGCCTAATTCTAAAGCGCTTGGGAATGAAGGAAGGCGCTAGCTCCTCCCCAACACACTGAAAGTTAGAGCAGAAGGTAGAGATACAGTGGGCCATAGGTGCCAGGTAGAGTTTAAAGAGCCAGGGAGAGAGGTTATACCCTTGGGGAACACCACAAGTAGAGAGAGATAGAGAGGCAAGACCCAATTTAGAGGGTCGATCAGTGAGAAAGGAGGTCAACCAGGCAAGGGCCTGACCAGAGTTAAACAGGTTCTCACAGACGATTGAGCAGGATGGTGCGGTTGACTGTCGAAAGCAGTGGATACATCAAGGAGAATGAGGACAGAGAAGGTTAGAGTCAAGATTGGAGAGCAAGTCTTCACAGGTGTTCAAGACAGTAGTTTACATGCTTCTGGCTGCTATGAAGCCAGACTGGTGGTCAGGGAGACAACCAACAGATTCAGTATGTAGATTATGTGATCAGTGACGTTTGTGCTTATAATGTACAGCACATGCCTACAGAACTCAGAACGTTCAGCGGCAGCAGGGTTCTTTGCTGATGCACGTTTACTTTGTAGAAATAAATACTTGTTATACTTGCAAACGTGTCTTGGGCCTTTTTCCCTAGCGGGCTGTATTTTTACCTGGTGTGAACGTGCAGGGGCATGCCTTCAGTAGTGTGGAGGATCAGAAGGACACAGACGCAGGAGGTACTCACCCTATTACTAAGGGGTCTTCTCTGCCTACTTTACTAAGGTACTAGTCAGTCGAGGTGAACGTCCCAAAAAGAAAAAAGTCTGTCCACTGTTTACATATAACATAATTAATCCTGCCATTATTATAACCAAGGTCAGGGGAATTACTCCCTACAGCTGTATTTTGTTACAGGGGTTTTCTTAATTATTTAGATGCAATCGATAGATAAATCTCTAATAATCCTCTGGATTAGGTTCTGCAGTTCTTTACAGGGACCAATAGTTTCTCTTTCCTCTTTCCTAGGGTTCATCTTGGTTCTGTTCAAATTGGTTCTCTTATAAGGTTAAAAGCCCTCCGGCAAGTTGTTTGTCTCTCAGGATTTACGGTTGTTCAATTCCCAATTATAGTTCACCCCCCACCCCAAAGATACTCTTTCATATATGGGAATTGTCCTTGTGACCCCATGGCTCTATTCACCAAATGCATCTTTAGTATTTTATCATCCTTATTTTAAAGATATGGGCTGACCTTACCCTTTTGTCACGGTATCAAATTTCCAGTTCCATCTTCACCCCCTCTATGGTTTTCGCATTTCTCCATCTCATTACAACATTGCAGGTTCATCAGCTTAATTTCAATTCTTTTCCCATTAGTACTAGGATGAGTTTTGTCCAACTTATAGCTAGTCCCTTTGGTGTTTTGGGTACTCGTGTTGCCTGTATTACGTTCTATATCTAGGGGCAACTTTGTTGGTACCTGTAGGTCAATGGACTCTCTCCGCTCCTTGCTTGCTCCATGGCTCAATCTCCACAGCGTTTGTTTCAGGTGCGTCCTGTTCTCGGTTTTGTGTTGCGAGTGCCAGGAATAGGATCAGCAGTGGCTTTCTCCTTCGGTTGGATTCGGCGTTGTTATATGAGCAGGTTGCCCACCACTGAATTTTTCTTTCTTGGAATTCCTCCTTGCTTGGTTACTCGTCTACCAGCTGTTCCGGCTCCGTGCTGGAGCTACTCGATTACACAGGCCCTACCTCCTACTGCTCTGCTACGCACAGAGGCCTTCCGCTCTCCCACTTTTATTGGCATTTCATCCCTTTGTCTCTTCTGCACAGTCCATTGGAGAGCAGGATTTGAAGGGACAGCATCAATTTGTTGATAATATAAGGTTTAAGTTGCTTACCTGTAACTATTTTTCCGCAACATGGGTCTGGCATGTATTCACATGCTCATGAATATTCACCGCTGTCAGGCTGGGAATCCTCGGTAAAAGAAAAAACAGCTTCACTCACTTTAAAACTATTTATCCTCAGGGACATACTGTCCCAATCCAATGTCCGTCCTCTCCCCAAGTCACGCCTCTGGCAGCCATTTTCAGATTTGGTAAGCACATTAAGTGGCAGTATGACCAAGAAAAGCCGGAGGGAGGGTACACATGTGAATCCATGACAGAACCATGCTGGAGAACAATAATTACGGGTAAGTAACAAACCTTCTCCAGCATGGGGCGTGGCATGGATTCACATGCTCATGAACTAATACACAGCAGTAGACATTACACAACCACGGTAGGTGGCAAGGCTCAACAGAAGTAATCAGCAGTTACCCCTAGAACAAGCGAACAGGTTGCGTAGCACTGCCTGGCCGACTCTGGACTCCTCCCTGGGATCCCTGTCGACACAGTGGAAACTCGTGAAGGTATGCACGGACCTCCAGGTCGCAGACCTGCAGATGTAGAGCAGGGGTACACCGGAAAAGAATGCTGTTGCAGCCATCGGTCTGGTGCAGTGGGCTCGGACGGCCCAGCAAAGGCCATTTAGCCAGTCGATGATGGTGCATGATGCAGCCAGAGAGCCATCTTGAGATGGAAGCCTTGGACAAGGCCTTCCCATTAGTCACAGGTCCAAAGTTCAAACAATTGAGAAGTCTTCCGAGAACTTTGTGCGTGCGACGTAGAACTTCAAGGCACAAGAAACATCTGGCGAATGCAAGGCCATTTCTGCCGGCAACAAAGGTTTCAGCAAGAAAACAGGCAACACCTGAAAAGTGTCCTTCCCTCTTTTTCCTCAGTCATGGTCGGAGGGCACGAAGTAGGCCCAAAACAGTCATCCAGAACCTTCAACAAACAATCGCCCTTGAGGGGCGTGCAACTTCACCAACGGATCCCTGCTGCTGGCCAATGAAGATAGGAGCACAGAGGCTCAGATGGAACAAAAATAGAACTTTTCTCCAAACAAACGTGGAAGAAAGTACTAAACAGCTAAGAGAGCAACTCGAGGACTCCCAACACTGAAGCGTGCAGTAAAAATCTGAAGATGGCTGCCAGAGGCGGGGCTCAGGGAGAAGACCGTCACTGGATGAGGACAGTGAGACAGTGATTGGTTTAGAGGATAAAAAGGATAAATACAATTTTAAAGTGAAAGTTAAATAGTTTCTTTTACTGAGGATTGCCAGCCTGAACACATGCCAGGCCCCATGCTGGAGAAGTTCACTGTATTCCAATTACACTGGTAATGTCCTGGTGTACTAGACAAGTCCATATAAGCCATCAATCGGAGGGCTTCAGGGAGTTCCTCACAAGAACCAGAGTCCTCATCACCAAAAGGGGGAGTCTCTCCCAGTGAAGTCCCACTTGCCTCGTCGGATCGGGAGGGTGTTATGCAGCAGGCTCACCTACCTAGCCTCACGGGAGACCATCATATTCTCTGGTGAACTGGTTCAAATTAGCCAGTCATCTAGGTAGGGATATATGTGGTGACCCTCCATTCTTAGAACTGCACAAATGCAATTCATTATTTTTGTGACAACTTGTGGAGCCGAGTTTAGTCCGAAGGGAAGCACTTTGCACTGAAAATGTTATCCATCACTGTAAAAGCATAGCGTTTGCCTGTGTGGGTGCCAAATGGGGACATGCAGATAGATGTCCTTCAGGTCCAGGAAGCACATCCACATCCACTGTTCCCTGCAGAGAGCCTTTGCTATACACACAGTCATCTCCATCTTTAACTTTTCTATGGGAAGGGAAAGGTTGAGGTATGATCGAGCCAGGACTACTCAAAGGCCTGCCTAGTCCTTTTTCTGAATCGTGAAGATTCTTGAGTAGTAGCCCAGACCATCCGCGGCTTGTGGGACTTTTTCCACTGCCTAATCTTGTGGCAAATTTATTATTGCTCTGAGAAGTGTTGGTGAACCTATTTGTAGGAGGGCAAGCAAAGAATGAGCGGGGGTTGAAAGAGGCAATCAAAAACAAATGGAAGCGACTCATCTGAGCCACAGGTCTTCAAAGAGGCGACGCCATACTGACACATGCCGGGCTAGTCTGCCCCTGGTTGAGGGGAATTGTGAACCCAGACATTGGCCTCATTTCTTTTTATCGGAGGCTTGTGAGGAGATGGGAGACTAGAAAAAAAAAAAACTTTGGTTGCCCTATGCTGCAGTTTCCTCCGGTGCGTACTGCGGTAACGGTCAGGTTGCCTGGCTATCATGTCATGAATAATCCTGGTCTTTCCTCCGCTATTGGGTGCGCACTTGAAAACTGCTTCGGAACAGGTTTAGACAAGATCACCAATGACTTAGCTGTCTGGATGCTTGTCTGTTAATTCCTCGCCTGTAGAGGAATGAAAAAGCACAGTTCCCTCAAAAAGGAAGGACTAAGATTTTGTTGTCCTGCACGTCTGCTGTAAATTTTGTGGTGTGCATTCATGCCTACCTTCTCATGTCCGTTGCTATATACATGGCTCTGCTAGCTGTATCGATGTGCGATACAGAAGATTCTAGCATGTCATGAGCAGTTTTAGCTTCTGCTGTGCCCGTCTTAAAAAAAGGACACTTGGCGTTCTATTAGCAGATCAGGTAGAAAATCCCCAATCTCTCACCATAACTTTTGGTTTGCCGCAGCAAGTAATGAGTCAGCATTTGGTTGTCCGAGGTGTAAACACAAATAAGTACAACATTTTACCAAAGGATCCCAGAAGCTTGTCCTCTCTGGATAAGCAAGCCGATGCACATGTTGCTAACGAAGCTGATCCTATGGAAGGCTTAGAATGGGATTAGTTTTACCTGTAACTCCATTTCTCCAGCGTTGGTATCTTTCATGGATTCACATGCTGTGAATATTCCCCGTCAGGCTGGGAACCTCGGTCATGTTTTACTTCGTGTTTTCCTATGGAAAACACTAAGACACTTCAGTGTCCTATCAATGTCCTTTTTTGGGCACTTTAGCCACCACCAATAGGACATAGGGTATAAATAGCCCCGCCACCCGCAGCTTCCCTTCAGATTTTAACCTCCAAAGTGGAGGCAACCCAATTGGGTTTGCATGCAGGGGCGGACGGAGGGTGCATGTGAATCCATTAAAGATACCAACGCTGGAGAAATCGAGTTACAGGTAAGAAACTACTCCTTTGTCCAGAATTGGATCTTTCATGGATTCACACGCTGTGAATAGATTACATAGCAGTATCCATCATGGATGGTGCAGTGCAGATGCAAAACAATATAGAAACAGAATCACATACATGAGACAAGAAACCCATACAGTGATCAGGTTCAAAAATAATACCCCAAAGCTGCGGGGCTTACCTTATTGAAACGGGCGTTGCAGGAGCGCCCGTCCTACCTGCACATCCTCACCATGCTGCCTCTCCAGACAGCAAGGTCGAGTAAAGGAATGCGGCACTGCCCAGGAGGCAGCTCGGCAGATGTCCACCAGCGGAACCCCTGAACACAATGCCGCCGGCGAAGCTATAGCCCTCGTCAAGTGTGCCCTCGGGACCTTCTGCACAGGCTTCTCCGCTTTTGAATGGCAGAATGAGATAGCAGACACCCAACAGGACAGTCCTTATTGGAGATTGCCAGTCCTGTGACGGAAGGTCCATAAACTACAAACAGCTGCTTAGACAGTCTGAAGTCCTGCGTACGATTGTAATAGGAATTTAACGCCCTCTTCACATCCAGCGAAAGCAAAGACCGCTCTGGAGGCGTAGAGGCTGAAGCAAAGAACAATGGTAACACAACAGAAGAGAGTTTATGAAAAGTCGTTGGCACTTTGGGGATAAAGTGCGGATTGGTAGCCAACATCACCCTATCCTTGAAGAAACTCAAGTATGGAGGGTCCACTACTAAAGCTTGCAACTCACATATCCATCTGGACGTAGTAATGGCCACCAGAAAAGCCACTTCCCAAGACAATAATTGCAAAAGAGACGACGACATTGGCTCAAACGGAGGTCTCATCAGACCCGACAGAACCACATTAAGGCTCCACACAAGAGGGAACTTCTTGACTGGTGGAAAGGTCCGAAACAGCCCCTTTAAGAAATGCTTGATAAGATGATCACTAAACAAAAGGCATTGCATGCCGTTTGAGTGAATCTAGAGATTGCCGCCAAGTGTACCTTTATAGAGGAGAATGCCATGCCCTTTTTCGCCAACTGCAATAAATATGGCAAAATCTGCTCTGGCAAAATGTTCAAAGGGTCCACTTCAGGCCGGTCCTTACACCACACACAAAACCTTTAAGAAGCATTCGTGGAAGGAGCTCTTGCTGCCTCCAGAATGTGCCGACAGTCCCCAGGAAGCTTTAGGAGTCCAGACTCAGCAGTCAGGAGCCAAGCCGTCAGGCTGAGCGATTCCCGGATCGTGGTGCCAGACTGCGCCTTTGCTCTGAGACAACAGGTCTGGCATCACCGCCAACCGAATCAGCTCCGCCACAGATAGATGGAGATCCGAGAACCACGGCTGTCTGGCCCAGAATGGGGTCACCAGAATCACATGACCTGGGTATCTTCGAATCCGCTGGATTGTCCGTCGAATGAGCGGAAACAGGAAAAGCGCAAGCGAACCGGTCCGTCCACGGGAACGAGAACACATCCCCTAGAGACTCGGGTTGAGGCCATCTACTGGCAAACTCCTTGCACTGCTTGCTCTCCCTCATTGAGAAGAGGTCCACTGAAGGACAGCCCCACCTTCGGAAGAGCAAGGACACCTGCGAGCATCCGCTTCCACATTCAACACTCCCGGTAGATGAAACGCCACGATGCTGATGTCGTGCAACAGAGCCCAATGCCAGAGGTCCTGTGCTTCTTTCGACAGTACTCTGGAATGTGTGCCCCCGTTTCCTGAGGTAAAACCTTGTGGTGGTATTGTCCATCAACATCCTCGCCACCGACCCGCGTATGCACGGCAGGAACAATTTTAGGGCCCAATGCACTGCCCTTAGTTCAAGCACATTGATGTGAAAACGTGATTCCACTTGAGACCACAGGCCCTGGACCTGCGAGTCTCAGATGCGCCTCCCATCCTGTCTGAGAGGCATCTGTCACCATTGTGAAGTGGAATTCCGGTTCCAGAAACAGCATGCCCCGAACCAAGTTGGCCGAGCACTGCCACCATCGAAGCGCTTCCACCAGCTTGCCGTCGATCACGACCCTGTCGGACCACAATCTCCGGTTCCGAGTCCATCAGTCGGCGAGGAATTACTGTACCGGCCTTATGAAGAGACAGTTTCTCACCAGAGGGATGCAGGACGCCATGGCCCCCCAGCAGTGACATGTAGGTTCGGTCAGACACCCTTGTACCGATCTTCCACTCTGCTGCTTTCTGTTTAATCCTCTCGCCTGAAGGCCTCACAAGCCCCAGCTGAGTCTGAAACGCTGCCCCCAGAAAAACCAAGTCCTTGGAAGACGACAGAAAAGACTTTTCGAAGTTCACAGCAAAGCCTAGCTGTTGCAACAGCTGCATGGTTGCGACAAGCCTTTCCTGCGCCTCCCTTGGAGACGAACCGGGTACTAGCCAGTCATCAAGGTATGGGTAAACATGATGACCTTCCTGTCGGAGCCATGCCGCCACCAGCCCCAAACATTTTGTAAAAGTCCTGAGGGACGACTTTAATCCGAACGGAAGCACTCGAAACTGGTAGTATTCTTCTCCCACATCAAAGCGCAGGAACTTGCGGTGCTGTTGACTCTTGGGATATGGAAATATGCGTCCTGTAGATCCAACAAGGCCAGATACTCGCCCGGTTGTACAGACCGAACAACCTCCTGAAGCGTGAGCATCTTGAACTTCAGACGTTGCAGAGTCTTGTTCAACGTGCAAAGATACATTATGGGCCATCACTTGCCATTGGGCTTCTTCACTACAAAGTACTGTGAATAAACCCCCTGGCCTTTCTCGGCTACCGGAACCAATTCTATAGCTCCTTACTGCAGCATAAGTACCACCTCTTGTCGAAGAATGTGAAGGTGGGGTTGTATGGTATACACCAGAGGAATGGGGGTAGGGGAACAAGCACTCCAGGGAGTGGCCCATGCGCACCGTGTCCAACACCCAACGGTCTGTCGTGATCTTGCACCACTCATCCACGTGTAGTGCCACCCTGCCCCCAGCAGACTTTCCCCTTGATAGTCATTGCTTTTGCTTAGCCTGCCTCCCTCTGGAGGAAGAGGCCTGCCCCGCTCTTTTCCTGGACACCTGAAAATCTCTACTTTTTTGCGTCTACTGCGCCAACCTCCTATACTTCTGAGAGGAGTAACCTGATCGCCGTAGCCTCGGTCTCTGGGGGCAGCAAATCAGGCATTTCCCAAAGCTCCATAAAAGGATGAAACGAGCACCCACTCTGCAAGGCTCAGAGTCCTCTTTCATACCTTTAAGGGTCTCATCGATTCTCTCCAAACAACTGCTCCCCCTCGCATGCCATGTCCAGAACGTTATAGTGCACTTCTGGGCAAAAGTCTGTGCACTTAAGCCAAGCCTGTCGACGCAGTACTACACCGTTCTGTTTAAAAGTAGATTCTGCCAAGTCCACCGCAATGTTAATACTATGATTGGACGCCTCCTCCCCTTCGCGTACCAACATCATAGCTTTACGATGTTCCTCCAGTAGACGTTCTAGCAGAGGAGCCAACCGATGCCACATCTCACGATCGTAGCGAGCCATGATCGCAAGAGAATTGGCTGCCTTCACCGTCGTCGCTCCCACGGTCAAAACCTTCTTACAATAGGCATCTTGTCTCCTGGCATCGTTATCGGGAGGGGTGGTACATTTGTGCTGACTCCTGGCTTTTCGGCTAGCCGCCGCTGAAACGGCCGACTCAGGAGTTGGCTGTGAAACCAAGCACTTTGGTGCAGATTCCGGTGCTTTAAACTTCTTATCCAGCCTCCCTTTGATTGCTGGTACTGAGAAGGGGTGTTGCATCGTACGTAGGCCCTCCTGCCACACGTGGTCCAGGATAGGCACGGAGAACACCACTTTTCGTCTCTTGCCCATGTGGTCAAACAGGAAGCACTCCTTCCGCTCTTCCTCAGGAGCCAACCCAAACTCTGCACATGCTTTAGCCATCATTGCATGAAACGCCCCCACATTATCGGGGGGGGCTGCGCCAGACTACGAGGTGGTTCCATTTCAACGTCCGAATCCCACGAGTCTCTCGATGACGACAAGCCAGCGGACATTGTCTCCCTAGGCACACTGTCCGATTCAGAATCCGGCAGCTCACCCTCAGAATGGGAACGTGGGCGATCTTCGGGCACCAGTAGGGGCGACGGCAATTCAGCTGAAGCCGTCTAAGCGGACGAACACCTGCAGCTTCGATGGTAGGCCTCACCGGAGCTACGTTCAGAGGAGGTAATCTGGAATCCAATTGGCCCAACATAGATTGTAACGTGGACAGCACCTGTAGCGATAGCATCGCCTGTGGATTCACCATAGGGTAACTGGTCGGACCAGCCCCCACACCCATCGATGCCGCCGGACCAACACACTGCAGGGTCAGGGCTGACAGACACGCCACTGGATCCCCATCGTCCTCCGCTTCCGATGCAGTCTCTTGCTGTAGAATAGTGTCTGGTAGATGAGTCAAAAGCAGAAGCTTGCCACACCTCCCTCGTCAGTAGCAAGTTGCTCGACGACAGTATCGGGTCTTTTTTCTCCTACCGGAGCCATAGACATCACTGTCGACGACGGTATCAGAGTTGACAACAGGATTGTCGACGACTGGACTCTTCACGTAGTAGGGACTGCAGCCTGCGGCGCAGATATTTCAGGCGATCCCACCTGCTTGGTCCCACTGGACCGATGCTTTGACGACTCTACTGGAGGAGGACTTGTCAAGGTCCCCTGAAGAGGAGCATCTCGACGAAGTGTTTCTTGGCCTTCACCTGAGACTCCTTCTCAGGCCTACTTCCAGACCCTCGTGACTGGTCCAACCGACCATGCTTGGATGAAGACTTCCCTTTTGACAGATGTTCACTTGAAGAAGGGCGACCACTATCACCGACCACCGGGACAGGCCGGGACTTTTTAGCCAGACGCTCAGTCGATGCTGACCGGCGAAGATCCGCCGCTTGGGCTGGCCTCTCCGATGACCAGCTACGCACTGAGCACACCTCTGAGGAAGGGTAGGGACCTTCATTCAGCCAATATACCAACCGCTGATTGCGGTCCTTAAGCGTCTTTTGGGAGAACCCCTTACAGATCTCACAAGATTCGGCCGAATGATAGGGGTAGAGGCAATAAAGGCAGTCCATATGCCCGTCCCCCTCATACACTTTCCGGAGCCCGCAGGGGGCCGGAACAACGATTTTCCTGAAGACATTGTCACCAATCGCACCAACACGTGACGAAATTACAAGGAACACGAGGTAACCCCAACACTTTGGAGACGGTTGAAATCTGAAGGGAAGCCGCGGGGGCGGGGCCATTTATACCCTACGTCCTATTGGTGGTGGCTAAAGCGCCCAAAAAGGACGTTGATAGGACACTGAAGTGTCAAAGTTTTCCATAGGACAACGCCAAGTAAAAAAGGACCGAAGTTCCCAGCCTGACGGGGAAGATTCACGGCATGTGAATCCATGAAAGATCCAATGCTTGAGAAATAGGGATGCAGTGGCTACCACGGATTAATGCGTTTGGGGATGAGAAGCCAACAGAACCGATTCATCTTTCAGTTGCCTGAACTTGGCGTCAAGGCGTTTGTGGTCAGAGTGGTTTGAGGTTTAAGCCACCATTTTTTTACAACTGCAAATACATCTTTTTGCAGTGCGGTTAGTTTTTTGTAAAGATAAAAACTCAATACCTGCTTCCTGTTGCAGTATCGGTACTCCCAGGAATTATGCCAGTCCTCCCAAGCGATCATGAAAGGCTTTTGCCGAATAGGACGTATGGTTGTCTTCTTCATCAGTGGGCCTCATAAGTATGCCAGTCCGCTAACAATGGTGCCAGTAAATAACCGGCACTGTTGCTACCAGATCGGCATACTCCGAGTTCTGGGAGCGGGTGCCTTTCAGCCCGCCAGGACTCACCTGGCGGGCTGAATGCACCCGCTCGCAGACCTTGATGCACCAGCACAATTCACGAATGGTGGCGGTGCATCCGTCCTCCCCATTCCCATTGAGTCCAATGGGACTTTAATGGGGAGTAATATTTCCGGCGCCCGGCAATGGGCAATTACACGGACCGACGGGGCTGTAATGCCTTGGTAAATCCCCATTGCTGGGCACTGGAAAAAAAATGAGTCTGTGGCAGCCGTGCTGTTTTTACTGGCACAGCTACCGCCGGACTCAATGACACCTAGTGTCTTCGTAGGAAGACTTTACCTCATGGGTACCAGGCAACAAAGCCACATTCTGAATCATGTCAAGTGGCTGTGAAGGCCATGGCAGAGCTTGTATCGCTCTAGGAACCACATGTGTTGGTGGAACACTCACCAGGAATTGGAGGTGGAGGAGCAGCTGATGAGACAGAAGCATCGGAGCAGATAACTGCGGCTCTGGTGGAGGCCGCAGCGGATGAACCCGAGGTACCACTAATTAAATTCTTCAGCGTGCCCGTCATTTGTTGTTGAGATCTCATAAGCAACATAAAACGGTCGACTAACCGTTCTTCACATGCTGCTTGCGATGAGGATTGTGTCTGAAGCAGCAGCTGATGCAGCCGTTGGGGTACAAGTTGCAGAAGGCCTCCCCAAGATGTGTACTCTGTAGGCTCTGTTACATTTCCTGAGGGTAAGAGACATGATGAGGTACACCACAGTGATACAGTTCGATGCCGTTCACCTCTTGTTGCAGAATCCCCATAGCCTGACTGTCAGTGATAATAGTCTGCCCGGCTGCGAGTCCCACAATGGGTGGGGAGGGGGGGGGATGCGGGTTTCGGCGGGTCATTGAATACTGTGAAACTTTTTACTTCCGCTCTGGTATTTGGCCACCCTGTCTGCTAAAGGTCTAATTTGGATAACCTGAGGCTATTTGCTCAGTGCAGAGCGCAGACCAATAGGCTTTTTATTGGCCTCAGGACGTTTCCTGGTCATGTAAATGACCTTGGACGTAGCTCCAGGAGGCTCATTGGTCTCAGGCCCTGGCCTGATAGTCTTTCCCCGTACGGGCGCCACCTCAGACCCAAGCTTGAGAGCTGTGACACCCCACGGACTGGCGTCTGGTAGGAGCACCTTTCAGGCCATCAGCAACTGTCCTGGTAGAGTCAGATGACCCCCTTGTTGCGTGGAACAGTAGCCCTACAGGCCTCAGGCCTAACCCCTGTGTGAGAATCTCTGCACTGAGGTGGTGAAGAAAAACTTAGACTTAACAGTTTTTGATTTCTGTCAAGAGAAGGCCTTGAAGTGGTCTGGCAGATACTGCAGGAAGAATTTCCTAAACCTTGAAGACTGTTCGAGTGACCTCAGTTTAAGTGAGTCATATGGGGCACAAGAATCCTACCGGTGGTCAGCCCCCAGACACTAAGCAGAACAAATGTGAGTCTGAAGCCAGAAAGGATCTGTCACAGGATGCACACCTGGAAAACCCCACTCAGGGCGACATACGCTGGGGAGCGAGACACCGGATAAAGAAAACACTGGCAAAAAATGTGCACGCTAACTCCAGGAAGGTCTGATCCCGTTCTAATGGAAATAAGGACTGAGCAAGGCAAAATGGTACCGCCCCTGTAGCGGGACACCCATACAGTACACCATCAGCAAATTACATGTCCACTGCAGTCATTGGTCAGTTAAACAAGCTCTCGACAACCTCCAGCCTCCACCTCCTCTACTTTAGCAGACTGGACTGCCAATACTTTTTGGAAGAAAACCTACTTAAGAGACCTGGGACACATGGATAAATGAGTTTTAAAAAAATGTTGCAATTTTTTCCAGTGGCACTACGATTTGAACTATACCCTAGTTGCAGACCTAGGAGCAGACAGAAGATACGCTGCTACCTTCTAATTTTCATGAATGAAACAGATCTAGTTTATTACCTTGAAAATAAAAAAAAAATTGATTAACTAACTGAATTCCGGATGACTTTCTATTCAGAGAGCCATGATGAAAATGTATGCCTTTACCAGAAACCTTATTCATAAGTATTAAATATTGATATGGTCAAAAACGCTAGTGCATTCCAGCCCCATTGTCTATCAAGGAGCTGTAGCAAACAAAATCCAGAGGAGCAGCCAGATCGCAAGGAACCATGAAGATTAAAGTGTATCGCAGATTAAACAAGAAGTGCACGTAGAATGAAATGACAGCTACTTCAATGACTTGAGAGAAAACATGTAGGCAGCTACAAAGCAGACAACCTCCATGATTATGGGATCCCAATATGAAGTGTATAAAAGAGGCAAGCTCAAAACAATTACACATTTAATTCAGAACAACTCCGTAAACGTGTCCTTTACAAGACAGATGAAATGTGTTTAAATAGGCTTTCATTTTACCGGGCAAACCAAATTTCCTATGCCATTAGGGCAAAAACAGAATCAGCAGGGTTTACAATCGTCATATCGCAATTCCATATGGCAAAAAATATTACAATGCATCATTTTTACCAATATTTTTACACAATGAAACGTATAGCCGTACTTTAACCTCAATATATTTATATTCATTCCTGTTAAAAGGGTAAACTAAAGGGATAAAGTAGAAATACTTACATTTTTCTTTACTGCCGTTGCTGCTGTGTAAGAAATCACCATCTGTGTGAGGGGAAAGGAAGTCATCTTCATCTTCCTCTACCACTAAAAATAATTAACAGAACTTTTCAAAACTATGAAATTTAACATTCTGATCAAATACATTACAGAATAAAACTAGGTTTTGTCCACAAACTTCCCTTTCTCCCAATGAAACGTGCGATTTACAACGGCAGTAAATACCAATTCATTTGCAAGGCACACTAGGAGTCCTTGTGTGAATCACATGAGCTCAGCACCACCAGGAACGAAGAATAAATAAAATCGAACCAGTAACTTACTCTGAATGCTAGTGTTCTCTATGCAGATTCTATGTCAAGACTGGAGGCGAGCGAGCATTATGGTTTAACTTCTTTATTGCTACTCTTCAGCAGCCCTTCAATATGTACCTATTTCTTTTTTTAACATTTAAAATGTTAAAACCTGAAGATATGGAACTAAATCTCCATGAGTCCACTCTCGAGTCGTTGTTCCATTTATCTCAGTGTCCACCAAACCGGGCTTTCCACATTTCCTCTTTTGCTGCTGCTCTTCGAGCAGGTAAGTACCCTTTTGTGTGTTCTGGCGCATTTAATACGTTTGTAGGCATAAAATCTGGTTCTTAAGCACGTTAGTTATAATTATAAAGTGGCATGGTGCATTATTTATTGGATTCTGAGAACGTAAAGTTAGTAGAATGCTAGCAGGAGCATGAGCAAAGCGCATGGCGTGTGGCCACGCCAGCATTGCACACTAGCGGCAGAGCCGAGTGTGCGTGAGCAGCGCAGTAATACACAGCTATGGACACCACGACGGGAGCGTGAGCCGGGTGTGTGATCGAACTCGCCCACTTCAAGAAACTGGCTTACACTCGTGATCCAGCAGAGGGCGTTCGTAAGTAAGCAAAGAGTGAACCCCGACAAGCAGCAGATCAAGTGTGGCAAGTGAAATCGGTCACGTCACGCAGGACGGAAACAGAGAAATGTACTTACTGTGAGAGATGGATCATGCAGAACGGACGAGTAGAGCGAGCGTTTGCAGAGTAGATAGATTGGTGGTTCAGTGTACGATTACAAAAGATTACTCTCCCATACAAAAAACAAAAATGATAGCAGCTTGCCACGTTAAGACCAGGGCACAGTAGCACTACCAGTGCAGACAAGATTGATCTAGAGCAGTGACCTTCAAACTTTATGCCAAGGCCCCCTCCCCCCCGCCCCCAACCTGAGCAAAACATTTTTACGTGACCCCCCTGACCCGTCCCTCTAGGTTTGCGTCATTTATTTTATAGAGATGGCTGCAGAATGAGTGATGCCATAATTTTGAAGGGATATATTGTTAGGGAGACATTCCAGGACAGGAAAACCCAGTCATTAATGCCAGCATTTTGTTCAGGGTAGTATTAATCAAAGCTGGATCTTAATGTTAGGTGGCTGGATCAGCATTCAGCGTGTAAAATAACCTTGTAAAAATAAAATTCAGCTTTGCATAAAATTAAAGAGAATTTTTGGATCATCAGGCACAGTGAAGGCTCCTCATGAAAAAGTTGAAATGCCCTGGAACCTCTTTGAAAAGGATGAAATGCCCTTGTGCCTCCCATGGCCACTGCTGCTGCAGGAGAAAAGAGGACCATGGGGTCCGGGTTGTAGTCACTTGTACAGAGTCACCACAGTCCTCATTTCTCCCCCGCTTAGAGTGGAACCAGTCTGCGGCACACAGCTTGTAATGCAAAAAGCGCACATTTTAAGCACCAGGACAAAAACGGAGACCTGAATATATTGCTTAGCTAAATTAATTCTGACTGGCAACATGGAGGCAGTTGCTCCCGCTGCCACTGCCTCCCATCTGAATGTAGGGCAGTATGTCACTAATTGGCCACCATTAGCTATTTCCTGCTCTGCATTCAGATGGGAGGGGCTGTTCATGCCAGCAAAAGAAGGTGTGTGCTGTAATCAGGGCAGTTTCTAGCCAACTTGGTGCCTAGGGAGAAACATCAGCATGCACACCCAACCCCCCCAAACTACACCTGTGCATGTGACAAAAGCCATCGTCAATATGAATAAATATTTGCTATATAAATGAAGCTGGTTTAATTACATTGTAATTCAAGTACTTTACAAAAGAAATCTAATGTGAAAACAGCTGTTGCAGCCCAAGTAAATTGTTTTTCTGTCACCTGCTCTTAGGTTAAGGCCTTGCCTGAATGCAGTTTCAAAATGTCCATGCTGTGAACAGTCTATCTGGGTCTGAGGGCCCACTGACCTGGCCCTGTGTTGCAGGTGTTCTGTTCGTACCACCTCACTTGTATTTCACAAGGCGTAATACTAGACTAAACATATGAACTATTTTCTGCTAGAAGGATATCATTCCAAGATGGACAGTCTGGTATACTCTTATTGTACTCTTTCAAAATACCACAGAGTCGGAAAAGGGACGAATAGCACCAATGAGGATTCCTGTATACTTTTATACTTTTCATTAAATCACAGAGCATTTCAGGACTATAATGGTGATCAGAGATGAACAAGTTACTTGCCAACTGTAACGTTCTTTCGACTGATGTTCCTCCCACGTATTCCTCATAGATGGGCGCCCCACTAGAGGCTGCAGCGCCAATGTCCCTCAGCGGCATCCGTCAAGCACCAACTTCATCTGCTGTATAAATGCCTCGAGCGCGCCCACTGGCCTCAGTTCTGTTTTTTCGTATATTGTAGCCAATGGATTCTAGTTAATGGCGTGCCTCTTTTGACCCAAGCCTTAAAGGACTTTTGAGTGTAAACCACGTAAACTGTACTGTGGGGTAGGCTGGGAAGGTCGATGAGGAATACGTGGGACAAACATCCAATCGAAAGAACATTACAGTTGGTAAGTAACTTGTTCTTCGAATGGATTGTGTCCTCCCACGTATTCCTCATCTTAGATAGACTCCCAAGACAGTTTTGTATCGGAGGTGGGACTACAGAAATATTAGTTATGTACAGAATGAAGTACTGATTTAGCAAAAAGACCTCCTTGTGAAGAAGTCTAATCTAGAGCATAATGTTTTATAAAAGTGTGCATGGATGACCATGAGGCCGCTGCGCAAATATCTTGCACTAGGACACCCCTTTGAAGTGCTGTTGAAGTCGCCATGCCCCTGGTTGAATGAGCCCTCAGCCAATCCGGAGGATCTTTCCCAGCCAATCTATAACATTCAGTTATAGCCAAAATTATCCATCTAGATAATGTTTGCTTAGTCACTGCCCGTCCCAATTTGCGGCCAGTGTATCCCACAAAAAGTTGTGCACACTGGCGTAATCTTGCCAATCTTGAAATATAGAAGCGGAGAGCCCTTCTAGGGTCTAATCTATGTAGCCTTTCCTCTTCCTTACTTGCGTGAGGAGGAGGGTAAAAAGTAGGCAGAGTTATTTTCTGTGACAGGTGAAAATCTGAGACAATTTTTGGCAAAAAAAGAAGGTTTTACCCTAAGGACAACTTTATCTTTACAACAGATGGTGGTATGAGGCCCACTAGAAAGTGCCTACAACTCACTTACCCTGTGGGCTGATGTAATTGCCACAATACTGTTTTTAAAGTAAGGAGCCTTAACGGACAAGAATGTAAAGGCTCAAATGGAATGCATGTGAGGAACTTTAGTACTAAGTTTAATTCCCACACAGGTACTTGAAAAGGTATTGGAGGAAACACATTGAGACTTTAAGAATTGAGTTATCAAAAAGGTATCTTGAAGTAAGATTCTTCCTCTGAGGAGCGCTTGAAAATAGATAGCGCTGCTAAATAACCCTTTATCGTGCCAACCTGGAGACCCGGATTAGCCAAGTATAACAGAAAAGACAATATTGTGGTAATATTACACTGAAACGGGTCCACATTCCCATCTCTGCACCAGTTACTGAACTTGTTCCAACGACACCGGTATAGAGATTTAGTTGCTGACCTTCTGGCTGAAAGCATGATATCCATGACGTCATCCAGAAGGTCCCAATCCTTGTATCTCAGCCTCTCAGAAGCCAAGCGTGAAGGTGGAGTGTCTTGACCTCTGGATGGAGAACGTGACCTTCCTCTTGCGAGAGAAGATCCTGGGCCTCATTATGAGTCACCCGGTATGGAAATCATCACGGGATGGTGCCGGTGTTTCCACTTCCCCATTCCCATTCAGTCCTATGGGACGGAATGGGGATGGGGATTTACCAAATTCCGCCTCCGGAATTCCTGGGTCACCGGTGTCGTAATGCCCCAGTAATTCCGGGAATCATGGAGGCGGAATGGTAATACAAGTCCGGCGGTAACCTGCCGGAATTTCAGGCACGGTTACCGCCGGACTCGTAATGAGGGCATAGACATGTCCAGAAGGTCCAGGTACCACGTTCTCCTGGCCCAATCCGGGGCAATTAGGATCATGGTTTTCCTGAACTTTCTCTATCTCCCGATTACTTGAGGGATCACAGGGACTGGAGGAAAGGCATACAGGAGTGGAAATTCCCAGTCCACTACAAACGCATCCCTAGAGCTCCTCTCGGGGGAAAATTCCCTTGAGCAGTACAGTTCATTCTTCCTGTTGACACTGGTTGCGAACAGATCCACTTGCGGGGTTCCACAAAGTGCGAAGATCTGAAGGACTTCCTGAGCTAGTTCCCACTCGTGGGAGACGGCTCTGCCTGCTCAGAGGGTCCGCCGCTGTGTTTTGCTTTCCGGCTAGATGAACTTCTGACAGAGATCCCTTCTTGTATTGCCCAGAACCAGAGCTGCATTGCTTCTCTACACAGTGGTAGTGACCCTACTCCTCCTCTCTTGAGGTAGTACATGGCCACTGTGTTGTCAGTCATTATCAGGACATTCTTTCCCGGTACAGAGGGCAGGAAGGCCTTCAGCGCTAGTCTGATTGCCCTCAGCTCCAATAGGTTGATGTGTAGTTTGGACCATGATGAAGACCAACGACTGCTGATTGTCAACTCTGTGTGAGCTCCCCACCCTGCGAGTGAGGCGTCCGTTACTACTGTTATCTCTGGCCATGGTTGCCAAAAAGATTCTCCCCAGAGGATAGGTTTCCTGCAAGCCCACCATTGCAGATCCTATGCTACTGTGGTTGGAACTTGCAAAAGATCTGATATTTCCCCTGAAAATTGGGACCATTGAGTCCTGAGGGCCCATTGAAGGGATCTCATCCTCAATCTGGCTTCTGGCACCAGAAGAATGCAGGATGCCATAAGACCGAGCAAACTGAGAAAATCGAAAGCCTGTAGATACTGGGCATTCTGGAATTTTATTACCATCTGCAAAATGTGGTGAGCTCTCTCTTCAGGGGGCAAGGCTTTGCCCGAACAAGTATCCAGGACAGCTCTGATAAACTGGAGTTTGTGATGGTATCATGTTCGACTTTTTTAAATTCAGAGAAAAGCCTAGTTTGTGAAGGAAGTGGCACGTCTTGGACAGATGTTCCCGGGCTTGTTCTAGAGAACGTGCTCTGGTCATCCAATCATCCAGGTAGGGGTAGACGTGAACCCGTCCCACCCGTGCCCTCCCTCCCCCATCACCTGAGACTCGCTGCCACCACCGCCATCAACTTGGTGAAAACTCTCAGGGCAGAGGTCAACCTGAAAGGCAGAACTCAAAACTGATAGTGAGAATTGCCAATTGCGAACCTCAGGTACCTTCTGTGCTTGAGATGGATTGGCACATGAAAGTAAGCATCCTAAAGGTCCAATGATACCAACCAGTCTTAAAGTTGGAGAGCCTGAAGGATCTGAGAAAGTGTGACCATCTTGAACTTGTCCTTCCTGAGGAACTTGTTCAAGCTTCTCAAGTCCAAGATGGGTCTCAATCCTTCGTCCTTTGGTGTGAGGAAATATGGGGAATACCAACCCTTGTTCCTCTCCGCTACAGGTACATGTTCTATTGCACCTTTCTGTAGCAGGGTTAAGACTTCGTGCAACAGGAGCAGGTCTGGATGTTTGACAGTTGTATCCCGGCAGGTGATTCTGAGGTGTCTTTTGAAAAGGAAGGCAGTAACCTTGGGATACTATTTCCAGTGGCCAAGCATCTGGAAGTAAGGCCCCAACATTCTTCCAGATGCTTGAGATCCTACCTCCCACCGGGGTCTTGTAGGTCAAAACCTCAGAATGGTTTTGCGGCAGCTGCAGCAGCGGCTGAAGGGACAGTTGCAGGGGCAGATATAGTACCTTTTCCTCGCCCCGAGGAAATTTCCTTTGTCCTCTTTGACTGGCCTGTCACCTTCCTCTTCCAAGTGGGGAATAAAATCAAAAGGGACGACCCCTCTAGGAAGATGAGCCTGTAGAGGGGCGTTGTTGAGGTTGTCATATAGCGGCACTGAGTGATTTTGCTGCCGCTTTGGAGGTCTGCAGCTTCTCCAAACTTATCTGCCTTGCTGCCAACAACCTTGAGCCGTCAAATGGCATACCGAGAAGCCTGGATTGCACATCCAGTGCAAAACCTGACTTCCTTACCCACGCAAATCTGCGTAGCACCATACTAGACGCCATGGACCTACTGATACGGTCAGCTATGTCGAAACCTGATTGAATGCATTCCCCCGAAGCCTCCTTTCCATCCCTTACTATGGACAGGAACCCTTCACGTTCCTCACCTTGAGGGATGTTTTCAGCTGCCGCTGACATACAGTCCCACAGGGTATATGTAAATCTTGCAAGAGTGCAAGTTACGTTTGTGGATTTTAAAGCCATGCTCCCTGACGTAAAAATCTTTTGGGGAGACCATCAGGGGCGCGGAGCATGTTGGTCGTGTAGCTCTCGCGCTCCTCCACCACCGCAGGGCCTAGTGTGCCATTTAAATCCCCGTCCGGGATTTCGGTGTGGCACAGGAGAGGACCAGAGCCCCCGCGGGGGCTGCCTGGCTGCTTGAGGGCCCCTCAGAGACCTGGCAGGGACGAGCCCCGGATCAGAGACCCAGGAGGGCGCCGTCGGGAGAACGTGCACAGTGGGACTCCCCGCACATCAGAGCACGCTGAAACGGCCCACCCCATAGTGCCGCCAGCCGCCGAGGGGACCGCTGCACAGCCCGGCTTGCCTGGACCCCCGCCTCCCCTCGCATCCGCACCCCCAGAGCGGGACTCGGAGCCCGAGGTTGGGACCACCTACCCCCCCCCACCTTGGCTGTCAGACCATTGTCGGGTGGGCGTCATGGCACGTCCCCCGCGGGGACTAAGCCCAACATGGACTTTAAAACGGACAGAGGCCCAGTCTGATCCTCTGGCGCCGGGAGAATACCTGGAGTGGTGCACGGGAGGGGGGTGCCCAGCGGGCTCCCACAGGCCTCCTGTCCGGGAGGCGACGAAGAACTGACGATCCGCCTACCGCAGACACCCAAGCGGAGACGTGCAGGCAGCGGGGCCAACAGCGGAGAAGCCCGGGCCGTGTGCGCACTGCCCCGCGGACGCCTCAGAAGCACATCGTGCCCTTTCATGCCCAAGTGAGATTCTTCCCGAGAGATGCCCGCCCTGGAGATCTCCCCATAGCCAAGCTCCGGAAGACTGCCCTCCCCACAGAACCACCGCATCCAGAGAGGTCTGCCGCGGAGCCGTGAGTGCCGAGACTGGCCCCCCCATGCCACTGCCCGGAGCCGAGGAGCTGGGGTTGTGCCTTCCACCCCCACCACAGTCAAAGCCTTGAGGGGAGGGTGCAGGGGCACGTTCACCGCTGGAGCCGGGAGCCCCACGGGCCCAAAGACAAAGCAGGGCCCAGCCCAGGCCCCCGGCGCCTAGACCGTCCGTACCTGAAGCGGTGCACGACAGGGGGCTTCCAGCGGGACTCCAGGAGCTCCCTCGTGGGAGCGGGACCACCGCCCACCAGAACAGAAGCCAGCCCAAATTGGAGCCGACAGTGAAGGAGCCTGGGCCGGGTGAGCCCCAGCAGGAGCCAGGAAGAGGTGTGGGGGGGATTTGTGCTGAGAGGTCGTGCCCCCCCCCACCCCCCAGAGCCGCGCGTGGGCTCACAGGAGTGACCCACTCCTCAGAAAGAGTGGAGCCAGCCGAAGTCGCCCCTGGAAGGCCCACGGACGTGGCAACGGAGGCCTCCCTAGAGAGGCGAGCCCCCATCCGAATACTGTGTCACATACGGAGTCCCGGGCCACCACCAGGGCCCCCCCCCCATCGGTTAACGTGGAATCCTGAATAGGAGGAGGAATCGGGGCCATCAAGTGGAATACCAGGACCAGACAGGGCGGGAGAACATAATACCCCCACACCAAGGGGCATCATAGAGAAGGAGCCCTGGAGAAGACCACAGCCACGAGTGCAATCACCTCCCTCCAACGCTTTCGCCGGTCATATACCGCCCCGAGTGAGGCGCACAGAGCCACCATGCCCGAGAGTAACGATCCCCCAGCGGCAGCGCTAACGAAAGACGATCTCAAGGACATCCTCCAGGCGATCAAAGCAATTCGAACTGATATACAAGCCTCAATAGTAGAACTTAGGGGGAGAGTGGACACACTATAGGAAAACATGGAAAATGACCACCTCCAGACGGACCTGTTGGATTTGAAGTATGAGGCGAGAGTGACAGACTTAGAAATAAGAGGACGACATAATCTTGAAGATGGATGACCTAGAAAACAGGGAACGCCGAAAAAACCTGCGCATCATGGGCATGACGCAGCAGAGAGGGGAAGACACCCGCCGACGTGGGAAGGAAAGTCCAAGGCCTCATAAATCAACTCTTCACATTAGAGGGAGGCAAGGAAGTCCAGCTGGAAAGAGCACATCGAGGTGGGGGGGGCAGAGGTGGGGGCCCACGGTCCATTGTTGTGCGCTTCCTCCGCTACAGGGAGAAGATGGAGCTGCTGGAGAAGGCTAAAAGTCTGGAGAGCTTCATCTTTGAGGGGAACACAATCAGGATATACCAGGATCACTCAACCCTCACACTCACCCGCAGAAGAGTGTCGGCCACTAACCCAGTGGCTCACTGGCCAGGACATAATGTACAGGTGGTCCTTCCCATTCGCCCTATCATTCGAACGTGCTGGTGTGGACTACAGAGTTACCAGCGGCAACGAAGCCTCGCAGGCGCTACAGGTGCTCAAGGGTGACGCCCCGGAGGCAGGAGACGAGATGGACATACAGGCAACACCGGACCCCAGGAGAGAACTGGAGGGCCCTTGGTCCACAAAGACGACAAAGGGCAGGAGAAAATTTAGGAAATCAAACACCCCTACGGTGGAAGCTGTGGAGGACTAGGTGGACAAACACTAATAAAGAACGCAGGAGCTCGAAATGCATACCGCCGGCCAGGGACAGAGCTTGTCAAGGGAACCGCGGTGGATGGACAGGTTTTCACCCTGGTGGCTTGCCCATTGGCAGGCGTCAAGCAGAAGGGTGGGAGGGGGAATGGGATAGGGACGCGGGTTGAGAATAGGGACTCTCGGGCTCAATGCCGACCCAAGGTTGTATGGGAACGGAGCAGTTCACACAGAACCGGGAGAATGATGCACTCAAGGCAAAGAACCCATGGCGGACAATGATGGGAAGGGTCGAATCGCTGAGGATAAGTTCTCTTAACGCAAAGGGTCTAAATTCACCGGCCAAACGCTCCCTTCTGGGGAGGGAAATGAAGAATGCCAATCTGGATGTCCTCTTTGTCCAAGAAACCAGACCGGTGAAGGGGGAGGAGAGGGCCATCCCGGGATCACAGGTAGGCCAGACCTTCTGGGCATCCGCGCACACCAAGAGGGGTGGGGTTGGGATCATATTACACAGAAACCAGAGGCTCTCGGAAATAACCAAATGGGGGAGGGAGGACGGGAGATCCTTGGTGGTATCGGGAAATTTACAAAACTCCAGAGTCACCCTAGCGGCCATTTACTGCTCCAATGTGGGCCAGATTGAATTCATCCAAGAGGCAATGGGAGAGATAATGGCCTCCTGTTACTGGGTGGGGACTTTAACATGTGGGCTAACCCGGCACTGGACCATAGCAGAGAGGCCCTTCCACTAGGTGGCAGGTGGGGGTGGGGGGACCACTTGGGAAATTTCAGGACCTGGTGTGGGAGTATGGGTTGGTAGACACATGGAGGGAGCTACACCCGACCACAAAGGGGTACACCTTCTACTCTACAGCTCATCTATTCACAGAACATCAGAACATGAGCAGAGTGGACTCCTGTGACAACCACCCGGTTAGCTGGTCGGATCACGATATGAGTCTGATTCACTCTGATCAGGTGGGATTTATTCAGGGGAGGCAAGGGGCAGACACTCCGTAAAACACTGCACATAATGAGGGAAGCAGCCCCGAAGGGAGGCAACCCGGTCCTGGTGGCCATCAACGCTGAAAAGGCGTTCAACCGAGTGGACTGGGGTTTCCTACATGGAGTCCTCTCAAAACTGGGGTTTGGAGTGGGGATCAGGCAGGCGATCAAGGCCCTATATGTAGATCCTTCAGCAAGAGTCACGGTTAATGGTCGCCTCTCTCGCGTCTTCGGTCTCCAGAGGGGGACTAGGCAGGGCTGTCCCCGCTCCGGTTTGCCATGACCATACTTGCAGAATACCTCAGAGGTTCCCCTATGGTTCGTGGCATAGACTTGAGAGACAGGACTTTTAAGCTTGGCCTTTACACAGACATCTTGCTACATCTGAGGGAACCCACAAGATCAGTCCCAGCCGCCCTACAGGTCATAGACCGTTTCGGCCTCTTCTCAGGCTTCAGGGTCAATATAGGCAAGTCAATGATCTTCCCGTTCGCACAAGACACGGAAAGAAATCTGGGCGAGCTGGCTCCCCTGGGACTCCAAATCTGCAATGAAGGGATAAAATACCTGGGGATTAGCATCGTTCTACCCCACAAGGACCTAAACCAGATGAACTACCCCCCACTGTTTGATATATTATATAAGGATATGGAGGGATGGGGTAAGGGGCAAATCTCATGGATGGGAAGAATAAACGCCACAAAGATGAACCTCCTCCCCAGGGACCTATACCTTTTCCGGATGCTCCCGCTGGAGGCGCCAGAAGCCCACCTAAAAAAAGCCAAAAAGCGTATAATGAAATTTATATGGCAGGGCCAGAGACCTAGGATAGGATACGAGACGAGACCCTCATCCTCCCCAAAGATAGAGGAGGAGTCACCCTCCCGGACCTGCGCACGTATCACAGAGCAGCCCAGCTCAGGGCTCTGGCACCACACCTTGGGGAGGACCCAGACAAACAATGGGTTTACATTGAGAACTCACTCCTAAGCCCAGTCACGGTAGGATAATGGTTATGGGTCCCAATGAAAAAGCTCCCAAGAAGAATCAAGGACCACCCGATACTGCGCACAATGTGGAAGTCATTAGAAGTGAAAGGACATGGGAAGAGGGTGACCACCTGGCCCTCCCTCCCCCCTGAGCCACATTTGGTCTACCCCGGTGCTGGAAGAGATCCCAGGCCACAAACACTACCAGTCCTGGTTTGAAGCAGGTCTCTGTAGAGTCGGCCAGCTGGTGAGGGAGGAGTCCTTTATAAGTATTCAAGAGCTAGAGGAGGCTCTGGGAATCGGGAGGCATTCCCCACTCCTTTATTTACGACTGAAGGGAATCCTAATGCAACAGAAACTAAAGCCCCTCATACAAAGAAAGCTCACCCTAGTAGAGAAAATCCTTGACACCCATGTGGAAATGAAAGGGCTTCTCGTTCCTCTACACTGTTCTCTTGGCTCCCCGGGAGGGAACAACCAAAAGCCTCAGGAGAAAATGGGAGAAGAACCTGGGCTGTGAAATCGGGGACGGTCTCTGGGGACGACTATGCAGCAGATCATTCAAATCATCAATCTCCTGCCAATACAAGACACACGCCATCAAACGTCTTCATAGGTGGCAGTATGACCCGATCACCATTTCAGGGATGTTCCAGGACGTAGTCCCATTGTGCTGGCATGGATGTGGGAAGAGAGCCAACTATTGGCATATGTGGAGGTCGTGTAAGCAGGTTAAAGCCTATTGATCGCAAGTGCTTAGCTGGCTCAAGGAGGCGGGGGAGTGGACATTTCCATTAGACCCAATCCTGATACTTGGTTCGCAACAGAAAGATGAGCACTGGGAAAAGTTACCAGACCTCACACACTCACTATTGCTCGCAGCCAGAGCGGTCAGGGCAAGAACTTGGAAAAGGCCTACCCTTCCCACGAGAAAGGAATGGATGGCGGTGGCCAAGGATGGAACAAGTTACTAACATTTAACTGTTGTTCTCCAGCATCGGTCTGGCATGGATTCACATGCTCATGAATATTCCCCGTCATCAGGCTGGGAATCCTCGGTAAAGAAATAATCAGTATCAGTTTCGTTTCTGATCTGTCTTTCTTAGTAGTAACCAATCACTGATCTCTGGGTCATAGTGCCCCCAGGCAATGACTGGCCTCTCCCTAAGCCCCGCCTCTGGCAGCCATCCTCAGATTTGGTAGCACGCAAAGTGGCAGTATGACCAAGTGAAGAGCCGTAGAGGGGTAGGTGGAAGGGTTCGCATGTGGATCCATGCCAGACCCACGCTGGAGAACAGTTACAGGTAAGTAACTTGTTCCTTCTCCAGCATGGGGTCTGGCATGGATTCACATGCTCATGAATAAAAGAATACATAGCAGTATACACATGCACAACCACGGGAGGTGGCAAAGGCTCAACATTAAGCATTACATCCAAAACTCAACATTAAGCAATTCTTACCTCCTCACCAGGCTCACTTTAGGCTAACAGGTTGCGCAGCACTGCTTGGCCGACTCTGGACTCCTCCCTGGAGTCCCGATCGACGCAGTAGAATCTCGTGAAGGTGTGCGTAGACCTCCACGTAGCAGCCCTGCAGATGTCCAGCAGGGACACACCAGACAGGAATGTATTAGTAGCAGCAATCGCTCTGGCCGAATGGGCTCTCGGACTGCCGGGCAGCGGTCAGTTTGCCAACCGGTGACAGTGCATGATTCAGCCGGAGAGCCATCTGGAAATGGAAGTCTTCGAGAGAGCCTTCCCTTGATTCACAGACGCAAAGTTCACAAACAGTTGTGACGTCTTCCGAAAACTCTTTGTGCGGTCCACTAGAACTTAAGAGCTCTAGCTACATCCAGCGAGTGCAAAGTCCTCTCGGCCGGCGTCGAAGGCGATGGGAAGAAAACTGGTAACACCAAGGGCTCGTTGAGGAGGAAGTCCGATGGCACCTTAGGCATTAAAGAGGGATGCGTCCTCAGCACCACCCTCGTGTCGTGAAAATTCAATTATGGAGGCTTGCAAGATAGGGCCTGGATCTCTCCCACTCATAGTGCGGAGGTGATGGCCACGAGGAACGCTGTCTTCCATGACAGAAACTTCAAAGGCGCCGAATGCATAGGCTCGAATGGGGCCCCCCCATGAGCCAGGTCAGCACCACATTAAGCTCCCACGCCGGGGCAGGAGCCTTCACCGGTGGGAACGATCGCAATAGTCCCTTCATAAATTCCTTCACCAGGCGATGAGACCACAAGGACGCCCGTCCTGTAGTCCTGGTATATATCGGGAGATGGCAGCCAGATGTATTTTGATGGATGCATGAGCCAGTCCAGCTTTGGCCAGCGACAGTAGGTACGGCAGTACTTGAGGGGCCGTAATCCACAGAGGGTTAATCTTCTGTGCACGGCATCAGACTCTTCCACTTGTGACCATAACACTTAAGAGTTGACATGGCTTTTGCAAGAACCTCTCTGCAGTCAGCCGGGATATCGTACCCTCCAAACTCTAGTGCTGCAGTAGCCAGGCCTGCAAGTTCTGCGACTGTGGGTCGTGATGGAGCATGAAGCCCCCTCTCTGGAGAGAAGATCTGCGTCCGCCAGCAGCTTGACTGATGGGGACGTTGACAAGTCCAGAAGGTCCGGGAACCAGATCTGCCTCGGCCACGCCGGTACGACGAGGATCATTCTGCACCTGGACTTCTGAGCTGGTTGATGAGGCGGAGCAGCAACGGCAACAGAGGGAACGGGTATAGAAACAGGCCGTCTCAGGGGAACGAGAAAGCTTCGCCCATGCTTCTCGGCTGCCGGAACATGCTGGCGAACCTCTGGCACTTGGAGTTCGTTGCCGTCGCGAAAAGGTCGATCCGGGGTTTGCCCCATCGTCGAAAGAGCCGATCCACCTGGTCCTGCAGTAGTTCCCACTCGTGGCACGAGCACAGCTCCCTGCTGAGTGAGTCGGCGATGGTGTTTTTTATTCCTGCCAAGTGGAAGGGAACCAGAAACATCCCCTGGGCGACGGCCCAGTGCCACAGATCCTGGGCCTCCTTGGATAGGACTGGGGATCTGGTGCCCCCCTGCTTCCGTATGTAGAACATTGTGGTGGTGTTGTTGGTGAAGATCCTCACCACTTTGTCCTTGAGGGACGGAAGGAACGACTTGAGCGCCCAGAACACTGCTCGGAGCTCCAGAATGTTGATGTGGAGAGACCTCTCCTCCGGGAGCCAAAGGCCTTTTGCGTGGAGATCTCCGGTGTGTGCCCCCCAACCCTCCAGAGAGGCATCCGTCATCACCGTCTCCTGAAACGCCGGGGTTTGAAAGTCCGTGCCTGCAGTGGGGTGAGCACGGGTACCCCACCATAGGATCGCCCGACGGAACTCCTCGTCGAGAGGGATCCTGTCCTCGAAGCAGCCCGTCGCCTGAAACCAGCAGGCGTCGAGGAACTCCAGTAGCGGACGCATCCGAAGTCTGCAAAGGGGTACAAGATAGATGCATGAGGACATCATCCCGAGCAGGGACTTGATGGACCTCACTCTGGCCACGTCCGTGGCTACCAGTCGCCGCACATTGCCCAGGATGGTCTTGGTCCTTTCCTCTGACGGGGAGGCCAATTGCCCCACTGTATCGAGCTTTGCTCCCAGAAACAGTGCTACTTGCGACAGCACCAGGTGGGATTTGGGGTAGTTGATGGCGAACCCCAGTTCTGTGAGCAGCCGGACGGTCCTCGCTGTGTGTTTGACGGCGAGTTCCCTTGTCCTCGCCCGGATTAGCCAGTCCAGGTAGGGGTAGACGTGGATCCCCTGCAGGCGCATCCGCGCCGCCACTGGTGCCATGCACTTCGTGAATACCCTGGGTGCCGACATTAGTCCGAACGGTAGGGCTCTGAATTGGTAGTGGCATCCCTCAACCACGAACCTGAGAAACTTCCTGTGCCCTTTTAGAATGGGGATGTGGAAGTAAGCATCCTCCAGGTCCAATGACGATAGGAAGTCGCCCTCCTCCAGCTGTGCCAGCACATGCTGGAGGATGACCATCCTGAATTTCTGCGCCTTGATGCATTTGTTTAACCAACACAGGTCCAGGATGAGGCGCCAACCGCCTGTCTTCTTTCTGACGAGGAAGTACCTTGAGTACACTCCGGAGCCCCAGAGCCTCCTGGGGATGAGCTCGATGGCACCTTTCTTGAGAATCGCTCTTACCTCCAACAGCAGTTGAGGGACGTGATTCTCCTTCCTGGCCACGGGAGGAATGCAAGGGCACTTCTTTTGGAATACCAGCGAGTGCCCGTTGGCCAGGGTGTCCAGCACCCAACGGTGGGTGGAGATGGACTCCCACACGCTGACTAACTTCGTCAGCCGGCCTCCCACCGGCCAGTTCAGTCTTGCTTGGAGGCGGCCTTGCCGACGACGGCGGGATTCCCCCTTGCTTGCCGCGACCTCTGTGGGCCTCCTGGGAAGAGGAGCGGGCCGCCTGGCGGTATGTGGAGGAGCCACCGCTGGATCCTTTGGAGGTACCCTGTCCGCCTCCGTAGGTCCAAAAGGGCCGTCGTCGTTGAAGCACCCCTAGGGCCCGGGCCGTCTCCGAGTCGGTCTTGATGGCCTGGGGAGACTCGTCCACCGCCTTACCAGAAAGGTTGTTGCCGAACGGCATATCCAACACTCTGGTCTGGACGTCCTGGCGAAAGTCTGTCGCCTTGAGCCATCCTCGTTGTCGGAGGCAAACTCTGTTGCACAGTTGGCGAAACCCGGTATCGGCAATGTCCGTTGCCACCGTTATGGCGTGATCCGACGCCACCTCGCCTTCCTGCAGAATTTGTAGGGCCTCCGCCCTCTTGTCGTCAGGTAGGAAGTCTAGCAGGGGAGCTATCTTGAACCAGAGCTCTCTGTCGTAGCGGGCCACGATCGCTAAGGCATTGGCCGCCTTAATCATCGTCGCCGACGACGACGACGAGATGACTCGTCGTCCCATGGAGTCCAACTTCTTGCCCTCGCTGTCCGGCGGGGAAGTGGAAGTTGAAGCCGCCGCACCCGCTGCTTTCTTCTTAGCCGCTGCCGAGAAGACAGAGTCCGGCGTGGGCTGGGCCCTGAGGCACAAGGGGGCGGCATTGCGGACTCGGTACTTCTTCTCGTACTTGTCCCTCTTGGCGGGTGTCGTGGAAGGGTTCTTGAGGACAGCAAGCCCCTCGTCCCAGATGTCGTTGAGCAAAGGCACCGCGAGGACCGTGTTCCTCTTGGCCTCTCGTCGTTGGTAGAGAAACCCTTCCTTTTTTGTTCTTCAGGGCAGAGCTGGAAGAGCTCGGATGCCCTGGTTATCATGGTGTAAAAGGAGCCAATTTCGTCAGCTGGAGAAGCCCGAGGGGGGGGTGATGACGGGATGTCCGCTGTGTCATCGCCGCCATCGTCGTCCGTCCCCGTCGCTGTATCCATCGCCGTATCCTCTCGAGGGTACGGCGAGGGGGATGAGGGGTCCACAAGCCTCGCGGGCACGAAGGGCGGAGAGGGGTGGACTCTCCTCCGCTTGTTCGGAGGGTTTCCTGATGGGCCTGGTTCTGGATCCTCCGTCGGGGTCTGTGGTAATCTCATCCTTATCTCGGTACATAAGGATTGGATCGCCAACAAAATGGCCGCCGAGCTATCCTGGGGCTCGGGTAATGGCTGCGACGGACGGGATGGCTGCCCCACTGGGCCCTCTTCGTCGCCATCTTCGATGACGTCAGCCGGGACTGTCCCCTGGGATCGAAACTTCTCGAACCTCTCGTTGAGGCCTATGAACCTCTTGTTGAGGCCCTTCTCGGTTTCCACCAACTCCTCCTCAGAGGCTGATTCCGAGTCTGTAATGGCCACCGTCCCCCCCTCTTTTTCCGCCGGGGAATTCACGGGGGTCTTAACGATGGGCTGGAAAGAGGATTCCCGCCACGGTGGCAGGGATACTCTGGGTCCAGAGGCAGTTTCCACTGGCGTAGTCTCAGCCGGCTTCGCCAGGGTCGCAGCGGCCACTTCAATAGAGGCCTTTGCCGGCTAGATCAAAGCCCTCACCACCTTAGGTGCGTCCTGGGCCTTTGCCTTGGGGGGGGGGGGGTCAGTGCCTCGCTCCCCCTTCGAGATCGACCGGGGCCGCTTCAGCAGCTCACCCGGGTTCTCGGACTTCCTCTTCCCCGAACCTGAGCGCTGGCTCATGGTTGAACGTGCCGGGGAAGTCGCACCCTGCCTGGCAGCCGAAGAGCCCTACCTTTCGGTGCTCCCGGTGCCCACGGACTCGCTGTGCTTGGCTTTCTGTTGGACCCCAGTCGCCGGGGTGCCCTCACAGGACTTAGAAGCCCGCTCAGACTTTTTCTTCGCCTTCTCACCTGCTGTGCCCTTCTCCAGCCAAGCGGCGAGGCGGGAAAGACGATCTTGTTTGGTCCGTTCCAAAAGGTTCTTGCAGAACCCACAGTCCTTCTCCACGTGCGTCTTGTCCTCATGAAGGCAGTATTTGTATACCGGGCGCATTTCTTAAGGCAATGGTTACATACGTTGCATACAATGATGATATATCAACAATAAGTAAGGCATAGAAATAGACATGTGTAGGCGGTACATGGAAAGTCAAGTAATGCATCCTTACTGATGTTATTGCAGCACGTTTTAGTAAGAATCTTAGGCATTGGAGGAGGCGAGCCAACATTTGGCTTTGTGTTTGAAAAGGTTGTAGGAGGGGAGGTTTCTGATAGTCAAGGGGACAGTATTCCACAGTTTGGCTGCCAGGACTGGGAAGCTAGACCGACCGGCTGTTTGGAGCTTGTATCTGGGTATCGTTAGGCTCTGATTCAGGGTAGATCTAAGTGATCGGACTGGAGTGTACATCGTGAATCGTGAGGAGAGATACGTGGGGGCCAGATTGTTCAGGCATTTGTAGGTAAGGGCAAGCGATTTTAGTGAGATCCTTTGGGTGACTGACAACCAGTGAAGGTTCTTCCTGGTATCCGAGATGTGTGCAGATCTGGGGATATTGAGGGCTGCCCTGATGGCGTTATTTTGTATAATTTGGAGCTTGTCTAGGTTACACTGGTTAGTGCCCTGGTACAATGCATTGCAATAGTCAAGTTTAGACATGACCAGGGTCCTAGCCAGGGTGGTGCAGTAATGTGAGGAGAGGAGAGGACGACAGGCTGTGATCAACTTGCAGGTATAGGCGGCGGCGGCCGCAACTGCATTGGTTTGTCTGTGAAGGGAGAGGGTGGAGTCAAGGTAGATTCCAAGTGTTTTTGTGTCTTTAGAAACTTTAGTTATGTTTCCATCAATGTTAAAGGAACTAAACATAGGGTTCAGTTTGTTTAGTCTTTGCCGAGTACCTAGGATGAGGAGCTCTGTCTTGTCATCATTGAGACAGAGCTCATGTTGGGCCATCCAAGTTTGAATGACATGGTAGACATCGTTCAAGGCTTTTGAGTCTAAAGTGTAATCACCCGTGATGGGGATGAGTATCTGGGTGTCATCCGCATAATTTGTGTAGGTAACACCCAGGTAATCAAGCACATCGAATAAGGGTTTAGTGAATACATTATAAAGGGTGGGGGAAACGCACGATCCTTGGGGGACTCCGCACGGGACTGGTGCAGGGTCAGCCGCAGAGGTGGGCGAGAATACCCTCATCTGTCTGTTTGCCAGGAAGGATTGAATCCAGTTTGTGGCCATGTCAGAGAAGTGAGCTGCAGTTTTCAGGTGGTGACAGAGGATTTGGTGATTAACCAGATCAAAGGCAGCAGATAAGTCTAGTAATAGTAGCATGGCTAGTTTACCATTGTCTTTGATATCCTCGATTTGGGTCTTGAGATCAAGGAGGGCTGTCTCCGTACCATGCTTCGGTCTGAAGCCGGATTGTCTCATGCCTAGTAGGTTGTTTGATTCCAGATAGTTCTGTATCTGAAGATAGGCTGCTCTGTCTAAGATCTTTAGCAGAAAAGGGACCGTTGTGATGGGTCTATAATTGGTTGGAACCTCCGGGTCTAAGGTGGGTTTTTTTAGGAGAGGGATAACCCAAGCATCCTTTAGGTTATTGGGGACCACTCCCGATTGAAAGGAGGCATTTATGAAAGAGGTTATAAAAGGAGCGAGGTCATGAGCCGACTCCTTAATGATAGGGGCTGGACAGGTGTCCCCTTGGCAATTTGAGGGTTTTAGATTGCGGATGATTTTTTCAACCTCCAGAACGGTGAGTGGTGTGAAGCTAAACGGCACCGGGGAGTCGAGGGTTGTTATTTTGGGTGGCCTGGTATTGCTAAATGAAGGGGTGTGGAGGGTGTTTTGTTTGGCGTTGATTTTGGCTTGTAAGGTGGATATTTTGTTAAGAAGGGCATTTTGTATGTTGTTGCACCAGGTGCTGTCCTTAGTGCACGTGTCCGGTGCAGGGGAGGGAGATTCTAGCTCTTTAAGGATTTTGAATAATTCCCTGGTGTTCGATTCTGCCTGGCATATTCGTGTGTTGTATGTCTCCTTTTTGGCTTGTAATATGGCCTCCTTGTAATTAAGAGAGGTGATTAGGAGGGAGGCTTTGTTAGCAGCACTGGGATGGCTTTTCCAAAGGGCTTCAGCTTTGCGCTTTACTTTACGCATCGCGTTGAGCTGCGGGGTGAACCAAGTGTTCAGGTGGGACTGTTGTTTAGCTTTACGGATTTTTAAAGGAGCTAAGCTCTCGATGGCATTGGTCATTAGGCTGTTATAAATGTCTACTAGGACAGTGGGGTCCTTATCCTTCTGCTGTGCAGCAAAGGTGTTCAAGCAAGGGAGGATAAGAGGAAGCAGTTTCTCCCTGGTGATATCTTTTTTGTTTCTGGTAGGTATAGCGGGGGCTATGGTAGGTATGGGTTGGGGGTTGGTGGCTGGAAGGAGGAAGGTAATAACATGATGGTCCGACCAGGGGCATGCATCATTAGAAGTGACATTGGTGTTACAGTTAAGGTCGGCTAGCCAGTCGAGCGTTCTTCCTTTGATGTGTGTGGGATCACGAATACGCTGCTGGAAGCCTAGGTTGGAAAGGGTGGTGTCTACTTCAGTAGCCATGTGGTCCTTGGGATCTGAGAGACCTAGATTAAGGTCTCCTAGTAGCAGTATCTGAGAGTTGGGCTTGGTGTTAGTCGACAGGGTGGATGCAACCTCATCTGTGAATGGGCCTGGAGGTCTGTATATAAGGTGGAGTGTTGCTGTATTGGTAGGAGAGAGTGATAGTTTCACTTAGAGAGATTCTGCAGAACTAAATTGTATGAGGGGAGCAGCTCTCATAACGATTTTGTTGCTGTGAATAAAGGCGACTCCACCACCTTTCGACAAGTTGGAGTGGCGGTCGTTTCTGATGATGGTATAACCCTTGGGTAGGGATAGAGCGAGGAGAGGACCAGAGGCTTCATGTAACCAGGTTTCGGTAATAGCTAGGAAGTCCAGGTTCTGGACCGTGATGAGGTCAGCGATGTCAAGGGCGTGTGCTGTGAGGGATCTAGCATTGATAAGGGCTCCCTTGAGTGCTGCGATGGGTAGGGTGGATGGTGGAGGGCTAGGCGTTGCTGTAGGGGTGGGTAGTGGAAGGGCAGTGCGATTGTGCACAATACTAGGTGGTCTAGGCAGTCTAGTTCTAAGTCTGCTATTCCTTTGTTGTACAGAACATGGGATGTTTGGGGTGGGTTTGGTAGCAAAGTGCTTGAGCCAGAGGGCTGGGTCATTGAGGTAAGGGTTCGATATAGGCACAGGATGGTAGAGCATGATTGATGGGCGAATAAGTACGATCTTAGTTATACTTGTGCGGTGGCTATCGGCAGTGCAGGCTGATAGTCCTAGGAGGACTATACATATAAGGATAATGCTGGCAGAGGTTCTTGGCTGCATGTCGCAACTTGTATTTCTCAATGTGCCGAGGATATGGCTATAAGGGTTCAGTGCAGAGTGGTGTACCTCAGGACAATAGGCACAGTCCAGGGGCATCTATATGCGAAATGGCACAATTAGGCAGCTAGCAACACCGCTTGTCAGGTAAGTAGGCACAGTATAGGGACATCTGGATTCAAAAATGGCGCCGTTAGGCGGCTAGCATCAGTGCAAAACAGGTCAGTAAGCACAGTACAAGAATAACTAGATGCGAAATGGCACAATTGGACAGCTAACAGCAGTGCAAATCAAGTGAATAGGCACAGTACAGGACATCTAGATTCGAAAATGGTGCAGTTAGGCGGCTAAGCAACAGTGCACCACGGTTTACTCGGCAAAGTAGAGGCATCTAGAAACAGGGTGGCATTGGATAGGCCATACAGGATATACTTGTAAATAATGGGGATGTAAATAAAGGTCTAAGGAGAGGTGCACGTAAGGGATGCACGAGGTTCAGTCGTGGGAGTACAGGACGTGGTCCATAGTAGTTGTAGCTGTGGGCGAGTGACAAAGGTGACAATGAGGTGATTTGGGCGGTGAGGTGCTGGGCATGGACAGCACATACATGTGCAACCGTGCGGGGTGGCAGCGTTGGCTTACCTGGAGCGGAAAGGGCAAAGTTCCTGGCCCCTGGCTCCTATGGCTCCAAACAGGCACCCAACAGGCCTTAGTATGGCCTTCGTCGTGGCCAGCGTTTCCGCCTGCCGGCGGATGCAGGCCGAAGAAAAGTGAAGATGCGGCCTCGTTGTGGCGCCGCGATGCGCCCGGAATTGCGGGGTCAGGCGCTCCGTTAGGACAAGGTCAGGCAGGCCTTGCTCCGTGTGCCCGCACTCCTGGAGCTGGATTCTGGCTTCGGGGGGGGGGGGTGCGAGGGGCTCCTGCCCTCTACCCTTGCTGCAGGCAAGTGGAATGGAGGTCATGGGCACCCAACAGGCCTTAGTATGGCCTTCGTCGTGGCCGGCGTTTCCGCCTGCCGGCGGATGCAGGCCGAAGAAAAGTGAAAATGCGGCCTCGTTGTGGCGCCGCGATGCGCCCGGAATTGCGGGGTCAGGCGCTCCGTTAGGACAAGGTCAGGCAGGCCTTGCTCCGTGTGCCCGCACTCCTGGAGCTGGATTCTGGCTTCGGGGGGGGGGGGGGGGGGGGGGAGCGAGGGGCTCCTGCCCTCTACCCTTGCTGCAGGCAAGTGGAATGGAGGTCATGGGCACCCAACAGGCCTTAGTATGGACTTCGTCGTGGCCGGCGTTTCCGCCTGCCGGCGGATGCAGGCCGAAGAAAAGAAGATGCGGCCTCGTTGTGGCGCCGCGATGCGCCCGGAATTGCGGGGTCAGGCGTTCCGTTAGGACAAGGTCAGGCCTTGCTCCGTGTGCCCGCACTCCTGGATCTGGATTCTGGCTTCGGGGGGGGGGGGTGCGAGGGGCTCCTGCCCTCTACCCTTGCTGCAGGCAAGTGGAATAGGCAGTAGAGACATAGCGAATGCTCGTCCTCCTTGAAAACGTTTTGTAATCAGCATCCAGGGCAGCACCTGAACAGCTTGGATCTGGGCGTCGAGCTTCCCTTGTCCTGGGCCATGTCCGTTGAGGTAGACCACAGATCTTCCGGAAACCTCTAAGAAGCGTAAACTCGACGAAAACTAGAAGAATTCCAAAACGGGTCCCCGTTAACGGAAGTAGAAACGGTGGAGCTTGAGGCTCGATTAAACCGAAAAAATGAGAAATTCACTTTGAAAAAGCGAGAAAACGCAGCAAAAGCTCGAGAGCTAAAGCACGAGGACTCCCAACACTTGAGCATGCAGCAAAAATCTGAGGATGGCTGCCAGAGGCAGGGCTTAGGGAGAGGGCAGTCATTGGCTGGGGGCAGTATGACCCAGAGATCAGCGATTGGTTACTACTAAGAAAGACAGATCAGAAACGAAACTGATACTTTACCGAGGATTCCCAGCCTGACGACGGGGAATATTCATGAGCATGTGAATCCATGCCAGACCCCATGCTGGAGAAATGTACTTTATGGAAAGACTTACGGCAGCAATACACAGCTCGAGTGTTCAGATAGAGATTGACAGGATGCAATTTAATTACGTGTTTGCCAATAGAGGAGATTTGCCCGAAGACCCCCAGGGGCCCTTGACCCGGCCCAACACACGCCTTGATAATGAACAATCCGACTCTGAACCAGAAGAGCTGGTTCATCACTGACGATCTTGAGCCCGGTCAGAGCTGCTCCGAATTGTTTAGCATGGACAAGCGGATTGAGATTCCCAAGACAATGGGTTAGAGGGTTGGGGGGGGAGGTTGGGAGGGAAAAATAAATACTTTGGCACAATGTGGTATTGCTTCATCTGTTGTGGGCTTCTGCCCTGAAGTTCTGTTTTGAATAACCTAGCTGTTCCGAAAACTTAATAAAAAAGTAATAAAAAAAATAAAATAAAAATCTTTTGGGACCATGCACCAATCTTTTTATCATCCCTATCTGGGGGGAATTGTAGGGTATGCAGCATTTCTAGTAGAAGTAGCTGCCTGAACTAAAAGACTTTCAGGTGATGGGTGTTTACTCAAGTATTCGGGATCCGAGGAACAGGGTCTATGTTTTGACACATTTATTTACTGCCGGAATAGATTCAGGGTTTTCCCATGCAGCGTTAACCCTTCTTCGTAAGGCTCCATGAAAAGGAAGTATGGGGTCTTGCTGAAGTCCTCCTGAAAGGATGTCAGTCATATCTTCCTCCTGATCGACAGGTGAATTTCTACTCCATACTATGAATTCAGTTACCCTGTTCATCAATTTTCTATATCCCGCATCAGCATGCTCAGCCGGGTCAGGCTTTTCAAATTCATATTCTGAGATGTATCCAGACCACTTGCTGACTGCAAGCACTCATAAGTCTTGCATTTTAGATTGAGGGTCAATTAATTCCTCAGGGACGTGTTTTGTATGAAATTTCACACCAGCAGGTGAAATATTTTCTGCTGATGAATCTCCTTCATATATGGAGGATATGGTTCTAAAGCAATCATGTCTATTTTCTGGATGAAATACCTTTTCAGATGGCATAGACTGACACAGGTGTCGATTTTGTAATTGGAGTGAACAAAGGCATTGATTTGTAGTCACACCTTCGATATCGTCGAGTTAATCTTCAACACCTTCGAAGGAATTGTCAACCCATTCGACGGAATTGTCGAGACCGAAGGAGCCTTCGACAACGTCGACTGAACTCGATGTAACCTTTTTAGGTTGGGTTGTCGACACCTTGTCTTCGACCGACTTCGTTAGAGGCTTCGATGACATTTTAGAGGAGGACTTAGATGGCGTATGAGAGACTGATGCAATTTTCTTGATTTCCACCTCAGATTTATGCACCAGTAGGCGTTTGAGACATCAGGGAAGATTCACTGGACAACATCGCCAACGATTTTTTGTCGGATTTTCTCGTCTTAGATATTCGCCCGTTACTTTTTTTATGAGTAGGGGCATGGTCTTTGCTAGACTTTGAGGGGGTCTGGGCCGCATTCTCAAAAATCTTTAGCATAGATGCTCTGACCGCTTCCCACTTTCTTGGGGAATCATGTTTTGACGGACATGTTATGATTTCCTCAGACAACGTCGAGGAAGAGGGAGATCAGTGTCGTCTTTTCTTTGCCTTTTTTGGAGGAAGAAGGACTTCCTGGATCTACTCCTCGACCTAGATTTGTGACATTTTGAAGTTTTTTCTTCCTCTCGAAGAAAACTTCGAGGATTCCTGCCCCACCGCCAGTTTACCTCTCTGTTCCTTTAAGGCCTTATGGGTCATTGACTGACAGGAACCGCACTCGTCTATACGGTGGTCGGAACCGAGGCACCAGAGGCAATTCCGGTGGGGACAGTCAGCGACATATTTCTCCCACACTTCTGGCATTTCTTGATTCCAGTCTTCGATGTGGAAGGATTAGATGAAGACGACATTTTCATACAAACTGAGGCACCATTTTATTCAATCCGACGAGAAGCTAATGGAAAAACAGAACTGAGGCCAACGGGCACGCTCGAGGCATTTATACAGCGGATGAGGTCAGCGCTCAACGGATGCCGCCGAGGGACATAGATGCTGCAGCCTCGAGTGGAGCACCCTCTGGTGGAGAGAACATTTTTTTCCAAAGCAGCAAAGCTGAAGGTAAGGATATATCCAAGATGAGGAATATGTGAGAGGACAATCCATTCGAACTCTACATTTGATAAACAAGTCTGTGATAAAAGGATTGTAAGTGTATATCTCTAAATGCATAACTGATGCATGGCTTGGTGCTTACATCACGGTTCACAATACTCACCCTAACATTAAAATGTTAGTAACCATGAACCATACATACTCATTTGGACAGCTTACGTTTTTGGATGAGAGTATTAAATGGCTCCATCAGTCACTCAAATGGGGTACAAGGGCTCTTTTGCTTCTTGTTTCTGAAGAATGTTAGGAGAAAGGGCTGGGTCTCAGTGTGGGCATGCCCAACCCCAATATAGAACATCTTTAGGGAATTACATCTACAGACAGGTCAGGATACCGCACGAGACGTAATAAAAAATGCACAGAAAGGCTACACAGAAAGGATTGTACCTCTTTCAAACTTTAGCCTGACCAATAATAAGCGTTTAAGCAGAAACGGCTTCTGGTGCATGGTAAAGGGCCAACAGTTCCTCATCCAGTACCTCCTCACTATTGCGCAGTCCTCAGGGGTTATTTCGGAAAAAAAAGAGCAGGCCCATGCTTGATCTGAACGAGCTGGCATTATCATATCTTATTAGTGCTGGCCTGCAGCTAGTGAAAATCATGGTGTGGCAGTGTAAAAAGGGTATTTGGCCACGTGGACTTACAATTTGAGGCAACTTCTTTGATTGCTTTATGGGCACAGTATGGCATGTTCGTCAGTCACATACACAAAACAGTCCAGTGTGCTCTTGTATGGACATTGGGCACATCAGACAAAAACTGGTATATGTGCTGTTACATAAGGGAGCACCACATAGACACCATTAACCAACAGGGTGGCGACTGTTGCATCGCACAAATCATTGCTGCACACATCACTGCATTTATTTTCCATGGACTACTGTCTGCATGGTGACACAATGAACTACACTTTCCTAATCAAAGTGCCATGTGACATTGAGTTGCCATCTGGTGTGCTCGCTAGGCAGTGGCTGGCTTGTTTAGACAAGTAAAAGACCTTTGATGTTGAGAGGATGCATTTAGTCCATGTCCCGAAGCAGCCACTAGAATACTTAAGCAAGAAAATTACAGTTAACCTTTCCAGGGATGCACAATTCGTTACTAAAAAGGAACATACAAAAATAAAAAGTTTGTGTGTCAAATAAAGAGACGAAAATAAAGAAAATAGTTATAAACATTTGTGTGGCACGTTAATTCTCTTTTGCATAGGTTTGGTCAGCTGATACTTGTGCTGGCCTGAATAAAAATGTCTTAACACTGAAATGTGAAGCATATACTGTATAAAAACAGTGGCTTGTTAAATGAGCCCGCACATATAAATTGCCCCACTTGAAAGGGTGTCAACACAAAGAATGAGGGGCGCAGGTTGTGTGACTCCAGAGCCTCTCACACGCTGCGTTTGGAATATGCATTCTTTTGTTTGCATATTCCGAACGCATTGCAGTCGGCAGAGAGCAGCAGCCACAGATGACAAAGGAACACTCACCGGCGCAGCAGGCTGCTTAATCTGTTGTCCGGTAGCTTTTCTGGCTCTGGATGCGCGGCCCACCAGAGGGGCGCGCCCCACAGTTTGAAAATCGCTTATCTAGAGGAAGATAAATATGAATGGAGTAAAGGCAGCCAGCATCAAGGTATGCCTGAAGAGGACAGGGACCGCTCTAAGTTTTAAGAAGGTGTGACGGTACTAGACTAGGACTCCATGATAGAGGCAGTGTCCCAGGGTGACAAGCCCTTACAGGACAGACTGGTAGATCTGCTGGGCAAGAAGAGTGCTGAGGAGAAGGTGGAGAGAAAAGGGGGGAGGTGAGCAGACAGCCCAGGAGAAGGGACCTCTGCTGGACACCCCAAAAGAGAGATTGATAACAGGGGCGAGATCAGACCCGGAAGTGAAAAGACGGCACTCCCCCGCGCCATACAGATGGGGAGAGAAGACAGCCCAAGGAGGCAGCGGATCTATTTGAAAAGCTCTGGAGTGCATTCTTACGGAATTCTGCAGGGCGTGTCCTCTTCACTCCTTCCCCAGGGGTGCAAAACACAGGGGATACAGACACATCGTCTGATGGAGACCAATCGGACAAGTGTCCCACCAAACAAAGCAGGGACGACAGGAAAGTAGACAGAGTGTCAGACAAAGGATGATACGGTAAGGTACTATACTGAGGAGATTTCAGACATGTTCGTTCCAGGGTCGATCAGGCATCCCAGGTCTACGGACTGGTTTCCCTCAGAGTGGTAGAGAATACATAAACCTTTGGAGATAGAATAGGTTACTTCCTTACCGGGTAACGTTCTTTCGATGGGATGTTCCGACGACATATTCCACATCTATGACGGGTAATCACCACAGCTGTGCCGCTTCAGAAAATCTTTGGCGTCTGCGTTGACGTTGATACGCTGTCCGAGGGCCTCCGTCGAGCCGACGTCACTGGGTGTTATAAGTAGGACGCACAACGCCGTAGCCTCAGTTGTAGTTTTTTCCCCAGAACATGTGGCACCACTCTTCTGCCAGTATAAACTGCAGAAAGCCTTGCGGAAACGGAAGCTGCAATCGCATAAGAAATTCTGTAGCGGGGCATGCTGGGAGGGTACGATGTGGAATACGTTGTCGGAACATCCCATCGAAAGAACGTTACCAAGTAAGAAAGTAACTTGTTCTTCGAAGGGATTGGTTCCTCCGACGTATTCCACATCTATGACAGACTCCCAAAGCAGTACCAACGTAAGGAGGTGGGAAAAGAATTTTAGAATGCCCAATTAAATTGCAGAATAGAGGACTGCCTTGCCAAAGGCCAAATCTTGCCCATGGATAGAATCCAAGGAGTAGTATTTGACAAAAGTTAGACAGAGGTCCAAGTGGCTGCTTCACAAATGTTACAAATGGTAACACCCCTCTGCAGGGCAGTAGAGGCAGCACAACCCTAGTAGAATGGGCCCGTAAGCCTACCGGAGGGTCCTTACCCGCCAAGCGGTAACATTCAGAAATTGTCAAGATAATCCATCTAGACAGTCTGTTTAGTAACAGCTTGTCCCAAAAGCCTTCCAGCGTATCCTAAAAAGAGCTGATCATCCACTCTGACCTGGGACATGCGTGAGATGTAGAAACTTAAAGCTCTCCTAGGATCCAACCTATGGAGCCTCTCCTCTTCCTTACCAGGATGCGGAGGAGGATCGAACTCCGGAACATGACCTTCTGGCTTCAATGAAATTCCGACACCACTTTTGGAAGAAAAGAAGGACGAACCCTAAGGACAACCCTGTCCTTATGGAACACTGAAGGGTGGCTTAACGGAAAGTGCCTGCAACTCACTCACTCTGAGACTGTTGACCTTAAACCGTATTTTTAGTTGGTTACTTCTGCCCGCAAAGGACAAGAATGTAAAGGCTCAAACGGAGCTCCCATTAGGAATTTTAGAACCAGGTTCAAACCCCAACCGGGCACCTGAAAAGGTGACGGTGGGAACACATTAGTGAGCCCTTTCAGAACCTGAGAAATCAAAGGAATCTTAAAATGAGAACACTCCTCAGACGAGCGCTTAGATATGGACAGCGCCGCCAGGTAACCTTTAATGGTACCCACTTGCAGGCCCTTGTGGGCTAACGAAAGCAAAAAAGACAGAACCACAGTTCATCTCGGTAGGGAAGACAGCGTGGAGGTCAGATGGACAAGTCGAGAAGGTCCAGGTACCACGTTCTCATGGCCCATGCCGGAGCAATGAGGATCATTCGGGAACCGAACCTCCGTAACCTCCGCAGCACTTGCGAAATGACGGGGACTGGAAGAAACGCGTACAGCAGTGGGAAGGACCACTCCACTACAAACGCATCCCCTAAGGCTCCTCTTGGAGGAAATTCCCATGAGCAGAATCTTTCGCACTTCAGGTTGGCACTTGTGGGGTCCCCCAAAGGGCGAAGATCTCCAGGACAATCTCCTGAGCCAGCTCCCACTCCTGAGAGACCGTGCTCTGCCTGCTCAGAGCGTCCACCGCCTCGTTTTCGTCTCGGGCCAGATGAACTGCCGAGATCGAAATTTCCTTCTGGATAGCCCAGAACCAGAGGTGCATCGCCGCTCTGCACAGAGGGAGAGACCCTGCCCTCCCCTTTTTGTTGAGGTATTGCATGGTCACTGTATTGTCCGTCAGAATCAGGACAGTCGTCCCCCGCACAGACGGCAGAAAAGCCTTCAGGGCTAGCCTGATGGCCCTCAGCTCCAAAAGATTGATATGGAGTCTGGACCCCAACGGAGACCAACGACCGCTGACTATCGACTCGTTGGCATGAGCTCCCCATCCCATGAGAGATGCGTCCGTCACGATCGTCACCTCCGGCCAGGGTAGCCAAAACGGAGCCCCCTTCATCAGATTGCCTTTGACGGCCCACTACAGAAGATCCTGGGTGACCGAAGGCGGCACCTGAATGGGATCCGACATCCTGCCGGAGGACTGCGACCACTGCATCTTGAGAGCCCACTGCAGAGGTCTCATCCGCAGCCTGGCCTCTGGCACCAGGAGAATGCAGGATGCCATGAGGCCTAGCAACCTCAAGAACTCGAACGCCGGGAGACGCTGGGCATGTTGAAACTTGTGCACCATCTGCAGAATGTGATGAGCCCTCACCTGGGGAGGGACACACTGCCGCAGGGATGTGTCGAGCACTGCTCCGATGTATTGGAGCCGCGGGGTTGTCGTCAAGTGAGACTTCTTTAAGTTGAGGAAGAAGCCCAGCCTGTGAAGGGAGTGGCAGGTGACTGACCGATGATCCAGGACTTGATCGGGAGTGCGCGCCCTGGTCAACCAATCATCCAGGTAGGGGTAGACGTGAATTCCCCCTTTCCTGAGATACGCTGCCACCACCACCACCATGAGCTTGGTGAAGAGGTCAATCCGAACTGCAGGACCGGAAACTGAAAGTGCGAGTCGCCAAGCGCGAACCTCAGGTACTTCCTGTGCTTGGGATGAATCGGCACATGAAAGTAAGCATCCTTGAGGTCAAGAGACACCAACCAGTCCTGAAGTTGAAGGGCCTGGAGGACTTTAGAGGGAGTAACCATCTTGAACTTGTCCTTCCTGAGGAGCTTGTTCAAACCACGCAAGTCCATGAAGGGTCTCACTCCCCAGTCTTTTTTCGGGATCAAAAAACATGGGGAATACCATCCCTTTTTCCTCTGCGCTACAGGTACCAGTTCTATGGCGCCTTTCTCCAGCAGGGATTTGATTTCCTGCGCAAGGAGCGGATCCGTACTCTTCAAAGAGAGATTCCCTGGTAGATTGTCGTGAGGCCTCTGCCGGAAAGGAAGACAGTAGCCATGGGCTATGATCTCCAGAACCCACACATCTGAAGTAATGGCACGCCATTCTACAAGATGCTGTGCCAGCCTTCCCCCAACCGGCGAACCATGGGACATGGCCTCATGACTGAGCTGAAGCAGCGGCGGCAGTGCCTGAGGGCAAAGAGGCAACTGCTCGAGCACCCCGAATACCCCGTTTTCCACCTCTGGTACTCCTACGTTGGCCCCTTTGACTTGCAGCCCCCCTTGATCTACCAAAGGAAGAGTAGTATCGAAAGGAACCTCCCCTCCATTGCTGTCCCCTAGGACGAAAAGGCAGAGGTTGGTGGACTGCAGCGCTCAACGACTTCGCTGCAGCCTTCGAGGTCTGCAACCTCTCAAGGCTGTCGTCAGCCTTGCTGCCAAAAAGATGCTCACCATCAAAGGGCATGTTGAGAAGCCGGGCTTGATCAGGAGCAAAGCTCGACTTCCGCAACCAAGCAAATCGGCACATCACGGTGCTCGCCGCCATGGACCGGCTGAGACAATCTGCCACGTCCAGACCCGATTGAATGGATTCACACATGGCATCCTTGCCATCCTGTACAAGGGCAAGAAAGCCATCCCGTTCCTCCCCTTCGGGAATATGTTCAGCCGCCAATGAAACAATTCGACAGAGTATGAATGAAACGTGCTAAGGCACACAGAGTTGGCTGCTTTCAAAGCCATACCCCCTGAAGAAAAGACGTTCTTCACCCAACCATAAAACGTTTGTCGTCCCTATCAGGAGGGATGGTAGGGTACGACGCCTGTTTTGCTGGGGCCGTAGCCTCCTGCACCACCAAACTCTCTGGAGTAGGGTGCATGGACAAGTAGCCGGGGTCGCCACTGGCTGGGCGGTACTTTTTCGGCAACGACTTACCCACTGCCGGGAGACTCTCCGGAGCAGTCCAAGCCGCTGCCACCCTTTGTTGCAAGGGCATATGGAATGGCAGTACCGGGTCAGTTGGTGGACCTTGGTCCAAGATATCCTTCACGTCCTCCTGCAGAAAATCCACTGGTGCCGCAGACCACCCAAAGAACTCCATCACCCTCGAAATGAGCCGCCGATACGAAGACTCGGCGTGCGTACCAGGCTCAGGCCTACCGAACTCAACCTCCGGAGGCGTCCAGACCACTGGCTTTGTACAAAGACTGACGCAGGTCTTCCATCTGGCTATGACCAGAAAAGAGGTTGTCAGGAACCAAACCTTCCTCAGACCCTTCATCCACCTCAGAAATATAATCAAGAGGCTGGAATAAATCCCTGGATGAGGGCACAGAAAAAAGGCACAACCACATTTTTTGACTTGGCCAGAGCCTTCCACTGGTCTCTGGGACACCTCCGATAAAGCCTCCTCAAAAGGCGTTGAGGGAATCGACAGAGCATGGCGCCAATGGCTTCGACACAGGCCTCAAGGGCAGAGACCCGAGCGTGTCCTTAGACGGCCTCGGCACCAAAGCGACATCTTGGAACCGCAGTCCCGACACTTCTTGAATCCTGACAGCGGCAGTAGAAGAAGACGAAGACATGATATCTTCACAAACAAGTTCGAAGAACCGACAGAAGTACTCAGAATAACCGAAGCGCACCGAGATCTCCGAAGCGAACACGTTCGCAGAAAAAACAGAACTGAAGCTACGGGCGTCTTGTGTCCTACTTCTAACATCCGGTGACGTCGGCTCGACGGAGGCCCTCGAGGACAGCGTATCGACGTCATCGACGCAGAAAAGTTTCCGAAGCAGCACAGCTTTGGTGATTACCTGTCATAGATGTGGAATACGTCGGAGAAACCAATCCCTTCGAAGCAAGGTTCTGCAGAAGGTCAGAATGCCCAAGGCCTGAACGGCCAAAGGTGGTGGCAGAGATGCCAGAGGTGGACCCACGGATGATCACAAACACAAATTGCGCACCATCGTCAGAAAGAAGGTTGAGTCTCATTAGAAAGACATCAAATTAGGAGAACTTGCCTCGTATGAAGCAGGAGAAGCAGCTCAAGGCCTGCTCTTTGGAGAGATTAACAAGATCGTGGGGACGTACACGGCGCTAGAAAAAGCACAGTCATCTATGCATACAGAATTCACAAATATAGTTTTTTTCCCCCAGGACCAGCCGAAACAGGGGTCACTTAGGTTTGTACAACTCAAATATCAGACCTCAGGAGCCAGAGCGCAGTACTGGGAGACCAGACGGTAGAACCCATTCCTCCTGAGCAAAGGGAGAAGTTCAAGGAGCCGCAGAGGAAGAGGCTATTTCAGACATCGGGGAGCCACTTCGGGTGAGCCCAGAGCAAGAGTTGGCCCCACTGGGCAGCAGACGGGCGGTTCATAGCAAACCGGCAGGCACAATCCAACGACTCCTGGACTTACAGACACTGGCAGGTTTCGTGTTGGAGTTGGTCAGTACTCCAATACAAGCGCAAGACCCTGCTGCACCCAAGTGTGGCGCAAGGGTTAGAGGAGATGTTACAGGCAGAAGTAGAGCTTCTAGGAATAAAAGGTCCAATAATGAAGGGAGACCCGCAGATACCAGGATTTTCCAGCAATACCTTCCTAGTACACAAGAAGGGTGAGGCTGGTAATAAGCTAGAAAGATCTCAAAAGTTAATGTACAGACATTTGAAGATGGAGGGCTACACCGCCTCAGAAACCTACTCAGGACGGGAGACTGGTTGGCAAGGATGGATTTGAAGGACGCCTATCTGACAATCCCTGCAGCACCCGAGCATTGACCCTTCATGTGTTTCCTCTGGAAGAACCAGAGTTCGCAATTCAAGAGCCTACCGTTTGGCATACAGAGTTCCTGGCGGTTGTGATAGGGACGCGGACCTGGAATTACCAGCTCAGAAGATGAGAATACAGAAAGAATTCAGAGTAGTGCTCAGAAAGATGAGTATCTTGCTTCGGAGTCTAGCCAGAGTAGTGGGACTTCTAGCGTCTTCTATACAAGCATCTCCGGGGCCGCTACATTACAGAGCTCTACAGGGGCTGAATATCAAGTGCCTGCAAGGAGGAGTAAAGTATCAGTTGGTGACCCTAGACAATGGGAGATCTGGTGGCAGAACATGGAGGCGTGGAACAGTCGAACTATCTTTGGAGACGTTGCAGAGTTGGTGATAGTCCGATGCAAGCAGGCCATGTTGGGGAGCGAGATGTGGTCAGCGGGAGCCAGGCAGCAATTAATCAGTCAGAGCTGGACCTTCACATCAATTGCTTAGATCTACTAGCAGGTTCCTTTGCAGTGAGAATATTTACGAAGGACAAGGCAAACTGCTGTATACTCCTCAGGCTGAACATCATATCAGCAGTAGAGTACATCAAGTGTTTAGGAGGAACGAGATCCAAGATACTGGTACAGTTGGGAAAAGACTTCTGGCATTACCGTCTGGAGAGGAAGATTGCGTAAGCAGCAGAGTATCATCCGGGAGATCACAACGCAGTAGCAGATAGGAATTCCCAGGATCTTCAAGATACCACTGACTACAAATTATATAGGGTATTTACGAGATTACAGGAGGTATGGGGTCCACTAGACATCAACCTATTTGCGTCCAGGTTGAACGTGCAAACACCCAGATACTTCAGTTGGAGGTTGGATCCGGGAACGCTGGGCACACTTTCCTACAAAGCTAGTCAGAAGCAATCCAATACGCGTTCCTCAATTCATAAGGTTAGTACGGGTGTTAGCAAAGATCCGCAGGGAGGGAGCTGAAGTAGTGATGGTGGCACCCACATAGAAATCGCAAGCATGGTTTCCAGTTCTGCTGGAGCTTTCTTTTGAATTTCCGACTTCTATTCGTTAGTGGCACGATGTGCCAATGGAACCGGGGGGAGGGGCGCACTATCACCCTCTGTTGAAAGCAGGGAGCCTCATGCTGCTGGCTTGCCAGGGTTTCAGGCAGAGATGGAGTATGCCAGGAATTTCGAATAAGGCTGCCAAGTTAATCAAGAAATCTTGGGCCCCTCTACACTGGCAGCACTGAGAAGATGGTGCAGTCAACCAGGTGTTCATACCGTGTCTGCCCCTATAGTACAAGTCTGTTGGAACAGAGACCGGGCATTGCCAACGATTGGGTGTATAGGTCAGCCATTTTGGCAGGGCACAAGGCGGTAGACGGTTTGCCGGTTGGCAAGCACCCAACAGTGGTTTGGCTTCTCTGAGGAGTGAAGCTTTGCAAACCACCCACCAGAAGTAATCCACATTGTGGGACATAAGCAAGGTACTTAGGCTTTCCATGCAGCGACCGGTTAACGTACAGCAGCTATGTGGTAAACTGGCAATGTTTCTCTGCATAGTATCTTGCAGGTCGGATGTAAAAGCTTTGATGGTAAACAGGAAAGTTTTCTATCTGGAAGGGGTAGTGTTTACCATCACAAAGAGTACCAGGTGGAATTCATCAGTAATCTTTTTCCTGCATTTCCCAGGTGAGGCCAAGTTGTGCGTAGCGCAATGTATTAAGGAGTATGAGAAAGTGACAGCAAGCCTGAGACATTGAGGAGAGAAACAGCTTTTGACTGCATGTAGGAAAACGTTTCATGCAGTAGCGACGGCAACGATAGCTAGATGGGTGAGATAAAGGCACTAGCAGGCAATGATTTGGCAGTGTTGCGAGCGCCTCCAGTCAAAGGGGCCATGGCATCCAAGACATTTACAGCAAGTGCCCCATTTGCAAGACATTTTGAAGTCGGCCGACTGACCGAACGTTTCAACCTTTAAGACATTTTACTTTAAGCCCATTTCTTCAGCAGCAGAAACAGTAATGGGAAGCTTTGAACAAGCATAATGCACGCCTCCGGTCTGGACACAGAGGATTATCCAGGCTTAGAGCACAAGGAGTTGAAGAGACAGAGGCGAGCATTATCCCCCTGCCCCCAAATACACAGATAGGGGGCAATGGTAAACCATATTGTATGCATCGGTGTCAAGTGGAAATGCTGATCTGCGCATTTCCCTCCCTAACTCTTATTTCATCTTTCACAGGGGATGAACAGAAGAATGGATGAGGAGTGTGGCCACATGAGAAGGAAGTGTCATCCGGGATGCCCCGGACGGAATCAGTGAGGATGATTTGTTTGGCGTGATGGAAAGCTTAGTGAAGTTGGTCGGACGGATAGTAGAAAGTTCTAAAAGTTGTTATAGAAAAGAGGGTGGTAGTTTTCAGATCACCAAAAGAGGCTAGGGCCCGGGTAGGACATGACATGCTGGGAAGGAGAGAGCCCGGATTGGTGGACACTGGGAAGAAAGGAAAAACTACTCAAGAGTGGACTCATGGGGATTTGTAGTTCCAGATCTGGAGGATTTTACAGTTGTGTTTAATATGTATATCTCCAAAGCTTGGCGGTGCGGAGACACCGTTGATTTGAGCAGCACTCACATTAAGGATCCTCAAGATGAAGGCCAAAAGCCTGCAAGTTTAAAAAGTGGTTTAAACCTTATTGAAAAATGAATGATTCCATTAACAAAAAAAATCATCATCCCAATGCAATATGTGCCAGCAGATATGAAGCAGTTGACGCGTTTCACGACTCACCCGTGGCTTGTTCACAATTTACCAGCCTTCTACACTACAACTATATGTTGTTCACTACTATGAAGAACATATGTTCTTCATAGTTTACACTTTGCTATGATGTTCGTAATACATATAGAACAGTCCTAACATCGGATTTGTTTAGAATGTGCAGTGAATTCGGACCATGGAATTGCATCCCCATATATATCAATAGATTTGCCAGTTTCTACAATTCTTGGCAATTCATACATGTTCATACCTATAAAGGTCAGATTATATGCATTGATTTGCCTTGTATATGTATACAGTTCATAGTACATCAAATTAATTTAAAGCGCACATTGCATTTCAAAAGCAAGGTTGTAACTACATCTGTATCCATGAATTAGCAAATCTTATTTTAGCTAGTTCATATATACCCATAATGGTTGGGTTTTCTACATCCAATTTGTTTAAAGTGCAAAATACAGTAAAGCCAAAGAGGAAATCCTTATGCTCTTCATAATAAAACATTTTTGGCTGCCTTGGTTATATATACAGAATAGTCTTCGCAACAGAGATTCATTTAAAGTGCAAAGTGCATTTGGACCGCGAAATTGCAACCCCATAACTATCAATGGATTTGCCAGTTTCTACATTTTTGGCAAATCATATGTGTTCATAACTTTTTAAGATCATGTTATATACAATTATTTACAGCGCATAAGTGTAAAATGCATAGTATATCGAATCAGTTGAAAGTGCACAAAGCATTTAGAATGCAAGATTGCAGCTCCATATATGTCTGAGTTAGCAAATCTCTGTATTTTGGATACTTCATATATGTCCATGATGGTCAGATTTTATGTGTTCATGGACTGATTTGTTCAGTGTGTAGAATGCATTAAACACAACGGTTACAGATTCATCTGTTAATGCACTAACTGACAATGCTTTAAGACATAGCGGGGTGTACGCATTCAGTTAGAAATCCATTAATAAAAAATACAACTCCTAAATATACAAGATGTGTAAACACTTGACTTTTATTGGCGTATAGCACTTGCCGTTGGTCCGATGTGGTCAGCCTGATCGATGATTCGAAAACTAAAAAGTTTAGAACGGTCTGTTACAAATAGATGTACTCTGTATGGTCCTAGAAATGCAATTTCATATCTGTTGATCATATATCAGATGTGATAATACATTGCTGATATGTAGAGCGTATTACAAAGTGTACAATGTCCTATTGACTATATAGATAATGTTTGACCAGGCATTAAACAGGGTGGCTGTTAAAGTGATGCAAATGCCCTGTCCCTAACTAGCCCAGTTAAGAACCATGATGAGGCTAAAAAAGAGAAGAAAGGCACAGAAAAACACCCACAAAAGAAATCCATATTGAATACAAGTTCCCTGACCAAGGAAAATCTTGTTTCCGATTGGAGAATATTCCGATCTACAGACTATGCAAAGTGATTTGAGCATATGAAGACATTGACACAGATTGAAAAAACGACTGTTCAAAATATATAGAAACATAGAACTACTTTCCGAAAGGTGATGTCTGGGTGTTCTTTAAGTATCGCACCAAGATCTTTGTCTGCTTTTAATATTTTCCAATATTTATTGAGAATACACCAAACAGGTTGTGCATGGCTTCCAAAGGTGAAAATTGGTCATGTGGCAACTTCATTGGTTTTACTGATGTTAGATGGCTGGTTAGTCAGCAGGGCATGCCCATTCAAAGACTGCTTTCAACTAGACCTGTTCGATCTTTTTGGGATATTGCTGTTTTAGAAAACCCCATGCAGTGATCTTACTGGCTGCGTCGAAGTTTTCAATGTTAGTGCAGTTTCTTCTTATTCCGATAAAATCACTGTAGGGTATGCTCTATAAAAAATATTTTGGATGGCCACTTCTAGCGTGAAGTGGAGCATTGGAACCCATGGGATGTCTTTATAGCTCGCAAACAACTTGTTGGCCCACTATTTTGACTTTGACATCCAAAAATACTATGGAATGCAAACTGATTTACGGTGAATTTCAGATTGCAGTTGTTTATATTCAGTTCTTTAACAAAAATCTACCCGGCTGTTCTCACTGCCTTTCCAAATAATAAAGAGATCGATATAGCGCAGTCATAGCACCATATTCTCTGTATAAGCCTAATTTGTGTCAGACCATACTACGAGTTTCTCCTAGTACCCCATCGTCATGTTGGCATATGGGGGGGGGGAGGGGGTGAATGTAATGCCCAGGGTTGTCCCTTGGGTTTGCCAGAAGTGTTTGTTGTTGAAAAGAAAAGGGTTCTTTAGACAAAGATCGATCATGCCCAGAAACACATTGGTGCGTTTCAGGTAGTTAAAATGACCTTGTATTGAGAAAGAATTCACATGCTTTCATCCCAAATTCATGTTGTATGGAGGTATAGAAGGATACCACATCCATGGTTGCCAAGATGTAAGTAGGCTCCCATGGAAGTTGATCCCTCTTAGACAAAGTCATTGGTGTCTCTTAAATATGATGGTAAAGAGGAGACAAATGTGAATAGTACTTCCTCCACAAGTTCGGACATATTTTCCAGGAGTGACCCAGTTTGTCACAATGGGCCTTCCTGGTGGTCCAGTTGGATTTTTGGGAGGAAATATATGGCGGGTGTAATCTAATGCCTGGTATAAAGGAACTTCACCTTATCTTCATCCGGGATGCCCGACTGTTCCCATTCATGGAGGAAGGTCTGCACTCCTTATTCATTACCCAAATATTACAGCCTTTGTCTGCTGGCTTGATAAAGCAGTTTGGCAGTTGACTTAATTCTGTGAGCACCTTTTTGTGTTTCTTAGACAGATGATCTTAATATTGGAATCTGCTACTTGTTCTTATGCTCTTTAGGTCATCCATCACTACATTCTCGAAGGCTTCAATGTTGCTGCCTGAAATACTTGTTGGATTGAAATTCGATTTACATTTTAATTTGCTGGTAGATGGCCATTCCACATTTATGCCCAATTCCTCAAAATTGATCGACTCAATGGTTTCAAGCTTGTCCTCCTTTTTCCAAGTGTACTAAGGTGGAAAGGATATTTAGTTCTCCTATAGTGAGGTCTGTGCAGCCTTTCTGTGCGCATAAATATGTCCAAGTCAATCTGGTTTGCAGATAATCAGACCACGTTAAAGGGCAGAAATTGTGCCCCAGATTCAACACTTTGATTTGTTCATGCATTAGAGTATTCAGATAGGTTAATGACTTGTCTGTTAATTTCTTCTGTGATGGTACTGCTTACTTGCCAGAGCGCAGAGATCTCGCTGGGGGATTGTTGGTTGTGCTTGCTGCCCCTCTGGGCCCTCGTTTTTTTCCTTCCTCTCGCTTGTCCTGTGTTGAAATGTCCTGTGTTTTTTTGTTTGCTGTGCCATCTTGACAGAGAAGCCTCATTTCATCTAAAAAATTAAGGCGTACACATGGTTCATCATTTTCGCTTTCTGTAATGTCTGATTCCCAAGTAGAAGCAATAGGATCCGTGGTGCTATAATTTTGGTTTGAAGATGTAACCAACACGCTTTCTGTCTTAAGTGGTCGAACCAACGTGCAAAGGTATAAAGAAGACATTTTCGTAGTCCTCGATCACATAAAAGTGTGTCCTTTCCTTAGCTTGATTTTCATGCATTTTTAAAATGTTTTCCATGTTGCTTTTCAATTTTTTACCTTCTTTGCTTTCTTTGACCAATGTTATAGCGGAGTCCAGCTCCTCAAAAGATTGTCTAGTGAGGATTCTTAACCCTCTTGGGATTCTCCCCACATCTATGTAGTTCTGTAGGGAATGTTCCTCCCACCATTTAATGATTTTTTTTGTTGTTTTTCTAATTCTTTGACGAGAGAGATCTTGCAGTTGTCCTTTACTTTTGTTGCTCGCTCATTGTCTTTGGTTTTTCCAAATGATAATTTTCATTGAAAAGGGTGTTTGCCTGTACCTTTCTTGCTGCCTCTCTACTGGCCTGGGAAGACATGCTGGTATGCTATAATATTGCATAGGTTTGGCAAGTAAAGAATAAAATAAAAGCTTTTGGATTCAAATTTATCAGGTCACAATGATTAATGTGTCACGTTCTGTTCTTTATACAACAAATGTGTGTTCCGAAATGGTTTAAAGGATTGCAGTTCAAACTCTGACTCTGAGAATAACGTTGCAGACAGAATAGAAAGAGCAGAAAGTATGTAACCGTTCAGTGTTTCCCTTGGCGTCCTACGACACCCTAGGTTCACGCCATCTTATGTTTTTCCACCCTGCTCTTCAAGTTCTGTAGGTGGCAAAGCGATGTCTGACAATCCGAGTGGCTGCGAAAGGCACAAAACCCGGACTGGAAATGTTGAAAGTGCACTGGACTTTTTGTAAAACTTCCACCGGTGCTGCTCCGGGCTGCAGCGTGTATTCATCTAAAGCTTGGCGGTGCAGAGACACCGTTGATTTGAGCAGCACTCGCGTGAAGGCTCCTCAAGATGAAGGCCAAAAGTCTGCAAGTTTAAAAAGTGGTTTAAACTTTATTGAAACATTAATGATTCCATTTCAAAAATCATCCTCCCAATGCAATATGTGCCAGCAGATATGAAGCAGTTGACTTGTTTCGCCCCTGAACATGGCTTGTTCACAATGTATATACGGTTTGAAGGGCTGCTGAAGAGTAGCAAAAAAGAGGAAGATTAAGCACAAAGACTTCTAAAATGCAGAAAAACAAAACACCTTTCAGTACTAACATATTACAGGCTTAGACTGGCCTGTAGGGCAATCGACAAAGCCCGACATGCAGGTCCAACATGCTAATGTAAGCCATTCTTTGGGGGTCAAAGTGGGCCAATATTTTAGCTAAAGTGGTACACTTTGGTTTGTTACTTCACTGTGCGCCAGTAGTTTTGAACAAATACTACATAAAATGCACAATTTTCAAAACATTTCACTACCGCCATCCCACTTGGATACCAAGCAAACACTGTCACAAAAGGAACAAATTTCAATTTACGACTGTTGGCCAAATACGCCCCAGTCTGACCCTGCCATATACCCACACCATCAATGTGAAAATCCATAATGGGATGTTACTACCAATAATGGTTTCAACATTAGCTATATAACCCAAATAAAACATGCACGTTTACAATTTTATAAACTGTGAATGTGAAAAAAGAACTGGCAATTGTTTAAGGTTTCAGGAGCTCCCGCAAGGTTTACGGTATATACTGCTGAATCAGATAAGACTAAAGTTACTATTTTAGTTACTAAATTTCTCCTATAGCCTAGGTCGCTTTCCAATTCAGGTGAGGAAATTCAATCATCTGGTGGTGGAACCGAAAAATACTCTGCAGCTGTACAAACTTACGGCACTCCACTGCAAACATATAAGTTCCTAGTGACAGGTTATGCAGGACTCATCACCCAGTCACCCCTCATCACACCCTTGTCAGTTCATATTTTAGAAAATCAGACCATAGTTTTTGGCAGATGACAGGAGTTGGCCAAGGCATCTGGTCAACGGGAAAGAGTATGACTGTCGGAGTCCAAATAAAGTTACACGCTCAGAACCAGCCTTTCCTGTTCCGAAAATGGAGAATGCAGAACGAGCAAGAAAGGCAGAAGGCAGTATCTGTCAGACCTTCAGATAAATAGATTAAAAAGGACTTTCAAATTAGATATCACTCTTGGGAGGTTGCTAAGGCATAGCTCATACAAATGGTTTCGAAACTACTTTGCAAGTGCCTGGAGAAAGCTGCTTTAATTCTGGCAAGGACATTCTTCTGAGAGTAGGAACCATTTGAAAGGTTAGTGTTGGATACAAAAAGTGATGCATATTGATCAGCAGGAAAAAGTGAAACAATATTCCCATCTAGAAAAGTTATGGCGAAAGCATAGAGGTTTTTCTTCGGCAATGAAAGTTACATTTTAGATTATAAAATAGCTTTTAGAGGCCCAATCAAAATGATTTACACAACAAAGTTCAGTCATCTTACAACAGGCATCAGGAATTACTTTCTACTAATTGTTTTCATCCCAGTTGCAGCTTATCTGCTATGCCTTCCCACTCTCAAGGTAATGCTTTTAATAGTTACTTTACTGAGAACATTGAAAACCTACAATATACATTAAAGTTACTCACTGTAGTGACTAGAGTACTCAATCATTAGTCCCCTTTTTAACACATGTGACGCTTTAATACCTGGCTATGCTGAATATTTTAGCCCCCGACATAAGCGGGGAAGGTGTGTGGGATGTATGGAGGAAAGGGGGCTAAGGACTGAGTATGCTAGTCACTACAGTGACTAACTAATTACTCATATGTCCTGTCCCCTTTCCTCCATCCTTGTGGGCGATTCCACTGAACAAGACCATAGGGTGGAGCTGTGACAAACTGCCTCATCTTTAAGAAGCAAAAAGGTTCTTCAGAAACGCCTGACCAAACTCTGCATCCCACCTGGAGCTGGTATCCAGGGAGTAGTGCTTACAAAACGCAGATGGAGTGGCCCAAGTAGCCGCCCTGCTGATGACATCCCACGAAGCATGTCGCTGAAAGGAGACAGCGCATGGACATGAAACCTCACCTCAGGAGGTGGCCTGGACCATCCCTCCGCCAATAGAAGCCTGGGTCCCATGCCCCCAAAGGTGATTAATGCTTCAGGCTTTATTTAAGGATTTTGTCAGAGAGAGATAGAACGTGAAGTCTCTCTTGAGGTCCAAGGAAAGCAAAGCCCTTTCGGCCTCCGACTGTGGGTTTGGAAAGAACACCGGCAGGCATATTTCCCGATTAAAATTCAGGAGACCACATTGGGCAAGAAATTTAGATCAGTGTGCAAGACGACCGTGTCGTTATGAAACAAGAAGAACTCTGTTAAAGCCTGCAGCTTGCTGACCCTGCGCGTTGAAAGGGAGCAGCACAAATAACCTTCAGTGTCACCAGCCTGATGGTCCACTGAGGCGGTCAGCTGGAAGGGCTTGCTCTGCAAGGCTGTCAGAACCACATTAAGGTCCCAGACCGGATGCGGCCTATGTACCAGATTGAAGAGCCTGGACAACCATTTGAGGTGGGCCTTAACCAGCGGGTTGGCTTTGAGCAGGAATTCGAGGGCTTAGAGTTACATTCGGGGAATCATAAGACCCCGGATGTCCAAAATCGATTAAGGGAGAAAAGGGAGGAATTGGTCCTCCTGGCAGGTAGGGAGGAGCGGGTTTCTCAGGGATCCCATTGCAGCAGTGACGTATGGCGAGTGGGGCCATCCCAGTCGGACCTTGGCCTGGGCTATCAAACGCGAGCACCAACTGGACACTATTGTTGAAGTCGAGGATACAGATGGAAACCCTAATAGGGATCTGGAGAAGATCAATATGTTCCACGACTCTTACAAGCAGCTGTACACATCTCAAACGACAGCTGGACACGACTATTGTGCAATACTTAAGACAGGCACTGGGCTGGTTAGACCCGGCACAAGGGGGTGGTGGTCTGAATCCACTGCCTTCAGAGGAGCTCTGTAGGGTGATCCCCCCCTCCCCCTCACCCCCCTCTTCCCAATGGTAAAGCCCAAGCCGGAATGAGATTACTACAGAGCTGTATAAAGCATATGCTGAATGCCTAATCCCACACCTGCGTAACATGTACGAATCAGCCAGAGCCTCAGCCGTCCTGCCTGAATCCACTAGGACTGCCCTTGTGACCGTTTAATTGAAACCAAACAAGGGACTCCTCAAAGGTTCTTCCTATAGGCCACTATCCCCAATTAACAGAAAATACAATTTTGGCCAACACACTGCCCGACCAGCTCCTGCTATATATGCCTGCACTGGTTCTTTCCGACCAAACAAGCTTAATCCCTGGAAAGTCCACTCAGAATAACTTGAGGCGCTAGTTCGCACTCATGCATGATGTAAACCCTGAGAACTCGATTGCTGTAGCCGCTCTGGACGCTGATATAAGGCCGACTCAGTGGAATGGCCATTCCTATTCGAGGTCCTCCAATGTTCAGGAATGGGGCCGTTCCATCTCCAGTGGGTCCAACTATTGTACACAGCTTGTAGGGAGGGCGGCAATGTACACTAACCGAATGATGTCCGACTATCCACCCCACACAGGGTACGAGGCAGGATTGCCCCTCTTCTCTCATACTTTTTGCTTTGCCTTCAGGTTTACCATGATCACAAGATGGTGAAGATCTATTCCCATGTCTCCGTAATCTCTTTATATGCGGATGACATGGTGTATGCGAAACACTGTAGGCAAAATGTACAACCCATGGCGCGAGAGATCAGCCGGTTCGGGGACCTTGCAGGCTTAAAGATAAATTGGTATAAGTCAGAGGTACTCCCGTTAACTCCAGAGGTACAGCGTATTGACATTGGGGAGGCCTTCAGATGGTTCCCGCAGGGTATACGCTACCTAGGAATTATGGCAACACTGTACCCGGGAGACCTATACAGGGAAAACTGTGTGATGGCATTTGAGAAATTGGAACACAAGGGAAACATTGATACTCCTCCCCATCTCCCAGGGCGCCCGATTAGCCTTAGCCAAAATGCTGATCATCCCAAAACTTTTATATATATTTGATAAAGCACCGACCTGGCCTCCAGCAGGCTATTGGTCTAGTCTTAGGAGTCTGATGAGCCGGCAAGCAAGCCAGGATATCGTACAATACCTTAACCCTGCCCTAAAGGAGGGGAAACCTAGCGTACCCACATCTTTATATCTACATTTTAGTGACTCAGATACAATACTCCGTTTGGTGGTTGTGAACTCCCACATATTCAGGATGAGAAGGCGACTATGCACCGAAATGATGTTAGAGGGCTGTTATGGGGAGACCCGGAGAGGGTGGAGCGATCAGAGATTCTACCGGTGGAAATCACTAGCAGGGCCTGGGCTCAGCTGCGGTGCATAGTGGAAGAGGAGGTATGATACTCAGTTTGCAATATATAGGGTTCAGGAGGTACCTCAGATAACTCATGAAAAGATATTTCAGATCCATTTCGCATTTCAAAATACTAGAGGTTCATACCCTGGGAGATCGCTTACAGGACGGGAAGTGCATCACTTGGGAGGCTCTAAAAGAAAGGGGGGAAATGGACGGCAGTGAAAATGCTGCTCTACTTGCGGTTGAGAGAGGTACTTCAGACCAAGTGTCCAGACTTGCCACAGGCACGCGTTACTTTCCCAGTACTTCAATATGTTACGTCACCACTACTAGGAAACTGGTGTCTGCTATCTACAGGGTCCTCACATCACAGAAAATAAGATGGGTAGTTACAAGAGGGAGACAGCATTGGGAAGGCTGTTGGCAGATGGGCAATGGAATGTGATCTGCATGCAGACAAGCAACCTGTCCCTTAATCGCTTAGGAGTGATCCATACATCAGGTGTATTATTCCCCTGTAAGGCTGCATAGGTCCCGTCGCCCCACTCCGGGTGCATTAGATGTGGATACGACAAAGCTGATTATTTGCCATATGTCTTGGAGCTGCCCATTAATTCGGCCATTTTGGATTAAAATAGAGTAATCTGTATCTTGGATGCTATACACTTAGAGGTAAAACACCTCAGAGCTATGGTTACTGGCTCTGATTGAAAGTGGTTCTCGAGCTGAACGGAAATTGTTGGGTATGGCTTTAGTGGGGCCCAGATCCTTAATTGCTCAGGCCTGTGGGGGGGGGGGGGGGGATTCTGACAACATATACGTCCAGTATTGTCTGCTCAGATCTAAGGAGAGTGGAAGAACCAGTACGATCAGGGTCTTGCTACGGTTCAATCCAAAGAATATTGCTTGGTGGTCATGCTGTTGCGGTGCGGGGAGGGGGTATGTGTGTAATCGAATAGCCTATGTTCAGGTGTCGCCTCTGGTTATCAAATGTCTATTTGTTTATTTTCATTGGTCAAATGTATTGTGCTGCCTTGGAGTTTGAGGTGGGGTGTTGGGATGTGTTGGGGATTGTTTTCACTTTTTTGCATCTTGAAAATAAAGCAACTTTAAAAAATAAAAACACTGGGTTGGCTGAACAGGAAGATTAACAGGCCCATGGGAGAACAACTGCAGCAGATCAGAGAACCAAGCCCTCTACGGCCAGGGTCTGCTGGGAGGGTCTATGGGAGCAATGGAGAAGGAAGAAACGCATAACACCTGCTGTTGTGCCAGCAGAGCTAGAATGCGTCCTCCAGAGAAACCGGACCCCGTCCTGCCCACGAGGCAAACCGGGGGCACTTGGAATTCAAAGAATATGTAAATAAGTCCAGATCCAGAACCCACCCCCCCCCCCAATCTCTGGAACGGGGGCAACAAACGATTGGTGTAAATCCCATTTCTAGGTGTTGAAACCCAAGCAGCTGTGCTGGTCCGCTTCTACATTGCTGTCCCCCGAGCGATGGACCGAAGAAATCCATATCCCCCTCAGCCCCCCCTGTGCCCATTCTCAGATTGACACTGCCGCCATGCACAAGAGGGAGGGTTGGGGGGGCGGGTGACCACATGGCTTGTTTAAGTAAAACATGGTTGTAGAACCAGAACCGCCTTATTCCCAACCAGCAGCTAAGAGGCCCAGAGAGCCAGGCTGCCCACTGTCCTGAACTCTAGCAGATTGATATGCAGGAGGGCTCCCGCCCTGCACCACGTATCGATTAGCCCTCCAGAGTAGCCCCTGCCCCCCCCCCCAGCCTGAATGTTAGGAATCCATCGTCACCACCAGTGTGGGCTCAGGCACGGTAAAGGAAGGGGCTCCCACTGCCACATTGCAGTCCATCAGCCACCAGTGAAAATCTGGGAGGGAACAGGGAATTGAAATCCTGTCCGACTGTGACCCAGTTTCCTCGTCTCAATTGGCCGTTAGGTGGAGCAGGAGGCACTTCATCTTGAGGTGGGCGTGCTAAACCGTGAGCACGCAAGATGCCATCAGTCCAAGAAGGTGCTGGAACCACCATGCCGAGGTGGCTGAATGGGCCAGAAAGTGCCCCATCGCCTTGCGGAGGGACAGGAGCTTCTCTGGAGTGGCAAACACCCGCTGCACTCCTGTGGCCCAGCGCACTCACAGGAACATCAGGACCTGAGCAGGAGTCAGCTGCAACTTCGCTGGTTGAGTGAGAACCCCAACTGGTGAAGTACATCCGCCAGTCATTGGCAGGAGTGCACCGCCCCTCTTGGGCAAGCAGGCCCTCACCAGCCAGTCCAAATAAGGGTATACGTGATGGCCCTCCAGGCGGAGGAGACTAGCCACATCAGCTTTGTGAACACACGTGGGGCTGAGTTGAGGCTGAAAGGCAGCACCTTGTGCTGCAAGTGGTAGGACAATCGTGAATCACACAAATTTCTGATGCGGCTGGTAGATAGAGACTCTGCTATGCGAGCTGCAGTAATTCATCTGGGTCTGGAGTTATCACCTAGCCCCAGCAACAGTCTTCTCCTATGTAATCCTTCCTTATACAGCTGCCCCCAGGATCCTAATCATGTAGTGGCTGCTGTCCCCTGGCCACAGAGGAGGAAGTCAGAACAGGGGAATCAGTGATGACTCCACTGGTTTCATCACAGAACGCACATAGCAGTGGATAATTTCAGTCCACTACAAAAGCATCCACTCCCTGTCAGGGGAAATTCCCTGGAGCCCAGCAGCTTGCACTCCTTGTTGGAGCAGGATGCAACCAGATCTACTAGAGGGTGAAGATCGACAAGGAGTTCCGGGCAAAGCTCCCACCTAACCTTGCCCTCTGAGGGTATCTGCCATCAGGTTTCCCTTCCAGGCCAGATGAATTTGCGATCAGGAGATTTGCCTTTGAAAAGCCCAGAAAGTTGCATTGCCTCTCTTCACAGTGGTAGCGCCCCTACACAGCCGCTGTTGAGGTAATGCACTGCCACTGTGTTGTCCATGATCAGGACCGTCATCCCCCCCCCGTATAGAAGGCAAAAAGGCATCAGATCTACTCTGATAGCTCAACTCCAAAATGTTTATGTGGAGCCTCATTTACAAGTAGCACCACAGCCCACTGTAAGGAAGGCATGGTATCAAACAGTGAAGACAGCCAAGTGATCACAGTTCAAGGGTGTTTATTGAACTTCAATTGGTAGGTTGAACACCGATCCAACCCTAAATCTAAGGATGGGAGCAAGCTACGATCATCACAACGCAGTCCTAGTGGAGTCTGTCAAAATAAAAGGGTCTGTACTAATAAACCCATAGCCAATCCTCGCTTCTAAATACAAATGGTGTGGGACAACAATGTATGCAAAAAGAAAAGTGTTAAAGAAATAATATAACAGGATAGTTTAGCAGTTGGTTTCTCTTCCCCACATTTTCAGCACGGGGGAAGGCGGCACACTAGCTACGCAAACACTCTGGTCTCTCTGCCACAAGGATACATACAGTTCAAAGCATAGGGATCAGGGCCTTCTGACAAAGTCGTATGCAGAGTCTATTTCTCAATAACAGTCTTATTGCAGAGGGCATGCCTTAACAAACAAGCACCAAAGTTCCTTTCTTATCCGCAATTTCACATTCACAAGTTCTCAGGTCCACTGTTCACCATGGATCTCCCTCCTTCAGGTTCAGACCCCTTAAGCACAATGTTCACAATTGGTCTCTCGTTCGGACTCGGACCATGTAATCTCACTTTCTAAGCTTTTTCTCTTTGCATCAAAAATCAAGACTTTCAATTGTGTAATGGCTTTAAACCGTTGCAGGACCACTTCGTTTCACTTCATTTTTAATTCTCTTTTTTACTTTTGTTTCTGCCACTTCTTGGCTGGGTACATCACAGAGACCTTTGATTGAGCACATCCGCGGTGCCGGTGGACTCTGAACTTTAACAAAGAAAGATACAATACCAGTGGCAAATATCCATCAGCAATTCAGCTTTCTTGCGCTCTTTATACAATGTTGCTGCTTGCAACCTTGACTTCAAAACAGACCAGTCTTGCATCAGCCTCCCCAACTCACCGGCTGTGCTGATCTCTCTGGCGCTGCTTTGATCTTGGAAGCAAGGACGGTACTGCAGCAGCTGCTCCTCCTCCTCACCAACTCGGTCAGCCAAGCAGGAGGTCCCTAGGTATCTCCGACACACAATGCAGGATTCTTCAGTCTGGTTTCATGGCCTTTCGCTTTTTAATCTGAAGGATTCTCTCGCCGGAAAGGTCAAGGGTATCTCCCTCCTTGTGCACCCTTCTTGGTTGGTTTTTCTTCCCTCATTCAGCTGCCGTTTGGAAAATACTGTTCCTTTGTGTGCTTTGCCTCGCTCAGAGTGCTCTCGTGCCCCGCCTTTTATCCATGTGGTGAAGCTTAATGGAAGTCAGGTACAATGCTCAGATGGGAGTCCGTTTTCTCCCAGAGCGGGCTGTCCGTGTGAAAATGTTCATGACGGGAGATGGGGGGAGGGGAGGTAAAGTTCTGAAATATCCTTCTGGATAGGATGGGGTAAAGCATTTATAGGGAGGGGGATACCGCATCTCGTCATCAGTTGTCCCACTCCCCGAAGACCCCTCACCCAGGTCATCCTCCCACACTGGTCCACCCCCAGGGTCTGAATCGAAAGGCGATGGCTGTGCCCTGGCCACCCGAGAGCACCCCCCACGGGGACTAGCGGGTGAGACCTGGGTTCTAACACTGCTCACCTAGTGATCATTCCAGTGTGAGCCCATGCCCCTCAGCAAGGCATCCGTCACTACTGTTGCATCCAGTCAGGGGTGCCAAAAGGCTCCCCCTTCATTAAGTTACCCTTGCAGGACCACCACGGGAGGTCCCTTGAGACCGTGGTCAGGATCTGCAGAAGTTCTGTAATGTTGCCCATGGACTGTGACCACTGGTACCTCAGAGCCCACAGAAGGGATCTCATTCTCAGTTTCGCCTCTGGCACTAGAAAAATAAAAGATGCCATGAGGCCCATCAGCTTTGGAAAGTCCACAGCCGGTATTGCTAGGTTGGAGAGAAGGGGAGCAACAAGGGGTTCAAGGACTGCACCAATGAACTGGAGTGTTTATGAAAGTGTCATCTAAGACTTCAAGTTAAGAAGCCCAGTTTGTGCAGGAAATTGCAGACTTTGCTTAGGTGATACTGGGCTTGCTCTTTAGATGGTGCTGAATAGCCAGTCCAAGTTAAGCAACACATGAATACCCTCCCTTCTTGGACTGGCTGCCACCCTGGGACAACTGCTTGGTGAAGAACACCGGGGCTGAGGCGAGCCCAAATGGCAGTACTTTGAATTGGTAGCATAAACTGCCATTGAGGAACCCTGGGTACTTACTGTGGCAAGCATTCTGAAGATCAACTGACAGCAGCCAATTCTGAAGCTCTAGAGGCTGGAGGATCTGCAAATGTCACCATCTGGAATTTGTCATTCCTCAGAAACTTGGTCAAGCCCTCCGGTCCAAGATAGGGCACAGCCTTCAGTCTTTTCTTGGTTCCATGTGTTAATATCCCCGCACAAATATCACGATACAAAAATAGCCAAATTTTTGTGGCGATATTGACCCATGGACCCTGCAGGGGAGACCCCCGCTCCTACAAAACATCCCCCCCAAAAATAACGCCTATGGCAAGACAAACGGCCATATGTACGGCAATATTTTTGGTGGGGATATTTTGTAGGGATACCATTTTCTTGGATTAAGAACAAGTTACTTACCAACTGGTAACGTTCTTTCGAATGGATGTTCCTCCAATGTATTCCACATCTCTGACATGTAATGTCCACAGCTGTGTACTTCGGAAACATTTTCGGCAGAGGGCATCCTGCGTCGATGGCGTCAGGCTGATATACTTCGAAGGCCTCCGTCTAGGGCGACGTCAAAGGATGTTATAATTGGACGCATGGCGCCCGTAGCCTCAGTTTATGTTTTTTCCTCCATAACGTGTGACATGCACATATCCAATGCCTGCTTGATTGCACATAGCCTTGCGGAAAATTAAGCTGCAATAGCATAGGAAATTATCCAGAGGGGCAGGCTGGGAGGGCGATGTGGAACACGTTGGAGGAACATCCAGTCGAAAGAAGATTACCACTTGGTAAGTAACTTGTTCTTCGAATCGATTGTGTTTTCCAACATATTCCACATCTTTGACAGACTCCCAAAGCAGTACCAGAAAATGGAGAAGGGAAAAGAATTTACAATACCCAATCAAATGGCAGAATAAAGAACCGCCGTACCAAAGGCCATATCTTGACCATGAGCATATCCAGGGAGTAATGTTTGACAAAGGTGTGGATAGAAGCCCATGTGGCTGCTTCAAATATTCCTATTAGGAACTCCCAGCTGCAGGGCAGTGGACGTAGCCACTCCCTTAGTGGAATGAGCTCTCAAACCTTCCGGAGGGTCCTTGCCCTCCCATCGGTAACATTCAGTAATGGTGAGGATAATTCACCTGGACAAGGTCTGTTTGGTAACAGCCTGGCCCAAATAGTGTCCAGTATACCCCACAAAGAGTTGATCGCCCACTCTGACCCTGGACATCTAAGAAATATAAAAGCTCAGAGCTCTCCTAGGGTCCAACCCATGGAGTTGCTCCTCATCTTTACCAGGACGAGGAGGAGGACAGAAAGACGGAAGAACCACTTTCTGGCTTAAATGAAATTCAGAAACTACCTTGGGTACAAAGGAATGACGTACCCTCAGTACAACTCTATCCTTGTGGAAAACAGTAAAGGGCGGCATAGATGAACGTGCCTGGAATTCACTCACTCTGTGAGCAGATGTAACCGCAACCAAGAACACAGTCTTGAAAGAAAACAGTATCAAAGGGCAAGAATGCAAAGGGTCAAATGGAGCACCCATCAGGAATTGCAAGACCAAAATCAGATCCCAAACCGGCACCTGGAACGGGGACGGCAGGAACACATTAGTGAGCAATTTGACAAATTGGGAAATCAAAGTAATCTTAAAATAAGAACATTCTTCAGACGAGTGCTTGAAGACAGCGTTTCCAGGTAACCCTTAATGGTACCTACTTGAAGGCCCCTGTGGGCCAAGGAAAGCAAGAAAGATTGATCCATGGGAATGGAACACTGAAAAGGATCAACATTTTGTCCTCTGCACCAGTTGCAAAATCTATGCCAACGGTACAGGGATTTTGTTGCTGCCTCCTGGCCAAAAGTAACCCCTCCTTCCCGTCCTCCGGAGGTCCCAATCCTTCTACCTCAACCTTTCAGATAGCAAGTGTGAAGGTTGAGAGTCCCGACCTCTGGATGAGAACCTGCCCCTCCCTTACACTCCCCCCCCCCCCCCACCTCTCGAAAGAGAGGGCAGACGGACATTTCTAGAAGGTCCAGGTACCACACTCTCCGGGCTCCATCCAGAGCAATGAGGATTATGTGGAATCCGAACCTCTGCAACCTCCTTAACACTTAAGGAATGACGGGGACCGGAGGAAACTCATACAGAAGTGGGAATGACCAATCCATGACGAAGACGTCTCCTAAGGCTCCTGTCGGAGGAAATTCCCTTGAGCAGAAACTCTCGCACTTCCGGTTGGCAGTGTTTGCGAAGAGATCCACTTGTGGGGTTCCACAAAGGGTGAAGATCTCCAGAAGGACTTCCTGAGCCAACCCCCACTCATGAGACTGCTCTGCCTGCTCAGAGCGTACGCCGCCGCATTCTCCTCTCCAGCCAGATGAACTGCTCAGAGTAATATTCCCTGCTGGATTGCCCAGAACCAGAGTTGCATCGCCTCTCTGCACAACTGGCGTGACCTTACCCATCCACCCCCTTTTTGTTGAGGTAATGCATGGCCACTGTATTGTCCGTCATGATTAAGACACTTCACCCTCCCCCCCTCCCCCACCTCCTCCCTCCGCAGAGATGGCAGAAAAGCCTTCAGGGCCCAGACTGATGTCCCTCAGCTTTAACAGGTTGATGTGGAGTTTGGACTCCGACGGAGACCAACGGCCGCTGGCGGTCACGTTTTCAGCATGAGCTCCCCATCCTGTGAGGAAGCGTCCGTTAACACGGTCAACTCCGGCCACGGTTGCCAAAACGGCTCACCCTTCATCAGGTTCCCCTGGTTGGCCCACCACAGCAGATCCTGTGAGACGGAGCGCGGAATCTGACCGGGAGCCGACATCTGGCCTGAGAATTGTGACCACTGCATCTTGGACCCATTGCAGGGATCTCATCTTCAGTCTGTCCTCTGGCACCAGAAAAAAGCAGGATGCCATGAGGCCGAGCAACCTTAAGAATTCAAAAGCCGGAAGACTTTGGGAATGTTGAAATTTGTTGATCTGTTCAATGTGATGAGCCCTCACCTTGGGAGGCGAGCACTTCCAAGGACATCAGGGCTGTGTGTCCAACACAGCCCTGATGTACTGGAGCTGTTGGGAAGGTGTCAGATGAGACTTCTTGAAATTGAGGGAGAAGCCCAACTTGTAGAGGGAGCGGCAGGTGAGACGAAGATGATCCTGGCGCGTTCTCCTGAGTAAGCGATGGATCAGCCAATAGTCCAGGTAGGGGAACACGTGAATCCCCCCCACCCCCCCTCGCCTGAGATACACTGCCACCACCACCATTACCTTGGTGAAGACCCTCAGAACGGAGGTCAATTCGAATGGCAGGACCCGAAACTGAAAGTGTGAGTCGTCAGCTGAAAACCTCAGGTACTTTCTGTGCTTTGGAAGAATCAGCACATGAAAGTAAGCATCTTGAAGGTCCAGAGACACCATCCAATCCTGAAGTTGAAGGGCCTGGAGGACTTCAGACAGAGTAACCATCTTGAACTTGTCCTTCCTGATAAGTTTATTCAACCAATGCAAGTCCAAGATGGGTCTCAATCCCCAGTCTCTTTGGAATCAAAAAATATAGGACATACCATCCTTGTTCCGCTGCGCTATAGGCACCAGTTCTACAGCGCCTTTCTCCAGCAGGGTCAAGATTACCTGCGCAAGGAGCGGATCTGGAAGCTTCAAAGAGATTCCCCGGTGGATTGTCATGAGGCCGCAGTAGCTGTGAGGGAAGGCAGTAGCTGTGGGCTATTGTATCCAGAACGCACGCATCCGAAGTAATAGCTTGCGATTCCTCAAGCTGCTGAGATAGTCTGCTCCCAACGGCAAACAATGGGACATGGCCTCATACTTGTTTTGGAACGGCTGTGGCACCCCCATTTCCCCGACCACCACGGGTACTTTTACGCTGACTCCTTTGACTGGTGGCTCCTCTCGTTCTACCAAAGGAGGTGTAGTAACAAATCTCCCCTCCACTGATGTCCCCTAGGACGAAAAGGCAGAGGTTGACGCACAGCTGCGCTCAATGATTTTGCCGCAGCTTTTGAGGTCTGCAACCTCTGAAGGCTTTCGTCAGCCTTGCTGCCAAACAAATGCGCGCCATCAAAGGGCATGTTCAAAAGACGGGCTTGCACATCCGGAGCAAAACCAGACTTCCGCAAAAATGCAAATTTGCGTATCACGGTCGGCCGTGTCCAAACCTGACTGAATGAATTCACACATGGCATCCTTGCCATCCTGCACAAGAGCAAAGAACATATCCGTTTCTTCCCCTTCGGGAATATGCTCAGCCGCTAGAGAAACAATTCCACAGAGTGTGTGAAAATCTTGCCAAGGCACAAGTGGAGTTGGCGGATTTCAACGCCATACTCCCTGAAAATAAAACACCTTGCATGCCCAACCGTCGGAACGTTTTGTCGTCCCTATCAGGAAGGATGGTAGGGTGAGCCACCTGCCTCGAGGTAGCCGTAGCCGCCTAAACCACCAAACTCCCGGGGGTGGGGGGAGATGAAGGGTAGCTGGAGTCGCTACCGGAAGGGCAATATTTTTTAGTTAACAATTTAACTGCCGGAAGAGATTTCGGTGCCTGCCAAGCACCTGCCACCCTTTTCTGCAACATCAAATGAAAAGGTACCTTGAGCCAAAATATCTGTCAAGTCATCCTGAACAAAAGCTTCCGGTGGACTGGACCAGCCAAGATACTCAGTGACCCTAGCCATCAGTCTCCTGTAGGACGACTCAGGAGAAGTGTCCAAGCCACTGGTGTTAGGCAGAAACCTGTGCAGTTCCCTTAGGGACCACTGCAAAAGATTTAGGACTACAGGTGGTTGGCAGTAAACCCAATTGGTAGCAGTCTGTACCACCCAGATTTACCTGGTAGCTGTGGCTGAGCAGTCAGACTTCTCTCAAGATGAGTTTGGCAGTATATAGAGTATACACAATAGGTACAGAGATACAGTAGCACACGCAAACACTGACCAGAGAGCTTTGGTGTAAAAGTATATAATTATTTATTTAAAGACACACTTGTAAATTACACCAGCACACAAAGAGGTAAGTAAATTCAACACAGTCACTATTCTATATATACAACCCTAATTACTTAGACAAGTCTTAGTGAGAAACACCACTTATTTTCAGACAGAGGTGAGCGCTTCACATAAGATGGCACTCTAATAAGTTATTAAAAGGGAGGGAAAAGGCAAAGCTATGAAAGCACACAATTTCAATACTTTTTTTACCTTCACAATGAGGCAGGTTAGGCAAAGTCTACTGGAGAGCAAGGACGTTCAAATGCCAGGCCCACTCTTAGAGAGAGCAAGCAAAATGTGTCCAGGATCACACAGTGGGGTTATGCCCAAAGAGTCTTTGTAGATAGTTCATAAAAGATTGAGATCAAGTCAGGAAAAGTTAGTTAACAGGCCCCAGGCCAACCCGGGGTAGAAAGTCGAGGATTTACTGTCACCCCGAACGATCTGTCGCAAGGGAAGCCAGACGGGACACAGTACCTGAAGATGGGAAGAATGCTCCAGCGGGGGCAGTTGTTCCTGGCAGCGGGTGCAAGTCGGTGTTTCATCCAGAGGAAGAGGAAGTCTCAACGTGGAGGAAAGCTGAAGGTCGTTGCGCTGCCAGCGAAGAAACCAGCCGCAGAGTTTCCCCGGTTACAAGGTACCACCCTTTTCTTCGCGGTAGTGTTAAACCGTGGTATTCCGGTTGCCGGGGTGCTTGGCACAGGCAAGGAGGCCACGAGATGGTTCAGGAAGGCGAAAAGACGGGAAAGGAACAAGTTACTTACCTGTAACTGTTGTTCTCCAGCATGGGTCTGGCATGGATTCACATGCTCATGAATATTCCCCATCAGGCTGGGAATCCTCGGTAAAGAAAAAAAAAACAGTATCAGTTTCGTTTCTGATCTGTCTTTCGTAGTAATAACCAATCACTGGTCTCTGCATCATACTGACCACAGCCAATGACTGCCCTCTACCTAAGCACCGCCTCTGGCAGCCATCTTCAGATTTGGAAGCACGTGAAGTGGCAGTATGACCAAGTGAAGAGCTGCAGAGGGGTAGGCGGGAGGGTTCGCATGTGAATCCATGCCAGACCCATGCTGGAGAACAACAGTTACAGGTAAATAACTTGTTCCTTCTCCAGCATGGGGTCTGGCATGGATTCACATGCTCATGAATAAAGAATACATAGCAGTACACACATGCACAACCACGGGAGGTGGCAAAGGCTCAACATTAAGCAGTACATCAAACTCAACATTAAGCATCTTACCTCCTCACCAGGCTCACCTCAGGCGAACAGGTTGCGCAGCACTGCTTGGCCGACCCTGGACTCCTCCCTGGAATCCCGATCGACGCAGTAGAATTTCGTGAAGGTGTGCGTCGACCTCCACGTAGCAGCCCTGCATATGTCCAGCAGGGGCACACCAGAAAGGAACGCCGTGGTAGCTGCGATTGCTCTGGTGGAATGGGCTCTCGGACGGCCAGGCAGCGGTCGGTTTGCCAACCGATGACAGTACATGATACAGCCGGAGAGCCATCTGGAAATGGAAGCCTTCGAGAGAGCCTTCCCCTGATTGACAGGTCCAAAGTTCACAAAGAGTTGTGACGTCTTCCGAAAACACTTTGTGCGGTCCACGTAGAACTTCAGCGCTCTAGCCACATCCAGCGAGTGCAAAGTCCTCTCAGCCGGCGACGGGAAGAACACAGGCAACACCAAGGGTTCGTTGAGATGGAAGTCCGACGGTACCTTGGGCATGAAGGAGGGGTGCGTCCTAAGCACTACCCTCGTGTCGTGAAAAGTCAAGTACGGGGCCTTGCATGAAAGGGCCTGGATCTCTCCCACCCGTCGTGCGGAGGTGATGGCCACAAGAAACGCTGTTTTCCACGACAGAAACTTCAACGGGGCCGAGTGCAGAGGCTCGAACGGAGGTCCCATGAGCTTGGTCAGCACCACGTTGAGCTCCCACGCCGGGGCCAGAGCCTTCACCGGCGGGAACGATCTGAACAGTCCCTTCATGAACTCTTTCACCAGACGATGAGACCACAAGGACGTCCGGCCCGTGGTTCTGGTGTATCGGGAGATCGCAGCAAGATGAATCTTGATGGACGCGTGTGCCAGTCCAGCTTTGGCCAGCGTCAGCAGGTACGGCAGTACCTGGGGAGCCGTAATCCGTAGAGGGTTAATCTTCTGTGCGTGGCACCAGACAGAGAACCTCTTCCATTTGTGTCCATAGCATTTAAGAGTCGAGGATGCCCTGGCCTTTGCAAGAACCTCTCTGCAGTCGGCCGGTATGTCGTATCCTCCAAACTCTAGCGCTGCAGGAGCCAGGCCTGCAAGTTCAGCGATTTCGGGTCGTGGTGGAGGATGGCGCCTCCTTCCCTGGAGAGTAGATCCGCGTCCGCCGGCAGCTTGATTGGCGGGGACGCTGACAAGTCCAGAAGGTCCGGGAACCATATCTGCCTCGGCCACGCAGGTGCGACGAGGATCATCCTGCACCGTGACCTCTTGAGCTGGTTGACGAGCCGGATTAGCAGTGGCAAAGGAGGGAACGCGTAGAGGAACAGGCCCTCCCAGGGAAACGAGAAAGCATCGCCCATGCTCCTCGCCTGGGGAAACTTGCTGGCGAACCTCCGGCACTTGGAGTTCGTCCCCGTCGCGAACAGGTCGATCTGGGGTGTGCCCCACCGTCGGAAGAGGCGATCCACTAGATCCTGCCGTAGTTCCCACTCGTGGCACGAGCGCAGCTCCCTGCTGAGTGAGTCGGCGATGGTGTTTTTTATCCCTGCCAGATGAAACGGCACCAGAAACATCCTTTGGGCGATGGCCCAATGCCACAGGTCCTGCGCCTCCCTGGACAGCGCTGGGGACCTGGTTCCGCCCCGTTTCCGGATGTAAAACATGGTGGTGGTGTTGTCGGTGAAGATCCTCACCACCTTGCCCTTGAGGGACGGAAGGAAGGACCTGAGGGCCCAGAACACTGCACGGAGCTCCAGGACGTTGATATGGAGGGACTTCTGCGTCGGGCGCCAAAGGCCTCTCGCGTGCAGATTTTCGGTGTGCGCTCCCCACCCTTCCAGGGAGGCATCCGTGGTCACTGTCTCCTGGTGGTCTGGGGTCTGGAAGTCCATGCCCATCGTCAGATGCGCGCGGTTGCCCCACCACCGGACCGCTCGGCAGAAACTCTCGTCGAGTGTGATCCTCTCCTCGAAGCTGCCTGTCGTTTGGATCCAGCGCGCGTCCAGGAACTCCTGCAACGGGCGCATCCGGAGCCTGCACATGGGAATGAGGTAGATGCAGGAAGACATCATTCCGAGGAGGGACTTGATGGACCTCACCTTGGCCGCGTCGGAAACCAACATCCGCTGTACCTTGCCCAGGATGGACCTGGTCCTTTCCTCCGACGGGGAGGCCAGAAGGGACACTGTCGAGCTTCGCTCCCAGAAACAGTGCGTTTTGCGCGGGTACCAGGTGGGACTTGGCGTAGTTCACGGAGAATCCCAGGTCCGTGAGAAGTTGGACGGTCCTTGCCGTGTGCTCCACGGCGAGCTCCTTCGTCTTGGCTCGGATGAGCCAGTCGTCCAGGTAGGGGTAGAGGTGGATCCCCTCGCGGCGCAGCTGCGCCGCCACCGGTGCAAGGCACTTGGTGAATACCCTAGGTGCCGACCGTAGTCCGAAGGGGAGAGCTTTGAACTGGTAGTGACGCCCTTGGACCACAAACCTGAGGAATTTTCGGTGCCCCTTTAGGATGGGAATATGGAAGTAGGCATCCTCCAAGTCCAACGACGACAGGAAGTCTCCTTCCTCCAGCTGACCCAGGACGTGCTGGAGTGTGACCATCCGGAACTTCTGCGCCTTGATGAACTTGTTCAGACGTCGCAGGTCTAGGATGGGGCGCCATCCTCCAGTCTTCTTCTTCACAAGGAAGGATCTCGAGTAAACTCCGGAGCCCCGAAGCCTCTTTGGGACGAGTTCGATGGCGCCCTTCCTGAGCATCGCCTTTACCTCCAGGAGAAGCTGAGGGACGTGAAGCTCTTTCCTGGCCACGGGGGGGACGCGCGGGCACCTTCTTTGAAACTCGAGCGCGTGGCCCCGGGCTAAGGCGTCCAGCACCCAACGGTCGGTGGAGATGGACTCCCACACGCTGACGAAGCTCGCCAGCCGGCCTCCCACCGGGGTGCTTCGGTGGGGGCCTGACCCCACGGCCGGTTCAATCCTGTTTCGACGAGGCTTTGCCGCCTTGAGCTCCTTGGCGACGACGGCGGGGTCCGCCAGACTTGCTTCGTCCTCTGTAGGCCTCCTGAGACGACGAGCGGGCCGCTTGACGGTAGGTGGAGAAACCGCCGCCGGAACCTTTGGAGGCGCCCTTGCCTCCGCTGCTCCGAAAGGGCATCCGTCGTTGCTGCAGAACCCCAAGGGCCCGGGCCGTCTCAGTGTCCGCTTTAATGGCCTGAAGGGAATCGTCCACTGTTTTCCCAAACAGGTTGTTCCCATCGAACGGCATGTCCAGGACTCTGGTCTGTACGTCTTGACGGAAGTCCGTAGCCTTGAGCCATCCACGCCGCCTAAGGCACACGCCGTTGCCCAACTGGCGAAACCCAGTGTCAGCGATGTCCGTCGCAATAGTGATGGCGTGGTCTGACGCCACCTCACCTTCCTGTAGGATCTCTAGGGCATCCGCCCTCTTGTCGTCCGGTAGGAAGTCCAGCAGGGGAGCCAGTTTGTACCATAGCTCCCTGTCGTAGCGGGCCACGATAGCCAAGGCGTTGGCCGCTTTAATCGTCGTCGCTGCAGACGAGATGACCCTGCGTCCCATAGCGTCCAATTTCTTTCCCTCGCCGTCCGGTGGGGAAGTCGATGTGGAGGCCGCACCCCCCCCCTGTTTTCTTCCTGGCCGCCGCGGAGACGACGGAGTCCGGGGTAGGCTGCGCCCGGAGGCACAGGGGGGCCGCGTCCGGGACCCGGTACTTCTTCTCGTACCGGTCTCTTCTAGCTGGCGTCGTGGAAGGGTTCTTGAGGAGGGCGAGGCCCTCATCCCAAATGTCATCCAGTAGAGGCACAGCGAGGACAGTCTTCCTCTTGGCCTCGCGCCGTTGATAAAGGAATCCTTCCTTTTTCTTCTCCTCAGGGCAGAGTTGGAAAAGCTCGGATGCCCTGGCGATCATGGAGTGGAACGATCCAATCTCGTCGGGCGGAGAAGCCCTGGTGGGAGGTGACGACGGTAGATCCTCGTCGTATACCTCGTCGTCCGTACCCGTCGCTGCCGTGTCAGTCCCTGTATCATCGCCTCGGGTGGACGGGGAGGAGGGCTGGACGGGGCGCGACGGCTGAAAAGGAGGTGGAGGGTGAATCCTTCTTTTCTTGGGCGGGGGAACACCAGAAGGTCCCAGATCCCCCGACGGGAGAGGTTCCTCCGTCGGCAACGGTAGTCTCGTCCTTATCTCTGAACATAAGGACTGTATAGCCAACAAAATGGCCGCCGAGTTGTCTTGCGGCGCTGGCAGAGGGGAATCCGACGGGCGATCAGGGGCCCCGTCGGCACCCTCGACGATGTCGTCGTGGCCTGCGTCGGGATCCATCCCGACGGGCCGGTCTTCTTCCACGCCAAGGCCGTGGCTTAAGACCTCAATCAGCTCCTCCTCCGAGGTTGAGGCCGAATCTACGACGACGCCCTGCCCCCCCTTTTTCTTCCCCGCCGGGGATTTCACGGGGGTCCTATCGATGGGCACAAAAGAGGACTCCCTCCGAGGTGGCAGGGAGACTCTGAGCCCCGAGGTCGCCACCACTGGTGTAGCCTCCACAGGCTGAGCCAGGGCCGCCGCGACAGTATCGATAGAGGGCTTGGCCGGATGGATTAAGGCCTTCACCACCTTAGGTGCGCTCACCGCCTTATCCTTGAGGGGGGGGGGCACTGCCTCGCTCCCCCTCCGATGGGGCCTTCGAGCTCGACCGGGGCCTCTCCAGGAGCTTCGCCGGGTGCTCGCCCTTCCTCTTACCCGACCCAGAGCGTTGGCTCGTGGCTGAAGGTGCCGGGGAGGGTGCGCCCTGCCTGGCGCCCGTAGAGCCCGACCGTTCGGCGCTCCCGGTGCCAGCGGACTCGCGGTGCTTGGCCTTGTGTTGGACCCCCGTCGCCGGGGCGTCCTCAAAGGTCTTAGAAGATCGCTCGGATTTCTTCCTCTTCTTCTCGCCTGACGGGCTCTTCCCTTCCAGCCAGTTGGCGAGACGTGGATGGCGGTCCTTCATGGTCCGCTCCGACATGTTGCCGCAAAACGCACAGTCCTTCTCCACGTGCGTCTTGTCCTCATGTAAGCAGTAGAGACAAAAGGAGTGTTCGTCCTCAAAGACGTTCTGCAGCTGGCATCCAGGGCAGATCCTGAACAGCTTTCCGGGCGTCGAGCTTCCCTTCTCCTGGGCCATGTCCGGGCCTGAGAAACTTCTGGAGTCCTCCAAAAGCGTAGCTCGACGAAATCTTCACCCTTGAGGGGCGCAGACGAATCCGACACGGGTCCCCGTTGATCGGATGGATAGTCGGTGAAGCTTGAGGCTCTTTTGACCGAAAAAAACGAAGTTTTTGTGAAAAAAACGTGAAAAAATAGCACTAACGCTCGAGAGCAATAGCACGAGGATCCCAACACATGAACGTGCGGTAAAAATCTGAAGATGGCTGCCAGAGGCGGTGCTTAGGTAGAGGGCAGTCATTGGCTGTGGTCAGTATGACGCAGAGACCAGTGATTGGTTATTACTACGAAAGACAGATCAGAAACGAAACTGATACTGGTTTTTTCTTTACCGAGGATTCCCAGCCTGACGACGGGGAATATTCATGAGCATGTGAATCCATGCCAGACCCCATGCTGGAGAAACTGGTTATCCCCAACAGTCAAAGGAAGAAGACTCTCCGGGCTGGAGATCTGTCGTCGGGAAAAGTGGCGAGACGGTTCAGCAGGGCTCCACCGGTGGTGTCGTCGTTGCAGGTCGGCTCGGCTTCTCCCTCCTCTGATTCTTTAGGTCCTGTGGCGACGTCTGATGTCCCAGTCCCCAAAGCTCTGCTTTTATGCAGAAAACCCCCATTCATTCAGCCTAGCTGTCAATCAAACATGCTAAGTGGTGGGCCAATCTCACAAGAGTGCGACTTGAGTTGCCGAGGCAACTCAGTCCAGGGTGCCTAAACCCCCTCCCACACCCCCTGTGGTACCCCGACAGAGTGGCACCACTTTTGGAGGCTTCTGTGGAGAAGCCCGCCAAAAAGTGGAACAAAGGACTCGACTTGGGTTGGAATCACAGAAGCGAACACAAACGCCATTTTTGAACCAAGTTTTGGCAAAAAATACCAACCGGTGAATTTATATTAATTTAATAAACCGGCGGTATGTTCGAGGATATTTTAAAAAGTGGTAGCCTCGAACAATGGGAAAATCCCATAGGAATATATTTGCGGTTGAATATAAAAAGTATCCACTGCCACCAGCCAAAACTCTGTCGGGGGGAACTGGACAGTGCCCCCTCAAACAGACCACGGGACAATCGAATTGCCCCGACCAGTACGTCCACAATATGATGATATGTACTGGTTCTGTAAACAATTTAAGACTAGTAAAGCCAATGGTGACTTTACATGCCCTGGGAGACATTAGTCAGTCCCAGGGTATGGAGTCCATGTTGGGGGGTCGCTACGACACCCCTGGGTTACTGCACGGAGGGTGCTGTGTAACCCACATACCAAAAAACACATGAAGCCCTATGGGTTAAAGGACCCCATAGGCCATAAAAAACAAAGTCAAAGGAACACCTCAAATCCTGTCTAAGAGTGGGAGGAAAAGAGTCTCCCTCTTAGCAGGAGAAAAAAAATAAACCCCAAAAATCCAGCAAAGCTGCTGGGGGGACTCACTAGGTTTGGGAAATTAGCCTTTACAGAGAATTCTCCCTAACAACTGGCATCAAGAGATTGCCTCAACTCTTCCAATTGACTGTCCCCAGAAAAGGCAGGAGCCACATCAGGCTCAACAGGGTCAAAATCGAAATCTGACCTCTCCTCCTCCTCCTCCTCCTCCTCCTCCTCCTCCTCCTCATAGATGTCATCCAGAGGGAGGTAAAACTCCTGCCTCGGGACAGAAGAGGGTCTGGAGTCCTTAACAGGCCTCACATACTTGGAAGTAGCCTTCCTTGGAGGATCCACAGTACCAGGGACCTCCATCTGTAAATTCCGGCCAAAAGGCGCCGAAGGCTTCGGCGTCGAGAGTGCCGACGGCTGGCATGAAGGCAAAGCTTTGACGTCCGTATCTGACGGACACGGCGCTGATTGAGTCGAAGACCACCTCGAGCCCTTACCAGGTTTCTGCGGTCTCACTGGGGAGGAGGACCGAGACCTGGAAGCACGTCTCTTGCGACCATCCTGAGCCTTGTCCGAACAGGACCTCGAAGGTTCCTGATAAGTCAACCCGAGCCCGAAGGCGTACGAGCCACAGATCAAGACCGTTCCTTGCCTGCTTCTTCCGAAGGCACGGACGTGACTGTGCCCTGGGATTGATAAATCGCCATCATCTGCTCCCTGAAGGCAGCCAATTCCTCCGGAGTCAAGGACTTCGTTGGACATGCCACTTTCCTCGTGGCTCCATCCTCCCAGGAAGTTCGTGACAGCACTTCCTGGAATGCCGAGGCGAGGAGGACAAATGGCAGGAACCACTCTCTGACCAAGATCCGAGACTTCTTCCGATGCCGAGAGTCGCCCCTCGAATCGTCGGTGGACATCCCCTTAGAGGTTTTGCAGGACTTACTGGGTTTATAACCCCTTCCTACCTGAAGCTTCCCCTTACGCTCCTGCAAGGCATTAGCAGTCAGCAACTGGCATTTGGAACAGTCTGTCATGACTCTCGCCCAGGCACCACAAAGAAATGCGATGTGGGTCGGTAATCGACATCTTAGACTTGCAGTCCCGGCAAGTCTTGAAGCAAGAACGCGGAGTAGGTGGGGTCGAAGAAGACCTTCACGAGGAATACACGAGCCACGCTGAGTCTCCGAAGCAAACATGTTAGCGAAAAAACAGAACTGGGGCTACGGGCACCATGCGTCCTATTAACATCCGGTGACGTCGCCCTCGACGGAGGCCTTCAAGGGACATCGGCCCGACGCAGGACGCCCTCTGCCAAAAAAGTTTCCGAAGTACACAGCTGTGGCCCTTACATGTCAAAGATGTGGAATACGTTGGAGGACACAATCCATCAGAACTAGTGGAAGTACCACCCCTGATTCTTTTCTGGAAAAAAGGTACTTACACCCCTCTATCGCACCTTTCTCTAACAGGGAAGCAATCTTCTGCTGGGGTAGTGGGTCTGTACATTTTGGAATCAGGATAGGGGGGGGGGGCAAACAGGGGCCCTCCGATGAAAGGCAGGCAGTACCCTTGCAAGACTGTTTGACCCCACACATCCAAAGTATGGCTTGCCATTCTTTGTAGTAGTGGGTCTGACGCCCTGCCACGATTAGTGATGTAAGGAAATAGATTAGGAGGGTTTTGCTGCCGCTGATGGGACTGCAGCAACAGAAGGGGACCGACCTGTCTTCCCAACTATTCTCGAAGATTTGAGGAACCTTCTTTGCCTAGAGGTGGACTGGCATCTTCCTCTGACTGAAAGACCCATAGTAACGAAAGGGCCTTTTCCAGATTGAAGTAGGTGCCTGTGATGGCTGTCGTCGTATTGGAGCACTGAGGTACATAGTTTAGTAAAGCTGCAATCTACCAAGGCGGCTGCTGTCAGCTTTTGAAACAAAAAGGTTTTAGCTGTCGAAAGGCATGTCAAGTGGTTTTGCTTGCACATCTGGTACAAAGCCAGACACTCTGCCATGAGAACATTCCCAACTGGTGTCCACTGGTCTTCCTAGACAATCCAAAGTGTCCAAGCCAGATTGCAGCACTAGATACATGGCCTTTTTGCCATCCTCTATCATTTTGAGGAAGTCATCTGATTCATCTCCTTCATGTCTACCACAGCCTGTTCCATCACTGGCCATTACTTAATTGGTCAAGGCACAGGAGGAATTAGCTGCCTTGAGCGCCATACCATGAGGCAAAGATCTTTTTTGCCAATTAATCTGCCATCTTGTCTTTCCCCATATGTGATGGGTATGCAGAAGCTTTTTCCCCCGGATGTGGCAGCCTGGAGCACTGGTCTCGACGGGCTAGACTGTTTTGTTAGTAAGTCAGGGTCCGAAGAAGCAGGCCTTAATTTCTTAAGATAAATCTCCCGCCAAATGGCACCGGACAGGGCTTCTGCCAAACACTGATGAGGGGGTCTCAAAAGGCTTCATGGAAGTGAAATAGTCGTATTTCTCCAGATCCTTATCAGGAATATCCATAAAGTCATTGTGTAACCAACATTGATGGGGTCCGCACCACAAAACCTCTGAAACCTTGCCCATGACTGCCCTATATGTATTGGGGTGTGCATGGAGGCCCTGTTGGTACAAACCACTCTCAGGGGAAGTGTCCAGCCCAACTGCCCGTTGGAGATCTGCAGCAGGTCCTCTAACATGGCCTCTTCCAAGAACAGCTCCTCTGGTGCATTCATACATTTGTTTCGAAGATGAACATTAAGTCCATCTTCACCCTCTGTGCTTTTAACACGGCACTGACTACTCTTTGAATTTGTATGTCAATGGACTGCTTGATGAGGGTGCAGAATCGGCTTTAAAAAAAATGAGGAAACCTCTTTAGCTGTCAAGCTTTATCAGGTCTGTAAGGCATTGGGTCAGGCCTTCTGTGCCCTCAACGATCCTTTGCTAGAGTCCTTGCCAGCTTTACCTTGTGATGTGGGCTCTGACCCTTTTATTCTTTTAAACATTCAAATCCAAAGAGACAGTCGATGGGGCTGCTTTTTTTAAATACACCCAGCATCTTAAGACCCCACTTCTCTGCAGAACCTCAATTATTCTGGTGAGGAGTCCAACAATGAGCATCTACTCTTTGTTCAAAGAAGAGTGATGGGAATCACTTTGGGAGTACAATATTTTATGCTTTCTCAATTTTCTTTCTAAAAAGTTGCTTGGTAGACTTGATCTCTTTCTCAAGGAACAGATGTGCCATCAAGGGCATGGTTTCAGTTACTTTGATGAGGATTGTCCAGGTTTCAATCTTGGAGGCCCCTCCTTTAAGGCCTCGAGTGTCATGGAAAGACACGAGTCACAATCGGCAGTCTCATGATCAACGCAGAGATACCACAGACATAGCCGGAGGGGGTTGGTTAGCAACATTTTACCATTGCAATCCTTACTGCGCTTAAACTCTGGAGGTTTCAGAGTCGACAGTGTCGAATTTATGGAGTACTTCAGAAACAGTTTTACTGAGGTGCGAAGTTGTGATCGTTGCATGTGGGAAAAAAACGTGTGTGTGTGTGTGTGTGTGTGTGTGTGTGTGTGTGTGTGTGTGTGTGTGTGTGTGTGTGTGTGTGTGTGTGTGTGTGTGTGTGTGTGTGTGTGTGTGTGTGTGTGTGTGTGTGTGTGTGTGTGTGTGTGTGTGTGTGTGTGTGTGTGTGTGTGTGTGTGTGTGTGTGTGTGTGTGTGTGTGTGTGTGTGTGTGTGTGTGTGTGTGTGTGTGTGTGTGTGTGTGTGTGTGTGTGTGTGTGTGTGTGTGTGTGTGTGTGTGTGTGTGTGTGTGTGTGTGTGTGTGTGTGTGTGTGTGTGTGTGTGTGTGTGTGTGTGTGTGTGTGTGTGTGTGTGTGTGTGTGTGTGTGTGTGTGTGTGTGTGTGTGTGTGTGTGTGTGTGTGTGTGTGTGTGTTTTCCAGCACAATAGTCATAAGGCCAGGCTCCATGTTGTGCGTGATGGGTTAGAGTCTGAGGGTCTCCAGAACTCTGTCCTTGCTGCAATGTCATTCCTGCATTGCATTCTAATACCAAGTAAAGCAAAAAGGTTCTTCAGTACGCCTGACCAAACTCTGCATTGCACCTGGAGCTGGTGTCCAGAGAGTAGTGCTTACAGAAGACCGATGGAGTAGCCCAAGTAGCCGCCTTATTCCTCCGCTGCTTCCGATTCCTCCTGTTGTCGCTGGGCGACCTGTCAGACTGTGTCAGACCTCTGTGTACCGTGGTCCCAGAACCCCTTGAAGCCAGAGAAAGCACAACCCTGGGATTCAAGGGAAGGATTTCTGATCTGGTTTTGTCAGGATGGCCAAGGACTTGGCAGTTTGAGTGAAAGCGTTTTAGTTAATTCTTCATCGGTGGACGAATGAAAAAGGTCCATGCCCTAAAAGGGTAGATCCAGGATTCGCTCCTGCACATCCAACAAAAATCTTGTGCTGTGCATCCACACCGCCCTCATCTTGACACAAACGCACAGCCCTCTGCTGGCTGTGTCTATATGGGCAACCAAGGATTCCATGAGGTCCTGCGCAATGGCCTGGGCATCCACCAGAGCCGCCTTGAAGGAGGCTTGCTTGTACGAAGGGAGGTCGGGCAGAAATTCCCTGAGCTCCCGCCACAGCTTCTGGTTAGCTGCAGCCAAGAGGACCTCTGCATTTGGCCTGCCGCAGATGCAGTCCTGAGATGGAATAACAGCGCTTTCACAAGGACCTTGTCCTCCTTGGAGAGACAACTGGTGGCGGCTTCGGTGGAGGAAGACTGCGAATGTTTATAATACAAGGAGGCAGCATACACCACAGAGGCCGCGCACTATAATACATTTAATGGGGAAGCTCAATTTTCGCTGTCAAAGTTTCCGGTACCATCCACATAATGGGAGACGCCCACAAGGATGGGGGGAAAGGGGACGTATGAGTATTATGCATTAGCCTCCCGCAAAGAATCTCGCATTTGTACCCTCTGGCCTCATGCAAGGTGCTGATTCACACTTTTTCATGACAGATATCGGTCTTCCAATGATTAAAGGTCAATTGGTCTGAATCATTAAGGTTGCATGCTTTAACTACTTTACCTCCATCAGGCATCTAAAGGAAACCTTTTTAAGAATACATTTATTCTTGAGTGTTGCAACTTTGGATCACAGGAGACTTAACAACTGGAACCAGTGCAATTTAAAGGAGAGGCGATACCAGAGAAAAACAATTTGAGATGCCAGGAAAAAGACTAATAACACTGTTATCCTCCAGAGCAGGGTTAAACGTGATCCGTCCGATAAAATCATGCGCCTGACTGCTTACTGCTCTCACAGCAAATTTGTTTAGGAACTTGATGAGAGATTGGCATATTAGCGATCAGGACTGAGATTAGAAAGGCCCCTCATTTTGCCTTTAGGAAGGGTAAGAGTTTAAGGCAAAGACTAATTAAAACATACATAGAACCACGGGAACCTACATTACCAGAACTTTGGGGATTGACTGAACTATGGGGGCATCATCCATGCGACCATTGTGCCGGATGTGGTTCCACAAACATTGCGAAATTATTCATTCATGGGAGAATCAGTTGTCAACTTCGGTTCCATTCACATTTCAACACCAAAAATTTGGTTTACGCTTTATTTTGTCCATGTAGCTTGGTTACATGTACATTACTTATCAATCATATTTCTGATGCTTAGATTCACATGCTTTTCATAAGCCATCTAGTGGTATTTGTAGAGTATTGCATAACTTGTTTTCGAAAGTCAAAAAGGGACGTCTACTGAGTGTCTGGAATACATCCCTAGTGTGACGTCCAGTGTCCCCAAGATCCTTCACGTGACCAAGTCCCTCAGATTGCTTTGTCTGACATGAGGGAGCAAGTAGTGTATGTGTGAGTACATAACGATGTTTAATGTCTATGTACCCTCAACTCCAAGAGGGGAAGAAGGGTGGGCGCATGCAAATCTAAGCAGATACAAGCATCAGAAATACAATTATAATAAGTAATTTTCATAGGCTAGCGTGCAGTACCGTGAGAAAGCAGTGGGATGATTGAGGTTACAGCAGCAAAGATGTTTTAAGACTGATTGTCCCACCTGTGAATCTTGTTTGGAATGTGTATCCAGACTGTAATGTTGTGTAAAGATATGTATAGACCTCCAAGTAGCTGTCTTGCAAATGGCATCTAAACCTACCACTCACATCCATCAGTCACTAAGAAATCCACTGAACACAAACTATTTAAAAACCGACCCTATTGTGAAACCTAGGGGGCTCACACTATACAGGATTTTCAAATCTAGGTGTGTTGTCCCATATCAAATTGTATTGTGAAACCCATTGTGTAACCTAGGCCTCTTTCCCACTATACAGGATTCTCAAATCTAGGTGTGTTGTCCCATATCCGCCTATTGTATTGTGAAACTTAGGCCTCTCTCCCACTATACAGGACTCTCAAATCTGGGTGTGTCATCCTTATCGGCCTATAGTATTGTAAAACATAGGCCTTCATACCAATCTACAAAATCCCAAATCTAGGCTTGCTCTCCCCATCTGCCTTTCTCTTGATACCTAGGCCTTCATCCACTATACAGGAATACCAAAGTAGGTTTACCTCAGATTTCTGCCCGTTGTACCGCGAGACCTAGCAACCGTCCCATTAGACAGGAACCTCAAATCTAGGTGGGTTCCCCATCACATGCCATCTGCCTAACCACACTACCTCACCACCTACTGGGAACACCCAGCTAGCCACATAAAGGCAATTGCTTAGAGCCGTTTATTTGCCCCAGTCAAACGCGAACCCACAGTCCAATTCAAGAGCTAGTTAGTTCAACGGCATGCGCCCCCCTCCCCGATTGAAAACCCTTAGGAACCGGATCGTGCCCAGTTTAGACATACGGCCATCAGAAGAAAGAAGTCTGGAACAATAATAAATAACTGCCTAGCAAAAAACTTGAGAATCCTGAGCTATACATCCCACACCCTAGAACAACCAAACCAGGAACCCCACAGCTACAACTCAGCCTTACACAGGCATTCCAGCCAATCTACAAGAGCAACCCTTAAGAGCATCTTTTTCACCAGATCATAACCCTACAAAGACACAAGCCAACAGAATACACCCCATCAACACAACAGAAGAGGACAAAACTCAACCATCATTCAAACCACACAAAGTCCTACAGGCGTGGTAGAGCCCATGTAACCAAAGTCCAAACTATCGCACCACCAAAGATGCTAAAGAGCATGACGCCGCCAAAGAGAAACAGAATATAACAAACCAACCGGATACGCACCCGACTCCAGCAGAAACCGCCACAAATACTGAACACATGCCGAAAAACAGCATCCAACAAAAAAAATATAACTAGAGCTAAATCACTGTATTTAGCATCCACCTCACCGCCTCAACAACTCTACAGCGCTAATATGGCCAGGCACGACAAAGCCTGACCGGAACCCCACAGGAAGAGAAGAGGACCCAAGAATGGGAAGGAATGAAACCAACGCCCTCACCCCTTACATCACAAAAAACAAGGGCACCCTGAGCAACCACAGCAAAACGGGATCAGAAGAATTCATCATCAACCCGCCAATCAACCTAACAGATCGCTTCTGCTAAGAAGCAGAATACATGGAGCACTAACCGAATTGTCTTGCAAACAAAGAAGCCCAACAGAACAACCAAAGACAAATCAAAGATTAAAAACAATTTAAACCACGTCAAAAAGATCCAGTGCAACCTCAACGCCATATCAATGCCCAAACATGCCATAGAGATCTTCAACCTCCAATACGAAGGTGGCATCGATATCCCCTTCATAACCGAATCATGGCTAGGCAACTACAAAAGCACCTTGCATAACTGCACCCCTGACGACTTCAAGTGTTCACAATTAAACAGGAAAAACAAAAAGGAGGACTGGCGATAGCATACAAGGAACACCTCAAAATTAAAAACGGATGAACCACTAAACATCAAAAACTGCGAATCCATGATCCTTCACCCAACAGCAAATCTCCAACAAACCTCAAATTCATTCTCATCTACAGACCGCCAACATACGATGCAAGCTTCACCGACCTATTATCTGAAGCCATCGAGCAGGAACATCTCGTAATCCGCTGAGACTTTAACATCTGGTTTGACGAAGAATCCGCTAACTCACAGAAATCACTAGCCAAACAACTGAAGACAATTAACCTACATGAGCTAGTCAAAGGAGCAACCCACACTGCGGGACATATGCTGGATGCAATTTTCACCAACAAAAAAAAATCACCACAACATCACCACTACAGATCCTTTGGAGCGACCACCTAGCCTAGTCATTCCATTCGTGACCAATCCCCACGACAACAGGAAAAAAAAAGACTCTCCCAACTATCATGAAAAGAAACTGGAGAGCCATCGATGCTAGCAATCTAGCAGAATAATTAGAAATCAACAAACCACCGACAACGACCCTGGACGAAGCAGACATCAAATTAAAAACAGAACTACTTCATAAATTGATTTCTGGAACGATTGACAGGATCGCAAATGAAAAATCTTTCACACCATCATGCAAAAGAGCGACAGCAAAATGGTTTACCCCACTACTCTGCACCATGAAAAGGAAAAACAAAAAACTTGAATTATGGAGAAAAAAAATATATCAGGTGCAGAAACTACAACTCCAGCAACAATTCCACTCAAACAAGGAGGAAATATATAAAGCCAAAAAGAAATACTATGACAACAGAATCACCAAAACCACTAAACACCGAAAAGGATGGTTTAAAATCATACACATAATAAAAGCCTCCTGGCTTCAACAACGCTCCGATATCTTCACTGAAGCTATGCAATGACCTTGCAGACCACTTTAAAGTCACAATCACCACCATCCAACAAATCAGACAAAGCACATCAATCAACTACAACATGCGACCTACCCAACCATCAGTGGATCACCAGAACAAACTCTGAAGCTTCCCTAATTATCAGCTGAGACATTCATCAATCTGGTAAGTAACAGCAACAAAGCAGGCTCCCCCTGGATCCATGCCCCCTCCTCACCCTTCCACCCAGAGATTTAAAAATCAATCCTCACAGTAGGAAGTCCCACCCATAGAATACTACAGAAACCTTTCCAACCAATCCATTTCATCAGAGCAAGTACTGCAATCATTCAAAATGGCATACATCAAGCTGCTCCTCAAGGACACAGCAGGAAACGTGGAAGACCTCTGCAACTACAAACCCATTTAAGAAATCCCCTACCCAGCTAAACGTCAAGACCTACATCTACAGAATAACAGAATTAATCGAGGAGGCCCAACTGTGGAACCAAGCACAAGTAGGATTAAGACCAATGAGGGGAATGGTAACAGCATTGCTCTCAATCTGGGATGAGAGACTAACGCAGACTCAGACAAAAGCACAGCTCTAATCCTTCTGGACCTCTCTCCGCAGCATTTGACCCAGTCAATCATGAATTCCTCATTGGGAGATTAGAAGAAATAGAAATCACAGACACATTCCTATTATGGATGAAATCCTTCCTAACAAATCGGACAGAAACTGTCTGGATCAAACCATTCAAATCAACTACAAGAGAATCCAACTGCAAAGTACCACAAGCATCAAACTTTTACCCATTGCTCTCCAATATATATCTGATTCCACTAATCAAACTCATCAAAAAACACGGCCTCACATGCTACAACTATGCAGATGACACTCAGATAAGTCTACAAAATACAAGATACACAGGAAGAAGAAAAAAAACACTTAACTGCCTACAAAAGCTCTACAGCTGGATGAACACAAACAGCCTCAAACGCAACCCGAGCAAAGCAGAAATAATGATCATAGCTAAAAGCGAGTAAAACCACTACATCCGATGGCCAACAGAACTGGGTACAGCGCCGACTCCATCAACGATAGTAAAACATCTGGTAGTCTTGATGGACAACGAGCTAACACTTGAACAAGAAAACGCCATAATCAAGAAGTGTTTCTCCGTGCTACACGCAGTAAAAAATATCCAACCACTCCTCGCTTTCACCCACAAAACTCACTCATGTCCAGAATAGGCTATGCCAACAGCCCATACCTTGGAATGCTAGAACGATTTTTAAACATTCAGCGCATCCAAAAAGCCACAAGACTCCGGTCAGACGACCACGAAACGAACACATTACCCCAGCGCTGAAAATGCTACACTGGCTGACAATAAAAGAGAATGTTCAAAACGATGTGCATAACGCACAGAGCAGTACACGGCCAAGGAGCAGAGTTCCTAAAGACAAAAATAACCGTCTACCACCCAACAAGATCACTCGGATCAAGCAACGACATTCACCTAGTTCCAAATGCTTAAAACAAAAGAAAACCCACAGGATCATCTTTCACTAACCTGGCAACTTCAACCTCGAATAACCTACCAAAAAACATAAGCAACACAAGGGGTCATTTGAAGTTCAGAAAACTACTCAAAACCTAGCTCTTTGCTCCAGATTCAGGAGGAATCAACTAGGATGAGGGACCAAAATAAAACCATGAATACCCCACTAGGAAACCATAATCACAAGCCTCCCCTCTATTATAAAATCGGGGGTTGGTGCGCACCAGCCACCCAGGTCCACACACCACCACTCCTAAAGGTTACTTGGCTAGGTGGGGACAACCAACAAGATGGACAATAAGGGACAAGTCCTGTGACCAAAACTACACAAGGCAGGGAAGGTAGTGGAAATGAGCTGGATGGTCGGAGTACCGAAAACACAGGATGCCTGTGGAGGTTGGGCACAGAAACGCAAAGACAAAGTGTTAAGAAATCGACAAATATTTGTAAACCATTATAGCCATACCTTAAAAAAATCAACTTTCTGCATACTCAAAATACAGAAACTTGCAACCACCACTCTGCACAACAAACTAACACATAACCCGCCACAACAGCACATGGGATTTCTGGCTCCGATTGAAAAGTGCACTTAAGTTTAGCAAACAGTGCAAACCGAACTGAAGCGGCCAACAGGACATCACAACTCTCACTTTCCTACTCACACTACACCCTACTTACCCACCCCTCTCCCCGCCTCTTGACACCCTTCTCGTCAGATCCGCCAGAGTGCTTGGGGACCACAGCAGTGGTGACGGTGAGCGGTATGAATACCTTTGACCTTAACATAGTGGACTATGGAAACAAAGAATTGATCAGTCTTTCGGATAGGTTTTGTAAAGGTAACACCACAGCCCTCCTAACATCTAATGTATGGAGGCTTTTTTCTGTTTAATTGGTAGGGTTTTGGAAGAAAACTTGAATTTCTATGGACAGGTTAACATGGAACTCTGATATACACTTTGGTGAAAAAATTATAAGTTACTCACCGTAGTGACTAACTTACTTAGTCCATAGTCCCCTTTCCTCCATACTGTATGGGCGTCCCATCCAAGGGACGGGAGACGGAACCCTTTTCACCAGAAAAACGTTCTTCCCCTTTAAACTTAGAGGCGCCACCTCATTGACGCGTCGACAACAGATTTAACATTGCCTAATGACACCAGTATTATTAGGGGGGAGGTTGGTGGGACGTATGGAGGAAAGGGGACTATGGACTAAGAGTATGTTAGTCACTACAGTGAGTAAAGTATACTTACTCACACGTTACGTCCCCTTTCCGCCATACTTTATGGGCGATTACAACCGATTGTAGCCCCAGGTTGGAAAGGAGACCCTCCTTAAACAAATGGGTTCCTGAGAACCGCCTGTCCGAAAGCGGCATCAGATCTAGAGCCGGCATCCAAACAGTAATGCTTGCAGAAAGCAGAGGGGGAGGCCCAGGTGGCCCCCCTGCTTCTGACTTGCCACGGGACATGGTGCTGGGATGCAATGGCTGTTGCCTTGGCCCTGACTGCGTGGGCATGTATGTTGGCCGGGAGCAGCCTGTGCTGACCCCGATACGCTTCCTTGATGGCAGCGACCATCCAGCGGGATATGGAAGCCTTGTAGCCTGGTCTCGAGCAGCCGAATGTGACAAATAGGCATCAGACTTGGCGGAAGCCCCTGGTCCTGTCGAAGTAGAATTTGAGGGCACACCCAACATCCAGCCAGTGTAGCACTTTCTGTGCATCGTCCTTGGGATCGGGAAAGAACGTAGGGAGGACTATTTCCTCGTTAAGGTGAAATGCGGATGGAACCTTGGGCGGAAATGCCAGGTGCGTCCGCATGATTACTTTGTCCTTGTGAAAGGTGGTATATGGTTCAGAGGCGACCAGCGCCTGAATCTCTGACTCTGCGAGCCGAGGTAAGACAGACTAGCAAGTCTGCCTTGATGGTGAGCAGCCTAATGTCCATGGACGCCATTGGCTTGAATGGTTTGTGCGCCAGGGCGCCCAAGACTAGATTAAGGTCCCACACAGGGAGCTGTCTCTTGATGGGCAGTTAGAGCCTAGCGAGACCAGTCAGATGTTTGACAATAGGGTTGGAGGAGGAAACAATGCCTTCCTCAGAGTTCCTGTACGGCCCAATTGCTGCAAGGTATGTACGGCAGGTGCCGACCTGTACTCCCGAATGAGCGAGGTGCACTGAAAAGGAGAGGACGTCGTCCAAATTGCAGGCCATGGGGCAATTCCTTTGGATTCTGCCCAGTGGCAGAACCTAGTCCATTTGCTCTTGTACTGGGCCCTGGTGGCATTGCTCCTGGCGCCCTGTATGATCTCCAGATTGGCCTGAGCGAGGCTAAGGTGCCTATGCGTTACCTGCTCAGGTACCATGCTGTGAGGGCTAGTTTCCCTGGCGCGGGGTGGATGATTCTGCCTCCCTGCTGAGCCAGAAGATGTGCTGAGCTGTCGGAAGGTGCATCGGTGGCACCTCCAAAAGGCTGAGGCGCTCCAAAAACCATGGCCTGGCCGGCCACCATGGAGCTATCAGAATGAGCGAGTCGGTGAGACTCCTTGATCTTGCAAATTATTCTGTGTACCAGAGGAGTGGGCGGAAAGGTGTAGGCTTTCATGCCGGTCCACTGTAGGTGAAATGCATCGCCCAGCGAACCGGGGCCCTGCCCTTGCCAGGATGCGAACTGGGGGCACTTCTTGTTGTGCCAGGTGGCAAAGAGATCCACTTGGGGGTGACCCCACCGGCTGAAGATCTGAGTAATTAGGTAATTCAGCTGCCACTCGTAATTGTCCGCCCCCAGCCTGCTGAGTGTCCGCCTCCAGGTTGGATTCCCCCGGGAGATGGACTGCCGAGAGGTAAATTTAGTTTTCCAAGGCCCATTCCCACATGCTGATCGCCAGTCTGCAAAGAGGAGGGGATCTGGTGCCTCCCCACTTGTTGACGTAGTACATGCTGATCGAGTTGTCTGTCTGGATGAGGACAACCTTGCCCTTGAGGAGTGGGAGGAATGCTCCGAGCGCTAGCCAGATGGTGCTGCGCTCCAACCAACTGACGTGGTATTCCTGCTCCTGCCGAGTCCAGGTGCCGTGGACCGAGAGATCAGCCAGGGTGGCTCCTCAGCCTTCGAGCAAGGAGTCTGTAGTGATGGTGGCCTGCAGAGGGGGCAGCCGAAAAAGGCTTGCCCGTCCACAGGTTGCAGTCCATGGACCACCAAGTTAGGTCCAGGTGGAGAGATGCAGCTGAATCCTTCTCATCCTTCGTCTCGTGTGCGGCGCGGCTAACAGGACTGCCGCTAGTAGGCCCAGTAGACGTTGGTACCACAATGCTGCGGTCACCCCTCTGCTGAGGAAGTGGGCGGTGGCCTTCTTGATGGCAGAGATCTTGTCTTCCGACGAGAAAACCCTCTTGGAGCACGTGTCCCAAATGAGTCCCAGGAATATCAGTCTGCATTGGGAGCAGCTGTGACTTCTTGAGGTTAAGCAAAAAGCCCAGGTCGTGTAGTGTTCATAAGGGCATGGGATGAGTGGTGAACGCCCTCCGGAGACGTAGCCCTGACGAGCCAGTCATCGAGGTATGGGTAGATGTGGAGGCCCTGTGCTCTGAGGAGGGCCACTACAGCGTTCATGAGCTTGGTTAAGACCATTGGGGCCGATTTGAGGCCAAATGGAAGGACTTTGTACTGGAAATGGCAGCCCATGATTCTGAGCCGGAGGAAAGAACGATGGGCTACCAAATTGGGACGTGCAAGTACACATCCTTCAGGTCCAGGATGTCTCTGCTATAAAAGCTGGCGTAACCATCTTGAATTTTTGCAGGGGTAAGGAGAGGTTGAGGGTGGAAAGGTCCAGCACAACTCTCAGGCCTGCCTTGTTCTTCTGAATGGCGAAAATCCTGGAGTATAAGCCAAAGCCTCGTTAGGAGGCTGGAACTTCCTCCACTGCCTGGCTCTCTACGAGCGACAGGATCTCCGCCAAAAGAGTTGCTGTCCCAACCTGTGGGAGTGGAGGGGAGGAGGAAGGAGAGGCTGGGATGGGAAGGAGAGGCTGGGATGGGAAGGGAAGGCGGTACCACGTGGATACTAGGGAGATGATCGAGGAGTCAGTGAAATTCTGGTGCCAGAAATTTGAGTGGAGAGCAAGCCTGCCACCCACCGGAGACAAGTGGACCCGAAGGGGCGTGTCATGCCTTCTTTCCCTCGGAGGCTGAGGAGGGGAACTGAAAAAAGCCCTTGCCCCCCTCCAGCCCCTTTGTTTGCGCCGGCTCTGGGACGGCGCACAGTTTGGCTTCCTGGATCTGCGTTCCTGGAAGCCGCAGAACCCTCCATATGTACGACCCCTCTCGGAGCGCTGCTGAGATTGGGTGTAAGATTTGGGCGTGGTCTTTGTAAGAATGGACAAGGACTTTGCCGTTTGTGAGCTGTTCTTGACCAACTCTTCGTCCGTAGAGGAGTGGAAAGGTCCCCCCCATCCACCTCGAACGGCAGATCTAGGATGCGCTCCTGGACGTCTGGGTTGAATTTCGTCTCCGGAGCCAGGCCATGTGCCTCAGGTCCATGACAATACCGATGGCACAGACGAGGTATTGATATGCGCTACTGTGGATTCCAGGAGGTTGTGCGCCACGAGCTTGGCCTCTGCTAGCCCCACCTTAAAACGAGATTGGCATTGGGAGGGGAGTTCCGGGAGTAAATCCACATTTTCCCACCATCCCCATTGGTTGGCGGCAGCCAGCATGGCGTATGTTAGCCTGATGCAGGTGCAAGGAGGCGGAGTAGATCATCTTGCCGTAGGCCTCCAAGATCTTCTCCTTGCCTAGCAGGACTGCAGAGGAGGCGGCGGACGACGACAGGCTTGGAATATAGTGATACCGTAGCGATCACCGAGGAGTGTGGCTGATGATTGGTCGAGAGCAAGAGTGTATCCCTCTCCATCTGCCTGTACTTGGCGTCCAGTCGTCGGTTGACTGGCTGGACTGAGTGGGGCTTGAGCCAACCCTTCTTGGCCAGGGAGACTATCGGTTTGCAGTGGCATCTCCGTGTTGGCAGAGGTGCGTCTTGTGAGGACTTCAGCCAGAACCCCCTCTGCCGGTTGTTCGACCTCGCGCTGAGTGAGGTCCAGGTACTCCGTCAGGCCAGCAAGACGTTCATGGAAGGCCCTAGCTGAGGATGGCGTGTCTGGGTCTTCCTACTCGTCCGTGTCCTGCGGATCCGGAGGATGTTGGAGGAGGAGGGGTAGATGGAGCCAGAGGCTGGGGTACGGAGACCGCAGACGGAGGCTGAGGAGGCGGCGGAGGTTGCGAAGTTGGCTGTGGAGCCAGAGGAGACTGCTGCACCGGTGCTTGGGGGCCCGATGAAGGAGTCTGTGGTACCTCTAGCATGGCGGGAAGGCACCCCCCCAGCCCCCAACTGCGTCCTTGATGATAGCCCCCATCTGCGGAGACCTCATGAGGCTGAGGAATTTGTCGAAGAGCACCTCCTCACTGGCTGAAGAGATAGTAGGGGGTACAGACGGGGTAGCAGGGGACTGCTAGAGCCGCTGCATACCCAGTCCGTATGGACGCATGGGAAAGCTGCCCTGCGCATTTGAAGGGTAGACTGTAGGCCACGTATCTGTTTGCGACCAGTCCCACCTGGACACTCCTTCGCCGAATTCATGGAATCGCGGACAGGTGTTCCGATTGGCGCGGCTGGCATTTTGTCGAGCTGCCTGCCACGTGCCTGCGACATTATGTCCAGCCCGCTGGGTTCAGCCTGGTCCAAGACTCTAGCGTGTGGATCACTGGGCCTACCCTGCTCCTCTGGTCTCAGCCCAGTAGGTGCGACAGCCTCGACCCGGTATTAGGGCGTAGCCCTTCGGACGTATTGCCGGTGTTAGGGCGTAGCCCCTCGGCCATTGTGCCGGTAAAAGGGCAGAGCCCCTCGGGTGTAAGCCTGGTACAAGATCCTTCCGGTCCCTTGACACTGCATCCGGGAGGATCCGAGGACCCCTCGACCTGAGGGCCGGTAGCTGTAGCAGCCTCTGTGCATGTGCCGGTAGAAGGACCTGGCCGGTCCCTCCCGCACTGGAGAGTTCCTGGGAAGGAGTCTCCCTTGCGGGGTGCGCTGGAAAATAACAGCCCTAGCTTGGACCTGGGACGAAGCTTCAAAGTTCTTGAGATCCTCTGGAGGAGACTTCTGGAAGACCTCCCTCCACCTGGCTAATCTGTTCAGAGCCTTCGAGGACAGAGTCACACACCGAACACGATTGCCAACTGTGGTCTGGGCCAAGGTAACGTAGCCAGATGGTGTGGGGGTCTGAAGTTGGGAAGAGCCCATTGCAGGATGGACACCTGCTGAACCCTGTAGAAGTCAACTTGCGCCAGGGATTAGCGTGACGCCTGAGGACCAAGTACCTGAATGATAGATGAGACAAAAGTATCCACGCGTGGAATTACATGGCCATAGCCAAACCCAGGAGCGCTGGTGAATTCGGCCTGTTCCCGTCGGCGTGGAAAAGGGGACTGAGGTGTGGCGCCGGAGGGCGAAGTCAGGGCAGCCCATGCTCCCTGGGCCACACGCCAGCGGACCTCTAAATTTAAAGGGGAAGAAGGTTTTTCTGGTGAAAAAGGTTCCGTCTCCCGTCCCTTGGAAGGGACGCCCATACAGTATGGAGGAAAAGGGACGGGACGTAAGAGTACAAGGGTGTGTTCTTAGCACCACTGACTTCATGGATGACAACAAAGGGATCTTGGACTGAGTGTCTGTAGTTCACTGACTTTTCTAATGGATGTGATGGCAATGAGCAAAGCAGTATTGTGAGGGGCTTAAGACTTGATTTTATGCATCTGCTCAAAACAGGTACCCATGATCTTGGTAAGAATGAGATTGAAATACCAGCCAAGAGTTGGGGTTGAAATAGGTGGGTATTATCGTTTAACACCCTCCATAAATGCTTTAACCACTGGCAGCATCCACCATGAAAGCCTTGAGAGGTGGTGTATGCAAATAGTGCAGCTAGATTGACCTTAAAAGAGTTGAAGACCAACCATGAATTCAACAGGAAAGGCAAATAGAAAATGTGACAAGGAGAACAATCAAATTGGACCGATGTTTCGAGCTTTGCACCAAATAAAGTTTCCATTTATTGCAGTAGCAATGTCTGGTATTAGGTTTGCCTGTCTCTTTAAGGATGTCCATACATCTGTGTGGCAAATTGAGACGACCAAATTGACTTCAGGAGCCATGCTGCCAAGTTCAGTCTTAAAAGGAATAGGTGATACAGTCCCCTGATGTTCGGACAGCAATTTGCAGGAGCATGGATATTTCACTGGTGAGCAAACTGACATTGTGAGCAGGTGTGAGAACTATGATTGATGTGCCCACATTGGAGCCATCAGAATTATTTTGACTTATTCTAGGTGCATTTTGTGGATGATTTTGTTGAGAAGAGATGTTTCGGGTGGGAGGGTTTGGGGGGCTAGGGTACTGTTCAAGCGTAAACAAATCTCCCTGACTAATTGATACGGTTCCCCTTGGACCCTGCTTTGGTGTACTTGGACACGTAGTCTGGGCACGGTGTGTTGTGTTGGGTTTCAAATAGATCCATGTCTGGCTGTCCCCAGTCTGAAAAAGAGGTCTATAATTTGTGTAACTGCCATTCGTGTTCTGATGGAAACTGCAAGTCTCGCCTTAGGAAGTCGGCTAGGCAGTTGTGCTCTCCTGTAACGTGTGGGGAGAGAAGGAACAGGTTGAGTTACAATGCCAAATTCCATATGTTCTGTGCTAGTTTGGACAGACTTGGAGAATGTGTTACCCCCTGCTATGTAAAACATGGCTGTTGTGCTGTCTGTTAGGATTGTTTTCCACAAAAGGTGGTGTTGAAAGGCTTAAAGCGCTTTGGACACTGCTAACAATTCTAGAAGGTTTAGAAGGTTGATGTGCTTCTTTGTTAATGAATGTGACCATCTGCCGTGAGCAGTGCAATTGAGGAGATGTGCTCCCGACAGCCAAGCGTCTGTGGCAAGAGTGGCTTTTACTGTGGGGTGGTGAATGATTTTACCTGCAGAAGGTTCTTTGTCCGCCACTACAGAGATTGAACTAAGTTCTGCAAAATTACCACTAGATCGTCCCATGACCGCTTGCCTACGGCCATTGTTTCACTAGCCACTGTTGCATCGGACGTATGCGCAGTGGGGCATGAGGTTCTATGTAAATGCAGGAAGCAATCATCCATAGTAAGTGCATGGCTTTCAGTATGGTTATCTGATGACCGGCTACATAGTGAGGAATTTGTTGTAGGAAATACTGTACTCATTGGAGGGGAAGACTAACACGTCTTTCGTTTAAATTTAGGTGCCAAGAAACTATTTTGTTTGACTTTAAAACACACCTTTTACATTGAGAAGCCTAGAGTGAAAGCAGATAGATTGCCAATTGGGCATTTTGATGCCATCTTTAAGGTGTCTCCTCTTATTAGCCATTCGAGATAAGGGTACACAGGTATAGACTGTCTGCGCAGGCGGGCAGCTGCCACTGCAAGTACTTTGGATATGCTGAAAGTGAGCAGCTTGAACTGGTAGGCAGTCGTTCTGACTTTGAACCAGAGATATTTTCTGAGCACTGGCAACATTGAAATATGAAAATATGCATTTTTCATATCTAGTGTTGCCATGTAATCCCCATTTTAAAAGTGGGATGACCTCCTGAAGGGTAGCCATTCAAAAAGTTTGCAATTTGACATACGTGTTTGAGGGACAAAGGTCTAGCACGGGGCGCATAGTTCAATACTTTTTTGGAACAAGGAAGCAATTTGAATACATACCCTGGTTTGCCTCATGAGGAGGGACCAGCTCCATTGTTTTTTGTAGTAAAATTAGAATTTCTTCTTGCAAAATGCGTTGATGTTTTGGTGACATCCTCGATAGCCTTGGTGGATGGTTGTGATGTTTGGTGAGGAACTCTATAGAGTACCCCTTGTTCAGAGTGGAAAGAAACCACTTCTCTGAGGTGATTCTCTCCCATGCGTGGCCATGTAGTGATATGACCCACCTACTGGGGAAACATGGGAAGAAATCTGAACTGGATTGTCACTGTTTTTGGGCAGTGAAGCCTTTAGCGGCTGCTGCTCTAGAGCAACCTCTACTTCGTCCGGAGCCCCTTTGATAGGTAGACTTAGAGGGGTGTGTTTGGGAAGTGTTGGAATAGTAAGGGGATGACGATCCTTGGTTGAGAAGGTTTTGTCCTTGAAAAAAACCTATGCGTGTTAAAAACACCCGCTGAATAAATGGTTTGTTAGTAATCTGGGTTAAGGATTTCAGAATTTCATGCTCCTTTTTAGCAGTTTCCAAGGTGTCATCAGCCGCCTTTCCCAACACATTATCTTAAACAGGCATATTAAGTAATGTTGCTTGAGTCTCCAGCTTAACAAGTGTGGCGCTTTAGCATTGTACCTTCCACTACAATTCTACCCGCATTGTCAGCTGTGTAAGTGACTTCAATCCAACTAAGTTAATGCCTAGTCTGGGATGCCCAATGGAAGCCCTTATTTATATATTTTTTATGTCAAGCTCTTAAATCTGGATGATGAACGCTTATATAACGCCCCTCTCTTTGAATCCCCCTGACCTCACTGAGCCAAGAAGTAGGTTTGTTGTGCAAATTAAAAGATTTATTTGAAAAATTAAACAATATATATATCACACTTTTATGAATAAATCAATATTTGATAGCACACTTACGAATATAATAGTGATCAACAATGGGTAATATTACAATAACACTCTCTTGAATCAATGAGGAGTTGGTATAGAAAGGATAAGGTAGCAGAGAATACTTTGTATGGTTTCAAGGAAATGCAAGATATGAAAGAATGCAACACAGGATAAACCTGATAGGATTTCAATCACAAGATAATATGATCACTTTTTCCCTTGTGACAACTCACCCCCACCCCCTTATGCTAATGAGGACACAGGTTTCAAGAATACAATTAATAATGCAGTTCAATTCCAGTTCCCCCAGCACGCTTAGAGAAACGGGTATGATTTCAAACAAGTAAAAATACTTTGAATGTGGTTGCACTGAATGTGAAAAATATGCTAAAATGTTTTTAATTCACTAAAGAAGATTCAGAATAAGTGATACTTTAGATTGGTTCAGGTCAACACTAGCAATGATTCATTAATGATTATCAGGTTGAAAATGAAATTCAGCAATTGAGAACAAGGAGCAGCTATTTTGACAGAAAATTAAATTGAGCTAAATTGCAATTCGCAGCACTTTTTCCGCATGCGTAAATCGCTTAGGTTCTTAGCTTTAAAATGCCAGTTAAAATTTCGCTTCTAGGACGTGCGGTTCAAAAGATAAAGTCGTTTTTGTGAAGGTGGATTTTCAGAAATAAAGTCAAGATTTCAGAATGACAGATGCGCCTTTTACATATTTGAAATCAACAAAATGGACACACGATTGTATTAATGCAGTTCTGGACAGGTTGAAATGGATGGGATGAGATAACTTTAGACTAAGATTGGTTCTGTACAGTTCTTAGACTGGATACTCACTTCTAGTTTTGGAATAGAATGGACCTCATCACAGATCTGGTCAGGTTTGGGCTGCGGTTCTCGCCACCGGATGGTCTCTGGCACTGGTTCTGCTCACAGCACGGCCTCTGGTCTGCTATCGGCACTGCACAGCGGTCTGGTCTGGTCGGCCTCTTGAACTGGATCTGACGGGTTCTGGATACAGCTCTGCTTTCTGGGTCTCAGTTCTGGCACAGGGTTTTGGGCTAGAAGCCAACAGCACGGCAAGGCTGTTGAATAGTTTGGTTAGGTTGCTGGATTCTGAGGCCTGCTGAGAAGAGTTCAGCTTTTGGGTTAGGCCCCTGCTTAAGGTTCTAGAGCTGGGTTCTAGAGCTTTGTTCTGGATCTAGAGTCTAAGTTCTTCTGGATATTGTCTGGATCCGGTCCGGCAGAGTGCTGCGCAAGAAATCAGTTGAAGTGGAAAGTGAGTGTCTCGGTCTCAGTGGTTCTTTTTATGCGTTTCTAAAGGGGGTGTGGAGGCTGACCTATGCCCAACCCACTAAGGATTTGATAAGTTAGAGGATTCCCTGTGACCTGACTGAAGAAAGGATTAGTGAGTCAGAATGAGTCATCCGGTGTCATGTTTATGGCTGAAGGAAAGAAGACTCCCCTTTGGTTTCTCATAGAAAATCAATTTTTCATAATCAAACATGTTTCCAAGGTACACAAGTTGTTGAGAATACATGTACATATCACATTAATTAATACAGGTCTCTGCTCAACCCTGATCTTTCTAAGAGCTTGGGTTCAGAAATTACAACTTATTTGCGATTTTAGTGGGTTTCGCAATATTGGTCCGGCCCCCAATTTTACACAGACCTACACACCCTCTCTGAGCATATTGCTGGAAGTTCTTAGGTTTCTAGCATAAACACTGCATCCACAATATTAATAATTACGGGGCTTGGCCTCAGAACATCCCACGGCGCCCAACTTAGTCTTGAACTGTGAATGCATTTTTCATATTAAGAACCCCAAAGTTGTACATTTCTGTTAGCTTGATGCAATATTTTAGAAGCATTGTCCTTAAACATATTTGGTGCAATATTAAATCCACAACCCAGTCTGGTCCGCCCCTAGAAGCTTGGTGAGTCAGATGGTCACAGGTCTTGCTTCTCCCAGAGCAGTGTTGACAGTTACACCTCAAATCAGCATATTCTATTCATCCCAAAGCCCCCATTGTTTCTTCCTCCGGGCTGCAGAGAAAATCTCCTCCTCTCCTGATTTACATGTCAATGCGATATCCTGTGCTGTTGGTGGTAAGACCAGGTGTGAAGGCTTCCCAGGGACGGAAGGCCTCTTGAACTTTTAATTAAATCAGACTGCCTTCTAATCAATTGAAACTTAGTTCCTTGTGAAAAAAATATAGAACATTATAAACTGAAAATAGGCAACATATCTTTAATCAAGTCTTTTTCCACATTAAATCAATGTGTGGCACTCTATATGGCATTTTGATAGACTTCTCTGCTTTGGCATATTTAGCTTCTGCAAGACAGCTCTCCTGTCAGAATTTAGATTGCCAGTGCCGGTCGGTGGCGAGCACCGGTACTGCACCCATTTTTGACAGCTGTCTTTAAATTAAATGTCTTTAACCTGGGATTTTGACCTACTAACATATGATTCTTGCTGACGTTGTACTGATGTGGATTCTTGCACTAGAGTAATGTAGAACACCCAACAAGAAGTTGTATCCTTTTGGTGGTGTTGCGAGCCATGATTTTAGCAATTTTGACACCAAATAAAACGGATTTTTGAACAGCTCTGTATTCCTTTGCATGCACTGATATTGCTCTGTGTGCAGCCAAAGGATGGGGTCTGGCAATGGTCTCCTGTATTAACACTGACAGAGGCAAAAGTAGATGGTAGCCTATATTTCAGATTTTTTTTACTGTGCATTTTTGGATGGTTTTCTGGCGAGCAGCATGCTTTCGAGTGGCCATTCTCATTTTTTTAATGCACAGTACTGTTGTAGGGCTTGGCTGCGTAGGTGAAAACATCCCACAGCTGTATCTAGATTTCCTTTTATCATATTGTTAATCAACTGTTTGCCCTCGGCTACCATTTTAAAAATTTGAATGCAAAGAGGTACAGGAACGGAGTCCAGCTACGACTGGATCTTGTCCCAGAATGCTCTATTTTTATAGCTGCAAAGAAAAGTGGTATTGTTAGCAATGCGCACTTGATATGCAGCTGAAGTTGCCACCTTTTAACGTAGGGCAAAAAGCTTTTTATTCTCCGCTTCAGGAGGAGGTTGTGTGGAAGCTAAGGGAGTACCCGTTCTCTTGCGTGTGGTGCTAACCACCAGCGAGTCTGGCTTTAGGTGACTGCATATGTACATCGGGTCAGAGGGTGTTGGGCAAAACATTTTTTCCACTCTGGGATTAATGGCCTTGGTGAGAAAAGGTGTTTCTAAAGAAGGTTTTATTCTTTTGGACACTGACTGAATCAGAGGAATGAAGTGTCCTTCTGAGGTCTTTTCCTCTAGCATCTCATCTAGATCTTGCAGGACATCTTGCGTCTGAATTTTTAAGTTGTCTGCTGCTTTTTTAAGCAGATCATTATATACAATCTGATCATGTACAGGAGAGTCAGCTATAGGCTGGTCCCCATTAGAGTTGAAGGAATTAAAACGTCCTGGTCCTCCTACAGATCACCCCTCCACAATATTTGATCCTCTTCATAATCAGTATTATCCTGATCTAAATCAATTATCTTCTGTAAGCCTTGCATTATGGGGCTGTAAGAGGGTATTGATCTGTAATCTAGAGGATTTAGAGGGAGTCTCTCCTTGCATTAGTTCAATCTGGCTTTAAGTGGATATTTCTTCATAAAAGAAGGCTGAGACCTTGTCCATAGTTTGCTGAAACCTTTGTTGAAGGACCCGTTTTAGGTGTTTCATGAAAAGGGTACATTAACCTCTTCATGGTTATGTGTAGGACTAGAATGCAAAGCTTTTGACAGAGGTGAAGAGGGCTCAGTGTAGTGACTCCGTTTTGGTGATGTATGGACTTGCACCAAGATACTAGTTTTTGAATAAGTGCGCTTGGACGGCTGTTTTAAAGCCATCTCTAGTGTATCAGTCTTAGATGCACTTTCGGAGCCTGAACCCTGCCTTGGTTCCAGCGTGCGTTCAGTTTTGTGCACTTTTGAAACTTGTGCCCAGTGTTTATGAGCGGAAGATTGTTCGCTCAAAGCTTCCTTAGGGGGACTGTCATAGCGCACGAGATGTGGGCGCATTGAATTAACAGGGTAGAATCGTTGGTAAAGCACTACTATTCTGTGTGGCTCTGCTTCGACAAATGTTTAATCAAAAGGCTAGGAGTTGTGTGCTCATCTCGAGAATGTGCTTGTGCCACTGTCGCCGGGTGTGGTGTCTATAGCGATGCCACCGGCATGCCTCTCTGTGGGAGGAAGGGGACTGGCACTTGGGAAGCTGTAGCTCCTGTTTCGTCTTCAGAGTCACTTTGAGCACTGAATTGTTCCTCCTATGAATTTTCAGCACCCATGGGTACATCTATAGAAGCCTCTGCCTGCATGGCGTAGGCTGCCCAACGTTTGGTCCGCCGATCTTTAAGTTTCCTTGCGCAAAAAAGCAGACAGGCAGCGCAGCGAGTTTCGCAGTGTTCCATCACAGTGTCCCTCCAGGGGTACTTGTTATGGCAGGAGGGATAGAATTTAAAAAAGGTGTGTTCCATGATAAAAGAACCCAGAAACTGTGTTGGAAGAGAGGAGTGAATGAAAATGTAGGCATTCTCTAAATATATTGAATGTAACACCCCCCTCTCTCCCTACTGTATAGGCCAAGGCCTAGAGTAGGTCAAAGATGTGCCGGTCAATAAGAAGACAGACGTTGAAAATCTTTGTAAGTCACAAAGTGCTGTTGAGATAAGCTAGCGTTGTTGGAACAAGACAAGGCATAAAAATAAGCACTGTTGCATAGCAATTTGCTATGGAATTTTGCTGGTTTGCTAATTAAATTGACACTTGTGTAGCAAATTTAGCTATTTAAGTTACCCTGTTCCATGAAAGCACTGCTCATCCAGAATTCTTCTCTGGCTCTCAAGAATCTTGCCACCCTCTTCTCTGTTCACTGCAAGTTCAAAGGGGCTAATGGAGAGAGTGCAATAGTTATCATTTCCTTCACTCTTAAGTGCCAAAGGCCTGCGTGGCAGTAGTACGCAAGATTTTCTTTTTCAAACAATTAAAAAACAGAAATAGGGATGATACTTTCATTATGCCAACTACATCCTCTTTGGCAAAGACTAGAATGTGTACCTTTATTCAAAACAGACATGCAATTCCATTTCTAACAATTTAAGTTGTTGCATAATGCATACCTACAGCATTGCTTCTGTAAAACACTGCATTGTATCCATGGTTTACAGTGAAGTTTAGGTTAGTGCATCTAAATCGCAGTGTAAACTAGATTTTTTTTGTTGGGGAATATGCATCACATTTATGAGTGAACACTTGAAAATGTACATGATCACACAGCCAACTGCTTTTAACAGCAAATCTAGTTCCGAGACATGCCGTTTGCATTTATCTGTGTAACCGGTGCACAACTCATGAGTGGTTTTATACCAGTTACACTTAAAGTGAGATGGCAGCAAACTACATTATTCCACCTAGTTTGACCAGTTCTCTGCCTGCTATGCCATCTACTCTGATTAGTCATACTTTCTTTCCTCTTACAAAATGAACACACAAGGATAACTAGATGTTTATGCAAAAGATTCATCAATAGTTCCATCGAAACGGTACATCGACACATCTACTGCAATAACAGTGTAGTTGGCTTCCAGAGCTCCCTTTGCTCTGAGTGTGATAGCATTAAATTAGCACCTGCGGGAGATAGCAGACCAAACTGTTTTCAGAGCCTTTTTTTACCATATCTATTCATCCTTTTACACTTTACACTCAGCCAGAGTTTGCCGTTCACTGGCATAATCAAGTAGATTTTATGAAGGGCGATTACCATTTTCAGAGGATGTTTGAAACTTGTGTAACATTTACTTTTTACAGTAAATGTCAAATAGTTTTCACTGTGCATAGCTGGCAGCGTGCCCAACAAAGCGGGTTTGTGGTGACATGCAGAAAGCGCATTTACATTTTTTGTCACCAGTTGCTGTGGGTTGTGTGCATTTCTTTAAGGTTGAGTAGGTAAACTAAATTACTTAACCTGCCGGTCTAGTGGAATTTTAAATAATTTGCCAGGTCCGATTCGTCTCACTAATATCTTACTTCAGCAGTGCACACAAATGCTTTGTTGATGCTCATTTATTGTTATGGATGCAAATTATTTCTGGTGACAAAAATATCAGTACAAGATTGCCAATCAAATGGGTGAGTTTGCTAATCAAGAAAGTTTTAATTGGCAAATTCTGATAATTTTTGAAAACGAATTTATGTCTTGCAACATAATTAAAATTAATAACGAAATATGTCTATATAGGCTACAAGCCACAAGCTCCCCACATGCAACCATCCACTATGGTGGAAAAGGACAAAGGGTACAAAAGACATCACACTAGGGACAGTACTACAGAGACCCAGTTGATGTCCCTTTTCTAATTTCAAAAACAAGTCATGGAATACTCTGCACGTACCACTAGATGGAAGCCTATTTATAGCATGTTGTTCCAAGTAGATCCAGAAGCCTCAGAAAGATTGGTTATACTACACGCAAAGTATCCCCCAGTCTTACAGAACATCATTCTAGGATTATAACGGGTACTGCATCCAGCAAAGTCATTGAATATTTTATATCACACAGCAGAAGAACTAAGGTGGACAATCATTGAAAGAGCACAAATATCACGCAGGAAATGTAACATGACCACCTTCCTGAAGAAAAGGGAGGCTTACTGGATTATACTTACGGATTTAATGATAAGTGGTCTGAACGACCAGGAAGACCATTTTGCTATCTAGAATCAATCCAATGGCTAGCAGCACATCAACATTTGAGTTGATAGATTTGTAGTCCAATGTAGTTTAAACCCTCTGTTCATCAGTGCCAATTCTTGTGTGATAAAGCTCTTTGCAGAGATTAATTTCTTCAATGAATAATCACGATGTTGAGCATTTCATGGTAGATCTCGCTATTGACATAACATTATTGCAAACAGAATTTGTGAAAGTGAACTGTGACTATTTTAAAGTGACTATTGTAAGGGTGCAGAAGAAAGTCTGACACAGTTGTGACATTTGTTGGCAAACACTTAGCATAAGGAAAAAAAAAGGAAAAACCCATCTCGACCTAAACCTAAGAGGGGTTTCCGTGCCTCAAATCAAATACTAAGGACTTAAGTCAGGATGTCTGTTGAAATTAAAACAGTCAACTGCCCTGTGTCAAAATGCCTATTTCAAACCCTTACGCTTGTAACTAATAATAAAGGGGCAAAGGCGACTGACTTGTCCAGAGGAATGACTCCATTCCTGTGTCTAATTGTACATGGGAACCTCATCTGCAAGAATGGCTCCCTTCTCCAGATTTCTGTTCTCCTCCAAAAGGCCAATATAAAGTACCAGGTTCAGTGAAAGTAAATGTTCCAGCACAAAGATCTCTAGGAAACACCAGGGGGAATGACTTCCTTCCCATTGTCACAGTATTTTCAACACCAAGCGGTTTCTCCTCACCTGGCTCGCCACAATGTTTACAGTGCCAAGAGGACACCTCCCCTTTCATGTCTTCTCAGGTTTCTCACAAACAGCACCAGGAGGCGGAATGACTAATCCCTTGGTTATAATCTTTGCAAGGCCAAGAGTTATGGATCATCCTCTGGTCTTTGACCAGTACTAGGAATAAAGATTCAGATGGATGCAATATTTAAACAAAGATGACAACTCTAACTTTACAGTTCACCAATCTGCCAAACCTCTCAAAGTTCCTTTCTCTCGGGTCCCAGACCTTTATTCTTGTACTGGTTTTCTTTTCTGTGGCTCCCAGTCAAATTCTTTTTCGCTTCTCAATTGTGGGGGTCCCAGACTGCTGGGTTTTGGCTTCTCAATCATTCCCAACCTGCCTTGTGTACTCCCCTGCCAGGCACTGGGTCATTCTTTCTCCCAAAGGGTATTATATTCTCTTACCCTTATTTGTTCTTCCGGGCACAGCCAAACTGATTTGCCCATCACCCAGATACTACAACAAAGAAGAGTTTGGATGCTTCTCCAAACTGATGCAACGCAATAGTTCTCCACAACAGGGAGTGGGGCAGGTCGGCTCTCTTCCACTGGTCTTAGTTCTCAGCCATACAGGTTACCTGGTTCGCTAACCTACCAGGTACGGTTATGTGTTCTCAGTGATCAACTGTTCTTTCCTTCCTATGGGTGCAGGTCCCAGACTCACTACCTTGATTCCTCTATGTGGCCACAGACTTGCTATTCTCTCTCTCCCAAGTATTGTTTAAACAGCCTTGCACTCAGGAATTTGTCTTCCACTCTTTTAGGGTCCCAATCCCTGTATTTCGGGCTTCCACCGCTTTGCCACTGCCTCTTTGGGCACTCAGATTCTCCATTGTTACCCGCATAGCTTAGCTTAGCTTACGGTTCACATGGATCTGAGGTCCTCCTGTGCACCTGCACTCTCCAGCTGTCACATGATTTGCTTGGGCTATGGCAGTTTCATAATCCCCACCTCCTTCCTGGTAGCGCAATCCTCTCTCCACATGCTTCCCAGGACTTGAACACCTCAGGAGTTTGCCTCGCTTTCGCTGGGTGTCCTGTACCTGAACCAGCTTCGAACTTGCTCTATTCCTTCTCAGTGTCCAGTGTCGCTTCTGCCTTCCTCTTTGTACCGTGGTTCCTCCAGGGAGGACCGACTAGTTCGGTCAGTCCTTCTTTGATTTTGCATGTGCCTTGGACAATAGCAGGCTTTCAACCACTATACTGCTCCCCGTTACTTTGGTAGGAAATGGGTATGCCTCTGCACCCATTCGTATTAGTCAGGTGGTCTCTCATTGGATGATTTACCTTCCTCCTCGTCCCAGTACTATTAAATGTGTGAAAAGCACAGTGATGTCAGGGGATGGTCGAGTTCATGACTAAGAAGAGGGCCAAGAGTTAGGTGAATGATAGGGATACCATCCCCATCATATCTTCACACTTCCAGCCACAGCCACGTTCCTACCCAAACCTGTAGCTCTGCGAGGTTAGCAACAGTGCAAACCTTCACCCAGGGACATGACCGGACAAGCCAGGTGGGGCCAGCCGTTATCGCAAAAGCCAGCCTTGCAAACTGGCAATGACAGACCACTATCTACACAATCGCAATCATCCACCGACTACAGACATGACAAGCTGTTGCTAATGTACTGCTTAAATTAGCAACACGGCCCCACGCTCCACTAGGCAGAGGCTGGCTGTAATTGCGCCAACCCCCTGCCTACCTAGGGACACCAGCATCGCTCTAAACAGAGTGCACATCAACAGTCCAGTCTATAAACTACCACACACACTCCAAGACTCAAGAAGTTCCTTTTATTAGTCGAACCCAGGTTTCAGATACCTTATCCTCCAGACTCATCTCTCAGTACACCTAGAAAACCTTGGATTTAGACCGACTAATGCACCGTTAGGTATGAGCATTGAAAGCAAATGACAAATGATCAGCGGGGAGACTCAATATTGTATCTAGAAGATAAGACAACCAAACACCTATTATGGTGATCCGGCTAGTGGGCCACCTCTCACGGACCACGGTGCCAACAACAAAGCTCCATCCAAGCCTCAAGGTACATATAAATGCACCACTTTGGTGGAAATCGACCACAGGCATGGCTACTCGCGCACCAGAATACAGCGACAACCTACAACAAATTCTGTCTAGCTGGGCACAACGTTTTGCCTACTTGCATCAGACGAAGCCTCAACACCTCTGCCATTAAAACACAGTGATGACCTATGACAAAGTGAAATCCAGCTGGACACATAACAAGTCTCTTGCACTCACACTTTCCCACAACCTCCCTCAGCACCTGCCCATATGTCCGATCTATGAGGTTGCTTACAGGAGCCCAGCCAGCCCACCCAACTCCTTATCTTGCCCAAAATGGACATGCATTCTAAACCTGAGAATTTCCCATACTCTGGACTGCGGTGCCCATGGGTGTTACCACCACAAGCGTGTTGAGACTAAAAATGGCAAAAGGGGCTATATAAAAGGTATACATCACTCACCGTAATTGTATTTCTGATGCTTGTATATGCTTAAATTGTCTTGCTTTGCATAGGCCACCATCTAGTGGTACGTGCAGAGTATTGCACTGCTTGGTTTTCAAAAGTCGAAAAAGGGGCGACAACTGGGCGTGTCTAATACTATCCCTAGTGTGACGTCCAGAGAGGATATACTATGAAATCAGACGACAGGCCAGCGGCGAGTCTACAGAATGTTAGATTCGGTAGATCTACAAATATTACAACATTTCAGTTGGTAAGCAACAACGCTACAATTGTCGTTCCTCTCCTCTTGACATTCTGGAATGGTTTTGTCGATTGTGTAGTTTGACAGCTGCGGCTTGAGGACAGCCAGCCCTAAAGCCCAACAAAGTCAAAAGGCACAACCCCACTGGTTCCAGCAGATCCAAAAACTAATCTAGGCACTACCCATGGAGTGCCAAACAAGCAGCACCTGGTTGAATAAGCTCTCTAGGCACCATGATTGTAATTTTGAAGTGCAAGGTTGAGCACTTGAAGAAAAAGTTAAGGTTAAGTCAGCTTGGCAACTGGCTAGAAGAGAAAGCTTAACAGTATTTCGGTGGTAGAGGACTAATCCAATGCAAAATGAACAGTTCATTAAAATGCAAGCCATTCAGAAAGTAATCGCTGTTGAGACCGAATATAGTCAACCCTGCAGGAATATTAGAATTCCCGGCGTGCGGCAGCCCACCAGAATCAGAAATTACCTGTTTGATGCATTTCAACTATCTGCCATCTTCAAAATGGTAGAAGAGCACAGATCATGGGGTCCCAAGCTGGTCATCAGTGCTCCCCCAATCAAACCTCTAATGTTTAGGGATTGTGATACAATTCTCAAAACGGACAGGAAAAAGGGGGCGCTGTGATTTAAAAGGGGGCACTCAGACTATTTTTCCAGCCTTCCTTGTAACAATGGAGGCATCACAGAGATCGCTTCAAGTTTAAACTATTGTAGAGAGCCAAACATTAAGTATTCCATGCTCTAGCCAGTCGCACAGTAGCGCATGATCATTTCTACAGAGGACAAATTATTTGGTCTCCTGTCCTTCACATCAGAACATCCACTGGAGGATCACAGAAGTCTACCAGTGACAATGGTTGCTTCCCAGGCACATGAGAATGATGCCTTATGATCGTATTGCCTTTGTCTCAGTGAGGTGCAGTGTTAGAATAGTTAGTTAGTGTTAGAATAGTTTCACAAAACTGATATTGAATTCTAAACATGAGCAACCACAATTAAAAGTAGGACAAAGGGTTTTGTAGGTTATTCTGGCCAGTTTGCACATGCACATTCAGATTCTGATCAGTGTTTGCATTCAGGGCCAGCAGAGGTGCACCAGAAAATGCCCTTACAATGCTTTTCCAACTGTTCTCATATTAAAACCTGTGAGCAGTGGGGCGCTGTTGCGCAACTTTCAAGATGGCCGCCGCTTAAAGACGCTCTGGCCTCAGCACTAAAATCCTTGGAAAATATCCTTGGCATAGGCTCCTCGTCCAGTCCCCAGAGCCTACGCATATGAAAAACTAAAGCTGGGTTATCTTTTGATACCATTGTTGCTCCCAGCCGTGCGCCATGTTGGCCAAACATAACCATGCACGCTGACGCCCGCTGCGCATCTTCGGCAGGCTAGGTGGGTGAGGGGCAGCTCCTCCGTGCTGAGGAGTGGAGAGACTGGGAACGAGGACTCGCACTACCACAACTTGCCCCGGAGATAAAACTCACCTTGGGCCATGGGGACTTTGATCCACCCCATAGACCTGGCGGCCCTGTGAACACCACCTCTGCTGCATCTTGACCTCAACGGCTGCACTTGGTGGCGTCTGGGCGCCCGGCTGAGGTAACCCGCGCGGGGAGGCAGGGTGCTCCCAGGGATGGCCCTTGACCCTCTACACATGAGGCCTCTTGAGAGACGGGTCTGCCTGTTGGCTGCCTTTGGGCGCGGCCTCTGATGGCGTGCCGCAGCAAATAACACAGCAGAACAGAGCGGGATCGAAGTGGGACCCGCCCCCCCCACGTGACAACTTCCAGTACCTCTGCAGCCCTTACGGACGGCTTTGTTCCCATGTGATAAGTGCAACCAGTCGATACCCTGGAGCTCCAGTGACGCTAACATCTGAGGTGAGTCCAGACCTATCACACTCGGGGGAGGGGTGGTGGGGGGGAAGGTATAGGGGAGTTTCAGGGGGCGAAGTCTAACGGTACACCTGCACCATGCACCATTACGAGCAGTGACTTATTGAAGATGGTCCTGATAAGCGGGCGCCAGGAGGGGGCACTGTGCCCTGCAGGGTAACAGAGCGGCACTAGCCACAGCCCGTGGTGAAACTGCCGACATGCTTGCTGCCCCCCCCCCCCAGGCCCTGTGCCACCCCGGTGGTGCGTTAAAACGGAGATTGCCCCTTCAGTCCTCCCGTGCAGTGGCAAAATTTCACAGGATTCCCACAGGGTGCCTTATGCCATTATGCTGCTGCTGATTCTCGCAGGATCCTCTGAGCCTTCAGGATAAGCCTACTACTGTGGGAGGCCATACACTCCGCTCCATTGACCTGGGTACTTCTACGCACAGCTCCTCCTCCTCCTCATTAAAGGCAACACCAATGACCAACACTATGAACACAGCGGCTCCACCGCACAAGAAGGCCCGCATCCTATGGAAAGATGCTACCTCTAATCTGACCCTGGGTATCAGGCAGAGCCTCCATAAACCAACTGAACAAAGAAGAGGAAAGGACCAGTCTGGCACTCCAGCCAATAACTCCCACTGCTTACTCTGCCTAACGTTCAACTGCCGCCACAAGCCCCATGCTGCAGAGCTGCACTCCCACCCTGATGACCCCCCCTCTCCTTTCCCCCCTCCCCCATCCGATGCCTAGAGCTGGGTGAAGCTGACCCTAACGGTAGCTGAGAACTGGCTCCCGGACATACAGGACTACACCAAATCACTGAAGGTGCAACAAGCGCAATACCTCCCCTACATTGAGCGAGCACCGACTGGGGGACTGGGGGCAACAAGCAAGGTGCAGGAACACAGGGGTACATAACTCATTAGTTAAGCAACTGCGGGTGGGTAGAACAGGAGTCCCCCGATGGAATTCACCACCCTGCACCGCCTGTTACGGTGTGGAATGGCATCCTTACATCGTGGATCACGAACCACTGGTGAAGAGTATACCCCCCCCCCCACCAGCCCCCTAGGGCACAGCATTCAGCAGGCAACATTGTCATTGGCAACCCGAAGAAACAGGCAGGGATGGACCAATTTGTGCGTGCAGACTGGCCTCGACAACCACCGTCCCCAAGCCAAAGCCAATCACAAGCCCAGATGTGGCAGCCCTAAATCAAACGCTGATGGCCCTAAAAAGCAGCACAGCCAACTTAGGGGCAAAAATAGATGCACTGATCTGCAAAGTGGACATCTCAGCCATTCAAATAGACAAACTTTGTGGACGTATGAGGCTGAACAGTGGAGAGGATAAGGTTGCTACACTGCAATGAGAAATGGTCGTAATACAACAAACCATAAAGAAAGTGCTTGCCAAAAACGAGGACCTGGAAGGGTGCTCTAAGCGGAACATCCATATACTAGGCGTGGCCGAGTCCACCCCGATCGATAACATGGAAAAGTTTAAAGACTGTTGCGAGATAAAACAACCCCCCCACTCTCCTTGATGTTCGTGGTGGAGCAGGCGCACCAATCGCTAGCTGCAAGACTGTCTTGGCACCCAAGAACGCCCGATCATTGCACGAATATTCTGCTACAGAGACCGAGACGCCATCCTCCGAGCCGCCCGGGAAAAAGGGGAGCTGCGGTGGGGGTCTGCCACTATACGACTGTTCCCAGATTTCAGACAAAATGTACAAGACCAACGTAAGACGTTCCAAAATGTCAAGAACATTCGGCGCAAAAAAAAGGAGTGAAGTATGCTATGCAGTACCCAGCCAAACTCTGTTCAAAATAACGGGTCCGCTGTTTTCTTCACCTCACCAGAATCAGTGGAGTGGTTTGCAGGGAACCTCCCTGACCCAGGGGGATCGCCGGAACGCTCCCCACATCACACTTGAACGGCCACTACATGGAGACATACTACAAGACCCACACTAAGGTAAAACAAAGGGCTCCGGAGAATGGGGCGGGACTCATGTGCCGAATTACTAGCCACAGCCACTTGGAGCGAATAAGCCACCCCTAGCGCCCCACTACCCGCAGCCACTGCAGACTGTTAAGTTGTTCTTAATGTTCAAAGTTAAATTCTTGGGGAGGGTACGGTTGCCGGTAGGTTTGTGTTTCTGGCGTTGAAGGGGATTTTATTTGTCATTAGGTTAACTATTGGGCCCTCAATGACAGTCGCAACTCATAGGTACACAATACTGAACCGATAGGCATCCCAGCACACGTCCATATTATGCAAACCATAATGTTCACCGCTAAGCTCTTACCGTATTGCCTTACCCGCAATGAGCGAGAAACCTGGGGTGACTGTCTATACTGACCTGGAATGTAAGGGGGCTGACCAATCAGAAGAAGTCACAACTGAGAGCCAACTATAGCAGGAACCACGGGCGACTGTATTGTGTCTACAAGAGACGCACCTTACCCGGGGTGCCCCTCTCCATAGAATGGGGCATTCATAGATGAGATTTCTCCTACTCCTCACACTGCAGAGCGGTCTCTACCTATATCCACGGACCCTACAATATAGACTGCACGAAAAGATCCGAGGCGAGGAGGGGAGATACCCAATACTCGTGGGTGAAATGTTTGGTATCAAACTCCTACTGAAACATATGCACCCAACACTGACTCTCCTGAGTTCTTCCACCAATGCTCTAAACAATTCACAAATTCACTGGGTATGCAACAATATGGGCTGGGGACTTTAATCTGGCCTCTACACTAGATCTGGACAGGTCTGACATCACAACTGACCCTCCCGTAAGCAGCTAGGGCATGGTCCTCCGGCATGGTCCTCCATCTCCCAATGCCATGATTTACACGACGTATGGCGCAACTTTCACCCTAATGATAGGGAGTACCAATCTTTTCTGGGGTGCACGGAAGTTCGTCCAGGACTGAATATGTGATGGCCACAACTTCTATCCTTAGGGTTGTCACAGAAGCATCTATCCTCCCCCGGTCCTTGTCTGACCACTCACTGGTGCTTGTCCAATTTGCGGCTACCGAGTGGCCCCCAGAGCCACCCCCCTTGGGGACGTGGCGTTCCAATCAGTGATAGAAGATATATGTACATACTTCCAAGCGAACTAGGGGTCAGTCCCAGAAAACTGCACAATTTGGTAAGCCTTCAAAGTGTACATAAGGGGGTGCTGTATCTCAAATGAGGGTGGAGTACTAAAAGCACTACGAAAGTCCATGAGGACAATAGAGGATGCCATAAGTGAGGGGGAGAAAAGAAAGTATTCTGGACACACCCGAGCTCCATCGTGAGCTACGGGCACATTGGGAGAAAATCCTTGACCTTGCAAACAGCGAGGAGAGGTTCATTGGGGACCCAATACTGGCAGCAAGATATGGGGAGGGAGACAGACTGAGTAAGACCCTGGCCCGGGCTAATAGGAGTGAACGACCAACTACCAGCATAGCGGAGGTTGAGGATCAGAATGGAGCTCTTATAAGGGATCTGCCAAGGATTAATGATGAATTTAGGGAGTTTTACGACCAGCTGCATAAATTGCGTCGTACCCCTGGGCATGACGCGTTAATACGATACCTAGACATAATTGCCTTGGGCTGGCTGGACCAGGACCATGGGAGCGCTCAATGGCCCCATCACGGAGGAAGAGATACATAAAGCCATAAAATCGCTACCTAACGGGAAGGCCCCTGGCCTGTATGGAATAACCGCAGAATTTTACAAGGCCTATGCAGACTTGGTGATTACCCCACCTGTTGGCTACGTACAACAGCGCTATGTCTAGGTGCGTCCAACCGGAATCCGCTAGATCTGCTCTAATAACTGTCCTCTTAAAACCTGGAACGAATTCCCACCATGTATCATCCTATAGACCGCTGTCACTTATTAATGCGGACAATAACATCCTTGCAAAGATACTAACAGACCGAATACTCCCACACATGCCAGAACTGGTTCTACCAGATCAGGCTGAATTTATTCCCGGGCGATCCACTCAGAATAACCTAAGATGCCTGTTCACCCTTATGCATAATGTCAACCCAGAGGTGCCAATGGTGGTAACTGCTTTTGACGCTGAAAAGGCGTTTGACTCTGTCGAGTGGCCCTTCCTCTTTGAGGTACTTCAGCGATCTGGTTTCGGTCTAACATAGCAAATGGGTTAAACTTTTATACACGGCCCCCAGATTGTCAATATACACAAATGGCATGACCTCAACGCATATAAACCCCACACGCAGCAACCGTCAGGGCTGTCCCTTCTCTCCAGTTCCATTTGCCCTTACAGTGGAACCCTTGGCTTGTCACATTGGGGAGCTGCATGCACACTGAGGGATTTGCATACATACACACCTCTCTACCATGTTAAACATCCCGGCCAAAATGTACCTCCATTGACGCAAGAAGTGGTCAGATTTGCTGAACTATCTGGGCTCAGGAATAACTGGGATAAATCCAAAGTCCTACCCTTGACCCCACAAGTACAAAGGGCTGATGTGGGCAGTGGCTTCCACTGGTGTCAACAGGGATTGCGCAACTTGGGCATTATGGTCTCCACCACAACAGACGATGTATACAAAGACAACTATATCACACCATTGGAGACCCTACAGCAAAAAGTTGAAGTTTGGATACTACTCCCCATCTCCCAGGTGGCCTGCATTGCACTTGCAAAAATAGTAATACTCCCCAACCTTCTGCACATTAATAAAGTATCGATATGGCCCCCTGCTTGCTACTGGACCCACATTACGGCATTGATGACAAGACTGGTGTGGGCGGGTGAGCAGCCTAGGATAGCCTATGACACCCTTGCTCAACCATATGAACTGGAGGTTTGGAGTACTCTGGAGATCCAACCCATAGCGACAACATGCAAAGCCTGGGAGCAGATAAATCAAATACTACAAACCACCCCCCACCTTTTACCAGATTTACCAGTTAACATAATGGGAATCCCGCTCACACACGAAAGGTCTTTTAGAGAACGGTTTCAATCTCTGGGGGACCTAGTGCGGGGTGGCCGATTTGTGCTATGGGATGAGTTCAGATCTAGAGGAGCGCATGATGCCGTAACTCTACTTCACTATTACAGACTACAGGGCACTCTTAGGGACAAATGGCCTGACTTTCCACTCGACCCATCCCCCCGCCCCCAACCTGGCACAGTGTTACATGACCAACCCCACATCCGCTAGGAAACTTGTATCCATTATCTATAGACTAGTTAGAGTGGGAGAGGGGTGCAGAAACATTCGTACAAAACCACATGGGAGACACCGCTAGGGAAATCAATGAGCGAGGATCAGTGGAAGTCCATTTACATCCAAACCCGCTATATATCTCTGAACTGCTGGTACAGACTAATCCACTACACATACATTCATCATGTTTACTATTCCCCTCTCAACTTAAGCAGATTCTTTTCTGAGAGCCCATCCACTTGTAAAAGATGCAGCACTGAACTTGCAGACTTCTATCAGGTAAACTGGAGCTGCCCTCACATTAGAACTTTCTGGAGAAGCATAAAGAGGATGATGACTGAAATGCTAACCCAGACGTGGGTATACTTGCTGGAACTTTGGCTTTTAGCCCTGATCGAAGGAGGAACCCGTACTAAAAGAAACTACTAGGCATCGCCTCTGCGATAGCTAGATGGCTAGAGTATGGGGGAAGTCCACCCCCCCACATTCATGAGGTGGTTGGAATGCATGAACCTCTCTGAACGAAGGGAAACCACGTATGCTTCATCACTACAGATTACAAGCCGCCCATTTGACTATTGGCCCCCGTTCAGACAGTACCAATTGGACAATGCTCAGGAAACGCAGTCTCCAGATTCCACCCTGGGTCTCTGATGCACGAGGCAACCATACAAAAGCCCAACTACGAGCGGATGAACCACTCTCTCTAGTTGTCTTCCCGGACACTTCAATCACCTTGAAACACTTGTGTATATGCGCGTTATAAATGCCACATCATACCTACGCGATCTGAACGATGAATGTATAGCTTTGGCTGTAATGGAGAGTCTGTGGGGGGAGGGTGGTGAGGTCGTTTTTTTCAAACGTGTGAGGTGGCCCAACTCCTGGAGTTTTTGGTCGGTTCTCCCATACGAACATTTGGAAAGAAATGGCCATAAGTAATAAATATTAAAGGGCATTTGCCTTTACATGAGGATTCAAAAGTAGCTAAACAAAACAAAAACAGACGTACAGCATTTGTTAAGAATGAGGAATGACACTGCAAGCGTTATAACATTATTTACTTCAAATGTATGCAGGTGTGAGAAGAGATGGAAGATGTTGGGCTACATGAGAGAGATTTTCCCATTCCTTATACATCACACGAGTCCATACTTCTGTTACTTTGGTCGGGGTTGGATGGCTTGGACCACGGGTTCCCTCTAGTGGAGTCCACTGTTGATTGGTTCCGCCTGGGCCCTGCGGGTGCTCATTTCATTGTTGGGAGATGGTAGCACAGCCATGTTCATCATGTCAGTGTGTTAAAGGTGGGAATGTTGGGACTATGTTGGTTTCATATTGGACTTATTTTGACTTTCATAATTAGAGTGAAGTCGTCTAGTTTAAGTGCTGCAAAGAACGTTATGTGAGATGGCTAGTTCTAAATCTCAATCTAAAGCAAGACAAAGATCAACTTCCTCCGTACTGGGTGAAATTACTAAGTATGTTAGTTCATAAGTATTGTGTGGCTATTAAGATATGAAGTTTTGAAAAAAGGTCCAACAATCGACAGCATCTTTGCCTTCAGCCTTATTAAGAAACTATATTGGTGGGCACATTTTGGACCAAAATAGTCCATCAGGGCAATATCTGAAATAAAAACATACATGGTAGTGATCAAAATAGTTTGTACAACTATTTATCCATGGAATTGCTAATGTAAAAAAGTAAAAACATTCCCATCATCAGGCTTTACAATGGATTTTAAAGGTTATTGGCCCATATTTACCAGGTTTTCCTTTTGTTTTCAATACAAAAAGAAGAAAAAAAAAACATCATGCGTCACTGGGATATCAGATTCTCAGTTTTAGTAAAGCTTTCGGTTTTGCAGCTTCTCATTACACATCACTCTTGCTGAAAGGGTGAATCTACAGAATTTTCGATCCCGTTTACCGAATTCACATCTCAGATTTAGCACATCCTAATAACGGGTATGTTTTTGGTCAAAGCATGCGTTCATATGAAAAGGCGGTTATAAATAATTTCAGAATATTGTTTTTTTTCATACCATTAATTGCTACCCAGTACTTCTTAACTAGAAGGTGTAGTCATTTTAATGGTATCTGGTCTTTCCATCGAATTAATTTCCAACAAATTTATATCCATCGAAATGTATTCATTCAAATACTTTTCCATCGAACGGCATATTTATTGAATGAATTTCAATGGATTTTAGGCCAGGGTTAGAATTAGGGCAAAGGTTAGAGCAAGAGTTAGGGCTAGGGTTAGAATTAGGGCAAGGGTTCGAATTAGGGATAGGGCTAGCAGTGGTGGACCCCCACCACCAATACACAATACAACAATTTACAGGGAGCTGTCCTGTGCTGAAATACATTAACGATTTCAGCACTGGACAAGGGTTACATTTTGAACATGGGAGTTGGTGTGGGGAGGACCCTTTGGGTTGATGGTAGTTTTGGGCTTTTGGGTGACGGGGAGAGAAAATCCGCCAATTAAAAATAAATACTGTAAGTTTCAGGGAGCTGTCCAGTGTTAAAAATATAGATTTTTGCACTGGACAGTTCCCTATAACGTTATGTTCCATCAAATTTCCATGCAGGGTTTCGATGCATTTACACTTTGCACTTTATGCATAGGAATTCAACGGGACAGTACTTCCCTTCGATGGAAAACCTTAGTTGGAAAGACCATAAACCATTTTAACGAGATCTCCTTCGTCTTCCTTTAGATTGTCTGGTCTACATTGTGCAACTGTGGCTAACTGGTGTGCATCAAATATTTGAGTACTAGCGGTACCGCCCAGCATTGTACGGGTCTAATTGACATGCACGTGGGGGTCTGCAATAGCCTTGTGTATGTTTTAGTGTATCATAATTTCCTATTTTTGAAAACAAATAGCAAAACCAGCAATCTCCCAAAATCACCTATAGAGATAGCACAGGGCCAGACACCAACCCCGTCCATTCGCCCTACACAGGTCGGAGTATAGCCCTCTTCCTCTTTCGGTGTCAGTGCCGAGGGACCGCAAGGTTTTACCCACGTTAATCCCGAAGGCCAACGCCCTAATACTGGCATGTCCGAGGGGGTGCCTTCACCAGCACTCCCGGCAGCTCTGCCAAGGGCAATACGCCTTCCAGGTCACGGCCTGAGGTGTGGGATAGGCCTTTTGTTCCTACACCAAGCGTCTTGGACAGGGCTGGTTCCAGCGAGCCAGGCACCACGACTTTGGCACATGGCCGGTTTGGAACAATTAAAATATTATTCTGCAGCCAGCCAAATCAATTACTAAAGGCCGTCCATCAGGTTTATTGGTAGCAGTCGCTAGTACCAAAGGTTATGAAATACACCCCTGAGCTGCTCCTAATGTCCATCTACAAATTGTCAAAATTAAATATCAGGGTGGCTTGACCGCCTTAATCAACATATATAGAAATCCAATGTCCATGTCTGATGAATTTTTTTGGTGATCTGAAACAACTATTGAATATATCTTGACAAACGCCTGAAGTAACTAATACCATTCTTGTTGGCGATTTAATCTACATTGCCTGTCGCGAAGTGGAGCAAGAAATAACCCTGCTTGCCTGAGGTGGTTGTCACTCATTAAAGAACGACAACTATTTATGTTTAACGGTACTCTCGTGGGTGATATTCCTCACATGGCGGCGCGCTAAGAGCGAGTCCATCATAGATTACATTTTCGCTGACAGGTTCACCTTCGGTCAGGCCACGAGATTTGAGATCAAACAGTTTAACAGTGACCATGAACTACTATCTTTAAAATGGTCCTGTAACTAGTGACACCAAATTCAGTGCATAACAGTTATCAATCGACCCAGACCATCAACAATTCAAGAACCTGCTTTCGTTGGAATGAACACAATCTACTACTTTTTAATGAAAACTTCCTGACCGAGTCTTCATGTGTTGCTTGGACAGGTGAGCCATATACTTCCACTATGCAGCTTTTTAAGCTGCATTTTATTTCAGCAAGACATTACTATTATCAGCCAAAACACACATTTTATCCAGATGTTCAAACAAAGAAAGCAGATTTACGCAGGCATAACAATTAGTTCTTCAGCTCCCTGTAGCTGAAAGACCTAAAGCCATTCAATCTCTCAAAATGTAAATATAACAATTGGCTACGCTCGCATAAAGCATATTTGTATCAATGCAATGGTGAAGCGATGATGAAGGCCATTTATTCTAAAAATGAATCCCAGATCTGGACTTTGCTTAACATGGCTACACGTTCGAGACAATTGCCATGAACGGGGTTCTGCAGAGCGAATGAGTTGCATACTACTCTACGATGTATAAACACCCTGGCGTCCATTCATTACAAAATCTTGAGAGAAATTCTAGTTTTGGAGAATTGCAAATATTGGAGGAGGATGTTCAATATTAGTAGCTCAAGGGCTCCTGGCCCCGATGGGTTGAATAATATGATGTTCAAGCAACATCACCAGTTATGGGCCAGGATTCTCTTTAACATCTACCAAAAAATATTGAGGTCCAATCTAATTCCTGCCTCGTGGTCTCGGTCAGTAATTGTGCCTGTTTTCAAGAAGGATGATCGGTCTTGTCCCAACTTTAGACAATTCGCCCTTTTGGATGCCCCGGGAAAAATTCTCCCATTTCATTTTAAGGAACTTCAACAAATGGGCCATCGAGTTCTCAAAGCAAGATCCCCTTCAGACCGGCTTCATCACAGGCATGGGCACCGCTATTAATCTGTTGACAATTAAATCAATCTTTTCTCACTCTGCACCCATGAAACAACCCTTGTACTTTGTCGACCTGTGCGCAGTTTTCGAATCAGTGTTAAGAGAAATGCTAGTTGCAAAATTACTGTGTGCCGGTTGTCCTATTTATATTGTAGCTCTCATTAAAGCACTACTTACCAACACTAAAATTCAGGTCAGACTCAACTTAGAAGGAAGTTTGCCTTCGTATATAGATAAAAGTAGAGGGCTGAGACAGGGTTGGATCCTTGCCTCAGCCCTCTTCAACTGCTTTATTTCTCACATTCAAGGGGCCTTTGAAGACTTAATACCCGATGCTCAATCTGTACCCGCATTATTATATGCAGATGATTTGGTTTTAATTTCAAAAACACTGCAGGACCTGCAACGGTTGCTGGATGCTCTAGCAACATATGTCCAAGATAATCTACTTACCATTAATCTAGGCAAAACCAAAGTCATGATCTGCAACAATCACAAAAAACGTGGTACAAAAAAAAAAAGACCTAGATGGGTGCTACAAGGCAAAGAATTGGAATGTGTTCAATGCACGTATGTGGGGGTGCCCATTGCTGCTAATCATTTTTATTTGGCAGCTTTGGAAGCCAAATCAAACATGTGCATCTCACAAGCCTCTGCGATTCAAAATAAATATGCAAAGTTTTCATTGACACCTACCCTTACATTTTACCAACAGAAAGTCACACCAGTATTATTGTACAGCTCTGAGATAAAGAATGTAATTTCAGAATTGGCATGGACCAGGTATGAGGGGAAGTTTTGGAGGCGACTTTTGAATCTGCCTAATTGTGTTCCTGTAGTGTGGATCAGACACAAGTTGGGGTTGATGATATTGCATGCAAGACACTTATGGCAAATGATTGCTCCGTTTAGAAAATAAATGCATTTTAGCATGAGTCAACATTGTTAATAGGCACATTGTCCAGACACGTCTTTTCATCTAAAGATTTGTTCATGCGAAAGTGGAGGCTAGCGATAGTCCATGCGCTAGCAGAAGCAAATGCCTCGCTTAGTGACCTCTTACAGAATCCAGACAGATTTAAAACCAAACTGTTTCAGTATGACTGGATCAAGACGAGAGAAATTAATGAGCTGTGATTTTAGAGACAATCCTTTACATCATAAAAGATACAGCATCTTAGAACCGTATCTGGTAAAATCTCCTTCGGCATCACGCAGAACAGATTTTTTGCGATTAAGGTTTAACGTTTGGTTGACCAAAGATATACTTGCCAAACAGAAAATCATTCAGCAGCAAGACAATGTGTGTCGCTTTTGTAAAGTGGTTGGGCAGGTGGAAATCCTAAGACATGTGCTAATTGATTGTGACGCCTTAACTTCTAGTCCCATCCAATATTTAAAAACTTCTGTGCGAGAGTATAAAGATTTGTCTGTCTTTGTTATGGCAACTGATATTCTGTGGAAATATACATTTTCTTACGCTCGGGCCATTGGTTTTTTACATGCATTGAAATTGAAAGAAACCAATATGACTAGTTAGATGATGGATGAATACCCTTACTTTATAATTCATGTGGAGCTTGTTTTTTTCATCTTCTGAATTATAAGAATGAAGAAACAGATGTAATTTTAAGCAATGTGATATTGGTCATTTTATAGAAAATGATATGAAAATTGAAATCTTTACAATAGGCTAATTAACTCACTGAATTACAAACAGATGGAACTGATGTAAAGTAGATTTGTATGACTGATTCAGATTGTTTTGATTCTATTTTTTTTAAATGTGTTTTAAACATTTAAATTACGTTGTGCTAATTTGTTAAATATTGTAAAGTTGATTTGAATAAGTTAAACCAATTAAAACATTTTATTTTAGCTATCCATTCGTGCTAGGTAGGGATCTTTACTTGCTTCCACTTCTGTGCTATTAGGGCGTGGGCCCCCACGCTCAGGACCATATAAGATTTCCTGTGGGGTTTAGTTGGGAGTACGTTCAAGACGATCGCCTAGGCCCAACAGGGCTTCACCAGTCCCTCTCCGTATTTGTGGGCCAAATATCGCTTTGCTTGCACTATTTACGGGTTCCCAGAAGGGTTTCGGCACCGAGTATGTCCACCATATGTGCAGCCAAGAGCCTACCATGGTACAACCCCACCAACCGAGCCAGAACGTTGCAGAGAACATTCCATGTAGCTTCTCAGGGGTTAGATGCCATTGTACTAACATTCTAGTCCACATTTCCCTAATCTGCACCCCCCCCTCATTAGCTTGGGGAACCTTTGCCACACTTCCCACCACTGTTCCTCCGAGATTGGGAGGGGTAGCACATCTTGCCATTGCCTCATGCAGGTTCCCTGGGTCTGGCCCGCTTGCGGGGAGAACAGTTTGTACAGTTCGCCTATCATTTGGCCGTCCCGACATTGTCAGCAGGTATTTTTCCAGAGTGGTGAAGTCCCTGGTTATGGAGGGTTTCATACCCGGGGCAGTAACCAGTGTTTCAACTGGCCATATCGAAACCTACCCTCCTCCTTGAGCCCCATGGTCTGTTTGCATTGGTGAAAAGGTTTTATCTCCCGATTTTCCATCATATCCCTTGCCATAAGGCAGCTTGCCTCCTCCCAACTGCCAAATGCCGCCTTCTCCAGCCCTGGAGTGAATTGGGGGCTAGTAAGGGTGTGGACGGGTAGGCTGTGATGCCCGCTTTTTTAACCATAGTGTCCCAAATGTCGACATCCAGGGTTATCTGGCTTCTATACATGTTTGGGGGAGGGAGAAGAGGGTCTGTCCTGCCTGGGGCACCACAGGACATCCTCTTGGGGTCTGCCCACCACTACCCTATCCATCCTCTGCCAAATCTTGTTGGGGTTCCCGTTAAACCAAATCGCGGGTTACTCTTAGTTGAGATGCTCGGTAATACATCAGGAAGTTCAGTGCACCCATTCCCCCCCCATCGGCGCAGTCATTTTCCATGACACCCAAAGCTTTTTCCCTTGCCAAATGAAGTTGCTAACTAGTTTCAGGGTTTTGAAGAATTTATGGGGAAATGCCAGGGAGAGCGCCTGAAAGTAGTAGAGCACTCCGGGCAATACTATCATTTTTATAACGTTAATTCTGCCCATCCAGAAGATGTTGAGGGGACCCCTGTCTCCCAGCCAAGCCTTTATTGTTTCCAGTTGATGGGGGTAATTTGCTTGATACATGTTGCCTATCGTATACATGATCGCGACCCCCATGTACCAGGGGGGGGGTTCCCGTTGCCTGCGCGATTTGGTGGGGTGGGGGGATTTTGTCGCCCTGTAAAATCATTAGTTCGGATTTTTGATTATTAATCTTCAGCCCTGCTACTCTACCGAAGTCCCCCAGAAGTGAAATCAGTCTCAGGAGCAAGGAGCCCAGATCTGTCATTGCCACTATTAGATAGGTGTCGAAGGCTATAGTTTTGTGCTCCTCCCCCCCCCCGAACACGATCCCTTTTATGCTCGCCTCACATCTGATCCTGGCTAGGGCCGGTTCAAGATAAATCGCATATAAAATTGGGGACATAGGGCATCCCTGTTTGGTGCCCCTGGTTACCAGAATCACCTGGGACATGTACCCATTAATGGGTAGCTTGATGTGCGGCGAGCTATAGTTGGCCCGGATCAGGCGGAGAAAGCCTGTACCGAACCCCATTGCCTCCATGGTGCTGAAAAAAAAATGACCATTCCACACGGTCAAAGGCCTTCTCTACGTCCAGGACCAATAACCCAGCGGTGTAGCCTCCATTTGTTTTCTCCATCAGGTGGCATAGCCGCCATAAGTTGTCGAATGTTTGTCTCCCCCTGATAAAGCCTGATAGGTCAGGATGGGTCAGCTCAGGAATTATTTTATCCATTCTAGTGGTCAAGATTTTAGTAAAGATTTTCGCGTCTAAATTCATCAACGCGGTCGGGTGGTTCGAGCTACATTGGGATTTGTCCTCATTAGGTTTAGAAAAGAGGACCTCGTCCATGGAGCGTGAGATTTGCCCCGAAGTGGAGATTGAGTTGTAGAGGGCTATCAAAATGGGGACTATGGCGTCTTGGAACATTTTCTAAAACAATGCAGGGACTCAGTCGGGACCGGGAGCTTTGTTCAGGGGCAAAGATCTTAATGCCGCCTGAACTTCGTCTTCTAAGATCTCGCTCTCCAGGGCGTCACTCTGGTTTTGTCCTATTCTTTGCAGCGGGCAAAATCTTAGAAAGGACTCGTGTTGGTCCCACTCGGGGGACTCTGAGGAGTACAGAATATAGTAAAATTCCATGAAGGCCTGGAGGATTTCCTCAGACACTGGTTTCGTTGGCCCCCCACCCCTGTAGCCGGATAGAACTAACTGTTCCCGCTGCCTTTTCTTCACCAGCCTAGCCAAGAGGCGATCAGCCTTATTTGCCTGGATGTAATCACACTGTCTCAAATACAGCAATGATTTTTCTGCCCGCTTGGCCTCCAGGGTACCAAGTCACCACCTCTGTCAGGTGTCTTTCTAGGTTGTTTGTAGGGCCTTCTCCTGTTTGGTTTGGAGGGCTGACTTTGCTTTGAGCACCCCCCCCCCACCCCCCGCATGGTCGCTTTAAAAAGGCATCCCATACAACCTGTTCCTGTAGGGACAGGAACTTTTTCTTTTCGAAAAATGTGCGGATGAAAGACCGGATGTCATCGCTGATCACCCAGTCTCTCAGATGTCGGGGGAACTGCAACTGCCACAGCCCAAGCCACCACTTTCCCATTGTAGTTCCATCAGCAGGGGATCATGGTCTGAGAGGGCTATGGGCCCCAGTTCCAAACGCCTGACTTGGCATAGCAGAGTAACGGATACCCAGATGTAACTAATTCTTGAGAATGTTCTATGGACATGGGAGAAAAATGTGTATCCCTTAGCTCCATGTAGTTTGTGGCAGGTATCAACAAGGGTACCCATCTATACTGGTCCGCAGATTCTGGGACGGGCCCTTTGACGTGGGCGTCTTGCCCGCACTTCCATCTTTACTTGGGTGCTAGGCCATATTAAAGTCCCCAGTTACAATGAGCTGTCCCTTGTAAACTGGTCTAGGTCCTGCATAGCCCACCCGCAGAAACCCATCCTGGCCCGAGTTTGGGGCATACACCGTTGCTATCGTGAGTAGTTTTCCTGCCCATTGAAGCTGGACAAACAGGGATCTCCCTTACTGATCTACCTTCATCCCTTCTATTTTCAGATCAGGTATTTGTCTAATAGCTATCAGAACCCCTCGCGTCTTTCCCTTGTCGTTTGCTTGGAGGGGATGAGGATAGCCCTTTAATCTCAATTTACCCTCGTCTTTCTGGCAGATGTGGGTCTCTTGCAGTGTCACCATTTCATATTTCGTCTCTGCAAGGAGGTTCTCCAATTTCAGTCTCTTAGCCGGAGTATTCAACCCCTATAACGTTCAAGGGGAGTAGATTTATCCCTTGATCTTTACCCATTCCCTCTTTGTGACCAGTCGATTTTCCCCTTGCTTGTCGCCCCCCCCACTTCCCTCCTGCTAAACTTGGCTCACCCCTCGCCCCCCCCCAAAACCCCTATGGACTCCACCATGGTAGCCAAGTCTCGTTAAACACCCGGAAAGCATGACTATGGGAAGAGCAGTTCCCTTTCCCTCTCCCGATTCCAAGTGCTGTGTCAATCCCTCCCACCTCTGTGGGCGGTCCCCCTATGGACTGTTCTCCCCTGCATCCCCCCAAGAGATGTGTGGGTCTCACCTTGTATGTCACCCTCTTATGTTTCACTAGCCCCCGGGCTATTGTTGCATGGGCCTTTTCGATCAATCCAGGGACCCTGGCCGACGACCCTCTGAACCCTGTGGGGCTTTGCTTCCCGACTTTGCCTCTCCTACTTTCCTCCATTCCCAGGGCTTCTCTTGGAGCCTTTCGCACGGTGGCCTCCTGGCCTGTGCTTCTCGTGCCCCCCCCCTCCTTTCCTCTTAGATATTCAGAATCTTAAGCCCTTCCTCCAGCATGATTACGCAATGTTGGCAGCCCTCCCACGTGAAGACTGTCAAATGGAAAGGTCCATCTGTAACAGATCTGTGCCTGGTACAGGGCCTTTGTTACCGGGCCATTTGCCTCCTTTTTGCCAGCGTGGTCTTGGACAGGTCCTGGAAGAGCTGGATTTCGGTGCCGTTTATTTTCACCGGAGCCGCCTTCCTTACCACTAGCAGAATAGCTTCTTTTTGATCATATAGTTGCCGAGCCATTACTACTTCCCTGGGGCCTCACACCTGGTTCTGCCCTGACTGGGGCCACACGATGGATCTGTCATGATCACAGGATCGTTCCATAGGACTTCCCCCAAAAGGTCTTGGGCTGCTGTGTATCATTCCTGGGCTATGAGTAGGGAGAACCCAGTGGCCAATTGTGATTCAGACTATTCCGCTTTACTCAACATGGCCGCCAGGTGGCCGTCCCTGAATCCTGCGGAGCATTCCAGTAGTACAGGCTCCGCGAGTATTTAAGCCCCTCCCCTCGGTGGAGCTGCGCTTCGCGTCCTCGTGCTGTTAGCGGACGCTTACCTAAGCTCGTTTCTGACAGGAATTTCTTGTCCTTAGTTTTCCCTTTTGTCATTGAAAATTCCTGTGCCTGTGTCACTCTCAGTTCACATTTGTTGTAGATTTCCTAGTTCCCACTTGAATCCCGTCAGTTCACAGTTTCCGAGTGTCCGGTGAGGAGGAGCGTTCTGTCAGGAATTAACAGGAGATGCTGTCCGTGTTGTTTCTTCGCACAGCAAGTACAGTTTCTTGTGAAGCATTATTTTGGCATCTAGTTTTCTCGTTAGCCTGTTTGGTTAGTAAGCGAGCTTTTAGTCGCTCGTGTCACTAGGAATTTACTGTGGCTGTGGTACTGCACATTAATTGTTTATTCCGTAGTTGGGCTGTCTAGTCACAGCAGCTCTTTTGTTTTACATGGTTTATTCACACACACGTAGGAACATACAGTAAATGTAGAGTCACACGTTGCTGGTTCCCTGAGACCCTCTGGTGTTATTGGAGGAAAATAACTGGCTTGGTGCATTTCTAGCATACAACTTACCTCCTGAGGCATTAGTACTCCCTTAGCCCTTCCATTCGAGTTGGTTCCTTTCCCGCTCTCATTCAATCCGATCTTCAGGACTTGCGCCCCTGCACAGATGCAGGACGGATAGCTCATCAAAACATAAAAAGAGATTCTCAACTCATAGAACTCTAAACAGGGAAGTAGTGAGAGAACCACGCACCCCGAGAAGAGTAGTAGAGGTGTTCCCGCGGAGCCTAAGGTAAGCGTTACAGGATCCTATCGAGGAGGATATACCACCACCCCCACGGTTTTAAGCCCTTGAAAACTTGCTGCATAGTCTTGCATAGAACATGGTCACTGACACTTTCAGGTAGCCCATTGACCCTGGTCGTTAATATTCTGGAGCGATTGTCAAGGTCTTCGGTTTGTAGCTCAAGATTGTGCGTAGTGACTGCAAGCTGTTCGGCTAGGGCGTCAATCTTGCGGGTATCTTCCGTGAGTTCTTGAATAGCGTTTTCGTTAGTGTCTACTCAGCCTCCCAGTTCTGCTATTTCACCTTTGATCTCCTGGAGGGATTGGGCTAGGTCTGTAAGTATTAGGCTCAGTTGAGTTTGCAAGTTATGTGTGATTTGATCACTAATCGCCTTAAAGCATAGTTGGAGCAGGTTGCTTGTAACTTCCTGCCCTTGAGTTATTCCTGGGGGTTCTTCCAACCCTGGTGGGTCTGTGAGAATCAAGTGATCGCTTATCGTGGTCTCCCCTTCCTTCCGCCACCGCTTCTGCAGCGTACCATCCTGTTTCTTGGAGAAACTGGCCACTGGGGTCCCCGCTTTGTGCTCTTTGTGTTTATTCTGCAACATTTCAACTGTCTTGGTGGGGCTAGTATGTCCCCGGACTGTGGCCCCCCTCTCCCGCCAGAATAGGAATGTCCTTTCGCTGGAGGGGCTGGCTGCAAGCTCCAAGCGGGTGGTGTCTGTCGCCAACCCGGTTTCTGTTGTAACCTGATTTCATCAGGGGGACCCTTAGTGATTGCCTTCTGGGTGGGGGGCGCAGCGGGAGCGCTCTGTTGAATTTTGGATTAGCTGGGGTCCTCTTCGAGAGGCTTCAGTTCCTGCAATTCGCTTCGCTCTTACCGGGTTGTGCCTCTGTGTCTGGGTCTCTTGGTGCGACAGGGCCGTCGCTGCGCCTCGGCTGCTGTGCCCAATCCCTCCGCCGTGTTGGCCAGCTTCTCGTTGCCTCAGCTTGCGCCCTCCCTCCCCCAAATCCTTGGGGGCTGTGACTGTACAGCACTTATGGTGCTGCCTATCCCGTCTCTTATGTGGGTTAAGTCCCGGCTTTGGTGGTGGTCAGGGAGGACTTCTGGCTCCTAAGTTCCCTGGTGGACCCCTCCCCGGACGTCTCGGGGGAAAGGGGGAGGGGGGTGGGGGGGTTCTGGCGCGACTGGCAGTCCGTATTCAAGTGCAAGCTGTGGCCCTTGGCTATTATGTGGGTTGGGGGGGGAGGCTTTACCCATTTCAGGAGGCTGGTATTCTGTGCCCTAAGGATTGCTGCTCCCCCCATCCACCTTCTCGTGGGTATCTTCCAGGGCCTTATTGCTGGGGGTCACCCAGAGCCCCTCAGGCGGGTGGCAGTTGGTGGGGGCATTCTTCGTATAAGCCCAGGACCACCCTCTTCCCGTGGCCCAGCCCCATTGTCAGGCACCCCGCTTCCTCCCCAATATATAGCCGGGGGGGGGGGGGTTCTCTGCTGATGGGGCCTTGCTTTGGGGCCCTCTGCGTCTGGGAGCTGGTCATTAGGGTTTGTGTTACAGGCAGCCCCTTAGCCTTTGGGCCAAGTCTGACAGGGAGTGAGAGCGTGTAGAGGCAAGTGCTTTCCCATTATGGGGCCCGCTGCTGGTCGCCTCCCCCCGCCGGCGGGTCTGTGCCGGGGTGGGGGTTGAGCCTCCTAGCGTGGCACGCTCCCCCTCCGACCAGAGGGTCCTGAACTGCATCGGGTGGCTGGGATGGCGGGTCTCGCGCCACGATTCTCCTGTGCCGGATAGGCCACGGTCGAATTGTCCCATATTGTTGGTCGTCCTGAGGGGGGCAGCCGCAGGGGGTCTTTCTTACCTGAAGTCCCCTGCTTGCGCAGGGAGATCACCCGTGGGCGGGCACCTCCCATGTCCTTATCAATGTTGCAGCGGGTTTGCTTGCCCCTTATGAACCACATGCCTGCGGGCAGGCTCTGTCCCTCACTCTGGCATCTCGGAACGCTTGTTTTGCGCGCCTCTATCTACCATCGATTCCTGCCTCAAAACGCTCTGGTTTTGGATGTCAGGGATAGTGCACCCCTTGGGTGGGGGCTTCCCACTTCAGCACCCTTATTGGGGGGTGTGGGTGGGTCTTACTCCCTGCTTATTGCTTCTTATATGACCGCTGGGAGGAGCACACTCCCTACATTGGTGGAATCACAGTGGCCATCTTAGAATCCCCCATGATTAAGTTTTAAAAATGCAAAAGGTCTTCACGGATGTGGAGGCTAGTGCTTTGATAGTATCCAAGTAGACTGCACAATATTACGCAAGTCTAATAAGTGGGATCCATTGCCTCAATTCCTGCAGTCACCTACGACAATTGCACATTTAGCCACTCCTTGGGGGGGTCAGGGGGGGGGGGGCAGGGGAGAGACCTCGTAAGATTACATGTAGTAGGTTACTCACTCTTAAATGACCTGTCCCCATGTACACCTAGATCTGTGAAAGGTGATAAGGCTGCAGCCTGTTCCACAATCAATCTCAGCTTATGCAAGTTGTGTTGATGCAGAGGACCTACAATGCCAATTTCTGCTCAGTCTGCCTCACACAAAGGTTTATAGTTTGCACCCCACTCCTGTGACCATACCGAGGGGGTGGGATTAAACAATCTGATGGCCCAAGGACCAAGGGGCCGTATGGGTACTAGCTCATGAAGAGTATGGCGTGGACGCCTACTATTAATTATGAAGAAAAATATGTAATGTGGACATATCACTAGATGGAGGAAAATGCATAGTCAGTGAATCTAAACAGTTTCACGAGGCCCAGAAAGGTTTTTGGGCACTATCTTTCCATAAAGTAAATCTATTTTTAGCCAGAGGTACCACCTCAACCGTTTGGCTATTTAACACGATTTTTTTGTATTGTGCATTAGTTTAAACATAAAACTTTAAGCACATAAACAGAATATAACTGATAAACATGAATATAAGAAACGGTTGCAATACATTTCATATATGTAACTAATAAAAAAGTATATTGAAATGTTGCAAATTCTGTGATTCTTAATAAATGTTAACTGCTTCATTCCATACATCGTGAGCAGCTGCAGTGATAACGATAGATTCTGCACCAAATAGGTTAGTCCAGAAATGATCTTGGCCGACATCCTCAATGTTAAACTTTATACACTATATAACAACCCTCAAAAAGGGACAAAACTTCATGCCCCCACCATCATCATTACCAACTAAACCACGTATCGTTTTTGTCCAATCCCAGTTGTATCCCTAATCCTTTGCCTCTATCTCTTTACCACTACCCTAATACGAACTATTCTGGCTATTAAGTGCCAGAACCCAAAGCAGTCACTTTTTTTTCTTCCGTTATTTTGAACACTAATATTATTTAATACAATGGACTTTGAAAATATTATTCATTTAAAAATTGGTGCCACGAAATATGCATGATAAGAAAAACAAAGAGACATGCAAGGAAAAAGACCTTGAGGAACGTTCTCTTTTTTTACTTGGAAGCAATGGTTTCTAAAGAGTTCTGTACAAAATTACTTTGCTGTTGACAGTGCCTGAATTGATATGTATAATTGCAACGAACGCATGTTTTACCTTTATCTCTCTCCAGCTCATCCTTGGACACTGCATCTGCACATGCGTCGAAGTATTTCTGTAAAGTGTCCACCTGTCTACACAGGATATCTCTAAATGTTTCCATTTCAGCCAGTTTCTCTCGCAAGCTGTGTCCTTTCTGCACAGACAATACAAAATGAAACATTTAACTTCTGAAGAAATGACAAACCAAGAAAACGAGTTACAAATTCAAATGTGTTCAGAAGGATGAAAATATGATTTACACAAAATTAAATATGCTGAATGTCTACTTTTGTGGACATCATATAACTATGTATATACTGCAGGAAATTCTGCACATTTGAAAAAGCCCTTGTTTTTTTTTACTGGTAATAACTTGCTGTATGCACACTACCGAAGTGCTACGAAGCTAGAGCTACAATGGTGACAAAAACAAAACTGGTAAGTAAGCACTATTGTCCCGACAAGCAAATTGTGACAAATTATGGATCTCGTCAGTAAATTGTCACAATACTAGTGCACTAATTGTATGAAGGAAAGAAATCAAGACCTAACCAACAAAATGTGGAGGCAATGCTAAAATAAAAACTCAAACTCTGGCCAGCAAGGTGGGTTCAGAGAGTTTATAATTCGCCTTAAACATCTGCATTCAGTCTGCCAGATTCAGGTTTGAATCCCTTCATCTATTATATGTTGATAGAGTACCATTAAATTGGGCAATATCACCTATTAAATTTCCAAGAATCTGTCACAATCCAGCATGAATCACTATACATAAAAATTATTAATAGCCAAGGGTCAGGAGTCCAAGAAGCACCTTGTCCAAAGGGAAGAACAATTCAGAAACCACCGCTTTGCATTCAGATACTGAATTATTCTCCCCCAGACATATGCTTAAAATCCCTGATATATGGCAGTCTCCCCAATTCTAATTATTGGTCTTGCCCCAGAGGGGACTACGATACGGTCTACCCACGTATATTTTAAAGCAGCCAGCTTAGTTAATTTTCACAGCACGCTGGGGGATGAAACCCATATTCTGAATATGGGGTGACTGGAAGGGCTGCTTACTACTCGGGATGCAAACTTTGCTCAACAACGACTAAGGGAGAAATCCCACCTGGAGCCTGCTTAATTAAAATCTTACTAAGTATTTAAACCACTAACCTTAAATGAGGAGGTGGATGTAGCAGAGTACCCGCTGGCTCCCGATACAAGAGATGCAACAGAGCCATGTCGTCGTAAGCTTGTTTCAGATCCATAACCAGATTCAGTCTGAAATCAAAGAAATTAGAAACATTTAGATGAGAAACTAAGCACGAATTAAAAATGGTACTTTTCACTGTTTCAACAATACTCAAATAGTTTCAGAATGCAGCTGCAAACACTAACAATGCAATCCGAGCAGGTCCTAGAGTGCAACTGAAATATGTCACTACTCCGAGGACGTGAAAAACACTTGCCAAAATCCTTCAACATTTTTATTGTCAGCTAACATAAGATCTCTTGCAAATGGACTGCACATTCCAACAGTGTGGCGCTATACGGTCCATGCATGTTTACTCTCCTCCAATGTAGAAAACTCAATGCAAACCCCCCTGCCCCCCAGCAAGCCTCCCACCCCCAATATGGATCCATAAGCATGGAGACTTAACGTGTTGTGCTTCACCTGCTTTAAGCTTACATGCACTTCCTAACCAGAGGAGCCAACATTCAGAAACTAGCATTGCCAAAGACAATAGTTTTTGTGGGGCATGGAAAGAATTGGTGAAGCACAGCTGTACTTTTACTTCCTGGCCAGAAAATGGCAATAGCTGGCAAATTGTGCGAATACTTGGGTATTTGATTAAAAGTACCTGGCAAACGACTAATACCTATATAACAGCCAATGCTTGGTTTTCAACAGAACTTCAGTGCGAGGGACAGATGAGGACAGATTGCTGGTACATCAAGTGGCTGAAGGCACACTTGGTTAAGACAAGCACGTCAAGCCCTTCCCAAAAGATGAGACGGGAAATACGGGACCCTAACTACAGATCTATATCAAATCTACCATACTCAAACAAAATCCTAGAGAACCACATCTATAAAGAACTACTCAATCATGTAGAAAGCAACGGAGTACTGAACCAATCCCAGGTGGGCTTCAGACCCATGAGAGGAACTTAATGTACATTCCATATTGGATGACATAAAAATAAACGCAGACAACAGCTCCCAATCTGCCTTCATTCCACTGGACACATCAGCCACCTTTGACACAATCAAACACAATGATAATGAAGAGACTGGAGGAATGTGGCATTAAAAGCGCTGCACTACAATGGCTGAAATCTTTCCTCACCAACCAAAACGAAACACAACTAATGCCATTTACATCAAACACATCACCTGCAGTGTACCACAAGGCTCAAGCCTCTCCCCTCTTCTCTTCAACATCTATATAACTCCTCCTCCACACCCCAATGAAACTCATTCAAAGACAGACTCACAGCCAACAACTAGGCAAACACTCAATTAATCTGCAAGATATCAGAGACCCTGAAAACACTCCAAATGCCTCACTGACATACACATGGATCACAAACAACAATCTCAAGCTAAAGCCAACCAAACTAGAAATAATGATCTACCTAACGCAAGACCATGCAACCCAGGCATAACTGACCTGGCAACGAGCATGGGAACCCAACCAGAGACAGACCGGTACAAAATCTGAGAATCCACGTGGACAACAGCTTCTTCTCGGAAACACAAAAGCAAAACAAAGTTTTCACGTCCGGCAACTAATAAGGGGGATCCCTGGTCTCAATATCTCACAGAGAACCATTGAGATCATCTATTTGCTTAGTCCATTCTTGCTAATCTCTACTTGGACTGCTATAACACCTCAAAAATAAAAAAAAAATAAAAAGATTCCATCCAAAATACTGCAGCAAGACATCTCACGAGACTAAACAGAAGAGAACACATCACACCAGCCCCGAGAAGTCTACAAGGGCTGCCAATAAAGAAACACATTAACTTCAAAGCCCTCTCTATTGCCCATAAATCACTACACGGACAAAGTTATTACTCCAAGCAAAAATCACCCGTTACCAAACAGGAAGAGACTCGAGATCGAGCAACGACCTTCAAATGGAAACAAGACACTACGAGAAAAGGACATTTTGAAGGAACTGCCTTCTGATAGCCAAACTATGGAACTCAAGGAAATAAGGACGGACCACCACCTAACATTCAGAAAAGGACTACACCTGACCATTCAACTCACTGAGAAACAGATGCACGCCATTACAAACAATACACCTAGACCAATGCAAACGTGGGAAACTACAGAATAAAGGACAAGAACACTACTCAATACCTGGAAATCACCAGAAGCCAACTAACCAACCACCCCGCTCTTTCCCACAGTGGAATAACCCACCAACAACACACAAACCCCAAACCGTGCTAATCAAACTACATACACAATACATGCAGACAAACATCCCAGACACTGGACGCCACCCTTCCCGACACAACAAGCAAAGTGCACATAAAGCACACCCAGAAAGTTCACATGTACAGACGCCAGTATCTGCACACATCAAATGAGAACAACCTGTATCCTATGCCTCTCTTCCCCACTAACAAATCCTACCCACTTTCCTTATAGCCACATGAGCACTGGGAGACCATGCAAATGGTAGCAGTGTGCAGTACAAAATCAACATAACATCTGTCAACATAACATTACATCAGGAGCATATTTAAAGCTGCAAAGACTGCTTGAAAAATAGAAAATAACACTGGCAGACTCTATACATCAAAGTTTGAGGATATAGTTGGATAGAGCCTGCACAAATATCCTATGAGGATGTCTTGTGGGCAGCAGAGGTACTGGGTGGGAATGGTTGCAGGTATTAGCATGGAGAGTCAATGGGTGGTTAACTAGTACATTCGCAAGCTATGTGCTCACACCCCATCTTCCTCCCATCTGTAGTGCAGTACAGCAGTTATGACTGATAAGTAAGCAGTACATTTTTTTTGTGTACGGTTTAACAAAACATTTCCAATTCATAGAAAATGCATAATAAACCATGACAACGCATTTAAATAATTGAAAGGCACTTAATACATTTGAAAAGCTATACTATTACAATCAGAAAAACGATTACCTTAGAATGCTTAAAAGACAGTCATTCAAATTGATACATCTAACGTCAAACCTTTTTTAAAAATTTAAACAATGCAATCTGTGTTTCGTGGTTTCTATTATCTACACATCCTAACAATGTCGACGGAAGGTGTCCTCGCTACAGATCGCTTTCTGTCTTAAAAGGACCTCTCTACTGGGAAGCAAATTCGATCTAAAACGCAACAAAATTGCTCTGTAATAGCGGTTTGGAAAGATTTTCAGAAAAGGGGAAACTTACTCTTTATGTTCGTGGCAGAGGTGACAGACTGATACTTATGCAGTTGGTCCATTGTCTTACACAAATCAAGATTATACAGGGCGGTATCTACTTTCTCTGTTCTCCACCAAATCCTTCAAATTGTGATTCATTACACTTAAGTGTTTCACAATGCTCAAAGTAGCAAGAAAAGAGGGGAACCCACCCCTCTTAACCTCCTTCCCGGCCATACATATATATTTACAACAAACCCTGCAAAAGGGCATTCATTTTGCGATAAACACAGAAGCCTCCACCTAACTCGCACCTGCAATGACAAAAGACCAAACTCATAACACAATGCTACTAGCGGAACTGCATTAGGTACACATAAAACTCTTCTCACGATTACGAGCCTCTATTTTATCCAACCCGTCACAAGCTCCCTTTACCCACAGTTCCACACCGTATATTAATTTGGTGACCACTGCACTTTCATACAAGGCAATACGAAAAATACCAGCATTTTCTGTTAATGTTCAACATTTGATGTGCAGGTTAAAGAGCCATGTATACTTACTGCACATTTTCCACTTGGAAGATTTCAAGATTCTAGTTTTAGCTGGGTTAATTATAAGAGCATTTTCATTTGAGAAATTTGCGAAGGGCACTAAAAGACGGAGTCTGATGCGTGTGAAATGAAGAAAAATAAATAAAAAAATATGCATATGCGAGCTACAGTATTAAGAGAACCGAGTTAAAAGATGAAAAAATGCTGCAGTGTAGAAGTACCCCAACATTCGACACAAATATTAATAAGTCAGTGAGTCAAAATGCATCCCCTACCTCAAACCTGTTAGTCTCCATTCCGTGGGATAGATGGGCATCTTTATTCAATCTCACTCTAATCCCTGAGGACTCATGTAATCCCAAAATTAATTTTAATAGTCCACCAGGCAACCCCCAATTAGCCAAGTTAGGACAAAGGCAATTGTAATGAACACTATTGAAAACCGTAGAGAGGTCAATTGAAACTGAATATTGATGAATCCTATGGATAACTCACTAAAGCCCTGCCTAAAGTCTCCTCTCAAGTGGCCAGGGACAAGGTAGATGCTTCCTGATCCTGACCTTGGGGGTGGTGCCCTGCGCGAGGAGACAGGGCTCAGGGTGCTAAGTAGAGTTCATGGGATGAGACACAGTATTTGTCTCCCAATGGAAAGCACCTTTTGCAAATACCAAGGCATATAATGGCTTATTGTCGTCCGTATAGCATAGTTGAAGTATAGTGAAAGGAAATCTGTAAATAGCTTAAATGAACTGCCTTCCTCTTTTCAAATACATTATTCTGATGTTTCCTTAAATACATTTAAAAGAAATGAACTAGAGTTCAAAAGTAGAAAAAGGTGACTGGAAAACCTAATTTTGTTGTTGGGGACTTCCCTCAGTACTGGGACGAGGAAGGGGGCTCAAGAGCAATGTTGCAGTATTTGTCAGTTTGTTAAGCAAATGACCCACAACTGAGGGCGGCAGGGAGGCTAAAAAGGCCCCGTCAGTTGCAGGCCATTAATAGCAGCAGCAGCATCATCTTCATCAGGCACGTTAGCAGGCCACGCATATGTTGGAGGAAAGAGGGTGCAGGGATCACTGCAGGGCAGATTTCAGCTGCCGTTCCGCAGAGGGTCTGTTCCCCCGCCTAAATCTGAAGTGCAGAGGTTGCACAGCAGGAATTGTGAAGAAAGTAGTATTTTCCAACATGTGAACCGAGGTGCAGATACTGCGCAGCAGGAAGTGTGCAGGAGATTGAGACTAAAGGCTTGTATGCACCAGGTGGTGTCCAGAGCAAGCAGAGCTGTGTGTTAAAGTGGCAGGAACAAAGTCAACTTCAGAGAGGAAGTGTATCCATTCAAGAAGAGCCAGAACAGTGGAAGTCCTGAGGCACACAAAGCGATCAAAAGGTAAAGGAAGAAGCTGGTGAGTGTTGCAGAGCGCTCTAATCCCTTTTGCGTATTAAAGGCAGGCAACAGTAGCCACGAGGAGTCGCCCGCATGCAAATGAAATTGTTTTAAACCAAACTGTTTCATGTCGAACAATGAAGGCAACAAGAGTAACACTTGCACATGAGCAAAACTGCTTTGCGAAAACAGCTTAAATACCTTTGCATACGTCTAAAAGTGATTCTAAAGTGAAAGCTAACTGAACAATCCTTCATAAAGCAGAAGAAAACATTGTAGCATTTAAACCAAGTGATCGGACTTGAATATTGTGTCAGTGAATAAACAAGCAGTGCACAATGCCAAGAGTTCTACAAACTTTGCCCAAGCCAAAAAGATACCAACAAGGGATGCAATTAAATTAATATATCCAACAGGAAGAAAAGGTGAAGCTTGTTGATGGTTTCTTAAACTTAAAGCTGGTATAAAAACTCACATTGCCAAAAAGGAGGAAAGTCAAAAGTACTTGGCTCACGTTAAAGTAAACGCGATTGAGCAGTTTGGCAGCAGAGGATCTCCATTTCAAACACTGAGAAAAAGCGGAGCAGGTACCTCTTTGAACTATCTCCAGTGCAAAAGTATTTATTGGGACCCAGCGCGCTCACGGGCACATGCACAAACGAGAACGCAAGTGAACGGTTTGGCAAGACGGGGGGGCGGGTAAGTCTCATCGTGCCTATACTTTCCAAAGACTACCAACATTTGCTGCACCCTTTGTTGCTGCCGCAGGCTTGCCCTGCCAAAATCAGCTATATTCATCTGCCTCTTCTGTGCGGCCATCTAGTCCGCGCTAGCTCTCACTCTACTGGTGTATCTCAAGGTTAGATCATATTTGACTTTTGTATTCTTCGCTGTCAGCAGTGACAGAGGAGGGACTGAGTGCCGTGGTGCGTCTGAGCTCCTGCTGCCTTATTACGCTGCTGGTCCCATTAGATTTCATTTGAGTGGACTTTGCTCTGCCTGTTTCTATAGATAATGGGCATCTGGTCTTTCGTCCCAATGCAGTAAAAGACTGGTGTAGGTCAAATCTGCGCAGTGGCAGACACTGGGATCGTAGCCTTAGACACTTGAACTCACAAGCCAGGGATTCAGAAGCCAAGCTAAATAATGAATAAACCATTGCAAAATTCTCTGGGTTTTGCAAACAGTGCTAATAACTGAACATTTCGCCTATGTGTTTGGACTCCATGGTCACAGCCCTGGCTACGGCTTCAGCCCTGGCCCCTGTGCAGAATGCACCCTCAGGGTCACCACGGGACACCAGTGCTGGGTGCGGTAGTGAGGCAGCTGCACCAGTACCACTTAATGCCGCTCTGATTAGGCTAGATCAAATAGGAGAGGACAGCGACTTTCCTCATGCTATAAAACAGGCACACATAGGTGCTGAGCAAGTAGCAGGAAATGTGTATATTCCCTTCAAAATTAGGAATAGGGAAACACGTCAGCCAAGCCTGATCTCAACTCAAGGGATTTCAGAGAGGGGCAATCTGCTCCAAATGTGACATTTTGATTGTGGCTTTGGACGCTATGATGGAGAAGGAAGTGTGTGTAGACATGTTTGTCTCACCATGACAAACAAAAGCTCAAGTACACAATGGCTATAATTTTCCACCCATCGCAGTGATGGGCGGAATAGCTGAAACATCTGTTCCACTAGTAAATCACAAAGGAAGTTGAAAGATTTCTTTATAATATTGGGAGGCAGGTCCACAACGACCAGAAGTGTGAGAAGATATGAACTCTTGGATGTGTCAATGGGGGTTGAGATGGAAGCATTCTAGAAGCCCTCCCATTTCGTTGAAAGATTTGAATTAGTGCAAATGGCGCTATCCTCTCAATATTGACCTTGGTCAAAGAACATGGACGAGGTCGGGATAGGCCTTTAGGGCGACCCAGTCTCGATATTAACTGAACATCAGACTTTTGACTCTGCAGACGCGTAATCACATCTAATAATGGCTGTCTGCATGAAACCCTCAGAGCAATGGATGAAAGAATTAAATGGTCAGCTCCAACCATATCAGCACTAAATGTGGTGCTGAGCTCTTTAGTCAATCTCTACAAGACCGTAAGAGATACCATCCTGGTAAATGGGACCGATCTGGGTGAAATAAAATGTGGTCTGGATGCCGTAGTGGGAAAGCAGACGAAATAAAGCAAGAATTAGTAATTTCAATTGAAGACCACATCCACCAGAGTCTTTGAATCAGAAAGTCAAAAGTTTCTAACATGATGGAACTACATCACTGTTTGCTTCCAGCCCATCTACCCTTAAATCTGATTAGAGAGGAGCCCATAGAGGCAGTAGACAGAACTTTGGAGATTCATTGCTTAAGATTTTGGCCAAAGATGTGGGGAGAAGCAGCTGGTTCTAAAGTAGTATTTCAAGCAATCCAGTCAGATGTGGGACTTCCGAATCACGCAGAGGCAAAGGAGAGGACACCTTCCGAGACGTCCTCCCGATGCCAGGAAGCAGGGGAAAGGGATCATTCTGAGGCAATCTCTGCCAGAAATGGGAAGAAAATAAAAATGGGGTAACATTTTAAGGGCTCTAGAAAGTATGAGGAACTTGGACTCGTCAGGCAAAATAATAGTGAGGAGGAGACAGCTCGGCAGGAGAAAGGCAGTCAGAAAAACGAAATTGGAGGTAAATTAGGTAGGATTGAAAGTAAGGTATCAAAGGAAAGCAAGTACTGTGCAAGTCATCAGTATTCAGCAAGACACGATAGAAGCCCAGCTCGAGTCAAAGAACCTGACTCAGAGGGAGACCGATGCCTGGGTAGAACCCGAATCGCATCCGATTATGGTAATTGAGAGGAAGGAACCCCAGCAGTTCTAAGAATCCAGGGGCGGTGTTCATGTGCAGACTCAGGTGGACTGATGTCTTCTGGACACAGTTCATGCCAAAGTGGTCAATAATACTATAAATAAAATCAAATTACTGATACAAAAATAGGGTTCGATTTTCCATATGGGGAAGAATAAACAAAAATATGAGTCAGGGAACTGAAACAAGGTTACCCAACGGGCCCCTCTCCGACAGTTTACCAGTTGACAATCAAGTAAATTAGGCATGCCCTCTGAATGCCTCGATGACAAGGGTGTTGGAGCAGGAGCCCCTTCCACAGGGCCTGTTACCTATTGGCAGTACAGGTTTGTCCGACGGTGCTGAAGTTTTAGATCGAAGGGATGATTTTTCTAATTCTTTCTTTGTTCGGCCCCATATATGGATGGAACAGTTGCCCAACACTGGAGAACAACTAACTGAATAGAGAATCGATTATGAAGCTGGTAAAGGAAGTCCCAGAGCTGTATTTATTCTCAACCTACGACACGGACTATATTAATTTCCCCTATGACATTACACATAGTGGAAATTGGGCTTCAGTCACACTTGGGAGTTAATGCTCTCTTGCCGGCAGGGGGAGCACTAAAAAAAAAGCAAAAAAAAAAAAAACAGGTTCCAAGTTTCCACTAACAAACCAAAGATCAAGAATCAGGAATACTTGGGAGGAATATGGGTATAAGTGGGAATGGACATTAAGACCATGAGCCAGCAGGACAGCAGATTAAGACAAAGGATGAAGGGGTAAACAGTAGCAGTAAGGTGTGGTCTCTGCTACCAGAGATTCTGACTCAAGTGTTCCAAAAATTGGAGGAAAATAATGTGTTACTTTAGTGAACAGTGCCCTTGATGTTTTGTGTTGGAATACGAGGGATTATAAAAGTTTTATTGAGGGAGAAACAAGTAAATTGATTTTTGGCTCCTTCGATTTAATTCTATTACAAGAAACCTGGCTCCTGGCAGAATTAAGGCTGGACGGTTTTCCCATTATTTGTCAACTTGCGACCGATTAAAAAGGTGGTTGTCTGTCGGGTGGATCATCATTCGGCCTGTCGCAACTCCAAAATAAAGATGATAAAAAAATAGCCATTATGGAATTCTGGAAAGATGGAGCTATTTATTAATCATTGCAAAAAGAGCATTGTTGTCCTCAATTTATATTATAACCACCTCACACTCCTCTTTGAATGCGTTTTTGGAAGAAATATCTAGAATCCTGTCTGAATTAGTAGATCTGGGAGAAGGCACAAGTATTTTAATTGCAGGAGACCTGAACTTGTGATGCCTAGACTACAATCATTGGACACATGGCAGTGACCACTTGGAAGCAAATGGTAAGAAATAGCTCAGCTTCCTTAATGATTGGGATTTGATCATATGTAATGGTAATCTAACTGGCGACCTAACTCCAGCCTCTCCATGGGTGGGAAATCATGGGAACTTGGTCATAGATTACATAATCCTTTCAAGAGATTGTTTGTAGCTCTGGGATGAGGCAAGACCAACCCAGAGAAATGACAACATGTTGAGAATGTTAGACAGAATATAGCGGAATGAAGGGGGGCATGATATGGATCTTTTGGTGAATAGGAATGGAAATCAGGTGGTTAAGTTCAAAAGAGATGGCCAAAGGTTGAACAAAAATTTGAAAAGATCAATTAGGGCCACATAAAAGGGATAATTAACAGAACTGTGGCAACCAGAAAAATTCAAAAACCTTCTATGGGAGTTAGATAAGCCAGAAAGGAGTTGAAAGGGGCCCCTAGGGGTCCCTCGCGATATGGAAACAAGGCAATAACCATTCACGAAAAGATGCGCCAGACACAAGGTTCAAATTCCCAATGCTAGGGTTTATTGCAAGCAAAAATAGTCCCAATTGGCCAACTGTGGTCTCACGCCCCGCGACGTGAGTTTCCTAGACCTCGAGGGACGCAAGAGAGTGAATTACGTACATCAGTTACATATATACAAAATGCATATCATACAATCAGCTATGTCTTGTTTAACACCCCCCTTTATGAAGTTTCTTTGAACTCGGGATGACGATGGACATTTCCGACGGGTATGACAATTATGACACTTTCGATGTCTATTCTAGTAACAATGCGCAATTAGAAAGTGCGGAGGCATCTTCTAGTTGTTGAACAGAACACAGTGGTTCTGTTCTTGGAAGCAAGCTGCACACGAGGGAAGAGTCACATTCCAAGCTTTGCTATCTATGAGGTACTATTCGTGTCCTGGGAGCCGACACGCTCTAAAGGGTTTTGCGAAGGGGGGCCGTAACAAGAGCATAATTCAAGCCTTTAGTTGCTTTATTCTAACATATTCTACCACAGTACGAGACTGGCTGGCAGCTGTGAAATGATTAAATGCCCTGCAGCTCTCCCTCAAGGCTACAGAGAGGGAGCGTGGGCATTCCTTTCTGGGCTACTCATGAGGAGTTTCAGCGAACTCCTCAGTCCCGCGACCTTGCCCTTTCATATTCAGACAACAATGTTAACAGTTGAGCAGAGTAAGCAGAATTCGCAAGAATTTCAAGCTGCAAAGCAGTTTAGACAAAGCAATGAGCAATGGTTAACAAGCAAAATGGCGATTCTTGCTACGTTTAAAATGGCCGCTTTTTGATCAAGCATAGCAGTCTGTATTTCTATAATTCGGTGCATAAGACGGTTGGCCTTCGGCCATCAAGTTACGTCTGTCATTCAAATGAAGGGTATTCACTTTTCCAGATTGACAGAGAGGGATAAGGAACATTTCTAGCCATAAATAAGATCAATCTACTTGGCATCAAAAGAGTACTAAGGAAGAGATAAGCTCTGAGTAACGACATTTTAGATAGGGATTTTTTTATAAGGTAAAAGAACTGGGTATAGAATATCATAATTGGAATAGGGCCAATCGATATTTAAAGCTTCAACATCAATGTCAGCGCATGTTAGAAACAATTACAAAGAACACACGCAATTTTTGGTCTGTAGTGAATGGCAGTAAGATTTCTCAATCTTCCATCCAAACTAATACTGTTGGAGGATCTGTGGAGTGTTCACTTTGAATCTGTCTGGCAAGATTATGAGTGATGTGGAAACGGTTCACTCAGATGTTGCCAGGTTGTTCGTGAACTTGTAAATCGTCCAGCTCAACAGCTGCTGGGCCAAATGGGCTATATAATTCAATTTTGAAGGCTGATGTTGACTCCTTGTCTGTGATTCTGTTCCATCTCTTTAAGCACATAATTTCAAGGAGGCAGTGTCCCGTGAGTTGGAACTCTGCGCTATATAAAATTTAATACAAATACAAACCATGCCGATCTCCAAGAAGGGCGATCAAGCCGATCCAACATCTACCACCCGATCGGCATCCTTGATTCGGATAGTAAAATCTTTGCAGATGCGGTACTTCGGCAACTCAAAGGTTCGGCAGAGTCCCTGGGTATTTTGGATAGGGCACAGACTATTTCAGCGAGTGATGTACACAGCTCTTAATGGGCTTGTAGTGAATGCATTTAGGGATACCGCTTGGCAGGCAGGGTCTCCACCTGATTGTGGCCATGGTAGATCGTAGTAAACCCTTGGACACAGTGAACCGGAATAGTTTATGGCAAACGTTGAGGGCATGGGGTATTCCCTCTGGATTACTTGCAATCATGCGCTACATACATCAGAAAGCTAAGATCCAGGTCTGATTAAACACTCCAGAGATCTTGCAGGAGATATTGCCACAGAGAGGGGTGCGAGGCAAGGCTATATTTATTTTCACCCTTTCTTTTTCTCCTGTATTTGTCTGATCTAAGGGGAAACACTAGATAAGCATGCTCTAGCAAGACCAAAAATTGGTGGTTGTAGAAAAACTGGATAGCATATGCAGATGACGTGTTGCGCCTTGATTTCGCTACCAGGGTATTACAGCAATTGCTGGGAGCAATGAGTGAATACACTTCTGCAAACGATTTGGTGATTAACCCTGAGAAGACAACTATATCAAGATTTTGTAACAGACAAAAAAAAAATCATATAGTTTGTTTATGCAAAGAATATTCATCCAGTAACAGAAGCTAAATATTTGGGTTTCAGATTAACTGTACATCGGAATGTTGGCTTGGTGGAAGAGGGGATTAAAGCAAAAATGCATCAGCTAGCTGCCCAAACGAAAATAACTCAAAGCCAATTAGCCGCTTCTCCATAATCCCACTAATAACACTTTATAAGGGGAACGTTTCCCCAGTCTGCTGAATGGAATGGACATTGAATCCCAGGCATGGAAGTTGGATTGGTAGACCTTAGAGGGTAGGATATGGAAAAAGGCCTTGATCCTACCCAGGTCTGTCCCTATAGTGGCACTTCATTATGAATTGGGTCTCCTGTCCCTGAAGGTTGGTTTAGAGTGGATACTCTTACATTTGTATAGGCTTATCAAGTCGCAGAGAGAAGGATCACGGTTTGTGGATTTCTTCAAGGCAGATCAGGAATATTCTAACCCCTTTATTAAAGGTTTGATGAAAATTGCGACTACCATCATAACAAATATTGGCAGACTTAGTACTGTCCCCAACAAAGGTAAAGAGCTCTAAATGAGTTAGACTGGACAAGAACAGTAGATTCCATGCGTTCGCTATCATTGCATGGGAGTGTATCATATGTAGACAAACTTAGGGGGGGTGTTATCCGATTATCTGTCCAGATTTCCGTATGGTAAAGGTCGAGATGCCATGCTAAGATTTAGGCTAAACTTACTCCTGACAGGAGATGTAATGTCTAGTAGGTGCAGAGAAAGAGTGGGCCATGATGTATGCTCCATCTGTAATTTGGAACTGCGACAGACGTATCATTTTAATTGAATGCCAGGGAACTTTATTGAAAGTTACAGTCATTGGCGCGTTTTGTTGATTCCCGATGGTTACAGACTATGGATTTTGGGCATCGGCTGTCCTCAGGGCATGAAATGTTTGAGAATGGAATTCACTGCTAAAAATGCTGGGTTTGTGCAATTAATATCCCCGAGGACTGGGTGGGAGGGCTGAATTTTTAATTTTGTTTTGATTTTCCTTTATTACTGCTTCACAGTATTTTGATCGGTTTGCATTCTGCACTATGGGAAAAGTCAAATGTTTGGCTAAGGCACATTAAATAAAATGTTTTTTTTAAGTTATTGGTGTTACAGGAAGACAAGAGTGGCAAATGAGCTGCCCTTCTGGAGGTGCATGTTCAGAAGAAGTACATTGCTTACATGAAAGTGTTGAATAGCACTATTGTGAATCGTGTATTTTCTGAAAAGTTGTTCAAGTCATAAACCTGCAAACAGCAGAGGTTATTGTGAACTTTTGGTTGTCAGAAGATCCAGACCTCCAGAAGCACCGTTGATTGAGGAAAGCCGTCAGTCAGGCGAGTAAACCTGCCTGGTGAATCCATATTGAAGTAAACAAGGCATGGGAATAAATCAAGCGGAAGTGCAGGGAAGTTTTCCTGACAAAGATACAAACTGATTTATAGTGTTGAAAAGAGAGCTGAGAAAAGCAGCTATCAAGAAGCTGTGCTTAAGTTGTGGCAAATCATACTGAACACAAATATTGTTACGCTCACCTGGTAGCCACGGGGGCGCCACACAATACTGGATGGACGTCTAAGCGCTATCCTGGACCTCTCTCTGCTTTTTTACGTGCCAGACCTTGGGTAGCACCTATAACAGGAGAATGGAGGGTTAGGATACTGGTTCTGGGATGGATGGGCTCCCACCTCCCTCTGGACCAAATCCCCTCCCTTGGGGTTATTGCTTGCCTTAGGTTTTTGTGCGTTGCACTCTCCGTCCTGCATATCTGTGCAGGGGCGCGTGCTCGATGCGGGCGTTCCGTGGACATAGTTGCTTCACTGGTCTGTATGCCCTTATGTCGTCCAGACCGGCTGTGACTGACTCTGCTTGCTGTGTTCCAGGCGAGTTATGTATTTTCAGTCTTTATTCTGTCTCTTCCTTTCCCTTTGTTTCTCTGTCTTCTTAGTGTCTTTGCTCCATTACGCTGATCCATAACAATGTCTTTGTTTTCACAGCGATGATTTCGATTTTCGGAGTTGCCGCGCCGGATGGCGAAAACCACGGTGAGTTACTGATGCGGAGAGCTGCGCCGTTTGTGTTAATTGCCAACCTGTGTTCTCTTCCCTTCTTTATACAGGTTGTAGCGATGTTTCGGAGTGATGAGTGATCGAAGCGCTGCTTGCCCAGGTAAGAATTGTTGTTAACGCTGTCCTTGTTCCTTTACCTTTGCAGGCTGCAGTGAAACCTGTCGATGGGTGAGGTAAGTGAAGCGCAGGATGGTTCCAGGACCGGCTACTCACAGGTAAGTGTTATTTCTCGCTAATGCGGTTCTTGTTCTTCCAGGTTAGAAATGGAATCCGGATCAAGGACTCAAGATCGGGCCGCCGGAGAAGTAAATGAGCAGGAGCTGAACATGGTGAGCGTTACGCTGCAGGAGTGCAGAATAACGCGAACTGTGTTCTGCTTTTTGGGTGTGGTTTAAACAGGCCAAGTAGTTCCAGGCCAAGTAGTTCCAGGCCCAGCCACACCCAAAACAGACCGCATGGCTTGGTTCTAAAGAAGGAATAAGTTACTTACCTGTAACTGTTGTTCTCCAGCATGGGTCTGGCATGGATTCACATGCTCATGAATATTCCCCGTTGTCAGGCTGGGAATCCTCGGTAAAGAAAAAAAATCAGTATCAGTTTCGTTTCTGATCTGTCTTTCTTAGTAGTAACCAATCACTGATCTCTGGGTCATACTGCCCCCAGCCAATGACTGCCCTCTCCCTAAGCCCCGCCTCTGGCAGCCATCCTCAGATTTGGTAGCACGCAAAGTGGCAGTATGACCAAGTGAAGAGCCGCAGAGGGGTAGGTGGGAGGGTTCGCATGTGAATCCATGCCAGACCCATGCTGGAGAACAACAGTTACAGGTAAGTAACTTGTTCCTTCTCCAGCATGGGGTCTGGCATGGATTCACATGCTCATGAATAAAATACATAGCAGTATACACATGCACACCACGGGAGGTGGCAAAGGCTCAACATTAAGCATTACATCCAAAACTCAACATTAAGCAATTCTTACCGCCTCACCAGGCTCACCTTAAGCTAACAGGTTACACAGCACTGCTTGGTCGACCCTGGACTCCTCCCTGGAGTCCCGATCGACGCAGTATAATCTCGTGAAGGTGTGCGTAGACCTCCACCTAGCAGCCCTGCAGATGTCCAGCAGGGACACACCAGACAGGAACGCCGTAGTAGCAGCGATCGCTCTGGTCGAATGGGCTCTCGGACTGCCGGGCAGCGGTCGGTTTGCCAATCGGTGACAGTGCATGATGCAGCCGGAGAGCCATCTGGAAATGGAAGTCTTCGAGAGAGCCTTCCCTTGATTCACAGACCCAAAGTTCACAAACAGTTGCAACGTCTTCCAAAAACTCTTTGTGCCGTCCACGTAGAACTTCAGCACTCTAGCTACATCCAGCGAGTGCAAAGTCTGCTTGGCCGGTGTCGAAGGCGACGGGAAGAAAACTGGTAACACCAAGGGCTCGTTGAGGTGGAAGTCCGATGGCACCTTGGGCATGAAGGAGGGGTGCGTCCTCAGCACCACCCTCGCGTCATGAAAAGTCAAGTATCCAGGCTTGCAAGATAGGGCCTGGATATCTCCAACTCGTCGTGCGGAGGTGATGGCCACGAGGAACGCTTTCTTCCATGACAGAAACTTCAAAGGCGCCAAATGCATAGGCTCGAATGGGCCCCCCCCCATGAGCCTGGTCAGCACCACATTAAGGTCCCACGCCGGGGCAGGAGCCTACACCGGCGGGAACAATCGGAATAGTCCCTTCATAAATTCCTTCACCAGGCGATGAGACCAGACGCCCGTCCCGTCGTCCTGGTATATCGGGAGATGGCAGCCAGATGTATTTTGATGGAGGCGTGAGCCAGTCCAGCTTTGGCCAGCGACAGTAGGTACGGCAGTACTTGAGGGGCCGTAATCCGCAGAGGGTTAATCTTCTGTGCACGGCACCAGACAGAGAACCTCTTCCATTTATGTCCATAGCACTTGAGAGTTGAGGATGCCCTGGCCTTTGGGTCGTGATGGAGAATGGCGCCCCCTTCTCTGAAGAGAAGATCCGCGTCTGCCGGCAGCTTGACTGTGGGGACTGACAAGTCCAGAAGGTCCAGGAACCAGATCTGCCTCAGCCACGCCGGTGCGACGAGGATCATTCTGCACCTGGACTTCTTGAGCTGGTTGATGAGGCGGAGCAGCAACGGCAACGGAGGGAACGCGTATAGAAATAGGCCGTCCCAGGGGAACCAGAAAGCATCGCCCATGCTCCTCGGCTGCGGGAACCTGCTGGTGAACCTCTGGCACTTGGAGTTCGTCGCCGTCGCGAAAAGGTCGATCCGGGGTTTGCCCCATCGTCGAAAGAGCCGATCCACCTGGTCCTGCCGTAGTTCCCACTCGTGGCACGAGCGCAGCTCCCTGCTGAGTGAGTCGGCGATGGTGTTTTTTATTCCTGCCAAGTGGAAGGGAACCAGAAACATCCTCTGGGCGACGGCCCAGTGCCACAGATCCTGGGCCTCCTTGGATAGGGTTGGTGATCTGGTGCCCCCCTGCTTCCGTATGTAGAACATCGTGGTGGTGTTGTCGGTGAAGATCCTCACCACTTTGTCCTTGAGGGACGGAAGGAACGACTTGAGCGCCCAGAACAATGCTCGGAGCACCAGAATGTTTATGTGGAGAGACCTCTCCTCGGAGAGCCAAAGGCTTCTTGTGTGGAGATCTCTGGTGTGGGCCCGCCAACCCTCCAGAGAGGCGTCCGTCGTCACAGTCTCCTGAAACACTGGGGTTTGAAAGTCCGTGCCTGTAGTGAGTTGAGCACGGATACCCCAACATAGGATCGCCCAACGGAACTCGTCGAGAGGGATCCTGTCCTCGAAGCAGCCCGTTGCCTGAAACCAGCGGGTGTCAAGGAACTCCTGTAGCGGACGCATCCGAAGTCTGCAATGAGGTACAAGATAGATGCATGAGGACATCATCCCGAGCAGGGACTTGATGGACCTCACTCTGGCCACGTCTGTGTCGCCGCACCTTGCCCAGGATGGCCTTGGTCCTTTCCTCTGACGGGGAGGCCAATTGCCCCACTGTATCGAGCTTTGCTCCCAGAAACAATGCTACTTGCGACGGCACCAGGTGGGATTTGGATTAGTTGATGGCGAACCCCAGTTCCGTGAGCAGCCGGACGGTCCTCGCTGTGTGTTCAGAGAGTTCCCTTGTCCTTGCCCGGATTCGCTAGTCGTCCAGATAGGGGTAGATGTGGATCCACTGCAGGCGCAGGCGCGCCACCACTGGTGCCAGGCACTTGGTGAATACCCTGGGTGCCGACTTTAGTCCAAACGGTAGGGCTCTGAATTGGTAGTGGCGTCCCTGAAGCACGAACCTGAGAAAATTCCTGTGCCCTTTTAGAATGGGGATGTGTAAGTAAGCATCCTCCAGGTCCAACGACGATGGGAAGTCGCCCTACTCCAGCTGTCCCAGCACGTGCTGGAGGGTGACCATCCTGAATTTCTGCACCTTGATGTATTTGTTTAACCGACGCAGGTCCAGGATGGGGCGCCAACTGCCCGTCTTCTTTCTGACGAGGAAGTACCTTGAGTACACTCAAGAGCAGCGGAGCCTCCAGGGGACGAGCTCGATGGCAGCTTTGAGCATCGCCCTTACCTCCAACAGCAGTTGAGGGACATGATTCTTCTTCCTGGCCACGGGAGGAATGCAAGGGCACTTCTGGAATTCCAGCGAGTGCCCGTTGGCCAGGGTGTCCAGCACCCAACGTTCGGTGGAGATGGAATCCCACACGCTGACTAACTTCGTCAGCCGGCCTCCCACCGGGGTGCTTCGGTGGGGGCCCGACAACATGGCCAGGTCAGTCTTGCCTTGAGGCGGCCTTGCCGCCTTGGCCTCTTAGGCGATGACGGTGGGATCCCCCTTGCTTGCTGCGACCTCTGTAGGCCTCCTGGGAAGAGGAGCGGGCCGCCTGATGGTAGGTGGAGGAGCCACAGCTGGATCCTTTGGAGGCACCCTGTCTGCCTCCGGGGGTCCGAAAGGGCCGTCATTGTTGAAGTACCCCTAGGGCCCGGGCCGTCTCCGAGTCGGTCTTGATAGCCTGGAGAGACTCGTCCACCGCCTTACCAAAAAGGTTGCTGCCGTCGAACGGCATATCCAACACTCTGGTCTGGACGTCCTGGCGAATGTCTGTCGCCTTGAGCCATCCTCGTCGTCGGAGGCAAACTCTGTTGCCCAGTTGGCGAAACCCAGTATCGGCAATGTCCGTTGCCACCGTTATGGCATGATCCGACGCCACCTCGCCTTCCTGCAGAATTTGTAGGGCCTCTGCCATCTTGTCGCCAGGTAGGAAGTCTAGCAGGGGAGCCATCTTGAACCACAGCTCTGTCGTAGCGGGACACAATCGCCAAGGCATTGGCCGCCTTAATCGTCATCGCCTCCGACGATATGACTCGTCGACCCATGGAGTCCAACTTCTTGCCCTCGCTGTCCGGCGGGGAAGTGGAAGATGAAGCCGCCGCACCCACTGCTTTCTTCTTAGCCGCTGCCGAGACGACGGAGTCCGGCGTGGGCTGGGCCCTGAGGCACAAGGGGGCGGCATCAGGGACTCAGTACTTCTTCGTGTACCTGTCCCTCTTGGCAGGTGTCGTGGAAGGGTTCTTGAGGACAGCAAGCCCCTCGTCCCAGATGTCGTCGAGCAAAGGCACCGCAAGGACCATCTTCCTCTTGGCCTCTCGTCGTTGGTAGAGAAACCCTTCCTTTTTTTGTTCTTCAGGGCAGAGCTGGAAGAGCTTGGATGCCCTGGTTATCATGGCGTGAAAGGAGCCAATTTCGTCGGCTGGAGAAGCCCGAGGGGGTGGCGGGGGGGGGCGGGGTGATGACGGGATGTCCGCTGTGTCATCGCCGCCGTCATCTGTCCCCGTATCCGTCGCTGTATCCGTCGCTGTATCCTCATCCCGCCCCCCTCCCCCAGCGAGGGGGGATGAGGGGTCCACAGGCCTCGCAGGCACGATGGTCGGAGAGGGGTGGACTCTCCTCCGCTTGTTCGCAGGGATTCCCGACGGGCCTGGTTCGGGATCCTCCGTTGGGGTCCGTGGTAATCTCGTCCTTATCTCGGTACATTAGGATTGGATTGCCAACAAAATGCCCGCCGAGCTATCCTGGGGCTCGGGTAATGGCTGGGACGGACGGGATGGCTGCCCCACTGGGCCCTCTTCGTCGATATCTTCGATCACGTCAGCGGGGACCGTCCCCTGGGATCGAACCTTCTCGAACCTCTCGTTGAGGCCTATGAACCTCCCGATGAGGCCTATGAACCTCCCGATGAGGTCCTTCTCGGTTTCCACCAGCTCCTCCTCAGAGGCTGATTCCGAGTCTGTAATGGCCACCGGCCCCCCCCCCCCCCCTCTTTTTCCGCAGGGGTCTTAACGAAGGCGGGAAAGAGGATTCCCTCCGCGGTGGCAGGGATACTCTGGGCCCAGAGGCCGTTTCCACTGGCGTAGTCTCATCCGGCTTTGCCAGGGTCGCAGCAACCACTTCGATAGAGGCCTTTGCCGGCTGGATCAAAGCCCTCACCACCTTAGGTGCGTCCTGGGCCTTCGCCTTGGGGGGAGGGTCAGCACCTCGCTCCCCCTTCGAGATAGACGGGGCCCCTCGAGCAGCTTACACGGGTTCTCGGACTTCCTCTTCCCCGAACCAGAGCGCTGGCTCGTGGTTGAACGTGCCGGGGAAGTCGCGCCCTGCCTGGCAGCCGAAGAGCACGACCTTTCTGCGCTCCCGGTGCCCACGGACTCGCGGTGCTTGGCCTTCTGTTGGGCCCCCGTTGCCAGGGCGCCCTCACAGGACTTAGAAGCCCGCTCAGACTTTCTTCACCTTCTCACCTGCTGTGCCCTTCTCCAGCCAGGCGGTGAGGTGGGAATGACGATCTTGTTTGGTCCGTTCCGAAAGGTTCTTGCCGAACGTACAGTCCTTCTCCACGGGCGTCTTGTCCTCATGAAGGTAGTAGAGACATCGCGAATGCTCGCCCTCCTTGAAAACGTTTTGTAATCCGCATCCAGGGCAGCACCTGAACAGCTTGGATCCGTGCGTCGAGCTTCCCTTGTCCTGGGCCATGTCCGTTGAGGTAGGCCGCAGATCTTACAGAAACCTCCAAGAAGCGTAAACTTGATCTTCACCCTTGAGGGGCGTAGAAGAATTCCGAAACGGGTCCCCGTTAACGGAAGTAGAAACGGTGGAGCTTGAGGCTCGATTAAACCGAAAAAATGAGAAAGTCTCCTGAAAAAACGCAGCAAAAACTCGAGCTAAAGCACGAGGACTCCCAACACTTGAGCGTGCGGTAAAAATATGAGGATGGCTGGCAGAGGCGGGGCTTAGGGAAAGGGCAGTCATTGGCTGGGGGCAGTATGACCCAGAGATCAGTGATTAGTTACTACTAAGACAGATCAGAAACGAAACTGATACTGATTTTTTTTCTTTACCAAGGATTCCCAGCCTGACGACGGGGAATATTCATGAGCATGTGAATCCATGCCAGACCCCATGCTGGAGAACTGAGTTGTGTAACAGGCCTCGATGTTGGATTAAGGTCCAAAACTGGTGTTTTATTCCTGATAATGGACTGACTCCATGTATGTTTCTGATGGAGTTTTAAGGTCCTTGAGGCCAGTGTGAAGGGCCTTAGCCCCACTGCTGCCAGGGGGCTAAGGTCCTTGAGGCCAGTGTGAAGGGCCTTAGCCCCACTGCTGCCAGGGGGCTCTTATACCAGAGGGGGTCAGGGTCATGGATCGTGACATTGCTGCCATTTGATGAAATAAAAATACCAATTCAAAGAAGAGTAATTGTTTCTTCTTGAAGTTAGGATTAGTAGAAGTTTATTTTGACAAGTTGAAGGTGCAAAGAACTGTTTGAATTTTATTACAAACCAAGATTTCCTGGTTTCTTTATGGTGAACAGTAGAACTTAATCCAACTTGATACCTGTGGAAGGGGAATTCACAGTGGTAATAAAGAGGGACAGCAAATACATTACTAATTCAATTATTGTTGTGAATTTCTGTGAGTGCCAGACATCCTTTGTTAGCGTGTTGCCTTTATTTTGTTAGGCAGAGAAATCCTTGTCGGGGTTTGACTAATAGGGTGTTTGTTGAAACCTAGGATTCAATAAAACAGCATTTTCTGAAAATTCATCTAAAAGTTGCCTACCTCGCATTTCTGACCTACAGTGTGTAGAGAATTGCTTATTGGACCAAGCCTGCGCCTGGATAACTAACCACCAGACTATTTAAATTCATACTATGGCCCCTGCAAAAGCTAGTTAGAATTGTACTCAAACAAGCCAGTTGTGAGTGCCCATTCTTCAAGATGTATCAATAAAAGGGACATACAGACTTTAGCATCTTCATCCATAAGAGTCATGGAACGATCATTTTTCAGTTTTGTCTTTGCACCCAGTTTAAAAATGGATCCATGATTCTGGAAAGCAGTTATTAAGGATAATGCTCTTATACAGGATGGCTAGCAGGCAAGGTAGACGGGCCTTCCTTGAAGTTATTATTCGTAAGGCCATAGGGACGCAGTTTCCTGGAACTAATACAATGGCTGATTAAAATCTCTAGGCCCTCATTACCCTACCGCACTCTTAAAAGTTCCATTCTACTGCAGAATTTCCAACCGTTCCGGCATATAGACCTTCTAAAGGCGAAACCCATAGTCCGATTTCCTCCATCCTTGTGGGCGTCCCCCAAAACTGGGACAGTACCTGAACCTTTGACTGCAAAAGAATGAGCTTCCCCTTTAAATTTAGCATAGCACTCAGGCACGCAGCCTCGGGTGTGGGAACGCCCTTGAGACCCCGCTCTCCAGCGTCTCAACTCAATCTCTTCTTAACACAAACAATACCTGGCTATTTTTTTATATATTTATTTTTTAGCCCCTGGCATACAGCAGGGAAGGTGGGTGGGACGTATGGAGGAAAGGGGACCAAGGACTAGGAACACTAGTCACTACAGTGAGTAACTAATTACTCATACGTCCCCCGCCCTCTTTCCTCCATCCTTGTGGGCGACTCCACCGAACAAGACCATTGGGTGGAGCTGTGACAACATGCCTCATGCATTATAAATTACTCACCGTAGTGACTAACATACTCTTAGTCCATAGTCCCCTTTTGTGCATAGCGTATGGGCGTCCCTTACAAGGTACGGGAGATGGAACCTTTTTCACCAGAAAAAAACCTTCCCCTTTAAATCCAGAGGTGCGGGGGTGCGGCCCAAGAAGCAAGCACTGCCCTGACTCCGCCCTCCAGCAACACACCTCAGTCCCCATTGACGCGTCGACAATAGATTTAACATTGCCTAATAACACCAGTATTATTAGGACTTATGGAGGAAAGGGGACTATGGACTAAGAGTATGTTAGCCACTACGGTGAGTAACTTGTAATTACTCTATGTCCCATCCCCTTTCCTCCATACTGTATGGGCGATTACAACGGACTGTAGCCCCAGGGTGGAGAGGATACCCTCCTTAAGTAAATAGGTTCCCGAGAGCCGCCTGTCCGAAAGCCGCATCAGATCTAGAGCCGACATCCAAACAGTAATGCTTGCAGAAAGAAGAGGGAGAGGCCCAAGTGGTCGCCCTGCTTATGACTTGCCAAGGGACATAGCGCTGGAATGCGATGGCCGTTGCCTTGGCCCTGACTGCGTGGGCATGCATGTTGGCCGGTAGCGGCTTGTGCTGGCCCTCATACGCTTCTTTGATAGCGGAAGCCAACCAGCGGGATATGGAAGCCTTAGAGGCATATCTTGAGCCCCCGAAAGTGACAAAAAGGGCATCCGATTTGCGGAAACCATTGGACCTGTCCAAGTAGAACTTCAGGGCACACCTCCAGAGTGCAGCACTCTGTGCTTCGTCCTTGGAATCGGGGGAAAAAACGTAGGAAGGACTATTTCCACGTTCAAGTGGGAAGCAGACGGAAGCTTGGGCAGAAATGCTGAGTGTGTCCGCAAGACTACTTTGTCTTTGTGAAAGGTAGCATATGGTTCAGAGGCGACCAGCGCATGGATTTCACTGACACCATGAGCCGAGGTGAGGCCGACTAGTAAGGCCGTCTTGATGGTGACCAGCCGGATGTCCATGGACGTCAATGGCTCGAACGGTTTGTGCACCAGGGCGCCCAAGACTATGTTAAGGTCCCACACTGGATGTGGTCTCTAGACGGGCGGGTAGAGCCTTGCGGGGCCCATCAGGTGTTTCACGATAGAGTTGGAGGAGGAGAAAATGTCATCCTCAGAGTTCCTGTAAGCCCCAATGTCTGCGGGGTATGTGCGGCAGGTGTCCACCTGCACGCCTGAATGAGTGAGGTGAGCCGAAAAGGAGAGCACGTCGTTCAAGGTGCACGCCAGGGGGGTCGATTCCCTTGGAGTCTGCCCAGTGGCAGAATCTGGTCCATTCGCTTTTGTACTGGGCCCTGGTAGTGTTGTTCCTGGCGTCTAGTATGATCTCCAGATTGGCCTGTGAGAGGCTAAGGTGCCGAAGCGTTACCTGCTCAGGTACCACGCTGTGAGGGCTAGTTTCCAGTGGATGACTCTGCCCCCCCACCTGCTGTGCCAGAAGATGTGCTGGGCCCTTCAGGAGGTGAATCGGGGGGCAATTCCGAGAGACTGAGCAGCTCCGAACACCATGGCCTCGCCAGTCACAATGGAGCTATTAGAATGAGGAGTTGGCGAGACTTCCTGATTATGCAAATTACCCTGTGAATCAGGCGAGTGGGCGTAAAGGCGTAGGCTTTCATGCCGGTCCACTGGAGGTGAAATGCGTCACCCAGAGAGCCGGGGCCCTGACCTTGCCAGGATGCGAACTGAGAACACTTCTTGTTGTGCCAGGTGGCAAAGAGATCCACCTGGGGGTGACCCCACCTGTTGAAAATCTCCTGAATAACGAGGTTGTTTAGCTGCCACTCGTAATTGTCCGCTCCCAGCCTGTGAAGCCTGTCCGCCTCCAGCTTGGATTCCCCCGGGAGGTGGCCTGCCATGAGGTAAATGTCATTTTCTAGGGCCCACTCCCACCTGCTGATCGCCAGTCTGCATAGAGGAGGGGATCTGGTGCCTCCATGCTTGTTGACTTAGTACATGCTGGTCGAGTTGTCTGGATGAGGACAACCTTGCCCCTGAGAAGTGGAAGGAATGCTCTGAGCGCCAGCCAGATGTCGTTCAGCTCTAGCCAAATGATGTGGTATTCCTGCTCCTGTAGAGTCCAGGGGCCGTGGACCAAGAGATCATCCAGGGTGGCTCCCCAGCCCTGTAGTGAGGAATCTGTGGTGATGGTGGCCTGCGAAGTGGGCAGCTGAAGGGCTTGCCCGTCTGCAGGTTGCAGGCCCTAAACCACCAAGTCAGGTTCGGGTGGAGAGATGGAGGAACGTTGATCATCTTGGATTGAGAGCCCCGCTCCTAGTTACATGAGGCCGTGAAGTGCTGCTGAATCCTCCTCATCCTTAGTCTTGTGTGCGGAACGGCTAATAAGGCCGCTGCCAGAAGACCCAGGAGATGTTGGTACCACTATGCCGAGGTCACTTCTCTGCTGAGAAAGTGGGCAGTGGCCCTCTTGATGGCCGAGATTTGGTCCTCCGACGGAAATACCTTCTTTGAGCACGTGTCCCAGATAATACCAAGAACGTCGGTCTGCGTAGGCTGCAGCTGTGACTTCTTGAGATTGAGTGAGAAGCCCAGATCGTGCAGTGTGTTCACAAGGGCAAGGGAAGAGTGGAGAACCGCTTCCGGAGACGTAGCCCTGATGAGCCAGTCATCGAGGTATGGGTAGATGTGGAGGCCCTGCGCTCTGAGGGGGGCCACTACCGTAAAGACCCTGGAGGCCAAGTTGAGACCAAAAGGAAGGACCTTGTATTGAAAATGGAAGCCCCAGGGGCGTGGCCAGCAAGCAAACAATGAGGACGTGAATCGTCTGAGCTCCCGGGGCCGCAAGCCTGATCCTGCCAATATCCTGGGAAAAGAACCATAAAAGTACCTGAAAAGGCACTCATATGCAGAGGAACTACGTCGGGACAGCTGGATAAAGTGTGGACTTGAACCGACGCAGACACAATATTGTGGCGCCCGTAAGTGTAGTAGCCTAGCTAAAATGGCTGACTGAGCTGGTGAGCGGGGAAGAGCGTTGTGTCGCAGCTAAGATCGAACAGCGGCGGACACCCCGCACTACATGCTGACAAGACTGAAGTGCCGTCTGAAGAACAAAAACATGTGCACAGAACGGACATCCCTGGCTGCAGGAAGCACGCAAATAAAACCTTGCGTTCCAGTGCATCACGCAGGTTTGCATTGAGGCGCTGACGAAGACCGAACCTGGCACTGACACTTGCCGGGACAGATTGTAAGAAGCGTCTTGTCGGGGGCCACCTCCAGCACACCAACCCAGCGACAACACCCCATAGATTCTATCTACTGTGGGCCCAGGTCCGAGTACAAGTGGACATCCTAACTTCCTGCGACTGAGACGCCTTGTGACTGGCGGCAACAACGAGAGCCACCGGTAGGATGGTTATGTAAGATGCCGTGCTACTGCATACAACCTACAATCACTAACACGGCAGGGGGGGGGTGTGAGGTGCGAATGTTTATTGCAGGAGGCGGACTGGGCATCGAACGTTTCTTCGCCGCTTCCCCCTCAAACCCCAGCCAGTGAGGAGGAGGATAAGGACTGGCGACGCACACAGCTAATGAAGCAGCCCCAGGTGGGCACTTCCCGGCCATGGACTGACTGACCTAAGCCCCTTTGGATGCAAAATTGTGCCATATATGTACCACCCTCAGCTACAGGAGAAATTCGCCAACTTGGTCACACCAGAAGATACCCAGCAATACCTGAGGCACGGAACGTCGACAACAGATGTACACAGCCCAGGTGGTAACAAGCTTGGTGGGTTGAGGAAACGCCTACCACGCTACGAAAAGACATGGCCTCACTCCTGAGCGCTGAAACCTGCCAACCCGACAAACGCAGGGGGTCGCAGAAGCCCCAGGGGCAAAGCAACACCACACGGCAGGACTCAAAGGTAGGCGGTTGGCACAGGCAAGTGTGCAGCACAGCATTAAGGCTAATAGAGCCGGCCTGGCAGAAACACCCACGAGGCTGTACTGCACTGAAGTCTAGAGGGGGACTGGGGCAACCAGGGGTAGCCTTGTACAGTCTGAGATGCCATAATATCATGCTCTGTGTGCCAGCGGCCTGCCTGCGCAGAGACCAGAAAATCCGACCGCTGATGGCACCCACTCTGTGCCTCGCCCGAGGACGTGGCACCCCAGCTCTGGCCAAAGCAAAGTGGGGATCTCCTGAACAAATGCACGTATGGTCGTCAGCCCATAAACAAACCAACTACAACAAGGGCATCTCCCTGAGAAATATATACAAGGAAGTGAACGCTATCCTCCATAATTCACTCGGGGCTACCCAGGGCAGGACGCACTGGCTGCTAGTGCCGCAGATCACCCCGACCCCCCACCCCCGACAGATCTAGGAAAACCCGGCTACACACAGGGCACTATCCCTGAACTTGATATCCCAACAAGGTCTTCCTGTATGTCAGAACGAGTGCGAATTAGATGAACCATTAGGTTTAGTCAAAGAGGCACAAAACTAACTATAAGGAGTAACTTAAGATCCTGAGAGGACCAACCGCACACCAACTAAGATCGGGGTGGGACGATGCTCCCTACAGGAAACAGAACTGAATTCTTGTCTGTGTACACTCCGACACAACAGTGTTACACCCACAGAAGATATATTAGTACCCCACGGACAGCTCAGACACATACTCTCACTGTAGACAGTCCTGACCCCCAAAAGGTTATCACAAACAATCGTGGATACAGAGCAGAATAAATACAGTGCGCATCTGCTGAATATCCCCGCATGGGTAAGGACAAGGTAAAAAAATAAATAAATAATTTTAAAAAATCACCACAGAGCAAAATGGAGCAATACACGACATCTAACTCGACCCTCGCCCCCCCCCCCCCCCGGTGGAACAAGCTAAATCCGGCGACATACTGGGTGATGAAGATGAACAAGTTACTTTCTTACCTGGTAACGTTCTTTCGATGGGATTTTCCTCCGACGTATTCTACATATATGACAGCGATGTCCGCAGCATAGCTGCGGACATTAGCACAGCTAATTAGCACAGCTGCGGACATTACTGTCATAGATGTGGAATACGTCGGAGGACACAATCCCCTCGAAAATATTACCCTCAAGGATGTGATTAATGCCATTGCCGGGTCACAGACATCCATGAAGAAAGAGATGGACGGCTTAAGTACAGAGGTGTCCCTCCTATGTCATGACCTGCAAAAACTTACCTCCCGTACGGGAGAGGCTGAAACTCGCATGTCAGAAACAGAGGATAGTCTACGCACCATGGGTCACCAAATGACCAGAGTAATGGAATGCCTCAAAACATTGGAGGAGCGAGTAGAAGAGGGGAAAGGTAGATCGAGACGTAATAACATCCGGATCCTCGGTCGGCCGGAGAAGACAGAAGGCCCGAGTATGGAGCTGTTGCTTGAACAATGGCTATCGGATCCATTTGCTCCTAAGACTTTCTCAACATTTTTCTCAATAGAACAAGCCCATCGGGTGCCGACTGGCAAACATATTCCTGGAGCACCGCCATGTACAGTGATCGCCAGACTCTTGAATTACAGAGATGAGATGCCGTGCTACAGATGGCCAGGACCAAAGGATCTGTAACGTACAATGGCTCTAGAATCGCTTTCTTCCCAGACTTTACTAGGGAGGAACAGAAGGCAAGGCAATCCTTTGATCCGCTTAAAAAGCGCCTCCAGACACTCAATATTGAGTTCAGACTATCCCCTGCACAACTCAAGATACACCACAATGGTACGACTGACATTTCACAGACCCCAGGGAGGCATGGAACTGGGCGGAACGACACTTAGGAGACTGGAGACCACAAAGAAGGCACGAAAATGGCAGAAATAGGCCACGCCCGGACAGAACTCCGCTAGTACAACCACAAGAGCCAGAAGAGATACCTCATATAGACAACGATAAGATACAACCGGCTGCCCGACACAGCCTCATAACCATAACAAGAAAAGTCGCTGATGTGACGTTACCCTTACATCGGCAGTGCATTACTGAACTATGCTGCTTTCTCAACGGCTGGCAGCCCACTACAAGGAGACCCCCTTCGGTTACTCGAGAGATTGATAAGTGATAGAGTTATTTAACTGTTGCTGATCAGTAGCTCAAATGTTGTTTTGAGTAAATTCACCGAGTGATTGCTTGTTTACTTGTTTAGCTCTTGTTTGGACGACAGATGCTTCAGATTGGGTTGGAGTATAGGGAAGGGAGTTTTTCAAGTTCTATTGTGCACGGGTCCACTGACCACACCAAACACATACCATATGATAATGGGCCACGACACAGCAAGTCACTTATTGGATGCATCACTGAGCAACAATTCTCACACAGATGAATACGTCCACATCTAGAAATACTAAATACTTAAAATTTCTCACATGGAATGTCAATGGCCTGGGGAGTGGTATTAAAAAGGCGATTGGTGACAATTTATAAATAAACATACACCTGACATAGTGCTTCTTACTGAAACTCACCTAGCCTGCACAACATGCAACTTAGTTAAAAGAACCAATTGTTGCATGGCGATACATGCAGGATTTTCCATGGGTTCGAGGGGTGTACTAATCTTAATACATAGGAGACTTCCCTTTACAATCTCCAGTCTAGTGCAAGACACGAGGGGAAGGTTTGTATACATAAGAGGCAGTGTGGAATCAAACCCTTGCTATAAAGGAGGTCTACTCACCGCCGGCACTCATATCTGCTTTAATAGAAGATGTCACACCTATACTAACCACTAACACAGCAGATATCTGGATAGTGGGGGGAGACTTTAACGAAGTCATGAATGTTGAAGTAGACTGCACACACTTAAGAGGAAGAAACCCTACAACTCGCACCAAACTAGCTACCTTAACTTCCGCATTAGGACTAAAAGATGTATGGCGAGACCTACACCCAAATGTCTGAATACTCATACCACTCGGGAGTCCATGCCTCACTCTCGAGACTAGATAATTTCTTCCTACCCACAACAGACATCCACAAAGCAACTGACGCAAAACTAACCCCGAGGTATCTCGGATCATTCTCCCCTCCTGATGAATATCGAGACAGAAAGGCCCCGTTCCCCCCCCCCCCCCCCCATCCTGGCGCCTCAACAACTACTACTTCGTATTTGATCTACCAGGTCTGAGAACCCTAACTGCTACATCCACATACTTTGAGTTGAACATTGGGTCGGTAGATAACCTCGGAGTGCTCTGGGAAGCTTATAAACCAGTCTTTAGAGGCGAGATCCTAGCTTGGACATCAACACACAAAACACCACATCGAAAAGCGGTGGAAGACGCTGAACTGGAAGTACGGCGTACCGAAGCACAATGCAGAACCACCAACTCACTTGAGGCAAACAGAGCATTGATCCTAGCACAGAAACGATTACAAAACACAGCATTAGACTGCGCCAAACAAGCACACACAACAATGAGAGCGAGGTTGTACGAGACCGGCGATAAGGCTGGTTGTAACAGATGGGGGACACCACCAGGTTAGAAGTATCACAATAGAAAGTGCAGGACCGGTGTCAACTGACAAAGATATTGCAGAAATCTTTGCATTGTATTATCCAGAGTTATATGGAGCCCCTAATGCTCCCGTATCAAGTTAGGCAAAGAAACAAGACAAGGTTGCCCCTTGTCAGCAATGTTATTTGCATTGGTAATTGAGCCTCTAGCTGTGATGCTGAGAGACACGCAGTCATGGACGGGTTTCCGCTGGGCTCATAATTGGGAAGATAGGGTCTCCCTGTACGCTAATGACCTATTAATATACCTAGGTGACCCGGCCCACAACTGCCCCATAGTAACACAAATATTGGAAAGATACGGATTGTTTAGCGGATTAAAGGTAAACTGGGGTAATCAATCCTTTTTCCGATCAAGGGGGTGGGCAATCCTGCTCCGGAAAATGTCCATATCGAATTGTAACAGTGCAGTTCCGATATCTAGGCATACAAATTACAATTAATCTCGAAGACTATGCAACTAAAAACCTGCACCCAATCATGAGCAGATTTACAGAGGATGTGCGACACTGGGTAGCACTACCGCTGACTCTACTAGGGAGAGCAGCGTTATTCAAGATGCTGGTTCTTCCGCGCTTTTATATATATCCTACAAAATGCCCCATTACATTTTCCCCAGAGCTGAGTGCCGCAATATTGACAGAACACAGCACCAGAAATGTGCATGAGAGCAAGCCTGCCCCCCACCGGTGACACGTGGACCCGAAGGGGCGTGTCATTCCTTCTTTCCCTCTGAGGCTGTTGCGGAGGAGGGGGACTGGAAAAAGCCCCTACTCATCTCCCCACCCCCCTTTTTGTTGTTTGCGCCGGTTCCGAGACTGCAAGCGGTCCGGCTGCCTGGATCTAAGTTCCTGGAAGCCCCAGAACCCTCCGTAGGTACAACCCCTCTTGTAGCGTTGCTGAGATTGGGTGTATGATTTGGGCGTTGTCTTTGTAAGGATGGATAAAGACCTGGCCATTTGTGAGCTGTTCTTTGTGTCCAGCTCTTCATCCGTGGAGGAGTGGAACAGCCACCCCCCCCTCAAATGGTAGATCTAGGATGCGTTCCTCGATGTCTGGGTTGAATTTTGTTACCCGGAGCCAGGCTGTCGTCCTCATGTCCGTGGCAGTGCAGATGCCATGGCCAGAGGTGTCAATATGGGCCACTGGATTCCATGAGATCATGCACCACCAGTTTAGCCTCTGCTAGCGTTGCCTTAAAGCGTGGTTGGCTTTGGGCGTGGAGTTCCGAAAGGAAGTCGGCAATTTCGCCCCATAATCTTTGGTTGGCAGCAGCCAGCATGGCATCTGCGTTTGCCTGACAAAGATGCAAGGAAGCGTCGGAATAGAGTTTCTTGCCATACGCCTCCAAGATCTTCTCCTTGCATAGCAGCGCCGCAGAGGAGGCGGCGGCTGAGGACGGCTGAGGTTTGGAGTACAGTGATGCTGCAGCTATCACCGAAGAGTGCCGCTGAGGACAGGCCAAGAGCAAGAGTATCCTCCCTCCATCTGCCTGCACTTGGCGTCCAGGCGTTGATTGACCAGCTGGGCCAAGTGAGGTTTGAGCCAGCCCTTCTTGGCCAGGGAGACTACATCGGTTTGCAGTGGAATCCCGTCTTGGCAGAGGGGCGTCGCGTGAGGACTTCAGCGCAAGTTCTGAAGAATGATTGTGGAAGTTCTCATCCAATGGGCAAGAAAAAAAAAGAATGTAAAAAAAAAAAACAAGGGTGGGTAGCTTGGTAGCTGGTGAAGAGGAATGGTTAACTGTCTAACTGGAGGGGGTCTATGCGGAATACTAAACATACTGTGAAAACTATTTCTTTCCCTAGAGACAGTAAGGAACAAGTTACTAACCTGTAACTGTTGTTCTCCAGCATGGGTCTGGCATGGATTCACATGCTCATGAATATTCCCCGTCGTCAGGCTGGGAATCCTCGGTAAAGAAAAAACCAGTATCAGTTTCGTTTCTGATCTGTCTTTCGTAGTAGTAACCAATCACTGATCTCTGCGTCATACTGACCACAGCCAATGACTGCCCTCTACCTAAGCCCCGCCTCTGGCAGCCATCTTCAGATTTGGAAGCACATGAAGTGGCAGTATGACCAAGTGAAGAGCTGCAGAGGGGTAGGCGGAAGGGTTCGCATGTGAATCCATGGCAGACCCATGCTGGAGAACAACAGTTACAGGTAAGTAACTTGTTCCTTCTCCAGCATGGGGTCTGGCATGGATTCACATGCTCATGAATAAAGAATACATAGCAGTACCCACATGCACAACCACGGGAGGTGGCAAAGGCTCAACATTAAGCATTACATCAAACTCAAAATTAAGCAATCTTACCTCCTCACCAGGCTCACCTCAGGCGAACAGGTTGCGCAGCACTGCTTGGCCGACCCTGGACTCCTCCCTGGAATCCCGATCGACGCAGTAGAATTTCGTGAAGGTGTGCGTCGACCTCCACGTAGCAGCCCTGCAAATGTCCAGCAGCGGCAGACCAGATAGGAACGCCGTGGTAGCTGCGATCGCTCTGGTGGAATGTGCTCTCGGACGGCCAGGCAGCGGTCGGTTTGCCAACCGATGACAGTACATGATACAGCCGGAGAGCCATCTGGAAATGGAAGCCTTCAAGAGAGCCTTCCCCTGGTTGACAGGTCCAAAGTTCACAAAGAGTTGTGACGTCTTCCGAAAACACTTCGTGCGGTCCACGTAGAACTTCAGCGCTCTAGCCACATCCAGCGAGTGCAAAGTCCTCTCAGCCGGCGACGAAGGCGACGGGAAAAACACAGGCAACACCAAGGGTTCGTTGAGATGGAAGTCCGACGGCACCTTGGGCATGAAGGTGGGGTGCGTCCTGAGCACCACCCTCGTGTCGTGAAAAGTCAAGTACGGGGCCTTGCAGGAAAGGACCTGGATCTCTCCCACCCGTCGTGCGGAGGTGATGGCCACAAGAAACGCTGTTTTCCATGACAGGAACTTCAACGGGGCCGAGTGCAGAGGCTCGAACGGAGGTCCCATGGGCTTGGTCAGCACCACGTTGAGTTCCCACGCCGGGGCCGGAGCCTTCACCGGCGGGAACGATCTGAACAGTCCCTTCATGAACTCTTTCACCAGACGATGAGACCACAAGGACGTCCGCCCCGTGGTTCTGGTGTATCGGGAGATCGCAGCAAGATGAATCTTGATGGACGCGTGTGCTAGTCCAGCTTTGGCCAGCGTCAACAGGTACGGCAGTACTTGGGGAGCCGTAATCCTTATAGGGTTAATCTTCTGTGCGTGGCACCAGACAGAGAACCTCTTCCATTTGTGTCCGTAGCATTTAAGAGTCGAGGACGCCCTGGCCTTTGCAAGAACCTCTCTACAGTCGGCCGGTATGTCATATCCTCCAAACCCTAGCGCTGCAGGAGCCAGGCCTGCAAGTTCAGCGACTTTGGGTTGTGGTGGAGGATGGCGCCTCCTTCCTTGGAGAGCAGATCCGCGTCCACTGGCAGCTTGATTGACGGGGACGCTGACAAGTCCAGAAGGTCCGGGAACCATATCTGCCTCGGCCACGCAGGTGCGACGAGGATCATCCTGCACCGTGACCTCTTGAGCTGGTTGATGAGCCGGATCAGTAGTGGCAATGGAGGGAACGCGTATAGGAACAGGCCCTCCCAGGGGAACGAGAAAGCATCGCCCATGCTCCTCGGCTGGGGAAACCTGCTGGCGAACCTCCGGCACTTGGAGTTCGTCGCCGTCGCGAACAGGTCGATCTGGGGTGTGCCCCACCGTCGGAAGAGGCGATCCACTAGATCCTGCCGTAGTTCCCACTCGTGGCACGAGCGCAGCTCCCTGCTGAGTGAGTCGGCGATGGTGTTTATCCCTGCCAGATGAAACGGCACCAGAAACATCCTTTGGGCGACGGCCCAATGCCACAGGTCCTGCGCCTCCTTGGACAGTGCTGGGGACCTGGTTCCGCCCTGTTTCCTGATGTAAAACATGGTGGTGGTGTTGTCGGTGAAGATCCTCACCACCTTGCCCTTGAGGGACGGAAGGACCGACCTGAGGGCCCAAAACACTGCACAGAGCTCCAGGACGTTGATATGGAGGGACTTCTCCGTCGGGAGCCAAAGGCCTCTCGCGTGCAGATTTTCGGTGTGCGCTCCCCACCCTTCCAGGGAGGCATCCGTGGTCACTGTCTCCTGGTGGCCTGGGGTCTGGAAGTCCATGCCCGCCGTCAGATGCGCGCGGGTGCCCCACCACCGGATCGCTCGTCGGAAACTCTCGTCGAGTGTGATCCTCTCCTCGAAGCTGCCCGTCGTTTGGATCCAGCGCGCGTCCAGGAACTCCTGCAACGGGCGCATCCGGAGCCTGCACATGGGAATGAGGTAGATGCAAGAAGACATCATTCAGAGGAGGGACTTGATGGACCTCACCTTGGCCGCGTCGGAAACCAACATCCGCTGTACCTTGCCCAGGATGGCCCTGGTCCTTTCCTCCGACGGGGAGGCCAGAAGGGACACTGTCAAGCTTCGCTCCCAGAAACAGTGCGTCTTGCGCGGGTACCAGGTGGGACTTGGCGTAGTTCACGGAGAATCCCAGGTCCGTGAGAAGTTGGACGGTCCTTGCCGTGTGCTCCACGGCGAGCTCCCTCGTCTTGGCTCGGATGAGCCAGTCGTCCAGGTAGGGGTAGACGTGGATCCCCTCTCGGCGCAGCTGCGCCGCCACTGGTGCCAGGCACTTGGTGAATACACTGGGTGCCGACCGTAGACCGAAGGGAAGGGCTCTCAACTGATAGTGACGCCCTTGGACCACCAACCTGAGGAATTTTCGGTGCCCCTTTAGGATGGGAATATGGAAGCAGGCATCCTCCAAATCCAACGACGACAGGAAGTCGCCCTCCTCCAGCTGACCCAGGACGTGCTGGAGGGTGACCATCCGGAACTTCTGTGCCTTGATGAACTTGTTCAGCCGTCGTAGGTCTAGGATGGGGCGCCATCCTCCCGTCTTCTTCTTCACGAGGAAGTATCTTGAGTAAACTCCGGAGCCCCGAAGCCTCTTTGGGACGAGTTCGATGGCGCCCTTCCTTAGCATCGCCCTTACCTCCCGGAGAAGCTGAGGGACGTGAAGCTCTTTCCTGGCGACAGGGGGGACGCGCGGGCACCTTATTTGAAACTCGAGCACGTGGCCCTGGGCTAGGGCGTCCAGCACCCAACGGTCGGTGGAGATGGACTCCCACACGCTGACGAAGCTCGCCAGCCGGCCTCCCACCAGGGTGCTTCGGTGGGGGCCCGACCCCACGGCCGGTTCAATCCTGCTTAGACGAGGCTTTGCCGCCTTGACCTCCTTGGCGACGACGGCGGGGTCCGCCTGACTTGCCTCGTCCCCTGTAAGCTTCCTGAGATGACGAACGGGCCGCTTGACGGTAGGTGGAAAATCCGCCGCCGGAACCTTTGGAGGCGCCCTTGCCTCCGCCGCTCCGAAAGGGCGGTCGCCGTTGCTGGAGAACCCTGAGAGCCCGGGCCGTCTCCGTGTCCGCTTTAATGGCTTGAAGGGAATCGTCCACTGTTTTCCCAAACAGGTTGCTCCCATCGAACGGCATGTCCAGGACTCTGGTCTGTACGTCTTGACGGAAGTCAGTAGCCTTGAGCCATCCACGCCGCCAAAGGCACACGCCGTTGCCCAACTGGCGAAATCCAGTGTCGGCGATGTCCGTCGCAATAGTGATGGCGTGGTCCGACGCCACCTCACCTTCCTGCAAGATCTCCAGGGCATCCGCCCTCTTGTCGTCCGGTAGGAAGTCCAGCAGGGGAGCCAGCTTGTACCACAGCTCCCTGTCGTACCGGGCTACGATAGCCAAGGCGTTAGCCGCCTTAATCGTCGCCGCTGCAGACGAGATGACCCTGCGCCCCATCGTGTCCAATTTCTTTCCCTCGCCGTCCGGCGGGGAAGTCTACGTGGAGGCCGCACCCCCCCCCCGCTTTGTTCCTGGCCGCCGCGGAGACGACGGAGTCCGGGGTAGGCTGTGCCCAGAGGCACAAGGGGGCCGCGTCCGGGACCCGGTACTTCTTCTCGTACCGGTCTCTTCAAGCCGGCGTCGTGGATGGGTTCTTGAGGAGGGCGAGGCCCTCATCCCAAATATCGTCCAGTAGAGGTACCGCGAGGACCGTCTTCCTCTTGGCCTCGCGCCGCTGATAAAGGAAACCTTCTGGTTCCGGGTCCCCCGACGGGAGTGGTTCCTACACTGGTAACGGCAGTCTCGTCCTTATCTCTGAGCATAAGGACTGTATAGCCAACAAAATGGCCGCCGAGTTGTCTTGCGGCACTGGCAGAGGGGAATCCGACGGGCGGTCGTCGTCTCCTGCTTCGGGATCCCTCCCGACGGGCTGTTCTTCTTCCACGCCAACGCCGTGGCTTAAGACCTCGATCATTTCTTCCTCAGAGGTTGAGGCCGAATCCACGGCGTCCTCCTGCCCCCCCTTTTTCTTCTCCGTCGGAGGTTTCACGGGGGTCCTGTCGATGGGCATAAAAGAGGACTCCCTCCGCGGTGGCAGGGAGACTGAGCCCCGAGGTCGCCACAACAGGCGTAGCCTCCACAGGCTGAGCCAGGGCCGCCGCGACTGTCTCGATAGAGGCCTTGGCCGGATGGATTAAGGCTTTCACCACCCTTGGTGCGCTCACCGCCTTCTCCTTGAGGGTGCTCGGCCTTCCTCTTACCCGACCCAGAGCGTTGGCTCGTGGTTGATGGTGCCGGGGAGGGTGCGCCCTGCCTGGCGCCCGTAGAGCCTGACCGTTCGGTGCTCCTGGTGCCAGCGGACTCGCGGTGCTTGGCCTTATGTTGGACCCCCGTCGCCGGGGCGTCCTCAAAGGTCTTAGAAGACCGCTCGGATTTCTTCCTCTTCTTCTAGCCGGACGGGCTCTTCCCTTCCAGCCAGTTGGCGAGACGTTGATGGCGGTCCTTCATGGTCCGCTCCGTCATGTTGCCGCAAAACGCACAGTCCTTCTCCACGTGCGTCTTGTCTTCATGTAGGCAGTAAAGACAAAAAGAGTGTTCGTCTTCCTTAAAGACATTCTGCAGCTGGCATCCAGGGCAGACCCTGAACAGCTTTCCGGGCGTCGAGCTTCCTTTCTCCTGGGCCATGACCGAGATGGGCCTGAGAAACTTCTGGAGTCCTCCAAAAGCGTAGCTCGACGAATCTTCACCCTTGAGGGGCGTAGACGAATCCGACACGGGTCCCCGTTGATCGGATGGAGAGTCGGTGGAGCTTGAGGCTCTTTTGACCGAAAAAACGTGACAAAAATAGCACTAACGCTCGAGAGCAATAGCACGAGGATCCCAACACATGAACGTGCGGTAAAAATCTGAAGATGGCTGCCAGAGGCGGGGCTTAGGTAGAGGGCAGTCATTGGCTGTGGTCAGTATGACGCAGAGATCAGTGATTGGTTACTACTACGAAAGACAGATCAGAAACGAAACTGATACTGTTTTTTTCTTTACCGAGGATTCCCAGCCTGACGACAGGGAATATTCATGAGCATGTGAATCCATGCCAGACCCCATGCTGGAGAAGTGTTTAAATGGGACTTGCGACTGAGGTACGTAGTATGCAGTTAAGAACTGAAAACTTAATTTTATTCACAAAAGGAATTATTGGGTTATTGCTAAAACCCTAGCTTTTAACTGAAATAAACGCTAACTATACGCGGTACTCAGTGACGCCTAAGAACGTATCCGACTAACGTTCACAGGAGAAAACACTCAGAAAGAAATTGTCAACTATTATGTTAACAGGAAACGTGTTAATTGCGTGGAAACTGGACAGAGGAATTCTGAAGCCGCTCCGAGCTAAAACACCTGAGGAAAGATTTGGTCTCAGCGCGTCTGACAGGAACGCTTCAGACTGGATTCTATGAGGTAACACGCTCACGCTCTGAAACACTTGTGTACGAGCGCGATACAAATAAAATATATCATAAATGGGAACAGGGAAAAACTAAGGAGGGATGAATGAATGGGAAATCCAGGGGAATGGAAAATGGGAACAAATAGTGAACTACGAGGATTAAGGGAATTCTAAACAAGCTGTGACTAAGAGTTGAGGAGAATACAGGAACCGCGGTAAGCGTTGCACTGTGGCTGCAGAACGAAAGCGAAGCGCGTACCTCTAGGGTGGCAGTGCTAATAAAGGGAACAAAGTTCAATGCATAGACCTACAAAGCTAAATCCTGGGCAATTAACTGGCAGCCTTGTTAGGGGATCCAGTAAGTAATATATACACATTAAATATCCCAGTTCAGGACCTAGCTTGAGCAGTAACCCCAAGAGTGCCAGGCTAATGACCAACTCTTTGAAGACCTCTTTGGGTGAACATAACTAGGAACCTTGCCAGTGATCATGACTCAGGCTGGGGCAGGGCCAGATATTCTGCCGGCCCAGCAAGACGTTTGTTGAAGGCCCTGGATGAGGATGGCATGTCAGGATCCTCCTCCACATTCGTATCCTGTGGGTCTGGGTGGGATCTGTGGAGGAGGAGTAGTTGGCGCCAGAGGCTGGGGTACTGAGGCTGAGGAAGAGGAAGTGGCAGAGGCTGGTACGGAGCCACCTGGGGAGCCAGAGGAGGTGGCTGAGCTGGGGCCAGGGGCGTCGGTGGAGTTATCGGTCATGCTGCTAGCATTGCGGGAAGGACTTCCCTGATGGCGTCTTTGATAAAACCCCATCTTAGGTGACTTCATGAGGCAGAGGAACTTCTCGAAGAGCACCTCCTCACTGGCCAAAGAGGTGGCAGGGGGGTGTTGATGGGGTAGCGGGGAGCTGCTGGAGCCGCTGCGTACCCGGTCCATATGGACACAAAGGAAAGCTGCCCTGAGCAAATGAGGGGTAGCCTGTAGGCCACCTACCTGGTTGAGGCCAGTTCCCACTTTGACACTCGTTCTTTGCCGAATTCCTGGAATGGTGTCGGACGGGTGACTCTTTCTGGCGCGGCAGACATTTTGTCAAGCTGCCTGCCACGTGCCTGATGTGTTGCTCGGCTCGCTGGGCCTGGCCTCTTCCAAGACTCCTGCATGTGGATCATAAGGCCTACCTTGCTCCTCAGGCCTAAGCCTGGCAGGTGCGACACCCTTAACCCATGGGTCGGTAGAGCTGTGTTTAGGCACCCCCTCGGACGTATTGCCGGTATTAGGGCATAACCCCTCGGCCATGGTGCTGGTGCAAGGGCGGAGCCCTTTGGGTGAAGACCCGGTAAAAGAACCTTCCGGTCCCTCAACACTGCCACCGGGAGGATCTCTCGACCCGAAGGCCGGTAGCCGAAGCAGCCGAAGCAGCCGAAGCAGCCTCGGTGCACGTGCTGGTAGAAGGACCTGACCGGTCCCTCCCGCGCGGGAGTCCCGGGGAAGGAGTCTCACTTGCGGGGTGCGATGGAGAATATTGGCCCTACCTTGGGCGTGCTTCAATGCTTCACAAAGTTCTTGAGATCCTCTGGGAGGCGACTTCTGGAAGAGCTCCCTCCACCTGGATAGACTGTTCTTCAGCGCTTTCGAGGACAGCGAGCCACACCTTGAATAAGATTGCCAACTGTGGTCTGGGCCAAGGCAACGTAGGCAGAGGGAGTGGGGGTCTGAAGTTTGGAAGAGCCCGTTGCAGGACGGGCACCTGCTGAACCCTGTAGAAGTCAACATGCGCCGGGGAGGAGCGCGACGCCTGAGGATCGAGTACCTGAATGATAAAAAGACAAAAAAGAAGCCAAAGTCGGATCTGCACGTGGAATTACATGGCCGAAGCAAAACCCAGGAGCGCTGTTGAATTCGGCCCGTTCCCGTCGACGCAGAAAAGGGGACTGAGGTGTGGCGCCGGAGGGCAGAGTCAGGGCAGCGCATGCTTCCTGGGCCGCACCCTGTCTCCAAGTTTAAAGGGGAAGGTGGTTATTTTCTGGTGAAAGGTTCTGTCTCCCTTCTCTTGGAAGGGACACCCATACGGTATGGAGGAAAGGGCACGGACATAAAGAGTATTAAGAAGCAAAAAGGTTCTTCAGAACCGCCTAACCGAACTCTGCTGCCCGCCTGGAGCAGATATCCAGAGAGTAGTGGTTCCATAACGCAGACGCAGTGGCCCAAGTAGCCTCCCTGCTGATGACTTCCCAAAGCATGTCTCTGAAAGGCAACAGGCGTAGCTTTTGCTCTGACTGAACGCAGATTACCCGATTGAAATGGAATGGGGAAGACGACCTTGGGGAAGATGCTCGGATGAGAGCGCAAGATGACTTCTGAAATGTGGTTAAGGGCTTGCACGCAGACAATGCCTGCAGCTCACTGACCCTGTGTGCCGAAGTGAGCTCTAACAAAAGCACTGCTTTGAGTGTCACCAGCCTGACGTCCACAGAGGCCATCGGCTCAAAGGTCTTGTGCTGTAAGGCCGCCAAAACCAAATTCACCTCGTACACCAGGTGCGGTCTAGGGACTGGAGGAAAGAACCTGGACAACTCCTTGAGATGAGCCGTAAAGACTGGGTTGGCGGCTGAAATAAAAAATGTGCTCTGGGGAATTTTCATAGGCCCCAGCGGCCACCAGAAAACCCAAACGAGAGATGTGCGGGGAAACACCAGCACGTCGTTCAGGGAGGTCAGTGGGTCCAGCCCTTTGTTATGCGTCCAGTGGCAGAATCTGGTCCACTTGCTTTTGTACTAGAGAGTACAAACAGCCTCCCGACCTCTTGGATGATATTTCAGTTGTCGTCCGAGAACTGGAATGGTGCAGTCTCAACTGGTCAGGAACCAGGGCGCTAGGGCCAGCCTGGCTGGGTTTGGGTGCTCAACCGTCCGCACTGCTGAGACAGGAAGTCCCGACTGTGGATTGGGAGGTGGACGGGCCCCTGGGAGCACAACTGCAGCAGGTTTGAAAACCACACCCTCGACTGCCAGTGGGGCGCGATCAAGAGGAGGCTGCACCCCACAGAGGGTCTGAACTTGCGGCGGGTCTGCTGGAGCAACGGAGGACGACACGCATAGCACTTGGGGCCATGCCAGAAGAGCTTCAACTCGTCCCCAGAGACCTATGCCACCATCCTGCCCAGGAAGCAATCTGTTTTTTGTTCCCCCGGGAGGTGGACCGAGGGGATTCATAGCTCTCCTTCACAGGTCCCACTCCCAAATCAACATCGCCTCCATGCAAAGAACAGGGGGGGGGGGGGGCGGAAGAGGGCACCCTTCTTGTTAAAGTAAAACATTGTTGTGGAATGTCAGGCCTGACCAGAAATGTCTGTCTCAGAGGAGTAGAAGAAAGGCTCCGAGTCCCAGGCCCACCACCGAGTTATAGCAGATTGAAATGCAGGAGGGCCTGCGACATGGACCATGTGCCATCAATAGAGTAACAGTCCAGAGTGCCCCCCACCCAGCCTGAGAGCGAGGAATCCGTAGTCACCACAAGAGTGGGCTCCAGCATGGGTGAATGGGCTCCCACTACCACAATGCGGTCTAACAACCACCAGCGAAGATCCAGAAGGAGGGACAGGGGGATAGGGATCCTGTCTGACTGCAACCCCGTTCCTGGTCTCAGTTGGCCAGCAGTTGGAGCTGGAGTTGTCTCATCTTGAGGTGGGTGTGCCGAACTGTGAGCATGCAAGACGCCATCAGTCCCGGAAGGTGCTGTTACCACCATGTCGAGGTTATCGAATTAGCCAGTGCCCCATTACCTTGCGTAGGGACAGGAGCCTTTCGGACGTGAGGAAAACCTGTTGCACTGCCGTGTGCCAGCACACTGAAGAATACCAGGTCCTGGGTGAGAGTCAACTGCGGCTTCTGCTGGTTGAGGGGAAAACTCCAGCTGGTGAAAAACGTTGGCAAGAGTGCATGGAATTCCCCCCCTCCGCCCCCCCCCCCCCAAGCGAACTGGCCCTCACCGGCCAGTCGTCCAAGTAGGGGTAGAAGTGATGGCCCCCCAGGCAGAGACCACCAGCCACTGCATTCAAAATTGAGGCAGAATGGCAGCACCTTGTACTGAAGTGGTGCAACAATCATTAACCGCAGAAATGTCCTATGTGGCTGGTAGCTAGGGACATGAAGGTATGCATCCTTTAGGTCTAGGGAACACATCCAGTCCCCCGTGCACAGAGACACTGTGCTGGGGTGATCATCTTGAAGCGATCGAGTGGTAAAACAGATTGAGGAATGACAGGTCCAGGACTACCCAGAGGCCAGCCCGGTTGTTCTTGGGTACTGCACAAATCCTGGAGTAAAACCCGGAGTTACTGTCCCACTGAGGAACCGGCTCCACCGCCTGCATAGCCAAAACAGGATCTCCCACATCATTACATGGGACCCTAACTGAAGTAGGGGAGGAGAAGGTAGAGCAAAAGGAAGAGGCAGACTGAAGCTCATGGAGACTATTCAAAGGATACAAGGACTCTGGGAACAACGCTTCCAGCATTCCGTTAAGGGAGCCAGCTGGTTCCCTACAGAAGTCTGAGGTGGGTTGGGGGGAGAGGGGGGCCGAGGGACTGGGAGCGGAAAAAGCCCCTCAATGTCCTCTGCTGCTTCCACCTGTGGTCGTTGGGGTGACCTGTGCGGCAGCCACACTCCCAAAATCCCTGGAAGACACTGAACAAGCAGGGTTTTGAAGTTGGGCCTGGCCTGGGTCTGAGGGACGGACCTTTGCCCTGGTTTAGTCAGGATGACCAAGGACTTGGCGATCTGCGTACATGTCTTTCATCAGCTCATCATTCATGAAAAAATTAAAAAGGTATGTCCCCTGAAAAGGCAGATCCAAGATACTCTCCTGCACCTCCTAGGAGAATTACGTGACATACATCCACGCTGTTCACCTAATCTCGACGCCTATACACAGCCCTCTGCTGGCTGTGTCGATGTGGGCAACCGAATACTTCATGGAGGTCCTGCGCAAAAGCCTGGGCCTCTGCCAGACCAGCCTTGAAGGAGGCTCGTCCCTCCAGCGGGAGGTCAGGAAGGAACTCCCCCAATCTCTCACCACAGCTTCTGGTTCGCTGTGGCTAGGAGGGCATTAGTGTTGGCCTGTCACAAGTGGCTTGCAGCTCTGTTGATGCGGAAGCTCTGCTAATGGCCTATGCTTGAAGCCTAGGACTGAAGCAGATTTCGGCGCCTTGCGCTGATCGTGGTGGCTCATATGACTGGGATAATGTGAGGGTCAGGCAGAGCAACGTGGAGGGCTGGAATTTGCCCAGAGGCTCAGTGGTGCAATGATTGCTATGGGGCCTGGGCTGCCATGGCATACTCATGGCGCCAGAAACCGTCTAGCTGGCCTGCCCAGTTGATCATCCACAGATGGGAGGCAGACAACTTCGCTGGAGGCATGATTGGTTCGGAGGCGAGTGAAGAGCTCACTTCTCTCTCCCCCCTATTCCGCTCATCCTCTGATCATCTGAGCTCAGCAACGGGAGGGACGAGCGAGGAGACCAAGGACCTGAGCCTTTGACGTGTGCTACCGCTTCAACTAGAGCAGAACCTGCTCCTCTTTCTCTCCCCTTCGTGCTCCTCCCCACTCTCAAATCAACGCTGTAGGGCATAGTTGTGAGGGACGAATGGGACCAAGCCCAGGTCTGCAAGGAGAGCACCCGCTCCAGTTAGATCAGCAGGGAGTTCAGCAGGACACCATGATACTGCTGCTGTGAGCAACTGAAACGCAGCCCTGCTTTAAATCCTGTAAGATTTAAAGTCAGCAGAATATACCAGCAATCAGGTGCATGAAATAGTTGCCCCCCCACACCTACAGACTGGCCTATTGCCTCTAGGCATGGGAAGCTCAATGGGGGACTGGGCATGCAATATGCAACCTCCCCTTGGGGACACTTTTCTTGACCAAATTCCTCTGAAACTGCTTAAATGCACTCGCTGACCGGAACCCAGGGTGGAAGCAGCATCTGCTGGCTGAGGACCACCAGCCAAGAGTCATGTCTAAACAATCTAAATCACAGAAAACGCAGACATATCTACAATGCTAGTGCCTTCAGACAAAGGGAAAAAGGCAGATCTGGCGAAGTCCCTCCCTCAGACCCAGGATCGCTCTACTGGTCAGTTGGCCATCAAAGAGGACATCCAATCAGTTTCGGAATTGCATGTCCGAAATCTTCACTAAATTAGAGCGATTGGATCAGAAAGTAGTCTAACTGGAACAAAACGTGGGGTGAAACTAATCATGTTCTGGACCACTCAACTACAATGATGGACATAAAACTAAAGCTTCAAACCCTGGAGAGGAGTGAGATGTTGGAATATAAGCAGGAGGACAGGAAACAGGGCTCGAAGGAACTTGCGCATTAGAGGAGTGTCCTCTTCGGTCCCAGTCCAAGCCCTGGGTAAATATGTGGGGGATTTTTTTTTTTTCATACGCTCTTGCCACATCTTGACAAGTCAATGCTCCTATCGGATCGCACTCCTAGATTGCGCACTTGCAGGGGTTCAGTGTCCGATTCTTCTCCCTATGTTACTCGGATCCACTTTTTCACCACCAAGCAGGACATTTTAGCAGTGGGCTGTACCCAGGATAAATTGACGTTTCAAAGTTCTGCTCTTCAGATTTACCAAGACCTAGCGGCTGTCTCAATAAAAAAGAAAAAAGAAAAAAAGAAAAAAAAAGTGTGCTCTCCGGCCACTGACATTTTTGCGGGATCAAAACATCAAATATCGCTGGCTATTTCCCACCTCCCTTCAGTTGACATTCAAAGGGAGATTTCGAACCATCGCTAGCTTGGAGGTTGCAGAAGGGGTTCTGAGCTCCTCACCACAAAATAAAGAGGATGTATCCTTAACTGGCTCTCTGGCGGGGAGAGAAAGCGATAAACCAAAAATGTCCACAAAGGCTGCAATCCAGGGAAACCCCCACCACACTCCTGAACTATGAGTAACGCTCCATCTGGAACCTCTCACCATTTGTAAATTAGCAACGAATTTCAAGGAGATGGCGAGCAACACTAAATCAATAATGGGCTTCATGTGGTTCATGCCAGCCTCGACCTGAGGATTGTTGGGCCGATTTGCCATGCAAGTTTGAGCTCTTTTTCGTGGTTTTGTTCGTTAGTTCAGTTAACACCTCAGATGGAACATGGCTTTTGATACTTTTGCACTTGGCTAGAGCGATCCGCTGACGCTTGGGCTCAGTCAGTACCACGGATCCCTGCAGAGCCACCTGCCTGCATCTCCCACCCCTTCAAATTTAACCTGACCGCTATCAGCGAATCCCTAGTGTGCACACCAGGTAACATGTAAGAACATGTGTATGCATGATGACTCCTCCCCCCCCACCCCCCACGCCCAAGTATGCACCAGCAGAGACACTGCCTAAACCCAGCCAGCACAGCCTCTGAGAGGAACAAGGATCCGTTTAGTTTCTCAGGAGAGGGAGGCAAAGTACACAAGTACAAATAGCAATGCGCCAGTGCTACTTGCTGCTGTTTCAAAACCACAGAAGGATCAAGCCGGCAAAACTTATCAGGGTCACTAGTTGGACGAAGCTTGTCATGTCTAAATATTAGACAGCAGACTAAGTGCAAACAAAAATGGGGGAAAAGATTCAAATACGGAGGTAAGATTAGCACCAACCAGTCCCAATGTTTTGCTCGCCTATCTTCCCAGCCTCTTTTCCACAATCTGAGAGGCTCATCTAACCCCCTGCAATGAGCCTGGCGTGATTAATATTGCTTTTGGACTTGTGGAAAACCAGGACATCTGTAGCTGTGCTGTACATACAGGCCACGCGGCCTCTGACTGCATGGTTTAATCTGTGCACGGCTGTGCATAGGGGCAAGGGGCATAGGGGCAAGAGTGCACTACATGCATTTGTGCTTCCATGCAGACGGTGCGGCAATTCAGTACAAAAAGACAGGTCATTGTCTTGTCATGCGAAATGGCATCCCCTCGGACATAAAGCAAACTTTCCAGCCAGGTCAGATTGTGCTGGAGATTTCAAGTGGCAGGTCAGTGCAGTCGCAACGAGAGCCATACGTCCCGTTTAAACCCCTGTGTTCGACCAGTATTTTAAAAATGCACACAGTTTTGAGTGGAAATTGGTCTATTAAACAAAATGCATTGCTCGCCGTACAGAACAGTACCATCCTTGTTGAGAAGACCTGTGTGGCTGTTCCCTGCAGTTCAGTGGGTCAACGCATGGATACATCTTTCTAGTCTTTGTTCCGACTCTGATACCGTCATTGTACGCATGTTTTTGTGTGATAATGTAGTGCCAGTGACAGGATGCTGTTTGGAAGATGCTGTAAGCAGGAATGTAGCACAACATTTCAGACTGGCAACACGAGACAGGAAAACGCCAGAACAGACAGCTTCTCTTCACGCCCTTCACTCACGTTTCACTCCGTCTTACTATAACTTGCATGACAGAACCTCTCCTTTTTGCATGACAGATGCATGCTTTTGATGTGGGGCAAAAAAAGGCCTCATGATCCTGTCCAGTGAAATCAAAATGCAACGCCTAAAGGTGTGTTCGCTGATGCTTCTCACACCTAGAGCCTGTACAGATTTCCTAAGTGTGTTTCTCATCAGTACCTGGCATAATACAGGAAGACGCGGAGTCGTCCTTCTGTGCTCACTGACCCTGGGCTCTTTGGTGAGCGTCTGCCTCCACCTTTTAATCACAGGAATGATCACACCCTGCTCTCGCTGGGAGACAGATGTAGGCCACCCGCTGGAGGACCAATCTTGGCTGGACATCTGGGCCAGCAACCACTCTTCCTCCAGATGCGTGACCAATAAAGAATGCGACCTAAAACTCCTATTCCGCTGGTATTATTCCCCAGTATAGCTGCATAATTTTCAGACATCAGTGGCACCTACTTGCTGGCGAAATCGCAGGGCTCATACTTTCATATGTGGTGGGACTGTCCACTTACTCATTCCGTTTGGAAGGTATAATCGCCATCATATAATGCATCACCTGTACCAAACGCATGATGTGCACTGAGACCCTTCTTTTGGGTGCCCCAACTGAACAGATATAGCCTAAATCCTGAGACCGTGCGAAATTACACAACTGTTATTGGCCGCAAGCATTACGAAAGCTCGCTGCTGGAAAGCCCCAGAAGTGCCCAACTTATCTCTCTGGTGAATTAAAGTATGGGACATTTTGGTGGCGGAAAAGGTTTCAGCGACAAAGGAAGGAAAACGTCAACTATTTATGAAAATATGTGGGCCCCATTGTTGAACTATGATCAGACTTTTCCAGCCTTAACATTCAAACCCATTTTGGCAAGACTATGGATGGCGGACGATAACTACGGTTTGGACTATTTGGGAGGGAGCTGGATGGGGGGTGGTGGGGGGAGGAAATCCGGTTGTTTCGTCCAGCCTAAAGTTTGCCAAAGGTACTACCTATACTGTATAATAGTATCTGCATTTAATGTACACACTAATATTTCCATGTGTCCAACGCAATTAATAAAAACAGTTAAGGGCATGGTTTTCCTTGGATACAAAACTGGAGCCAGCACACCTGCCGTGGACAAGGACAATGGCTTGGAATACACGGATGCCGCTGCCACAACTGAAGAGCGGCTGAGGATGTGAGGCCAGGAGGACTGGTTCATCATCCAACAACCTAGACAGGAATTCTTGTTCATCTTGGCATTGGCCCTCGGCTTCTCCCAGAACTTTCTGGCCACCGACAGGACATCTTTGTGGTGGGGGATGCCAGAACCTCTACCAACAGCCTTGACTCCTGGGGGGTGGGGGCGGGTGGGCTGCTCTGGCTGAGGGACCCCGTCAAGTACTGTGCAAGGCCCTGAAGACAGTCATAAAACGCCTTAATCTATGCCGAAGGCTCTTCGTCCAGCACAACGTCCTCGCAGTCATCAACATTCCTCCCCCCCCCCCCCCCCCCCCCGACTCCCTTTTTTCCAGACAGAGAGGAGTCTAGAGGGGCACCCCACCCCCCCACCCCCGAGGCAGCTGGGCATCTACAGGAGCCTGCAAGGGGGAGGAGGCATTGGCGGTACAGGAAGAGGGCTTGGAAGCACTGGTGGGGCCCGAATCGGAAGTTGAACAGGCACTCCCGGGGGGACCAGATGAGGACTCCTGGAAGGAGGACTTGGGGGCCTGCCCTGTGGAATCACTTTCTTTATTTGGCCATTGAGGAGTCCCGACATCTGTGGAGAGTGAATGAGGTGGAGGAAGCGCTCGAAAAATTGACCCTCACATGCCACCAGATCGTGAAGGGCCTGGCCCACTGCCGCACTGGTTCTCTGTTCCTTATTGAAGCGCCTAGGTGCCTGGGGCGCGCATCCGTAAGGCTGAGAGAGGTAGATGTAACACTCCGGACACCATCCGCTTGTGCCTTAGGGCCCCCTTTGATACTTCCCGATGGAAGGGGTCTGGAATCTTCTTGCAATGCCCACTCTGAAGGCGGAGGACCAGTTAGAGGGCCATAGTCTGAATCCAGTATGGTCACCGACCCCCCAGGCTCAGCTGCGTGCTTGTCCGCCATCTTTGGGCCTGGCACCACCCCCTCGGGGGTGAGGGTGCGCAGGCCCCTAGCCACATGCTGGGTCAGACATGGAAGGGCACTCCTTGGTCCCAGATCTTGAATCTGGTGCACCGACCTCAGATGAATCCAATAGGTCCAGAGACCTCAGCCCAGTAGTCGAAACGCCCTGCACAAAGACCTCAGATGTGGCTTCGGTAGGCTGGACGCCCTCCGCTATGAAACAGTCGTTTTGGATTGTGAACTTGACGATCCTTTGCATGCTGGAATAAAATAGGATGAGCTGGAACGCCCCCCTCTGTGGTCCGCCCAGAAGAGCCCTCTCGGCCACTCTGCCTGGGAGCCGGTAGCCTTGCTGGCCATAGGTCTGCAAGAATCAGAATCCAGGGTCCCCTTCCTAGAAGAATCCCCAAGGAAGGATTCTCCATGCTTAGGGGCCCGGCTAAACAAAGGACCTACCTTGTCTTGACGTTGTGTCCTGGCAACAAAAGATGGCCAGGAGAAGAAGAACGGAATATCTCCCTCCAACAGGGAAAGATGATTCATCAAGGCTCAGCGACCAGAAGCTGCAAGCCACACACACACGTCCCAGCGGTGGTCAGGCCCCAGGCACTTAAGGCAGAACACATGGGGATCCGAGGCCTGGAACGAGCGATAGCAGGATGCACATCTCGTGAAGCCTCCTACAGCAGACATGTGCTGGGGGAGGCAAGGCACCTAAGGGAGGTGAAGAAAATAAAGAACAGGGAGTATGCAGAAAACTGAACAAGTTCCAGCACCTAACTGCCAGATCAGACACCGTTCGTGCGGAAAAAGGGAGTGAGGTGCCAGAGGGTGGGGTCTCGGCAGTGTTCCCACAGCTGGTGCTGCATGCTACACTAAATTTAAAGGGGGAGCTCATTTTTTCGCTGCCAACGGTTCCAATACCATCCCCATGTTTGGGGCCGCCCACCAGGATGGAGGGACGGGACGTACAAGTACTTCCTGAGAATGGATTACTTCCAAGAAAGACCAACCATCCCTATTTTCCAAGATTCTAAACATTAGTTCAGCGTCCCTCTGCAATAGGTTTGCCCGATGTTTACTAACTTTCTTATATCTTTGTTTCACTAAAATCAGCCATTTGCACTACCCGATGTTTCAGCCAATTTCTTAATTTCTCTAATAACTCTCCACATTTCTTTTTTGTTTACTGCTAAAACACTATCGAAAGCATGCAAATACGATCTCTCCTGCTGGGCCGAGCACCTATGATTTATCAACAGCTTGCTTACTACATCTTCCTGTGATTTATCGAGGTTAACACTAAATGTAATTAGTTTCCAATCATACATAGTTTTTTTTTTTTTAATTCTCTCTGCTAAGCTGCTATTGAAACACTTCAATTGCCCTCCAGCGGACCCTATTTCTCCCAGCATTCACATTCCAATACATTAGTATGGCTTGCACTCCCCTAACAAACAAATTCACCAAAGTTGGCACAAACCATACTGTTGCCACTCTTTAGTAATCTTCAAATTACAGCACTTATTAAACAATGTGGTATTGAAAAAGACATAATCCAACATAGATTGCTTTAACCCACGATGCCAAGTTGGTTGACACGGGCAATTAACACTCACCTTCCATTCAGCATACAAGGACTGACAGATGCCAGGCCTACACACCATTTCCCATCCACCGACTCCTTGTGCCCCCGGACCCACCATATTCAGGGGTCTCCTACCATTCCTCAGCTTTAAATTCTGGTTCCACACATGCAAAATTTAAATCCCCCTGCTAGTACTACTAGTCCATTATTATTCTCACATTGGCTGGATACCACTAAATCGGTTATACTGCTCAGGAATATATCCAGGTCACCAATACCCCTATGCCAGTACACATTTATCAAAAGAAGCAGATTAAATAAATCCACCTCGGATAGTTCCACTGCTAGCACCCCGTACGGGAGATTTAAAACATCAATGGTAAATATTCCTTGGCCTGATTTAATCACTATCAGAAGCCCCTGAGCAGGGTGACCCCCCTGAACTAGGTCTTGCTACTTGAGTGAAGACCTGGTAACCATCTACCATGGGAGATGTTAAGCAGGTCTCTTGCCAAAAAAAAAAAAAGAAAATTCTGGAATTCTCATGGGAGAGTGCACTTATTTACTAATGTGGAGGCTATGATCCTTTAAAACAATTTTTAACCAATCTGCAATGCTAAAAACAGCAATTGTGAATACCCTTCGTGGTTCGAGCCATTTCTCAATGCCGGGGGGGTTAAGAAAAAAAGAAAAAAATACCAATCCACTTCACTCCCTCAGCTAGTACCACTTCCACTAGCAACTTCCTGCTTCAATAAATCCTTAACATTGTCTCTACTTAGGCATATTGGTATTTCTTTACCATACAGACTTGAAGCACCTTTTATTGTGTGGGTACTCTGACACCAATTTAACATTACTAGAGATCCTTAGATCTACTTAGCACTGGTCCCTTGTAATTTGTATTATCTACTAGCGTCACTGTACTTCTCGCACCCTTGAGGACACTGAAACGCATTATTGCTGCCCCTCACCACAGTCACTCTTTCATACCTTTGTTCTCTTTATCAGTGTACCATGAATAATCAGTCAAAGCTCTCCCTCCCATATGGCCCTCTGAGTTGGTTAGCTCGGATCGAGGAACTCGCTTGATTTTTAATGTTTTTCTCTGAATTTTATTTGATGTGAGGATTTTACACGCACTGGGCAGACTTACTGCATTCAGGTGCAGATGAACACTATACATCAGACAGTGTGTACAAATTACAAATGGGATATGCACTAGCCGGCTTATTTAAACACAAAGGTGTCTAGCCTCTTCAAACCTGTCTCCCTTATATACCAGTTCAGTCCGAGGTATACACATCAACCATTGGTCTCCTGATCGTAGATCTCTTGTAGGATGGTAGCTGCCCACTTTGGCTGCAAGATACTCTGGTGCAAGACCATTAATGCATCTGAACATCAGACATGCCACCTTAAATTGAATGCAGTCTACAACCGTCAACCAGTGCAGTGACCTACTTGTGTCACCCATCACATGTCACAAACAAGAGTCCCGATTAACTTCATAGTTGAACTACTGGAACTAGCCCTCACTAACAACTTCTTTCAATTTGAAGAAACCTTCTACCTGCAAATTCGTGGCACAGCCATGGGGGCAGCCTTCGCCCCAAGTATGGCAATCATATTCATGGCAGAGTATGAATACAATCATGTCCTAAACACATGCAATCCATTCCTCGACAACATCATGCTATGGCACAGGTATATTGACGACATCATCTATATCTGGAAAGGAGAGGCTACCACCCTCACAGATTCCTTTGGATGGATCAACAACCGTACGGAAGAAATTAAATTCACTATCAATAGCAGTAACATCAGCATCAACTTCTTGGATCTTACCATTAGACCTAGGAATAATACTTTGGAATGCACTATGTTTAAAAAGGAAACTGACCGCAATACAGTGCTCCATTATAAAAGTAATCATCCGCGCAATCTGAGAAACAATCTCCCCTATGGCCAGTTTCTCAGAGTACGCAGAAACTGTACCAACACAGAGGAGTTCAAAATAAATGCAGCAGCCTTGGAAACCAAACTGAAAGCTCGAGGCTACCCTAAAAAACTCCTCAGAGACACCCAGAAGAGAGCGAGATTTACACCGAGAGAAGTGCTCCTCACACCCAAAATCCAGGACAGACAGCAAGACATTATGGCATGTGTCACCACTTTCGGCCCTAGCACAACTAAACTTAGAGGAGCAATCAGAAAATTCTGGCCACTTATACAACTGAGCCTACCTCAGGAACCGCTGCCAAGAATGGCACTCAAAAGATCTAAGAACTTAAGAGACATGCTCACGCATGCTAGAATGACCAAAACAAACATCAGATCCACCCTATGGAACCTGCGAGAGATCAATGGGCATCACCCATGTGGGAACTGCACAGTATGTAAACAGACAAGGAAAATGAATTCCTTTATGATTGGCAACAAGGAATGGAAACTCAAGCATTTTTCCAATTGTAAGACCCGCAATGTAATTTACATCATAGAATGCCCCTGCAAATTACGCTATGTGGGACAGACTTCTAGACAAGTGCATAAAAGAATTGGGGAACACCGCTCGAGAATACGTTGTAAGACTGTGACAGCCCCCCTGGTATCACATTTCCTTGAATTGCAACATGGCCCAGACACTTTATATGGTGGGTTGCGGATAAAGTATACAATACCAGCAACATCACCAATTCTCTCAATTTTAAAGAAAACTGGTGGATATACAAACTTCAATCCACTACCTCAGGACTTAATGAAATAGAACCTCATCACTATTTGTAGTACCTGCTTTTGCCACCCTCAGGGTCCTGTGGGCATCTTTCTGGGCTCCGCCCGCACCTGCCTCGCCATTTCCGACATTTTCGCAAAGGCCGCCGAGTCTACGGCCCTTGCGCCCCTGCTTGTGCCCGGGGCCTTTGGTCGCCCGACCTGCCTCCACTACAGTTCGCAGGGAGCATACACAAAGAGTAAACACCAGCCCTGGTCCGCTAGTCCCTGTGCGTAACGCTCCATTGCAGGGACACTACTCCCCACACGCATGCGCTGGGGCCCAGCAGCTGGCTATAACTGAGCATGCGCAGCCCTGCTCGGCGTACACAGCCTCACTCTGTGCCTCTTCGAGCTTACGATCGAACGCGAAGGTCGGAGCCCGTACTTGACAGGTATGTGAGGTTTTGTCTTGCCTTCCTTTGCAATAGCAAGGTGGATAGCGCTCCCCTTACCATTTACAGCAAGCCTGACTTCCCCCCTAAAGGCTGCAGTTCTGCAGTTCTTCTGTGACGTTACAGACTTGAGCTGATTTTGTTCTCCATCCCACAGACTCGCTTTGTTCCAGTCCACTGCATTTCTCCAGTTACCCCAGCCGGCCATTTTGGTCCTTCATTATTTGGACTGCCCTGGGGCCGGGATCATCATTTTCTACTCCAGGTAATTACGCTGGAACAGCCCTCTACCATACTCTGCCTTTTTGCCCCCAGTTTTTGCTCAGGGGCCCTCCACACACATGAGCCTTACTTTCCTCTGCACTTGTTTTCCAGCTCCATCTATCAAGTAGCAAACACCATTTTCCACTAGAGTTATTCATCAGAATTCCATTCTTAGCCAGTTGGCTATTACCCAGGACTTCGTCCTGAGCAAGGTTAGTACCTGACCACCAATATGAGTCTACCATATAAGGTGTTCTAATTACAGTACCCCTTCCTCTTTCACAGGGGGTCTCCATACCTTGGCTCCATGAAGAAGGCTGTGATCTACTGTCTAGCTGAAACGTCCAGGGACCCTTCCCCCCTTTGGGGTCGATAGGTCCCCACTTTCCAATTGTCTTTGATTTATGTCAGTGACGTCGATCCATTTTGGTCACCCTCTAGCCTGGCTTCTGTTAGACCCATCCAAGGTTTTGTGATAGAGCAATTAAGTGTTCTGCTAGTCCCATTGCATTGAGGGACAAGTGCTATTTTACCTTTCATTCTTCTAAGGTGTTTAATAAGAAGAACTTGGAATGTACTTAATATGTTTTTAAAAAAAAAAAAAAAAATCTGAGTGCATATGAATGGCACCAGTTGATACAATTATGCATCAATCTGTTTATGCTTTGTTGAAGTGTATAACATTATCCCTGTACGATTTATGTGTCCATGCAATTTCTATGTATGTAGAAGTGTACATTTAACTGAGGAGAGTAAAAAAAAAAAACACTCCCAGTTTCATATTAACCAAGTTTATGTGGTGTATATATATATATATCTTTTCTCCTTGGTGCTTTTTCATCTTTCCCCTGGATATGTATAAATAATAGATATAACAGGAGAACAGATACACATCTAAATTTATTTGCATCCGAACTAATTGCAATTAGCTCTGACTGTTTGAGTCAGGACAACCCCCCTTGTGTGTTTCAGTGACCTACTTAAGGCAGAGACATGGTCCCACTTCCTGAGGTGACCAACCTAAAAGCTGCATTCTGGGCCCTCTGTAATCTGTCAATCTGATTACCTGGCAGCCCTGCTAGCAGGCTATTACAATAGTCCAAGTGTGAGTTTGTAATTGCTCTTACCACTATTTCCTAGTCTGCCTTTGGGACAAATGGGAGCACATTTCTCAGCACACGCAGTGAGTAGTACACTGCCTCACCTTGGCACCCACTTAGGCTTCTCCGCCCAGGTTTACCTGCCACAGACACCAAAGATGTTTTACTTTTTTAGTAGTGCAGATATTCCCCCTTCTATTCGGGGAGGAGGCAATTGTTTCTCTTGAATCATTTTACCTTCAGGTTCAACCAAAATAAGTTTGGATTTTGATGCGTTCAACTGCAGTCAATTACTTGCCATCCACCTCTTGATTTCTCTCATGCATTGGTCAATCTTTTCAAATGCATCTTCAAAGTCATCTATCTCGATTCAATGTAAATTTGGGCATCGTCTGCGTAGAAGTGGAATCGCAACCCATTTCTCCTCAATGTCGAATACCGGACGAAAATATAGGTTAAAGATCGGGGGGGGGTATGGTGGGGGGGTGGGGAGACAATGATGATCCCTGTGGGACTCTACATTTCAGCGCCATTATCTCTTGAGAGAAAACCTCCCAAACTAACATGTTGCGTCCTGTCCTTTAAAAAGGAGCTGAACCACTGTCACCTGTTCAGAAGCTCTCCCAACTTTACTTATGCGTTGGAGTGTAATTCGATTGTCCACCGTATCGAAGGCTGCGGACAGATCCAGCATTAGCAATGCTGTAGATGTGATGTCCCTCTGTCCACAGCCTCCAACAAATCATCCTGGACGGTCAGCAGTGCCGTCTCCGTTCCATACTTGGGTCTGAAACCAGACTGGAGGGTGTCCAGGAGGACCCCCTTCTTGACAAACGTCTGGAATTGACCACACACCGCCTTTTCCAGAATTTTAGTAGGCAAGCATAAATTGGCCACCCGACAATAGTTTAAGTATTGTAGGGTTTAAGCTGGCTTTAGAGACAACAGAACCTGACCCTCTTGCAGGGATTTGTTGACAAAGGCAACAAATGGGAGGGGAGGATATTGGTCACCAAACCTTTGGCCAAGCCCGCCAGCATCAGGCATGTCCGTTTATTGGTTGGCTTGAGTTTCAGGGCATGGTCAATTCTTCATTTGCCATCTGGAAGTGGAAGCCCTTTACGCATTCTCCATTCCCTCTGTCACTTTCTACTGTGGGCTCCACCACTTCCATCAAGTGCTCTTTCTCTATCAATAGTTTCTTGAATGTCCCCAATCTTTTTTTCAAAAAAGAGGTTACATTTATTGGCTTCTGCCTGTGTGTGGACAGTGGGTGCTGCCATAACATGTAGGATTTCTAAATCTAGCCACTATATCAAACAATGCCCTAGGTTGGTTCCCAGCCTGCTCGATCTCCTTATGGAGAAACTCTTTTGGCCTCAAAGACCGCTATTTTATATGCTTTTAATACTACTTTCGACTTTGCTGCGTCATTAGCTGTTTTAGAGGCCCTCCAGAGTTAATTCGCCTGTCGTACCGGTTACCTCATCAGGCTCAGTGCCGGTCCAAACCAGGATTTAGGTTTATTAGAGTTCTTTAATTAAAGAGGGGCATATTTGTCGCATATTTCCTCAAAAATATCTGACCCCTTTTTAAAGCACTCCGCACAGGAAAGCGTGACGTCTATATTTGCAAGTTTATCCCGAACTTCCTCACCCGTTATTTTAGATAAATCCGCCACCTTTCTTGTCCAGATCAGCGTGCTTTCCCACCCACCCCCTGTCGGTATCTGGGTTCCCATTAATCCAAATAGTTGAACACTATGATCTAACCACAGGAGGGGGGGATTGTCTCCAGACGATGCACACCCCTACTTCTCGCTGCTATCAGGTCTAAACAGTGCCCTTTATTATGTGATGTCGTTTTTGTCATTAATTCCAGGCCATGATTGTCAAAGTTCGGCCAAAGCCACCGAGTTAGGGTGTACCTCGCCCTCTAGCCAGATATTCCACTCCCCACACACAGCAGTTCCTTATGCTTGCTCCCATTCAAAGTTCGATATAAATCAAACTTCACGGAGAAGTCAACTATGGGACCTGGAGGTCTACATTCTACCACAACCTTCACTGTTCTTATATTGGAGTGAAATCGAAAATTCTCCAAACCGCATTTCATCACTCCAATCCAGTGTCTCCAAGTGTGAGACCTTGAGTGATGATTTATAGATTATGGCCATGCCTCACCCTTTTCTCCCGATTCTGTTAATAAATTGAATTTTATAATTTTCTGGCACCAATCTCTGGAAAATGGACTGGGAGCCATCTGTAAACCAGGTCTGACAAAAAAAGGCGCTCTAAAATCATGCGCCTGGGGTTCAGTTCCCCCACCTCCACCGCATGTGCTACTGCTGAGCGTGCATTTACTGATGCCTCCTTTATTACAATGACATCCAGGCCAAAATAATTACCCCAAAAGATCCCTATTCAATTCCTGATTATATCCATAGAGTTTGCCGTCACAGCCCTATCCTGTAAGCAAGCCAAATTACCCTTCGGGAATGCCAGAGATGGCATTAACATTCTCAGTTTGTACCACTAAAGGGGCGATGGCCGGTGCTTGAAAATAGTACTTCCCTGTGAATTATCCACTTTACTTAATCCTGCTTCCCTCTGGACGACTCCATCAGGCTGTACTGCCGTGCTGACGGTCACATTACAAACTATTCTGAGCTTCCTCATCCACCTACACACTAGTTTCTTCCACCCTCACACCACTCTCCACTCTAAACATCCCCATGGAGAATGCAGCTAAAGTGGGCTAGGCCCCCTTTTTACTGGCCCTTGCTGAACGATTCAAAGTCTCAATAATGGTCAAATTATGTACACATTTTTGTGATACCCCTTTGTATTTGCAGGCCTTAACATTTTTAATTTTTTGCTGTTCTTAACTCCCACTTTAGACACCTGCTTCAACAGTCCCCCAGAGGGACCGTCCAAAGGGTTAACTCCACAATTTTGTCTGCTCCCTCAGCCTCTTTTGTAGAGGCTGAGGCCCCCCCTCCTACGCTCACCATTCTTTCCTTCTAAGCCCACAATTCTCTTCCACTAGGTTAAAAACAGCAACAATTTAACACCCTCGCCCAGCCCCTCAGCCAACTCCTTTGATGTTAGGATCGGGGAGTATTAATTTATGTGTCTAATTATTTCCCAACTGAGGGAGGGTGGAAACAGGGACCTTGACCCAGCATTTCCAATTTCACATATATTTTGCACAGAAGTATAGTATGTGCCTGAACTTCATTGGGATTATTGTCGTAATTCTACGAATGAGCTGAGAACCATGTTTAACGCCGAAACAGTCGGCGAGTTAAGTCGTACACGGTCATCCACTTCCCTAAGGGTGTGACGTAGAGAACCTTCTTCCTGAGTCGCCAATCATGGTCGATCAAATTAATCAACTCAGTGTGTAATCCTACATAAGAAGCGTTGCAGGTTTGTTGAACAAGGCTAACCTGGGGAAACACTTCGGCCAGTTCTGAGTCAGCAACTTTAGAGAAAAATATATGTGGAAACGGCCTGTAAGGGCCATTGCACAACTAGAATACACAGGTCTCATTTCTGTGCTAGATCCAAATCTAGGCAAGCAATCTGCAATTTATCTGGCCAAAAGCATCAGATAGAGTACAATTCTATCTTACTTTCCTTTCCAGCAAGGCCGGAGGTACATGCAGATGATCCATCCCACCAGGCACTGTTCTCAGGTCTCCCAAACTCTGCGACAAGTGACTCCGTTCGTCCAGAGCTCTGGTTGCTGCTTCTTCCTGAAAACTGCTGGAAGCAACCACTTGTCTATCGCAGTGAAGAACAGTTTAGCAAGGCGGTCTGAATAAGAATACGACATGTCAAAATAGAGCGCTGGGTCACATCGGGCCATGAACAAAGAAAGACCACTCCCAGTAGAGTTCTGTGCTCACCTGCCACGCGACCAAACTGCACTGACACTAGCAGCACTTGAAATGTGCATGAAACGCAACAGTGCCACAAATGTACATGAAGAAAAAAACTGATCTGTGGTCGGCCCAGCAAAAAAAAAGCATCCAAACTCATGCGCTCCATCTGCAAACCATTGGCTTCCTTGGGCCAGATGAATGGTAGAGGCCACTGATCTGCCACCAAGGACCTACTAAAGTATCATTAGTCAGGGTTCTGCCCAACGTGTTGCATTGAGACCAGCACCATTCAGGTGGTGAGTGATGCTCTCCAAATCATGGATAATGCTACTCGTGCCTCCTCGTCCTCTGACCTCTCCGCTGCATTCGACACAGTCAACCACCATGTCCTTCTCTCCCTCCTTGCTGACAGGGACTCTCCGGCATTTTCCTGAATTGTTTTACCTCCTACTGCTCCGGCAGACACCAGGCTGTCCAGATCAACTTGTTGCATTGTAACAGACTCCAAGTCTCTTGAAGGGTCCCTCAAGGCTCCATCCTCTCAACAATCCTATTTAACCTTTACATGGAGCCTCTGTGCACTCTCCTCAGATATCCCAATATAACCATCCACCAATACGCAGAGGATACTCAGTTTTGCGAGAGTAAATAGCATGCAGGACATCATACATCTCTGCAATTATCTAGCCCTTATCCAGTCCTGGATGTCTACTACCTACCTCAAACAAAACCCATTCAAGACTGAGTTAGTCCACATCAGTCGGTCTGCTTAAAAAAAAAAAAAATAAAAGTCCAGCAATGGCTCAATGAGATGCGCCTAGAAGGATTTGATCCACAACTCTAAGACCCAGTAAGATCCTTAGGCTTCAACATTGATCGCAATTTGTCCTCCCAGAAACAGACAATAAGGTCCAAATAGCAGGGCTCAGAATCTCTACCCTTTGAAAAATGAAACCCTTCATCCCACCGCAGGACTTCCGGAATGTAGTGCAGGCCATTGTGGTCTCGCACATCGATGGAGGGAAATGCTCTCCAGACAGGGCTCCCAGCTGCTCACTCGGCTCCCATAAAAACAGTCAACCATACTGCAGCACGTCTTATTACGGGAGCACTGACATTTAAGCAAATTACCCCACCCTACGAGAACTACATTGGCTTCCACTACAAGCCAGGATACTGTTCAAGACTACAAGTATCATCTACAAAGCAGTCACGAGTAGCACACTAGCGTACCTGGCGGCTAAACTCCATATATCTGGCGGCACACACTACTTGCACAGCAAGCAATTCGACCAACAGGCTTGTATCACAACTTGTCCGCAAACAGAGGACCCCACAAACCAATGTTTTCTTGTCATGCACCCACAGTATGCAACTATCCCGGTGTCGGCTCTGGAATGTCCACACAATTCTCCAAATTTGCAAATCTTTCAAAGCATGGCTTTCAACACCACCTAAGTACTAATTGCAATGGACGCACATACCGACGTCACAGTACTGCGCTGTTAAAAGATGCTAGCCACCCACACTCTGTACAGCGCTTAGCTGCTCTTGCACTAGGTTTGCGCTTTAAACAATAAAATAAATAGATGGACAAGGTTTGAAATAACCACTGAGTTTTGTAATCCGGTCTGATCCGACAGGGGACACCGCACATCCGGAATGGCTAGCAGATACCCCTTCTGCACAAGACTGCAAACAACCGCCGGATAGTTGTCTATAGTGGTGCATATAAACTAAAACACAATAGTATTGAAGTCTGGCCTGAACAAATGGCAGTTTGGATTAATTCAAAACCTTCCATCCATTTGGCTTAAGCTAGTCTGCTAGTGAAATACATCCGCTTTAAAACACAAAATAATGCAAACTTACTAACTGGCATGTTCTATTTGTAATTTACACATCTGCTACACCCCGATTTCCAAATCAAAACTAGTTTCTCTTTATCCTAAGCAATGCCAGGTAGGAAAACATGTAAACCAGAATTCAACAGTGCAAGTTTTTCTCCAAAACATAACAAACACCTCTCAAGTCAGAAAATCTGTCACGGCCAATCTTTTCCATCTGTATATTAAGTGTCTACATTGGATTGTCTGGCAGGTGCCGTCATGCTATTCCTATGAGCACGGTTACCAGTCAATTGGTCGAAAACATTTGGTCGACAGGACAATTGGTCGACGCCAAATTGTCGAATTTTCTTTTTTTTTTTACCCCTTTTTTGGTTTTTTTGGGGGGGGGGGTGGGGGGGGGTCCCCCCCCCCAACCCCTTTTTTTTTCCCCACACGAAAACCCACAAAACACATATATAAAAAAAATTAAAAAATTCGACCATTTGGCATTCGACCAAATGGTGTCGACCAAATTGCAGTCGACCAGTTTGTTGTCGACCAATTGACCGGACACCGTGCTTTCAAACTAACCAACGGTAGCAAGTGGTGCAAAACAAGCATCACTTATCACAGCCCGTCTTACGGTGCACTGTTTTTAATGGAGTAGGCGAACTGCAGGGCATCGTTTCAAGAGGGAACGTGGGGCCACTGATGCAAAGAGAAAACAGACTCACTCATGCATTGAAATGACCACAGGGGAGGAATTGGGCCAGAACTAGACAGAGCTACGCTCAGGCATACACTATCTTGCTGGAGCACCGTTCCATGTAGACAAGAGCCCAAAACCCACCCCCAAGATGAGGAAACTCTCTGCCCCCAACTGCTGAGAGTCTCCTGAATGCTCTATCTGAAACATGACCGGCGGAGAGCTTCCTTAAATTGGCTGTGGGGGAGATTTACTGCACTCTGATGCATATCACTGCTCAGCTCCACACAGACACCGGCAGTGTGTCTCTATGCATGCAGCTGAATCCATATGCAAGGACTTCACAGGCTGCATCTGAAAGTCGTGCTTTGCTCAACAGCCCAAGCTCAAACAATGAAACTTTCCAAGCTGCATATGTCTCATTCTTTGAATATTTCATCAGGATGACTATTTTCAAAAAACAGTCACCCTGACCAAATGTGTGCAAAGCTTTGGATAGTTTCATTGTTTGAGCTTGGACTGTTGAGTAAAGGTATGAGGCAGGTTGCGCTGGAGCAATCCACTATTGGAGGAGCTAGCTCCTCTTGGGGCACAGTGTGTGATGTGTATGGTGGTAATGCGTGTTGTGTAAGGTAGAAAAAAGGAAGATAGGTGGTTTGTAGGAGAGTTATGTATAGTCTACAGTGCCCTAAGTGCTAGTCTTGGGTGTGGCTTGAGGCTCCGGCACTTCGGATGCCTCTTAGCCTCCATAGAGAGGGGGGGGGGGAAGAGAGGTGGGAGAGAGAGCTTCAGAAGAATGCCAACATCACCACTGCACTCCAGGATAAATAAAAATAAACGTAGGCTGCCAAACAAAACCCCAATCCACTCCCTAGACCACCACCTGGAGCAGCTGGCAACAAAGGAGGACTTACTATCTTTCATGTCTGGGATAAAAGCACAGTTTTGAAGCTGCATGGCAGGAATCTCAACTAAGGTGGACCACCTAGACCAACAGTCCTGTAAGTGGAACAAATGCTTGGCGAAGTGGAAAACCATGCAACAGATCAGGCCACGTTAGTAGCAGCGCTCCAACGCAAAATCCAGATACTGGAAGGGAAAAGTGAAGCAGTGGCAGGTAAACAGGAGGTTATGGAGAAAAGGGCACGCAGAAACCTCCAGATTAAGGGGGTGCCCACTTCAATTACAGACCGGGCCCTCCCCGAATATATAGGGGGCCTTTTCCATACTCTCCTGCCACATGTGGAGAAGGTGATGCTGATCCTGGACCGGACCCATAGATTGCGCACCCGGGGAGGCCGACCCCCAGATGTGATCACTCGGGTCCACTTTACTACAAAACAGGAGATGACAGCAACTCGGACACAAGGAGAGCCAACTTACCAGGGGGCACCTCTGCAAATTTTCCAAGACCTAGCGACAGCCAGAATACAATAGCGAAGAGAGCCGAGACCCCCGACAACACTGCTGCAAGACCAGAGGATCGGCTACCGAGTGCTGTTGCCCGCACACTTCAATTCAGGCGACAAAACACATCGGCGCTCTGGAGGCGGAAGACATCTTAAAAGCGCTTGCTCCGGCAAACGAAGAGGGCTCCTCTACAATATCCACATTTACACCCCTCCAATAGAAGTTGCTAAACCAAAACATAACACCTGGCCAAAGGTAGCGAAGGGACGCAAACCTGGAATGCCCTCCCCAACCTGAAATTCTCTTTGCAACAACTACTCCAACTAGCCTGGCGATTCGCTTCAAATACCACTAAGGCACATGGAAATGGAATCTCCTTTTGCCAGGCTTCACACAGCCGATGCCCAGCCAGGTGCAACATGACGCCGAAAGGCTAATGGGGCAAACACCCAGACTCCAGTTCCAAGTTATGGTTACCAAGTTCAGAGTGGTCTCCCCCGGTTGCGAGACCACTCCAATTTTATTTATGGACTGTTAAAAACTCGGTCGCAGATTGTGAGAAACACTAACAGAACGAGATGACTGAGCAACATAAGCCAGACCGACCCTAAGGAGGATTCAGACCTCAACATGGAGCATTCGCTACACCAGATATTGAACTTTGTCTCTACATGCAAGGCCCAAATGCCCCCTCAAAGAACAAAACTACCTCGAAACGTCTGCAAGACCTACATAGTCCCGTGGTCTTTCTACAAGAGAAGCATCTCCTTCCATTGGACTTCGTAAACCTCCGGAGCAGGAGCTTCCCACAGCAATTCCTGGCCTCCAGCGGCACTAAAAGAGGGGGCACAGCAATCCTAGCGAGGGGAAGTCACATTCATAGAACCAGAAACGATGTACAGCACAGAGGGACGCTTCACCAGAGTTAAAGGTATGAATTTTGGACAATTCTATACCTGGTTTTTATATACGCTCCGAACGAAGGACAGGAAGCTTTCTGTTCGGACCTGGAAGCTAAGCTGCTTCCTATCATAGAGGGCCAGGTAATTATTGGGGGAGACTTTAATGGGGTCCCAGACACGCTCCTAGATTTATCTCAAAGATTACAAAATTGCAAAGGGGCTGCTCTGCATGTTCACATTGGTGGGGGTTGTTGATGCCTGGAGAATACTGCATCAAGGGAAAAGGACCTTTCTTCTCACAGGGTCACCAAACTTTCTCCGGTATTGACCCATTTCTGACATCTCCCCAATTTCTGTCTTACATGGACAAAGCGGCAATTGGGCCGAAGATTGTCAGATCATCCCCCTATCATATTGATGGCTCGATTCCATAATCCTGCCCCTCCTGGTAGACCCCAATGGAGCCTATACGACCCAGTGCTGAATGATATGGCTTGAAGGGACACCATTGCTAAAGCCAATCGGCTTTACTTCCAAGAAAACCCACCAGAACTTCTCTTCGGCAAATACATAGGACGCCATGAAAGCAGTTATCAGGGAGGAGCTTATATCACAGGAGGCAGCGTATCGAAAACGGAAGCTGGCGGCCCGAGCTAAACTAGAAAAGGTTGTAGCAGAGGCTAAGGGCAAATATAAAAAGGGCTGGTCACTCAAGACCCATCGGGCATTAGATTGCCCAAAATAAATTGGAAGCACACTACGCCGAAGAAACAGCCTCCTCCCTATCCATGTCCAAACAAAGCTACTACGCCAAAAATAACAAAATGCTGGTAGCAAAACTAGCCAAACTGAAACAGAGGAACTTGATTACAAGCCTACGAGACTTTCAGGGTAATACTCAGAAGAGACCAAATTACGATTAGCAGCCACCCACTTAATCAACACTGTCATCATCCCCTCGGAACCTAAGCGAACAAACAATATATTGAAGCAGCCTTTCCACCACAGACGCAGACAGGAAAGCCCTGTAAGCCATTAATCACATCAGAGGAAGTAGTCTGTTATTAAGTGCCTAAAAACCAGGGTCCCCCCAGCCCTGGCTGATTCACAACCAGGTTCTACAAGCTGTTCTGACTGCTGACTGCTGCCCCCCAACCCCTCTCCCCCCCTCCCCCCCTCCCTCCCTCCCCCCCCCATGGAACTATTGAACTCCTTTAATCTGTCAGGCTCCATAACTCCATAAATGCAGAACTCCTTGACCATCCTCTTACTGAAACCCGGTAAAGACCCCAAAGATTGCACCTCCTACAGACCCATCTCCCTGCTCAACATCGATGCCAACTAGAATGGCCTTAATTCGGACCATGAATTTGCAGTATTTTTATAAAAACGCTTTACGACAACTATATTTTCTTGTCCCCTTGCAAACCAATTGCCAATGCTACCTCACTGTTTTGTTGCCCAATTCATATTGAATGTACCAAGTGTTATTACTGATGTGCAATTGCCATTTCATACAAATCCCCTCTGCCGAATCCTTGTCCATCAAACTACCATTATCATCTAACCATACAGCAACAGTGCACCTCATCTACCGACGACCAGGACCTATTTCCACATTCTCTGAGGACATTGTATCCCTTATATCCACTAATACCAAACCTAATTCACAAAGTATCTTACTTGGTGATTTTAACCTTGGACTTAATGACCCCATGAATACTAACGCCATTGACCTAGCCAACACTATCGAACCTTGGTCACACCCATATCATTCACGAGCCTACACATATTAAAGGAAGAACACTGGACTGGCTCACCAACCATAATTGCACTATTGATCTATCTAAAACAAACCATGTATTTGGTCCGATCACCACAAAATAACCTTCTCCATCAAAGCCACCACACTATGTCCTGCACCAATCATTGCTCCAGCCACCTACACCAGGAACTAGAAAGACATTACGCCTGATAAACTCCTTTCTCTAATACTCCCTCCCCCCCCCTCCTCCTCCTCAACAATACTTCCACCTCTATAAGTGTCCACTAGGACTGTGGGGTCAAACAGGCTATACTTAAAGCACTGAATACCATCGCCCCTTTTAAATTGCAGAAACCTAAACCTCAACGTCATCTGAATTCGTGGTTCACTCAGCATCTAAATGAATTGCGCAAAACTAAGAACTGCAGAAGCACACTGGAAAAAGTGTCCTTCAGTAACTAATAAGAATGAGCTGACCCTAGCATCATCCAACTACAAAAAAACATTATATTTGCTAAAAATGACAGCTACAACAAAAGGATCATACAAGCGAAATCAAATACAAAAGAACTTTTTAAGATTACAAAAAAAACTGGAATCTCCTATTGCCCCTGTTAACAAATGTATCACAGATGTATTATGGTGTACTAACATCCAGAAGGCTCTCTTGGATAAAATAGCCATGTTACAATCTAAAATAAACGCACAAAAAAAATGTATGCTACTCTCTGACCCCGATTACAAACAATATCCTAGTAAGACCTCCACCTTTGAGCCCAGGTGCAAACCATTTAGTTTCTCACCCCTCTCAATCTGGGAAGTGGAAATATCATTAGGAAACTCAAACCATCGAATTGCCAAGGTGACGCCTGCCCTGCCCTGTTCGTAAAAGCAGCTGCACATGACCTTGTGCCATTTATCACGGCCAACCTTATCAATGCCCCTTTCAAAACTTGAGTAGTGCCCGATAACTTAAGACGCTTGGGTCATTCCTCTAATCAAAAAAACGGCTTTTGACCCTGCCAATCCGTCTAACCAAAGGCCTATAACAATGGTACCCATTTTACTAAAAATATTGGATAGAGCAGCTTACCTGCAAATACAGGCTTACTTAGAATCGAACAACCTATTGGGACTGAGGCAATCCAGTTTCCGACCAAGACATGGCACAGAAACTGCCTTGATGGATCTCACCACACAAATTCAAGTACTAAAAGACAATGGTAAACTAGCACTCCTCCTACTGCTTGATCTATCAGCAGCTTTTGATATGGTCAATCACCAAACACATTGCCACCATCTGAAATCTGCAGCACATTTCTCCGACTCAGCCACTTCTTGGATCAGCTCCTTCTTGGCGAACAGAACTATGAGGGTCTTCTCTCCTACCGACTCTGCGGAACCTTCCCCGGTACCCTGTGGGGTTCTGCAAGGCTCTTGTGTGTCCCCTACGCTTTACAAAGTCTTTACAAAGCCCCTGTTCGACATCCTTGACTATCTGGGTGTTGCGTATACCAACTATGCGGACGACACCCAGATACTCATTCCCATCTCTGGAGACTATGCAACTGACAGCAAAACCCTCAACGAAATCTACTCCGTGATACAAGCATGGATGGCGCAACACGGTCTGTCTAAACGACGATAAAACTGAGCTGCTAAACCTTGGTACACACACTAAACTGAAGAAACTAAACACTGCCTTCAAATCATTTACTATAGATGGTAACTCCATCACCGTCTCCAACACCACAAACTCTTGGCATTTACCTTGATGCCACCTTATCCTTCTCCAAACAAACTAACGCAGTAGCAACATCAGCCTATGCATGTAAACTAATCACCGCCTGTAGGCCTTTCTTTACCACACCTAATTGCATAACACTTGCTAGAACTCTAGTTCTGTCCAAAATTGATTATTGTAACGCCCTCTACTTAGGTACTAGCCACATGTAATTCAGAATAATGCCATCAGGGCAGCCCTCAACATCCCGAAGAAGTCGCATATTTCTGAGACTAGACGCAACCTACGTTGGCTTCCAGTAGAGCACAGAATAAAGCTAGGGCCAACCTCGCTCCAGCCTACCTTACTAACCAACTCACCTTGCCTACGTCCTCAAGACCACTTAGAGCGGCCCAAGTGCACACAATGTCCATACCGAGATTCAAACTCCATAACTCGGGAGGTGCTTGCTTCCCTGTACTGGCATCAAAGTTATGGAACACACTCCCTGCTTCCCTCAGATCAGAACCCTACTACCGTTTATTCAAGTGCAAAACTAAACGCTGGCTTCAGGTCATGGACACAATGACAGTAACTTTCTTAGATCATTAGGTTTGTCTTCTGCCTTACTGTATTTATTGTACGTCCTACTTATTTATTTGCTTTTCCATTACTGACTTGTTTGCTGTTCCATTACCTCCTTGTACATGGGGAAGAGCTAGAGTTTATCCTGCCTTGATCAACTGTATCTTCCTTAATTAACTATGTAATTGTAATGTTCTGTAACCTGTATGTAAGATGATGCGCCCGGTTGGCCATGGGCCTGACTACGCTTTACAAATAAAACAAATACAAATATGTTACTATACAGCGCGATCCTTGCACATCCTTTGCCAAGTACATGTGTACTGAAACAATTTGTCTCCAAAACAATGTGGCTTATAGCATTTCCGGGTTTTCAGGCTATTTTTTGCCTCACTTTACTCAAATTGTGTCTATTAAAACGTGGATTAACCATCCCCTCTTCAATTAATTATCCCCTTAGAATATGATTTATAGGTCTCAAGAGTGACTCTTCTACACTTAAGCAGACTTTAGTCAATTCTTTTAATGCCCATGCCGGCATGACAATTTTTTTTCTCATTCATTCATTAAGTATTCAATTTTTTTTATTCGTGTGTTTAACCATGTGTTTAACCATTTAAGATTTTTACAAGTCTCCTTGTAGAGTCGCAGTTTGATGTTTTGTACTTTCATCACCACTTATTTAGAAAAATGGGTGTAAAAGAACAAGTGCACAGGCTTTATCAGCGGTGGTCTAAACGAGATGAGAACCAGCTGCGAAGATGAGGACGTAATTTAATGGCAAAGTATGGATTACAGTTTATGTTGAGTCTGGAATTGCCATTGAGATTTTGTTTTTTCTTTAGTGCTAAATCTAAAGAGTTTTGCTGCCGCCATAGACCATCTAGCCGAATCGCTGGCTATTAGTCGTCTCCAGCCAGTTTCTTCGTCTATCGCAGATGGAGAGAGTATAAGTGGTGATAAGTATGCCTCTTTACTTGGTCATTTGTGGGCAGGTCGTGAGCAGATGCCTTATGGTTTCTGGTTGATCATGATGTTCACATAGCCGACAGACGTTTGTGGGGACAGATCTGATGGCCCAAACTTCCCTAGTGTGTAACAAATTAAGTCAGGCTCTCATGAACAGTTTCCTCAGTGCTTTATCTGGGAATTTTTCACAGTACTTAAACAGAGTTTCTAGTTTGTTGTATCCGGGCAGGAGGCGCTTTAATAGCTTGTTGGTCAAAACCTTGTAATTCGTGGTGATCCAGTCCTGCTGCGCCATCTCGGTTTTCACTCTTGCAGGGTTACTTATAAGGAGTTCTTCCTTGGAGGGTTCTTACCCAATTGTTGTGGTTTGCAGGAGCCACTCTTAACTTCCGCCGCTACCACCTGGTAGACTGGGAGGGAGTCGGTCTCCAGAATCTTTGTATACAGCTGCATGGCTCTCTGTTCCACCACTGCTGCTAGGGACAGTAGGCCTAGCTCTCGCCGAATCGCTGCCGTTGATGCTGACTTCGGTAGGACCAGGACCGATTTCCACAAGAGACCTACCTAGTTGCACCCAGATGGATGTAGGCATGCTTAGATTGGCGTTCCGTATTCAATTATTACAATCCGCTTTCATTTATATCTGCAATTAGGGCAATGTTTTTTGCGAGGTATGCCCTTATATGTAGACATGACGGGCACAATTTGCCTCCGAGTATATGTTTAGTGTTAGCTCACCTAAGATGGCGGCCGTTTGAGCCACCACTCACTTCGTACCTTATCCTGTCTAGTTGTGACCTCACCTGGCGGCTCTGTTTTTGAAAACTCCCCTCAAGCTCGTGCTACCCACGCTCGAGCTCATTTTTGCTGTTACTCCTCTTCCCATCAGGTAAGACCCTTTTTCATGACCCCTTGGCTTTTTCTTGCGATGTGTATGACAGCTGCCAAACTACGGCATCGGCACGCTGTGATTTCAATGCGCAACCTATCTCCACTTGCTCAAGCACAGCAAGCATCTCTGGGAGCCCATAATCACGGAATAGCAAAACTTACTTACTTCACCAATACTCAGTTAAATTATATGTTTGCCCAATTATTTAGTTTACAACTAATTGTCGGCGTATGACGTACATTCAATTCATTGACCGTATGTGCCATATGCTCTTTTTCACCTTATATCTTGCCGCATTTACGAAGCATTACAGGTATGTCATGTCATCTCCTCTACCAAATTTGTTTCTCTTACATTGGTCTAACTATTTACATGTTCACCTTTGACTTTAGTTGAACCATTTGCAGGCATAACTTTGCCTCTCACAAATTGGATAATTTAACTGCAAACATAAAGTACTATTTCATCTATATCGCCTTTTTTACTACACTTTCTTGGCAAAAATGTCTTTGATCGTGCGGTTCTATCTTTACTGAAATTAATGGTTTGCTTTTATCATTTTGTTTTTTCTCTCTCCCACCAACCCCTTAATCTCCTGGCTTTTCTAATTTTTACCAATTTGCATCCGCATAAATATGATTTTTTCAATGACATGCGAAATATGACATTTATCCTTGATTATTGCAATTGTTTTGCTTAGGTGATACAAGGGACTGTAAGCCAAACATGGTGCCTTGGTTGTTACATGTTATTTTATTCTATATTTCAACTCAATGTGTGGAAATATTGTATACATGATATATCAATGTGACAGAACAGCCTCAGATGAAGAGCCAGTAAAGCTTGAGACACTCGTTAGGCTGTTTTATCATCCTAAACACACACCAGACTGCATTTCAACTTTTGCACTTTTTGGCGCAGTGTGACTGGGGCCCTTTTGTTCATTGTAGATGCCAACATATACTCTATGGTCCTAGCCAATCGACAATTCTGCCCAGTTAATTGACCCAGACCAAACCAGATATATAGGGGGTAGATCAACGGGGAAACAACATCCGGCAGGCCCTGGACCTAGTAGAGATAACGGCCTGACCAACGCAAACTGGCATTACTGGCCCTGGGCGTCTCCAAAGCATTCGACAAAGTAGACTGCCTTTTTACGCCTGACCCTCGAGGCTTTCCACTTCGGGCCAAGCTTTCGCAAAATGGTCTTGGCCAACTATTGCACACCAAAAACCACCCTCTAGGTTAACCAAGGCCAAACAGCACCTATTCCTTTGACCTGCGGGACGAAGCAAGGATGCCCCCTATTGTTTGCCTTAATAATGGAACCCCTAGCTCAACAGATCCAAAACGATCTCACCATTAAGGGATTACAGGTGGGCCCCACACAACAAACTACCTATACGTAGACGACGTGCTGCTCACTTTAACAGCGATCCAGCCCTCACTAAAACACTCCCTTCGGGAATTACATAGATTTGGAAGGGTTGCAGTGTTCATGATTAAATACGGGAAGTCCGCGGCCTCTCAAACCTCTCTGCCCCATTCACTGGAGTAGAAAATCCATAGACTATCTCGGGGTACAGATCCCAGCTATACCAAGGGAAGTATATCAACTGAACTTTACCTCCCCTCTTTAAGGAATTGGAAAAAGACCTAGTGGGGTTGGGAGTCCCAAGTAATATTACTGGGGCGAATCAGTGCCTGCAAAATTAACCTACTCCCACGATGCCTATGTTTCTGCTTGACCCTGCGCATCCTGGTCCCTCTGCCCCTCTCCTCTACTTACAACAACATGAAAAGCTAAAATGCTCCCATTTATATGGAAAATTAAGGGACAGGGTTCCTAAAAAAAGTCATAATGGCGAATGCTCGCTTGGGAGGACTAGGGGTCGCAAACCTATGCAAATATTACATGGCCCCACAAGTGGCTCGATTCCTGGTATGGCTCTCCCAATCCGACATACCAAAGTTTGTAGACATAGAATAAGGAACAAGTAACTGTTGTTCTCCAGCATGGGTCTGGCATGGATTCACATGCTCATGAATATTTCACGTCAGGCTGGGAATCCTCGGCAAAGAAAAAATCAGTATCAGTTTCATTTCTGATCTGTCTTTCTTAGTAGTAACCAATCACTGGTCTCGGTCATACTGCCCCCAGCCAATGACTGCCCTCTCCCTAAGCCCCGCCCCTGGCAGCCATCCTCAGATTTGGTAGTACACAAAGTGGCAGTATGAACAAGTGAAGAGCCGCAGAGGGGTAGGCGGGAGGGTTCGCATGTGAATCCATGCCAGACCCATGCTGGAGAACAACAGTTACAGGTATGTAACTTGTTCCTTCTCCAGCATGGGGTCTGGCATGGATTCACATGCTCATGAATATAAGAATAAATAGCAGTACACATGCACAACCACGGGAGGTGGCAAGGCTCAACATTAAGCATTACATAAAACTCAACATTAAGCAACTCTTACCTCCTCCCCAGGCTCACCTTAAGCGAACAGGCTGCGCAGCACTGCCTGGCCGACTCTGGACTCCTCCCTGGAATCCCGATCGACACAGAAGAATCTCGTGAAGGTGTGCGTCAACCTCCACGTAGCAGCCCTGCAGATGTCCAGCAGGGGCACACCAGACAAGAACGCCATGTTAGCAGCGATCGCTCTGGTCGAATGGGCTCCCAGACGGCCGAGCAACTGTCGGTTTGCCAACCGATGACAGTGCATGATGCAGCCGGCGAGCCATCTGGAAATGGAAGCCTTCGAGAGAGCCTTCCCTTGGTTCACAGGTTCAAAGTTCACAAACAGCTGTGATGACTTCCGAAAACTCTTCTTTCGGTCCACGTAGAACTTCAGCGCTCTAGCTACATCCAGCGAGTGCAAAGTCCTCTCGGCCGGCAACTAAGGCGACGGAAAAGAGACTGGTAACACCAAGGGCTCGTTGAGATAGAAGTCCGACGGCACCTTGGGCATGAAGGAGGGGTGCGCCCTCAGCACCACCCTCGTCTCGTGGAAAGTCAAATATGGAGGCTTACAGGCAAGGGCCTGAATCTCTCCCACGCGTCATGCAGAGGTGATGGCCACAAGGAACGCTGTCTTCCACGACAGGAACTTCAACGGAGCCGAATGCAAGGGCTCGAATGGCAGGCCCATGAGCCTGGTCAACACCACGTTGAGCTCACACGCCGGGGCTGGAGCCTTCACCGGTGGGAACGAATAGAACAGTCCTTTCATAAACTCCTTCACCAGGCGATGAGACCACAGGGACGACCGTCCTGCAGTTCTGGTGTATCGGGAAATCGCTGCCAGATGTATCTTGATGGAAGTGTGAGCTAGTCCAGCTTTGACCAGCGACAGTAAGTACGGTAGCACTTGAGGGGCTGTAATCCGTAGAGGGTTAATCTTCTGTGCACGGCACCAGACACAGAACCTCTTCCACTTGTGTCCGTAGCACGAGAGTTGAGGACGCCCTGGCCTTTTCAAGAACCTCTCTGCAGTCAGCCGGGATATCCTACCCTCCAAAATCTAGTGCTGCAGGAGCCAGGCCTCCAAGTTCAGAGACTCCGGGTCGTGATGAAGAATTGCGCCTCCTTCTCTGGAGAGAAGATGTGCGTCCGTCGACAGTTTGGACCATACCTGTCTCTGCCACCTCGGTGCGACGAGGATCATCCTGCACGTGGACCTCTTGAGTTGGTTGATGAGCCTGAGCGGCAATGGCGGAAACGCATACAGGAACAGGCCGTCCCAGGGGAACGAGAAAGCATCGCCCATGCTCCACAGCTGGGGGAAGCTGCTGGGGAACCTCTGGCACTTGGAGTTCGTCGCCGTCGCAAATAGGTCGATTTGGGGTTTGCCCCATCGCCGGAAGAGTTGATCCACTTCATCCTGGCGTAGTTCCCACTCGTGGCACGAGCGCAGCTCCCTGTTGAGTGAGTCAGCAATGGTGTTTATCCCTGCTGGATGAAAAGCTACCAGAAACATCCCCTGGGCAACAGCCCAGTGCCACAGATCCTGGGCTTCCTTGGACAGGGCTGGGGATCTGGTTCCTCCCTGCTTCCGGATGTAGAACATTGTGGTGGTGTTGTCGGTGAAGATCCTCACCACCTTGCCCTTGAGGGACGGGAGGAATGACTTGAGGGCCCAGAACACTGCTCGGAGCTCCAGTAGGTTGATGTGGAGCGGCCTCTCCTCCGGGAGCACAGGCCTCTCGCATGAATATCTCCGGTGTGCGCTCCCCACCCCTCCAGGGAGGCATCCGTCGTCACCTGGTACGCTGGGGTCTGAAAGTCCATTCCCGCGGCGAGATGCACACGGGTGCCCCACCATCGAATTGCTTGGTGGAACACTTCGTTGAGCGAGATCTTGTCCTCGAAGCTGCCCATCGCTTGTGTCCAACTGGCGTCGAGAACCTCCTGCAGAGGACGCATCTGAAGCCTGCACAGGTGCACCAGATAGATGCAGGAGGACATCATCCCGAGAAGGGACTTGATGGACCTCACTCTGGCCACGTCCGTGGCCAGCAGACGCTGTATCTTGCCCAGGATGGCCTGCTTTCTTTCCTCCGACGGCGAGGCCAACTGCGCTACTGTATCGAGCTTGGCTCCCAGAAACAGCGCAACCTGTGACGGAACCAGGTGGGATTTGGGGAAGATGGAGAATCCCAGGTCCGTGAGCAGCCGGACGATCTTTGCTGTGTATTCGACGGCGAGTTACCTTGTCCCTGCTCGGATGAGCCAGTCGTCCAGGTAGGGGTAGACGTGGATCCCCTGCAGGTGCAGTCGCACCGCCACTGGTGCTAGGCACTTGGTGAACACCTTGGGTGCCGACTTCAATCCGAATGGGAGGGCCTTGAACGGGTAGTGCCGCCCTTGGACTACGAACCTGAGAAACTTTTGGTGTCCTTTTGGGACGGGGATGTGAAAGTACGCATCCTCCAGATCCAAAGACGATAGGAAGTCGCCTTCCTCCAGCTGGCCCAGCACGTGCTGGAGGGTGACCATCCAGAACTTCTGTGCCTTGATGTATTTGTTTAGCCGATGCAAGTCCAGGATGGGACGCCAACCTCCTGTCTTCTTCCTGACTAGGAAGTATCTTAAGTATACTCCAGAGCCCCGGAGCCTCTTTGGGACAAACTCGATGGTACCTTTCTTGAGCATCGCCCTTACCTCAAACAGCAGTTGAGGGATGTGGTTTTCCTTCCTGGCCACAGGAGGAATTTGGGGGCACTTCTTTAAGAATTCCAGAATGTGCCCGTGGGCCAGGGCATCCAGCACCCAATGGTCGGTGGAGATGGACTCCCACACGCTGACGAACTTCGCCAGCTGGCCTGCCACCGGGGTGCTTCGGTGGGGGCCCGAACCAAAAGCCGGTTCAGTCTTGTTTTGAAGCAGCCTTGCCTCCTTGGCCTCCCTGGCGACGACGGCGAGATCCACCTGACTTGCCTCGTCCCCCGTAGGCTTCTTGCGATGAGGAACGGGCTGCTTGACGGTAGGTCGAGGAGCCGCCGCCGAATCCTTTGGAGGCACCTTGCTTGCCTCCGGAGTTCCAAAAGGGTGGCCGCCGTTGCTGCAGAACTCCCAAGGCCCGAGCCGTCTCCGTGTCGGTCTTGATGGCCTGCAAAGACTCATCCACTGTCTTTCCAAACAGATTGCTCCCGTCGAAGGGCATGTCCAAAACCTTGGCTTGCACGTCCTGGCGGAAATCCGTCGCCTTGAGCCACCCCCGCCGAAGGCAAATGCCGTTGCCCAACTGGCAGAAACGGGTGTCAGCAATGTCCGTGGCCACAGTTATGGCATGGTCCAACACCACCTCACCCTCCTCTAGGATCGCCAGGGCCTCTGCCCTCTTGTCGTCCAGGAGGAAGTCCAACAGGGGGGCGATCTTGTACTACAATTCCCTGTCGTAGCAGGACACAATCACTAGGGCGTTGGCCGCCTTAACCGTCGTCGCCGCCGGCGAGATGACTCGTCCCAGGGCGTCCAGCTTTTCCCTCGCCATCCGGTGGGGAAGTTGAAGATGAAGCCAATGCCGCCCTCCCCCCCCTTAGTTCCTGGCCGCTGCAGAGACGACCGAGTCCAAGGTCGGCTGTGCCCTAAGGCACAACGGGGCAGCGTCGGGGGCCCGGTACTTCTTCTCGCACCGGTCCTTCTTGGCAGGTGTTGTGGACGGGTTCTTGAGAAGGGCAAGTCCCTCGTCCCAGATGTCATCCAGCAACGGCACCGCAAGGACAGTCTTCCTCTTGGCCTTGCGCCACTGGTAGAGGAAGCCTTCCTTCTCTTCGGCGCAGAGCTGAAAAAGTTCAGATGCCCTGGCAATCAAGGTGTGGAAGTAGCCAATCTCGCCGGGCGGGGACGCCCGAGGGATCGGAGACAGAAGGTCAGTCCCGTCGTCACCGCCGTCGTCATCCGTCCCCATCGTGGCCGTGTCTGTTCCAGTGTCGTCCCTCGGGATCGGGGAAAGCGACAAAGGCTGAGACGGCCGTGAGGGCTGAAGGGGCACTGGATGAATTCTCCTCCTCTTGTTTGGAGGGCTTCCCGACGGACCCGGTTCAGCCGGGTCGTCAGTCGGGGGTAGGGGCAGTCTCGTCCTCATCTCCGTGCATAAGGTTTGGATTGCCGTCAAAATGGCCGCAGAGTTGTCCTGCGGCTCGGGCTGCGACGGGCGTGACCAGCACGACGGTTGCTCCTCATCCACGGGAACCTCATTGTCATTGCCACCCTCGCTCTCGTCAGCCCCCTCGTCGGGATTCCTCCGGGCCCCTCTTCCAAATTCTCGGTCAGTTACTTTCCTCCTCAGAGGTTGTGTCCGTAATGGCCACCGGCCCCCCCCACCCCTCTTTTTCCACCAGGGTCTTCTTGATGGGATTAAAAGAGGATCCCCTCCGCGGAGGCAGGGAAACTCTAGGCCCCGAGGTCACCGCCACTGGGATAGCCTCCACAGGCTTCGGCAGGGCCACAGAGACTCCTTCGAGAGAGAGAGAGAGGCCTTAGCCGGGTGGATCAAGGCCTTGGGCGCACTTGAGGCCTTCACCTTAGGGGGAGGGTCACCGCCTCGCTCCCCCTCGGCCGGTTCCTGAGATCGACCGGGGCCTCTCCAGAAGCTTAGCCGGGTTCTCGGATTTCCACTTCCCCGAGCCAGAGCGTTGGCTCGCGGTTGATGGCGTCTATGAAGGTGCGCCCTGCCTGGCAGCTGAGGAGCCTGACCGTTCGGCGCTCCTGGTGCCCGCAGACTCGGTGCTTTGCCTTCTGTTGGGCCCCCGTCGCCGGGGCGCCCTCACAGGATTTAGAAGACCGCTCGGACGACTTCTTCTCACCTGCTGGGCTCTCGCCTTCCAGCCATTTGGAAAGACTGGTCCGACGATCCCTCATCGTCCGATCCGTCATGTCAAAGCAAAACGCACAGTCGTCCTCCACGTGCGTTTTGTCCTCGTGGAGGCAGTAAAGGCATTTCGAATGCTCGTCCTCCTTGAACACATTGTGTAGGTTGCATCCAGGGCAGATCCTGAACAGTTTGCCGTGAGTCAAGCTTCCCTTCTCCTGGGCCATGATCTTCTCGTCCACGAGGTAGGCCTCAGAAACTTCTGAATCCTCCAAGAAGCGTAACTCGACAAAAACTTCACCCTTTAGGGGCGTAGGTAAATCCGAAACGGGTCCCCGTTGATCGGAAGTAGAAACGGTGGAGCTTGAGGCTCGATTAACCGAAATAAAGAGATAAATCTCTTTAAAAAATGCAAAACGCAGTAAAAGCTCGAGAGCTATAGCACGAGGACTCCCAACACTTGAACGTGAAGTAAAAATCTGAGGATGGCTGCCAGGGACGGGGTTTAGGGAGATGGCAGTCATTGGCTAGGGGCAGTATGACCCAGAAACCACTGATTTTTTCTTTACCAAGGATTCCTAGCCTGATGACGGGGAATATTCAAGAGCATGTGAATCCATGCCAGACCCCATGCTGGAGAATCTAGGTTACCATTACCCCTCTGCTTCCTACTGTACATCCCCTCCCCTAATGCGGAAATCCTGGCTGGGTATCCTATCCTCCACAACATTCTAAAAATGGCATTTGTGAAATCCAAAGGCATGCCAACTGGCCTGGGCCTCAACACCACTGTTTTTAACAACCCAGCTTTCACCCCTGGATATCATCCCACAAATTTTAAAAATTGTGCGAGAGGCGGGCTGCAAAACCTCGCACAATTTTAGAAAATAGGCAACCACACGCTTGAGAGCCATTCACCTGAGCGAGTCAGGCAGATTCTTATAGATCCAACTTTGCCATTGGTACACCCACCCCCCCTAGCGAGACTAAGAGCAACACAAGCTCCTAATCCCATAGAACTTACCTGCAGGGAGAACCGACCAGAGGCAACATAGCCAAACTGTATACATTGGTCCAAGATGTATTGTTATCCCAGCGTCTCGCATACATGACACGATGGGAAATAGACTTGGGACACCCAATCGAGGATAACACTTGGGAGGACATTCGGACAAGAAGCTCCTCCTCATCGATGCGACAAACGGGGAATGTGCCCTCAAACTTCTTCTCCAATGGTACTACCCCCGCCATGAACGACCCCACCACATCCAGAACTCACTGGACCGAAAATGCTGGAAAAACTGGAGCGCTAGGCGCCTATTTGCACATTTTGTTGGACTGCCCCATTGTCCAGGGCTTGTGCGATAAAGTCCTTTCCACAATTAAAGCCATCATGTCCATTAAACTCCCGAAAGACCCCGAGGTGATCCTCCTAGGTAATCCAATTCAAAAGGTTTACCCGAGGAAAGGGGCGACCGCCAAACCGATTACTCAATTACTTTTGGCAGGACGGATGACGATCGCTCAGACCTGGAAAGCCCCAGAGGACCCATTGACAGCATTATTGTGTGTCAAAATATGGGACATCCTAGTAGCAGAAAAGGTCACAGCAGCGAAAGAGGGGTTCCTGCACAGCTTCACAGGTATATGGGCTCAACTGCTGGACTCTGACTGCTCCTACCGAGTATTAACCTTCAAACCCCGGCTGCCAATACTAACTCTGGGGGATGTCACCTGAAGAAATCTCCCTGAACGCTCACCAACCTAAAAGTACCACAGGTCAAGAGATCTGAAGGGAAGGGCGGGCAACCTCTATGGGAAGGGAAACTAGGAACAATTCTGCACAACTGACCTGCTGTTAATGATCATTGTTTCGTGCAAAAATGCTGTATGTTTGACCCCACGTCTGACTGAATAATTGTTTTTTATTTATTTTTTTTAGAAGTGCTAGTCGTGGAGACTTGACAGAGGTTTAGTACTTTCTGGCAGTAGCTCTCCCATTTACCTTCCCAGATTGCTGTGTACGACTGTACACTACTTGAAACTCTCATCACCACCTTGAAGTACACAGTCTGCCCCAGGAGCAGGTAGCTTTAAATATTACAATAAGGCCAGCACAACTAATATTTGCACAACCCGACGTAATGTATCCTCCACCTCTCTCCCTGAAAGTTAGGCGTTGATTACATAACCTTGAAGTGAGGTACACAGTATTCCCTCACATGAAATGTTTATTATAACATAGGGGGTACAGTGTCTGGGATTGCTGCAAGAAACGTGTTTGCATGTACTTGCTGTGTCAAAGGTTGGACTTTACGTCTGGCACTATTCATGCTACTTTTTTGTTCCTAGAGAGGATGAGGTTTGTATGGATTGTCAGGCACTCATCGGAAGGACGGCAGCACATTTCAGGGGCACAAATGCATCTGGTTCTCAGAAGGATGGTGTCATAATGGTTTGGCATTTGGGCTATGAGTCAACAGCTCAGGAGCGATGCCCAGGCCAAAAAGGACGCACCACCTCCACCTCCTTTCTTGTTCTGCATCTGGGCGGGACTCACATGGTCTATTTGGGACGAATAGGGGTACGGAAGTTACTTATGACTGAAATAGAGTGGATTTTGCTTAGGTTCCCAAACAATGTAGTGGCTTGGTTTCAAATGATTCCATGGAGGTATTGGAGGCCATTAACTCTTCAGTGAGGAAGAGTAACAGCAAGCTGGCAAAACTGACCAAGGCAAATGATAAAATTAGGACAATTCACCATGGTTTTATCAAAGGTGAATTGATGTTTCACAGAGATGGAGTGCACCTATCTAGAGGGGCGTGAACGTTTTTCATTAACAACATAATGAAGTTCACCCAGATGTTAGGTTTGGGGGCGGGAGGGATTCCCAATAATTCATGGTCTAGGGGGCACTGTTCTGAGATGAATGGGTGAGGACGTGCTTGCTAGCAGCTCTGAGGGAAGCGTGAACATCCTGACCAAAATCCTGTATTCTGCCCAGTGATCAAGGTGTAACTTCACTGCTCCCATGAAAACACAACAGCAGCTGAGGCAGCGGGACTCTGGTGCGAATCAGATTAACATCCCCCTCCTTTTTTGTGAAAATGGCAGCTGACCGGTGCCGGCCACCATCTTGCTTTCAACTCCAAGGATGTCATCGAGGAATTGGTTGCCAGATACTGGAGCAGTCTCTGGCCACGGAAAAAGTGGCGCATATCATCCTGCATCTGCGGGACTGGACCGGTACATAAGGCAGCCCAGTCTCCCGATATACTTGGCGAGGGTGCTGCGGCAAAACAGGATGCTGATCCGGTGAGTGGAGGAAACACTGCATCACTCCCGAAAACAGATGCATCGACCAGACGAACACGGACCCGTGTGAATCTGGTAAGTCTTGGTGCTTCGCTGTAACGTGGGACTCCTGCAGACCCAAACATTCTACCCCATCGGGAGGGAGGCGTGAACCGGAGAATAAACGATAAACGTCACAACAATTAAGGGGCCCCATTACAGCCTGCGATTTACAGCATGAGCATAGGACACCTCCGAATGGAACGTGGGAACCTGTTAGAACCTTGCGATATACTACATCATGGGATTCCCTCGAACGTACTCTTTCCAACGCACCAGCAGAGAGGCAGGTCCCAGGGAGTAAACAAGGTGGCGGACACTCGGCTCTACAACAAGAGAAGCCCCAGCACAACAAGCGCTCTGCAACGTGGACACGGAACGCTTAGACACTGACACTACACAAAGTTAAAGAATAGCACAATCCTGTTCCTCCATGGAAAACAAAATGGACAGAATTAGTGTGGAGGTCACATTCCTAAGGCACGATCTACAAAAACTGTCCTCCTGTACAGGAGAGGCGGGGGACAGGCTTAAAGCTGTGGAACAGCAAATCTTGAAAGTGGTGACGCGGCTCAACCAATGGAAGACCGCATCGACGATTGGTAGGGCATATCATGGCGCAACAAGGTGCACGTCCTGGGACTCCCCCGAGAAAGCAGAGGGGCCTACTATGGAGCTCTTCCTTGACCAATGGCTGGCGGATATATTTGCGTCCAAAACTTTCTCAAACATCTTTTCCGTGGAAAGAGCTCACTGCATGCCATCGGGGAGGCCATCCCGGGTACACCACCACGTACAATCATCGCCAAACTATTGAATTATAAGGATCGAAATGCACAGCTTCAAATGGCCCGTGCAAAAATATCCATTACATATAATGGATCTTGGATTGCTTTCTTCCCCGATTTCACCAGAAAAGTGCAGCATGTCAGACAATCCTTTGGCCAGCTGAAGCGCTGCCTATACTCCATGAACATTAAATATGGTCTACTGTTGCCAGCACAACTAAAGATTTGCCACAAAGCAACCACGGTGCACTTCACCGACTCCAGCGAGGCATGGTGCTGGGCCAAACACTTGGAAGGCGACTGAAGACCCAAAAGTAATGATGCTGGCAATAAATCCTGGTCTCTACCTAAACGACCTCCCGTGGGACAATTACTGGACACGCAAGAACCAGACCTGGCTACAACCTGTGGAAAATACATGAACGAAGCATGCCGAAGATATATGGAGACAGCAAAGACACTAACAGCCTAATACACACATGACTGCTGGGCAGACAGTTCCTGGTGCTCCAACGGATGGACCACGGGAATGCAGCGGCTTCAGCAACTGTTGTGCAGTTCAGCACACCCCACCAGGTTTGATTAAATGAGCTACCATTGTTTGACTGCTCGCTATAAATTGCGCCGCAGGTTATATTTTTGGGCCGTAATATGTTTTGTTCTGACGCCGATTGCAAGTTACCATGGCTACCAGCAAAGGTCCGGGCGACAGATGCTTCGGGGTGAGGCAGTGGGAAGTTCTAACAAAGTTACTCACCGTTGGGACTACCTTACTCCTAGTCAATAGTCCCCTTGCCTCCATACTTTGGGGACATTTCGTCCTGTGGGACGGGACCGGAGCACTTTTGTAAAAAAAGCATCAAATTGAAAAATGTGTTCTTCTCTTTAAACGGGGTACTGCACGTGGCCGTAACCCCCCCCCCCCCCGCCTTCGCCCTTCAGTCCTTTTATATCGCCAGGTCTGAGACCATTTAGGCAATAATAGAGGATACTTATTAGAGGGGACAGCGGACGGGGGTATGGAGGAAAGGGGACTATGGACTACGAGTAAGGTAGTCACTATGGTGAGTAACTTTGTTATCCTCCGTCACGTCCCCTTTCCCCCATACTTTTTGGCGATTACCAAGCACTCCTTACAGAAGAACGGGTGGATGAACTCCTTTACTGAAAGAGCTTTTGAGAACAGTTTGCCCGAACTGAGCATCAGCCCTGGAGCTCAGTTCTAAGCAGTAATGTTTCATAAAAGGTGGTGGGAAAGCCCACGCAGCTACTTTGGCAACGGTTCGATGTGTTTACAGAGCGACCAATGGGTAGGAGGCAATGAGGAGAAAGCATAAGCTTTCATGTTGACCCACGAGCTGCAAAGAGGACCACCTCAGGCGTGTCCCATTGCGGGAAACACTGGAGATATTGCTGTTCATCTCACACTCGTAGCCGATGCCGACTGGTGCCTGAATTAATCTGCGGTCACATTGAGGTGACCCGGGATGTGTGGAGCCTGGAGCCAAACAATATACTGATGGCCCAGCCCAAATTTGCATGACAAGATCCACAAGGAGAGGAGAGTCTGTGCCCCCCTGCTTGTTGATGTAAAACCTCACTTTAAGGGAGGTATTCAAAAAGGCAGCTGTGGCCCGCAGAGGTTGGGCTGCCATTATCACAAACCAGGGGCAAACTGTCACATGAGCAAGTGAAGCAATAGTCTCCCCAGGGGAGTCAGGGGCCTTGCGTGCCATCCTAGCCTTGAACAAGGAACCTCGGCAAAGCCGGTACTGGAAGGTCCATGGTACGTGACCACCTTCTTTTGCCCCCCTCAACAGAACTGGTATCACCACGGCCATGCCCACGGAAAGGCTTAGGGCTATACCTTACAGCCAGGACCCTGTTGGTGACCGATTTAGCCCCAAGCTTGTCTTATAGCCACCTCAAGAGGGGCCTCGAGCCAAGACACTGTACAGTTTAGTTTATTCATTTGTATTGCGCACCAGACCCGAGGGTATGAGGGCGCAGGAGCGACAAGGTTATTCACGGCTTGGTTACAGGTTACAATGCATTACAATAGGCCAATGGAAGGCAAAAGGTTTACAAATATACATAGTTACATAGTATACATCGGTGCTGTGGGCTGGAAGGTATTAGTGGTCATTGTTCTTTATCCAATGGATATAGTTGCGTCTAAAGTGTGTGTAAGTTTGGGGTGTCCTTCGAGAGGGTGGTAGGGAGTTCCAGTGTTAGGCTGCTTTCACCTGGAAGCTGTTGCCACCCATTTTGGTGCGTTTAAACCTGGGAACTGTGAGCAGGTTTGCGTTGGAAGTTCTGGTAAGTCCATTAGAGGTGTATTTGCTTATTCTATCGACTAAGTAGCGGGGGGCAGCGTTGTTGAGGCATTTGTGTTTAGTGAGGCTACTTTGAGCAAGATTTTATCTTTAGTGTTGAGCCAATTATGGGTTCTCCTAATGTTAGAGATGTGTTCTCTCTTGGGGATGCCGAGCGCTGCTCTGAGAGTGTTGTTTTGTAGCGTCTGTATTTTGTTAGTGACCTGCTTGCTAGCTCCTACGTAGAGGGCATTACAGTAGTCCAGTTTTGATAATACAAGGGCTCTGGCTAACGTAATGCAGCTCCGGGTGGGTAAGAAGGGCCTGGTTGCTCTTATAAGCTTACATGTGTAGGCACTGTGGATTGCCATAGAGCTAACCGGTTTATGGAAGGAAAGGGAGTCATCGATGTATATTCCTAAAGTTTTCACTTCTTTGGCTACCTTGATCGGGTTCCCGTCTATAAAGAAGCTGGTGTAGTTGTGGTCCAATTTGGTTAGGTTTGAGGTGGAACCAAGGATGAGTTCAGTCTTGTCATCATTCAGGCATAGACTGAGAAGCCATCAATGCCTGGATGATGAGGTACACCTTGTTCACCAAGGCCAAATCATGGTTGTAATCTCCAGTCAACGGGATGAGTATCTGTGCATCATCGGCGTAGTTAGTGTAGGTGATACCGAGACCATCTAGATCATCAAACAGGGGCTTCGTTAACACGTTGTACAGTGTAGGGGAGACGCATGAACCTTGGGGGACTCAACATGTGATGGGGATGGGGTCGGCGGCAGCAGAGGCGGAGAAGGCACGCATGGATCTGTTGCTGAGGAATGACTCGATCCAGCCGATGGCTTCTTGGAAGAAGTGGGCAGCTGAATCCAAGTGATTGCATAAGATTTTGTGATCAACTAAATCGAATGCCGCGGAGAGGTCCAGGAGAATAAAGCAGTTTTCCCATTGTCTCTAAGGGTGTCAATTTGAGCCTTCAGGTCGATAAGGGCCGTTTCTGTCCCGTGTTGGGGTCTGAAGCCTGATTGCCGCATACCTAGGAGATGGTTTATTTCAAGGTATTTTTGGATTTGTTGGTAGGCTGTCTTGTCGAATATCTTCAGCAGGAATGGGACGGTGGTAATAGGTCTGTAATTAGTGGGAATGGAGGGGTCAAGAGAGGGCTTTTTGAGAAGGGTTAGGACCCAGGACTCTTTAAGGTTGCTGGGGACGGTACCTGAGGAGGAGGCGGCGTTAATGAGTCTGGTGATGAAAGGCGAGAGGTTGCTTGCTGCATCTTTAATGATTTGTGGAGGGCAGAGGTCGCCCTGACAATTAGATGGTTTTAGGCTGAGAATAATGTTTTCCATTTCAACAGTGGAGACTTTGGAAAAGCTGAAGTGAATGGGGTTGGGTCATGGGTGTTGGGTTGTGGGGCGCGGGGCAGTATTAGTGAGGTTGGTTGTTTTAGCTATGGATTCTTTCTTATTTTTAATTTTAGTTTGTAGGCCTGTGACTTTATTGTTTAGGGCATTTTGGACACTAGTGCACCATTGTTTGTCCTTCACACAAGTGTCTGGAGTTAGCACCGGTGTTTCCAGTTCTTTAATTATCGTAAACAGCTCTTTGGTGTTGGAGTTGGATTGTGCAATTCTCTGTTGTAGGACTCTTGTTTGGCAGCTACGATTTCTTTTTTGTAGTTGGACGCCATTTTATTAAGCACTATCTTGTTATGGTCTGTGGGAGACTGTCTAGGCTACCCCACCTGTTTCACACTGGCCGGTTATGGGTCCAGCACACAAATAACAGATCTATGTTGGTTAGCCTGCACATATGAGAACACCCAAACTGTATTTCGTTTTACCACTGAAGTGGAAGTAAGAAAGTTTTTCCGACTAATTCGCCTCCGATACTTCTTCAGAGTCAACCAGTGAACAAAATACAGACCCCACCACTACAGGTTTAAAACCTAAATCAACCTTCACGCCCCTCACATCAATGATCTGTCCAGAGATACTAGCTTTTGAAAACCAGATCCTAAGAGAAATGGATAATATCTTCAAAACAAAGAACCATTACAGGGACAACCTAAATAAGACAGAAAGACAAGCCCTGAGGAACCTCGAAACAAACAACCTTTTTCTAGTGAAACCCGCAGACAAAGGAGGAGGGATAGTTCTTTGGGGAAAAGAACTTTATGGAGAAGAAATCACCAGACAACTGAGCGATACCCGGTTCAACAAAAAACTGGACAACAACCCCACTGCGCGCTTAGCGGAAGAAAAAAACAGTCTTATGCTTTACGCCAACACACAAGGATGGATCGAGGATGAGAGCGCTTTTCTCATTAAACCACACCCAGTGACACCGGCCTTCTACTGTATCCCGAAAATTCATAAAAATACCATAAAACCACCAGGGAGCCCCACAGTTTCCGCAATAGGTTCTATTCTAGAACCGTTATCGATTTATACGGATACATTTCTCAGATCAAGTGTCAGAAAGATGAGATCGTTCATACAGGACACCACGGCAATGATCCATCACCTGAATAACATCCCGACTTCACCACAAGACATACTCGTGACATTTGATGTGGAAGCTTTATATACAAGCATACCTCAAACGGAATGTATTAACATCCTCAAAAAATACCTAGACAAACGCACAGATGTATCAACACCCACCTCATTCATCCAAGAATGTATAAGGATTCCACTCACTGAAAACTTCTTCATGCATAAAGATCAATTCTACCAGCAGATCAGAGGGACCAGCATGGGATCCACTTTCGAGCCGGACTTGCAAACATATATGGACAACCTAGAGAACCTATTCATCATATACAACAACCAATACAACAACCGCCTAATAGGATGGTTAAGGTACATAGATGACATTTTTACCATGTGGAAGGGCAGTAACCGAGAACTACAAGAATTCCATACTTGGCTGAACAATGTAGACCCCTGTTTTAAGTTCACGATGCATTTCGACACCAACCACTTGCCTTTCCTAGACCTCAACATTATAAGAGCAGAAGACTGAAGCATCACAACACTGTATCGGAAACCCACGGACAAGAACACATTACTCAATTTCTCAAGCCTCCATCCGCAATCTCTCAAAGAAAATCTGCCATACGGGCAGTTCCTTAGAATAAGAAGGAACTGCTCCTCCCCCTACCCGAATACGACCATCATGGGAAAGACCTAGAGAACCGCTTGAAAACAAGAGGGTACCCTCCAGCCATTATCAGGAAAGCACGGAAAACAGTAAGAAGCAGAAATAGAACAGATTGCCTAACCAAACAGACCAGAACAGAACACAAGGACAAAATGACATGTGTCACTACCTTCTCACCCGTAAGCAACGTCCTCAGAAAAACAATTCTCGCTAACTAGCATCTGCTACAGACGGACAGTTTCACACCAACAACGCCACGTTTCGCTTTTAAAAGGAGCAGAATCATCAAGGATCGGCTGGTACACACTTACCCAACAGAAAAACCCACAAACAATGCCCAAAACACCCTATGGCATCTACCTCCCGTGGTAGGACATTACCGCTGTGGCAAATGCTCAGTGTGCCACCTAACTCAAGACCAAAAAGAAATATCGCTCAATGGCACCATTTGGAAATGTAAGACCTTCTCCAATTGTCTCACAAAATGGAGCGTCTACTTAATCAGATGCCCGTGTAACCTATATTATATAGGTAAAAGTAAGCGTGAAATCCGACAAAGATCTGTGAGCACAGGTCCTGCTTGAAAAACAAAATAGAGGACAAACCAATGGTAGCCCATTTTGTTAAAAAACAAACACACAGAACTGAGATGGTGTGTGTGTGTGATCCAAACCGTTGAAGCAAGAGGAGGTGACAGATCTAGCACTAAGACAACTAGAGCAGAAATGGATACACCGTTTAGACACAGTGAAGAATGGGTTGAATGTGACCATAGAATGGAACCTCTTTTTCTGATACCCGCCCCCATCTCTGTTACAAAATGTCCAATGAATATCTTTACAGAACCCTGCTCTTTCTAGAAATACTCATGACTGCCAAATTTCGTTGAACAATCCGCACATCATGTGATGACCTTGTATGACAATGGCAGGTTCTGTTTTGATGTATCCAAATACATGATGTAAATGGTGATCAACAATACAACAAATATATGATGTAGAAATACGACACTATTAGAAAAAATGTAAGAAATTGATGTAATATTGCGTGTCACTGTGTTTTCATGCGACAACTGAGCACAGACAATACCCGTTCACATAGACCAGAAGACAAACCATGCTATCGCATGGAGTAGGCATCAGCCCTTAACTCTCACACATCAGCCACGCCCGCGACAGAGCCACTACTCCCCATGACAGTGAGGTAACACTACCTATCTGTTATTTGTGTGCTGGACCCATAACCGGCCAGTGTGAAACAGGTGGGGTAGCCTAGGTCATTTCCTTTGTTTAACTGCAATACCCCTCATAATTTAGGCCCCCCTTATCAAAAAGAGGGATACACTACCCCTTTATTTAGAATACTGTGGGAGACTGTCTCCAGGCTTGTTCCAATTTGCGTTTTTCTAATCTAAGAGCTTTAAGGTGGCTAGAGAACCATTGGTTGAAGTGCTTTTTCGCTTTACATTTTCTTAGTTTTAGTGGTGCAATGGAGTCTAAGGCTGTGCGCATGGTTTTGTTATAGCCTTCTACGAGGTCGTAGGGGTTGGAAGTGGCAGGGAGTTGGTTAAGCGTTGGGAGGATGAGAGGGATCCATTTTTCCACTGATATTTTTCTTACTTCTCTTGGGGATGGCTGAGGCTGGCACATTATTGGTGATGGGGCTCGAAGCTTCGAGGGTAAAGGAGAGGAGATGGTGGTCAGACCATGGTTGAGGGGAGTTATTAGTGATGGAGGCCGCGCAGTTATAGTCTGCAACCCAGTCAAGGGTTCTCCCTTTGTTATGGGTGGGGCCAGATACTTTTTGGGTAAAGCCTAATTCAGACAGAGTATTGTTGCTGAGGGTGGCCTGGTGATCTTTGGGGTCTTTAAAGCCTAGTTTGAAGTCCTCTAGGAGGCACTGGGAGGAGGTTTTTAGGTTATTGATGAGGATGTTGCTGAGGTCTTCCTCGAAGGATCCTAAGGGTCCAGGAGGTCTGTAGAGTAAGTGAATGGATATTGTTTGGGAATTGGTAGTAGGCAGCTTAGCTGTGAGTGATTCGCATGATGGGAGGTGGGTAGAGGAGTCAAGTCTAATGTTGAGGTGAGTTTTGGCAATTACGGCCCGGCCACTGCCTCTAGATTCTGTTCTATCCGCTCAGAGGATGGTGTAGTCGTCGGGGATGGCTAGCGAGAGGGCTGGACCTGCGGCTGCGTGGAGCCAGGACTCGGTTATGGCTAAAAGATCTAAACCTTCTGCTAGAATGAGGTCTACTATATCTGTAGTATGGGCTATTATAGAGCGTGCGTTAATGAGGGCCCCTTTTATGGGTGGGGCGGTAGTCTTAGTGGGGGTGGTCGCTATGTTGTAAGTTTTGTGTTTGGTCGTAATATTAGGTGGGCTGGACTTGAGCCTTTCCAACATAAGGTTGGCGCAAGTGCTAAATTTGGAGGAGCAGTTGTCAGTTTGGACTGGATAGAGTCCCTGGCTCAGGGCTTGTCTAGTTTAGGTAGTCTGGACCGTAATCTGGTGTTTCTTTCGGAGAGGCTGCATGGTAGAGAGAATTGAAGCAGCATGATTGTGGCGTACGGGTCTATGGGGAGGGGTGGTGGACTGGTGCCTATGGTGGCCGAGCTAAGGGTAGAACTGGGATAGCATGAAGAATTAATAAGGTGGAGAATGGTTCTCAGCAGTATTGAGTAGTTACCTGGTAGGAACATTTTGTTGGCGGTGGGTGGGGTGTGGGAGTCAGGTGAAGAGGCCAACCTAGTTGGTGGTTGGGTGTGTGGAGATCAGCCGGAGGGCAGGGGGTTAACAGATGCTGCATATGTAAGTGAGGCACAAGTGAGCTAAGAGCAATAGTCAAATAGTCTAGATGCAGCTATCACAAGGCAGGGCGCACATGGTTAATGCTGCTATCAGCTAGGTATCAGAATACAGTAATCCAGTGTAGCAAAAACAGACAAAAGGTTTGGCTGAGTTCAGAGATTGTAACCTGGGCTGCACTACAGTGTGCAGGCAGGTAACAACTGTGGCAACCTGCCTAGATTTGAAAATCACAAAATAGGGCAGAACGCAGTGTGCAGGCAAATAACTGTGGCAGCAGGGACTCACTAAGGGAAAGGCCCGTATAGACAGGTAGGCGAGATTGCAGTAGTGTTGGGAGGACAGCTCAGCGGTAGCGTGCGCGTCTTGGAAGCAAGACGACACGAAGCAACAACAGGTTCGATCCCCGGGTCCGCACTTAGAAACCTCTGGGTGTTTAAGCGCGTTATAAATACGTAACTAAGACAAAAAAAAAAAACAATTACAAAAAACAATTCCTGTAACAGCGCCTCGATCCCTGCGGGCTGTGTGAGCGCTTTATAAATGTAAATAAACAAATAAAATTGAAACTGGGAGCAGCAAATAGAGAGCCTGATTGCAGTTTCCTGACGCGTGCTAGGTAGTGCTAAGCAGGTAACAGGTAGGCAACACATAAGGATCGTAGCTAGCGACAATGAACAATGCTAATGGTAGCAGGCAGGTTAGGTGATGTGCAAGGGAACATGAGAAACGTGCATCGTACCTAGACAGAAATGCGTGCAGGTGTGATGTTGGTGACATCAGGCGATAGACCTTACAGTAAAAGGTTAACAGTTCAATTTGTTTAAGGCGGCAAGGTACAAATTCTTATATGGGTCTGAGATCAATTGTCAGTCAGGTGAACTTAGCAGCTTGGTGAGGTGAACAGGTGGCGACTCAGGATCAGGGCTTTGCTATGGATGTAGGTGAATCAGAGATGGTGGGCTGAGGCCTAAGGGTCGTAGCCCTGCGCTCCCTGCGGCTCCAGACAGGCTCACGACAGGCTGCCTTGTTGCATCCCCTTCGTGCAATGATCCGGCTATGCCCCCCGGCGTCCTGATTGGTGGGGACGAATGGCAAGGCACCAATCTGGTGACATGGGCGGCCTCTTGGCTGCAAGCAAGTTCGGGTGGCCTCAGGCAACTGTGCGGGCGGCCATTTTTAAGTATGGGATCCTCGTGGATTCTGATGGCGGCGGATCAGATGCAGCAAGTAATCAGGTGTAATAGCCTGATCTTGTGCTGTGTGGAGGACAGGTGGCTCTATGGTGAATTGAGGGCCAAAAATACAAAATGAGGCAGGAACTCTGATATATCTCGGTGAAGCCGGGATTTCAGTGGGGTAATGCGCTCAGGGCCAGCAGGCTTACCAGGAAGCACTGCGCTCCCTCGACAAAAGCAGGTGCTGCTCTAGCAGCATAGCGATGAGCTCCGGCTCTGTGGAGGCTGTAGGGGAAATGAGCTCCAGATGGAGAAGCCTCAGGGCGAACCCTGGTATCCAAAGCCACAGCAGAACTGGGTTCAGCCTTAGCCCCAAATGGGGAACCTTGGAGGAAGATCTGGTATTGGGAGACCGCTGCAGGGCCCCTCAGAGTAGTTTCCGGTGTGTCTCGCTGTGCCGAGACCAAAAAGGGTAGTCGAATCTGAAGTGTTCTGCTCCCACGGAGAACCGCAAATATTTCATATGCGGGCTCCAAGTCAGAATGTGCATTTACGCATCCTGGAAGACCACCCCACTGAGTCAATCGGCCTTCCAAAGAGGACTTCATTTGGCAAGGGTGTGATCAACTTGAATTTCCGGAAGAGGTGTGAAGGGTGGGATATGAGGAAAGGCCAAGCGAAAGCGCACCTAAACGATGGACAAACCCCACCAGTCTTCAGTGATGGTTTGACACGACTCCAGATGAGACAAGATTCGTCCTCCCACCGAAGTGTAGTGTGACCGACAAAAAAATATCATTTGGTGATTTGTCGGCAGGGAGATTATCTGTCCCTGTAGAGGAGGCTGATGGCCAAGAGAAAACCAACCACCTTGCCGCTGCAGGCGGGGCTACCAACAGGAGTTTCAGATCGGTGCACACAGCGACCCTGAAACCCCCTTATCCCAGAGAAGAACCGAGTCTGAGACCCTAACCTCTGCATACAAGGGGCCTTAGCTGAAGCTGCACCAGGACCAACAAATGGGTCCCTGTTGTCCACATAGCGTGGAAAAAACTGTTCGGCCCCAAAGGAAAAGCTACCAGCACCAGTCGACATGAAAGTTGGTGTAAGGGCGGTATCCAAAATGGCTGCCGTAGACCAAGGAGGCTAGGCCGCCATTTAATTAACACCTGAACAAAACTGCGTCAAAGGAGAAATTAGGCAACTGTCCCCTCAGGGAAGTCAGGGGACTTAAGAATCACTTAGCCTTGAAACAAGGATCCTCGGCCGAGCCGGTGCAGGCAGATCTAGGATGTTTAGTGGACATCCTAGGAACTGACCCAGAATTAGCCTCCAATGGAGGATCCTTGGCAGAGCCTGTACTGGAAGGCCTGCTGCTGATCACCTTTACCCACTGAATAGAATCGGTACCACCGGTACAGTTGATGAATGTATCCTACCAACAGGACGCTTAGAGAATCCCTCGACTCAATCGGTACTGTATTTAGAGGAACCTTGGGTTTTAACCCTGGCCATATAGCTCCCTCAAGAGGTGCCTCGAGCCGTGAGTCGGTGTGCAGACCTCAGGACGTACCCCGGTATCCAGAGCCAAAGAATAACTGAGCTGAACCTTAGCACCCAAATGGTGAACCTCGGAACCACATCCGGTTGTGGCAGGTCCTCTGAGGGACCCTCAGAGAACACTCTGATACGCCTATTAGGCCCTTGAGGCACCTCAGGAGAATCTCTGGTAACAGCAACAAAAGCCCCTCCCGGTCATGGAATACTCTCACTGAGCGGGGCTGCTCATCGCCGTCCTCATCTGCTTTTAGCCTTTAGCCTCCACAAGAGGAACCTCCGGTATCCGCTCACCTGGTTTCCACGGGGGCGCCACTCAGCCCTGGTTGGTTGCCAGAACCTTCTCCCCGATTCCCAGATGGTGTCTTCGGAGGAAGTCTAGCCTGAAAACACGGGAGGGCTGGGTTCAAGACTGGTCGACTCAGGTAGTATCCTCCCACCACCCCTTTGGCCCCATCCTCACATTGTTGCAGTATTAGGCGTACTCTCCGTCCTGCCTTCTTAGCAGGGGTGCGTAGTCTTCAGTGGGCGTTGGCGACCAAGTTACTTCACTGGCGCGTGCCCATTCAAGTGTCTTTAAGGTAGGTCCTATTGCAGCAGTTTTTGTATAGCGCTGATTGTTCTTGCCTGCCTTTCTTTTGTGATTAATAGTGTCCTTTCTTTCTCCCTAGGCGTGCAGGAGATTCGGCGTGGCGTACTGGCTGGTTTGAGCACCACCGGTAAATGATGGTGCGAGATGTGCGCTTTAATGCGGTAAGAAATGCGCTATGCGCTGCGCTGCTTTGTCTTGCCTTTGCTAACCTGTGTCTCCTCTTTTCCACACAGGTCGCAGTCCTTCTCCAGCGGGTGTCGAACTCCGGAGCGATGCCGGCCGTGAGGTGAAGAGCCAGGTAAGCTTCCTATAATGTTCGTGGCTTAAGCAATGCCAGAGTATGCCTTTTCTAATGTTGTCTTTCTCCTTTTCAGGTCGCTTTGTTCCGGTAGGTGTGCGGTGCCCAGAAGAAGCTGTTCACTGGAGAGCGGATGACAGGGTGGAGATTGCAGGTAAGATGCTATTAAAGATGTTCCTTTTGTCTCCTCTGCAGGCTCGTTGCTCTGAGGCTCGCGGCTATCACAGGACACCAAGTGTCACGTTGCAGTCTGCAAAGTAAAGCGAAGCGTGCTCTGTTGCTTGGGTGTGGTTTAGATCGCCTCCCAACAAAGTAGTCCAGGTAAAAAAATCCCACTTCAAACATGTTCTCCACAATGAATGAGCCTGGTGCCAGGACCGACTCCAAGAGAGTCTTGGAGGTGGATGCAAGGCCTCCAAGGCCTTAATGGAGCCCCGAACCTTGATCTTACCTGACAAGTGGGCTTGCCAGTGGGGGTCTGGGGTAAGGTTCGTGACACCTGGTTACAGCGGGGAAAACAGAAACGGAGACCTCAGGGTGAACCCTATATCCCAGCACCCAGTGCAACTGGGCTTAACTTTAGCACCGTGATGGTGAACCTCGGAACAATGTCCGATAGTGGCAGGTCCGTCAGAACCCTTGGAATAATCTCTGGTATGCCGGTTAGAACCTTGGGGCACCTCAGGGGAAACCCTGGTCACAGAGCTACAAGAAAGGCTCTTAAAGTACTCCCTCATGGGGTCAGAGTACATAAGTCTCTGAAACATCCCGAAAAAGGCATCCTCTGACGAAGAGGCTGCCAGAAAGCGAGACCGTACGCGGTAGTGGCATCCGAGCACGTCAGTCATAGGAAGGGCGGAACGGATTCACACTGTCGCCTGGATAAGGTTGTCCACCAAAAAGAAGGTTCCCAGCATCCGCCGACGATAGCGTGGGTGAGCGAAGAATCCAGAGCCGGTACTATGGGGCCTTGGATGTTTACTGGACATCCTGTCCCTTGAATTAGCCTCCAAAGGAGGAACCTCAGCAACGCTGGTAACAGGAGTTCCGGTCGACGACCTCTCCCTGTGCCCCCTCAACACAACCGGTACCTCCACGAGCGCGGGAAAGTTGAGGAATCCACCTCACAGACAAGACCTTTACAGGCCTCTCAGTTCTGTTGGTACACACCTTAGCCTTGTTAAGAGGAACCTTGGAGTTCGGTCTTAATAGCTCCCTCAAGAGGGGCCTTGCACTGTGGTTCGGTACAGAAAGCCAGAGAGGCCTCAGGGTGCACCCTGGAGTCTGTGTGGGAAGCTCTAGACAAGGAGACCTCAGAGCAAACTCTAGACCCCACGTGAACCTCTGATTGCCATCCGGTATAGGCAGGCCCCTTGCGGAAACCCTCGGAGAAAACCCTGTATGCCTATTAGGCCTGCGAGGCACCTCAGGGATAACCCCGGTAGCAGAACCTTTGAAGCTCCTCCTGGACCTGGAGGACCCCAAGAAGGAGTCCCGTGCCCGGAGGGCCCTGAAAAGTATAGAATTTCCTGGGCGTCTCTCTTTCAGTCAATGAAGAGTTGGAAATGCGATGGAGGAACCTTCTGGAAGATTTCCTCCCACCTACGAAGACGACATTGAAGTGCCATGACCGAAAGGGAGTCACAGAAGAAACACGAGTCCCAACAGTGATGCGGTCCCAGACACTCCCGCATTAGCGAAGTAACGCTCGCAAGAAGAACAAGTGGCAAATCCCAGACGCTGCGGCATAGACTTAGGACTACACGACCACAGTACGGAAGCAGGAGAAAAGGACAACGTGAAAGAAAAAAGGTCTTCCCGGTGATGCTGGTGTGCCCATCCCCGACCGCACAAAGAAAAGGACTGAAGGGCGATGCAGAGCTAAGGAGGGCAGGGTTACAGCCACGTGTGGTACCCCGCGTAAAGAGAGAATGACACATTTTTCAATTTGATGCTTTTTTACAAAAAGTGCTCCGGTCCCGTCCACCAGGACGAAATGCTCCCAAAAGTATGGAGGAAAGGGGACGGGAGGTAGGAGTAAATGTTTTTGTTCTAACGTTAAATTGACAAGAACAGTCACATTCACTTAGTCTAATCAGGATACACTCGGAAGTGACACTACGCACACGCTACTTAATCAGGCAAACCCTCGATTTACATGCTCGGAATGGCCAGAGAATATAACAAATCCCTCAGATTCCTTACGTGGAATGTCAATGGCCTGGGCCCAGGGATCAAACAACTTGTTAAACCAATTCTTTACCAGACACTCCCTGACATCGCCCTCCTTACCGAGACAGATCTGGCTGGTACGACAGGTACCCTTTTTCGCAGAACAAATTATCGCACAGCAATACATGCAGGCTTCTCTATGGGCTCCAGGGGGTCTTGGTTTTACTACACAAAAGCCTTCCCTTTACACTGGCATTGGCGGAACAAGACCGCAGAGGTAGATTTGTGAAGCTAATGTGTGGGGAGAAACCATAGGAATACTGGCAGTCTATGCCCCACTGCCACTTACGGCAGAACTACTTGATGACATCATAGCCATAATCACAAACCATCGACCCGACTTATGGATCCTTGGTGGATAGGACACTAGACCGTACTGTGGGATATATTGACCCACTCAACAGTATTTCACCACATCACCAAGCTGCCTGTTTGCAGAAAACAGCAAATGGCTGCACTGGCTCCTGTGCGCACTAGGACCTCAAAACTGTTTTGCAGCAACAAAAAGATGGCTGCACCATCCTGCCAAGCACACGTCAGGCAGGATGGAACAAGGAGACACTGAAGGAGCGTGCCAGTGTGTTCTGAAACATACAATGTTAAGACGCTGGGTCCCAACGGTTTTCCTATTTAGACATGGAAGCAACTATATGGGGGGGATGGCAACCCACCTGCATAACATGTTTTACTATAAGGATCAGGGAACCCTCCCTCCTGATCTATGCAAAGCTAACCTCGTGGTCATCCCAAAACCAGGGAAACCCCCTGAACTACATACCTCCTATAGACCAATTTCATAATAGTGAAACAAAAATCCTTGCAAAAGTACTCGCTAATAGACTGCAAGCAGTAATGTCCTCCCTAATTCACCCAGACCAATGCGGTTTTATGCCAGACAAACAGACGTGCATGAACCGTCGATTACACCTGCTCTTAGTGTGGGCAAATGTCCTTCAGGAACCTCTTGCGCTATTAACCATCAATTTCGAGAAGGTTTGTAATTTGGGAGGGTCTTTGGGGAATCATGCGGAAGATGGGATTTGGAGAGACCTTTCTGGACTGGTCCAGTTATACGAAAATCCATCGGCGGAGGTCAGGGTCAATGGCTGGCCCTCTAAAATCTTCTTGCCAGGTAGAGTGACGCTCCAGGGGTGTCCCCTAGCCCCACTTATTTGCAATGGTCATTGAACCCCTTGCTGCGCTACTCTGCCAAACTGCGTAATGGGTGGGATTTCTGTATCACTTCGTCATGCACCCATGCTCACACCTCAGTTGCTTATAGAGCTGCTTTTTAAACAAAAAAATGCTTGCACTCATCGTTAAGCGTGCACATTCCCAGAATAAAGCCGGTTGGCGGTGTCTGTGGCATGGGGCGTTTGTCCAAACACATGTCCAATACGTCCAGACATTCCAGCTGCAGAATCGACGTATGCAACAAGTTACTTACCTGTAACTGTGGTCTGGCATGGATTCACAGGCTCATGAATATTCCCATCAGGCTGGGAATCCTCGGTAAAGAAAAAAAAAAATATTTCATTTTAGTTTCTGAACCGTCTCTCTAATAACCAATCACTGGCCTCTGGGTCATACTGCCCTCAGCCAATGACTTCCCTCTACCTAAGCACCTCCTCTGGCAGCCATCTTCAGATTTGGTAGCACGTAAAGAGGCAGTAGGACCAAGAGAAGAGCCACAGAGGGGTAGGCGGGAGGATTTGCATGTGAATCCATGCCAGACCCATGCTGGAGAACAACAGTTACAGGTAAGTAATTTGGTTCCTTCTCCAGCATGGGGTCTGGCATGGATTCACATGCTCATGAATTCAAGAATACATAGCAGTACACACGCACAACCACGGGAGGTGGCAAGGCTCAACATTAAGCATTTCAACAACTTAATATTAAGCATCTCAGACCTCACCAGGCTCACCTTCAAGCGAACAGGTTGCGCAGTACTGCCTGGCCGACTCTGAACTCCTCCCTGGAATCCGGTCGACGCAGTAGAATCTCGTGAAGGTGTGCATCGACCTCCACGTAGCGCCATAGTTGCAGCAATCCCTCTGGTCGAATGGGCTATCGGAGGGCCAGGCAACAGTCTGTTTGCCAACCGGTGACAATGGGTGATGCAGCCGGGGAGCCACCTGGAAATGGAAGCCTTGGAGAGGGCCTTCCCTTGGTTCACAGGTCCAAAGTTCACAAGTAGCAGTGATGTCTTCCGAAAATCCTTCATTCTGTCCATGTTGAACTTCCACGCTCTAGCCACATCCAGCGAGTGCAAAGTGCTCTCAGCCGGCGACGGAGGAAAAAATAGGCAACACCAAGGGCTCGTTGAGATGGAAGTCCGACGGCACTGTGGGCAGGAAGGAGGGGTGCGTCCTTAGCATGACCCTCATTGCGTGGAAAGCCAAGTACGGAGGCTTACAGGAGAGGGCCTGGATCTCACATTCATCGTGCGGAGGTGATGGCCACCAGGAACGCAGTCTTCCATGACAGGAATTTCAGAGGTGCCGAATGCAGAGGCTCGAACAGAGGGCCCATGAGCCTAGTCAGCACCACATTGAGCTCCCACGCCGGGGCCAGAGCCTTCACCGGCAGGAACGAGCAGAAAAGTCTTTTCATGAACTCCTTAACCAGGCGATGCAACCACAGCGATGAGCGCCCCAAAGTTCTGGTGTAGCGGGAAATATGCCAGATTGATCTTTGATCTTGATAGAGGTGTGCACCAGCCCCACCTTGGCCAGCGATAGCAAGTAGGGCAGCACTTGAGGGGCCATAATCCGTAGAGGGTTTATCTTCTGTGCACGGCACCAGACACTGAACCTCTTCCACTTATGTCCGTAGCACTTAAAAGTCGACGAGGCCCTGTCCTTGGCAAGCACCTCCTTGCAGTCCGCCGGGATCTCGTATCCACCAAACTCGTGCTGCAGGAGCCAGGCCTGCAGGTTCAGCGACAACGGATCGTGGTGCAGGGTTGTGCCTCCTTCCCTGGCGAGAAGATCTGCGTCCGCCGGAAGCTTGACTGGAGGGGATGCTGACAAGTCCAGAAGGTCCTGGTACAATATATCTGCCTCGGCCACGCTGGTGCGACGAGGCTCATCCTACACCAGGACCGTCCGAGTTGACTGAGTCGTAGGAGCAACGGCAACGCATAGAGAAACAGGCCGTCCCAGGGGAATGAACATATGCCCCATGCTCCCTGGCTGGAGAAAACTGCTGGCAAACCTCCGGGACTTGGTGTTCGTCGCCGTCACAAACAGATCGATCTGGGGATTGCCCCTTCGTCGGAACAGTAGGTCCACCTGCTCCTGCCGAAGGTCCCACTTGTGGGAAGAGCGCAGCTCCCTGGTGAGTAAGTCGACAACAGTGCTCTTCACTCCTGCCAGGTGAAAGGGTACCAGGAACATCCATTGAGCGTCGGCCCAGTGCCATAGGTCCTGCGCTTCCTTGGAGAGAGCAGGGGATCTGGTGCCCCCCTGCTTCCGAATGTAGAACATCGTCGTGGTTTTGTTGGTGAAGACCCACACCACCTTGCCCTTGAGGTACGGAAGGAATGACTCGAGGCCCAAAACAAGTCCCGGAGCTCCAGGATGATGTGCAACAACTTCTCCAGGAGTCAAAGGCCTCTTGCATGGAGATTTCTGGTGTGTGCGCCCCCATCCCTCCAGGGAGGCATCCGTTGTCACCGTCTCCTGATGCGCCAGGGTCTGGAAGTACATGCCTGCCGCAAGATGTACGCGGACCCCCCCCTCCAAACCATCGAATCACCCGACGGAATGTCTTGAGGGCGATCCTGTCCTCGAATCTTCCCTTCGCCTGCATCCACCAAGCATCGAGGAACTCCTGCAGTGGCTGCATCCGCAGTCTGCACAGCTGAACAAGGTAGATGCATGACTTCATGCCGAGCAGGGACTTGATAGACCTCACCCTGGCAAACTTCATGGCCAGCAGCAGTTGTACCTTGCCCAGGATGGCCTTTATCCTGTCCTCCGACGGGGTGGCTAGTCGCGCCACTGTGGAGTCTGGCTCCCAGGAACTGGTTGTCCTGCGATGGCTCCAAGCAGGACTTTGCATAGTTTATCGAGAACCCCAGTTCCGTGAGCAGGCGGACAGTGCCCGACGGCAAGTTCCTTTGCTCGGATGAGCCAATCGTCCAGATAGGGGTAGACGTGGATCCCCTGCAGGCGCAGCCACCGGCGCCAGGCACTTGGAAGACCCTCGGGGCCACTTCAGACCTAAGGGAAGGGCCCTGAACTGGTAGTGCCGTCCTTGGACCACGAAGTACAGAAAAATTTGGTGCCCCTTCTGAATGGGGATGTGGAAGTAGGCATCCTCCAGGTCGAGAGACAAAAGAAATCCCCTTCTTCCAGCTGTCCCAGCACATGTTGAAGGGTGACCATCCGGAATGTCTGGGATTTTATGTATTTGTTGAGGCGGCGGGGATCTAGGATGGGCCGCCAGCCGCTGGTCTTTTTTCGAATGAGGAAGTACCGTTGAGTATACTCTCGAGCCCCAGAGCCTCTTCGGGGGGAGCTCTATCACGCCCTTTTTTAGCATTGCTTGTACCACCAGAAATAGTTGAGGAATGTGGTTTTCTTTCCTGGCCAAAGGTGGAAAACGGGGACACTTCTTTTGGAACTCCAGGGTGTGCCCGTGGGCCAGGGCATCCAGCACCCAACGGTCAGTGGAGATGGACTTCCACGCGCCGACTATGTTTGCCAGCTGGCCTCCCACCGGGGTGCTCTGGTGGGGGCCCGACGTCATGGCCGGTTCAGTCCGGTTTCGCTGAGGCTTTACCACCTTGGGCCCCTTGGCGACGACGTTGATGTCCGCCAGCCTTGTTGCAGCCGCTATAGACTCCCTGCGATGAAGAGCGGGCAGCCTGACGGTATGAGGAAGAGCCGCCTCCGAATCCTTTAGAGGCACCTTGTGACTTGCCTCCGGAGGGCTGAAAGGACGGCAGTTGGAGCGTGCCAAAGGCACGGGCCGTCTCAGTGTCTGCCTTCATGGCCTGCAGTGACTAGTCTTCTGCCTTGACGAACATGTTGTTCCCGTCGAAGGGCATGTCCAGTCCCTCGTTTGAAAGTCCTGGCGGAAGTCGGTGGCCCTGAGCCAACCACGCCGAAGGCAAACGCTGTTGCCTATCTGGCGGAAGCCAGTGTCGGCGATGTCCGTGGCCACCGTAATGGCGTGGTCCGAAGCCACCTCGCCTTCCTGTAGGATTTCAAGGGCCTCGGCCCTCTTGTCGCCTGGGAGGACGTCCCGGAGGGGGGGCGATTTTAAACCACAGCTCCCCATCGTAGCGAACCGCGAGAGCATTGGCCACCTTAATGGTCGTCACCGCCGACGAAATGACCCGACGTCCATGGTATTTTTTTAGGGAGAATTATCTTCTAAGACTAATTTCCCTTAGCTATAGAGTCCCCCCACCAGCTTTTCTGGATTTGAAGGGTTTCTTTTTTTTCTCCTGCTAAGAGGGAGAAGCCTTTTCCCACTCTTAGGCATGTTGCTGATGTGTGTTTTAGGCTATCTTGTGTGATTATGGTCTATGGGTTTTTTTTCACACTCATAAGTATCATCTTTTTACATGTGTGTTACACAGCACCCTCAGTGCAATAACACAGGGGTGTCATAGTGACCCCCAAACATAGACGCCATACCCTGGGACTGACAACTGTCTCCCAGGGCATGTGAAGTCCCCATTGACTTTACTAGTCAATAATTATGAACAAAACCAGTACAGCCCATCTTACTATGGACATACTGGAAAGGGTTAATAATGTTTCCCTGGTGTTCATTTTCGAGGGGGTACCGTTCAGTCCCTCTCTCCAAAGTTTCTAGTTGGTGGCAGGGGTTACTACCGTAAATTCTGCCTATTGAGATGCCCTGCTGCAAGAAAATATTTGCAGCCTCTATGCTGTGATCTAGATGCCAACAGCTGCCTGAGACCCATTGCCACCATGAGGAGTTTTGCACCTTCAAAGATGGCCGCCCGCAATTTTTCACAGACCTCCAGTGCTTAACTGAGCCCAGCAGAGTATGCTGAGCACCGATTGGCTATTGATCTGATCTTAGCCACCTATCGTGAGCTGGTAGGCAAAGCCGGCCCACTCCTACCAAGGCCCAGGGAAACAAGGCCAATACCTGTCCTAGCCTGTCCTCAGCCTTCCTCACCGTTCGGCCAGAACCTCTGCCCTTTTTCTGGTCCACTACCCCTGTGACCATCAGCACCGGGTACTGAGCCCTCGCAAAGACTAACTGCAACTGACTCTTTGATACAAACATGTCGCCGTAAGTCTAGCAATTCTATTATTGATTACTTGCGCTACACTGCCTTGTTTTACCTATGCTCCAGTATCTAACTGTGCTATCCATTAGTATATTAGTAATACCTATGCTGCAGTAGAGTTTAGGTTCACTCTGCACCTTACGCTTGTCCTCATATCCGTTCATTGCAAAGAACTGTAAAGGTGTAACTTGTTGTCTGCAAGCCACAATATTGCCCACCATGATTGTAGCTCGAGCAAAGCACAATGCCTCTCTAGTATAATCTGCATCTAGCCTAGCACTGCCTCCCATCTAGCCTATCCGATTAAAGGATAGTTCCGGGACTTTTTTTTTTATTGTCCCTACGGTTCGGCCATGTGTTTTTAAGCATAAATCGGTAGATCCTAGAAAACTTTCCTATGGACCTTACCCGACTTTTCGTCCATTAACGCACTCGAAATCAGCCGCCATTTTCTGATAATCCTATCATTTCCCCCCATCGCCCTGGCTCACCTGCTTTTGCGGCACTAAATCAAATCCCCCGCCCCTGAGCCTGACATCAGCAGACGCGTACCGCCCATTTCCCAACGCCAAAGCACGTTTCGTGTCAACAATCGCTGCGCCTCAGCTAATGAAGTGTCGCCATGGAAATGGCAGGACGCCTCTTTCCTCAATAAGTATAAACACACCGTTTCACAACACACAGCAGCAGATTTTCGATTCCATTCCTCTCTCTGTGTGTCACTTTGAGTATTCTGTGACTCGTTTCTGTGCTCTGGTCAGCTACCTTTGCCGCTTCTAGGCCTTGTGAACACCTGTACCATCTCTGTAAATTATTTTACTTTCTTTACCACACAATGGCTACAATAATGCCGTATATGTACGAGCCAGAGTACACCGAGGAGGAACTACTGGAAAGGCAAGCACGCGAAAACGATGGGGATTCGGACGGCAGTTGGGAGGACCAGTCAACGGATGAAGAGCCTGGACCATGTCGCATGGACGGCGTCTCCACCTGGTGCACGTGCAATCGGTGCGAGCTAATGCCAACTGAGGAGGAGAACTGCTGCTGCCGTGAAAATTCCGGGTGCTTGGCCTACATTTCGGAAGGCGAGCCAAGTCCGCAATGCATCACCGAGCTGCCAGAGTTCAGGGAAGCCTGCCTCTCACGGACCGTGTTGAGGATGATGATGATGGTGCTTATGCACGAACTTCGCGGCACTGTTCGTCCGCGTAATCCGAGTAACGAGTAAGTATACTCTGGTTTTGATGTCAGTGATGCCACTACTATTTCATGGTCGTCTCCCACATATAAAATTACATCTACATATCATTCGAATGCATGTAAATTGGTTCCATATTGTGCATTTTCTAGATAGAATTTTTTTCAAAGCAGAATGACATTTTTTACCTGAATCGACAGTGATAAGAAAGTTTTGTCATTTTAATACAGTTTGCGTCTTTCATTTTCGCAGGTGGTACAGGCTGGTGGCCTATCGTTGCTTCACTTGGTGGCTTCACGGGAGGCTCGGACACCGCGTTCGGAGAGTAATACCTGCCTGTGCGGTACTTGCCATTAGACAACATTTCCCCAGCGACAGTGGACAATACCGCGGATTTTCCCTGGATGTGCTGCAACCGGAACTTTACAATGTGTAATGTTTATTATTTATGTTCAATTGAAATTAAGTTCTAAAATAAAACCCAACATATATTTTAACAATGGTTGTTTTGATTTTTTAAATGAATCTAGTGTGTCTCCATTGAATAGTCTTCCTGTGCCTTGTCTTGTCACACCACATGTCTCCGGCCAGCATCCTCCCTCACGCTGGCCGCCCACCTTCAATCCACATAACCGTTGAACCCATATGCAGCAGACATACATATGTTATTTTGCGGGTTGGCATCAAGCCTCCCGGCCTTGCCTCCTCCCCCAAAAATACTTACCACACCACTTTGTTCAAGCGTTGGCAATAAAAGGCCGTTGGATTTTATTGATACAAAACATTGTTATAGGTAAATAATCAATATAGTTGATCATAATAAATCATACTTTTGGGCACCGGGTAGAGAGATGACCCCCTCTGGCCCGTGCCGCCTTGCCACCACAGGCCAGCCTGCTGCTGACTAACTGCCTATGCATCCAGGGTCTCCAGGGTGAACTGCAGCCATATATTCTCCTGGGAGGGTGAGGTATTTATAAACTCACCCCCCTGCCTTCCATGTACTAGATCCAGCAGCCTGCCTCTTACATGCAGTTAGATGGCCTCTCCTTGGTGAGGCCCTGCGGCAAACGAGTCTTGTCTGCACGACCACCGCCCCAATCCACCCCCCGGCCTATCAAAGGCAGTTCGCACCGGGGTACTTGCGCTGGCAAGTGGAGCGGTCAGGGAGCGATAAAGGCCAAGAGGTGCCAAAGACCATGTACACTTCAAAGTGGTCTATAGAGCATGGGTTGTTGTTCCCATGTCTACCTCCAGACCCCGTGTCTCCTGCCAAGCACATCACGGTTTAAATGATTGTAATTTGATTGTCTGTTCTCTCGAGTCTCCTCATGTCGCAGGCCCATTGAATATGTGTAGCTATGTATTGTGTAAATAAAAGTGATTGCTCAGTGTACATGCAATGTGTCTATCCAACCTTGTTCATTTGCGCATTAAATTAAACCAAACAGTAATATAAATCATTTTTCAAAAAATATAGAATGTCTCCGTATTTATGGTTCTCTGGGGCTGCAAATGCACGCAGACAAATTGCAAAGATGGAGTGTAAATTTCAAGTCCTGTGAGATGGCCTTACACTGAATGTAGCTAGCTAGGAATGTGTGCTCGTTCAAAGTGAAGGTCAGCTGCTTTGATTTTTTGCTCGGGTGCCGGAATGGCCCACGACTCAGTATAAGGTTCTATTGTTATTTGACCTTGACAGGCCGGGACCATCCCGAAAGACTTCTTTTTGGTGGTGTGGTGCAATAACGTAAACGATAATGAATATAATTTCAGAAACGAAAGCCATTTAATGTTCGTTCATTAGAAGAAATAACGTCGGCATAGAAGGAGTGGTATTTCGGGGCTGCCCTACGCACAGACACAATGGAAAATGCAAATATAATGTAAGTAACTCTTTAGATGAGTTTATACCACAATTTAATTACTATACAGTAGCTTTAAAGACGGGTTAAGTTGTACTTGTTCGTTGTATGTGGCATATTGTTTTGTACCGCGCACTATCTTGAGGAGAACCATCTCCTTTTACGGAAGCACCTCAAAACCTTCCTCTTTGCTTCCGCTTTCTCTCTCCGTCTCCCCTGCTACAACTGGTCCACTGTCTGCGACCTCGGTCCTGGGCCCTTCCACTCTCCACCTGCACTGCCTCCCTGTCAACCCCTGCACTGGGGGACTGTCTCAGTATCCTACAGCCCCCCCTTGACGTATAATACCCAGTTGCACTGTCCTAGCTATGAAATAATTTCCCTACCTAATATATAAAATGAATAATTTTAATAAAGATCTGATGGTGAGACTAATTTCATTTTTTATGTTTTTAAAACAGGTACATCCTTCATTATTGTATGTGTCATGAGTACCAGACACCGGCGGATGGCTTTTACAACCGCCAGTTGCTTCTCCGCGTGAACAACGTTTCCACCCTGACCATTTTATGGGACGATCGCCAAGTACAAGTATGCCCTTACGCGGTACTAACGGCTAGATGCAACATACAGACCATTGTGGTGGCCTAGTGCCTCGTTGTTGGAACAGCCATGCGATTATCAGTGCGACCGAAGAACTTATTTTATCGTAAACCAACACCCTGTGTACTGCACACGAACATCGCTTGCCTCAAGACGAACTATTTTGGATCGACAGCAAAGAAAAATGCAAATCGCTGAATATTCTCTAAACATTTGATGTCCAATAAATGTACTTTGCCAAATGTACAATCTTGCCGTTTGCTTTTAAACCACAGTTTCATATTCCGAATTGTGGCGCTGTATTGTGAGATGATCTAAGACCCTGTGTGTACAGCAAAGGAACATCGCGTGCCTCAAAACGAACTTTTTGGAACGTGAGCAAATAAAAATGCAAATCGCTGAATATTCTCTAAACATTTGATGTCCAATAAATGTACTTTGCCAAATGTACAATCTTGCCGTTTGCTTTTAAACCACAGTTTCATATTCCGAATTGTGGCGCGCTGTGTTGTGAGCTGATCTGTGTTGGTTTCCGGGTTCTGTGTGGAGTCGCGTAGAAGACGCCTGGGCGCGTTTGCCTACGCAGCACAGTCACGTCACGGAGAGAGGCGGGGAATATGAATGTTTTGATAAAGTCTGTTTCAGGGGCGGGGGATTTGATTTAGTGCCGCAAAAGCAGGTGAGCCAGGGCGATGGGGGGAAATGATAGGATTACCAGAAAATGGCGGCTGATTTTGAGTGCGTTAATGGACGAAAAGTCGGGTAAGGTCCATAGGAAAGTTTTCTACGATCTACCGATTTATGCTTAAAAACACATGGCCGAACCGTAGGGACAATAAAAAAAAAAGTCCCGGAACTATCCTTTAAGGTTTCTCATCCTAATATTCACCTTAACCTAATTATATAGTATGCCTAGCTTGTATACACGTGATGAAACTATTTTGTAGCTCCCAGTATTCTGCTAGCCAAACTGTATGACTTGCCTACTGTGCTGAAACTGCTGTATCATGGTTCCATGTAATAATGTCACCACAAAAATCTTGCCATGCAAAAATATCGCCGAAAAATAGTCGTTTTTTGTGGCGACATTATGGCATGGAACATGCGGGGGACACCGCCGCAACCCCAAACGTTCTTTTTCCCCCCCTATCCCCATATATATGGTAACCCAAATAATATCGCCACGACATTTTCCCAGCGATATTTACGGTGACCATATATATGGGGATATTATTACCCAATACCTGTATCCTGTAGTACTTTTGGAAAACCGCATCTAGCCCCCCTGCCAGAACGGTTTTTCTGCACTCACACAGCTGAACTATACGATATGCCTTTGTTGCTCTGTCCTAGGCCACATCTGCCATTTTGAGTGTACCTATGGTCGCTTATATGCCACATTTTCCCTCTTGACTGTGTCTCTTGCTGTTCGTAGGCCACATTTTACCATGCTCCTTACCAGGCTTACTTACCACTGAACATATGCATGTTAGCACATTGTATTGCCCACTACGATCTGTGACTACAGCACTTGAGTCTGACTAATGCCTAGACTATTGACTAGCCCAGTAGCAAAGTTAGAACCTCTGAATAGTTGCTTTACCCTTATCCTAGTCCACTGTGCCCTAATCGATTGACCACCTCAGCCTTAGGATCTTGTGCTCTCAACCCACTTATCTATACGACATATTATATAGTAATACATCCTCAACTCTAGCAGCATGCATTTTAGCACAACCCCATTAACATACGCCCCACTGCTGTTATTACAGCTTATACTGGCAACTATGGGCCAATTTAAACGTGCACCCTGCCCTACGCTCCACAGAAACCCTAGGCTTTGCGCTAGACTCTCCACCCTCTACGAACCACAGCTACCTAGCAACCCCTATTTGAATCGCCATACCATACCCAAAAACCAGACTAGGAGCTCAACGCAACCTAAACCACAATGACCTGCCAGCTCCTTAATGAAAGAACCCATCCCGGTTACTTCTAACATCAACTGTCTACCTAAAACAATCTCCATAACAGGATCACTGATCAATGCTAGATCAGTCGTGGCCCACGCCACTGAAATAGCAAACCTCCTTACCTTATGTAGCCAGGTTTCTGTGACTGCTAGGAGGTCAAGGTTATCTGACGCAGCAGGTCCAGCCCTCTCCCTAGCAACACCTAAAGAATACCAACTACTAAGACTAGACTGCCCTAACGCCAGAGGTGGTGGCTTAGCCATCATTGCCAAATCCAACTTGAATGTAAGGTCAACAACACTGCCCACCTTAAAATCCTGTGAACTCCTGGCCACTAAATTACCAATATCCCCATGCCAAACCCTAACTATTTATCTCATTTACAGGCCACCAGGGCCCTTAGGCCCTTTCGAAGAGGAATTATCCAGCCTCTTGGCAGGCAACACAAAAAAGACATCCCAGACAATGATTCTTGGCGACCTAAGTCTTCACGACCCAAATGACAAACAAGCGCAAACAATCGCTACCATGTTTGAAGGGCATGGCCTCACCCAAAAAGTCCTCACCCCCACCCACGACAAAGGGAGAACACTAGACTAGGTAGCCACCTGCAACTGCCCTACTATCACTAAAATTACACCCCAGCCTTGGACTGACCACTTCCTTATCAATTTCTACTTAACAAGATATCCAGAATTGAAAAAACAATGGCACCATCTGTTCCCACTAGATCCAGAAAAAACATCACACCAGACAATATCCTAGCCCTGCTCCTCCCAAACATCAATGCCTTGCCATTTGATTCTGACCCAGACACCATGGTTAAAATATACAACAACACCATAGCCATGGACACCATCGCCCCACTGAAAAACTGTAAAAGTAAACAATCCCACCTTAATACTTGGTTCACCCCCCCATCTAAAAGAACTGAGACTGGGAAAAAGGAAGCTTGAAACTGTATGGCAACACTCCCCTACAGCTGAAAATAAACTTAAACTGAAATTGTGTGCTACACATTATAAGAAGGCAATCATCCAAGCCTAAAAAGAAGTCTATAACAACCGAATTTCCAAAGCATGCTCCAATACAAAGGAACTATTCGCAATCTTGCGAGAACTCGAATCCCCCATATCACCACTTGATAACGTACCCAAAGACAAGCAATGGTGTACAAATCTCCAAAATGCCCTTGCTAATAAAGTAAAAACACTACAAACAAAAATTGCTATAAAAAAGCCTTGCTCCCTCTTAGTGAAATTCACAGCACACCCACACCCACGCTCAAACCTAGCCTAACGCCCTTCAAATTCTCTAAAGTTTCCACACATGAAACTGAAAAATCATTGCCTCACTAAAACCATCCAATTGCAAAGGCGATTACTGCCCAGCACAGATAATCAAGGATGCCGCTAGAGACCTTGCCCCTTTCGTCACTAAACTCATCAATGCCTCCTTCTCATCTAGCACCGTCCCAAGTAGCTTAAAAGAGCCCTGGGTTCTCCCCCTGCTTAAAAAAAACCTTCGACCCCTCCATCCCCACCAACTATAGGCCTATCACTACTGTCCCTTTCCTCCTGAAGATAATTGACAGTGGCCTATCTCCAAATCCAAAAATACCTAGAGACCAACCAACTCCTCGGCACTCGTCAATCGGGCTTCAGACCGCAACACGGCACTGAGACCACCCTTTATAGATCTCAAAGCCCAAATAGATGAGCTCAACGATAAAGGAAACGCAGCTATGTTGCTCCTCCTTGATCTGTCGGCAGCTTTTGACCTAGTGGACCACGCAATACTCTGCAAACGCCTAGCGTCAGCCACCCACCTCAAGTGAAGCTATAGCCTGGATCCAATCCTTTCTCGACAACAGAAGCATGCAAGTCTTCTCCACCTTAGACTCTGCAGACCCTACCCAGACAACATGTGGAGTCCCACAGTGCTCTTGTGTCTCGCCAACGATGTATAATATCTTTACTAAACCTCTATTTGACAAATTGGACAGACTGGGTGTCACCTACACAAATTGTGCAGACGACACCCAGATCCTCATCCCCATTTCGGGCAATTTCATTACGGATACAGCTTTAGTAAACAAAATGTACACCCTCTTTCAGGCATGGATGGCAACCCATGGCCTCTGCCTGAATGATGAAAAAACAGATCCTCATTCTAGGCTCACCCAACAACCTAGAAAAACTTGATTCCAACTACAGCTCCTACAATATTGATGGCAATATAATCCCTGTGGACAAAGAGGTGAAAACCATCGGTTTCTATTTGGACTCCACTTTGTCCCTAAGGAAACAAGTGAACTCCCTGGCCTCATCCACAGCCTATACCGGTAAACTTATTAAAGCATGCAGACCCTTCCTCTCACCAGCTAGCTGCATTATCCTAGCCAATGCACTAATCCTCTCAAAACTGGATTACTGCAATGCTCTTTATGCAGGCACAAATAAATACATCAATGAACTTCAAACCCTACAAAACAAACGCGCTCAGAACAGCCCTGAACCTCCCAGCTAGAGAGCACATCTCGAATGTGCGGAGAAAATACAGCTGGCTAAAAATTAGCGATAGGATCACCTTCAAAATGGTCACACTAACATTCAAATGTCTGAACAATGCAGCCCCCCCATACCATAGGGATAGAATAATAAGGAAAACCACTGCACGACCAACCAGAACAGCAAACTCTTTCTGCCTCCAAACCCCTAGATTCCGACAAACAAAACCAGGAGGTAATAGCTTCCCTGTGCAAGCAGCCCAGTACTGGAACGCCCTACCAGTTGAAATAAGAAGGGACCAGCCCTACAACAGATTCAGGTACCATACCCGCACCTGGCTTCGACGCAATGACCTCTGAAACCGGTGACCCTGAGCTTTGTGACCTGATGACACATACCCCTCCACTCTTACATGTAAAATGTACATAATGTATTTACTGTATATAATTTGTTACCTTTCCACCCTTACATGTAAAGAATGTACATAATGTAATTACTGTATACAATTTATGTTACCAACAACCTGTAATATGCAACCTGTAACCAAGTTCTAAGCATTCTTGTTATTCTGTGCGCCCAGCTACCCAAGGATTTTCGGGCGCCCTATAAATAAACATTTGAATGCGAATATTTTCCTATGGGATTTTCCCATTGTTCGAGGCTACCACTTTTACTGACAGCCTCTAACATACTGCCGGTTTATTTTAATATTAACTTTACTCAGGTAGGTTTTTATTGCCAGAACTTTAATATTTCTTTATCGGGTCTTTCTCTGAAATCCTAACCCAGGTGGGGGATCCTTTGTTCGTCCTTTTGGCAAGCTTCGGCACAGAAGCCCTCCTTTCAGCGCCACAGAGTCTGGGGTAGACAGGATGTGTGGGAGGGGGACTAGGCACCCTGGACAGCGTTACCTAGGCTACCCAACTCGCACTCTGCCCTGATAGGCTGGGGTTATCCCGCCAGGATAGCCACCCCACTGTGTGAGTGACAACTAGGCTGTATGAATGGGGGTTTTTCTGCATAAAAGCAGGGCTCTGAGGACTGGAGGACAAGACGTTGCCACTGGAAGTAAGGAACCTGAAGAGGAGAGAAGCTGAAGACATCTGCAATGACAACCACTGGTGAAGCCCTGCTGCAGATCCTCACCACTTTTCTCCAACTAATCGAGAATATCTTCCCCTGTAAGAGTCCTCCCTTGAGCTGGTGGGGCCAACCAGTTCGCCAATCGCCTTCCAGGACCTACCTTGGTCGAATCGCCAGTGCCCAGCACTAGGAGACCAGATAGCCAGGCATCCATCCACCCCGACCGTGATTTAAAGGAGCGTACCTTTTATTTTCGTTTTGGCATCACCGCGGCTGGCTTCATCCCTGGGCAGTGCAGTAACTCGAACCTTCCTCCACGACGAGAGCCTCTCTTCCTCTGCTGGATCTACGGAACTGCCAGGAACTACCGCCACCACAGGAGCCTCTTCCACTTTCAAGGTACACTATTCCGCCAGGCCTCCCGTTTCGTGGGGTACTGCTAAAGGTGTTTTAAATCCTTTACTTACCTTCTGGGTTGGTGCCCCTTTCGTCGAACATTATCTTTTTACCTTCTGCAACCGCCTTTTCAACTCGTTAAACAAAGACTTGACTGCAGCTACTAGAACCGTCTGATCCTGGGCATTTGCCTTGTACCATTGACAATGGCACAGGCCTATTGACTCTGGCTAAATCTGTTACAACTGCCTTCTCTATATTGCTTTTCACTAAGAAATGTGTTGGTGCACCTAAACTCTTATAGAAAGGGGAAGGAAAGGTGGTTATATTGCTGAAGTGCCATTTTGCTCTGTTTTCACCAGGGATTGCTTATACTAAAGTATTGCCTTGCCTAACTTGTTCACAATTAAATTGGGAAGTGTTGCTGCTGTGTTTAGGAGTCTAACCCTGTATGACTTGTCCTTTTCCCTCCCACTGAAGAAATTGTTAGAGTGCCATTTCTGCTTGTTTTACACTGTGCCGTTTTGCTCAGTATCCACTCTTGCTCAAACTGGTCTACAATTTAAATAGGGAGTTGTGTATACTTTTCTTGACTGTTTTAACTTACTTTAATTATAGTGATGGTGTGTGAACATCAGAGTGTTCAAAATATATACAAAGCTTTGGTCAGTGTTTCCTTGTTCCATAGTGCTGTAGTCCTATTGTGTAAACCCTGAATACTGCTCATCTATCTCTTGAGATAAGTCTGACTGCTCAGCCACCGCTACCAACTAAATCTTTGTGGTGCGGACTGCTACCAAAGGGGATTTATTGCATATAGCTTTAGTCTTAATCGTCTGTAGTGCTCCCTAAGGGAACTGCATAGGATTCTGTCTAACAGGTATCCAGCTTTTTCTCCTCGCCGTCCGGCGTGGAAGTCGACGTCCCAGCGGATTTCTTCTTGGCAGCCGCAGAGACCACCGAGTCTGGGGATGGCTGTGCTCTGAGGCACATTGGAGCCGAGTCTGGGACCCAGTACTTCTTCTCGTACCGGTCTCTCCGCCAGGGCAGAGGATGGGTTCTTCAGGAGGGCCAGCCCCGCGTCCCAGATGTCGTCCAACAGCGGGACCAAGAGCACGGTCTTCCTCTTGGCCTCTCATAGCTGATAAAGGAATTCCTCCTTTTGCTCCTCAGGGCTTAACTGAAAGAGCTCTGAGGCCTAGTGATCATGGTGCAAAACGAGCCAATTTCGTCGTGAGGAGACGACTGGGGTGGAGGCGATGGAATATCCGCTCCATAGTCGGCGCTGTCGTTGTCCGTTCCTCACCCCCTCTCCCCCCCTCCCCCGTCTCATCCCTCGGAGGAGGGGTTGGCGGTGAAGGATGGAAGGGTGGGGGCAGATGGACTCTCCTCTGCTTGGGTGAAGGGCTTCCAGACGGTCCAGGCGCCGCTGGATCGTCCGCCGGAGGCAAAAGGCATCCTTGTTCTTATTTCTGAACACAGGGTGTGCAGGGACAGCAAGATGTCCTCCGACCTGTCCGTTGGTGGTTGCAGCAGTTGCAACGGGAGCGTCGGCAGCGGCGTGGTGTCCGGTTCGATCTGCCATTAATCGTCGGCTCCCCCCTCGCTCTCAACGTCCGTTTCGTAGGGGTCCTTCCCGTAGGACCTGACTGACTAATCTCTTGTCCAAGACGGACTTGACGCCCGCCAGCTCATCCTCGGAGAAGACATCTGTGTCCGGTAGGACTATTGCGCGCACCCCCCTTCTCGGCCAGGGGTGTTTGATGGGCAGGAAAGACGATTCCCTCTGGGAAGGCAAGGAAACTCTTGGCTTTGAGGTTGTCTCCACTGGGGCTGCATCTGTGGTTTTCGCCAGGGACCCTGCCACCTCCCCAATCGAAGTCTTAGCCAGGTGAATCTGGGCCTTCACTGGGGGGATGGGGTTTGGGGGAGGGTCACTGCCTCGCTCCCCATTGGCTTTCTCCGTCGGGGTCGACCGGGGCTTCTCCCGAAGCTTAGCCAGGTTTTCCAACTGCCTCTCCGTCGAGCCGGAGCGTTGTCTCGTGGTTGACGGCGTCAGCGATGCTGCACCCGGCCTGGCAGCCGCAGAGCCCGTACCAACGGCGCTCCCGGTGCCCACGGACTCGCAGTGCTTTGCCTTATGTTGGGCCCCAGTCGCCGGAGGTCTTAGAAGACCGCTCAGACTTCTTCTTGGGCTCACCTGTCGCCGGGCTTTTAGCCTCCAGCCAGTCGGAGCAGTTTGCAACAGTCCTTCATTGTAAGGTCAGACATGTCCTTGCAGAACGCACAGTCCTCCTCCATGTGCGACTGGTCAGAGTGCAGGCAGTAGAGGCACCGGGAGTGCTCATCTTCGAAGACGTTGTGTAGTCCACATCATGGGCAGATCCTAAACAGCTTGGATACAACAGGCTTTGAGTCTTTGTGTTCAGCCATGTCCACACGGGGTAGGCCTCAAAGATCTTGTGGAATCCTCCAAGAAGGGAAATTAAATGAAAATCCACATTCGAGGGCCGTAGAGATTTCCGAAACTGGTCCCTGTTAATCGGATGAATCTACGGAGCTTGAGGCTCGATTTGACCGAAAAAATAAGAGTAAACTCTTTGAAAAAACGCAACACGCAGTAAAAGCTCGAGAGCTACGCACAAGGACTCCCAACACTTGAACGTGCGGTAAAAATCTGAAGGTGGCTGTTTGAGTAGGGGCTTAGGTAGAGGGCAGTCATTGGCTGGGGGCAGTAAGACCCAGAGACCAGTGATTGGTTATTAGGAGAAAGACCGTTCAGAAACGAAACGGAAAGTGATTTTTTTCTTTTACCTAGGATTTCCAGCCTTACAGGGAATATTCATGAGCATATGAATCCATGCCAGACCCCATGCTGGACCACCGCTGCTCCTTGGCATCTCACCTGAGGCCCAGGAAGATCAATGTTTGTGGGGGTTGGAGCAAAGACTTTGAGGGGGATTGAATACCCCCCAGTTCGAAAAGACTATCCATTAGTCTGGCGGCATTATTCCTCACCTTGCCTACTGATTACGCCCTGACCTACCAGGTATGGGTAACCATGGTGGCCCTCCAACCCGAGTAGCGCAACCAACGAATCCATGATTCTTTAAACACACTTGGGGCTGAGTTAAGCCCAAACAGGAGCACTTTGTACTGGAAGTGCAAGTCCATAACCTGGCACCGGAGGAAGGCGCAATGGGACTGCCATATTTGGACATGTAGGTATGCATCCTTCAGGTCCAGGGAGCATGCCCTGCCCCCCAAAGAGAGAGTCCGCTATCACAGCTGGCGTAACTATCTTGAACTTGGAGGGGTAAGTACTGGTTTAAGAAGGGTAGATCCAGAACCACCCTCAGGCCTGCCTGGTTCTTTTTCTGTATTGCGAAGATACGAGAGTAGCATCCCAAGCCCCTCTGTGATAGGGGAACTTCCTCTACTGCTCCGCTCACAACCAGCGAGCTGATCTATGGAAGGAGAGATGGTGTCCCGATCTGGGGGAGGAGAGAATGGGGCAATTTCAGGGATGGGAAGGCAGAAGCCCTGTGAAACCACTGAGAGGATCCACAGGTCCACGAACAGTACCCGCCAGGAATGAATGTGAAGAGCAAGCCGGCTCCCCACTGGGGGAACTGTGGACATTGATGATCGTCATTACTTCTTTCCCTCAGACTGGCACCTGGGAGGGGGACTGGAAGAAGCCCTTGTGCTGACTGGGGGACAGTCAGGTTGCCTAACTCTCCGATCCTGGAAGCCCCAGAAGTCACTGAATATGCAGTCTCTCGCCCCGCCCCACCCCCCCAATCAGCCCAGTCCTGCCCTGCCTGAAGGTTGTCATGATCACTGCTTCCAAGGAGCCGGGATCAGCCCAACGTCCTTGGAAGCAGGCCCCTAACCCTGATCCTAGGCACCAGCCGGTCCCCACAGGGACCTTTTGGACCTTGTCCTAGCGCCGGTGGCACCAAGCTCATCAGAAGCATCGGTCCCGGCACTGGAAGCGCCGGGCTCATCATTGGTGTGAAGGTGCTTGGGTGGACTTACCTGCGGCAGACCATGCTGCTTACTTGCCAGACTCGTAGAAGTCCTCGGTGAACTGGGACTACTTTCTTACCTGGGTGGGGCAGCTCCACTCCCTGGATACAGCACTGGAACTCTTCTGGAAGCAGGAACTCTTTTCTTACCTAGGCGGGGCCGTGGAAGGAGACGCCTCATCACTCCAAGGCTATTTAAACCACACCCGATTGATGAAACGTGCTTCGCGTTATTCTGCATCTGCAGCAGAACGCTCACCGAGTCTGTTCCAGCATTCCTTCTTGGGATCATGAACCTGCAATAATTATACTTACCATTCCTGTACCCGAGCAACATCAGCACCTGCAAAAGACCAGAAACAACAGGTTAGCAGAACGAACTTTCACACGCAGTGCTTGCTTACCTGATCCATCGGCAGCGGCCGTGTCTAACGCTGCACCTTCGCCGGCAAAGATAAACAGCATTATTATACTTACCGGCACGCTGTGCACTCCAGATTCTTCACGCTGCATCTGCACCTGCAAAGATAAACAGCATTATTATACTTACTGGCACGCTGTGCACTCCAGATTCTTCACGCTGCATCTGCACCTGCAAAGATAAACAGCATTATTCTACTTACTGGCACGCAGTGCATTCCGGATTCTTCACGCCGCATCTTCACCTGCAAAGACAACAGCAGTGTCACACTTACCGGCACGTGGCGAATTCCGGATTTCTTCATTCTGCATCGTCTCCTGCAAAGACAAAGAAAGAGACAGTAAGAGCGCTGCCATACTTACGCAACTCCAGGCGCTTCAGTGCCACGCATAAAAGACTATAAAGACTAAAGGTGTCCAGAAACTTACCGGTCGTGCAGTCAACGACGGTACCCATCCTCTGAAGTCAAGAGGCCCACGTTTCACCAGTGAAGGAACTGGCAACGGCACCCTGCACTAGACGCAGATGGAGAGCCCAGCATTCACCTATCTAAGGTGAGCAAGTTGACCTGGGAGGGGGGTTCAACAGACAAGCTGGGAGGAGAGAGATAGGGACATTCAGCAACCCAGACCTTTAATCCCCATATTATTTCACCTGCAGAAACCTCACCCTTCGAGTTCGACACACAGTGCGGAGAGGGTCGACCCCAGAAGCCAACCGAATCCTGCACATCACGTTTCGTGTTACAGACACCTTCCTGCCAAGACCCGCGCCTCCTTGGGAATCAGGTGAGCGTTACAAGGTCTTGGATACTGGTTTAGCAAGTATGGCCAAGGACTTGGCTGTCAGGACCTCAGGTCCCCTCCAAAAAGATGTTGGATGCATTCTTGTACATCCGGATTCATCCTGGTGACCTTGAGCCACGCTGTCCTCATATCTGTGGCCACGCAAATGGCTCTGCCTGCCGTGTCAATATGAGCCTTAAGTCATGTGCCACAATTTTGTCTTAGCCAAACTAGCCTTGAATGACGCCTGCTGTGAGGTGGCAACTCCGGGAGAAAATCTGCAATCTCTTTCCATAGCCTCCAATTTGCAGCGGTCAGCATGGTGTTTGAGTATACCTCTTTTCCTCCTTGACCATCCACCCCACCTTTGCCGGTCTAAACTTGGCATCAGGCCACTTGTAAATTGGCTGCGTCGGATGAGGGTTGGACCAGCCCTTCCTTGCCAGAACCTGCACATCTTTTGGAGCGGAATCCAAGATCTGGTTGTCAAACGAATGGTCAACACCACCGCCTCCGGTTGCTCCTTTTAGGGCAGAGGAATGCCCAGGTATTCTACTAATCCAGCTAGCCTGTCATGGAAAGCCATCGCCAAAGGTGTTCTGCTAGTCGGTGTCGCCCTGATCTGCAGTGTCTGATCCTCTGCGGACGGCATGCTCAGGGATGCCGTGGCTTGGGGGGCCACAAGTGGCAGAGACTGACCGGAGTGCTAAACAGAGCAGGATTATCTGTGGGTTGCGTGGGCGCACCGTCTAGGCTTGGAGCCAACAACATTTGGGGTGGAGCTGGGGACTGTGGGAGCATAGGCAGAATCATGTCCTGGATTATTCTCTTCAGGATACCTCTCATTTAAAGACATCATTGGTTTTGACGAATTTTGAGAGGAAAAAAAGAAAAAAAGCTCCTTGCAACCCAGAGAGCTGTGCTCCTGCACAGGAACGGAAGGGGTGACCAGCATGTACTGCTGTGCTTTTCCCGTGCTGTGTCTGCTGTGAGAATAGCCCATTTATGTGTCACATACCTGTCTAGAGGGCACCAGGCAGGATGTGCACCACGTGCCTTGCGGCATGCTAATGGAAGACCATTCCACCCTCGGGGTGAATTCCTGCCTTTGTGGTTCAGTGGATTGGTGCGCTTCTGCACGCCCCGCTATTTTGTCCTGTACCGTGATGCATGCAGTATGCGTGTCCTCCGAGGAACTGGCTCTGGCCTCCACCAGTTTCCTTGTGCGCTTAGGCCTGCACATCAGGTGTGGACCTGGTAGGCTGTTCGCCCTCTGACATGGTGCCGGCAGTGCTATTTAAAAACTGTAGTAGAGCATTTCCCCTCGAGAGATTCCCTGGTATAAGAGCCGTCTGGCACCTCAGTGCTGGGACCGGGAGATTCAGTGGACCCCCCTCGGCCAGGACGGTAGCTCGGAGAGCCTTGGTACCCTTACTGGTAATAGAGCCAGATGGGCCCCTCCCACTTGGTCGCCTTCCAAGAAGGAGTCACCTTTGCTGGGTGCTTTGGAGTATAGAACACAACTTGTGTTTGGTTTTTGTACTCCTTGATATGCTCAGGTGGAGACCCGGGGAAAAGCTCCCTACACCTGGCCAGCCGGTTCTTCAGTGACTGGGGAGTAAGCGAGTCCCACGCTGAACAAACTCCCAGCGGAGGTCTTCGCTGAGGCACCGGAGGCAGAGCGCGTGCAGGTCCAAGGTAGGAAAGGCGGAATAGAGGACTTGGATGTGGCACCAGAAGGTAGAGTCAGGGAAACAAGTCCTGGGGCAGCGACCCCCGCACAACTAAAGGGGAAAAAGACATGTTTTCTGGTGAAAAACATTCAGTTTCCGTCCCCAGCGAGGGATGCCCATACAGTATGGGGGAAAGGGGACAGACGCAGGAGTAACAGGAGTTACAAAAACCATGCAAATTAGACTTGAGAGATCACTGTTAGGGTCTACAAAACCTTTGGCTATCCACATGTTTTGGACTGTTCCCATCAGGCCTTAACAGAATATTCAATGCTTAATGGTCATGGGAGCTGTGGTCCAAAACATCTAGAGAGCCACAGGTTGCAGACCCCTGGCATTAATTAATATGGCTGAAGCTCTAGCACTCGGCGGTGGTGGGGGACGGTAAACGCAACACCTATAGCGCTCCCCAAGGATTCCACATCCTTTTCCTTTCCAGAAAGCACCGACATCTTTTATCATGGTGTAACGGGTCCATTCAGCAGTAAGTAGGTCCATAATGCTATAGCGAATAAACACAAATGGCATCTTTAGTTCATTTGTAAATTAACCATTCAACGTTTCAATAGGATGTTTAATTGGGAAAATAGGACCACAAATTAAAATCCATTTACTTCGTTCGTCCCCCTGCAAACGCCAGTCTTAAAGTAAACCGCTAATTAACAAGCTAAAATTGTCCTGGAAAAGAAAGGGCGACACTTCAGCTCTGTGCAGAGGAAGCAAATGAGTTTCCACTTGTTTAATTTGCATAAACATATCCATTAGAATTACAATCCTTGAGACAAACTACGGGAGACGGTCTTACACTCAAACCGGATCACTATCAAAATATAATAACTGACTTTCTGATGAGACTAAGGAATTTGCCCAATAAGGTTAAAGACATACGACCAGGCTCTTCTCAAATCCATCAAATTTTAAATGTGTACGTAAAGAGCCAATGACAATTTAATGCAGTAAAAAAAAAGTAAACAAGGGAGATTAACAGTTGTAACTAGAAAATAGCTTTTAATGAAAATGCATACACGAATGATGCTCCACCGATTATGTAGTGTTGTGCACATATGCGAGGATGTAGGACCACAAATAACAGAAGAGGCAAGTTTTCATTACCCAATGACTATAAAACTTAAAGGTGTCGACAAAGATATGGGATGAGATCAGATAAAAGAATGGGCATTAAAGAAAGTTTTGTTCAGATCATTGTATTTGTTCCATTCCCTCACTTTTGGAAGCTGTGCTCATGAATAAACATTCTTACTAAAAAGATAAAAATAAAAAAGTGTTACCAAAAGCCCTTACCTTGTGCTGCTCGATGGCATCTATCCATTGCTGCCTGTGGTCTGGGTCTTGCGCTCGAAGGTACCAAACACTGTCATTGACGCTAATATCAAATCGGCATTCGTCAAATTCGTGAGGCTGGCGGGAAATAAGAATGGACAACGTAACCAATAGGAAGCCACCTTTATTTAGTAGTTGGCGAGAGAGGGACATGCACAGAGGGACAGGCACAAATCGATGGCAATATCAGAAAAGTAGCAAATATATCTTAAGGCTGAAGGCTGGGGTGAACGACTAAACGCTTGATCTATGGTTCTAAATACTTCTGCCGCCATATGAAAGCACTTATTTTTTTTAAACACTTCAGCATACATACCTCCATGTCCCCCCACACCACTTTTAGGGTCTGCGCGGAAAGGCTGATACCAGCAGCATTCAAACACAGGCAGAGCTCTGGGCCAGTCTCCTGCACTGGTGCACTGTGGGCTGTGCCCTCGATTCCTATAAAATAGACGCCCAGAGTACTGGCTGGGTTTTTAACTAATGTATAATGGGAATCATTGCAAAATGGAGTTATACCAGTTATACTCTCATTCATTCCCAATATTCAAAGTTAATTTTTGCGTGCAAAAGTTGCATTCCTAGACTGTAAGAGAACATTGCATATGAAGAAGAGTAACAGTACCTGCAAGAACATACACACAGAATCAAACGACTGCTCTTCATGAATTAGCGACAATTCGATCTTTAAATGTTCTCATGACAAATAAATATCCCAAGTAGTGGCAGGTTGTGCTGTAATGTGAATCTTAAGGTCAGTGCTTGATTGAACTGGTTTATCTCAATTCAAAATGTTAAAGTACAAACAATGCCAATACCCCCATTTGCTGCACCTCCAACCCCATTAAATATTTTACCATCCAAGGCTTTCAGTTAAACATCCACAGACAAAAACGATATTCATTTCTCAAATATGAAGGCACAAAACTCATCGCCAGCTGCCTTGAAAATATTAAATAAGGGATTGATGCCTCAGACTATTACAAATATAGTGATCGAAAATTGAAGAAATGCTTTAGGGTAGAGATCTGCAAAAGCAAGTCTTCCTCCTCTTCAATTAAATACGGTTAGCAGCACAGACCTTATTGAAGTGCTCCACGTACAAAATTCTCTGAAAATTCGACCACATCATACCGACCCTCATCGAACTGCATTAGCTCCCGCTACCAGCCGCCATTATCTTCAACTTCTGCTACATCATCTACAAAGCTGTCACCCTGAAGTGCCTAAGCTACCACACTGAGAAACTCAATCTCTGGAGGCCTACGATCCATGAGAGTTAAGGACATGTGCAGACTATCTCTGCCAGTGCAGGAAGGAAAGAATCAGAGAGTTATTTTCTGTCAATGCCCCAAGCCTCTAGAAGCTCCTCCCCATGACTTACCCAGTCACTTCTATAGTACAGGAAGGATCTAATGAGCCTACTCTTCAAGGAATAGCTCCACCCTAAAACATTGGTCCACACCCTCCACTCCCCACCCTACCCTACCCTACCCTACCCTCAACTAGGTGATCTGACCTCCACTGTTCCCTCCCCTGGTTGTGTGTAGATGCCCTGCTGGCAAATTGTCCACCTTCCCTCTCCAGTTAGCCCCTCACACACCCTTGTTTCGCTGCACCCATCACTATGTTCTTCCCTCCTAGGATTGAAAAATAAATGCCCTAATAAAATAAATATCTTAAAATCAAATCTGGATTCACTTCGAATCCAAACAAAAATGTAGCAATAACAAACAAGAGGGGGCAAACATTCAAGTTGGGAGCCACACATACACAGTGCTCCAGATAACATTAGGTGGGAGCAATTTACTCCCGATTTTCTAATGTTGGCAGAAAAAGGGTTTTTTGGGGGAGTAAAAATTCAAGTCAAATCCCAATGGAGTATTCTAGGAGCGAGAAAACATGTTTTAACTGGCAATGTTTTTGTAATTATTTCTTTGTACCTAGTTATTCATGCACATTAAAGTATGCATGTTTACTTCTTACAATCATGCAGTTAGAATAGTGGTTTCCTCCTCTTGTTCTACGTGCACTACTGGTGCAAAAACATCCATGGAGCCGTTAGGGTGAAAGCAAGGACACAAGGTCCTAAGTGTCTGTTTCCTACTTTTTGGTGGAAGTTACTTTACTAGCCAATTTTTATTTTGTGGGCGTATTTGCCTATTTTTAGAGAGTAAAAGTGGCGGATAAACCCCTCATCTGTAGGGCTGCATACACAGCACATATTTCTTACTCGCCAAGTGTCAAATATCACAAGCCATTTTGCACCATGATCAACAGTACACTAAACTACTATAGCCTCCTCTCCAACTAATACAGAACTTGCAGCTCGACTAGTGGTAAAAAGAGGAGGGATTCCAAAGGTGAATCAAAGTTGTAATATTCAGGTGGCAACTATTTATTCATAAGGTACATTAACCCTTTTAGACGTCTTGCAAACTCAATGTTACAGTGGAAAGAAAAAAATCTACTGAATTCCATGAGCATCATGTTTGGCCAATCTTCAGTTTGCATTAAAAAAAGGCTTGAGGCTGGACCAAGGTGGCCACGTAGTTACGAGCTTGAGTATTCCTCCGCCAAAACAAGGTTTGCGATTGTGCCTTTCCCCAAATTGTGAAGGCAAGATGAGCGGTACACCCTCGGCAGTCCCACGGAGGACACCCTGCTGTGTGGGGAGAGGGGCAGCGAAAAGGCATTTTGACTGCTTGTGCAGGTGCCAAAGCATCAGATGTGGAGATGGGAGTCGAAGGCCTTGCAAGGACGTGGGGACAGTCGGATCCACACAAGGTAGTCAGCTGGAGCCCTGCCCTGAACATTCGCAGTGGATGATCTGGACATCAGGGGCTTGCCCGTGGACCCGCAGGACCCACGTGCATTATGGTTGAGGGTGCAGGACAGATAGCAATAGCGGCTTGAAAGCGAAGCACAGCACCCTCTTGGCTCTGCAGTGAGCCGAGTAAGTGAGGTATTCAGAGCCTGTGCGGGGTTTGAGGAACCAGGCTGAGGTCCTGGTGGGCAATTAGAAGCTACTGGAGGGGGTCCTTGGTGGGAGAGTGCAGCTACAGAGGAGATTTTGCAGCAGGGAGGGAGGAGGCGTTCAGCAGTATACATGGACTGGGAGGCCCCTTGAAGATACATAGAAGTGATCCAGGTGGGTTGTTGAACCTGAAGGCGAATCACAGCAGACTCTGAAGGATGGTGTAGTAGTGGTGCCCACTGGACTTGAGACACCCTGGGTATGGCCAGGAATTGCCTGCTGGGGGTGAGCAGAGGTCAGTGTGGTGAAATTTCACAATTTTGTCAAAGAGGATGTGCTGTTGAGAGCCAAACAAAGGAAAGAAATCCTCTTTGAAGGAGAAAAGATATCATATCAGGACAGGTCGACCCTCATGTTTTCCAGGAGGAGGAACTGCCATCCACTGTCCCAGTGGCTTACCTCAAGAGGTTTCTGGTATCGCTGGTCCTTCCCCCTTTGCACTGGTTTTCGAACATGGAGGAAGACTACAGGATCACAGATGGCGCAGAGGTCTCCTAGGTGTTGCGAAGTATGTCGGAGCAGAAGGTGGTGAGTGCATTTATGTGGGGGAACTTGACATGGGAGTGCATGTAAATACCCCCCCCCCCCAACCCTGAGGGACAGAGGGACAAATATTTATGAGGCTGGGTACTCCGAAAACGGAGTAAGAATGATTGTGTTTTGCATTACAGGTTCTAGTGGATTTCGGCGGAGGAGGGAGTCGCCTAGTGGCCTATTTTTACAATGATGCCTCACTGGAGTGGCTTGAGGACGTGGGGAGGAGGAGGAGGAGGAGGAGGAAGGGAGTAGAGGACGGGACGTGGCGAGTTGTTAGAGAGGGGGACGTTCTGTTTTGGAGTGCATACCTTCTGGTAAACCGATGAGGACTGTTACGAAAAGGTGGAGATGGCAAATTACTTCAGTGGTGATATGCACGGGGGGGGGGGGCTTAAGGTTGAGACCTAGAATATTAAGGAATTGAACTCCCCCCAACTAAGAGCGCCCTGGTAGTCAGGGAGTTAAAGCAGACTGGGGCTGACATTTTACTGCTCCAAGAAACTGGCATGAAGTAGGGGGAGGAGAGCGCCATCAAGGGATGTGGGGTAAGCTGTTTGGTGTGGGCCTCTGGGACAGTAAAGGAGGAAGGAATTGCGATTCTCCTACACAAAAACCAGATCTTTAGAATGCTGGGGGCTTTCAGAGAAATGGAGGATACATTTCTGGTGGTGCACAGTGTTTAGGGATGAGTGCACATGACATTGGTGTTGATATATTGCCCTAACCAGGGAAAGGGGTCTTTTTGTAAAAGAGTGCTGGATTGCGCACTGGGATTGGACACTGGCTTGGTAGTGGGAGATCTGAATAAGTGGTCGAACAGGGATTGGATAGGCTGGCACTCAGGAGGGGAAGGAATCAGGCCGCGGGACGGGAGGGACTGCTTGATATTTTGGATTCAAGGAGGCTAAATGGGATCTGCGTTAAAATAACGTATTACAAAATGGAGAGTGCGAAAACAGCGAGGCATATCACTGCGGCGATCATAAATGGCGAAACTGGACAGATAGAATTTTGAACTGTAGAGTAGTTAAGTTACCATTTTGATTTGCAAGTAAAGGAATGGTTAATTACTTATCTGGGCCAATGCATACACTTGAGAAGCAACATTAGAAATAATGGCAATTGGGCAAGATCTTGAATGCTGAAGTTGAGAACATGCGATGCACGAAATCAGACAAAAAACTAGAAGGGGACAGTTGGAAGTAGCATTGAGAGTGGTGCATGGACTTTGAAATGACAGCAATTGAAAGTATTACCAAACATACCTAGAAAAGTATTAAGTAACATGTGTGGTAAAACTTGCAAAAAACCCCAACTAAAAGTATTCTGAATACCCAAATATTGAAAGAAATTGCTGAATATACGACAGTGAGTGTAACTGGCTATATATCTTGTCTAGCCTTTCATGCACCTTTTATTGGGCTGCAAAAATCCATAAAAATGATGCAAACTATTTCATAAAATACTTATTTGGATAAGCCCATGAGTTTTTACATGTTTAAAGAACATAAGCTTCCAACATACGAATTAGTTTAACAAAAGGTACTCACCTTAGTGACTACATTACTCCTAGTCCATAGTCCCCCCCCCCCCTTCCGCAATACATTTGAGACATTCCGCCCATTGGAACGGGACCGGAGCCCTTTGAAGCATCAAAAAAGGACTGTCTTTATTTTTACGTGGGGCCACCACAAGTGGTTATAACCCTGGCTTCCTGAGCTACGCCCCGCGCATCGCACTTCAGTGCTTTCCTATAGCCAAAGTCGAAAGACCATTAACAAATAGAGGATCTTTTTAGAGAGGAAGGCGGGCCAGCGTATGGTGGAAAGGAGACTATGGACTAGGAGTAAGGTAGTCACTACGGTGAGTAATTTATACTCCTATGTCCTGTCCCCTTGCCTCCATACTTTTGGGAGATTACCAAGCACCAACCATAGAAACGGGAGGATGGAAATTCCCTTTACTGGAACAGGTTAAGAACTGCCTGGCCGAACTGGACATCAGCCTGGAAGCACAGGTCAAGACAATAGTGTCTACAAAAAGCCCAGGGAGAAGCCCATATAGCAGCATTGACTATGGATTCACAAGGGACATATTTCTGGAAGGCAACAGCAGCTGCTTTGCCTCAAGCCAAATGTGCATGAATGCCCTTTGGGGCCTGAAAGTCTTGAACAGTATAAGCCTCTGAGATACAGGAAGCAATCCATTGTGAAATGGAAGCTTTTGAAGCCGGTTTCCCTTTTGGGTCCCCGAAAGTGAGAGTTGTGGGGAGCTTCTGCAACAGCTTGTTCTTTGAAGATAAAACCTCACAGCCCTTCTGACATCCATGTTATGGAGCACCCTTTCCGCATCCGAGGCTGGGTCCGGAAGAAAGCCAGGAGGGAGATTGACTGGTGTATGTGGAACTCGGACAATTTCTGGAAGGAAAGGAGTGCGAAGCACAACCTTATCCTTGTGAAAGGTCAAGAACAGAAGTTCGACAGCGTGCTTGAAGATCGATTCTTCTCGCAGATGTAACTACAATTAAGCTCTGTAGTGGTGAGTGGTTCAAATGGCTTGTGACAGAGCGGTAAGGACCACGTTTAGATCCCATTTTGGGTGCGAAGGCCTTACCGGTGGAAAGAGGTGAAGTAGATATGCAAAATGTCTCTTGATTACTGGGTTTGTTAGAGAAAAAGAGCAATTATCTGTAGAAAGATAAGCTGCAATGGCTATATGTTCTGCACGATAAGACGTTGATGCCAGAGGCCGCAAGGTCTGATATAAAAGACAAGACACAGTCAATAGATGCATGTCGAGGATCAAGTTGTTTAGCAAGACACCGATGACAAAACAGAGGCGATTTACTTCAGTACTGCGATCTAGTAGAAGGTTTACATGCTGTCTGGATTATATGCATATCCCCAGCAAGGTTAAACTGTGCAAAGGTCATTCAATCAGGCACCAGGCCGCCAAGTTGAAGGATTGGGAGAGGGGTGCCATGCCTGCGGATGCTCTGGTGCAGTAGACTGGGGATCTGCGGTAACCTGATTAGGTCGCATTTTGATAGGTGCTGACGTTCTGAGAACCAGATCCTGGCTGGACACCAAGGAGCTATAAACAGGACAGTGCAGTTGGAGACACTCCTGAGCTTCCAGAGTGATCCATGTATCAACGGCAGAGGGGGGAAGGCATAAGCCTTCATGTTATCCAACGTAATCTCGAGCGCATCCCCTAAGGAAGATGCTCCAAGACCGTCCCTGAAGGCCTAGAGTGGCAGTCTCCTGTTGGTTGCAGTCGCAAAGAAGTTCACCGCTGGAGAGCTGTAATGCTTACCTTAAGTCCACAGGGGAGCGTAATGCCTTTTCAGACGAGGACCTGTGGTCTGGGCAGAAGTTCTGTGGAAACTATTATAACAAAACCACTACTGTAATTCCCATTCACAAACTGATAACTGTGATGCAGTGTACTTTGAAAATGACCCTCCTTTCTCACCTGACATTCTGAGGGGGTAATGTGTCGAAAGTCTTTTATCTGTATAGCGTCCAAAACTTCTTTTAAGTATCAAGAGAAAGTCTATTGGTAAGAATAATGGTGTATAGTTCAAATTATAAATGGTCCCTACGGTGGCAAGATCTCTTACTAGAATTCCCTTTTCTCCTTTGCAGGTTTGTGGTTCCTTAACAAGGGCTTAGGCTGCTGTAAACCTGCAGCTATACTCGTTTTTAAAAAGGGAATATTAAATTACGTCAGTTCGTCAAAAAGAAAAGGAGTAATAGCTGCCTTCAGAAACAAGCGCAGTAAAAATAAGCAAAGAATAGCCTTGCTGATACTTCAGTTAAGCACGTATGAAACTTCATCGTCCGAAGGTATTTTCGAAGTTGGGAACTGCTGTGGAAACTTTCGTAAGAATACGCTGCGATCGCGGACAAAGGCTGCTGAGAGAAGAAATGCTGCGGCTGCGACGGAGCTTCTGACAGGAAATACAGAGACTTTGAATATTACTGCGGAAAATTCCTGGAAACCTTTGCGTCAGTAAATCTTTACAGTATTTCTACAATTCTGTTGATTTTCCTATGGAATAATATCTTCGACTCGTTTTCTTCTGTTGACAGGTTCGGTCAAGAGATCGCTGGAAGCTTTACCCGCTGTCAGCAGAGAAGACGCGAAGCAAGAGCTTTGGCGGGGTTTAAGTAGCTCCCTCTGCTACAGGTATAGAATGCACTGCGAGTTACCTTATGGGATTAGCAGCGGCCATGCTGAAGCTAGGGAAGATAATCTAAGTGTAATGAGCCTATGGGTACAATGCTAAGAGTGAGTCAAATGACTCTTGCGCCAGTCTTGAAGCCACAGTTGACCCACTGATAGAAATGGTGTTCCCTGCCTCTCAAGTTCTTCTGAATGGGATCTTTCTGTGCTGGGATCATGACAAGAGCCCCATTGCTGGAAAGGTTTGGCTAGAACATCGCTGTTCAATTCCCACTTGCAATTCGCCATACTAGCGGCTCAAGGAATCCGCTGAACATTGTTCAGTCTTGAAATGTGCACATCCGGTAACCAGATAGTGTGTTGGACTGCCTAATTCCAAATCTGGACCGCTAGATCAAGAGGAGGCACCCTGGTGGCAGCATGTTTGTTAACAGAGAACATAGTCCCAGAATTGTCCGTGCGAATTCGCACTACCTTGATTATGGAAGGCCGGAAAGATTTCAATGCCAGAAAAGCCTCCAAGAGTTCCAGGTAGTTGATCTGAGACAGCTGGTCATGGGGTGTCCACAGATCGTAGACCTCAAGATGACCCAATGTAGCTCCCCACCCCAGAAGGGCGGAGTCCGTTGTGACCGTGACCTGCGGTGAAGGCTCCTGGAAAGAGGTTCCCACTGAGCAGTTGTTGGAGGTTGTCCACCATTGTAGATGAACATCATGGAAGATGGGATTGCTATCATTTTGGAGTCTGGGTCCAAAGCTAGGGACCAGCAGCTCCGAAGCACTAGCTGTGTGCGCCTCATTTTTAGTCTTGAAAGAGGCACATGAGGCCAAGGAGTCTTTGGAACCACCAGGCTGACCTGTGGGAGGAGTTCAGAAAAAGATGGCACGTGGTTGACAAACCCGCAATTCTGTCCTCTGTATTAAAAACTCTTGGCACTGACAGTATCCCAACGGAAACCTAGAAAGAACAGGTCCGGAACCACCATCATAGACTATTTCGCCTGTTCACCAACAGCCCCAGTTGGAACAGGAGCTGGAGGAGAAACTGAAGATTGGCTGCTGCAGTCTGGGGGGCAAGGACTCAGCAGAAGCCAATCGTCTAAATATGGATAGACATGAAATCCCTGCAATCTGAGGAACGCTGGGATGACCGCCATCTTCGTAGAGACATGCAGTGCCGAGCCGAGACCGAACGGCAGTACTAGATATTGGAAATGTTCTGTTCCCACAGAAACCGAAGGCAATTCTGACGTGGGGGCAAAATCAGAATGTGCATATACGCATCCTGGAGATCTACCACACTGAGCCAATCTCCCTTCCGGAGAGAGGGCTTTATGGGGCTGGGGGCGTGATCATCTTGAATTTCTCTAGGGGAAGGAAAAGGTTGAAGCTGGAGAGGTCGAAGTCTGTAAACCGACGGGAGTAATAGCCCTCCCATTGCTCCCTCAAGTGAAGAGGTTCTACTGCTCTGATGTTCAAAAATGTTGTACCTCTGCTTTGAGAGAGACCGAGTCTGCTGGAGACGAGAAGGTGGGGTATGAGGAAGGGGGAGACAGAAGCCGGCTCGGGCGACAGACAAAACCCCATAAGCCTTCGGTTATGGTCTTCCACTCCTTCAGATGGGACTATATACGTCCTCCTACCAGAGTCGTGTGACCCATGGAAAACATTTAGATTTATCGGGGGAGAGAGCTCCCATTGCAGCGCAGGAGGCGGAGGACAGAGAAACACTGGCCACTCCGTCTTTAATGCTTGCATCGAGGCCCAACGGAGGAACCTTCTGATCGGCGTGCTGGACGCTCCTGGAAATCTCAAAGACAGCAAAGTGATCTTGTTTGGGTCCTTGTTCTCTTGCCCCTTCAGATGAAGGCTCTTTTGCTAGGACTAAAAGATTTAGCAGATAATACGCTTGCTTTTGTCTTGATTTCCTCGTCGGTTGAGGAGTGTAAAAGCTCTTTCCCTTCAAAGGGTAGGTCAAGTACTTAGTCTTGAACCTCTTGAGAACTTTGTAGCATTAAGCCACGCTTGGTGGGAAATGTCTATTCCGACCAGAAGGCCCAGAGCAGATGTGTCCATATGATGGGCCGCTGCCTCCAGCAGGTCCTGAGCCAGAAATATGGTGTCAGCTAGACCTTCTGTAAAACCTTCTAGCGTGTCCTGTGGGATGCAAACTTGGAATTCTGAAAGCTCTCTCCACAGTTTGATGTTTGCAGCCGCCAGAATGACTTTAGTATTCGATCGACGCAGCTGAAGACAAGCATTGAAAAACAACGCCCCCCTCCGATGCCATCCAGAATTTTGTCCTCCTTAGATTAGACTTGTGAGGCAGCCGTGGAGGAGGTTGAAGACTGCTTAGCCTGGAGGTGTAACAGCTGCAACCACCATTGATGAAGGAAATGGGCAGGCTGCCAAGGGTACGTCCTCTGATGAGTGGAGCTTGTAGCAAGCATAGATCTTTATAAGCTGCCCGGAATGGGGTTTTTCCCCCAGACCTTACAGGCTTCAGCCAGCACATCTTTTCGAAGAAAAGGACCTGTGCGCTCCTGTGAAGTAAGAGTTAACGCTCCAGAGTACTCCTTGTGGAGTCGTAAGCTTGGGTATTGGAATTTCCAGCAACACCATCATATCCGAAACCCGGTCATGAAAAGCTCTGATGGAGTGGGGCTGGTCTACACCGTCCTGGTCGGCCTGTTTGTCTGTTTTGGCAGGAACAGAAAACTGATCCGCGACACGTGGTACCTGAGACAACTTGGGCAAATCCATTTTTCCTACTCGCAAGAACCAGTGAAAGCGCAGGCAATGTTAGCAGTTTAGGAGGAGGATCCAGTGGAAGCGGAGGCACTACTGAAACCAGCTGAGGAGGTGGCGGCACAGGCTGTGTCTCGAGAGACTTGGGATATATTTCTTTGAACAGATCCTTAAAGTAACCCTTCATCTTGTCTGGGGCTTACTCAGAGGAAGGTCTAGGCAGAGGAGTCAGACTGCTCTGGAGGGGCATAGCCCCAAGATTGCATTGAGGCAGGTTGCCAAGATGGCCCTCCATCCAGCTGGATCCACAATCTAAAAGGAGCGGACGTAGGAGGAAATGAGGGCGTGTGAGGCAGCGGAAACCTTGCACGCCAGTCAGTTGGTGGGCAAAAAGGGTTTCTATTCATGTTATGTGGAAAATGGTGCTAGGACCCAAATGTAGGCCCTCCTGTCCCAGTCATTGAAATGCTGGTTTGGAGGAGCTTGTCAAAATAACCACCTTAGGCCACATGGGTTGGGCCACCATTTTGTCGATGCCTGAAGCGATCTGCGTCACAGGTTTGTGAGGCCATTGTCAGCACAGGAATTGTAGGAGCTTTGGAGTCCATTTTGGCCCTCAGACAGGAAACTTCGGCAGAGCCAGTACTCTAAGGCCTGGATCATTTTTCAGTCCCTTTAGCCTCGGCAGAAGTATTAGCCCTCAGTGAGGGAACCCCTGCGGGCCGGTGCTTAAAGACTTAAGGCATTTGCCCTCCTCCTTTGCCTCCTCAGCATGACCACCACGACCAAAAGATTCTTTCTGGGAAAGCTTAGGTTGGTACCCAGAGACCCAGTATGGGACTCCCTCAATCCTGCTGGTTTTTTATTATAGCCCCTATTTGGGGGATCCTCAGGAGTGATGCTGGTATTTATAGCCACTTTATGGGAAGCCTCAAGGCTAGGCTTGTTTAGTCCCAGACCGGGAAACCTCAGGAATAACCCTGGTTGAAGTATGCCCGGAAACCTTGAGCTTAATTTTAGTACCCAGAAGGGCAACCTCAGGAAAATCTGGCCGTTTCAGCCTCTTGAAGGGGAACCTGGGAGAAAACTCCAGAATCCAGGTTAGATCCCTTTCGGGATACCCCAGGGAGAACCCTGGTACAAGAGGCACTTGGACCCCTCCCAGACCCAAAAGACCCCAGGAAGGAGTACCCTGGCTGGGGTGCCCTAAAAAGGAAGGAACTTACCAGAAGCTTCCTTTTTTCCATCAATGAAGTGCTGTAAATGAGGCAGAGATGGGCTTTGAAACACTTGCTCCCACCTGATGAGCCTACGCTGGAGTGCCCGAACGATGAGCGAGACACAGTCGAGAAGAGTCCCACCAATGTTCTGGGCCCAAGATCTCCAGACAAAGAATGATCTGCCTTACCGAAGCAACGTTCGCAGGAAGAATAGGACACAAATCCCTGATGCTCCAGCATAGAGAGGTGAAAAAAGATTGAAACCGGAGCAGGAAGATGGACATGTGGGAAAAAAAAAAAAGAAATCCCCACGATGCAAGTGCGTCCGACCACAACCGCGCAGAGAAAAGGACTACACGGAGATGCTGAAAAAAGCTGAAGATCACGTAGGTAAATACACACCGAGTACAGCTTGCCGATTGAAAATGAAACCAAGAGTTGTGGTACGTTCAGTATTTAAAAAAGTGATATTTTGGAGCAATATCTAAATGATTTGTGGAGACATGTGAACCTCCAGAGAAAGGGCTATGCCTTATCCATTATGCATAGAGATAATTTACTCTTGGACAAGAGTATGCTAGAAAGGGTCACGAGTTGTGAGATTCAACCGATCGGGGGGCATGGTTGTCATATATGGGGGGCCTTTTGAATCACGACACAAGATGGTGATGCAACAATTAGCTCTAGAGGGATAGTGTTTTTGAAGGGAAGTTGGAGAAAGAAATTGAGTTAATGACAGAGGAGGTTGGCCTATTCACCTGAAAAGCAGTTTCTGATAAAGGAGGGGGCGTTTAGGAAGAGGGAGAAGGAGGTTATAGAAGAGGAGTTGCGTGATAACATAAGGGAAAATTGAGAAGAGGCTGCAGGAGGTACCGGTTGAGATAAAGGGTACATTTGAGGCATTGAAGGTGAAAAGAGAATTTAAAGCTATGGGTATGGACGAGATTGTTCAGAAAAGTTCCTCAAAAGTTTTATGGGAAAGGAGCCATGGCAGACTCGTTTACTTGCAAGGCTGAGGGCACAGAGAGCGGACCGGTGGTTAGAACGGATAGTGAATAGTGAATATGGAGCAGCAATCACCAATGTGGTGACAAAATCAGACCGGAAGGTATGTAAGGTATGTAAGGCACTTAAATTCACTCTTTAGCAACACAGAAGGAAAACACCAGAGAAAATAACACTTTTGGCTTGTTTGGAAAAAGATAAGACTTAAGTTAGAATTTCCCCCTACAACACTCCTCAACCCACAAATAGACACTTCTAGATAGATACACGGAAGCAGCAGGTAATCAGGAAAAAGGAATGGAAAACAACTCAAATCCAACCTTCCCTCCCCAAACAAGAGAAAACCAGATTTGAAATCTTACACTTTAAAATGACATTCGGAAATGACTGGGTAAAACAAGGTGCAAAAATCCTTAAATCAGTACAAATCTCTATGGGAGCAACATGGGAAAGATACTAACCATCATGAGCTATAGTTTGAGCAAAACTAAACACTTTGAATCTGAATGGAAGGTTGAAAATAATTTAAAATAAAAATGACACATGTAATACTTTGTAAAATTGTGGATTCCGGCCTAAAAGTAAGCAAACTTTTTTTTAAGAAAAACAGGTGAAATACTGATTGAGTGTGGGTTTGCTTGTAGCTATAGGTCTTAGGTATAATACAGAGTTGAAATGAAGTCTCTAGCTATTAAACTGAGGAAGATATGCAATGTTGAACGAGAGGCGTTTTTAGAAAAACCGGGTAGTGAAAACAAAAAAGAAACTCAGTTTGGACGTGAAAATATTTACTATAATTTTACTCTATGCTAGAGCATGCCGGCCAGAATACCAAGGAGGGACACAGTAAGCTCTAGAGTTGATTCATGACTTCAACACCAGAACCCCAGTGCTTCCCTTGGGTTTTGGGGATTTTTAGAATGTGAGGCCTAACAGAAAAGGGTTCAGCAATGCATATGGCCTTGGCTTTGCAATGAAATCTGAAATCGGGATCAAGTAGGAAGAAATCAGGAGCAGGACGCCACATAGGAAATCAGGAAGAACGTCAGGAGTCTGTGTGTGCTGTCAGGCTCCCTTATTTATCATGACAAATGACATCACTACAGTATATGGCAGGGGCAAGCTTACTACCCACACCCATAATGCTAGGATTGGGTAAGAGCATAGTTTCCGCCTTGCCCTTCACTGAATGGATCACAGAAAAGGATGTCATGTTTATGGGATGATTTTTACAATGACTAGAAACCTCCCCTAGCTACTGGAACCAAAATCTCATTTTCCCACAAAATACATATTTATACAGTTATCACCTGGGAGAAAATTAGATGCATAGGATACATATTTTGTGGGTTATATATCAATCCAACCCCCAAGTCTGTGGGGCCTGGTTTTGCCTTTCTGCTACATTTTGACAATTTTAACCATGAACGATTTGGCCTAAAATGTCCCCACTTTGTACACAGATGCACATTTAACCTTGGGATGTGTGTACAAAATGTTATGTGCACACTATCAATAGTTTCCCCACAATCTGTCATTCTTTACAACTTCTGTTCTTTATGCAGTAATGAGTTCTACCAAGTTTTCACAGAACTAGCATAAAATTAGATTAGATTCAAAACTACAAACCCTTCATATTTTTCCTCATTATTGCTGCAAAGTCAAATGTCTTTAAAGTTCAGTTACAAAATAGGCTTTTTAAAACCAACAGGAAGTCTATTGTCACAATCAGTTTTTTTTTCTTTTCCCCAACTGCAAGCAAATTTCAATTCCTTTGCAGCAGGACGAGGGGCATCTCTTGATTGAAGTTTACTGCCCCTCACACTTGACAGGTGAGAGTCTCAGCCTGCTATTGTTTCAGCCTGGAGCAAAGACAAATGTCTGATGACTACTGGGCAAGTCCCTTTGTCCTGGGTATTCAAAGCCTCCAAGCTAGCAATTAGCCACTTTCCTGTTCCAGACGTTTATGAGGCTTCAACCTTTCTCAGGGCTAGCAACTGGCAGAGCAAGTTTTTTTTCTTTTTATATAGTTCGCCAACTCAGCCTGGGTTTTAGCTTTGATTTTCTCCTTTTAAATCTTGAATTTAAACCTATAGAATTAAAACAGTTTATAAGCATTTTTAACAGTAACAAATCCTTTTACATTTCTAAGTAATCGGGCCTTTAAACAACAATGTACTTTTAAATAGGCGGTTTTCCCCCTTTAGTCAGGAAAAAGCACATTTTACCATTTCTTCAAATTCGGTTTTAGATCACCAGCAAATATACACTTTGTGCAGCTATAGTTCTTTACTGGAGTGTTGGAGTTGTTTTTCAGCACGGATACAGTTACAGGCATCTATTTAGAGTCTTTCTGGACAGCTGATTCTTGATACGGTTGCAAAGAAAATAGACATGTTTCCCCCTGTAAAATGAAAAAGCCCCTGGTTGATTTTTCAAGGATTCATTTGACAGGAGCGGTCATTCAAATTAGGCCCGGTTCCTCTGAGACACAATGAATGATCCTGGGCATTGCAGGGCCTTTTTAATCACAATGGATCAATGAGAAATCGATGAATTTAGCGCCAAGCATCACTTAGGTTTGAGAAAGTGTAATTTTAAAGAGGCCTTTTGGGTTTACAGCAAAGTAATGCTGCCTCTTTCACTTCGCTCCATGTAAAATGTTGCAGAGCACACTGGCACATTCCTGCAGTGAGTACTCTGCCCTCCCCCACCTGAAATGTGTGTGGCAAGGGGGTGCAGCCATTTTCTGGTTGTTACAAAAATGCAGTTTAGGGATCTTGGCGCGCCCCAGAGTCAGCACGGCCATTTTGTGCTGTTTCTTGCACCAATGCAGCAAAGTGATGTAGCATATCACAGCTGAGTGGGTCAAAATATCCCACATGACTTACAGATTTGTATTAGGTTTTGCTTTTGTTGAATAAAATAAATTGTTTTAAAAAAAAAAAAGTGGGGCAGCAGGTCCCCTATAAAATATGGAACTCAAAAATCTTTGCAATAAAAGAGCACTGAACGTGCAGCAACACTACATCTCTGAAAAGCAGTGTCCATTTCTGAAACAGATTTCCCTTGCTCACTCCGTGAGCCAAAGGGAGGGCTACCATGAAACCAGTGTTCCAAGTTACTAAATACAAATCCCTAGTAATACCATATATTGTATGTAGTGCTATAATGTGAGGTCTACTCCCGGCCAGTCACCATACTGTCTCGCATCACCAAACATGTGCTTCATAAATCTCATTCAACAAACAGTTGCCAAACAGTGATGGCTCCCGAGAGGCTCAAAATGATTCCTTCTTCCCCCTAGTGTTCCGCACATTCACCTTAACATCGCCAAATCATGGATCTGGCATTTGTCGGGCAGCTTGATAGCCCCAGATTAATCTTACAGGAAGTTCAAAAACTTTCTGGTGAAGGCAACTCCACATTTCAAGAGCAAACTTGAGCAATTCAAGGCTGTCCCATCCGCATGTTTACAGAGGCATTTGCAAATCGGTCAACCATGGTGAAAACCTCAAAAGAACGTGAAAAAAGGACTGGGTACTATAGTACACTCAATTACAGGGGGCCACATGCGAAACAATTTTATGGGGGGGCAAACATTCAATTTACCCTTATTGATACAAAAATTCACAAATATGTAATGTTAAAAACAGTCAGACATTGATAAATACATTCCCTATTAATACTTAATATTCATGTGACATATCCACACAATTACAAGGCAAACAAAGCTACAAAAACATACAAATTCACACTTAATACTCAAAAAGCAGTTTGATTGTTAAACTTGAATTACCCAACAGCTAAAGTGCTCGAATTCATGAAGCCTAATAAATATGGCTCATAATAACCCAATGTTTCATTCCAATACATCAACATGTATAAATGTAGGATCTCTTCAGGGGATTACCAAACAATCTGTGTTGTCACCAATCTCTAAAAATCGATACATCACGCTCATTCATTCGTGACGTATTGTAACATCAACACAAAATAGAGTTGTTCTTGATCGATTCTTAAATAGAAACGTTGAGTTGCATTTAGCCATAAGGTGAAATATTATCCTACAAAACTAACTTGCTTGCCTATCTTGCAATAGGTGTAATTCTGAGGGTCCAGATCATCCCTCAAGGCTTCCTACCAGAGGAAGCCAACGTGTGTGGACCAGCAGTTAGTGACCAAGGTCACTGATCATTCACCATTTGTTACAATTTCTCACAACCGCGCCAATGATATCACCAAACTATTCTAGAAACTGCAACCACAGAAAATTGCTCAGCATTGCAGGCAGGTTTCACTTCCTTTCTTTCTGAATATTTTGACCCACTAGCAATAATTACTCACCCCTACTACCACAAGCCTAAACCTTTCACTTGTGCCAGCCCAGGAGTCCATTTCTACCCTTCTCCCGCTGCTTATGTTTGCTGCTCATGTTTGCACCGTTATTCATTTTCCATTTCCTTTCCACCAGAGCATGGTGTGGTTTACCCCAGGTGGTGACACAATATTACACTGTCCTGGCAAATCCTGGTGCTGTAAGACAACTACGGGGATGGTGATGGGTGCTATATAATACATTTTTAACTATGTATAACTAGTAATTATATGCTCAAAAGACAGAGCTGTTATTCTTAGCAACACCCCTCAACCAGAAAAAGAACAGTGTCATCAATACCTATCCTTTAACATTGATGGGAATGACATTAAAGTGGCTTAAGAAGTAAAAACCTCCTCCCTGAGTCTGCACTAACAGGTCAGTACCACGGAATCGGCAACAGCATATACTTGTAAGCTTATCCATGCCTGCAAACCCTTTCTTTCCATCAAAAGCTGCACTACTTTGGCCCAATACTGTCAAAAATCGACTAATGCAATGCATTGAACCTAGGTGCCAGTAAATACGTTGTTAATAAACTCCAGATTCTGCAGAACAACGTTCTCAGAACTGCATTAGGCATCTCCAGAAGACAACATCTCAGCGTTCAGACGTAACAATTGGCTTTCCATTGAAGATAGAATACATTTCAAAACTGTACCCTTGACATACACATGTCTCAATAATTCAGCCCCACAATACCTCATTGATACATTTTCCAAACACAACCCCACTAAACCTACCAGGACGGCTAACACTGGCTGCCCCAGAGTCTCCAGGTTTAAACTAAAAAAAAGCCGGTGGTAGTAGCTTCCCGGTCTCGGCTGCTCAACTCTGGAACTCACTACCCACCACCTTAAGAGCGGACCAATCCTTCCACAAATTTAGAAAAACACCAAACTCTGGCTCACCGCTAAGGTTGTGCCTCAGTAGTCGTTCTTAGTCGTCCTTAATTAGGACCGTGCATAGCCTCACCAGTGCCATCTCTAGTTGACGCACTTTACCTTCCTGAATAATTCTCATTTTATCCTGCTGTCATGAACCCCTCCCTCTGTATATTCCTATTATGCAGCACAGCACTTTTTTTCTTCTGTATTTTCTAACTTGTATCATATCGCTGTATTTTTATGTATTGCACATATATATTGTAAATAATTAACTATATTCTTTTAACTGCCCTATGCCATAACTAAGAAACTGTATATTCTTGTAAAGCGCCCATATACCTATGGGTTTGGCGTGCTCAAACAAATAAACAAAAGGCTTGAGAGCCACCACACAATTCTGTTCAACACCAAAAAGGGATAAACGGCCCTTAAATCAGGAAAGAAATTCAAGAGGCCCGCAAATGAACTTTACACAGGGGAATTTGTCAGCCAGAAAGACTGTTGCACTCAGCAGTTAAGCATGTTGTTAAGCATGTTCGACACAAACTTTAATCACAGATCTAGCCAGAATGGAGACGAAGGGCAAGTTATATAAAGCACAGGGCATTCAAATAGTACTCCAAAATTAAAAAATTCCAAAAAACCTATTAACTTCTCAAGTGCAGCAATGTTACTCAGGACCGAGGCTGTTAGTTTGGCAACAGAGTCGAGAACTTGGAACTCCTGCTGGCAACTTCTGACAGATGCAGGAAAGGAGGAGACCTCCACCAATATAACTAAATTGAAAAAAACCAGAACCGTACAGGTCAATCAGATTGATGTGAATTAAACTGTTGTGACCCATTCTGATCTTCAGCAATCCCTTGAATGAATAGAGAACTAGGGCAAAGACATCAACAGGTTGCCTCAGGGAAGCAGAAGAGGCAAGATAGCTGAAGCGCATCACACTGGTCTTGGGAATAGGAATGGTTGTGGTGCCATGGGTTCAATGGCCGAGTTCGGTCAACTCAGCCTTTTAGTGGCTAAAGTGACACGATAATGCATCGCTTGGAAGCTGGAGAAATCTATCACGAAGTAGTGCATAAATCAAACTGTTTGAAAAGCATCCCACAGGAATAGGGACCCCTGATCCACCTAAGCTGCACAGCCCCGCTTCTGTTGGCATGCATCACGTTTTGCCATGCTGCAACAGGACAACACATGCAAAGCCCACTTCTGGCTCACACCAATAGATGTAAAGTGGCCATGGACATCTTCCATTCTGGTATACCACTTCAGGAGATATGCAGAGGGACCAAATGGAGGTTGCTTCACATCTTCTCTTAGCATTACTGGCTGGATGTGTATGAACCAGCAGAGCCAGCAAAAGAGTTCTACAGAAACTCTTTAGAAGAGGTGAGACGCAATCTGTTTCCTTAGCTACTATTAGTTTCTCTAAGGATAGTGAGCTTCTCTGCAAGGATAAAAAAAGAATTCCTGGGAGCCCCTCTACCCGAGAACTAGCACAGCCAAATAACCTGTTCTCTGGGAAGGTGGTCACTCGGGAGGGTCTACAAACATTTTAGCTCACACTACCTTTCACAGACTGATATGCAAATGCATATTTCTTCTCTGTGAAAAGTGTAGTGAGCTTAAAGTGGTGGGTGACCCTCCTGAGTGGGAGCAATTCCATAGAACAGGGTATTTGACCCATGTTCGTTTTCTGTAGAGGGGCTTACACACACTTGTGAAATTTCTCTTGAAGGATAGTGGGCTTCTCCAAGGACAGCAAGATTCACCAACCTTCATTTTAAGGTAGAACTGCTTGTTAATCTAATACGAGCATGTGAATATCTGAAGTTTCAAAACCTAGAGAAAAGAAGCGGTTCTCCAGCCTTTGTATTTTTCATAGATTCACATACATCCCACCCGCCTACCCTTCGAGGCTACTGGTTTGAACATTAAATCCTAACCTTGCTGTACATCCACCTTTCCAAGAATGTGAAGATGGCTTCCACAGAATGACCTACAACCTCCCTCATTTGCCCAGGGGAGCAACAGCACTAGAGACATAATGCCGGTAGGCTGTTAGTTAAATCTTCTCTTACTCATATGCATTTAGGTTTCCGTAAAGATCCCTAATCCGACTGGCAATTCTGAGCATGGGACTCGTAGTTCTCAATAATTGAAACCACCAATGCAGCCAAGAAACCTGGGTTATACACCTTGCTCCAAGAACCAATTACAGGGCAAACACATGGACTTCAGGATCATTGGTGAGGACTGTAGCTTCAGCTTTGAATCTCGACAAGAAACATGCTACACCTGGCTTCTTTGCTGCTGAAGTAAAGAGTGACATGGAGGCAGTCTTGTTAAAGTTTTATTGAGTGGGTCTCCTGCTACAGAGCAACAATTCATAAATTATTGTAATCGTCATTTATATGTCGCCCTTTCCCCCATTTGAACGGCCTCAATTCGATTTGTGGTTGCAACACCCTCCGGAACGGAAGATGCGTGTGTGCATTCTGCCAGGTTATGACTTGAGGGTTGGCTAGGTCCCAGTAAGCAGGCATGTGGGTGGGTGCTGTTGGTGGATTAGGATGGAGTGCTAGTGCAGGAGATTTGATGTGTTCCCAGCTAGACCTAATGTATTTTTTGTAGGTTGTCACTGTATACCAATGGCAGCAGTGTTGAGGTACGTCAGGGGTTTCAGTGTGGATGGCTATGCGAGATACTAGACCAGAATTGCATAGACATAGCATTCTAGAGTGCATGGATGGGGAGCCGTGCCTGCGGCATGTGTCCACTGACATGTTGAGGTTTATAAATACCTTACTTTCAGGCGCATTTTCGTCTGGTGTAGTCTTAGGTCTCTCACAATGGCAGATAGGTCGTTTGAGTGCATCTTTGGTGCTGTTAACATAATACCTTTGTGGAGGACCGGGCTGGTGCCCTTCTTTGAGTGCAATAGGACATATGTTTAATCATAATACATCTTGCCATCAATGGCCGAAACCAATAGTATCTTTTCTGTCCCAGATGGAGAACCCCATCTAAGTGCTTCTTAGTGGGTTATTGTTCCTACCCCCACAGCTATTAAAATGCGTTCCATGCCCAATAGCCCCAGTTGAAGCAACCCATTTATTCACTAGCCCCAGTGCAACCTATGGGTGTAGCACTCTGAACTTGGGAAGTGGGAAGGCCCTTTGATAAGTAGGTAGGGACCTCCAGCTGAGTGCACAAATCATAGCTGTCCCTGTTCAAACTGATCCTGCTACTGTAGCCATCTCATGCTACATCTGAACGCGCATTCTGTCCCAGCATATTTAACTTGCCACATCCAGGGTGCATCAGATTTGCCCGTTTCTCGTGACCAGAATGGACCAGGTAGATGGCTTGGGTATGAACGTTTGAGGCCTCTGAGGGACTGGGTGAAGTAGGATTGATTGTGGAGGAGGGACTGGGGGATTGGGTGGGAAGAGTGCAAGTGTGTCTGTGTGCCGCGACAAACGCTGCCGGCATCCATGTTAGTTTGGAAGTGTGTTTAGTTGGGTCTGGGCCAGCACTTGTGAGCGCAGGCAGGAAGGGTACATGTTCCTCACGGTGTGCCTCTGCCAACGCAGCAGACATCGGCAGAGGTTTGAAGTAGGTGTTTAGTAGAGTCTGGGCCAGTGCGTGTGCGTGTGCGTTCGAGAAATCACAGTATAGAGTGGAAGAGTTTCAAGAGGAGGTAGAAAAATAAAAAAAGCCAGGTTTTGAGGGCCTTTCTGAAAGCGAGGTGATTGTCAATGCTGCGGATGGAGGAGGATATACCCAGCCTGGTGTAGTTGTATTCTGTAATAGCTAGGAGAAAGGCTCAGCCAGATCAGAGTGTCCTGGAGGGTTGGTAGAATGTTAGTTTATCTTGAAGGAATTCCGGACATGTGTTTTGGATGGCATGACGAGCAACGCACATGGCTTTAAAGGTAATTTTACATACAATAGGGAACCAGTGGAGTACTCTTAGTGTGGGGCTGATGTGTTCTCTGGGTGGGAAGCCGACGAGCATGCCGGTCGCAGCATTTTGGACTTTGAAGTTTTCCCAAGTAGGAACGCTGGTGCCCCTAGATAAAGACAGTTTGCTTATTCTATGTGAGAGAGGATGATGTTGCGGATGGCAGAGATTCAGTGAGGTTGGGGGAAGATACACCCAAGGATGAATAGGTGGAAGAAACCGGCTCTGTATAAAGCGTAGATGTGTTGGGAGAGGGATAGATCTGTGTCCAGCATGCATCCAAGGTTTTTCACCACAGTGGAGGTTGCTGGGCTAGTGAGGTAGGCCAAGGGATGAGTTGCGGCAGGAGTGTGTTTTGTTTTCGTAGACTGGGATTTTGTTTTCCCAGGGTAGAGGATGAGGTGGTTGGTCGTCATCCAGTGGTCAACATCTGAGAGGCATGGCGACCAGTCTGGACAGGCAGAGCCTGGTGATTTGGGAATTTTAAGGATAATCCAGGTATGGTCTGCATATAACACCAACTAAAAAAAAAGTCTATCCCTAAAATGCATGGGGCCTTCTGGTTAAAAGTTAACCAAAGTCAGTGTTTTGCGAGACGGGAAAAAGTTAGTGGAGGGCATCTGGGTGCAATGAAGAGTTCCAAAGGGTAGAGGAAAAGTCATCCCAACTCGTGAAAGTGTCCCCCACTTTCGGAAAGCTTGCGGGAGCAAGCAATGTCAAAGCCAAACTGTTGTAAAGGTTTCAAGGGAGTTTGGGGTTCAGGTAGGTAAATGGTACAACTCACCCCAGTACTACAATTCTTCTTAATACTTGGCAGGTCTTCTAAAGAGTGTTCAATGTCGCTTTTCTTGGTTTCAGCTACGGTCCTCGATACCCAGGCGTTACAGATCCAAGCCCTTCTCAGGTCAGCGACAAATGCTGGTGTAAGTTCTTCAGGATGGAGAATGCAGAAGAACTCTATGCAGGTCCCATCTTCGCACAGGACTAGATGCAGGAAAGCGGTTTTGGACGACGGGCACTGATGCACAGCGACACTGGGGGACAGACTTGTTGCGGTGGGACTTTGCCTTGTATCTCAGGTCCCCTTATTGCCAGAAACACGAAATTTGCCAGAGACAAGTCCTGTAGCACAAGCTGTCAATTTACCCCCTGCCCCCCAGTTCTAAGCCCCAACACGGAATGCCCTGCAGCACAGTAGCCCAAACCTGAGCTGGGCAGCCACTCAGTGATCCAGGGGCACTTCAGTGGGCTCTTCATAGGATTATGAGCGGACGTCGAGAATGGATTTTGCCTCTACTCCATGGGTCGAAGCTCCTTCGCAGGACTTCTGAAGATGAGACGAGGCTCTTCCAGGACATCACAAGAAGTTGGTCGCCAGGCTTTCTAACAGGTCCATGGTCTTACTACAAGTCCTGCAGCTGAACAGGATACTTGGCTCCTTCTGGTTTCTTCCAGGATCTCCCTGCAACGGGTGCAGGGGTAATCCTATTCAAAAAGCAGTAAAGAGCCAAAGCTCCCACTAGCCAATCAAAGATCTGGCCCACACATACCCCAGCAGTGGTCCAATCAAGACGACTGGTGGTACAGCTCATGCAGAAACACTGAAACCAGGTTTGTGGATTGGTATCAAACAGTTCCAACCCACTTCCTGGCAGCAAACACACATGACCCTGCAGTAGCCCACGAAAAGCCGCAGCTTTCCCAGGCACTGGAAGTCCATATAAGAATGTTCATGTCCTCACAGCTCAGGAAGAAGGGTTGGCCAAGGGACAAACAAAAACACTGTGGCACGGCCACGATTGGACACTAGCCACAGTCGATTGTGTGAGACAGGCATGGTATCCAGAGAGAGACTCAAAAGCAACAGTTTGAAAACCTTTGTTGGGCTTGTGCAATTCTTGACTGGCACTAACTCTTGGCCCGTCTATGTCCATAAGTCAAAAACCAAAGTCAGTCTGTCAAAACCTATGCTTGCCCGCACTCAGACAAAATGTGTTCTGGGATCTTCTTAAAGAGAAAATGGTGCCTCAAAAAAATAATGACTGGTTTCACGTGGCCTTATCAGGTGTAGTTCTACCAGGTTTAGAAAAAACACAAAGGGTTGCCCTTTGTCCATTCCAAGTAGTGGTCTTGCAGCAAATAAAGTTCACGTTGTCTCTGGATCACCTAGGGCCCCTTCCCCAAGCTTTACTCCTTCCAGTTCCAAACAAAAAACACAGTTCTGGTCAGGCCAGTCAGGGTTCCATTTCCTTAGCTTAGGCCCCTCTATCTTAAACATTTTTCACACAGTTCCTTCCATGGGCAGTGTCGGAGACTTTCAAGCACACCAGACTTTTGATCCACTCCTGCGGGACCACCGACTTCTGACCCCTCTCCGCACGCTTGGTATATTTTTTTCTGTCTTTTACTTTCCCCTTTCTTTCCATCTTTTAGTGCACTCCTACACATTCACTCTGCTGCATCTCTTGCACACTCTTCTTGTTGTGACCCTGGCTCACTTTCACTTGGCTTTGCACCCTTGCACTTGGCTGGGCACCCTTGCACTTTCTTTTCTTTCGGGCCACTAGTGCACAGTTTGCCTTTCTTCAACTCCAAATACATTTTCTTCACACCCAATACTCATACCTATAACAGGCAATCATGACCAAGACACCAAATCTCTTAACGAAATTTAGCAAACGATCCAGGGATGGATGGCTCAACACAGCCTCTGCCTGAACGATGAAAAGACCGACCTACTCATCATAGGATCTCATCAACTAAAACTAGACGACTCGTAACTCCTTCACAATTGACGGCATTTCCATCAAAGTCTCTAAGGAAGTAAACACCTTGGGAGTTTAGCTAGACTCTGCCCCATCACTAAAATGACAAATCATCGCCACAGCCTAAGTGGCCGTTTACATTTCTAAACTTATCAAATCTTGCAGACCCTTCTCGTGAGACAGCTGCATCACGTTAGCTAGAGCGCATATCCTATATAGATTAGACTACTGCAATGCCCTGTTCCTAAGCATCAACAACCAACCTAAAAAACTGCAGGTGATCCAAAGCAACGCCCTCAGAGCAGCACTCAATATTCCCAAACACAGCTCATCTCTCTGCAGAGTGTCGCAAAGCCCACTGGCTGCCTGTACATGAACGATTCACCTTCAAAACTCATTGACACAAATGTATCTCACCGTCATCTCCGAAATACCTATCCAATAAATTCTCACTGCATAAATCCAACAGACCCACCCGCACAGCCTACACAAACCTTCTCACTGTTCCCAAATACAAACGTCAGAAAGCAGAGGGCAACAGCTTCCCAGTGGTAGCTGCTAAACATTGGAATGCACTACCTCCAGCCCTCAGATGTGAATCCTCCTACTGGCCCTTCCATAAGAGTCTGACAACATGGCTCTTTCCACATGAGTAATATCACCCACTCTAAGCATCACGTACCACCGACTTACCCACGCTTAAACCTGTTTTGACCCTATGGGCCAACCTGCATAGATAGTGCACCTATACTTCACACATGCTTGGTAACTACCTATGGAAAAAGAATTGACGATCAATGATACGTCAAATTAACGCAACTACAATGGTTGAATACTATTCGTACCTTCAATTGTAAGAGACAACTTGCGTGGACGACCATTGTACCACCTTTTGTAGCACCTATTGATTTGTGCTAATGTAACGCATGTAATGTCCACAAGAACTCTAGCGCCCAGATGCCATAGGGCTGGGTGCGCTATTCAAATGACAAAATAAATCAAATGTTTGTCTTTCGGGTTGCTTGCATCCTTTCTTCTGTTTACGGGTCGCTTTGGCCATCTTTACTGTCCTTTCCTCTTGGTGCAGCTTGTGCATCTTGTTTTCCACACTTTCCTTTTCCCATGCCACTTTCCAATTTCTGATCCCGCTCCAGCCACTGGGTTCTCTCACTCTCCGGCTACGAGACTCACCCAGATAGCGCAGCACTGGCAAGCAGCTTCTTCGGGTTGTGTGCGTCTTGGTCAGATGCCCCCGGGAATGAGCAACTCCCCTCATACCGAATCCATGGAGACACGGCTCCCTCGCCACGCTCCAACCCTCCAGTTTCACAGAGTCAGCTTCTCAGCATCCTACTCGCCTCTGGACCTTCCAGGCCTCTTATGCTGCAGCCTCCACGTTCAAACCAGCAAATCCAGTTCACTCAATACCTCTGGCAAAAATTGGTCTGGGACTGAGAAGGGATGCCCTGCTAGACTCAGCAACACAGCCTCTTCTGCTCTCCCAAATACTGCTCACTTCACTTTTGAATGCACCACCTTTTATACACCCGAGGCTTGTTCAGAGTCTTCAGGTATGAGTCCTTGGCCTCCTTTGCCTGACCTTCATTGGGCCAATTAATAGGAAATGCCTGACCCTTAGGGCACCTTTTATCAAGGTTAATCCTGAAGTGGTGTTCAATAGAGTGCAGGTGTGTAGGATTGCTGTCAAGTGCGTGTCCTCGCCTGACTATTAACAGTCTAGCCTAATGGTGGAGTGTAGTAGTCTTCTCCCTGCACAGTGTTGTTCCTATGGGTAATCCTTATAACCACTGTCGCCTCTTCCATGTCCCAGTACATGTTGCAAATGGGGGGCCGGGGGGGGGGGGGAAGGACGTTTTCGGTGGGACAGGATAAACTTGTGAGATTGACAATATCCCCTAAAGGCTGAGGGAGAGTGAGGATACATAACTGGGAAGGAGAGAATATTGTGTCCCTGTACCAATAGATGTTACCAGTGGGAAAATGAGGGAATATGTTTTACTGCAACCTAAAGTCGTCATGGTAAGGGTAGTTTGGCCATCAGTAGGAAAAGGGGGATCACTCCCTCACAAACCCCATGGACGCTCTACCCAGGTGATCCTCCCCAGGTTCCGGATCCCTCAGCGGCGGCTGTCCCCTGGCCACCTGAGAAGATGATCCAGAGGGAATAGGATTGAGAATAATTTCCGGTTTCTCACAGTAGCCAAACGCAGTAAAGCGAAAGTACAATACACCATACAATAAGTAACTGCTGCCACCAGCTTGCACCTTAGACACCCAATTTCCCCAAAGAGTAAGCTGTATAAGGTCAGCTCAATGTTAGAATAGGGAATTTGAGCCCTGAATTTTCTTGGAGACTACTTTTAAGGTAGACACCATTGCAGGGGAGCACAACTCGACCCTTAAATATTTTTTATCAAAAGTTACATTATTGTCAGACTACACCAAATCCGAAAATCCTTGTAATTCATCAAAACACAAACATAACCAAAAGAGAAGCGTCACCAAACTCCTTCTGGTTGGAACCACCACCCAGAATCTGTCAATAGCACATCAGGGGTGGGAAATTATCACTCCCCAGATTAGGCCATCCTAACCTGGAGTCGTGCTCCCTTGATTACTGCAAGGATAAAACGAGGAGGCCCACAAAACAATACAGTGATCGACTCGTCAAGTAAGGAAGTAAGGAACAAGTTACGTACCTGCAACTGTTCACCAGCATGGGTCGGGCATGGATTCACATGCTCGCGAATATTCACGTCAGGCTGGGAATCCTCGGTAAAAGAAAAAATCAGTTTTGTTTCTGCACTGTCTTTCTACTAATAACCAATCACTGGTCTCTGGGTCATACAGCCCCCAGCCAATGGCTGCCCTCTACCTGAGCCCCTCTTGCAGCCATCTTCAGATTTGGTAGCACGTAAAGTGGCACTATGATCAAGAAAAGAGCCGCAGAGTGATCGGAGGGAGGGTTTGCATGTGAATCCATGCCAGACCTATGCTGGAGAACAATTACAGGTAAGTAACTTGTTCCTTCTCCAGCATGGGATCTGGCATGGATTCACATGCTCATGAATACAAGAATGCATAGCAGTACACATGCATAACCACGGGAGGTGGCAAGGCACAACATTAAGCATTTCAACAACTCAACATGAAGCATCTCCTACCTCCTCACCAGGCTCACCTTCAAGCAAACAGGTTGCGCAGCACTGCCTGGCCGACTCTGGATTCCTCCCTGGAATCCGTCGACGCAGTAGAATCTCATGAAGGTGTGCGTCTACTTCCATGTAGCAGCCCTGTATATGTCCAGCAGGGGCACACCAGACAGGAACGCCGTAGTAGCAGCGATCGCTCTGGTTGAATGGGCTCTCGGACGGCCGGGCAATGGTAGGTTTGCCAACCAGTGACAGCGCATGATGAAGCCGGAGAGCCATCTGGAAATGGAAGCCTTGGAGAGGGCCTTCCTTTTGGTTCACAGCGCCAAAGTTCACAAACAGCTGTGATGTCTTCCGAAAACTGTTTGTGCGGTCCACGTAGAACTTCAGCACTCTAGCTACATCCAGTGAGTGCGGAGCCCTCTCATCCGGCGACAAAGGCGACGGGAAGAAAACCGGTAACACCAAGGGCTCGTTGAGATGGAAGTCCGACGGCACCTTGGGCATGAAGGAGGGGTGCATCCTCAGCAATACCCTCGTCTCGTGGAATGAGAGGTATGGCCGTTTACAGGAGAGGGCCTGGATCTCCACTCGTCGTGCAGAGGTGATGGCCACAAGAAATGGGGTCTTTCACAATAGGAACTTCAGCGGCGCCGAATGCAAAGGCTCGAATGGAGGGCAGATGAGCCTGCTCAGCACCACATTGAGCTCCCACCCAGGGCCGCAGCCTTCACCGGTGGGAACGAGCAGACCAGTCCTTTCATGAACTCCTTCACCAGGTGGTGCGACCACAGCGACGACCGCCCAGAGTTGTGGTGTAGCGGGAGATAGCCGCCAGATGAATTTTGATGGATGCATGCGCCAGCACTGCCTTGGCCAGCTACAGCAAGTACGGCAGCACTTGAGGGGCCGTAATCCGTAGGAGGGTTGATCTGTGCACGGCACCAGACCGAGAACCTCTTCCGTTTATGTCCATAGCACGAGAGTCGAGGAAACCCTGGCCTTGGCAAGTACCTCCTTGCAGTCCGCTGGGATATCATAGCCTCCGAACTCTAGTGCTGCAGGTGCCAGGCCTGCAGGTTCAGCGACCCTGGGTCGTGGTGCAGGATCGCGCCTCCTTCCCTGGTGAGAAGATCTGCATCTGTCAGAAGCATGACTGAGGGGACACAGACATGTCCAGAAGGTCCGTGTACCATACCTGCCTCGGCCACGCTGGTGCGTCGAGGATCATCCTGCACCGGGACCGTCTGAGTTGAATGATGAGTCGCAGAAGCAACGGTGGGAACGCATAGAGGAACAGGCCGTCCAAGAGGGAGAAGGCATCGCCCATGCTCCACGGTTGGGGAAACCTGCTCACGAACCTCCGCACTTGGTCACTGTCGCTTACAGATCTGGGGATTGCCCCATTGTCGGAAAAGATCCACTTGATCCTGTCGGAGCTCCCACTCGTAGCACGAGCATAACTCCCTGCTGAGAGAGTCGGTGACGTGTTCTTTACTCCTGTCAGGTGGAAGGGTACCAGGATCATCCCCTGGACGACGGCCCAGTGCCACCGGTCCTGCGCTTCCTGGGATAGAGCTGGGGATCTGCTGCCCCTCTGCTTCCAGATGTAGAACATCGTGGGGTGGTGTTGTCGGTGAAGACTCGTACCACCTTGCCCTTGAGGGACGGGAGGAAGGACCCGAGGGCCTAGAACACGGCCCGGAGCTCCAGGACGATGTGTAGAGACCTCTTCTCCGGGAGCGAAAGGCCTCTTGCATGGAGATCTCCGGTGTGCGCGCCATCCCTCCAGGGAGGCATCCGTCGTGTCAGTTTCCTGAAGCGCTGGGGTCTGGAAGTCCATGCCCGCCGCAAGCTGTGCGCGGGTGCCCCACCACCGGATCGCCTGCCGGAAACTCTTGAGGGCGTACTTGTCTTCGAAACTTCCCGTCACTTGTACCCAACGGGCATCGAGGAACTACTGCAGCGGCCGCATCCGCAACCTGCACTGTCGCACAAGGTAGAAACATGACGACATCATGCCGAGCAGGGACTTAAATGGACCTCACCCTGGCAACCTCTGTGGTCAACAGCCTTTGTACCTTGCCCAGGATGGCCTTTATCCTCTCCTCAGACGGTGACGCCAGCCGTACCACAGTGTTGAGTCTGGCTCCCAGGAATAAGGCGTCCCGCTGATTATCTACTACTGCGTTTATTGCCTCGCTTACCTGTTCGGTCACATATCGCGCATACAATGTTAAGATCACAGTGCTGCCTTCCTTAAATGCCTATCTGTAATACATAGCATGCAACGCGCCAGCTGAACACCGCATTAGATTGCATATACCGCCTAAACTATACTTCTGTTCATTACTTGCCGCCGCTTCTGGTCATCCGCATTACCACCTGTACAAACTCAGATTGCCGGCTCACCGCCATACACTACGGTGCCTCTTCCATTGATCTCCCCATAAAGACTCACCACAGACCACACCCCATCGCATCCACAGCCATTCATAACTAGACAGGCATAAGAATGATAGTTCATGCCCTGTGGGATCTCATATTTCTCCAACACATTTTACCCACACACGCCATACCACACAATTTACAACATGATCCCCACACACAACCACAGTAATGGACAACGCACCACCACAAGCACCATTACCCCAAACCCCACACACTCCGATAACATCGCCCAACATGGTTCCTACCCACTCCCACACTAGGCAGTACAGGCCAACGCGTCACTAGCACCTTGATGCCTAGCCCTACACTTTCATACTATAGCCCTACACTTTCATACTATAGCCCCTATGTGGTTCCTACCACCTTGCTTTCCAGCTCACTACAATGTGAGCAACAAACATTCACACGCACATACAACATTGCACCCACTCACATCACCTAAGCCATATGCCTTCAAACATCTCACCCTCTTACCTTGCACAACCACGACCAGAAACCTTAGACTAGGCTCCAGAACACAGCCTGCACACGCCACCATCAAAACAACCCAAACCCGTCGCTCCGATCACACACATCACAACACCTCCTGACAACCTTCACACTCCCCGCCCCAATGCCTCCACCCCCCCCCCCCCCCCACATTCAACAGAAAGCCACAGTCCACCACCGAAATGATCAAAGGCGCGATCAAACGCAAGATCCTTAGTCGCTCATGCCTTCGACATAGCCAACATCACCCCTCAATGATCTTGACTTCATAGCCATCATGGAGACCTGGCTCCACGCAGAATCAGGTCCTACCCTATAGCTAACCATCCCAAACAGCTATTCCATATACTGCATGGACAGACAAACGGCTAAAGGCGTTATTAAAGACTCAATAACCTTGACAAACTCTACCAAACATTCACCATTGATGGCAACAACACCTCCGTTTCCAACCACATCAAGACTCTAGGGATATACCTGGACTCCTCCCTCACCTTGACTAGACAAATCAATGCCATTTCTTCCTCTACCACTTACACATGTAAGCTCATCAATGCCTGCAAACCTTAACCATCGACCTCTACCTGTACAAATCTAGCCAGAGCACCAGTACTCTTAAAAGTCGACTACTGTAATGCACTCTATTTGGGCACTAGCCAAAAGAACATCAACAAGCTTCAAGTAATTTTAAACAATTCTCTAAGAGCAGCATTGTACATACCTAAACATGAGCACATATCTGATGTAAGACGATCTACCCAATGGCTATCTATACCTCAAAGAATTGAGTACAAAACACTCACACACACAAATGCTTGTCCAACCAAGCACCTAGATACCTCTCAGACAACTTCACGCATAACACCCCATCTCGCTTAACCAGATAAGCTCAAACCCAATGTTTAAATGTCCCCAGATTCAAGCTCCAAAGAGCAGGCGTTACAAGCTTCCCAGTGCTCGCCGCAAAACTCTGGAATTCCCTACCAACTGATCTCAGAACCGAACCATCCTTTCACCAATTCAGACAATGCCAAAACATGGCTACTTGCCAAAGAAGCCTAAGCCCACAACCTTCGCTATCATCTGATGTATGTACGGAACAAGTTACTTACCTGTAACTGTTGTTCTCCAGCATGGGTCTGGCATGGATTCACATGCTCATGAATATTCCCCGTCGTCAGGCTGGGAATCCTCGGTAAAGAAAAAAACAGTATCAGTTTCGTTTCTGATCTGTCTTTCGTAGTAATAACCAATCACTGGTCTCTGCGTCATACTGACCACAGCCAATGACTGCCCTCTACCTAAGCACCGCCTCTGGCAGCCATCTTCAGATTTGGAAGCACGTGAAGTGGCAGTATGACCAAGTGAAGAGCCGCAGAGGGGTAGGCGGGAGGGTTCGCATGTGAATCCATGCCAGACCCATGCTGGAGAACAACAGTTACAGGTAAGTAACTTGTTCCTTCTCCAGCATGGGGTCTGGCATGGATTCACATGCTCATGAATAAAGAATACATAGCAGTACACACATGCACAACCACGGGAGGTGGCAAAGGCTCAACATTAAGCATCACATCAACTCAACATTAAGCATCTTACCTCCTCACCAGGCTCACCTCAGGCGAACAGGTTGCGCAGCACTGCTTGGCCGACCCTGGACTCCTCCCTGGAATCCCGGTCGACGCAGTAGAATTTCGTGAAGGTGTGCGTCGACCTCCACGTAGCAGCCCTGCATATGTCCAGCAGGGGCACACCAGATAGGAACGCCGTGGTAGCTGCGATCGCTCTGGTGGAATGGGCTCTCGGACGGCCAGGCAGCGGTCGGTTTGCCAACCGGTGACAGCACATGATACAGCCGGAGAGCCATCTGGAGATGGAAGCCTTCGAGAGAGCCTTCCCCTGATTGACAGGTCCAAAGTTCACAAAGAGTTGTGACGTCTTCCGAAAACCCTTCGTGCGGTCCACGTAGAACTTCAGCGCTCTAGCTACATCCAGCGAGTGCAAAGTCCTCTCAGCCGGCGACGAAGGCGACGGGAAGAACACAGGTAACACCAAGGGTTCGTTGAGATGGAAGTCCGACGGTACCTTGGGCATGAAGGAGGGGTGCGTCCTGAGCACTACCCTCGTGTCGTGGAAAGTCAAGTACGGGGCCTTGCAGGAAAGGGCCTGGATCTCTCCCACTCGTCGTGCGGAGTTGATGGCCACAAGAAAAGCTGTTTTCCACGATAGAAACTTCAACGGGGCCGAGTGCAGAGGCTCGAACGGAGGTCCCATGAGCTTGGTCAGCACCACGTTGAGCTCCCACGCCGGGGCCGGAGCCTTCACCGGCGGGAACGATCTGAACAGTCCCTTATGAACTCTTTCACCAGACGATGAGACCACAAGGACGTCCGGCCCGTGGTTCTGGTGTATCGGGAGATCGCAGCAAGATGAATCTTGATGGACGCATGTGCCAGACCAGCTTTGGCCAGCGTCAGCAGGTACGGCAGTACTTGGGGAGCCGTAATCCGTAGAGGGTTAATCTTCTGTGCGTGGCACCAGACAGAGAACCTCTTCCATTTGTGTCCATAGCATTTAAGAGTCGAGGACGCCCTGGCCTTTGCAAGAACCTCTCTGCAATCGGCCGGTATGTCGTATCCTCCAAACTCTAGTGCTGCAGGAGCCAGGCCTGCAAGTTCAGCGACTTCGGGTCGTGGTGGAGGATGGCGCCTCCTTCCCTGGAGAGTAGATCCGCGTCCGCCGGCAGCTTGATCGGCGGGGACGCTGACAAGTCCAGAAGGTCCGGGAACCATATCTGCCTCGGCCACGCAGGTGCGACGAGGATCATCCTGCACCGTGACCTCTTGAGCTGGTTGACGAGCCGGATTAGCAGAGGCAAGGGAGGGAACGCGTAGAGGAACAGGCCCTCCCAGGGGAACGAGAAAGCATCGCCCATGCTCCTCGTCTGGGGAAACCTGCTGGCGAACCTCCGGCACTTGGCGTTCGTCGCCGTCGCGAACAGGTCGATCTGGGGTGTGCCCCACCGTCGGAAGAGGCGATCCACCAGATCCTGCCGTAGTTCCCACTCGTGGCACGAGCGCAGCTCCCTGCTGAGTGAGTCGGCGATGGTGTTTTTTATCCCTGCCAGATGAAACGGCACCAGAAAAATCCCTTGGGCGACGGCCCAATGCCACAGGTCCTGCGCCTCCTTGGACAGCGCTGGGGACCTGGTTCCGCCCTGTTTCCTGATGTAAAACATGGTGGTGGTGTTGTCGGTGAAGATCCTCACCACCTTGCCCTTGAGGGACGGAAGGAAGGACCTGAGGGCCCAAAACACTGCACGGAGCTCCAGGACGTTGATATGTAGGGACTTCTCCGTCGGGAGCCAGAGTCCCCTTGCGTGCAGATTTTCGGTGTGCGCTCCCCACCCTTCCAGGGAGGCATCCGTGGTCACAGTCTCCTGGTGGGCTGGGGTCTGGAAGTCCATGCCCGCCGTCAGATGCGCGCGGGTGCCCCACCACCGTCTCGCTCGTCGGAAACTCTCGTCGAGCTTGATCCTTTCCTCGAAGCTGCCCGTCGTCTGGATCCAGCGCGCATCCAGGAATTCTTGCAACGGGCGCATCCGGAGCCTGCACATGGGAATGAGGTAGATGCAGGAAGACATCATCCCGAGGAGGGACTTGATGGACCTCACTTTGGCCGCGTCGGCCACCAACATCCGTTGCACCTTGCCCAAGATGGTCCTGGTCCTCTCCTCCGACGGGGAGGCCAGAAGGGACACTGTGTCGAGCCTCGCTCCCAGAAACAGTGCGACTTGCGCGGGCACCAGGTGGGATTTGGCGTAGTTCACGGAGAATCCCAGGTCCGTGAGGAGTTGGACGGTCCTTGCCGTGTGGACCACGGAGAGCTCCCTCGTCTTGGCGCGGATGAGCCAGTCGTCCAGGTAGGGGTAGACGTGGATCCCCTCGCGGCGCAGCTGCGCCGCCACCGGTGCAAGGCACTTGGTGAATACCCTGGGTGCCGACCGTAGTCCGAAGGGAAGGGCTTTGAACTGGTAATGACGCCCTTGGACCACGAATCTGAGGAATTTGCGGTGCCCCTTTAGGATGGGAATGTGGAAGTAGGCATCCTCCAAATCCAATGACGATAGGAAGTCTCCTTCCTCCAGCTGACCCAGGACGTGCTGGAGGGTGACCATCCGGAACTTCTGCGCCTTGATGAACTTGTTCAGACGTCGCAGGTCTAGGATGGGGCGCCATCCTCCCGTCTTCTTCTTCACGAGGAAGTATCTCGAGTAGACTCCGGAGCCCCGAAGCCTCTTTGGGACGAGTTCGATGGCGCCCTTTCTGAGCATCGCCTTTACCTCCAGGAGAAGTTGAGGGACGTGAAGTTCTTTCCTGGCCACGGGGGGGACGCGCGGGCACCTTCTTTGAAACTCGAGTGCGTGGCCCCGGGCCAGGGCGTCCAGCACCCAACGGTCGGTGGAGATGGACTCCCACACGCTGACGAAGCCCGCCAGCCGGCCTCCCACCGGGGTGCTTCGGTGGGGGCCCGACCCCAAGGCCGGTTCAATCCTGCTTGGACGCGGCCTTGCCGCCTTGACCTCCTTGGCGACGACGGCGGGGTCCGCTAGACTTGCCTCGTCCTCTGTAGGCCTCTTGCGACGACGAGTGGGCCGCTTGACGGTAGGAAGCGAAACCGCCGCCGGAACCTTTGGAGGCGCCCTTGCCTCCGCCGCTCCGAAAGGGCGTCCGTCGTTGCAGGTCTCCAAGGGCCCGGGCCGTCTCAGTATCCGCCTTGATGGCCTGAAGGGAATCGTCCACTGTCTTCCCAAACAGGTTGTTCCCGTCGAAGGGCATGTCCAGGACTCTGGTCTGGACGTCCTGCCGGAAGTCCGTAGCTTTGAGCCATCCACGACTTCGAAGGCAAACACCGTTGCCCAGCTGGCGGAATCCAGTGTCGGCGATGTCCGTCGCCACGGTGATGGCGTGGTCCGAGGCCACCTCACCTTCCTGCAGGATCTCAAGGGCCTCCGCCCTCTTGTCGTCCGGCAGAAAATCCAGCAGAGGAGCCATCTTGTACCAGAGCTCCCTGTCGTAGCGGGCCACGATAGCCAAGGCGTTGGCCGCTTTAATCGTCGTCGCTGCCGACGAGATGACTCTACGCCCCATAGTATCCAATTTCTTTCCCTCGCCGTCCGGCGGGGAAGTCGATGTGGAGGCCGCACCCCCCCCCGCTTTCTTCCTGGCTGCCGCGGAGACGACGGAGTCCGGGGTAGGCTGCGCCCGGAGGCATAGGGGGGCCGTGTCCGGGACCCGGTACTTTTTCTCGTACCGGTCTCTTCTAGCTGGCGTCGTGGAAGGGTTCTTGAGGAGGGAAAGGCCCTCATCCCAAATGTCGTCCAACAGAGGCACTGCGAGGACCGTCTTCCTCTTGGCCTCGCGCCGCTGATAAAGGAAGCCTTCCTTTTTCTTCTCCTCAGGGCAGAGTTGGAAAAGCTCGGAAGCCCTGGAGATCATGGAGTGGAAAGATCCGATCTCGTCGGGCGGAGAGGCCCTGGTGGGAGGCGACGACGGAAAATCCTCGTCGTATGCCTCGTCGTCCGTACCCGTCGCTGCCGTGTCAGTCCCCGTATCATCCCCTCGGGTGGACGGGGAGGAGGGCTGGAAGGGGCGCGACGGTTGAAAAGGAGGTGGTGGATGGATCCTTCTTTTCTTGGTAGGGGGAACACCAGAAGGTCCCGGTTCTGGATCCCCCGACGGGAGAGGTTCCTCCGTCGGTAACGGTAGCCTCGTCCTTATCTCGGAGCATAAGGACTGTATGGCCAACAAAATGGCCGCCGAGTTGTCTTGCGGCGCTGGCAGAGGGGAATCCGACGGGCGAGCAGGGGCCCCGTCGGTATCCTCGACGATGTCGTCGTCGTCGTCACCTGCGTCGGGGTCCATTCCGACGGGCTGGCCTTCTTCCACGCCTAGGCCGTGGCTTAAGACCTCGATCAGTTCCTCTTCTGAGGTTGAGGCCGACTCTACGACGACGCCCTGCCCCCCCTTCTTCCCCACGGAGGGTTTCACGGGGGTCCTATCGATGGGCACAAAGGAAGACTCCCTCCGAGGAGGCAGGGAGATTCTGGGCCCTGAGGTCGCCACCACTGGTGCAGCCACCACAGGCTGAGCCAGGGCCGCCGCGACCGTTTCGATAGAGGGCTTGGTCGGATGGATCAAGGCCTTCACCACCTTAGGTGCGCTCACCGCCTTATCCTTGAGGGAGGGGGCACTGCCACGCTCCTCCTCTGCCTTAGAGCTCGACCGGGGCCTCTCCAGGAGCTTCGCCGGGTGCTCGGCCTTCCTCTTACCCGACCCAGAGCGTTGGCTCGTGGTTGATGGTGCCGGGGAGGGTGCGCCCTGCCTGGCGCCCGCAGAGCCCGACCGTTCGGCGCTCCCGGTGCCAGCGGACTCGCGGTGCTTGGCCTTATGTTGGGCCCCCGTCGCCGGGGCGCCCTCAAAGGTCTTAGAAGACCGCTCGGATATCTTCTTCTTCTCGCCAGACGGGCTCTTACCCTCCAGCCAGTTGGCGAGACGTTGATGGCGGTCCTTCATGGTCCGTTCCGACATGTTGCCGCAAAACGCACAGTCCTTCTCCACGTGCGTCTTGTCCTCATGAAGGCAGTAAAGGCAGAAAGAGTGTTCGTCCTCCTTGAAGACGTTCTGCAGCTGGCATCCAGGGCAGACCCTGAACAGCTTTCCGGGCGTCGAGCTTCCCTTCTCCTGGGCCATCTCCGAGACAGGGCCTGAGAAGCTTCTGGAGTCCTCCGAAGTGTAGCTCGACGAAATCTTCACCCTTGAGGGGCACAGATGAATCCGACACGGGTCCCCGTTGATCGGATGTAGGATTGGTGGAGCTTGAGGCTCTTTTGACCGAAAGAATCGAAGTTTTTGTAAAAAGCGCGAAAAAATAGCACTAACGCTCGAGAGCAATAGCACGAGGATCCCAACACATGAACGTGCGGTAAAAATCTGAAGATGGCTGCCAGAGGCGGTGCTTAGGTAGAGGGCAGTCATTGGCTGTGGTCAGTATGACGCAGAGACCAGTGATTGGTTATTACTACGAAAGACAGATCAGAAACGAAACTGATACTGGTTTTTTCTTTACCGAGGATTCCCAGCCTGACGACGGGGAATATTCATGAGCATGTGAATCCATGCCAGACCCCATGCTGGAGAAATATATCAATATTTATATTGCCACCACAACCTGCAAATACTCATTGCTCAAATACTTAGCATATATCTAAGATATCCAAAATATCTAGCCATATAACTGACTGTATATATTTGATTCTATATAAAATGATTGTATATACGTAAGAACCTGTAAATGCCATTCAATGACTTCAACAACCATGTAAATGCTCAAATACTGCCTGCATATTCTATATATCATTAACCCTGCAAATGCCATACAATGCCTGTACAACCATGTAATGTTCATATACTGACTGTGATAATGATTGTAACCATGCATCCATGTCAAGCGCCCAGATGCCCCAAGGCCAGGCGGCGCTATACAAATAAACTAAACTGCGATGGCACCAAGCAGGACTTCGCAAAGTTTATCGAGAACCCCAGTTCCGCCTGGGAACGGCCTATGTAATCTTCCTGAGTAGTTGATCTAGAAGGCTGATGGTACGATGTGGAGAAGCCTTTTGAAGACCTTCTCGGCTTTCCCATGAAGGAGCAGAAAGAAGAGAGGTGCTGCTGGAGGGTGCCCAGGGATCAGGCTGTTCCTAGTGGAAATTCATGGCCTTCATCCAGCCGTGGCTACAAAGGCAGACACCATTTACATTTGCTGGAACTCCGTGTCGGAAACTTCCAATGCCACTGTGATGCCGTGATCAGACGCTGGAATGATTACCTCCATCTTCTTATCGTCTGGGAGGAACTCCAGAATAGGCCCCAGCTTGTACCACAACTCCGTCGTACCCGGCTAGGATTGCCAGTTTGTTGGCCACGTTGATAGTGGACACTGGTGTAAATCCCCTTCTTTCCCATGGCATCCATCTTCTTCCCCTCACTGTCGGGACAGACAACGGGTTGGCCAACAGTTTCCTCACGGCCGCCAATCCCACTGAATTTGGCGATGGCTGTGACCTCAGGCACTTAGGCGAGGAGTCCGGTACCAGATGAACAAGTTACTCCTTACCTGGTAACGTTCTTTCGACGGGATGTTTCTTCGACGTATTCCTGATCTTTGATAATACGTTTCCAGCTTGCTGGCCTCAGAAATTTTTTCTGTAGAGGGCGCTGCGCATCGACGTCCGCCGAGTCGTTGTCCTTCGACGGCCACCATATCTGCGCCGACGTCACCATGCCCATAAATAGCCACGCGCTGCGTCCGTTGCTCAGTACCGTTTTGTAGCATAAGAAAAGTCATGCCTGAATTGGTAATTGACCTTGAAGGAGCGTAAGCTGCAACCACAAGGGAAGTTATCACTGCGGTAATGGTTGGAAGGGGCGATAAGAAATACGTCGGAGGAACATCCCGTCGAAAGAACGTTACCAGGCAAGAAGTAACTTGTTCTTCGAAGGGATTGTGTCCTCCAACGTATTCCTTATCTTTGATAGACTCCCATTTCAGTGGCATGTAATTGGAGGCGGGAGTGAGAGTGTTATGTATCCCTTTAGGGATCGACCGAATGTAATACTGACTCCATTCGCTACTCCCAGCATGTGACATGCCACTTACGGACCCCATTCTTTATAAATGCTGCTGTTATACCATTGGATCCAGGCACTTTGGAACCTCCACCAAGCTCCATTTCATTTAGTTTCCTGCAGATCAGCTTGAGTACCCCCAATTCGGTGGGCAGACACCAACTCCCGCAACACCACCTTGAAAGCTTCCCACAGCATCGCCTTGCCAGACACTGTACACTGGTTTTCTTCAAAATAGTGTTTAAACAGAATGTACCTTGCTCTTAAAAACAATGTCCAGCAGTGCTGCAGGCTTGAACCTCCAGTGGGGGCACTGCAGAACCACCCCCAGGCATACAGAGCATGAAACCGGAGAGTGATCCGAGAGTGTCCGCGGGAGAAGCGTGCAACCCTCTGTGCAGTGTACCAGATGCAGGCATGCAATAGTATAATCCAATCTAGAAGAGGTGTGTGGTGTGGTGCGAGAATCCCTCCACCCCGGGGTGCAATAGGCACCAGACATCTTGTATATCAAGCGCCTCCATTGCATTCAGCACCGCCTCGGTAGTCCTCCAGCGCCTTCTTCCCCCCCTGACTTGTCCACCCAAGGATCAAGAACTACATTTAGGTTTCCTGCTCCACAGTAGGTTTGCATGTAGGAATTTCTGGCAGTGCAGCTAAAAGTGAATAAAAGAAATCAGGATTGTCCACATTCGGCCTGTATACGTTGACCAATATCAGCACAGTGTTTCCTACCAATCCCGACACTATGACGAACCTTTCTACCCCCCCCGTATCCCTCTCGCCACCTCCGAGTCGATTACTGTGTCACTGACCCGGAACCCCAGCTACTTGTGCACCAGCGTCATTACCCCGGCTGAATAAGCAGCATGTTGTGAAATATTTACAAGCCCCCAGCTCCTTGCCACCGCTTCGTTCCCCTTGCTTCCGAGATGGGTCCCTTGAAGTATGACAATCCTCACCCCGTGCTTCTCGTAGAATTGCATTACTTTTCGTGGGTCATTTAGTTCACTCACATTCCAGCTGATAACCTTGCTTGGGTGTGGGCTATAGAGTAAGGCTAGACCTTCCCATTTCCCAACATGGTCAGCCAGCGGGCTTGTGGGTCTGTTGAGGTGAACCTTTGTGTATCCCCAAACGTGCCCCATGGGCAACCTGTCTCATCCCCCTCACCCCAACTGTCCCTCCCCCTCCCACACTGCCCACCCCCAACCTGCAGTGGAAACATCCCTCCCCACATAACACCCCAACTCCAACATCAGCATCAGCATCAGCAACAGCCCGGGGGCGTCGGACACCATCACCCAAGTGACCACTAGTTCCCAAAGCCACGAGAGGACGATGGATCACATAGACCCTTTACTGAACGCCGCTGTACTGATGCATTACATTTATATCGCTGGTATATCGCTGCCCATCAGTGCTCCAGCGTACTGTGCTGCACAATCGAGCAACCGGAATGCCGAATGCTTGGCTAGGTGCAATTTCTGCACCGGCATTTGGCAGTACAGCGCCTGTCACCCCTGAAGTGTTGTCTGGCGGGTCATTTCAGTAGTGATTCAATGAATTTGTGCACAGCTTCTGGGTTGGTAAAGAAGTGCGCCCTCCGTTGTGCTGGACTCTCAGTTTGGAGGGATATTGCATGAGGTACAGCAATGCCCGATCACGCAGCGCTGTTTTCACCGCCACAAACGACATGCAAGCGTTCTGAACCGCTGGGGTGAAGTGCGGTAAAAGAACACCTTGCTATTTTCAAATGTGAGATCTCCAAGCTCCCTCACCCTCCTCAATATGGCTTTGCGTTAGTTGAGCAGCTTTGCCATCATCGGGCATGGGTTTTAGCCCAGCCTCTGGGCGATTTGCGAGATTGTGTGCCCTTTCGACCAGGCACTGGGAGGACAGGGTCGGCCCTGTAGCACACCCTTTATAAAAGTTTCCATGTTCTGTTGCGGGACGGTCTCTGGGATTCCCACCACCCTAATGTTATCCCTCTTCGAACTTGCCTCAAGGTCTTCATTTGTATCCTTTATTGCCTTCGCCTCCCTCCGTAGCTCTTAAACCGTCTGTACGGTGTCGTTGCTGGTGTCCTCTAGTGTGCTGACTCTAGTTTCTACTTCTGAGGTCCTACTACTTTCCTTATCAATGCACTCCTGTATCCTGTCCACTTTATGTCAAGCCTACCAATTTAAAGTTAATGGCGGCAAAGCTGCTGCGCATTTCTGCAAGGACCAGGCTTAGCTCTGACACGGGGGCGTCCATGCTGGGGCCCGCTACTGCTTCCCCCTGTGGAGTGGCAGTCGCCATGGCGGGGGCTCTGGCGTAGCTTTCAGTCTATCGGGGCTCTTCCGCAGCCCTTCCTTCTGGGTGAATGGTAAGCGGGTCTGCCTTTTATTGCCCTTCACCAGAAAGCCACCGCTTGTCCCCTCCTTCAGTGGCACCTGCTGGTTCACATATTACAGTAATTTGTTGTTGGATCTATTTCGACTTACTGCTCCGGTTTCCTTCTAGTCTACTCACACTGCGTCGCCCCAGAGGAACTGGGGCACCAGTATGAGCTCTGGTTCACTGCCAGCCCCTCTCTGCTGCTCCTCGTGTTGCCGGGCGTGGCAAGGTTGGGTGACCCCAGCCCTCAGTCAGGCCCCTGGTCCTACCACCTACCCTGTGGGCCAGTCGTAGCTGGATCTCCCCCTCCAGAGTCAGTGGAACCTCAGGACACCCAATGCAGCAACTTCTCCCTCCGCTGTGGTCACCTCAGCTCAATTCATACGTTATGGCACCCCTCGTCTCCCGTGAGTTTGCTCTTGTGGCTTGCACACTGTTCCCCTTTCCACCCCTATTGGGGCCACATATGGCTATAGAAGCGTAGATGCGCAGTGTTAAAGGGGAGCACCATTGATTGGAGAGTTCAGGTCGGCACTCAGGACTTCACTCTTTGGAGTCCAGGTCAGCACAGTGTCCCATCTCAGGTGCTTGCTGCAGGTCTGTTTTGCGGGAGAGCCGCACCCGCCACCTCCCATGGTGCCCCAGATGGTGCGTTTGTAGTGGGCCTGTTCCCTTCTGCTCTCACTCCTCGCCCCCTTCAGAACGCAGCATGGGAGGAAGGACCAACTTATCCTTTCTTGGAGCTTCAAAGTCACTATTACACAGGCGTTTGTTGGTGCGCGCCTCAGCACGCTGCAGGCTCTCGCTTGTTTTGGTGGCAGGGGGATGCCAGTGCAGCAAGTGGCCCGTGACCCCAAGTTGCAGAGGGGGAGCGCGACTTACTTGTGTAGCCTGCGGGGTGCTGCTGCAGGGCGCCTATGGTCCAGAGCCGGTCTCAACACCATTCTCCGCTTCTCTGGCTGCGAGCTGCTCTGCCCCGTCGAGCCTGCCTCCACGGGTCTCTGACAGCGCCAGTGGGTCTTTAAGGCGCACATCCGCTGTTTGATGGCTGCAAGAGGGCCCCCCCCCCAGTTTCCTCCTCGCCTCCCTGCGTGCTGGCACATTCCTTACTCACTGGGCCCTTGTCTGCCCTCCGGGTGATGCACCCAACGTCGGGCGACGGCCAGACCTACCACTCTCCAGACTGGGACTTGGGCGGTTCTGGCAGTCACACCGGCGCAGGCTATCCACTCCTGCAGTCCCCCTCCGAGACACGCACTGGCACTCAGCAGTACAGTATGCCGAGCCACGCTCTCAGCCCCCCACACACCAGATCACTCTGGGGCTCCAATACACCCCGATCTTCGCTCCTCGCTGCACGAGCATGCCGGGCAGGTAGTGCCTTCATGTTGGGCTATGTGACCCAAGGCTTCCCACCAGATCGCATACAGGCACTCGGTTGACCTGTGTGCCGCACTTTGCTCTCGGCCCTCCGGTTGTTGCAATGCACCGGGTCGCGCTGGGAGTTCTGGGCCCCAGAGTACCCCAAACTGTGCTTGTCGCCTATCCAGCCACGGGGACAGATCGTGCCTGATTTTCAGCTGTTTTCACGCCCGATGGGGCCAGAATCGTCCTCTTGTTTCAGGCCACTCGGGAGCTCACATGAAGGCGGCCATCTTGGCAATGGGCTCTCGAGTATGAATGTGTCCAGACTCAATTTCAGTCAGAGCCCCGTTATCACTCAAACTACACGAGGTATCTCGAAATCTGACTTCTATTCTTTCTGGTCTCCGTGTTATTGGCACCCACTTGATATCAACCTGTATATTTCCCAGTGTACGGCTCAAACTGCTGTCACATGAGGCACAGGTTTGCGTTGGGACTCCAAGCGGAGTGCGTGAGGATGCAGGCAAAACTTGCAAACAGAAAAGTTATGAAGAAAAGGCAGGGAGAATAGCAGTTATCCACAGGCCCAGTTTTTTTTTAAGTAAAAACTGCAAGCTGTGCGAAGTGCCCATTTGTGTCAATGGAAACAAAAGGGCTGGCGGTATTCTTTAAATGTTATTTAACTACACAAAAGGAATAAAAAAAAAACGTTATTTTTCTGTTGACGATTGAATCGTTAACATTCACCATCAGGGCACGTATTGTATTGGTTATTTATAAAGCCCCTTTCTCCATTTGTATGGCCTCAATGCGCTCTGTGGTTGGAACAACCTCAGGGACCGAAGTCCGTGTGGGCATTTTAAGATACACGTGTGAATTTTGCCAGGTTAGGACTTGGGCTGGCAAGGGGGGGGCAGGAGGGGTCTGATTTTCGATCGTCTGGGGGTGAGAGGGTAACACCAAGATTCGAGACACCATGAGAGAAACGACCAAATTGGGAATACGGCAGCAAATGCAGCAACACCCAGACCCAAATCAAAAACGTACGCAATTTGAAGTTAAGTCATCGAAAGTCAAAATTTATTAAAGTGAAATAAGAAAAATTCATTTTGTTGCCCTTTCCCAAGTGCACAGACAAAATTAGCAACTTTTTAGAAATATTAACCAATAACATTGCTGGCAAAGCATAAAAGACAACCTTTTAAACCCAATAATTTATAATGAAATATTCAGTTTGTTGCAAAAACCAAGTACGGCAATACAGATGCGTTTCACGTATCTGATGGGTTTGGGAATTTAACGACCTAGGCTAGAAATCAAAGCAAGAGACTGAACAGGCGCTAACCAGTTAATTAAATGACTGGAGGAGTCAACTTTGTTTATACACGCGGCATTAGACACCCGTTTAGGCGGACGTGTTGGACTTCTGAAAAAAAGCGGGCGGACGCTTTCCACCCTGGTGTACTCTCGACTTGTGCCCTGTAGCATACAGCACTTGTAGAATTACGTTCTTAAAGAACGTATGGGGCAGATTGTTTATTTTCAAATTACTGTTCGCGATTGTGCCCAGTCGGATAGACATACTTTCTTTCACATGCAGTTTACTCAAACTTCAATTTTTATATTACGCTACTCCTGAAAGCTTATGTTCTCAAATATCACACACTCTAATCTGTTACGTAACCTACGAGGGCACAAACGAACATTTTGATAACTGAGTCGTTCGGAAGAATGACACTAAATATATAGCGAACGCCTGACAGTGTACATTACACCAACAATACAAAGGGGCTTGTGCGAAACTAAGGCACTTTAACCAACGGTTGTAAAGTGGGGTAGAGTCGTCGCTTATAACCAAGGAATTTCAGGAATTCAACTGCATGGGATGATTCTTGGTGTGTTTATTACTTTTTAGAAAATTTGTTTTAAGCAGCCCAAAAGTATGAAAGGTCGAGTTGTACATGTTCCGTTCCATTCCATTCCCTCAGACCCTGATGCCAGGTTTACTGGAAGATAAATACACTGTTCCAAGTCACTGTGCCCTCGCAGTCCAGGAGCGAGTCTCGAGTGGGTAAGGTACTTGAAGAGACTCAAGTCAAATTGTTACGATTAGCTAACCCTTCCTTAACCTACCACGTAACAAGCAAACTCCAAAAAACAAACCAGTAAAATAGGAGTCAAAGGACTAGAAAAAAGTTAATGAGGACTGTCCAAGAGTGTGCGTGCAGTGATCTGGTAGATATATCACCATGGAGTGGTAAATGCGATCATGCAGAGATGAAACAATGGAAAACAGACGAGGGATCATAGGAATGAGACGGGACAATAAAAAAACGCTAAAATGTGGCGAATGACTTTCCCGTTACCCAACCCCCCCCCCCCCACACGTTTCAATTGCTGTGGTGACCTTCACGTTAATACTGGCGAAGCAGGGGAACAGATGTATAATGGTGTTCTTAAGACAGACGACTACGATCACCCATACAGTGTCCTGCACAAGCTCTGATGTGCTTCTCAAACTACTACAGACCTTGAATCAGAAGCGTTGAAGAGAATACACTACGAGCACCACACCTCAGAGATATGAGCAGCCTTGGCAGTTCAATACATTCCAGTAATATAACATTAAGGGTGCGGAGAACACAAAGCCAAGCAACTTACTTTAAGATCGAGATTAAGATTGGTATAGCATGAATACATGGGCTTGTGTGTCCAATTTGTGGTTTACCCTTGGACAATTGTGAACATAGAAAAAGGAGCTGGCTTCGTGGGATGGATGCCCAGAGTCATGACTACAGGGATACAAGTAAGAGTTCATAAGTAGGAGCTAAAAGTAGCTTGTGGGTATCCGGCATCACTCAGTAAGCAGGCACGACCTTTGGTGGAACAAGGAGCTAGGAATATCTTCGCGTGTGCACGAATTTAAAATTATAAAATGTGTCCATGTTTTTACATGACCCATCGTGCATTTGTGTCCAATGCTCCTTTCCACACCTACCCATATGCACAAAATCTCACAGGTATCTCTGTATGGCACCAGGTGCTCTATTGAGACAAAAGTAGCCCCTAGTAGCGGTTGGTGTGAAGCCAACAAGACACCTTCTCTGCAAGCAGGAGCTGAAAAACTCACATACCACCAAAGTTCGAGACCTGGATTAAAATGTCTTGCAAGACTACATGTCAACAAATTAACAAGTTAATTACCCCTGGTAACGTTCTTTCGACTGGATGTTCCTTCCACATATTCCTCATCTTTGAGATTCCTATCTCTCGCCAGTTTTGCTGCTTTGGCAAAAACACAATTCTCGGCAGAGGGTGCTGCACCCGACGTGGCGTCGATTTCGCTCGAGGGTCTCTGTCGAGCATCAACGTCAAAGATAGTATAAATAGTTTGTGCAGCACCGGTTGCATTCAGTTAAGTTTTTCTGTTACCTTATATCGAGGAACTAACCAGGCGTACCCCAGACTGCAAGCTCTCTGGAAATGCTGAGTGTAATTCCTGTAAATTGTACGGCGGTGTAGGCTGGGTGGGGCGATGAGGAATATGTGGGAGGAACATCCAGTTGAATAACCAGGTTAATCACCGTAGTGACCACCTTACTCCTAGTCCATAGTCCCCTTTCCTCCATACTTATGGGACATCTCTCCGCCCTGTGGGACGGGACCGGAGCACTTTGTAAAAAGCATCCAAACATTTTTTCAAAAATGTGTCCTTCCTCTCTTTCTTGTGCGGGGCCCGGTACGCGGCCGTAACTCCGCCCACCTTGGCTCCGCATCGCTCATCAGTCCTTTCCTATCGCCAGGTCAGAGACCTATTAGCAATAACAGAGGAACCTTATTAGAGGGGACGGCGGGCGGGCGTATGGAGGAAAGGGGACTATGGACTAGGAGTAAGGTGGTCACTACGGTGATTAACCTGGTTATACTCCTACATCCCGTCCACTTTCCTACATACTTATGGGAGATTCCCAAGCACTCCTAACAGGAACTACGGGTGGATGGAAGTACCCCTTACTGAAAAAGGTTCTTCAGCACAGCTTGACCAAACTGAGCATCAGCTCTTGAGCTCATGTTAAGACAAGAATGCTTACAAAAAGCAGATGGGGAGGCCCAAGTAGCTGCCCTAGCGATGGACTCCCAGGGGACATATTTCTGAAAAGCAACCACAGCTGCCAAATACCCTTAGGAGGTTTCAGCCCTTGGACGGTGAAAGACTCCATAATGCAGGCGGCGATCCACTGAGAAATAGTCGCCTTAGATGCCAGATTACCCTGAGGGTTACCAAAAGTCAAACAGTTGAGAAGAACTCCTAAGCTTGGAGGTTCTGTCCAGATAGAACTTAAGAGCCCTTCTGACATCGAGACAATGCAGAACCCTTTCCGCCTCTGAGGTAGGGTTTGGAAAAAAGACCGGCAGGGAGAGCGACTGATTCAGATGGAATTCAGTTACCACTTTCGGCAGGAAAGCAGGATTCGTCCAAGGACTACCTTATCCTTGTGAAAGACCAAAAAGGGATGCTCCACCGACAAGGTCTGGAACTCACTCACCTGCCTTGCTGACGTAACAGCGACCAAAAAGGACACTTTCCAGGATAGGTACTTGAGGTCCACCGTGGCCACTAGTTCAAAAGGCTTAATATCACAATGCCATCAGGACTACATTTAGATCCCACAGCGGGTGCGGACTACGAATTGGAGGGTAGAGGCGGGTCAAGCTTGCAAAATGCCTCTTAACCACTGGATTACACAGAGTAAGAACATTGGTCCGTAGAAAGATAAGCGGAGACCGCTAAAAGGTAAGTTCTGCATGACAGAACGTGAACACCCGACTCTGCTAGGAAGGATACAATGGACATCACTGTGTCAATCTTAACCCCCCTTGGGTCCAACTGTTTTTCCAAACACCAATGACAGAACCCGAGTCATTTACTTCTGTATTGGGATCTAGTCGAGGGTTTCCTGGCTGCCTGGATAATACGCATGTTATCCGCAGACAAGTTAAGATGTTCTAAAGACTTGAACTCAGGCACCATGCCGCCAAGCTCAGCGATTGTGTGGAGGGGTGCCACATCTGCTGTTCCCCCTGAGGAAGAAGATCGGGGGTCACTGGTAACCTGATCGGCGGATACACCGACAGGTGTTGAAGTTCTGAGAACCAAAAACCTGGCCGGCCACCACAGGGCTATGAGTAGAAAGGAACAGTTCACCGATTTCTTCAGCTTCCAAATTGCTCAATGGACTAGAGGCAGAGGCAGGAAGGCGTAAGCTCTCATGTTGTGCCATGGAATCTCGAGAGCATCCCCCTCTGGAGGCATACTGAGGAAGCTTCTTGTTTAGCGCCGTAGCGAAGAGGTCCACCTCCGGTGTGCCCAAACACAAGAAAATCCATGAGAGGACCTCCGCCTTCAACTTCCACTCGTAGCTGACCACTGTCCGCCGGCTGAGGGCATCCGCTGTGACATGCAGCTGGCCCGGGATGTGCACTGCAAGCAGCCAAACACCATGAAGCACAGCCCACAACCAAATCTGGATGGACAGGTGCAGGAGAGGGGGAGACTTGGTTCCCCCTTGCTTGTTGATGTAACACATCGACACCACATTGTCCGTGCGTATGCGGACCACCTTGTTGGCTATGATAGGTCTGAACCCCCTGAGCGCTAGGAAGATCGCCAGAAGCTCTAAATGATTTATGTGGAGGAGCTTGTCCTGAGGCGACCAGAGATCCGAGACCTGAAGAGGATCTAACGTCGCACCCCACCCCAGGAGGGAGGAGTCCGTCGTGATGGTTACCGTAGGGGCTGGGTCCTGCAACCCCGCACACACCGACAGGTTGCTGAGAGATGACCACCATTCCAGGTCCACTCTCATGGAAGCCGGAATCATTATCAGGTTGGAATCCGGGTCCACAGCCTGATGCCAAGAACTCCAAAGAGCCATCTTGGTCCGCCTCATCTTGAGACGAGCAAGAGCCAACACGCACAAGGCCATGAGGCCCAGAAGCCTCTGGAACCACCAGGCCGACAAGCTCTCCAACTGCGCAAACATCTGACACGTGGCTAACAGATCCGCCATCCTGTCCCCAGTCAGGTACACTCTGCAGTCGATCGTGTTCCAGCAAAAACCCAGGAAAATCAAGTCCTGCAAGACCATAATGGAAGATTTGCACCAGTTCACCGACAGCCCAAGATGGAACAGGAGCTGAAGGAGAGACTGAAGATTGCCCGCTGCTTTCAACTGACAAGGGCTGCGTAAGAGCCAGTCGTCCAAATACAGAAACACATGGATACCCTGCAGACGAAGATAGGCTGCAGTCACCGACATCTTTGTGAAGACACGCAGCGCCGAGCTGAGGCCAAAAGGAAGCACTCGAAACTGGAAGTGCTCCTCTCCCAAAGAGAAACACATATCTCCCGTGTAGATTCCAAATCAGAATATGCATGTACGCATCCTGAATATCCACCACACTGAGCCAATCGCCCATCTGCAAGGAGGACCGTATCTGGCTGGGCGTGATCTTGAATTTCTCTTGGGGTAGGAAAAGATTGAACTGGGAAAGGTCTAGGATGGTGCGCAGGCGAGCCTGGTTGGGTTTGGGCACCGTAAATAGCCGGGAGTAGAAGCCCTCCCCTCACTCCCCAAGGGGAACAGGTCCCACAGCTCTGAGGTCCAGAAGTTTCTGAACCTCGGCTTTGAGGGAGGGCGAACCCGACAGCTAAAAAGGAGGGTTGAGCGGTGGGTAGGGGCTAGGCGTAAGCAGAAGCCCGCCCGAGCGACTGACAAGACCCATCTGTCTTCGGTGATGGTCTGCCACACCTCCCAATGAGACGCAATGCGTCCTCCCACCGGGGTCTCATGCGAGCGCAGAGAACCCTCATTTTCTAGGTTTTTCAGTGGTATTGCCACCTGAACCCGAGGAGGAGGCCGAGGAGCGGGAGAAAAACCAAGTCCGTTGTTGCCGACGGCGGTTATTCCCCGAGGGGGTATCCACTCTGCGAGATTTCCAGTCAAGGAAGCCCCTAAAGCCAGGAGGGTTGGCTTTGCGACAACGGTCTCTGGGTTTTGAAAGGGGTCTTAACAAGGACCGACAAGGACTTAGCCGTCCGAGTGCTAACCTTAGTCTTGGTGAGCTCTACATCTCTTGTAGAATGAAAGAGCTCGTTAACCATCAAATGGAAGTTCCAACACCTTGTCCTGTACCTCTTGAGAATTTAGTGGCATGCAGCCACGCCTGCTGTGAGGTATCAACCCCCAGCATAAGGGCCCCGAGCCGAGGTGTCTAAGTGATGAGCCGCAGCCTCCAGGAGATCCAGGGCCAAGACCCTGGCATCAGATAATCCCCGCCTTAAAGTCTTCCAGCTTCTCGACCGGGATGAAATCCTCAAACTCCAACACACCTTTCCACATCCGCATATTAGCCCCCACTAACACCAGTTCGGCATTGGCCTGCCTGAGCTGCAAGGCCGAGTTGGCGAAAATCTTTCTCCCAAGAGAAAGAAGGAGCTTATCCTCCTTTCGCAGAACCGGAGTACCCGTCGTGGTAGAGGATGCTGCATTCCAGGCCTGCAAAGTGGCCGCTGCCACCACTGTGGAGGAGGGGGCGGACAAGACGACAGGGCCACCTCTTCCGAAGAATGCAGCCTGTATCGCGCGTCAATTTTCTTATTGACGAAAAGTCCAGTGTGTGGCTTTTCCCAGACCATGCGGACCTCGGCCAGAACATCCTTCTGCAAGAACAGGCCAGTATGCTCCAAAGGAGATAGGGTGAACGCCTCAGAGAGCACGCCCCCCTGCGGAGCGGGTGCCTCGAGCACCGGAACATCTAAGAAGCACATGTCTAGTACCCGGCCATGAAAAGCTCTAATAGAGCGGGGCAGGTCCTTGTTGTCCTGATCGCCTTGTGCGTCATCCGACAGGTCAGGATCCTGCTGAGCTGTGTCGGGTGCCGCCTTGTCCACAGGGGACAATGGGGGCAAAGGCAGAAGAGTCGGGGAAGGCACCGTAGGCAAGGGAGGCGCCGGCAGAACCACCGGAGGAACGGGTGGAGCCGGAGGCGCGGGCGGACATCTTCCTAAAAAGCCCTTTGAAATATTCCCTCATGGGGTCGGTACGCATGAGCGTTTGAAATTTACCGAAAAAGGAGTCCTCCGAGGACTGTTTTGGAACCGGAGGCCTCTCATGAGGAGGATAATTCCAGGGACGTAACGGGGAAGGGTGCCACACCGGCACCTCCACCAACGTATCCACATAAATCAAAGGTGCCGACCCCGCAGGCAACGAAACATTGTGCGGAAGGGGCATCCAGGCATTCCAATCAAACTGGCTGGTAAGGATGCGCACAAGGAACTCTATATGTTGACCCACGGAACCAAGCCCTACACCCGAGGCCGATGGCGTAGTTGTAGGGGTAGCACCCAAAATGGCCACCGCGGTCGTGGCAGGAACGGGCGCCATTTTGTCATCGCCTATGGGGAACTGCGGCACGTGAGGAAGTGAGGCAGGGGTCTCCGTTGATGGATCAGGGGTCTTAACTTTAGCCTTAACATAAGGAACCTCGGTAGAGCCGGTACTATGAGGCCTGGAATGTTTTTGCGACATACCAACCGCCAAATTAGCCTTCCCAGGAAGGACCTCAGCACTGCTGGTAAAAGAAGAACTTTCCTTCTTTTCCCCCTCAACAGATCTGGTGTCGCCACAAGAGCGGGAACGGTGAGAAACAGCCTTCACCGATGAGGCCTTGTCAGGCCTCTCAGAACTATTGGTAGCTTTAGCCTCTGTACGAGGAACCTCGGACCCAGGTCCTGTAACAGCCTTATCCACGCGGGCCTCGAACATCCGTTCAGTGACACCAAGCCCAACCAAGGCCCCGGGGCGCACCCCGGTCTTATTCTTGAGGGAAGCCGAAAGAGGCCTCAGAGCGAGCTCCGGTACCTCACGACTCAGTAGAACTGGGTCTACAAACAGCCCCCACAGGAGGGGTCTCGGAGCGTGCTCTGGTATTCACAGGCCCCTTACGGAGGCCCTCGGAGAAAACTCTGGTACAATTATTAGGCCCAACGGGCACCTCAGGGCAATCCCCGGTGACAGAGCGATTATCGCTCCTCCTGGCCCGGGAGGAACCTGGAAAGGTATGCCCCTGCCGGGTTGCTCTGAAAAGTAAAGAACTTACCGAGCGTTTCTTCTTTTCGTCGATGAACACCTGAAAATGCGAAGGAGGAGTTAGTTGGAACACCTCCTCCCACCGCTCCAACTGACGTTGAAGTGCCCAGACCGAAAGGGAGTCGCAGTAAAAACAGGAGTCCCAACAGTGATCCGGACCCAAACAATCTAAACCAAGAGGATAGGGATCCGCCCTCGTGAAGCGTTGGTGACAGGATGAACAATCTGAAAAGTCTAGTTTGAACGGCAGACAGACTAGTACACGATCGCTAGCGAGAGCCAGAGAGGAAAAAAGGGAAGAATATCTTCTGAGGATGCAAGTGCATCCAGTCCCGAACGAGCTGAGAAAAGGACTAATGGGCGATGCAGAGCCAAGGTGGGCAGGGTTACAGCTGCGTGCCGGGCCTCACAAAAAAGGGAGGAAGGACAACTTTTTGAAAACATTTTTGGATGCTTTTTACAAAGTGCTCCGGTCCCGTCCCACAGGACGGAGAGATGTCCCATAAGTATGGGGGAAAGGGGACGGGACGTAGGAGTAAGAACTTTACCAGGGGTAAGTAACTTGTTCGTCGAATGGATTGTGTCCTCCCACGTATTCCTCATCTTTCATAGACTCCCAAAGCAGTGGCAATTTAGAGGAGGGAGTATCAATTAAACATGGATTGAATGGAGAACTGCCTTTGCAAAAAGACTTCCTTGAGTAGAAGGAGGAGTCCAAACAGTAATGCTTGACAAAAGTGTGAATCGGCGACCAAGTAGCCGCAGAACAGATGTCCTTTATTGGGACACCCCTTTGGAGAGCCACAGAGGTTGGCATACCCCTAGTGGAATGAGCTTGAAGCCCTTACAGCAGGTCCTTTCCCGCAAGTCTAAAGCATTCCCCCATAGCCAGTGTGATCCAGCTGGATATGGTTTGTTTAGTGACTGCCAAGCCCAATTTGGGGCCGGTATACCCAAAAAAGAGTTGTTTGCTGCAAAATTTAGCCATTCTTGCGATGTAAAAGCTAAGAGCCCTTTTTGGGTCTAGCCAATTCAGCCGTTCTTCCTCATTGCCTGAATAATTAGGAGGAGGGTAGAAGGTTGGTAGCATCATCTTCTGATAGGAATGATGGTTTTACTTTGAGGAACACTTTATCCTTATATAACATAGTATGAGGAGGCTTGCATGAGAGAGCCTGCAACTCACTTAACCTGCAGGCTGAATTTAATGCAATAAATGTAGGGCTGTTTTCAAAGTTAGGAGCCATATTGGACACAAATTTAAAGGCTCAAAGGGGATACATGTTAGAAACTTTAAAACAAGATTTAAATCCCAAGCAGGGACATTGAATGGGACTGGGGGAATACACATTAGTAAGCCCTTTCAGAAATTGAACAATTAAGGGTATTTTGAAATCGGAAACCTCTTCCGAGAAGCGCTTAAAAATAGAAAGCGTTGCCAAATATCCTTTCATAGTCATAATCTGGAGCCCCAGACTAGCCAAATGCAACAGAAAAGAAAGCACTATGGGAGTGCCACATTGAAATGGATCCACATTCTTGGCCTTGCACCAGTTACTGAATGTATTCCAATGACACTGGTACAAAGATTTGGTTGCTGGCCTTCTGGCCGAAAGCAAAATCTACATGACGTCATCCGGGAAGTCTCAATCCTTGTAGCTCAGCCTCTCAGAAACCATGCATGAAGGCCGAGTGTCTTGACCTCTGGATGGAGAACCCGACCTTCCTCTTGCGAGAGAAGATTCTCTTAGTGGAAGATGTATAGGAGGGCAGATGAACATGTCCAGAAGGTCCGTGTACCACGTCCTCCTGGCCCAATCTGGGGCAATTAGGATAATGGATTTCTCGAACCTTCGCAACCTCCTGATGACATGAGGAATGACGGGACTGGAGGAAACGTGTAAAGGAGTGGAAATTCCCAGTCCACCACGAACGCGTCTCCTAGAGCTCCTCTTGGGGGAAATTCCTGTGAGCAATACAGTTTGCTCTTCCAGTTAGTACCAGTCACAAATAGATCCACTTGAGGGATTCCCCAAAGGGTGAATATCTGCTGAAGGACTACCTGCGCAGGTTCCCACGTGAGAGACTGTGCGCTGCCTGCTCAGAGCGTCCGCCGTTGTGTTCTGCTCTCCGACTAGGTGAACTGCAGACAGTACACATGAAGACCGATTAGGGTACTGGGATTCACTGGGTTTTTACAATAAGATGGTTTTGAATAATGGCAGCAAGCGGCGTGCAACATTTGCACTCGCTACTAGCTAGTGATATTTGACACTTGGCGAGTAAGAAATGGTGTGCTGTGTTCATGTATAGAATAGAGGTGGCAAGCGCATTTCTTTGTGGCTGACTAGTAGCTTCCAACTTGCAATTTTTGCCCCCTGCAGCAAGCCATCAAAAACTCTGGAATAAAGGGATCTTCCGCACAATAAAGAGAAGTATACCGCTTCTTTCCTTGTAGTGTCACCACTCTCCTCTGACAGCCATCTCGTCCCATGTGATCCACACTCAGAATACCACCCCCAGGGTCAGGATAAGGTAGCAACTGTCTTCCCCTGGCCACATGGGCAGTAACTTTAGGCTGGGCCTTAGTGATGACTCCACTGGATTCATCACAGTAGACAAAACTGCCCCTCGATATTTCCAGCTGAATCCAACTGTTTACATTCACAGGATGTGAAACACTAAATGCACACTTGAAATGGATGGTCTACTCTAGAGCTTTGTGGTTGGACTGAAGCCTTTTTATTAATGATTTGGTTTAAATACCTTACACCGAAAAAGATATATACTACATATATAAATTTGCTCAATCGTTCATAATACATATTCTATACACAAATTCATTATTTTAAAAACTATAACAAGGCATCCAAAGAAACTAAATTTTCATTCAAAATCTAAAAAAATATATTTACTCAAAATTGATCAGACTAATTTTGAGATCTGGTGACCTTGTGTAAGCCATTGCTAAAGTCAGAGGTATATACATAACAGGGGGAAGGGTTAATCAGTTGTTGGAAAGTAGGGCAGCATATAATCGGGTGTTTTATGGCTTCGGGTGTATTGGCTACTCCACATTCCCTGTGGCAATGCTTAGCTTTGGGAAGATTCCCAAAAGGACACTCTTGCTAATGGAGGCAAACAATTCAGCCTTCCTCTCTGAAACAGACTCCTGTATATGGGACAATGAAATGTAGTGAAATATTTGGGTAAAACTCCCTGTTGCCGATCTACCTATAGGTATTCGATTTGTGAAACCGTTCAGAATCCTTTGCTCTTTCTGTATCCACAGATTCATAGATATTTAACAATATGTGGAATGAGGTTGACCTTTCCCAGACTAATCTACCTTCGCCATAGTAGCTGCACAAATATTCAAAAACTTCTCTAATGAGGCGATTACATACTCCTCATGAGCCTTCGACAGAAACTGCATTAGGGAATTAGGAGCCACTTGTATGAATTTCCCAAAGAGCTGTAGTTTTTTCCAGCTAATTGCGATTTCCCATAGGGCTGGGCAAGCATTGGCCAACTGATATAGATTCTGTTGCCAAGCTGACAACTTTGCTCTTGGTCCACTCTTGAGACTCTATTCTTGTGACCCACTGCTGCAAGTGACAGGGAGGCAATGGCTTAGAGGAGACATGAAGCCAATTTGGTGCCTCGTGGTCCACCTGCTGTGCCCCAATTAAGTTTCCACTGTGGTCCATGTTTCCAAGCACAAAATTGGCCAGAAAAGAGACGCCTTTTTCTTTTATAATTGGACAAAGCAATCGTTACGCATTATATATTTTTTCATTATGCATTTTTGGTAAACATGATACCTCACACAAAATTATAGAAACTTAGACAAAGAAAAACAGCAATCAAAAATGGAGCATTGCATTTTTTTTAAACGCTAAAATGTTACAATTTTACCAGTTTAAATCAATCCTACCAAATATTATAACACTGTTTAAAATAGCATGTCCTAATGCATTAAAATGTTTAACTTCATCAAAAATCTGTTTTAAAAACCAAAGCCAAAAGGAGAGACATGTGTGTGCCATTCATTAGCCTCTGGCAAAAATGGTTCCCAATACTACTAGAAGTACCATTGACAACCTCCAAAAAGGGCTTTTCTTTGTTTGGTCAATGCCTTACACTCAATGACCAAATGATAAAGTGTTTCAGTGCCAGAAACAGAGCAGAGTCTGCACGATCTCAGGTCATAGGGTATGTGCAATTGAGGACCTAAAATCTCAAGTGTTAGCAAGTTTAAACAAAACTGATACCATCTGCGAGCTGAAGAGGATGGAATTTTCGGCAAATACAGTCTCAGTTGTCAGTAGGAATGTACATCAGACTGCCTTATATCTTCCCAACCTTTGCAGATAATCCATATTCCAAATTCTGTCCCAATTTCTGGTGATCTTTTTCAGTTAACGAAATCTTCTTGTAGACATACAGAAGGGAGAGACATTAACTTTTTGAACCACGGTGCACGTAATTGTCTGGATTTTATTTCAATATTTGACACTGGTTGATTCATAGTGTTACAACCACCAGATTACTGTTGCAGCATAAGTGGTCACACGGAAGTAGACCAGTATGAAGACTGAGTTTACAAAGTCCAATTACAATTTGATGTTAGCAGAGCGCACTGCCCAGTTACCAAACACTTAAATTAGTTCTAAATATACATTTTAAACATTTTTTTTCTGAAGCTTCTAATAAACGTATTGGTTTCCGAGCTCATCATTTGTTTTAGGTGGACCAATATTCCAGATTCATCACCTTCTCAGATTTTCCAAAACAGAGATTGACTTGTACATGTACATTAACCACCAAGACAGTAATCCTAGTTCTAACCTTATAACACTGATGGTAAACACTCAGGGATGTTTAGAGCTTCCTTCAATACCAGCCCCTCCTTACCTCCTCCCGTGCAAAGCCGCAGTTGGAAAGGCTAGATCCGACACGCCTGAGGGGAGTACGGGGCACAGGCGTCATTTCCACCATAGAGTTGACGACCTCAGCTGGCGGGCCTCAGATCAGTTGGAAAGAGACACCCGTGGTGGAATGGTAGCTGGCAGGGAGCACCAGCGCTGGGGGCACTCCTAGAGCTGTCTAACAGTGGCAACGAAGGAACAGACAAGGAACCGCGTTTTGGATGGACTGTGGAACGCACAGCCCTACAGCGATCAAACCAAGGTGGATTTTTGGTCTTTCGAGATGATGCGGTGAGCGAGCCAATGAGGAGGCAACACAGGACAACAGGACAGGTGCCGGGGCGATAGAGGTACCAGGAAGCTATCCCACGATACTGCTAAATGGCAGCGGAGCGGCGCAGGGACGGGCCCAATCACGCAGGAAGATCCGGGGCAAGTAGTGCTTTAAAGGCAGACCGGGACAGTGAGCAGCAGGAAACAGGGCGCAAGATGGCCCATTCCCCCCCAAACACCCATGGGCCAAGACATTAATGCTCGAGGGCCAGGAGAGCCACACCTGCAGGGGGTGAAGCCCTACAATGAACAATCTGGTGGGGAACAGCCGATCCACCCAGGTGAGCAGGGCTGAGGGGAGCAACCAACAGCCCAAGCGGGGACAAGGAGGCACAGGATGACAGCCCCAACTGGGAACCCGCTGCCTGAACAGCAGAGCAGGGGAAGTGTGTAGGCAAGAAGACCTGTAGGTCCAGTAAGAAGGCAGTCTGCATAAAAGGAGAATACTTACCCAGCATCTGAGGGGGTGGGTTTCTCTGGATGGTGGTGCTAGGAGAGACAATCCGGCACAGCCCAGGGAACACACCCTGGGCCCAGATTGGAAGTGACTTAAAGGAAAGCAGTAGAAGAGACAAGACCCTACCATCCTATCAACAAGGCCTTGGTGATAGAACAGGGAGACCGCCAAGATAGCCAGAATGTGGCAGCAAGGAGCACACAGATCCCTGGAGGACAGGCATAAGAATCCTAGCGAACCAGATATGAACACATTGATATATGATATGGCATTTATAACGCGCCTATACACAAGTGTTTGAAGGCGCGACGAGGCAAGGGGGGTGGGGGGTCAAAGGGAGGACAGACAACGATCCTACCAGGCCAGGTGTCATTCAGACCGCGCAAGTGCATGGGAAAGGGGGGGAAAGGAAAAGTGCAAGGGGGGAAGGGAGAGGGGAAAGTGCAGTACATGGGAAGTGGAATAAATAAGATAAATAAAACACATAAAACACCCAGCTGGTGGCAAGTGCAAGGAAGTGCAGACAAAGTGCTGGAAAGGGGACTGAAGGGATACAGAAAACAGTCCCCAAGTGCAGAGGTTGCCAGTGCAGGTGGGCAGTTGACGGGGCCTGGCCAACGATCAGAAAAGGGTGGCCAGGTAACCAGTGCAATTTCAGTCAGGAATTCAGCAAGGGAGGGGAGGAGAGAAAGCAGAAGCAAAGAGGAAGGTTTTGAGGTGTTTGCGGAACCAGAGATGGTTCTCTTAGAGTTTCAGGGAGGCAGGAAGGCTGTTCCAGAGAGAGGCCCCTGCCGAAGAGTGATCTGCCACCAACTCGTTGCTTGGAGAAGCAACTGATCCTGAGGGAGTTGGAGGCAGATGAGCGAAGAGCTCGAGAAGGAAGATATTTAGGAAGAGAGTTGAAGGTATTGCAGCCCCAGAAGGCCTTGTGTACAATGCAGAGGGTTTTGGATTTAATCCTCACAGCCATTGGGAGCCAGTGCAGAGATTTCAGTCCTGGAGAGATACGATCCCTGGGCTTGAGACCAAGGACAAGACTCGCAGTCCTGCTCTGGATAAGTTGCAGAGGGCAGAGAGCGGAGGCAGGAAGATTTAGATAGAGGCTGTTGCAATAGTCCAGCTTGGAGAGGACCAGGGCTCTGGAGACAGTGAGCTTCTGGGGGGGAAGGATGGGAAAGGAAGAATAGCTCTAAGGAGGTGCAGCTGGTAGTGTGACCTCTTATAGAGGTCAGAGATGTGAGGGGAGAAGGAGAGTGCAGAGTCGAAGATGACCCCAAGGTTTTTTGCCTTGCAGGTGGGAGATGGAGGCGGGGCCAAGAGAGGCTGGCCAGAGAGCTGCAGGGAAGGAGGGAGTGGGTGTGCCGATGAGTAGAATCTCAGTCTTACTGGCATTAAGGCAGAGGTCGTTGGCGACACACCAATCCTGGATGGCAGACAGACAGTCAGAGATGAGGGAAGGAGAGGAGGAGGCGGCCGAGGGTAGCCTGAAAATGAGCTGGGTATCATCAGCATAGCACTGAAAGTTGGGACAGAGCGGCGATGCGGTGGGCAAGGAGTGCCAGGTATTGGTTGAACAGCCAGGGAGAGAGGTTAGATCCCTGGGGGACACCACAGGGATAGAAAAAGATGTCTGAGAGTAAGGACCCAAGTTGGACTTGGGAGGGTCAGTCGGAGATGAAAGAAGTCAGCCACGCCAGAACCTGACCAGCGATACCCAGGTTATCACGGAGACGGTTGAGCAGGATGGCATGGTTGACGGTGTCAAAGGCAGAAGAGAGATCAAGCAGGATAAGAACGCAAGGGGTGTTAGAGTTGAGGTTGGAGAGCAGGTCTTCACGGATGTTCAGGAGAGCAGTTTGCGTGCTTCTGGCAGCTCTGAAGCCAGACCGATGGTCATGAAGACAACCAACAGATTCAGTGTGGAGATTTGAGTTGGGAGATGGCCAGTTTATCCAGGAGCTTGGCCAAGAAGGGAGTTATGGAGATTGGGCGATAGTTAGCCGGGCAGGAGGGGTCGGCAGAGGGTTTCTTAAGAAGAGGGTGCACATGGGAGTGCTTCACGGGGGAAGGGAAGACTCCAGTGGCGAAGGAGTGTTTGCAGTAATCCGCCAGGGCAGGAGCCAAGGAGTCTATGTGATCCTTGATAGTTTTGAAGGAACAGGGGTGAACCTGTTTCGATGAGAATTTCATAGATCGGACTTGTCAAGAAACCTCGTCTGGAGAGAAAAGGGGAAAGATAGAGAAGGAGGGAGGAGGGGTGGCTGCAGAAGGGCCAGAGGAAGAGCAGGGAATAGCGGGAGGGGGATGAGAAGAGGAGAGTGAAGACAGGATGTCCTAAGTTTTAGAAATGAAGTGAGAGGCCAGTGCCGTGCAGAGGGCCTGGGAAGGGACAGGAGAGGTAGAGACTGCGGCAGGATTGCCAGTTCCTTGCAGATTTGAAAGAGTTCAGCCGAGTTGTTAGATGCCGCAGAGATTAGCTCTCTTCTTGGTGAGGACGGAGAGCCGGTATTGCCTTTGCAGCAGGCGGCAGGCCAGTTTGTCAGAGGATGAACTTGAAGCATGCCATTTCCTCTCGGCAACCCTACACTTGTGTTTTAAGCTGACGAGGTCTGAGTCATACCAGGAGTTGCACTTGGCTTTGGGCTTCAGGCGGATTCTCATGACAGGGGCAAGGATAGCAAGGGTATCAGATATAGCACAGTAGAGAGTGGAGAGGGCTGTGTCAGGGTGAGAGTCAGCCAGGGGGTTGGGGGTAAGGGGGTTGTGAGAAGATGGCAGCGAAAGCCTCAACTGACACGTTTCATGGGTCGGGTGACCGAAAAGGTGGGTGGCAGTGACTGAGGCGGCTTGGCCTGCGGGGTAGGGAGGGTGAGGTGGGAGGATAGGAGAAAGTGGTCACTCCAGGAGAGAGGGATAGAGAGGGGAAGGTCAAGTGTGCCCTGCAGAGTGAGTCGGGCCAGAGGGGAGAATGGTGAGAGAGTCGCAGAGGTCGCGAAAGAGTTCAGAGGGGGGACAGGAGGCATCATGGTGAAGGGACAGCAGAAAATCGACAATTATGCTGCTGCCAGACATAAGCTGGCAAAATAAGGGGAGTGGGATGTGGAGAAGCAGGGACGGTCACAGGAGGAGTCCCGCTTGAAGGGTTAATGGCAGTGATACAAGATTCCAGAACGTCCCTAGAGGGGAAAATAAAAGGTCTGGAGTAGAAGTGTCACTAGTGAGAGCAGGAAAGTTAGTGATCAGGAGACAGAAGGGGAGCAGTGGGTCAGCACTGTGGAGGATGAAGTGGCCCTGCTGCAAAAAATAGGTACGCGGCCGAGAGGGTTGGAAGTGAAAGCAGAAGACTCGGATGGTCGGTCACAACAAAACAATATCCACCTAGTAAGGGTCCCGGAGGGAGGGACAGGAAGGGGAATGTACAGAACTTTCGGTGGAACAATTGATCCTACAGACGCTAAACCTCAAAAGACTATCCAACCGGTTTACAGTGGAGCGAGCCCATAGAGTACCAGGGAGGCCACCTCTGCCGTGGGGTCAGCCCAGGGCAATCGTGGCCGAGCTGCTGAACTTCAGGGACAGACAGTATTGCAGGTAGCACGCAAAGCAGGTTATATTGAAACAAGAAGTGCCAGAATCTTAATATTGCCCGACTTCACACGGGAGGCCCAGAAACAGAAGTCGGTCCAGGGCAGACTCCGGGAACTGAACCTGAGATACATGATAATTATTCCTAGCGAAACTCAAGGTGATTTATGGAGTGTAAGGATTGCATGGAATCGCGAATAGACAGATAAGTGATCACAGTTCAACGGTGTGTATTAAAATGTATAGGTATGGTGGAAAAAATCCCCAGATCAAGCCTAAATCTAAGATGGGAGCAAGCTACAACACTCAAATCAAAATAAGACCGTTCTAGTGGCATCTTGTAAAAAAAAAAGGGTATATACCAAGAAAAACCTATTGCTAATCCTTGCGCTAAATACAAAAAAGTGTGGAATAGGGCTCATAGGAAATAAAGAAGTGTTCACAAATATGTCAGGATGCAGTGGTCGTGGTCTCCCTTCCCAGTGTTTTGAGCACAGGAAAAAGGCGTAACTCTGGAGCACATCACACACTCAAGCTTTCCCAGCACAACACGCCAGTTCCGTTTTCAGCTATCAGAAATTCGATTGCCAAGTCTCCTGCACTATAAAAACTCTTGCCTTAGAGGGCCTGGTGTGTTCAAAATAACACCAAAAGTTCCTGTCCATATACACGTTGGGGAATTACTGCTCACTCCTGGATCCCCTCCTCTGGGCTCAGATACCCCAGTTCTTAGCGATATCAGGACCTTCTGAAGTTAAATTTCTGGCTTCCAATGGCCTGATAGGTTAAAAAATAATAAACAAAAAGTTCCTTTCAAATGTACATTGAGGCGATTCTTCACCCTTGGGTCCCCATCTTCTGGACACAGACCCCTCTAGAATATCAGCCAGCCTCCCGTCGGGTTCACTCTGGCTTCTAATCAAAGCCAATTTCTCAGTTGCACTCACGTGCTGTTGAGTTTCTTACCTCTGCATCCTTCTCAACTGTTTGCCTCCCTCAGTCGGGTTCACTATGGCTTTCAACACAATCTCCTCTGCTTATATTCTTGAATCATAATGTCTTTTCAAACAGTTCAAGGTGGACAACCCTCTGCAGGGTTCACGCTTCGCAACACGCTGTTGCTTTGGGACTTTATACTTTGCCCCTCTTCATCTGCATCCCTCCTTCGGGTTAACTCTTGCAAATTTCACAATTCCTTCCACTTTCTTATGATGTGGGTTCACTTCCCTTCGTCACGATCAGCTGGTCAAAGACTTTCGACTGTACAGAGGGTTTTACTAGACCCACGTATCACCACTTTGCCCCTCTTCTCGCTACCAAAGGCCTTCTGGTAATAGTTTCAACAATTGGGTAATCGCCCAGAGTTTCTCGAGTGAGCACCCACGTGGTGCCTGGCTAAGTTTCTGCTGGCTTTCCCCTTTTACATCATTAGTTCTTTGTACACTCTGCAATCAGCAGTTTGCAATCAGCAGTTTGCTACTTTTATTCAACACAGTTCGGTTTCTTTATCGGTTCTCCCCTCAAATCACCAGCTGTGAGGAACCCCTCTGCTTTCTTCATATCAGGAGTCAAGGCCGGTACCTGGCGTCTCCATCTGTCCTGCTCATCAGCGTAGGCATGCTTTGTGTACCATTGACATCTGCTGCAACACACTTGGGCTATTGTTCGCCGTCTTACAATTCCTTCCACTGAAGTCCCACGGGCCTTGGTTGGAAAGGGCAAGGTCGCGTCTCTTGTCACGCTCTCGGTTCGTGCCGTCTTTCTCCTCCTCTTGAACTGCTGTGCCTGGCTAGCCGTCTCGTTGTGCGGTCTGCCTTGGTCGTATGTTCCACTCGTGCTCTACCGTCTATCCCTGTGGGGAAGGGAAAGGGCCGTCAGGTGTGTGTGATTCTGGTCAATTGCCCGACTCTTGTGTTGGGACACGTCAGATAAACCGCTCTAGGGTTAGTCTGCCTTTTGCATGGGGTAAGAAAGTGTTTGTGTCAAAAGGGGGGGTTGGTAAATTCAAAAGGGTGCGATTGGTAAGGTTTGTAAAACAAACCGGAAAGACTGGGATTATTAGCATGAAATAAACAAGGGGAATTGTGGGAACAGTAGTGTTTTATCTGAGCAGGTATGGATTGCGCGGCGCGAAATAAGAGGGACGGGAAGGACAATGAGTGGGAGTATTCATGTAGAACATAGGAAAACAGGGATTCTGGGAGAGGTGGTCTCCGAGTGTAACACAGATTGTACTCTTAGTTTACCAGAGGTGTAGGGTGATCAGACTTTAAGGGAGCTTCTTTGGGTGGATGGGAGGTAGAAAAGGCATAACCCCAACAAAAAGAATCTCCTTCCTCTGTATAATACCACGTCTCCCGTTGGACATTCCCCTGAGCATATTCCTGGGTTCCCATACCCAGGTGATCCTCCCTCGCTCGTCTACCCATAGGGTAGAGATATGAGCGGGCAAGTTCATCCCTGGCCACCTGAATAAGGCATTCCAAGTATCTACTTGGAAGAATACCCTCAGGGGGAAAATCCTTTTTCTTTACCTCCCCTCGTGAGGCATGTGACTGGCTGGATAAGAAGGCGTCGGAGGGGAAACCTGGGAAAACAGGGAAGAGGGGATTCAGGGAGACTGATGGGGCACCTGAATCCTTACCTGGTCTTTTTGTCTAGGAACAGCAACATTTCCTATGTTTTAACAAGGTGTGGCCAAAGGTAGGCGGTCCGAAGCGGGAAAGGCGGCTTCGCCTGCCTGCACACCGAGATCTCACTCGCCACACTAAGATACAGGTGCAGGATGAGAGGTCTTGGTTAGAGTAGGTTGGGGGTAGATGGGAGGAGGGGGCTAGAGGGAGGGGCAGTTGGTAGAAGTGAGTTCACTGTTTGGAAGTTAAGTTGGGGAAGAGTTGGGGGGCGAGAGGGAGGCTGGAAGTTGGGCAAGGGGAAATGGTGGAAGTCAGCACACTGATAGGGCACAGTGGCACTGTTAGTTGGGATTTCAGGTGAAGTTGTTAAAGAAGACTAAATTGACAGTGGAAACATGACAGAAGGGGGGACAAGTATGAAAATAACACTGGCAGCTATGCCCAAAAGGACAGGTGACGGGTTGGCAATCTGGACTTGGAATGTGCAAGGACCAGGTAAGAAGGTGAGAGGTCAGAAGGTGGGGGGGATTTCTGAAGTTACATGGGGTACAACTAGCCATGCTGCAAGAGACTTGCATGGTAAAGAAAGATTTGGAACTGATCCAGAGGTGGTGGGGGGGGGGGGGGCAGTGGTAGGAATGACCTATTCGAAATATGCCTGGGGAGTACTGATATGGGTGGCAGTGGGAGTCCCGATTAAGGTAAATAAGGTGGTGACAGATGTAGGGAGGACCGTGGTTCTTCTGGGTATGATGGAAGAAAATGATCTTGTGGTAAATTCCTATGCCCCCAATGTCGAAGATAAAGACAAGCTCCCATAGGTACAGCAATTGGTCAAAGGACACCGGGAAGAGTTATTTGTGGGGGAAGGAGGTACCACTTTAACTGCCTCCTAGACCCAGAACTGAATAGCACAGTAAGGTCAAGCCTAACGAGACAGCAGGCGACAGTCTCTGCGTTAGTTGGTGGGCAACCTGGAGTTGGTGGAATTGTGGCAGGAATCACACAGGCTGGAGCAAGGCTACTCTTATTTCTCTGGGGTGCCTGGGTCTTATTAGCGCAGAGACTTTTTCCTGGAGCAGTGATCTTTCACAGATTTGGGAAAACTGGATATCTAAGGTGGATGCTCTCGGACCACTAGCCTTTACAGTGACACATGGAGGGAATGAGGCAAGGACCATCGTTGCATTCATGGAGATTCTCCGTCACAGCGCTAGAGGACGCTGCATTTGGGAGACATTGCGGGAGGAGATGAAACAGTGAACAAAGTCTCAGTGGGAAAGTTGGGGATCTTATGGGAGGAGGGGAGGATCTGTTTTTCCTAGGACAAAGGGAGTAAGGAAAAGGCTACAGGATAAATTATGAGGACTAGAAGAAGTAGTAGCCAGATTAGAAAGGGAGATGGCGAAGGGAACAGAGAAAGGAAAGGAATTTCCCTGTGGAATTTTAAGTTCTCTATATGCAGATGATCTCTTGTCATATGTGGGTAATCCATCTGTTCATCTACAGCTATTGTAGGAAGTACTACGTAATTTATGGAAATTACCAGGCTTTCCCATAAACAAGGACAAATCACTGCTGTTTCTGCTGGAGGGTTTGCAAGGCTGAGATCTCAATACGCCCCCCAAATGGGGGATTAGATGGGAGAGGGAGTCCTTCAGATATTTGTGTATCCAAATCTTCCACAGGATGGAAGACACATTTGTACACAACACGAACAGAGCTTTTTCGGGAAAAGTCGGTACGGTTTTGGAAGAAACTAACAATATCAGTGATGGGAAGAGGGGAGTTGTGTAAAATGGTCACTCTCCCAAGGCTTCTTTATTTCACCAATATACCCTACAGCATCAAGGTTTTTTTCAGGATGCTAGATAAGATTGGGGAATTACTGTGGAACATAGGGAGAAGTTTTTCAATGACAACCTTGCAGCACCCCGGAACGGCGGCCTTACCTTAACGAATTATGAATGGTAGTTTATGGCATCCCAACTACTGGCAGTTCTAGCGTGGGCGGACACGAGTGGGGAATTGGTGGCGAGTTTGTTGTGAGATCTCTCAACCCATCGGACAGGATTATTGCTGTTGTGGGCACAGTTGGAGGGAAGGGGGTCAACAAATTCCAGGTGGTGCAGGAGGTCTGGAAAAAAGCTCCTGGAGAAACATTGGTTATCAGGTTAGTATTGTACAGATATGCCATGGAGCGCAGACCGGGAACACTGGTTGGCAATAAGATGAATGGGGTTTATAAACCTGATGGACATGGGATGTCGGACAGTGTGGGATGTGTTTGAAGGCAGGAAGCTGATGCCATTTGAGGAATGGAGGTTGAAGTATGGTATATCTAGGGGGCAATACCTATGAGGTAATGACTAGACAATTAGCTATCTGGGCGGCCATCCCGGAATAACCCGCTAAGAGTCCTTTGTGGCATGTGCTCCTTACGGGAGGTGAAGGGAGGGCCAGGGTTTCTCGAATAGGATATACTTTATTTGCATTGCGCTCATACAGAAGTGTTTCAAAGCTTGACGAGGCAAGGGAGGGGAACAAGGGAGGACAAAACAACGATCTTACTAGGCCCAGTGACATTGAGACGCCGCAAGTTCAGGGGAGCGGGACGGGGATGTGCAAAGGAGAGGTGGAAAGTGCTGAGCAAGGGATAAAAACGACAACTGGTAGTGCAGCCAGCAAGGTGCCAAGTGCAAGATTTAAAGCACAGACAAGGGGTGTCGGATAAGTGTAGGTAAGGGGATTGTAGGGTTACAGATACAGACCCAAGAGCAAGGGTTGCCAGGAGGCAGTGCAGGTGAGTGGCTGGGTGGGCAGGTACCTGGGCCCGTAATAAGAGGGTAGCCAGGTGCACGGAGCCGAAGCAGACAGATGAGCAGGGAGAGGAAGAGGGAAGGCAGAAGCAAAAAGGAAGGTCTTGAGGTGCTTCCGGAACTGGAGAAGATTATCCGCAAGTTTCAAAGTGGCAGGAAGGCTGATCCAGAGGGAAAGATCTACCCCCCCCCTAGCTTCCCCCCCCAACTCGTTGCTTGAAGAAGCAACTGACCCTGAGGGAGTTGGGGAGGTAAAGGAGCAAAGAGCTAAAGTAGGAAGGTGTTAATGGAGGGAGAGTTGAAGGTATTTTGGACACAGGCCCCAGAAAGCCTTGTGGACAATGCAGAGGGTCTTGAATTTAACCCTTGCAGCCACTGGGAGACAATGAAGAGAAGAGATTTCAGGGCTGAAGAGATACGATCCCAGGGCTTGAGGCCAAAGACAAATCTCGCCGTCCTGTTCTGGATGAGTTGCAGAGGACGGAGAGTAGGAGCAGGCAGATTTAGAAAGAGGCTGTTGCAGTAGTCAAGTCTGGAAAGAACCAGAGCTCTAGAGACTAAGCTTCTGGGGGAAGGAGAGGAAAGGAAGAATACCTCTTAGGAGGTGCAGTTGGTAGTTTGACTTCTTAGAGACAGAGATGTGAGGAGCAAACGAGCGTGTGGAGTCGAAGATGACCCCAAGGTTCTTAGCCACACAGGTAGGAGCAGGAAGAGGGCCGAGGGAGGCCGGCCAGAGAGTGACAGGGAAGGAGGGTGCAGGTGTGCCGATGAGGAGAAGATCTTACTGGCATTAAGGCAGAGATCATTGGCGGGACACCACGCCTGGATGGCAGACAGTCGTAGATGAGAGGGAGAAGAGGTGGCGGAGGGAAGCCTGAAAACAAGCAAGAGTGTTCCAACTTTCAGTGTTATGCAGATGGCAGAGCGGCAATCCGGTGAACAAGGGGTGCTAGGTATTGGTTGAACAGCCAGGGAGATCGGTTAGACCCCTGGGGAACACCACAGGTAGAGAGTGAGATAGAGGAAAGGAAAGACCACAGCTGGACCGGTCAGGGTCAGAAAGTAAAGAGGTTAACCAGGGACTGATTGGTGATACCCAGATTATCACAGAGACGGTTGAGCAGGATGGCATGGTTGACCTCATCAAAGGCAGAAGAGAGATTGAGTAGGAGGACGACAGAAGGCATGTTAGAGTCAAGGTTGGAGAGCAGGTCTTCACACATTTTCAGGAGAGGAGTTTGTGCTTCTGGCAGCTCTGAAGCCAGACTGATGTCATGGAGACAACCAACAGAGTTGGTGTGAAGATTAAGCTAGGAGATGGCCTGCTTTTCCAAGAGTTTGCCCAGGAAAGGAGTGATCGAAATCGGGCGATAGCAAGCCAGGCTAGAGGTGTCAGCTGTGGGGTTTTTTTGAGAAGAGGGTGCACAAGAGTGCTTCAGAGGGGAGGGGAAGGTTCAAGAGGCGAAGGAGTGGTTACAGAAGTCGGCCAGAGCAAGGGTGTCCATGTGGTCCTTGGTGATTTTGGATGAACAGGAAAGAAGCTGTTTTGACAAGACTTTCATAGATCAGACTTGCCTGGAAAGCTCATCGGGGGAGAACAGAGGAAAAGACAAGGAAGGAGTAGAGGCGGCTGCAGGAGGGCCAGAGGTATCTGAGAGAGAAGGGGGGTGGAGGAGACAAGAGGGTGGACAGGATGTCCCGTTTTTTTTTTTTTTAGATGAAATGAGCAGTCAGGGCTGTGCAGAGAGCCTGGGAGGCGACAGGAGAGGTACAGACTGCAGTAGGGTTGGCCAGCTCCGTGCAGATTCTAAAGAGTTCGGCCAAGTTGTTAGATGCCACAGAGACTCAGGCTTGGATATGGGCTCTTAGTGCGGACAAGGAGTCGGTATTGCCTTTGGAGCAGGCAGCAGACCAGTTTGTCAGAGGATGCACAAGCAGCCTGCCATTTCCTCTCAGCCACCCTACACTTGTGTTTAAGGGTAACTAGGTCAGAGTCGTAGCAAGAATTGCACTTGGCTTTGGGCTTCAAGCGGATCCTCGGGACGGGGGCAAGACCATCAAGAGTAGTAGAGTGTGGAAAGGGCTGTGTCAGGATGTGAGTCAGCCTGAGGTGGAGGAGAGAAAGTGGTAGCGAAAGCCTTTAACAGAGACACGCTTCATGGGTCAGATGACCGAGAAGGTAGGTGGACGTATTAGTTGGCTTTGCCTGATGGGTAGCAAGAGAGAGATCGGAGGAAAGGAGAGTGATCACTCCAGGAGGAGAGTGGCAAAGCTTGTGACGGAGCAGGCCACAAACCAGGTCTCTGAGACCGAGGACATGAAGGTAAAGTTCTTCCAGGAGACGGCAGATGTCGGGAGTGTTAGACAGCTGAGCGAGAATTTAGAGTGGCAATATGGAGAAGGTTGCCATCCTTGAAGGACTTCCGGGGAGGGGTAAAAATCAGAGGTACACCCTGCGGAGGTGTAGAGAGCACGAGAGGGGGGGGGGCAGAAGAAAAAGGAGGAGAGGGCAAGGAAGCCAAGGAGGAGGCCCAAGGAGGGAGGCAAGGAAGCTGAGGAATGGAGAGACGGGACAGCGGGAGAAGAAAGGAAAATGATGAGACGTGGGAAGCGTCTGTCAAAGAGAAGTTTGGCCTGAGTACCTTGGACCATGACAGTGCCATTCAAGTAGACATTTATGATTACCTTCGAAGAGTGAAAGGGGGTCAGGAGTGCCTCCCAACGGGTTCCACCATTAATGGGTGAGGAAGAGAAAGGAGAGCACAGACACCATGAGGGGTCCAAAGGTCCGGCGAAGGAAAGCCAAAGAGGACGTTGGTGAGGGTCTGTCTGGAGGAAGCACTGAAGTGTCAGCGATAGGGAGACCAGGTTTAATTTCTTCCTGCCAGATTTAGTGAGAAGGGTAGCATAGTCAATGGAGAAACAGTTAGATAAAAAAGTGGGAGAGACCAAGCGTGCCATAGGTGACGTGGAGGAGGGAGGGTATCAGGCAATACGGAACCTATTCCCCCTGGAAGACTTGGCCATTAAGTCCAAATGGGAGAGCGATTTGGGACACTAGATTTTGGAGGCAGACTAGCGTACAATATGGGATCAGATAAGAAAGGACTCAAGAAATGCCAGATTCAAACTAATTAAGTTCAGAATCCTGCAGAGGACATGTGACGCCAACCAAGTTTGTTTGTTTTGTTTGTTTTATTCACTTTTTATGCGCACCAGACCCTTGGGTAACAGGGCGCAATAGTATGATAATGCAAAGCTTACATGGTTACAACATAGAATGATATGCACTGTACAATAAATGTCTCTAGTTGTTCATCAAGTTACACTTGATGAACAATGCCCAGAGTAGTAATTGCTCAAGGTGTGCATCGGGCCAAGCGGGAACATGGCATATGTTGTGGGGATGCTCCAAGATTATGCAATATTGGCAAAAAAGTGGTCTCAAAAGATAAATGAATTGCTGGGTTCCAGGTATTCAGGTACCTTGAAGGTTTGCCTGTGGGGGCTGGTACCGAGAGGATAGCAGTATTAAGTATGACAAGTATCAACTCAGTTTATGACAATACTTCGCAAACAAAGGATGGCTATTGCCTGGAAACCACCACATGGGCCCCTCCTTGATTCAATGGAATGACGACATCCCTAGGTGGGGAATTGCAGAGGTAGATATTCTGCAGCAAAATCTAGATCTGGGATTGGGAGACAGAATAGGTTGATTGAATTGTAGAATAAACCGAAAACATCAGTGGTTTTGAACCTCCCTGCAACGTGTGCGGTGGAGGTCTCGGGTGGGGGGGGGGGGCATGGAACAATTAGAGGAAAGGAGTAGAGAGGGAACCGGATAGGAAAGGGGCTGTGAAAATGAGGTAGGGTGGTAGATTATGAAGTCGGGAGAAGAACTAGAGAACTTGCACACCAGACGGGAAGTAATATTTTCCTACTCTCCCATTAATGGTGGCACTCTGGGAGGTCCTCTTGGCCCCCTTCCACTCTTCCAAGACCATCATTAGTGTCTATCTAAATGGCACCATCTTGGTCCAGGGCCCTCAGTCCAAAGTCCTTTTTGATAGACTCCTATGACTTCTAAGCTTCCCTTCCTTCTCCTGCGACTCCTACTTGCACCCCTCTGGCTCTTCTGCCACCTCTGGCACCCTCCTTAGCCACTCTGGCTGATCTGCCTCCTTCCTCTGCAACCACTCTGGCACCCACTTCTTCCTCCTCTGCCCACTCTTGGGCACTTTTAACACCTCGACAGGGCATACCTCATGCCTGTAAAGTCTTTCAAATGTGGCAATCTGCTCCACATCGCTACACGCTCTGCTGTCAAACACTACTGACATCTACCGCCGACTCGAACATCGTGATCTGGATGTCCTTGGTCACAGATGCATGGTTCATAGCCAGCTCTGTCAAGCTTTTGACACTCCTCCGCAAGGGCTACAAGATCCTCTCTGAACCCAGCACCAACCGTCCAGGAGGTGGAGTTGCCCTCATCTTCCCCGTAGTGGGTCCCTGCTTCTGTCATTCCTGCGCAGGCCTAATCCTCCTTTGAAAGCCTGATCTGCAGGACCCTTCTCCTGGCCTCTCTTACTGTGGCGACCATCTACAGGCCCACCTGGCCAGGTCACCCTCTTCCTCTCAGAGTGGGAGACCAAAATGGCAGCCAGAGAGTGAAGTCTTACTCTCATGAGCTCCCGGCCAGGCTGTCAAAGGAGGAGACAGTAAAGTTGTGCAATTTAAGTGGAAATCAGTGCAATGCATGATTAGACCCCCCCCCCACCCACCCCGGAAGGGAAGCCCTTGCCTCGGAAGAGCAGTGACATCAAGAAGAAGCCTTGTAGAAAGGGCCAGTCAGTCCCCAGCAGGATCAAAGATTGCCCTTGCCACATCGGCATCGCATATGGCCTGAAGATAAACACCAGTGGAGGGAGCGGCGGAAACCCTGGCGCCACCAGGAGAAACAGTATAGCCCCCCCCCCCCCCAAGATAAAGGAAGGTGTCCCCAGCGGGGGATAGAGGCCTCCAAGGTCGCGGGGTGGACCCGCAGGCCTCGGTTGCACCGTGAGGCGCGAGAGGTCGTGAGGAGGTGGACCGCAGGAACCAGGCATGCAGAAGGTGAGAGCCGCTGGAAACCGCACAGAGGTGGCTGCAGTGGGGCTAGGGGATCTAAATGGAGGAGCGGAGAGGACACGGCCCCTCAATAAATAGAACAGGCTGCGACAGAACGCTGCAGGAGACCCCCGCTCCCACTGAGAAACACATGGTCTCCCGCATACCACAAAAACTGCCCCAGGGAGAGAGCAACAGTTACCCACTGCCTCGGACCCAGCCCTTCTCCGGCAGTACACAGAACGCTGCGGGAGACACCCGCTCCCGCAGGCATACGTTCCCTGCAGAGGGGGTACTGGCACTTACCGCCGCAGGATCAGCCCTCCATTAACAGACACGGCGCCAGAACAATACAGGAGACCCCTGCCCCTGTCGGTGCACATGCGGCCATCTGCATGTTTTAAAGTTGCTTCCGGCGGAGGTGAAGTCTCCCTCGCCACATTAGCAGGAGAGGCAGCACACCAACTGGGCCCCTGCAGTGACCTACAAGATAGCGGCAGTGAGGGGGGGGGGGGAGGAAAGAAAGGAAAAAAAAAACCCAAAAAAAACAAAGGCCCAGAAAGGATCCGAGCACCCGCGGCACATGCAGGGGTTGACACGCGGATCCTCTCACACAAGGGACAGCCGAGCACGGCGCAGGTAGAAGACAAAAGCGTGAAGAGCTAGGGGAAAAAGCATCACCCCATTATGCAGAGGAAGTACTCCAGGAGCAGGCAGGTGGCTACTGCTGCCCCAGAGCATAAAAGACAATCTTGTACAAGGGAAGGATCACCCATTTTGGGGAGTGAAACAGGCACCGACTTCGACAGCAGCTGAACACCAGCAAAGGGCAAAAGTGAACAACTGGCTCTAGGGGGCATGCAGATGCCCGGAAAGAAGGGTATGGTGACCCCAGCAGCGCAGGACGGCAGGAAGACCATATGAGGGGGCCAAATAGAGAAGTGTTGGGCAAGGCTCTCAGAGGAACCAACACAGAGCACCCAGGGCAAGCAGCAAGGAGGAGGAGAGATCCTGCACCACACAGGAAGATATTGACCTCAGTAAGGATGACCTTATGAGCTGTCTGAAGGAGATGGAGGAGACACTGACCGCCTCCTTTCAGGAACAGATGACTGACCTAAAGGAAGACCTAAAAAGCTCACTAAGGGAGGTCAGAGAAGAAATCATCTCCCTAGGTAACAGAGTGGACTTGAAGGAGCAAGGCCTAGCAGAAATGGACAGGGAGGTACAGCAGAACGTAGAACTTCTCTAACAGATCGCAGTCGCTACGCGGAATCTGGAAATTCAGCTGAAGACTTCGAGAACCGCTCCAGGCGGCCTAACAGAAGAATAAAAGGTCTAGCAGAATCTGGGATATATTTACCGACTCAGCAGTACTTCCCTACATCACCAAGCTGCACTTCAGCAGAACCAGCAAAATGGCGGCGCTGGCTCCTGTGAGCACCACTGCATCACACCAAAACTGCGTTTTGCAGCAACAAAAAGATGGCCGCACTGTTTTGCCAAGCGTCATTGGGCAAGATGGAACAGGGAGCACCCCGAGAAAGGCTATTAGCGTGTGTTCTTGTTTGTCTTAAAGAAATGGAGAGAAAAAGCAGCGCCGTTTTGGCTGCACGCCCGACATTCCCATTGAAAAATGGGAATTGTTTCACCTTTAAAATGATGCCACTCTGATGCTATATTTCCCTGGTTTGATCAAACTGCTTTTATCAAAAAGACCCTGTCATGCCCAGCCATATTCACACTGCGCTCCATCAGAAAAGAGCCTTATTCCTGAACGACAGGCTGCGCCATCCAAACTTGAGAAAAACAACAAACTTTCATTCAACTACACAGAAAATGCTTACATTTGCTACAAAATGTCAAAAATCACTGCTTGAAAAGAAAATCATAGCTTTCTGTGCACATGTCAATTTCATGAAGACTTTTGCCTTGTACAGACTGTTGTGTAAAACAAGCCGATTACAGCTACAAAACCACGTGGGAATCCAGATGGAAGATCAAATCCGAATTTGAAAGGAATACAAAACACTGGTCCTACCGAAAGATGAGGGAGGGCTGGGATTCCCTGATCTGTAGGTGTATTACAAAGCGGCACGACTGAGAATGGTAGACCATTTACGCCCCAACTTTGGTAAGCAATTGGTTCATATGGACAACACAGTCCGGGTGCCGTTCACATTGGGGGAGTGGTTGTGGGTACCACAGAAAGATTTCCCGGCAGGTGTTGACGCACTCCATACTAGAAGTGTTCTGGTCAATATAACAAGAAAACAGCACCATGCACTGGATCTCGACATGGACCTTGCCCCTTAGTTGCATGTGGGCACCACCCCTGCAGAACTTGATTGCCGACTCGTTATGCTGTCCATTCCTGGTACGAAGCAGGCCTATCCAGAGCAGGAGAGATGAGAGGAGGTAGTTGTGTCATCGAATGATTGGAGGAATGCCTTCATATAGTTAAACTATCAGTCTTTAGGTTGGTGGTGGTTGGGGGGGGGTTGAGAACCTGCAAAGGGACCTCTCCCCCTTCAAGAAAATATTGCTGCAGAGTACAAATACGAGGGGGCCAATAGCCAAAATGTACAGGGAAATAAGACGTGGCGACCCAATTGCTATCGTTCCAACAAGGACACAGTGAGGCAAGGATTTGCAGGTAGACATAACTGACTAGTTGTGAACCTGGATCTGTAGGAGGGTGAAACTATCCACAGTGCATCTGCAGTATAGAATGCAGGCGTTCAAATGAATACACCACTAGCAATATCCTCCAGCCGCGTTGGCCAAAATGTATCCAGGGTAAGACTTGCACTATTGGTGCTGTACGAAGTCTGGCCGCTATTACCACCACATTTGGAGGGGATTCTCCTGTATACAAAAATACTGGACGAGGTACTGGATTGGCTCAAGCACATGGATGCCTGGGACATGGGATACAGAGGACACCGTCGCCTAGGTTACTGTTTGGGGTGTGTGAAAGCTGAGATGACAGACAAGCAAGGCCACATGGTGCATACTTTGCTACTTATAGCAAAAAGCTGTGAAGCACAGCAGGGGAAACAAAAGGACATCCCCACTGAAAAGGAATGGGTGCCGAAAACAAGAACCATGTATGAAATGTAATACCGGATGCACTCGGAGGAGACGTGCACAACTATAGAAAGGGCATGGCTCCTTTTTTTCAACAAGTACGGACATTAACGGGGTGTGGCTTGGCGGCCATGGGTTGGAGGTACTGCCCGAGAGCTCCAACGAGATCCTAAAGAGTATCCTGATTATCTGGAGTAATTCGAAAGTATACACAGCAAAAGCACTGAAGCAGACGTCGGAACATTCACAGATCACCCGGTGAGCCTGCGGAGCATAACAGGCGAGGGCATCGCAGAGAAATTAGCCGAGAGGAACAACGGTCACACAATTCAAAATGGCGCGCGCGAGAAGAGCGGACCGCTGAAGAAGGCCGACGCACCTCAGGACCTGACGCGGTCACTGAGAACCAGGCAAGGGAGGTGGCGGACAACCGACAGCAGCTGGGCACATCCAGCACTGCCAAGAAATGTTGCCCAGATCAAGGAACAGGGGGGCGCAGCAGCAGTCTGGCCACCTGAGGTGGGGCTACGGGAATGGAGCTCACATCGCTGGCACCATAGACCTGGAGGGAGGCCTGACCAGGTGGCGACTCCCGGGTCTTGCACCAGGAGGAACATATTGGGGAGGCGACAGGGGCGAGCTACCAAGCCTTCTAGTCAAGAGCATGGCGGACTCTGGCCCGAGCACATCAGTGGGTGGAGGAGAGAGCTGATCCGATCCGGGAGGCCAGAAACAGGCAAGCGTGCAAGGACGACAGAACCGGCACCCGCTGTGGGGAGATATCCCAGCCTGCGGACACAGGCAGAGCAGGCCCAAAGGAGGCCAAAGAACGCGAGTACGGGGACCCGACAGGCAGACCGGAAAAAGAAAAAGCTGTGAGCAACAGTGAGACCAAGGGCAACAGCTGCAGCAATCCCACGGCAGCAGAAAGGCACTTGTCGGAACAAACAGAATCCCTATAATGGTGTCCGGAAGACAAGAACACCGACTCCAAGAGGCATAAGCACGACAAACCGCATCTGCAGGACTAAAAGTACTAACAAGAGACAATGACTGCATGCTTTACACGAGTGCACAGTATGCTAAATTCAGTGCAAACGAGAAGAGGGGCTCTTTAGGGACTGTGCGTGATTTGCTGCCTGGGGGGGACCGGTGAGGAACAGTGAGGCCGGTGAAAGTTGGCAAGACAGAAGTTGGGAAACAGATGCAGTGGGCGGAGCAAGCGGAGGCCATCCAGCTCCATAGGAGCACAGCAACACAGGACCCAAGAAGGGGAAGGTGCAGAGACGCTGCTGTAACCCACTTGCACCTCAAAAATTAAGTGAGGAGCAGGGGAGACATTGGATAGTCTAGAAGCCGGGGGCAGTAGCGCAGACAGCAGAGGGCACTTAAACGAACCGAAAGGAGAGGCGACATGCCCTACCAAATCATCGCTCTGCAATCAGCGGCCTATAAGCAGTACCAAGACAGTACATTTCTGCAGGTGGGGAGATTGGGCAATATTCAGCGGAGGAAGGTGTGCAAAAAGGCAGTATAACGTGGGAGGTCACAATACGCCCGATAAGTGATGAAGAAGTAGGGCAAGAGGGCTTGGAAAGAGGCAATCCCACCCAACGAATGAGACCATACCAGTCTGAAACAGTAAAGTTTATACAGTGGAAGGCCAGGCCAAAGGACCTGGGCATCGAGGTGCGCCCCGTAAGAGAAGTGAAGCACGGGAGAAGTGTTGCAGACCAGAGTAGGGGGTCTCACGCCCTGAACATTAAGGGCATCTTGGCCCTCAGAACCCCAGTGTTGACAGTGAGGCCAGTACTGCAGACAGATCCGTCATCATCCACAGCAGCACGCAGCGGACGCTGGTTCCAGGCAGATCCACGTGATTGGGCCTACAGAAAGGGCAGAAGAGGAAAAGAAGCCTTACGCCAGCAAAAGAGATAATGCCAAAAAGAACAGGGGCAAAAAGTGATCAGTATAGACTATCACCAGGAAATCTGGGAGCAGGCAATCAGCCCCGCCAAACGCAGCGATGGCCGCAAGTGCCATGAACCAGGTGGGAAATGCGGGCGAGGGACCAATCCTGGATCAACAGCCGCCCTGAAGGCGACCCTGGAAAATCTGATGGACAGTGGCTGGGTGCTGGTTGTGTAGTTCTAGTTAGTCAATCGATTGAGAGGATGGTGGAAGGCACTAATAGTGGAGGAAGCAACATGCATAGAAGCACAGAAGGAGGAGTGAGTGGCGGCAGAAATTAGAAGAGCAGGCAACCGGAGCCCAGAGGAATAGCTCCAGTCAGGAGCCCAAGGCGGTGGTGATACGGGAGAGAGGAAACAGAATTGGACCACAGAGAGATGGAACGCCCCAAGCGAGAGCTGAGGGATGGAGACACAAGGCAAGGAACATATGGACGGCCATTGGACGACGAACAGAGCCGGAAGAGACAGAATATGGATATACGCGTGGCTAAACAGGATAAGATTAAGATAACCATGTTGCAAAAGACCCACCTAACACAAGAAAAACAAACCAAAGTGGACAAGAAATGGGGAGGGCTGGTGTACAGCTCTACACATTCTAGCTACGCTAGTGGAGTACTAATTTGGGTGGCCCCAGGGGTTCCATTTCAACTAATTAAGCAAGAGCGCGACTCTGAAGGAAGAATGATCCTGGTGCATGGCATGTTGGAAAGAAGTTACTTTCTTACCTGGTAACGTTCTTTCGATGGGATGTTCCTCTGACGTATTCCACATCTATGTCAGTAATGTCCACAGCAGGGCTGCTTCTGAACATTTTTTCGGCATCTGCGTCGATGTCGATACGCTGTCCCTCGAGGGCCTCCGTCGAGCGCCGACGTCACTGAATGTTATATGTAGGACGCACGACGCCGTAGCCTCAGTTGTAGTTTTTTCGCAGAACGTGTGGCACCAATCTTCTGCCAGTAGGACTACAGAAAGCCTTGCGGAAACGTAAGCTGCAATTGCATAAGAAATTCTGTAGAGGGGTAGGCTGGGAGGGTGCGATGTAGAATAAGTCAGAGGAACATCCCATCGAAACAACGCTACCAGGCAAGAAAGTAACTTATTCTTCGAGGGGATTGTGTCCTCCGACATATTCCACATCTATAACAGACTCCCAAAGCAGTACCAAAGTATGGAGGTGGGAAAAGCATTTAGAATGCCCAATCAAATTGCAGAATAGAGGACCGCGTTACTAAAGGCCAAAACTTGCCCACGGATAGAATACAGGGAGTAGTGTTTCACAAAAGTATGGACAGAGGCCCATGTGGCTGCTTCACAAATATTACGAATGGGAACACCCCTCTGCAGAGCAGTGGAGGCAGCCACACCCCTAGTAGAATGAGCCCGTAAACCCACCGGAGGGTCCTTACCCGCCAGACGGTAGCATTCAGAGATTGCGAAGATGATCCAACGGGACAAGGTCTGCTTAGAAACAGCTTGACCTAAACGCCTTCCAGCGTATCCCACAAATAGCTGATCGACCACTCAGACCCGGGACATGCGTGAGATGTAGAAAAAAAGCTCTCCTAGGATCCAACCTATTGAGCCTCTCCTCTTCCTTACCAGGATGCGGAGGAGGACAGAACGCCGGAAGAACTACCTTCTGGCTCAAATGAAATTCCGACACAACCTTCGTAAAAAAAGAACAAACCGTAAGGACAACCCTGTCCTTATGAAACACCATGAAAGGTGGCTTGGCGGATAGTGCTCGCAACTCACTGACTCTGCGAGCAGAAGTAGCCGCAACTAAAAATACTGTCTTAAAGGACAACAGTCTCAATGGACAAGAATGCAAGGGCTCAAACGGAGCTCCCATCAGGAACTTTAAAAATAAGTTCAAATCCCAACCAGGCACCTGGAAAGATGACAGAAGAAACAGTTAGCCCTTTCAAAAATTGAGAAATCAAAGGAATCTTAAAATAAGAACACTCCTCAGACGAGCGCTTAAATATGGACAGCGCCACCAGGTAACCCTTAATGGTACCCACTTGCAGGCCCTTGTGGGTTAAAGAAAGCAAAAAAGACAGAACCACAGGAATTGAACACTGAAAAGTATCCACATTCTGTACCCTGCATCAGTCACAGAACTCTCCAACGGCAACGGTACAGGGACTTTGTTGCTGGCCTTCTGGCCGAGAGCAACACCTCCATCACGTCTTCAGGGAGGTCCCAATCCTTGTACCTCAACCTTTCAGAAACCAAGCATGAAGGTTGAGAGACTTCACCTATGGACTGAGAACCCCCAACCCCCCCCCCACTCGTGTGGGAGCAGATCGTCTTGGTAGGGAAGACAGCGTGGAGGGCAGATGGACACGTCAAGAAGGTCCGGGTACCACGCTCTTCTGACCCATGCCGGAGCAATGAGGATCATTCAGGAACCAAATCTCCGTTACCTCCGCAGCACTTGCGGAATGACTGGGACTGGAGGAAACTCTTACAGCAGTGGGAAGAAACACTACTACGAACGCGTTCCCTAAGGTTCCTCTTGGAGGAAATTCCTGCGAGCAGAATCTTTTGTACTTCCGGTTGACACTGGTGGCGAAGAGATCCACTTGTGGGGTGGGGTCCCCCAAAGGGCGAAGATCTCCAAAAGAACTTCCTAAGCCAGCTCCTACTCGTGAGACACCGTTCTCTGCCTGCTCAGAGCATTCGCCGCCTCGTTTTTCGTCCCCGGCCAGATGAACTGCAGAGATCGAAATTTCCTGCTGGATGGCCCAGAACCAGAGCTGCATCGCCTCTCTGCACAGTGAGAGACCCCCTGGGACCCCCCCCCTTTTTGTTGAGGTAGTGCATGGCCACTGTATTGTCCGTCAGAATCAGGACATTCTTCCCCCGCACAGACGGTAGAAAAGCCTTCAGGGATAACCTGATGGCCCTCCGCTCCAACAGATTGATATGGAGTCTGGACTCCGACGGAGACCAACGACTGCGGACTGTCAACTCGTTGGCATGAGCTCCCCATCCTGTGAGGGATGCATCCGTCACGATACTCACCTCAGGCCAGGGTAGCCAAAAAGGAGACCCCTTCATCAGATTGCCTTTGATGGCCCACCACAGAAGATCCTGGGCGACCGAGGGCGGCACCTGAACGGGATCCGACATCCTGCCGGAGGACTGCGACCACTGCATCTTGAGAGCCCACTGCAGAGATCTCATCTCCAGCCTGGCCTCTGGCACCAGTAGAATGCAGGATGCAATGAGGCCGAGCAACCACAAGAACTTGAACGCCGGGAGACGCTGGGCATGTTGAAAATGGTCCACCATCTGCAGAATGTGATGATCCCTCACCTGGGGAGAGAAACACTGCCACAGGGATATGTCGAGCACTGCTCCGATGTACTGGAGCCGCTGGGTAGGTGCCAAGTGGGACTTTAAGTTGAGGGAGAAGCCCAGCCTGTGGAGGAAGTGGCAGGGGACTTTCAGAGGATTCAGGGTTTGCTTGGCAGAACGCATCCTGATCAACCAATCATCCAGGTAGAGGGTGCGGGGAGGTTTAAGCGTGAATCCCCCCTCTCCTGAGGTGCGCTGCCACCACCATCAACTTGGTAAAGACCCTCGGGCGGAGGTCATCCCGAATGGTAGTACTCGAAACTGATAATGCGAGTCGCCAACCACAAACATCAGGTATATTCTGTGCTTGAGATGGATTGGCACATGAAAATAAGAATCCTGAAGGTCCAATGACACCAACCAATCCTGAAGTTGAAGGGCCTAAAGGATCTGAGAAAGAGTAACCATCTTGAACTGGTCCTTCCTGAGGAGCTTGTTCAAGCTTCTTCAGTCCAAGATGGATCTCAGTCCTTCGTCCTTTTTGGGAATAAAAATAAAATATGGGGAGTGTCATCCCTTGTTCCTCTCCACTACAGGTACTGGTTCTATAGCACCTTTCTCTAGCAAGAGTAAGACTTCCTGCTGTAGGAGCGGGTCTGGAAACTTCCAAGAGGGTCTACCCGGAGGATTGCTTTGAGGTTGTGTTAGAAAAGGAAGGCAGTAACCTTAGGCTATTATTTCTAGAGCCCAAACATCTGAAGTAATGGCTCGCCATTCTTGCAGATGCTGGGGCAGCCTGCCTCCTACATGTGTCTTGTGAGGCAAGTCCTCAAAGTGGTTTTGTGGTGGTTGCTACAGCTGCTGATGGTCAAGGAGCTGAAGCTGGGGCTGGCGTAGCAAGTTTACTACGTCCACCACAAGTTTTTCTCTGGCCTCTTTGACTGGCCATTCCTCTCGCCTTTCCATATGAGGAGTAATAACGATAGGATCGTCCCCCTCCAAGATTGTCCTGATGCACGAAAAGGCAGAGGTTGCCAAATAGCAGCTCCTAAAGATTTGGCAGCCACTTTTGTGGTCTGCAACCTCTCAAGGCTCTCGTCAGCCTTGTTGCTGAAAAGGTGAGACCCATCAGAGGCATTGTTCAAAAGACCGTTTTGCATGCATGGTGCGAAACCAGACTTTCGCAACCACGCAAATCTGCGCATCACTGTGCTAGTGGCCATGGACCTGCTCACACTATCTGCAGTATCCAATCCAGACTGAAGGGATTCCTGCATGGCCTCCTTTCCATCTCTAATGATGGCTAGGAATCCTCCCCTTTCTGGTATGTGCTCTGCCGCCATTGCAATGCACTCCAACAGAGTGTACGAAAATGTTGCCAAGACACATGTGGAGTTGGTCGATTTTAATGCCATACTCCCAGCTGAAAATATCTTGCGTGCCCAACCATCCACACGCTTATCGTCCATATCCGGAGGGATGGAAGGGTACGCCACCTTATTTGAAGCTGGGGCTGCCTGGACTCATGCGATCTTTATCACTCGGGGTCCTGAAGGTTCCCGATCTTTTCTCCTTCGATCACCAGTGCTCAAGAGCGTGCGAGTGTCAGAACAGTAACGCTCTCGGCGGGCTTCCGAGGAAAGCGCAGACCAAGGCTTAGCCTTTTCAAAAACCTCCATCATTTTAACTCTAAATGCTTCCCATTCTTCGGAAGAATGTTTTGTGGGGCATTTCATTTTCTTGGGGGGGTCGTCGGAAGAAGACTAGGTGGAAGGGGACGGGTGGCGTCTCTTTAGACTTTTTCGTCTAAGACGAAGAGTGGAGGGAACCACTTCGGGACCTAGACCCATTTATTCACCTTTCGTGTCGAGGTGATGTCTCCTTGTGGGTTCTCGACTCAACGCGAGACTTTTTGGATGGGTTTCCGACCTACCTGTAGCTTTCCCTTTCTCTCTCGCAAGGCCTTGCCCATCATTGCCTGACACTTCATACAGGCCTCCATGTCGTGGTTTTCGCCGAGGCACCACAGACATTCTCGGTGCTGATCCGCGATTGACATTTTGGAACCGCAGGTTTTACATTTCTTGAACCCCGAACGTGTTCTACTCTGGGACGACGATGAGGACATCTTGAATATCTTCTTCACAATAACTGCGTCAGAACTATCGAGGCGCTCCGAATCTCCCAAGCAACATGTACTCCGGAAAAACTTAACTGAGGCCAACAAGTGCCGCGCGTGATACTTGTATACCCGATGACATCACCCTCGACGGAGGCCTTTGAAGGACCTAGACTCGACATCGACACACGGCACCCTCTGCCGAGAAAAAAATTTCCCAAGCAGCCGAAGCTGGACGAATACATCTAAGATGAGTAATACGTTGGACGACACAATCCATTCGAAATTAAGGCACGCACAATATCTGACCATGCACCACTGGGAGCCACATGGGTACACACCCACAGAAGGGCCCCGATTCCAACTTGACGGCCGAGGGCGGAGGCATTAAAGGAAGGAGAGTTTGAGGAATTCTTGTGCGATGTGATAGAAGACTACTTTGAGCACAACGTGGGAAGCGTAGAGAACAGCACACAATGGGACGCGTTCAAGGTGGTGATGAGGGGTGCGGCAATTGGTGAAATGGGGGGGCCTAGAGGGGAAACCCTGGCGACATTGAGTAACTTGGAAAGGGAGATGGAACGGGGAGAAGGCAGAGCGGGAAGGATGGGAGAGGAACTCAGAGCTGATGGAGCTGAGAATAAGATGTGTAAAGCTATGGGAGAACTGGGAAAGTTGAACTAAGGGAAATGTATACAGCAGCTGCAAGCGGAGGGGGAGAAGCCAGGTAGGCTATTGGCCTGGCTCACCAAGCAAGAAAGAGAACCGATTAAAGCGATATGCGATGAAGCAGGGGCGAGGTCCGGAGTCAAGAGGGCATTAATAAGTTATTTTCCCACTTCTATGAGCGATTGTATTCCCCCAGCCCAGAGGTGGAGCCGGGGGATATAGCAGATTCTCTAGCAGAGATGAGACTGCCAAAGCTAGCAGAAGATCAGGCCCAACTGTTAGAGGATTCCCTTACGGTTTATAGAGACAGTAATAGCGAAACTACCATCAATCAAGTTCCCGGGCGCAGACAGGCTTCCAGGGGAATTCTATGAAGGTATATAAGAGCACCTTGGCACCAAGATTGCTTGAAATGTATTAAGGGGCATATGAGAAGGAATAGTTGCCAGATAGCATGTCAGAATCAGTATTTATACCGATCCTTGAACCTGGAAAAATCGCCTGTGGAGTGCACATCATAGAGGCCGATCTCCCTCATCAATCAAGATGCTAAAATCCTCACAGCAGTGTTAGCTAACCGCCTAAATGAGTGATACCCGCACTGATCCATGTAGACCAGACGGGTTATGTCCCGGGGAGGAACACGTCGTGGAATCTCAAGACGCGCCATCACGAGGTAGACCGGACAAATCTTAAACTGGCGAATGCGCTGTAGCATCGTTGGACCCGGTGAAGGCCTTTGATTCCGTGAATTGGAGGTGGATGCTGGAGGTCTTTGCTCACTTTGGAACAAGGGAGGGGTTCCTTAGGTGGATTAGGTTGCTATACATGGATCCTAGGGTCGGAGTGAAAACTGGACGGCACATCTGATGTCTGGAAGATATATAGAGGGACGAAGCAGGGCTGCCCATTATTGCCGATGTTTTATATATTGGCTCTGGAACCGCTTGCAATTTTCCCCAGAGCGAAGTATAGAGACACAGGGATAGACATAGATGGAGTAGTGCATCAAGTCTCACTGTATGCAGAGGATATGCTCCCATTTGTGGAGAACCCACGAGAAAACCTGTCCTGTCTGCTGGAAGCAATTGATGCATATACCAGACTTCTGGGGATAGCCATCAAACAATAGTCCTCACTATTTCCCCTAGCAGACTTGAGGCAAATCCCCTTGGAACAGCATGCAGATCTGGGCCTTAGATGGGCGCTGGGTTCCTTTCTATACCTCGGGATAGAAATACACCATGATACTGCAGATCCACAAAATCAATACGGAAGCAGCCCTTGACAGAACGCAAAAAGCTATGGGATTTTGAGAACCACTTCCGCTGGGTATGATGGGGAGGGCAGCCCTCTTGAAGATGGTGGTACTCCCACGCCCGTTATACTTCTTCACGAACATTCTATATGACATACCTAGGACCTGTTTCACAAAGTTGAACATGGCGCCACAGTTCCTGTGGGGCGGGGGGGAGGAGGTGAGGGTTGGGGTGGGGGGAGGAAGGTGCAGAATCACAGACGACTCTGTAAAGAGACTATGATGCAGGATGCATTCGATTGCCGGACTTAAAAGTACTACCTAGCTGGGCAATTGCAATTTGTGGTCAAATGGCTGGGGGATGACAACTATATACACCATACTTTTCCAACCAGCGCTAGAAGTATACTTTAGAGAACTGCCATGGATCGATAATTTCCTGATCAAGACCCTACCAAATATTTTCAGAATCGCTATAACACTGGAGCAGGGCGTGGAAACTTCAGGGGACGAAAGATCCTTGTTCAACACAGATCCCTCCCCCCCCCCTAGCAGGATTTGTAGACCCAGATACAGAAACTCTAGCGACAGATCCCAGTGGGATGCCAAAGGAGTGGCCCAGATAGGAGACCTGAGAAAGGAGGGACAATGGGCAGAATTCCAGGACATTATGGAAGATCAAGATATACATGGAGGCCAATTTATTCTACATGCTAGAATGAGAATGGTAATTAAGAAGAGATGGGCAGAATGGCCGGAAGATGATACAGAGGGGGGCTGGATGCATGGTATACCATCTCCGAAGGACATACAGCCTCGAGAATAAATGAACAGTTGTTGCGACCCAGCAACGAGCACGTATTACAAGTGAGAGAACGCTGGGAAAGGGAGCTTCAGAGACCCTTTAGCGAACAGGAATGGGCAAGGGTGCTGAGATATCCAAAAAAGGTGTCCAGGAACGCAAGGTTTAGGCAAGCACAGTTATACCGTACGCACAGGGCATACCTCACGCCCAAAAGGATGACCACTATGAGACAGGGTGAACTCTGTAAATACCCCCGCTGCCCTGAGGTAGAGGCTGACATTATGCATATGTTTTGGACCTGTCCAGTAATACGAATTTTCTGGGAGGCAATCAAGGAGATAGTGGCGGGGGTGGACTTCAAATGCATGCATGTGATCCTGAGTTGTATCTACTGTGCCTCTTCCCCAGAGGAGACCGACAAAGGATGCACCTGGCCAAAATGAAAGATCTGGTATGCATATTGGCTAAACGACGGATAGCAATGACATGGAACTCCAAGGAGGGCCCAAGTATGGACTCATGGTGGTTTGATCTTCAGAAGTGGGCGGTTGCCGAGAGAGTGGTATGGACAAGAGCGGTGCAGAGGGGGGGGGGGGGGGCGGTCAGAAGATAACGGCGTGGAACTCCCTGTTGCAAGAGCTATTTGGACAAGGTGCAGAAGGTGACACTGGAGATTCTGGGGAAGCGGAGGAACATTAAGAAGAGAAGTGATGTGAACACGCTGCACCCCTTGGAAGGCCTGGCGAGCGGGATAGACTTGAGACTGATTGAACGGATGGACGAAAATCACGACAACACTGCTGCAGTGCCACTCCGAGACAAAATTACTGGGGCGGAATCCACACAGAAGTGCCAGAGTGGTTAGGTTTTGTTTGGTTTTTGTGGTGGTTTGCTGTTAAAAAAAAAAAATAAAGAGTTTGAAAAAAAGTATGGATATTAACATACCACAGGAGAGCTAGGTTATTGAATGAGATTGTGATGGTTGTGCGAACCATGCATGGGGGCGGAGGGTGGGCAAATAACTGACAAATGCCAGATATTATTGGATTGCAAAAGTTTCATTGAACGGTTGTAAGAAAAATGAAAAAATGTATTAAGAAAAAAAACTTTCCTCCACCCTGCCTTGTCCTTCAGGCCAAAGAACCGAGTAATAACACAAAGGCGGACTCCACAGATTGATCTCTATGGAACCTTACTCAAGCAGTACCTGAAGAACCTATGAGACGTTTGAAGAAAATTGTTGGGTGGTGTGAAACAGGCATGCCATCAAGAAAGGCACTCCAAGTGTTTGTTTCAAAACCTTTATTTGCTAAAGTTCCTGGGTTGGTGTAACGCCGGACTGGCCCCACGTCTAAAAGGATGGTTCCCTTAACTGATGTTTCAAAAGGCTGTCAATGTCCAATAGTCCAAAATAAAAAAAAGTCTGTCTAAACCTATACTTGCCCTCACTTTACAAAAATGTGATAAGTCTTTAAAAAAGGAAAATAAAGGTTCAACAGAAAATAGGAAACCAAGGTTGGTTTAAGGTGCTCTTCGCACCAGGTGTAGTTTGGTCAATGTCACAAAAAGGAGTTATATCAAAAAGGGCTGTTCGTAAGACCTTCTCCACAGAGCCCTTGCAATATTCTCACATACCTTCAGTGTTTTGTTTAGTCTGGGTTCCCTTCCCCTACCTTCAATCACAACACGTTCGGCCTCTCAGGGTTCCCCTTCCCCGAGCTCGAGCCCCTTTTTGGTTTCAAATCCAAGTTCAACTTGTCAGGATGTACCTTTCCTTTTGCACACAGTTCTTTCACACATGCATCACTTGTGGGGCACAATCAGACTTCTGAAACCGCCCGTTTCTTTGATCCTCCTAGACGTGACCACTCTGAGCTGTAACCCTCTTTATTCCTTGCTCTTTTTAAACCTTTCACCTCCAGGTGCTTCTTGCACCCCTTTTATTCCTTGGCTTCTTGCTGGTGCACACTTGCTGCTTCCCTTTGCTGTTTCTTTTGTCCCACAGTGCACTCTTGCACTTTACTTTCTGATCGTGCCTCGTGCCCCTTGCATCCTTTTGTTTCACTCTGCACTCTTGCCAGTCTTTTTCGTGCTTCCTGCACGCTCACACTGTCCTCTTTACCGTACATGCTTTGCCCTCTCTGCACGTACCTTTTTGCTTTTTCATTTCTTCTGCGCCGCTAGCTCCCCTTTCTTTCCTTCTATTTCTCTTTGTTTATTTCCTATGCTTTCTGTCCTTCGCACACTTTCAAACCTTTTCACTCAATGCCACTTTAAAACGGTAATTCTCCTGCTCCGCTTCAGTCAAATGCACGCTCCCGTGTCTCCATTTCTTACCGGGTAGCATCACGTTGATGAGCATTTCCTAGCATCACGTCGACAAGTATTTCCTCTGGATGCATGGGGGCGAGGACAGCGTCTCACCACCTGACCCTCAGGCACCCTTAGGACTAGCACACGTCCGAAAGAAACAAGCATTTCCCCCAAACGCCACCGGCAGGATACAGGTTGCCTTACTCAAGCTCCTTGAAGGCCTGGCTCCCTAGCTCCCTAGCCCCCTAGCCAGGCTGCAGCACCTCACAAACACTGTGTTAGCGTTTTGGCATGCCATTCTCCTCCAGGATTTTACTGCTGATGCTCTCTGCTCCTTGGCTTCTCGGGTCCTGACCGCATCCCCAGCTATCTTTCTTCCTTTTAAAGTGAAAAAACATTCCAAGTGGAGTCAAGTGTGAGTGGTCATTTTTAAATGCCTGCCCAACTATTATTGGGACAACTGGAGTTCTTTCTACAATACATTTCCATTACTTTCCCCATGTTTCTATGGGTAATCTTTACTGATCCCAGTTGCCTTTTCCTCGTCTCAGTATTGGTTGGAAATGGGGAAGGGGTGATGGAAGGGTATTTCCTGCTCCTTTATCAGGGAATCGGCAATGGACAGAAATACTGTAGCCTGCCCCCAGCCCAACCTCCAAGGGGAGGGTTGCACCCTTCCATATTCCTGATGGTTGATTATACAAACATGAGTCTTGGCTTAGTTTTAGCTGGTTTTTCTTCCTTCCCCCTTGGGACATTGAGGACGGGATTGGAATTAGGGAAAATGAAACTTGTATTAGGGTGATGGGAATCAGCGTATCCCATGAAGGCGTCAAGGACTTGCTCCTCTTGTCGCGCCATCAGAATACCAAATCTCGCCTGGGGCATTCCCATGAATGGCAAACCTGGATTTCCCCTACCCAGGTGATCATCCCTTGCTACTCCACCCTCAGGGTTGGGATCCAAGACCGATGACTCTCCCCTGGCCACCTGAAGAGGGCTCTCGGGTCTTATTGGGATAATACCCCTAGGTTTCTCACAGTGGCGAGGAGGGGTTAAGGGGTTTTTGAGGGAGGCAAGAGATAGGAAGCCAGAACCCACTCTGCACAGTGGTCGGTAGGTGGGGGTCAGCCTTTACACTCTCCATCATGGAGTCAGACAACAGACCCTAGGATTTGGTCAGTAGTCCAGTGCTGCTGGGCCTGAATGTCAAATGTTTTTCAGCCTGGCATCTAGCTGATAACTCATACAGATCCAGTTTCCCCACTTAAGATTCAGTGCTCGGAGAAGCTAGTTTTGTCTCTGCCTTGGGATTGCCCCAGGAAGCCCCTGAACCATCCCACGGACCTTTGGCCCCTACGTTGATTCTACAAGGCCGGTCTAGCAGTGGGCCTGGAGACGACCAAAACAGGAGAAATCTCACTCCCTCATCGCTAAACGTTTGTCAGCTCATCGATACTGTGATGGAACAGGGTTAGGCCATCAAAAGGCAATCCCAATTTTCTCTTGTACTTCAAGTATGAGCTTGGTGCTCTTCAACCAAGCACCTTGTGAATGTTTACCCTTGTACACATGCCCTCTGGTCGCCATGTTCACATGCCATGCCGCAGATACCAGAAAATGACAATACCGGTTTTGCTTGCAACAAGCAAAAAAGGAATTGTTCATCTGGTATCCTGGAGGGTCATCAGCGAACTCCATCTTTATCCACAGATTAATGCAATCTGTCAGGCTTGCCTGACTGTTTCCCTGACTGAGGTGGTTGGCGCAATTCAGGTACACCTTCTTTCCAGCATTGTCCAGTACCTTTTTGTCAATACCTGCAGGTGTGAGGAAGGAGTTACCCGAGCCAGAGGATGAGGTGTTGGGTGTTTTCCTTGTGCTAATATTGCAGAAAGTACAGTGGATTAGTACTTCTACATAGGGACTCTACCAGGTTGAGTCTGTACCGCGAGTCCAGTCTTTGCCACAGTGCGGCTTCTACCCATATTTTCTTTGCTTCAGCCAGAGGTCTGGTTGTAGTCGAATGACTGTTTGATTTTGTTTCTTGCAGTGGACCTCTGCTGGCACCCCACTTTCCACTGATGGTGCTTCCGTTACAGGCAGTTCCGGAAATACTTCATCTCGGTCAACCTCTGGTGGAAAATCATGATACTGCGTCATCTCGCTCCTCATCCTTACTCGCTTCTGGCTTTGAAAGTTCAGAGAGCATCAAAGGCCCCGTGGGCACCATCTTTAGGGAGGAGATTCCAGGGGGCTGGGGGGGGGGGGGCAGGAAGGGATCTGCGATTGACCCGAGTCAGGCTGGATTACAGGCTCTGCTGGAGGTAGCATCAGAAGTCCATGACAAACAACCTCTTGTCAGGGTTGGTCATGCTCATTAAGGGCTTATCCGCCAGCCCAGGCAATGTTCCGTGGCCTCAATCTGTGCCTAGATTGGTCGTTGGGGAAATGCTTGTGAGCAGTCGCTAATTGTGGCCAGGTTCCACAAGCACTGGGAGCCAAAAGGGGGCCTCAAGGTAGGTTTTCCAGGATCAGGGCTGACCACTGGACCCTGTGCATAAAGGATGGTGTGTATGCCATCTGTGCAACACACTGTTGCCAGGGTGGTAATGGACATGATCTAGGCCACCATTACTTGGGTGTCCGATTCCATCTCTGGGTCCCCACTCGCCCCTGTGGCACCTAGACGTGACTATTGCAAGGTTCATCCATACATGCCGGCCCATGCTTTTCTGGTCAGTTACCCCATGCAATGCATGTGGCCATTCTGCCACTGTCAGTAGGCCAGTGTATTGGCACCTTTGCCTGGGAAGTAAGCATTCAGGCCTTTCCTCTGACTATCTGTGCTGTGTTTTAATCACAGAGGAATGCAAAGGAATATTTTTCTTTTTGCAGCATTAATCGGGTGTGGAATGCATGCAGGGCCGGACCTCATGCGGCCAGTCACCGTAAGTAGTATGCAGCCTGTGCGGGTCGATGTAGCTCTTCTGCTTCCTTTCACAGACCTCTTTGTAAAGTGCATGAGGTAATCCAGCAAGGCTTCTGCGGGTAGAGGCAAACCCCCTGTTAGGGAGAATTCTCATTCATAGCTAATTTCCCTCACCTAGTGAGTCCCTCAGCATCTTTGCTGGATTTCTGGAGTTTATTCCCTTTACCTGGTAAGAGTGAGCCTTTTTCCCCACTCTTATGTATTTTGCCATGTGCATTTCTACTGTTTGTGTGATCTTGGAATCTGAAACTACACCACTCCATGGGCCCCATTTTTTGTGCGTGTTACACAGCACCTTCAGTGCAGCGACACATGGTTGTCTGAGATTTCCCACTGACTCAATTTTTCTGGGGCTGACTACTGTCCCCCAGAAACAGGTAAAGTTGCCATTTACTTTATGTAGTCATTTTAAACTGCAGACCCAATACACCCCATTTTACATGGAGTACTGAAAAGGTTAGTTCCTACCCCTTTTTTGTCTGTGCCTCTGAGCTTTATTTTGCTCTCTTAACACCAAGACTTGGCTGGTGGCAGTGGTATCTACCCTAACTTTTCTACCACAATTATACTATATAAATGTGGTACTGTTTTAGGCTATTGTATTAGCCTCAAACTTAAACCCACTTGACCACCTACTTTTATTTTGGCTCAGGTTGGGTATTATCGCCATTTCTTTTTGTTAAAGTCCTTCTTGTGTTTTACTTTGCGCGGCAATCCATGTTTGCCTTCTTTGTTCACCGACCTTTCGCGTGCTTCTGTCCAGAAGCCTTCCTTTAGCGTCTGGGTGTCTAGGTGGGCTGAATGTGAGGGGTGGGGGGGGGGGGGTTAGTCATCCCCTGCACAGGGTCGATTGGCTGAGGTGGTTGTCTGGGACGGACAACCCCCTTGCTGAGGGAGTGTTTGACAGCCAGGCTGTGTGAATAGGGGATTTTGGCATAAAAGGCAGGACTCTTGGGCTGGAAGTCAGTCGCCACCGGTACTGCAAGGAACCGAAGAGAAGCGGAGAAGATGGCTGCTGCAACTCCCGAAGCCCTGCTGCAGTCCTGAGCTAGCTACCCTTCAACGACAAGAGAAGATCCAGTCCGGAGTCTTCTCCCCTTGAGCCTGGTGGGATCAACCAGCTCACCTTCCACAGCTAGAGGATCCTCTTGGTCGAAATCGCTGCACACAGCTGTAGTGGTCCGGATAGCCATCTGAAGAGCCTCTCCCATTTCAAAGGAGCACACCTTTTATTCAGTTGCTTCACTGCTGCTGTCTTCCATCCCTGGGTAGTGCAGATCGCTCCAAACGTGGTCTTTTTTGTCCCCACGACTGAAGCTTCAGGAACCACGAGTCTGCAGGAACAACTGCCGTAGCACCAGCTTTTCTTCATACGGTTAAGGTACTGTATCCAGCTTCGAGGAATTGGGGTGAACCCTTTCTCCTCACCCAAGGCTTGCCCTGGTCTTCCTTCCCTCTTATAACGTTTGCTTCCCTTTTGACAATAGTCAAGTACTCCTGGCAATCTGGAGCCGTGAACTGTTCCAATCTTGTGATCCTTGCCAACACGGCCCTGTCCCACTTGACACTGGTGCAGGCCTATTGACTTATCTACATTTTAGACAGTGTCTCTTGATTCCATCTGCCTTGACAAAAGTATTGCCTATGATTTTTATCCCCAACTCTCGTGTTAATTAATGTGCTAAGTGTGTTCGAATACGGGAAGATTTCTTCTCGCGGGTACGTTTTCTTTCGTAAGACCGAACTGTCATTACTGTCAAAAAGTGATCGCGTAACAACCCCCGGCAACATTTTTGTTTCACAACACCGGTCTGTCAAATCCAAAAGGTACTTCCCTTGAATTGTTCTGCACAAGGGGAATTGTTTGTGTGTAGTGTATTTGAAGTGTGGTTTTAATTTAATAGAAGTAAAGTGTTTTGTGAACAGATGGTATAAAAATAAAATGTACTTTCACTTTTTAACCAGAAACCTTGAGTCAGTGTTTGCTTGAGTCACAGTAATTGTAGTCATTGGTGTAATCTCTACTACTGCTCATTTGCTCTTGAGATAAGTCTAGCTGCTCAGCCATTGCTACCACTGTAGTGCAGGCTTGTACGAAAGGTGAAATTGTGCTACCACTTGTAGTCTTAATCTTGTGTAGTGGTCCCTAAGGGTACTGCACAGGATTCTGCCCAACACCCCCTCCCATCCCAGTCCTCCTCCACATGGTCTTGGTGTGTTCACAATACATGTACTGTCAGGGGAATCACAGCTCCTGGGCTGCTGACCAGTCGGTGAACAAATGCAGAGTACAGTAGTAAACCCTTTGAAGACCTTGCCCAGTGCTCACCACCAAAGCGAGAGGGGCAGTATGACTTCTTACCAAATCTAAACCCTGGACGGGTGGTCAGTCATATCAAAAAATAAAATGTCGAAAAAAAAAAAAAAATCCAATTTTTTTTAATTTCTGTATTTTTTGGGGGTTTCGAGAGTAAAAAAAAAAAAAAATGACTTTCGACATTTTTGTATTCGATATTATCACTATAAATCCCCTGGACGCTGTCCCCAGGTGAGATGGGCAAAATGCTCATGTAAAGAAGATTTTACATCGCTTCTGGGCCTTGGCTCACGGAAAAAGGACTTCCCAAGGCAGTGGAGTCCTGAAGGTCACCTCCCAGCGCGGAAACGCGCTGAAGAAAAAGCGTCCAAAGGACCTACATGCGGCAGTGGTCTGGCACAGGCTACACAGTAACTCTGGGGGCCGCTAATGAAACCTCCTGCACACAGGGCTGGGACCCATTTTCTATGTAAACTAAGCGCCCAAATTGCACAAACGCATCTCAATCAAGCCAATTTGGTTGGCTCCATTTTACGCAGAGAAAGGTCCGACTGGATGTTGGATGTGGCACGGTAGGGAGGTGCTGCACAGGGGCATGGCTGGCACATCTCTGTGGGGGCTGGAGGGGGGGGGGCTGAGGGAAATGGACAATACTAGCAGGGTGCTCGTCAGACAAAGTCCCAAAGTTAAAAATGTCTTTGGTGCAAACCCAACTCTACTGGTCCCAACCACCAAGATAAACAGTCATCCAAGAGAAGACTTATTCTCTCGGGTTGGTGATTTCTTCACTAGTCTCTGGATGAAAGGTCAGTTTCACCTTTTCCCCACACTTTATAATCCACTTCAATAAACCCTGGAAATCTACATCAGCTCTTTCAATTCTTGAACACTGTTGGGTTGAACCCTCTGTAAATATATGCTGTAGGAAGAGTCTTTAAAAAGAGAAACAAGAGTGTGAGAAAGTATGTTTAGTCTTTCTATTCACCCTTCGTTATATCACATGGATTTTGCATCTCTCCTTGGATCTTTTAGTGCTTGCTCTTCTCATACTCTTGGCTTTTGAGACAGGTCTTTAACATGGGTAGTTTTGCTTCAGCATTGCCTGCAGCCACATCTACGGATGTTGTATTTATCTTCCCCGTAGGCTGTCCCATATACACCGATAGTGTGGCTGATCCAGGAAATTACTCACAGTAACACGAATCCTTGTCCCCTAAGGGAGTCATTTCCCAGAGAGGTCCCACTTGCCCAGACCCCTAGGGAGGGTTTTGAGGAGCAGGGTCACCTCCCTAGCCTGAAAGGGGGGAAGGGGCGGGGCACCCTTGGGTAGAAGGGACGAATACCCATGAATTGTCACAGGACACTTTAAAAACGTACCACAATCATGCTACGACTTTTACATAGGACCTGTACGTAAAAGGTCCTACATACCTCTTCAAACACTTTCCGCCCAAATGCCTCGCTTCCACTCTTCCCTTCCCGGGCCCTCCCTCTCCCCTCTACTACATCTTTCTTTCACAAATCGGACATGAAAACTATGGTCGGGACACAATAAGTAAACCCCGGACCAAGTCTAAGTGTCCAAGATCACAACAGTGGTGATTTGGGGCGTTATCGAAGCTCTATAGCACAGCAAGTTGAGAAAAAAATCATACGTAAAAGGGCACACTATACTAGTTTCTTCTTCAGCAGTTCAATGTGTGGTACCCTATGTAATAGCTTGAGGAGCAACTTCTGCTAATTGGCAGATTTTTGATACAGAGGAGCTACTCGAAGCTCTTGCTCATCTGACCTGCAGAGTGCGAGAAGTCATCTGGGGAGGAATGAGTGACTGGGGGCCAGGGAAACCAATGAACACTCAAGAGCTCTTCTGAGGACATAAAGGCAACAGCTCGCACGGCAGGGCCTCTTCCCAACCCTCTAGTGTCAGGTAGGTTTCAAACAGAAGATGAGAAGTACCTGACTTAAAGGCCATCACAGGATATGGAGCCTTGCAGAGAGCAGACACCGACCACCATGCCCCACCATTGCGATCTAGGTCCGATGGAATTATGCATAGTGAGAAGGCTTTGCTCAGAATTACAATGCTGAGGGGGAGTGAACCTAAAGGGACACTTGGCATATGACACCTCAAGCACCACTGCAGCGGTTGCATATCACCGATCATGACAGCAGGGAGTCTTGATGTATGTATGCATTCATTAATTAATTCCCGAGTAATAACATGCGAGAGCCCTGGCAAAAACAGAGTCCATCCTTGTAGCTGGAGAAGGAAAGGTGAGCCTTCCACTACTGTAATCAATTCCATGATGTCAAAATGGCAGAACAAAGCCTTTGGTTTGCATCCAGGGGACCAAATCATGGATTGGTATCCAGTCATTACATCGAAAGAAAAGAAAAAGGTTGGGAAACTATTTCTTTCCCACAATTCAGCACTTTTTCCACATAATCTAGAACTTGAGTTTCTTTATTTAAGTTATACCAGTCCAAGAATATGTGGAGACTGTATTTTATTTCACGTCTATAGGAACTCCTAAGCGCTTGACAAAATGAATGAGTTGGCTCATATAAAGTAATGATGGCATAACAAAAAACTGAAGACACAGCAAGAACATAGAAATCCAAACAGGAAGGAAATTACATGCATTACTCACCGTAATAGCATTTTTGATGTGAATCTATGCAGGTACACATCCTGGACATATAGTCCCACATCTAGTGGAAATCACAGATTATTGCATCTTTCTTTTGAAGATCGAAAGGGGACGTCGACATGGGCGTGACTAACACTACCCCCAACGTGACGTGTACTGTACCCAAAATCACTCACGTGTCGAGGTACCTCAGGTTGTGTTTTTACTGCCGTGAGGGAGCCTTATAGTCAGCGTGACAGAGTACAGAACAGAGCAGGTGCAAGAGGTCTATGTTCCGTCTACTCCATGAGGGGAAGAAGGGTGGGCGCATGTGAATCTAAGCAGATACAATCATCAGAAATGCTATTACGGTCATTAATGCACATCTTCTGATGCTTGTGACCTGCTTAGAATAACATGCTATGCATAGACTAGCGAGCAGTACCCAGAGATGGTGGTGGGATGTGTGAAGGAACAGTAGCAAAGATGTCTTAGCACTGCTTGTCCCACCTGAGAATTAGACCTAGAGTGTATCTACACAGTAGTGTTGTGTAAAGGTGTGTACAAAATGCCAGATTGCAGCCTTGCAAATGGAATCAGGGGGAACATTTGCAATGAATGCTATGGTAGCCCCTGTGCCCAGAGTCTAGTGTGCTCTAGGCGTGAAGGGTAGATCTCTCTTGGCAAGAGAGAAACACAATGTGATGCAGTTTACAATCCCCCTTGTAAATTGCAGATTTAGAGACAGGGTCCTCTTCTCTACCAGCTGCCACTGATACGAAGAACTGGTTAGTTATCGTTAGTGGCTTTGTCTTTTCCAGATAGTAAATTACTGCTCTCCTCACCTCTAGTGTGTGGAGGCTTCTTTCCGCCACATTAGTGGCATTTTGGAAAAAAGGTGGATAGTTACATGGGACTTTGATATAAATATAGGCGCAAAGCAAGGGCGTGTGCGCAAAACCACCTTATCTTTGTGAAACTTGACGAATGGGTCCTGAACTGAAAGGGCCTACAGTTCACCAACTCTTATAGAGGTGATCGCCACCATGAAGGTGGTTTTGTAGAGGAGTGCTTTAAGGATAGCCTTGTGCATGGATTCAAAGAGGTCCCATTAGTCTGTTAAGAACATTCAGATCCCATCCAGGAGCTGGGTTGTAGATACGGGGTGGAGGGGGGGGGGGGTTAGTGCAGTCTCTTTAACCCTTCCATAAAGGCCTTAATTACAGGAATTGTCCACCATGAAGCCTTGCTCTGGGACATGGTGTACGCCGAAAGCGCGGCTAAGTAGACTTTAAGAGAACTGAAAAACAGTCCTGAATCGAACAGTTGATTTAGGTAAAGGATATCTTTAGGTGAGCATTCAATAGGATTGATACCATTGCCATTACACTAGATGACAAAGCGCTTCCATTTGCTGGAGTAGCAATGCCTGGTGGTAGGTTTCCATGCCTCTCGGGAGTATGTCCATGCATCTTTGAGGGAGCTGGAGGTGCCCGCACTCTACCTCAGGAACCAGGCTGCTAAATTGAGAGTATGGATGTAGTGTTTCCCCCTCCTGGTCTTGAGACAGCATGTTGTACGGGCATGGCAGCTTACTCGGAGGGAAAGCTGACATTGCCATGATATGGGAGAACCAAGGTAGGCGGGCCCAGCTTGGGGTCTACCAGGATCATCGTGACAGGTTCTTGGTGCATCATGTGCACTATTCAGTTGAGCAGGGGAATCTGGGGAAAAGCGTAGACAAATTTCCCTGACCATGTTAGCCAAAGACCGTTCCCCTTGGAGAGGTTCTGAAGGTACCTGGAGGCATAATCTGGGCAATGGGCTGCAAACAAGTCGACCTCTGGGAAGCCCCATTCTGCGAAGACGTGGAGTACAATATCCTCCTGTAGTCACTACTCGTTCTCTACGGGTAGGGGCAAGTCTCTGCCGAGTAAATCTGCCAGAAGATGTGTTCCCCTGGACATGTTGTGAAAGGAGGGACATGTGTTTGAGAGACTACTTCCATCTGTTCTGGGACAGTTTGGACAGCCCTGGAGAGTGGGTGCCCCTTGTTTGTTGAACTAGTACATGGCTGTAGTACTGTCAGTGAGGACTAGAATGGTTTTCCCCTGGAGGTATGTTTGGAAGGCCTTCAGGGCCTTGAACCCTGCTGTGCGCCGCCTGTGAGCTCCCCACCCTGTCGGAGATGAGTCTGGTGAGAGTGGCTTCTACTGCAGGGGTGGTAAAGGTTTTCCCCCCTTCAGAAGGTTTTCCCTTGAGCACCACTGCAGAGACAGAACAAGGGCTACTGAGATAGCTACTAGATCTTCCCACTGGCTGCTGGCCTGACACCATTGGCTCGAGAACCACTGTTGCATGGGGCGCAGACGAGAGTGAGGAACTGGGTCGATGCAGGAAACCATCATCCCCAACAGTCGCATGGCTTTGTGTACAGTCACCCAGTGACTGGCAACATAGTGAGGGATCTGGAACAGCAGGTTTTGAACCTTCCTGTTGGAGGGAAAGACGAAGCAGTCTTTGGTCCGGATCAGAGTGCCCAGAACAGTTTGACCTGATTGGGGTCTAGACTGAACTTTTTACCGTTGATAGAGAATCCTAGGTTGAAGAGGAGCTCTACCGTCTTCTGGGTATTTGTCTGCCATGTTCTGTATGAATCCCCGGTTAGGAGCCAGTCATCGAGATAAGGATAGAATGGGATGACTGCCTGCGCAGAGTAGCTACTACCACCAGTACCTTTGTGAATACCCTTGGTGCTGAGGCAATGTTTAAGGGGAGAATCTGGAACTGATAGTGGGTGTCCTCCATCATGACCCTGGGGTACTTTGTGCGCTGGCAACATTGGACATGAAAGATGCATACTTTCATATTTCAATGTGGCCATGTAATCCCCTGCTGCAGCAGTGGGATTACCTCCTGCAGTGTGGTCATCCTGAACCTTTGAAGTTTGACATTTGTTTGCTGGGCACAGGTCTAGAACACAGGGCATGGTGAGATCCTTTTTGGGTACAAGGAAGTACACTGAATAAATAACCTGGTTTACCTGAAGAAGGGGGACAACTTCTATGACACCATTTTCCAGCAGGACCCAACTACTTATAGCTGGATACGCAGGTGTTCTGGCAACAGGCACCTGCTTCTCGGTAGGTGGTATTGAGGTGGCTGGAGAAACTACCCAGTACCTGTAGGCAACGGACTTTAGAACCCCATCGGTCTGAAGTGATCCCATCGCAGGCGTGGATTAATGACCAGGGCATAAAGCCTTATAGTCTTTGTATGGAGGGCTTCCGCTGAAGACAGTGGGACCCCCACCCTCGAGTGGTAGTGACCACCAAGGAATCTGATGTAGCATGACCCCTTATGTAGAGTGGGTCGGAAGGTGATTGGCAGAATAATATTTCAACCCGGGGTTGAACGCCCCTGTGAGCAATGGGGACAGCAAGGAAGGGGCCAAGCATCTCTTTATAGAGTTTAGAAGGGGAATGGCTTGACTAGTCTTAGCCTTCTCCTTGAGGATATCCTCTACAAAGACGGAGTCTGGAGCTGCCTCGTGTTGCAATTTGGAAATAATTGGCTGCCCTCTTTAAAATAGCATTAAACATCCAATTGTCAACAGGTGAATAATCGATCTGTGGAGGAGAAGGTGGGGTTGAGGGAGATCTAGACAGATTATGTCTGGGTCAGGGGGTATGCGTTGGTGATGGCCAAGGGCCCTGATCCTCCGCCTGATCCCAGTCTGGGTCTTGATCAGCCAGGTCTAGTGCAAAAGGATGAATGTGTTCCTCCTGTGTTGGGTCCTCTGGGACATCCAAGATATCTTCCTGGTGTCCCTGTGCAGAGATGGGTACTTTCTGGAGATTGTAAGGCATGGGGCAGGAGTCCTCTTGCCTGTGTCTTTTTGGTGTAATGTACCCAGTCTGAAAAGTCAATAAACTGGGCCATTTTCCATGTATTGCTCAAACCTCTCCCTAGGCCTTAGATAGGCGGAGGGGGGGGGGGGCGGCTTCAGAACACTCCTCTCGATGAGAGGGGGTGCCCTTGTGCTCTGAGGCCACCAAAATGATAGCCACAAAGCTTTTGCAAATTTACAGCGGTTGCATCGCCGTCTGCGAATCGAGGCCTTAGGTGCTTGTGCGCCCTTGGATGGTGTGTGGACAACTGTTTTTTAGGGTCAACACCAGTTCCAGTGGGATGCCTAGTCGCATGCCTCTAAAGCGGTTGCGTGGAGGGTGCCGAACCGCGAGGTTCAGAAGGTGCCGTTGAAACTTTGCCGGCCCTGTTGGCGTTGAGCGCTTCGACAATTCCGTCGAAGAGACCTTAGGGGTAGTGTGCTTTTGTACCAGTGGTACGTGGGTGTCCTTGTCGCCGTGGTGTGATCTCCCCATAACAGAGCCGGTGGCCTGTCCACCAGGGCTGGGCAGTTGGGAGCCTGCAGGCTCCGCTGAAAGGTCGATGGCTTCCAATTCGGAGCCATGCCTGCCGACGGATGCATCACTGTCCGAAGCGACGGCGCATAGAGGGGCAAAGGCATTAGTCCTGCATAGTGTAGGCTGCACACCGTTTAGTCCGCCTGTCCTTCAACGTTTTCGGTCAAAAGAGCCAACATGCCTTGCATGAGCGCACAATACACTGATTGCATCGGCGATGGTGTCCTTCCAAGGAAACTTGCTGTTACATGACGGGCAAAATGCAAAAGGCGTCCTCTCCATAGCACAGGGTAGCAGCAGCCAGACCAAAAAGAGAAAGAGGGAGGGGGGAGGGGGTGAGGGAAGGAAATACATTCTTAGAGACGACTAAACCTAGGGCCCCACTCTCGGTACTGTAAGGGCCTGGCCGGAGGGCCGAGGCCACGCGGTCAAGCAGTTGAAGAGGTTGTAGGCGGCAGGAAACCCACGAGGCAGTCGTTGAGATTAGTAGGGAGACTAGACTACCGTAGGTCATGGAGACAAAGTTAGCAATAAAAAACTCTTGCGAGCTCTGCATAGGCGACCAACTAGGTTGGCAGAAAACAATCCGAGGGACCTCGACGCGTGAAGGATTTTGGGTACACTACACGTCACGTTAGGGATAGTGTTACAGTCACACCCATGTCGACGTCCCCTTTCGATCTTCGAAAGAGATGCAATACTCTGCGATTTCGACTAGATGTCGGACTATATGCACAGCTGTGATTCTAAACAGATCCACAAGCATCAGAAGTAATGATAGTCCAGATAATGAATGTCCAGCAAACCTGCATGTTGCGTAACAAATAGGCCATCACACCCCCACAAAATACACACAATTTGAGTGCGAGTGCGAGTTTTTCTGAACATCACGTACAAGCCATCAGTGCATTTCTTAAAATAATGGATGTGGTGCTCATTGTGGTCAACCTTTGACCTAGAGAAGCTATGGAGCAACTGTCGTCATGTGACATTCATAGAGAGAAGTATGAGAGAGGACATATATTAGTGAGGCACTAAGGCGAAATGGTAACAGAAGTAGATTAGAAAACAAAACATGGTGTTTTCCGGCATTTGAGTCAGGGCTAAGGAACTTGTCCAAGTCATTTAGGTAGCACTGAAATGGTAGATGCTAAATGCACTGGTAATTTGTGTTTATATAAAATGGACTAAGTAGCCAGGCTAATAGCCTTTTTTCAAACATTTAAGGCCGCATCAAATGACATTGGGAAGTTGCATTATTTTTTTATTGTGGTCTGAAGGAACTTAATATGCATCACTATATAGCTCACATTTGGGCCTCAGTATAATGTGAGGTCCCATAATATTATAATAAGCTTCAATAGATCCAATTTCTAATGGGGTATTAGCTGTTCAAATAAAATATATCAAGTGAGGTCTTAGCAAGGTACGTCCCTATTATAACGATCAATAACAGTGAAATCCAACGCAAGTTGTTTGAAATGATGTTGCTCGATGGCAATGAAGGTGTGACATCGGCTGTTCAACATCACGCCATATAAACTGACGTTTGCCAATAGGGCAGCCGTTTGCTTCATCGAGCAGAACCCTGCAGTAATCCCAACAGGGAACAGGTCTAATATCCCAGCTTAAGGGAGTAACCATTTTTTTAGGTGGAAGCGAGCCTGCTTTAAAGTCCACTCTATTGCTCTTACAGTGAACACTTTATAGACTAAGTTTTATATATTTAAGGAAATGGCATCTCTACATCAAACAAGAAGGGCCATCAAACGCAGTCTATATTGGTATGTTGATTAATTTAGCATGGAGTAATTAAATGGGAATGCAGTGTTGTTTGCCCAACTAGAACATCAACTGTCTATTGTTGCGATTTAGTGCCGTTACCAGGAAACTTTAAATTATGAAGAAGTATTCTTGAGTGTTTTGGAGGTTGACGAGAATTTAATTAAGCAAATAGGCGAAGGTCAACAGAAGGTTTGTTTTGATGTATAACTTTAGTTGTGAATTTGGTTGTTTAATACCCTTGGGTGTCGTATAATTAGGAGGAACTTTGATAGGTGCACAATATAATTTTGATGGTGGTGACAGCGCCATGTTTTGTAGGTCAAGCTGGACCCCTTTTTATTGCAAGCACTACTGACTTACACCACTGCACTCATGTACTCACGCAATCTGGTAAAACTAATATGGACAATTCCTTCAGTTTAACAAAACAATTAAAAAATCTTTAAGGTCTTTTTTTCTCTCCCATTAGCCTTTCTCCCCTTCTCTTAATTAATTTGATGTCCAAATGGACATATAATATTGCTATCAATGTGAATATTGGAACAGATGTATGTGGAAATGATGGTACATGTTTATATGGTTTGGCAATATTTATTTTGTTTTCTGCACTTGGAATTTCTTATTGGGAAATCATTGATGTTTGATATTATATATTTGACAAATTCTTGGAAATAGATTTTTCATATAGCCCTGAGGAAGGCCAACAAGTGGCTGAAGCATGTTTTGTATGTGGGTGAATTGTCTGAACCTATGAATACATAAAACCACTATTTTAAAGCTCAAGAGTTTCACTGATTATTGCATTTGAATTCTGATTAAAAGGTTAAGACGGTACATTGGCGCAGGTAGCCTGGGTCTACCTTGAATCACTTTAGATTACGAAGCAGTATACAACCCTGAGAAAAGGGCAGTGGAAAGCTCAAAGTAGCAAACTTACCACTAGAGATCACTACCCTCACACAAACCGGTTCCAAAGAACAGACTGGCCCACTTTGGACTGGGCTACAAAATCCCTGTCGACACAGTAGAACTTGGTGCACGTATACGCACCGATCCTCACTTGGCTGCCCTGCAGATGTTTAGGCGCAGAGTTCTGTAGAGGAAAGAAGTAGTGGTCGCCACTGCTCTGGTGGAGTGCGCTCTGGGCCTTCCAGGAAGAAGTCTGCCAGCTTGCTGATGGCAGGAGGAGATGAATCCACCAGGATATGGAAGGCTTGGAGGGCGCCTTTCCTGGCCCAGTGGGACCAACCGTCACAAACCGCTGCGACGTGGGACAAAGGCTCTTGGTCCGGGTGATTTACTACTTGAGAGCCTGTATGTTATAATCTAGTGCAATGATCGCTCTGCCTGTGAAGTAGGCAAGCCGAAGAACACTGGCAACACCACTGGGTCATTGAGGTGGAACGTGGACGGCACCTTAGGCATACATTTTGGGTTAGTGCGTATGAGGACTTTGTATCTATGAAGTGCCAAGTAAGATGCTTTGACAGAAAATGCCTGGATCTCAGTAACTCCTGTCCGAGGTATTGTCCACCAAAAAAGCAGTGTTCCAGGATAGATGCTTGGAGGCCCTGTGCATAGGCTAAAGGGGTGGTTTCATGAGCCTGGATAGGTTCCATTCAGGAGCTGGTCGCCAAATAGGTGGAAACTACCCGAATAGGCATCTGAAATTCTTTGACCAACCTCTGCAAACAGAATGAAGGCGTGCCTGACCAGCAAAAATACTTGGAGATGGTAGCCAGGTGCAGGATGGAGGGTGCCGACCCTCTTACGCCAGGGACAACAAATATGGAAGTATGTCCTGTGCCCAGATATGCTGGGGTTGAAAGTTGTGCCTTCTACACCAGACAGTAAAGCGTTTCCACTTGCTCTTGTAACATTTTAAAAAGGTGGACGGTAACCAGGCACAGGCCAAAACGTCTCGGCAGTCTTGCAGTAGTGACCCAAACCCTAGAAATGCAGGAGCCAGGTTGTCAGATTGAGTGAGGCTGGATTGTGATGGAGCAGTAGTTCCAAGTACCGTAACTGCTGTGGCCATGCAGGGGCCACTAGTATCAGTTTGCACTAATACTTTCTGAAGACACAGAGGACTTGTGATACCAGAGGAATAGGTGGGAACACAGGAACTTCCCTTCACATAGGAATGCAAACACGTCCCCCAGGCTCTTGGGCTTGGCACTTTGGTTGAAAAAAGATTCACTTCTAGCACCACAACTAGAACACCCAGTGAAGCTGTTTCCAATCAGGACAAGGAGCGGAGTTCCCTGCCAAGAGAGTTCGCTACAATGTTGTGCATCCCCGGAACGTGGAGGGAAAGCAGGTTGCGCAACACCCAGTGCCATAGAGCCTGTGCCTCCGCTAACAGTTGCTGGGATCTCATCCCACCCTGCTTGCAAATGTAGAACATTGTGGTGGTTTTGTCAGTGAAGATGCACACCACCTTTCTGTGCAGCAGGAAGGACTTTAGGACCCAGAAAACTGTATGAAACTCCACGAGGTTTGTATGTAGCAACTTCTCCTGCTTTGTCCATAGACCTCTGGCGTGAAAGTCTTGCATACGTGCTCCCAGCCTTCTAGGGAGGGGTCCAATGTGACGGTGGCCTGGTGATTTGGATCATTTCACTCCCTCATAGGTAGGGCTGCAATTTTGTCCAGGGGTGAATCTGGTCAGACCCGAATCTGGTTCACCATCAGCAGGGACAAAATAGCCTATGTCTGTTGTGAGCACCGAGGGCATATCATCCTGAGGATCCCGATTTGTGTCCGTCAGTTAGATGACTTGGGTGTGGACGTTGCTGTTCCTCTCTAGGACGCCAAGTGGGTGCATAGGTACCACTGGGCCCTGCTAGTGGGTGTCTTGGTTGTGGTGGAAGCAGCACAGCTGGCAACCTCTGCTGCTGAGTGGATACTAAGGTGTTCGAGCTATTAAGGCTGTCCACAGAGATCTCTGCTTTCAGGTGCAGGAGTAACTGGTACGGGAGTGTGTGTCCATGAGCTTACAGGTCTCCATTGAGGCTTTGGAGCCACATGCTGTCGTGGCTGGTCCGACAAGCTCTGCTTAGATGGAGATGCCATCCTTGTAGGAGTGTCCTCATAAGGTGTGCGTGGAGGAATGAGGCAACTTCATCCTGCCATGTCGTCAGGGATTGAGGACTCCTGGCAGCGAGCCCCAGCCCAGTCGCCACGGACGGTAGACCTGTCGGGGACGAAGTAATGGTGACGGTCTAGGAGGTCAATGACGATGTGGTAGATGGTCTTATGCCAGAAACTATTTTGTCATTGACAAAGTGAACTTTGCCACCGAACCGCACGATGTAGGAAAGGTTGGCGGAGGCCATGTCAACGAAGCAGACCAGGAAAGAGCACTTACTTTAGGTGATGGTCTGACAGGCTCTTCGGAAGTCATCAACTGAGACATTGGCCTCATCTCAGACAGTTCTCTGTGTGCTCTTTTGCTGCCTCTGACTTTGCGATCTTGACCTCTAACGAGGTGGTTTGCTGGGCAGACCTACCTGCCTGAGTGAAGCAAGATTACATACCGAAGCCAAGTCAGAGCGCCCCCCCCCTCCCCGGGTGCCCTCAAGCAATGCAACTAACCACTGGTGACTACGATCCCGGAGGGTTTGTTGACGAATTGGCAAATCTCGCAATCCTGGATGACAGTGCAGGTGTAGACAGTAAAGGCTGTCGATGTGATCAACAAAGATATTCTTTAGGCCTAGCAGCCACACACCTTGAAAAGCCTTTTTTTGTGCTAGGTTTCAGCCATGATTAGGCCCATGAAAAGGCAGCATTTAAAAAGGCGGGGACCGGTGGGCAGGACTATGGTGAATGTTCCCGCTATCGACGAAGTTGAATGTTTTTAGAAAATGAATTAAATAAATATATCCTGAAAGATTGGAGGACTCTAATACAAAACGTGGTAAGTTTGCTACTTTCAGCTTGCCTCAGCCCTTTTCTCAGGGTTGTATACGGATTTGTAATCTATTCACAGCATGTGAATCTCTGAAAGATCCAATGCTGCAGAAGGAATAAGTTACTTACCTGTAACTCCTGTTCTCCAGCATTGGTATCTTTCATAGATTCTCATGCAACGCTCCTGCCTACCCCATTGGCTCATACTGCCACTCTTGTGAGCTTGCCAAAATCTGAGCATGGCTGACAGGGGTGGAGCTAAGGAAGCCTTGCCTATTGGTAGGGGCAGTATGACACTCCCCACCCCCCAAAAGGATACTAGAGCACAAAGGTGACAGATTTAGTTGCATTTTAAACTGCTGCAAGTTACTGAGGATTACCAGCCCAACGATGGGTAATATTCACAGGATGTGAATCTATGAAAGATCCAATGCTGGAGAACTACCCCTTTAAAGCGCAGAGCAAGTGGGGATGGGGAGGAAGACGAGGTACATCCCAGTTTATAATGGAGTGGCAGGGTGTACATTTTGGGGAAGAAGTACAGAAAGGGGAGGGAAGCTCAGAGTAGAGAAGGTGGTTGCCACGGCACCTTAAACCCAGAGTACGGAAGGGGCACATTCCTGATCCAGACAAGGGGAAGGAGATTGGGGGAGTAGAAGAACAGGAAGGAGAAATGGAGATTAACAGGCCTACCAGTTAAACTTCTACGTTTGTTTCTGCCTACTCTCCTGGGCTATTGGGTTACACACAGGTGCACTTCCTATACACTGTTTTACTGTGCTTTCCTTCTGGTATATGGATCAAGAAGAACAAGTTACTTCTTACCTGGTAACGTTCTTTCGATTGGATGTTCCTCCAACGTATTACTCATCTTAGATGTATTCCATCCAGCTTTGCTGCTCTCCGGAAATTCGGCAGAGGGCGTCGTGCGATGTCGTCGAGACGGTAGTCCCTCGAGGGCCTCCGTCGAGGGGGACGTCATCGGGTGTATAAGTAGCACGCGCGGCGCCCATTGGCCTCAGTTCTGTTTTTCCCCTCTTGCGTCTGATCTTGTATTGTGTATATTGTGCCTTCATACAGGTATCAGCCTTGTGAGATTTGAGATGGCAATAACCCGGAAAAAATCTACAGAGGGGTAGGTTGGGAGGGCGATGTGAAATACGTTGGAGGAACATCCAATCGAAAGACCATTAATGGATTGTGTCCTCCAACGTATTCCTCATCTTAGATAGGCTCCCAAAGCAGTATTTTTGCATAGCTCCTCTGGAGGAGGGGGTCAGATTTTTTTTATTTTTTTTAATTTTTTTAAATGCCCTTAGATGGCAGAGTAAAGCACTGCTTTTCCAAAAGTTAGCTCCCTAAACTGGGAAGCATCCAGGTTATAGAATTTTGAGAAGGTGTGAAGCGAAGACCAAGTTGCTGCTTCGCAAATGGACCTTATAGGGACACCTCTTTGAAGTGCTGTAGAAGAGGCATGCCTCTGGTGGAATGAGCTCTTAACCCTTCAGGTGGGTCTTTTTGTGCTAGTCTGTAGCATTCTGAAATGCAAAGCACGATCCAGCGTGAAATTGTTTTTTTACTGATTGACCCAGCTTTCTTCCAGTGTAGCCTATAAACAACTGGTTGTCCACTCTAGAAAGCCTAGAGATGTAAAAGCTTAAAGCTCTTTTTGGGTCCAGTCTGTGTAGTCTTTCTTCCTCCTTAGAAGGATGAGGTGGAGGATAGAATGAGGGTAAAAATTCTGATTTAAATGAAAATCAGATATTACCTTCGGTAAACATGATGGTTTAACCCTCACTACAACTGTCCTTATGGAACACAGTATAGGGTGGCCCAGAAGATAGTGCCTGCAATTCGCTCACTCTTCTTGCTGATGTTGAAGCAACTAAAAATGCGGTCTTCCATGCTAATAATCTTAATGGACACGTGTTCATAGGCTCAAAAGGGGCACACATTAAGAATTTTAATACCAAATTTAGATCCCAAATCGGTACTTGAAATGGGTGAGGAGGAAACACATCAGTGAGACCTTTTATGAATTGTGTTATCAAAGGAATTTTGAAGTAGGAGCATTCTTCCGATGAGCGCTTGAAGATGGAAAGCGCTGCAAGGTAACCTTTTATTGTTCCGATATTCAGACCTCTGTGTGTTAGGGCAGAAGGAAAGATAGTACTTCCATAATAGAACATAGAAAAGAATCGACATTCTTTTCCCTGCACCAGTTGCAAAGCTTTTTCCAACGGCAACGGTACAGAGACTTTGTTGCTGGCCTTCTTGCCGAAAGCAACACCTCCATAACATCTGGAAGGTTCCAATCCCTGTATCTCAGCCTTTCAGATACCAAGCATGAAGGTTGAGTGTTCTGAACTCTGGGTGGAGAACCTGACCTTCCATTTGAGAGAGAAGGTTCTCTCTCTGAGAAAGACGTACTGGAGGACAGATGGACATATCTAGAAGGTCCGGATACCACGTTCTCCTGGCCCAATCCGGAGCAATTAGGATTATGCGGTTCCCGAAGCGTCTCAGCCTCCTGATGACCTGAGGAATGTCAGGAATCGGAGGGAATGCGTACAATAGTGGGAAATTCCAATCCACCACGAACGCGTCCCCCCAGGGCTCCTCTCGTGGGAAATTCCCTTGAATACCTTTCGCATTTTCGGTTGGTACTGGTTGCGAATAGGTCTGAGGGGTTCCCCAAAGGGCGAAGATCTCTTGAATGACTTCCTGAGCCAATTGCCATTTGTGGGACACCGTGCTCTGCCTGCTCAGAGCATCTGCCGTCATATTCTCTTCCCCGGCTCGATGAATTGCCGTTAAGAGATTCCCTCGTGAATCGCCCAATACCAGAGCTGCATTGACTCTCTGCACAGGGGTAGTGACCCCACACCTCCTCTTGTTTAGGTAGTGCATGGCCACTGTGTTGTCCGTCATTATCAGGACATTCTTTCCCCTGACAGATGGCAAGAAGGCCTTCAGCGCTAGTCTGATTGCCCTCAGCTCCAAAAGGTTGATATATAATTTGGACTCCGATGGAGACCAGCGACCGTTTATTGCCAAATCGTTGGCATGCGCTCCCCACCCCAGGAGAGAGGCGTCTGGTTGCCAAAAGGGTTCTCCCTTTAAGAGGTTCTCTGCACAGGTCCACCATAGAAGGTCTTGTCTGACCTTGTTCAGAATCTGAAGAAGATCCGTCATTTGACCTGAGAACTGGGACCACCGAGTCTTTAGGGCCCATTGAAGGGATCTCATCCTCAAACGTGCCTCTGGCACCAGAAAAATGCAGGACGCCATGAGGCCGAGCAACCGTAGAAAGTCGTAAACCTAGAGATTTTGGGCATTTTGGAATTTTGAAACCATCTGAAGAATGTCTTGAGCCCTCGTCTTGAGCCCTCGTCTTGGGAGGCGAGCTCTTTCCCAAGGATGTGTCTAATACAGCTCCTATGTATTGAAGCTGTTGGGAAGGTGTCATTTGAGACTTCTTTAAATTGAGGGAGAAGCCCAGTTTGTGGAGGAAATGGCAGGTGACTTTCACATGATCCAAATCTTGCTTGGCAGAGCGCGCTCTGATCAGCCAGTCGTCCAGCTAGGGGTAGACATGAATCCCCCCCTCTCCTGAGGTGCGCTGCCACCACTACCATCAGCTTGGTGAAGACCCTCGGGGCGGAGGTCAACCGACTCGAAACCGATAGTGTGAGTCGCCAACAACTAACCTCAGGTATTTTCTGTGCTTGAGATGAATCAGCACATGGAAATAAGCATCCTGGAGGTCCAATGACACCAACCAGTCCTGGAGTTGAAGGGCCTGAAGGATCTGAGAAAGAGTAACCATCTTGAACTTGTCCTTCCTGAGGAACTTCAAGCTTCTTAAGTCCAAGATGGATCTCAGTCCTCCGTCCTTTTGGGGGGGATCAAAAATACAGGGAGTACCAACCCTTGTTCCTCTCCGCTGCGGGTACTGGTTCTATGGCACCTTTCTCCAGCAGGGTTAGAACTTCCTGCTGTAGGAGCGGATTTGAAAGCTTCAACGGGTGTCTCCCTGGTGGATTGCTTTGAGGGTGCTTTAGAAAAGGAAGGCAATAGCCTTGGGCTATTATTTCTAGAGCCCAAACATCTGAAGTAAAGGCTCGCCATTCTTGCAGATGCTGCGACAGCCTGCCTCCTACAGGTGTTTTGTGGTGCAAGTCCTCAAAGTGGTTTTTTGGCGGATGTTGCAGCCGCTGATGGAAAAGAGGCTGCAGCTGGAGCTGGCTTAGCACATTTTCCTCGTCCACCACGAGTGGCTTTTCTTTGGCCCCTTTGACTGGCCATTCCTCTTGTCTTCCCATATGAGGTATAATAATGATAGGATCGTCCCCTCCATGATTGTCCTTGCGCACGAAAAGGATGAGGTTGCCTAATAGCAGCTCCCAAAGATTTGGCTGCTGCTTTTAAGGTCTGCAACCTCTCAAGGCTCTCGTCAGCCTTGTTGCCAAAAAAGTGAGACCCGTCAAAAGGCATGCTCAGGAGGCAGTTCTGTACGGCCGGTGCAAAACCAGACTTCCGTAACCACGCAAACCTGCGCATTACCGTGCTAGTGCCCATGGACCTGCTTACACTATCCGCAGTGTCCAATCCAGATTGAAGGGATTCCTGCATGGCCTCCTTTCCATCTCTAACGATGGCTAGGAAACCTTCCCTTTCTTCCCCTTCTGGTATGTGCTCCACCGCCATTGCGATGCACTCCCACAGAGTACGAAAATGTTGCCAAGGCACATGTGGAGTGGGCAGATTTTAATGCCATGCTCCCGGCTGAAAATACCTTCCGTGCCAAACCATCCACATGCTTATCGTCCCTGTCTGGAGGAATAGACTGATATGCAAGTTTATTGGAAGCTGTGGCTGCCTGTATGACCAAACTCTTGGGAGTTGATGTTTTGACAGATAGCTGGTGTCACTACTGGCTGGACGGTATTTTGATGCTAGGGATTTATTCAACGGAGGAATAGAATCCGGAGTTTCCCAATTCTTGGCCACCCTGTTTTGTAAGGCTACATGAAAAGGTAAAACTGGGTCTTCAGTGGGACCATGGTCCAATGTGTCGGTCAAATCGTCCTGGATGAATTGGGCTGTTGGTTTAGCCCATCCCAAGTAGTCTACCACCTTTGTCATTAATTGACGATAAAATGGACTGGCATGCTCTCCTGGATCTGGTCTAACAAAATCATTCTCGGGAGAGGTGTCGGTGTCAATGCCACTTGCATTATGTAAGGACTCCACCAAATCTTTTATCCTGCTTTCTTCCGATATTAAGCATTCTGGGACATTTTGGGTGCCATATTCCAACCCAAAAGGTACATCTTCCTCTTCGGATCTCTCCTGATCCTCAAAAATTGAGGTCAAGGATTTGAAAAACTCCTTCCTAGAGAGAGGCTTGAAAACCTTCTCTCGCAGAGGAAAAGGAGGAAGTGCAATACTAGATTTTGAAGAAGATACATGTCTTGCAGTTTTCTCCTTTTCTAGCTGCCCTGGCTTGGTTGGAGCCTTTGGCGCCGAAGTTTGACGTCGATGACATCGTGGTAGCCGACAGGGTCTGCTTCGAGGGTGTCGAGGCGGCCTTGGACAGTTTTCCCTTCAAGGTGTGGAAGGTCTCGGACGGCGTTGGTGACCTCGAGCGGTCGACTCGAGCGTTTTTTTGCTCGGCATCCTGGAAGGTTCTCTATCCTTCCTTTTACGATCACCTGGGCTCGAGGGCGCGCAAGTGTCGGAGCGATGACGCTCCCGGCCGGCTTCCGAAGAAGGCACGGACCGAGGCTTCGCTTTCTCAAACACCTCCATCATTTTGACCATAAATGCTTCCCACTCTTCGGGAGACTAATGTTTTGTGGGGCATTTCATTTTCAGAGACTCATCCGACGACGAGGTGGAGGGAGATCTATGGCGTCGTTTCTTCGACGAAGACGAGCGATGAGAACCGCTTCGAGAACTGGATCTATGCCTTTCGCGTCGAGGAGATTTTTCCCCATGGTGTCTCGGCTCGACGCTAGAGGCTTTCCGATCCTTCCGACCTACCTGTAGTTTTCCTTTCCTTTCTCGCAATGCCTTTCCCGTCATCGCATGACACTTCGAACAGGCCTCCATGTCGTGGCCTTCCCCGAGACACCACAAACACTCGCGGTGCAGGTCCGTGATCGACATTTTTGAGCCACACGACTTGCATTTCTTAAAACCCATTCTCGGGGTCGTGGTCGGCGGTGATGACGAGGACATGATTTCTTCTCGTAATATTATATTTCCTGACAGAACTCGAGGCGCGGCGAATGTCCGAAGCAATGTACTGCGGAAAAACGGAACTGAGGCCAACGGGCGCCGCGCGCGCTACTTATACACCTGATGACGTCACCCTCGACGGAGGCCCTCGAGGGACTATCGACTCGACATCGACGCACGATGCCTCTGCCGAAAAAATTTCCGAAGAGCAGCAAAGCTGAATGGAATACATCTAAGATGAGGAATATGTTGGACGACACAATCCATTCGCAATATAGTTTACCACATATACCAATTATGTTTTCACTTTTGTATGACCAATAGTTCAAATATGCTCTTTGCAAAAAAAGCAAATCCAAAATTAAAAAAGTAAATAAAGTCCAGGAATACCCAAGATTGTGCTCACCTAGAATTAGATTAAAACCAAGCAGGTGCAACTAGAGCACTGCTGGAAAATATGCCCCCAATTTGACAATTAAAAATTGGAAAGCAATGGGACTGGTTATCCCTTTAAATCACTAGTAAAGTGTTCGTAGGAAAACCAACAAAAAAAAAGAATATAAAAAAAAAAGTATTAATGTTAAAGAACTAGCCTCAAACTCTGGAAATCAATTTAGAATTCAGTTATTCAATTACAGTTTAGGTAAACACAAATTTGCTACAACCCAACAAGACATTCTAGAAAATCATGACATGCCTAGAAACACAAAGGGTGCTTCAAACAAATCAAGTTTAGTTTCATACCTATGTAAAAGTGTTTCAAAGCTTACCGTAATGACTGCCTTGCTAAGGCAGATGGATCCACGGCAACCATATTCAGTTTCATCCTCGGATTTGTAGTAGCTCAGTGTGTTGTTTTTTAACACAACCCATCGATCCTGCCAACCATGGATGTAGTTGGTCCACTGCAAGAGGGAAATATAGATAAATTAACATTCATTTGGTTTTCAAAGCACACCTAAAACTTTGTTCTTTACATTATAAAGAATCTTTCAAATAAGATCTTCAGTGTGATCATCCCTAATCCAACAATGCATCACAATAAAGAAATCAATCTGGAAAGATTTGCTCCTTGGAATAATGGGATACAGTAGCGTCTTCTAAATGTTCAAATGGTAGGATTGTAATATGGGGAGCGCGACTATGCAAACTGTTTTTGCTATATTTGTAAACTTTGTCAGACTAGTAATGCTGATCACTGAACAGTGCTGGCAGACTCACGGAGCATCCACTACAGGACTCAATGATTTGTCACTGTGGTGTTCAGACGAGTGCGCTCTGCCCATTGCTACACCCAGGTCATGAGGCCCACTGGAAGAACCCAGCACAGATATTAATTTGAATGAAGGATACCGCTTTTAAAATTGCCTTTGGGAGACCAACAAGGGGTGCAGACCAAGATAGCCGCATAGAGACAGAGCTCCACCACACACCATCAGTTATGGGGACTATTGGCTTCCCCCCAGTGCTGAGAGAAGCATTCTGTAAATACCAAAATAATGTAACTACCATGTTTTCTTTGCCTCAGCAAGACTTAAAACATTGTCCATGTTATAGCATTATGTCCATGTTAAACGAACTGCTTGTGTGTCCGTACACGAGTCCCAGGATTTTCACCTCGAGCACATATTACTCCTAGATTCAGGAATGTCCCCGGCTCTCCTTTCCTGTGAAGCTACATAAACAGCGTCTGTTAGCACTTTTTACACTTCCCTCCCACAGTGTGCAGCTTTGCAGGTCAGCATGTGTTCGCTGACCCTAGGGTCTCTTTTATAAATGATTGTCTGACATCTGTGCTCTTTCCTGGGAACATAAGCACGAACCCATCTGTACTGACTGTTATTCTCTGGAATATGTGTGAAAGGGATTGTTCCAGGCGCTCGTGCGTCACTCTGTAAAAGATATGTCCTGGTTTTGTTCAACAGCCCATAAATGGACATCACTACAGCAACAGGATATGTGTAGCTTGCAAAATTCCCCCTGTGTCAAGTGTGATGAATTAGCTCGTACGACCATACATGGCAAAGGTTATATCTGCATCTTGAAGCGTATTATGACTTCCTTAGATAAGTTATATGAGTGATGACCATTTGCGATGCCCGGCCTTTGTAAAATCTCGCCGCAATGTCTGGGAATACAGCCAAAAGTGTTCCGACAGGAATTTGTATGTTTGGAAATGTCTGGTTCTGAGCCAGGCATAAGACTCAATGTAATCATTTCCCTATAAAAAAAGCATGCTCACCGTAACACTGGCAGCACACACTAGCAGTATCACTCGGATGATGTTACGTGTCGGCCCTTCTGCGGAAGCTTTGTTTTATTGCAATAAATGATTGTTAAACTCACTTACGAGTGCGTTTATTTTTGACGGAGACCTCCGCCTGGTGAATTGTAGCATTGACTAATTGGCGTCCCTGGCTGGTGGCCTTGCAGATGCAGCCCATCGCTTTGATGCGGCCTTCCAGTGAGCTCCTGTCTCCAGCGGACGACTTATTGGGCCCAAATTCTATTGCACCCTTTCTGCAAAAGCGCAAGTCCTCATCTGGAGACGGAGATCAGGAAGAAGGAGAGACGACTGCTCTGCCAAGGACCAGACGAACCAGACAGAGGGGAGGTCTCCTTGGTGTGGTGAGTGAATTGTATCTGCAGAAATTGTATTGGTGGACAGTAAGCCACAATTGGTATCAGTTTTATGATACGTATTATTTGGGTTTGGTAAGGTATTTTATTAATAATGGGAAACTTGTGTGACCGAAATAAAAATGAAGAACCTATGCATGCGCCTGCTGAAGGCACTCCGTGTTATACTATGCTAACTTACTATGGGCTGAGGGCGGTACAGTTTTGCAAAAATGTTCAATTTAGATGGCCTCCTAAAGTCGGGACTTTTGATGTTAAGACAATCGAGCATCTGGAATTAGTATTAAGAAAGAAGGTCCGCCCCGCCCAGCATGATGCTATTCGCCAGTGGCGAACAGAAGCAATAAAACAGAAAATGTCCAAGATAAAAAGGATAGAAAGAAACAAACAAAAACGAACCTTGCAGGAGAAGGCCTGTGAGTTGGATAAGAGTTTGAGCACCAGCTAGATGTAGAGGATCGGGCTGCCCTAATAAAATATAGTAAAGGTATGTACCCACTTCTCCCTAAAACAGAAAAGGAAATCGCCAGTTTTAACATCGAAGCTGATCAGGATACAGTCAGATTAACAGAAAATCTTTTGCGACTAACAGTACCTGTCATATGCCCATCTAATATTGCGCCTCAAGTGCCTTCTGCACCTCCTCCTCCATCCCCACCCCCGTATGGTACCCAGATCGGCACCATGGATCCAAATAGTACCGAGGAAGAGGAAGCAGGGCCTTTGCCTAGAAAGCCGCCCTTCTTCACTCCGGTTGAATTTGCCAGGTTAGAATACATAGCAAACGATTTGTTCGATAACCCAGCTGGAGGGGTAAAACAGAAATTGAACACCTGCCAGAAGAAGGAATTTCGCCAGGTAATGAGAATACATTGCGACCTTGTTAATAAGTGATTGAGAAAGGATGCCGAGCGCCCGTGGCCCACGGGTTTGCATAACATTTATAGGACCTTGCCACTGAAAAAGATCGGGCAGCTCTATGGGATAAATACAACCAGATAATTGACCGGGTAACTAAGGAAAAGAAAGATTACCACGACCAACTGATGTGGGAAGAAGAGGAAAATTGGAGAAGAACCCAGTCCTTGCGTGATGCCAAACCAACGGCTAACGCTTTGATTAAAAGGATACTTAAATTAGAGGAGCCAGGGAAGTTAGAATATTGGACGGACATATTTGCCACCCATAGCGAGGCAACTCGACTGGTATGTCTGGAAGGACGTTTGAACAAAATAGGATCGGAATGTGGAACAGGTGGGCGGGAGGAAGTTTGTAAAAAGGTGAGTGTGAGGCCGAGTTAAAAACGTATAAGCCTAATTGGGAAGTAGAGGATCTCAGGACGCGCAGATTGTTCAAAGAATTATTAGAAGTATTTCACCCAAAAACCCCAATGATGGCACCCCTAAGGGAATGCGCGCCTATTGTTACAGCAAATGTAGACCCAGCCAAAGACCCCACTGTAACCAAGACATACGTCTATGTACCCCTCACTAGAGCAAAATTGTTCAGTATAATAAAAAGCACCCCGGACCCTAGGACTAACGCCGCAGGATTCTATAGGGAGCTAAGAGCGCTATTCAAAATGTGTACCTTGACTTTGCAGGACATTGATCATGTGATGTCTGCCGTGACACCGGCTGATGTATGGGAACACTTTAGATCTCAGGACCCCCCTGGGCATGTCATCAATTGGACAGCATTAGAAAAAGAGGATACAGACCGGAAACCAATTGACCCCATTCCAGAGAGCCTGAAAACACTAGGGACGAGAATATTAAAAGCATTAAGTGACGTGTTGCCAGAGGTAGATGTGAATGTTGAGAAAATGGATGCCGTTATACAGGGCCCTGTAGATACAGTTGGGGACTATTTCCTGAAATTTGAAAGTGCATTTAAGGCACACAGGGGTCAGTCTGTTAGCAACCCTACGGGTCAGAGGTATTTTGCCATGGGCTTTGTGAAGGGTTTGCGTAAAGGAATTAAGAAACCACTCAAATTGGGCGAGAGCACTTGGCAGGCAAGCACTCCGTCCCAGATTCTAGAGATGGCTAAATATTAAACGGCAGGAGGAGGAAGAAATGGAAGGTAAGAAACAGGCAGACAGGTGCTAATGCAACAGCTGGTACAACCATCTTATAGTAAACAAAAGGGTCAGAAACCCCAGGTAAGAAACCCAGCAGGTAATGCCCCACAATGGACACCCCCACTAATTGATCAGTGTTCATTTTGCAAACAGACGGGGCATTGGAAAAACGAGTGTCCTATATTGATGGCACGAGGTGGTCAACCGGCGGGTGGGAGAGGAAGAGGCCGAGGTGGACCTCATACGGCACCACCCCACTTCCTGCCCGTCCAATGAAAATAGGAATGATTCCTTTAACCACGTTCAGAAGGGACGAGCAAGCAGTACTACCGCGTCCAATCACGGTACAAAATATAGCTCGTAGGGCCTCCTTTTGCTACCAACGGAACCAAACGCATGCAGAGGCTGTTTTCGTGGGTAGACACAACTGCCAGAATACAGTAGATCTGAATAGTATAACAGCACCCTTCAGTCCCCCTAAGGGGGCAATGTTTATTTGTGGGAAAGAAGCACGCCTCTGGTTACCCCGCTATTGGAAAGGTAGATGTACCGTTGGTTACGTAAGGTTAGGTTTGCATTACAAATCTGTGGAGGAAGTGAACTTAAAACCCAAGGCAAAGAGAATAAAATTGAGTATGGGGAATTACAGGCGAAGGAAAAGAGGTGTTATCACTAAGGAAGACACTACTTGGGATGAATTATTTTGACTTTCTAAAAGGCATAGTGATGCCAATGGCAATAGTTATGAATTCCAGGAGCATTAGGCACCTGGCTAGGTTAGTGGAGAAGGAATTAAATGTGACTGGCGACATACTGGCTAACCTTACTAAAGAAGTACAGGCAGTCCGGATGGTCGCATTACAAAATCGACTGGTATTAGACAATGCTGGCAGCGGTAGGAGGGGCTTGTAAAATAATTGGCACTTCCTGCTGCACTTTTAAACCTGATTATAGCACCGATATCTTTAAAGGGATCGATGAAATGCATAAAATGGCAGCTCAAATTCATTCTGAATTTGGGCCTTGGGATGGGACATCCTGGTTCTGGGATTTATTACGAAGCTGGGGATGGAAGCTCCTCACCCCTCTTCTCGTCGTGGGAGGATTAATAGTTGCTTGCTGCTGTTGCATCCAGTACTTTGCCTTGTGCATATCCGTCATAGGAGACTGCTGCAGGAAAATGAAGGGAACACTCACACCCAAGCCCACAAATGCCATGGTCACTAATGAGATGATAAAATTGGAAGAGGCAATCGAGGTGTTACACAAGATTGCCGTATCAGATAATGAAAATGAAAGAATAATTAAATACAAACCAAACCAGGTGTATTATTGATAAAGTCTTGCTGCCGCAAAAGGGTTGTTTGTAAATACCAAAATAATGTAATTACCATGTTTTCTTTGCCTCAGCAAGACTTAAAACATTGTCCATGTTATAGCATTATGTCCATGTTAAACGAACTGCTTTTGTGTCCGTACATGAGGCCCAGGGTTTTCGCCTCGAGCACATATTACTCAGATTCAGGAATGTCCCCGGCTCTCCTTTCCCGTGAAGCTAAATAAACAGCGTCTGTTAGCACTTTTTACACTTCCCTCCCACAGTGTGCAGCTTTGCAGGTCAGCATGTGTTCGCCAACCCTAGGGTCTCTTTTATAAATAATGATTGTCTGACATCCGCGCTCTTTCCTGGGAACATAAGCACACACCCATCTGTACTGACTGTTATTCTCTGGAATGTGTGCGAAAGGGATTGTTCCAGGCGCTCGTGCGTCACTCTGTAAAAGATATGTCCTGCTTTTGTTCAACAGCCCATAAATGGACATCATTATCACTACAGCAACAGGATATGTGTAGCTTGCAAAATTCCCCCTGTGTCAAGTGTGATGAATTAGCTTGTTGTACGACCATACATGTCAAAGGTTATATCTGCATCTTGAAGCGTATTATGACTTGCTTAGATAAGTTATGAGTGATGACCATTTGCGATGCCCGGCCTTTGTAAAATCTCGCCGCAATGTCTGGGAATACAGCCAAAAGTGTTCCGACAGGAATTTGTATGTTTGGAAATGTCCGGTTCTGAGCCAGGCATAAGACTCAATATAATTGTTTCCCTATAAAAAGCATGCTCACTGTAACACTGGCAGCACACACTAGCAGCATCCCTCTGATGTTACGTGTCGGCCTTTCCGCGGAAGCTTTGTTTTATTGCAATAAATGATTGTTAAACTCACTTACGAGTGCGTTTATTTTTGACAGAGACCTCCGCCTGGTGAATTTTAGCATTGACTATTCCCTCACATTGTTTGGGCAGCAGAGAGCAGGGGCATACACCCGGTGCGGTGAGGCTGCGAATAACACCCTCCGGCAGCAGCGTAGTCAGGCATGCCAGGTGAGTGAGTACTGGAGGCGGGAGCCTCGGGTTTTGCAAAAGCACCCGGTGCAAAGTAGCCGTGGCACCCAAACCCCTCACGCGACCAAGCAGAATTCCTGCTTAATCCTGTCATAACGGGATGAGAAGAGACGTAATCAGGGGACTGCCGTGGAGCAGCCCGGATTACAGAGACAGCTGGTGCCCCAGAACGTGAGGAAGACTTGAGGTGAGGAGCAGCCCCGGGCCCGAGAGGTCAAATTGGACCGGAGACTGGGCCCAAGCCACAGTGACTAAAGTATGGGGGCATAGTCTGCCCCACTGAGACCCACAGGAGAGAGGAACCATGGGAGGGCCAGTTACAGACTACCACCTGGGCTGGTGGTAGAGAGACGCTTCAGACCTGCCAAGAACCGGGAACCAGGCCCCCCCCTCACCCCTCCTCCTGACCGTGGAGTCAGCGGCACTATAACATTTGTCGAACAGGCCAGTATGGAGCAACCCAAGGGAGCAGGTACTCTGAGCATCGATTGGTCACTGAGTTAAGGGGGGCACAAAGGGCTCCCCCTAACAAGGAAGCACGTATGATTGAAGAGGCCATCACAAGCGAATCTCAGGCTTCCAGGCACGTAGATATACCCACAAGCAAGGGAGCGACCACACAGGGCCCAGCCCAGCAAAGTAGAGCCAGGCCAGAAGTTGGGCCGGGCCCTGACCCGCTCGGAAAAACTTGTGTACGAGAGCGATATATATATTAAATATATCATATCAAGACGGTCCCAACACATCGAGCCACACTGGAAAGACCTTGGGGACAGGCCCCACAGCAGAGGGGTCAAGGGGCGGTGGTAGTATCCCTACAGTGCGAGGGAACAAGGCAACACCTCAAATACAAAGGCCATCATGGCTGAGGGTGGGGTGCACCGGCCCTGACCAGAGATGATCTAAAAGACATTTTCCAATAAATCAAGGCTATTCGGACAGACATTCAAGCATCAATGTGTGACCTAAAGAGAAAGGTGGACAAGCTGGAAGGAATGGAAAATAACCATATGAGAACCGACCATCTGGACATGAAGTATGAGGCGCAGCAAACAGATAGAGTCCCATGAAGAGGATACGCTGTTGAAACTGGATGACCTCAAAAACAGGGAGTGTCGCAACAACTTACACATTCTTGGGATAAAGGAGCAGAAGGGAGAGATGGCCGCAGAAGTGGGAAGGAAGGTCCAAGGTCTGATTAACTCCATCTTCATGGCAGATGGAGGGAAAGATGTCCAGTTGGAGAGGGCTCACAGAGCCCGCGGTGGAGGTGGTAGGGGCCCCAAGGTCAATAGTGGTCTGCTTCCTGATGTACAGGGAAAAGACAGAAGTGCTCGAGAAAGCCAAGCGCCTGGGCAGTATTCAAAGCGAGGGAAACCCAGTCAACATATTTCAGGACTGATCAGGTCTTACCCTGTCCCGACGTAGAAACTGCCAACCCCTGACCCAATGGCTCTCTGAGAAGGGTTTCAGATATTGCTGGTCCTTCCCTTTTGCAACTTAAGAGAAGTTGACTACTGAATCACAAGTGGCCAAGAGCCACGTTTTACAGGTCCTAAACAAGGAGATCTCAAAGGAAGGGTCTGGAGAAGATGCTGGTGAGGCAGTGATGGAAACGAGCCAGGGGGGCAATCTCAGTGTAAAAAGAAGGGTGCCGGGGGGCAGAAAATACAAGAAGCTTAATATCCCTGATGGCGACCTAAGACTCCATTGGGGAAATGCGGACTGATCTAAACAGGCCCAGGAGACCTGCAACATTTAGGGGAAGAAAGAAGGAGTGAAGGGGATTATAGGCGAGACAGTGGGTGAAGCATTGGTCACCTTTGATGGCCCATCACAAGGTGGGTGCCTCACAGGGAAGGAGGGATTGGGAGGGTAGCGAGGGAAGGGGGGAGCAGTGAAGAGGGGAAGGGAATGGAAGGGTGAAGGTTTCTGTCAGAAAGGTGGGATATCTGTGCCAGTGTGGGAGAACTCACGAGCCCCGCAGGAGCCCCTGGGGACCAGGAAGGGGGAGGGACTGGGATGGCGACAGTCCGAGGGCCGTTAAATTTCTGGGTGTCACTAGGAATCGAGTAGTCAGGATATTTGATTAATGCTAAGAATGGCGAGAATTGACACAGGGTATTGGCCCGATGCACTTGAGATGGAAACTTTAAATGTCAAGGGCCCGAACTCACCCGCTAAACGATCATTGCTGGGAAGGGAATTTCGTAAAAGGGGTTGCGACAGATTTTGGGCATCATGGCCTACCAAGAAGGGTGGAGTGGGCATCCTCATTAATCTGAGAATCCGCATAGGTGAACAACGGGTTTGGAGGAGGGCAGGCGGGAGGGCCCTTGTGGTTTCCGGAACCAGAGCGAGCTCAGGTGACACTTGCCACAGTATATTGCCTGATCGCGTGTCGGTCCCAGTCTCAACCTGGAGTCACAGGGGAGATAGTCACCCGAACGGTGGGACTTCTCTTGCTGGGGGCGGGGGGATTTTAAAATGTGGGCAGATGGGCCCATGGATCACAGTGGTGGTCAGGGCCAAAAGGGAGGTGGTGATATGAAGGGGGCCTCCTTGGGTATATGACCGATCAGGGATTAATTGGTGTGTGGAGCGATTAGCAACCAGCCACAAGTGGCTTCTCCCTCTCCCCAGTCCACGGGTCCTGAACAGGGATAGATTACTGGTTCGTGCATCATCTGCACATCCAGATGGTAATCACCAGTTAACTCATTACCATCAGTTGGGATGACCATGATATACATGGTGCACATGTTTGTAGTGCCGACAGGCCTCAGACCCAAAGAAACCCTATGGCACTGCAATGATATGTTACTAAAGGACCAGGCCTTTAGCAAAGAAAATAGACGATAGAGGACGCAAGATTCAACGACACGAGAGCTTGACCTAGGAACAGTCTGGGAGACTGCTAAAGCCACCGGGAGAGGACACCTGATAAGGGAGGGTGCCGCCAAGAAGAGGGTTAGGACCTACCAGATGGAGAAGTTGAGGAGGGAGATCCACAGGCTGGAACCCAGGGAATTGGAGGGGGGCAGGGGGCGACAGACTCAAAAGAAAACAGAAGATGAGGGAACTGGGAGGTGGGGAAGGTGGTCTCTGGCCTACAGTTAGAGATTAAGAGAAGGTAGACAAGGCAGACTATTGGCATTGAGGCTTGGGGGCAATGGGCGGATAGGTGGGTGCCTGAAATTGAAGACTCGGCGTGGGGGTTAAGCTACACTCCACAACAGGTGAAGCTAACCAGGAATTTGCCACATTCTATGAGCAATTGTATGGAGAAGAGAGGGTGGTAGAGGAGGAGTATGATACCTAAGGGATGTGACCCTCTCCAGGAAAGTGAGGTCACAGACTTAGAGAAGCCGGTTACACAGGAAGGAGGTATGGAAAGCCATTAGTGGTCTGAAGGCAGAAAAAAGGCACCCGGCGACAATTGTTATACAGTGGGATTTTATAAAGGAGTTTGCGGGTTGCCTGGCCCAGCAAATGGCTAAAATGTTTAATAACATCTTAGCCTCAGGCAAGGCCCCCCCCCCTCGTTTGGCAGAGTCCTGACTTGCAGCTCTTGGGTTCCCTTCCCGCCTTGGGTATATCGCCCCATTTCCCTTTTAAACGTCAATGCTAAGATTTTCACCAGAGTTATGGCCACGAGAATGGAGGGGGTCATGTTAAAACTGGTCTATTCCGATCAGGTGGGGTTTATCCAGAGAAGACAGGGGGCTGAGTGCGCAAAACATTACATCTGATGGAACCCGCAGTGAAAAGGGAGGGCAACCCAGTGCTGATCTCCTTAGATGCAGAGAAAGCAGTCAACCATGTGGACTGGGGCTTCCTCTATGGGGTTCTGCAAAAGAACAAGTTACTCTCTTACCTGGTAACGTTCTTTCGATGGGATGGTCCGACGACGTATTCCATAACTATGACAGTAATCACCACAGCGGTGCTGCTTCGGAAAATCTTTCGGCGTCTGCGTCGATATGCCGTCTTCGAGGACCTCCTCCGACAGCCGACGTCACCAGATATTATAAGTAGGACGCACGACGCCCGTAGCCTCAGTTGTAGTTTTCCAGAACATGTGGCACCAAACTACTGCCAGTATGACCACAGAAAGCCTTGAGGAAACGTAAATTGCAAATCGCATAAGAAATTCTGTAGCGGGGAAGACAGGGAGGGAGCGATATGCAATACGTCGTCGGACCATCCCATCGAAAGAACGTTACCAGGTAGGAAAGTAACTTGTTCTTCGAGGGGATTGGGTCCTCCAACATATTCCATATCTATGACAGACTCCCAAAGCAGTACCAACGTAAGGAGGTGGGAAAAGAATTTAGAATATACAAATTTAGAATGCCCAATCAAATTGCAGAGTAAAGGACCGCCTTGCCAAAGGCCAGATCCTGCCCCCGGATAGAATCGAGGGAGTAGTGACGTACAAAAGTATGGACCGAAGCCCAGGTGGCTGCATCACAGATGTTACGAATAGGAACATCCCTCTGCAGGGCTGTAGAGGCAGCCACCCCCCCCTGGTAGAATGGGCCCACAAGCCTACCGGAGGGTCCTTACCCGCCAAGCGGTAACATTCAGAAATTGGCAGGATAATCCATCGAGACAGTCTGCTTAGTAACAGCTTGTCCCAAAAGCCTTCCAGCGTAAGCAATAAAGAGTTGATCGTCCACTCTGACCCGGGACATGCATGAAATATAAAAGCTTAAAGCTCTCCTAGGATCCAGCTTATGGAGCCTCTCCTCTTCCTTACCAGGATGCGTCAGAGGATAAAATGCCGGAAGAATAACCTTCTGGCCTAAATGAAATTCCGACACCACCTTCGGAAGAAAAGAAGGACGAACTTGAAGGACAACCCTGTCCTTATGAAACAGTGAAGGGTGGCTTAACTGAAAGTGCCTGTAACTCACTCACTCTGTGAGCGGAAGTGACCGCAACTAAAAATACAGTTTTAAGAGTTCGCAGTTCCAAAGGGCAAGAATGTAAAGGCTCAAATGGAGCACCCATCAGAAACTTGAGAACAAGGTTCAAATCCCAGCTGGGCACCTGGAAAGGTGACGGAGAGAACACATTAGTGAGCCCTTTCAGAAACTGAGAAATTAAAGGGATTTTAAAATAAGAACACTCCTCAGACAAGCACTTACATATGGACAGCGCCGCCAGGTGACCTTTAACGGTACCCACTTGCACCTGTGGGCCAAAGAAAGCAAAAAAGACAGAACCACAGGAATGTCACATGAAAAAGGATCCACATTCTTAACCCTGGACCAATTGCAGAACTTTCTCCAACGGCAACGGAAACCAACACCTCCATCACGTCTTCAGGGAGGTCCCAATCCTTATACCTCACCCTTTCAGAAGCCAAGCGTGAAGGTTGAGGGATCTGACCTCTGGATGGAGAACCTGACCCCCCCCCCCCCCACTCCCGTGAGAGCAGATCGTCAGGGAAGACGATGTAGAGGGCAGATGTACAAGTCGAGAAGGTCCGGGTACCACGTCCTCCGGGCCCATGCTGGAGCAATGAGGATCATCCTGGAACCAAACCTGCGTAACCTCCGCAGCACTTGCGGGATGACGGAGACTGGAGGAAACACGTACAGCAGTGGGAAGGAACACTCCACCACGAACGAGTCTCCTAATGGTCCTCTTGGAGGAAATTCCCACGAGCAGAACCTTTCGCACTTCCGGTTGACACTGGAGACGAAGAGATCCACTTGAGGGGTCCCCCAAAGGGAGAAGATCTCCAGGAGAATCTCCTGAGCCAGCTCCCACTCGTGAGAGATCGCGCTTTGGCTGCTCAGAGCATCCGCCGTCTCGTTTGTCTCCGGCCAAATGGACTGCCGAGATGGAAACTTCCTGCTGGATGGCCCAGAACCAGAGCTGCATCGCCTCCATGCACAGAGGAAGTGACCCTACCCAACCCCCCTTTTTGTTGAGATAGTGCATGGCCACTGTGATGTCCGTCAGAATCAGGACAGTCCTTCCTCGCACAGTCGGCAGAAAAGCCTTCAGGGCAAGCCTGACGGCCCTCCGCTCCAACAGATTGATATGGAGTCTGGACTCCGGTGGAGACCAACGACCGCTGACAGTCAACTCGTTGGCATGAGCTCCCCATCCCGTGAGGGATGCGTCCGTCACGATCGTCACCTCCGGCCAGGGAAGCCAAAACTGAGCCCCCTTCATCAGATTGCTTTCGACGGCCCACCACAGGTGGTCCTGGGTGACCGAGGGCAGCACCTAAACAGGGTCCGACGTCCTGCCGGAGGATTGTGACCATTGCATCTTGAGTGCCCACTGCAAAGATCTCATCCGCAGTCGAGCCTCTGGCACCAGAAGAATGCAGGATGCCATGAGGCCGAGCAACCTCAGGAACTCGAACGCTGGGAGACTCTGGGCATTTTGAAACTTGTGCATCATCTGCTGAATGTGAGGAGCCCTCACCTGGGGAGGAAAAAAAATGCCCCAGGGACGTGTCGAGCACTGCTCCGATGTACTGGAACCGCTGAGTTGGCGTCAAGTGGGACTTTAAGTTGAGGGAGAAGCCCAGCTTGTGGAGGGAGTGGCAGGTGACGGACAGATGATCCAGGCCTTGCTCGGGAGAGCGTGCCCTGATCAACCAATCGTCCAGGTAGGGGTAGACGTGAATTCCCCCTTTCCGGAGATGCGCTGCCACCACTACAATAAGCTTGGTGAAGACCCTCGGGGCAGAGGTCAAACTGAACGGCATGGCCCGAAACTGAAAGTGCGAGTCGCCAACTGCGAACCTCAGGTACTTCTTGTGCATTGGATGGATCGGCACATGAAAATAAGGGTCCTTGAGGTCGAGAGACACAACCAGTCCTGAAGTTGAAGGGCCCGGAGGACTTGAGAAAGAGTAACCATCTTGTACGTGTCCTTCCTGAGGAGTTTGTTCAAACCGCGCAAGTCCATGATGGGCCTCAAGCCCCGGTCTTTCTTCGAAATCAAAAAATAAGGGGAATACCATCCCTTGTTCCTCTACGCTACAGGCACCAGTTCTATGGCGCCTTTCTCCAGCAGGGCTTGAATTTCCTGCGCAAGGAGCGGATCCGGACTCTTCAAAGAGAGGTTCCCAGGTGGATTGTCGTGAGGCCTCTGCCGAAAAGTAAGACAGTAACCGTGGGCTATGATCTCCAGAACCCACACATCTGAAGTAATGGCACGCCATTCTACCAGATGCTGCGCCAGCCTTCCCCCAACCGACGAACCATGGGACATGGCCTCATGACTGAGCTGAAGCAGTTGCGGCGTTGCCTGAGGGCAAAGAGGCAACTGCCCGAGCGGCCTTGGCACCTCGAGTACCTTGTTTTCCACCTCTGGCACTCCTACGGTGGCCCCTTTGATTAGCAGCTCCTCTCGCTTTACTACGAAAGGAACCTCCCCTCCATTGCTGTCCCCTAGGACGAAAAGGCGGAGGTTGTCGAACTGCAGCGCTCAACGACTTCGCTGCAGCTTTTGAGGTCTGCAACCTCTCAAGGCTCTCGTCGGCCTTGCTGCCAAAAAGATTTACACCATCAAAAGGTCATGTTGAGGAGCCGGGCTTGCACATCAGGAGCAACCACGCAAACCTGCGTGGTACGGTGCTCGCCTCCATGGACTGGCTGATGCAATCTGCCATGTCCAGACCCGACTGAACAGCCTCACACATGGCATCCTTGCCATCCTGTATCATAGCAAGAAAACCATCCCGTTCGTCCCCTTCGGGACTATGTTGAACCGTTAAGGAAACAGTTCCACAGAGTGCGCGTGAAACTGGACAAGGCACATATGGATTTGGCTGCCTGAAGAGCCATACTCCCTGAAGAAAACACTATCTACGTCCAACCATGAAAACGCTTGTCGTCCCCATACGGAGGGATGGTAGGATACGACGCCTGCTTTGCTGGGGCCGTAGCCGCCTGCACCACCAAACTCTCCGGAGTGGGCTGCGTGTTCAAGTAACAGGGGTTGCTACTGGCTGGGCAGTATTTTCGCGGCAAAGACTTGCCCACTGCCGGGAGACTCTCCGGAGCAGTCTAAGCCGCCGCCACCCTTCTTTGCAGAGCCATATGGAATGGCAGTACCGGGTCAGTTGGTGGACCTCGGTCGAGGATATCCATCAGGTCATCCTGCAGAAAATCCCCTGGTGGAGCAGACCACCCCAAGTACTCGGTGACCCTCGACATCAGGTGCCGGTACGAGGACTCGGCATGGGTGCCAGGCTCAGGCCTACAGAACTCCACCTCCGGCCGAGGTGTCCAGACCACTGGCGTCGTGCAGTGACTGACGCAGGTCTTCAATCTGGCTATGACCAGAGATAATCTCGTCTGGTACCGTATCAGGAACCATCCCATCTTCAGAACCCTCATCCACCTCAGAAATATAATCCAGATGGTGGAAAGTGGACACAGAATGGGGGACAAAGACATTCTTTGCCTTGGCCAGAGCCTTTCTAGGGGGGGGATCCACCGTGCCACGGGGTACCTCCGACAAAACAGCCTTGAAAGGCGTTGAGTGAATCGGCGTCGACCGCGGCGCCGACAGCATCGACGGCTTCACAGGCCTCGAGGGCGGAGCACCGAGCGTGTCCTTCGAAGCCTGTGCGCCGATGGCGTCGACGACTTCCTCGTAGGCGAAGCATCGAGAGAATCCCTTGACGACCTTGGCGCCATAGGCGTCGACGTCTTCTTCGAAGACTTCACAGGTGCACACGGTCTCAAGCGCGTCAAGGACCGGGACCTGAAATGGGCATGACTAGAACGATTCCCCTTGTCCAAGCGGGACCTATCCCACGAATCGTGCCGACCACCCGAGCCTGAAGGCGTACGAGCGGTGTCTCTAGTACGGTCATGCCCCGACGCCACTCCGAGGCGCGAACGGACCGGTGCCCTGCTATTCAAGAATCGCCAACATTTTCTTACCAAAGGAAGCCCATTCCTCCGGAGTCGCATGCTTGATGGGATAAGCAACCCGCGGACGGGCGGAGTCCTCAGACGAGGAAGGCGACTGATGACAGGGCTTCCGTGAGTGCCTCAAAGAGGCAGGAGGAGTGACGGGACCCACTCCGGGACCGAGACCCCCCCTAGACTTATGACAACAATGCGTAGAGTCGCCCCTCGAATTGTCCGTCGAAATCCCACTGGACCTCGACTTCCGGGGCTTGGACACCTTACCGACAGCTTCTTCTTACGCTCCCGCAAGGCCTTGGACGTAAACGACTGGCAGTCAACACAATCATCCGTGTTGTGGGCCACCCAAAGGCACCAGAGGCAGGCGTCGTGCGAGTCCGTCACCGACATCTTGGACCCGCAGTCCCCACTCTTCTTGAAGCCGGACACGGGGTGGAAGAAGAGGAAGACATCCCGATAAACTTCACAACGAACAGGTTCGAAGAACCGAAACTCCAAAGAGTCGAGGCGTGCCGAGATCTCCGAAGCGAACACCTTCGTGGAAAAAATGAACTGAGGCTACGGGCGTCGTGTGTCCTACTTATAACATCCAGTGACTGCCGTCGCAGGAGGTCCTCGAAGACGGCATATCGACGCAGGACGCAGAAAGAATTTCCAAAGCAGCACAGCTGTGGCGATTACTGTCATAGATCTGGAATACGTCGGAGGACCCAATCCCCTCGAAATATAGGTTGGGAGACCGGTTCCTGAAGAGAATACAGGCATTGTATGCATCCACGGTTGCTTGAGTGACGGCCAAAGGGATACTATCAAGGCTTATCCACCTGATGAAGGCCACGAGGCAGGGCTGCCCACTCTTGCCACTCCCATTTGCACTCAAGATGGAGGTGCTTGTGCAGCAGCTCAGAAGGGCCCCACAGGTGGAGGGGATTAGGGTCAGAGAGCAGGAATTCAAGATCGGGCTATAAGCGGACAACGTCTTGCTGCACTTGGTGAACCCATGGAGTTGAACCCCGGCAGCCCTAGAAACAATTGAGGAATATGGGTTCTTCTCGGGCTTAAAGGTGAACGAGAAAAAGTCAGTTGCGTTTCCCTTTGCAGGAGATGACCAAAGGGATGTTGAGGCGCTCCGGCCTCTGGAGTTGGAAATCCAAATTGGAAAGTACAAGATATCTGGGAGTCACCATAGTCAGGCCAGGGGAAGACCTGGGCGAGGCCAACTACCCCCCTGCCCCATCTCTTTAATACCCCATTCCCCCATTTTGTTAAACAGGGTAAGGGACAGATCTCATGGATAGCGAGGCTCAATGCCTTAAAAATTTGCGTCCTGCCGAGGGTTCAGTACCCATTTCAGATGTTGCCCGTTAGGGCCCCGGAGACTCTCCTGAGAGAAGCCAAAGCCCGAATAATGCGGTTCTTGGGGCAGAACCAGAAACCCAGGGTAGGTTACGACGCATTGATCTTGCCAAAAGACAGATGGGGCGTTTGGCTCCCAGACCTGATGCTATATTATACGACAGCACATTCAGACCAATGGTCCCACACTTGAGGGAAGACTCAGAAAAACAGTTTTCTTAGAAAACTACCATATGCGCCCTGCAACAGTGGGGGAATGGCTCTGGGTCCCAAGGGGGCAGCTCCCTATGAGAACTGGGGAACACCCTTTCTTGAGGGGTTTATTGGAAAGTTTTGAGTAAGGGAGCCAGGGCGCGAAGAATCACCTCATGGCCCTGCCCAATCAAATCAATTATGGTCTCCCCCTGTACGGGAGGAGATGCCCACGCTGGAAAAGCATCAAAAAAATGGTTTGAAGCAGGACTCTCCAGAGTCGGTCAACTGTGGGAGCGGGGGAAAAGTCATAGGGCTGCAGGAGCTGGAAGCTAGTCTGGGCATTGGAAGGTTACGGGTGATCCTATACATCTGGTTTAAAAAAATAAAACAAACATTAAAAAAAGTTCTCACTGCAGAAAAATAGAGGGAAAGGATACAAAGAGTCCTCAACCCTGTAGAGAAGGTTCTCGATGGACACACATAGAGGGGACTCAGCTGAAGTCTATAGAGCCCTTTTGGAAACATTGAGGAACGCAGTGGAAGGTCTCCGGCAGAGGTGGGAACAGGATATGGTACTGGAATTGGACGAACACCTCTGACAGCATATGTGTAGGTGGGCATTCAAAACAATATCCTGTCAGTACAAATTCCATGGCTTAAAACTACTACTGATGGCAATATGACCCCGGTGCGGCTATCTAAGATGTTCCCTACTGTGAACCCCCAGTGCTGGCATGGTTACGGGTACAGAGCCAACTACTGGAACATGTGGTGGAGTTGCCCAAAGGTCCAGGTGTACTGGATGGAGGTCCTGGGGTGGATCAAAGATGTGTGAGGGAATGGATGCTGGAACGTACGAGTTTGGTTTGTACAAACATGGCACACCCTCCCATCCACAGTTCATTCTTTTACTGGCAGCAAGAGCATGCCGTGCTAGATATTGGAAGAGAAGGGAACTTCTGATTCTAAAGGAATGGTCTGGCAGGCGAAGGGCATCTATCGCATGGAAAAGATGGCAGCAATCCAGAAGCGAAAGTGCAGATGTGGAGGGGGAATGGCAGCAATTTTGCAAATGTTTTGGGTGAGGAGACATCTATAACTGACATTTTGGCTTGGCCCAGCAGAGCCAGAGGCAGCGTTGGACATAATCTAAGTTCTTGAAGAAGTATGCTCGACCACTATATGTTTGATTTGTTTGTTTTGAGCCTGAAAATGAACCTACAAGTTGAACCGTTTCTTGGTGGACTGGTGGGTGGGAATGGGAAAAGTTCAAATGAAAGATCCAGGGTTAGAAGCATTTACAGTGGGCCCTCTTGTTGATTTGTACCTTTCAAATGTTCTCTTGAAAACAAAATCTAAATTTACACCAAAAGAAAAAATTGCCTTTGAAAGTTACGCTTTTGGTCATATGCGCTTGAAAATGCTTTTTTTTTATAATCGAAAGGTTTCTTTAATAGATACAAAATAAAATTGACTAGAAATACTATCAAAAGCGGCATTGTTACTGTACAATGTCCTTTAAAATATAACATTGCTAGGAGCGCGAACGATTTTCCTTGAGGAAAATCCCCTCAACCACACACCACTGGTATCTCAGACATCCGGCAAGCTGTTTCTTTTTTTAAAAAAATATGTTTTTATTGATTTTTTACCAACAAGTGAATTTCGATACATGTTAATTTCACAGTACTATCTTATGATAACTCAATGCTACGAACACAAGGTAACAGTAAAGCAGTAGTTAATACCACACTTGTGTCTTAAACCCCTCAGTTTATATTGCATTGAAATAGATGACGCCCACACCGCCTTGTATATCCCTCTCCATATCTCCGATTGTGATGCTATTACCAGATCGGCCTCCCATTTGACTTCTGAAGATGGGCACTGGAGATGGCCCCTGGAGAGCAATTATTTGTACATTTGTGATACGTGACCTCTCGAAACTTGGGGGATGCTCAATATTTGTTCAAGCGGCGTGAGGGGAAGCCTTAGGGAATCGCCCCATCGGGCGTAGTTCAAGACGCTCCTTCGCTGAAAGAAAAGGAAGACAGCCACTTCCGCACCTTGTAGGTCACATTTAAAATATTCCAAGGTTACAAACACGCCCTTTTTCCACAGCTGCCCAGCTCGGGTAAATCCTGCTTCATGCCAGGGTTGAAACCGCTGGACTTCACTGAGCAGGTCTTGAATGGGGAACCGGATACAGCTAATGGGGGGGGGGCACGTGGTTACTCCCCGCATGGCGCGGGATGGATGCCAGATGGACCACAGCACTTTGAGAATGGGATGTTCCTTAACTCTTCGTGTCATAGCCGGTAATGGGACCCACAGCCATTCTCCCAGTGTGACCGATGCAAAAAAATGTTGTTTTCTATTGCAACCCATTGTTTCTCGATTTTCCCACAAGTGGTCTGGAAGTACCCGAAGTTGTGTGGCCCTGTAGTATTCCTCTAAATCCGGGAAGCCCATACCTCCCTCCTCTTTAGGCTGGATTAATGTGGAGTACTGAATCCTCTGTCTCTTGTCGGCCCATAGGAATCTTAGTGTGCGCTTTACTTCTGCCAAGAAAGGTTCTGGGACAATAATAGGAAGGGAATAGAAACCGTGGTACAATATTCATTTCTATAGTGGTCAAACGCGCCGCCCAGGACATGGGCAGTTTAAGCCATCTAGTGATGTCATTTTGAATGGCTGTACACAAGGGGACATAATTAGCCTCAAAGAGGTCTGATAAAGAGACTGTGATGTTAACTCCCAAGTATCGGACAGAATCGGTTTGTACTTTAAAGCGCCATTCCGTTTTTAAGAGCGCTTCTAATTCAACATTTTTTTTTTTAAAGGAATCGCTATGGTTTTCTGAAGGTTGTGTCGGAAGCCTGATAGGGCACCGTAGCGCGATAGTTCTTCGAAGACGGCAGGGATAGAGTCAGATGGTCGGGTGAGGTATAGGAGGATATCGTCAGCGAATAAGGCTAACTTACACTGCCTTCCACCCCGCGGAATGCCATTGATCCTGGAATTGAATGGCCCGAGCAAAGGGCTCCACGACCAGGGCGTAGATCAAGGGTGAAAGCAGGCAGCCTTGTCTCGTGCCACGGGAGAGGCTAAAAAGGTTGTAAGAGATGCCATTAATGGAGACTGGAAGCTGGTCTTTAAATAAAGCCCAGGTTGCTCCTACAAAGGTGGTCCAGATCAAATGGATCCCAACTCAAAATTGTTAAAAGATACATTCAATGCTACATTTTAAAACCAGAAAATGTTGACTCGACAGCAGTGTTTTTTCCAGGGGCGACTGAGCCAAGGTGGTAAGAGGGAGACAGACATGGTAAATGCTCTAAAGAACAAGTTACTCTTACCTGGTAACGTTCTTTCGATGGGATGGTCCGACGACTTATTCCATATCTATGACAGTAATCACCGCAGCACAGCTGTGGTGATTACCATCATAGATATGGAATACATCGGAGGACCCAATCCCCTCGAAAGCAGTGTGTTTTCCTTTTATTTCCCCGGAACGTGTATTAAAATGGTAAAGCAGCAACAATGCACCTGCCGCCCCTATGCATCTGACAATGTCCTCAAATATCCTTCCTTCTGCACCTCCCTTGCCCCACATCTCCATGCAAACTAAAATCACCAAAGAAAGTCTTTCAATGGTGCGTGGGAAGGAGAAGGCCACAGCAGCTTTATGTGGCAGGAGTTAACTTAATAAGGATTCATTTTAACAACTCAGTCTCAGGTCTGAACACGGAGGTGGTCCTTGCATCTGGAATAATGTACTTCTCAGGGACAACTATTCCCAGGTCAGCTCACGTCGTACAAATTTCTTTTTCCATAAGTCACATTACCGGTTATAAATCACTGGAACCCGGTATTTATTTATTTCAACATGTATAAAGTACTCCAAGTCCAAGAGCATCAAGGCACTAGTTACAGGATAGGAGAAAAGGAAGGGAGTGACCATATTTAAACAACCGCACAAATGAGAGAATCTAGTCCAGTTAAGTTACAGTAAGAAATCCGATCAATGTTGAGCATTGAGTGTAACAAGGTCTTGAGATGGTTTCGGAAGACCTAGTAGGATTGCTCAGATCTTATCGGCTAGGATAGAGAATTCCAGTTTTATGGAGACAATGCTGGGAATCTTGGGACGATGAGCTGGTGGGCATGGGCAGAACGGTGGGTTTAGAAGTATGGGCCTTTGAGTTTGTCAGACAGGTAAGTAGGTGCCGAGTTAGAAAAGCATTTGTGGGCAATGGCAAGCGTTTTAAAGAGGATTTGCTTATGAATCAATAGGAAGCCAGTCAGCATTTTTTCTAGCCGCCAAGATGTGCACTCTTGGAGATGTTGAGCGCTGCTCAGAGTGCATTATTCTATATCACCTGGAGTTTGATGTTTCTAGTAGAGGTGCCCACATAAAAGGGCCTTGCAGTAGCCCAGTTCCAAACCAATTCGAGCTTGGGCGATGGTGAGTCAACTGTCCATTGATAGGAAGGGTCAACTAGCATGGATTAGTTTGGTGGTATAAGCAGCAGAGGAAGCAATTGCGTTTACCCTCTACGCAAGTGAAAGTCTAGCGTCTAAATGTACCCACAGGGTCTTGACAGTACTCACACCTTGGATAGTAAAGCAGTCAAGGGTGAAGGAGTTGGACTAATTTCCTAGTTTGCTGAGCAGAGCTTGCAAACCAACCAAAATAATCTGTTTTATCGGCATTAAGGCAGAAGGCCATCCCGGATTGGATAGTTTGCTATACAGAGTGCAGTGTGTTCAGCAGGTGGAGTAGTTGCCCGTTAGTGGGAGGAAGGTCGGTATCGTCAGCGTAGTGTATTAAATGCCTAGGTCGTCAGAGAGGTCAAATAGAGGTTTCTTGAAGATGTTAGAGGGTCTGGGAGACTCCACAAGAGACCGGGGTTGGAGGGGCTGAGGCATTGTCGGCAAAAACTCAATAGTCTGCCAGAAAGGAGGAAATCCATGCAATGGCTCCAGTGGAGAAGATAACAGATGTTCATGCAGGATTTAATGATCTTCAACAAAGGCTGCGGACAGGTCAGGCATAAGGAGGAGGGCTGACTTAATAGCATCTAATCTCATCAAGTTGGATTTTTAGGTCGAACAAAGCAGTTTCCGTACCACGGCCAGGTCTAAAGTCTGATTGCTGCAGCCCTAGTATGTTGTTGGATTCAAGGTGTGCCTAGATTTGGAGATAAGCCGCCCGATCCAACATTTTGAGGAGAAATGTGATGGTGATGATAAGGCGGTAGTTAGTGGGGATGGCAAGGTCAAGGGAGGTAATTTTTTTGTTTTGCAGGGAGGTTGGGGGGTGCACCCAAGCATCCTTTAGGCTGGTTGGAACTGAGGAGGAGGAGAAGGTGGCGTTTGGCAATAAAGGAAGAGGGTTTCAGCACAGTCCTTTATAATCTGTGTTGGACAGACATCCCTTGGCATTGTGATGACTTGAGACCTTTCATAATTTGGGTGAGCTCAGATTCTGAGACTTGTTTGAAGGTAAATAGGGGGGTATGTTGTTGGTTGGTTGTGGGAGCAAAACCTTGGGTGGCATTACCTACAGCAACCCAGACCAAACAAACTTACTCTTGAATGGGCCAATCCGATCTTTGTGTCATTTACAGCTGACGCTGCAAAATCCTTTAATTGGGGTCTTCAAGCATTTAATGCATTCATCAGACTGCTTTCCACTTAGCAAACTCACCCTTGCAGGAGTTGGGATTACCTTCTTGTGCTGTACCAAACATAACCAAAGAGATAACCCAGGGTTCTGAAGCGGAAATGTAGGATTTTAGAGCAGAGTTGTCACAAAGTTAAGTATTTTAAGAATGTGAGCAATTTGAAGGACATGTTGGCTTTACTCTCAAAATAACCAGGGCTATGCTCAGATTAACTACAACCTGCAACTCTGCCACAAAGTGATTGAATTGGCCAAGATTGTAGCACTCATTTTCATCAAGGATACTTACTGATCGACTGGCAGAAGAGTCACTTGAGTAGTCTGTCAGAACAGGGGCACCTGCACAAGAGTGCATTTCTACACATCGTTTGCCAGTTCATCAATACTGCCCACCGGCCTACAAAACACTACAAGGTCCAGCACCAGACACTAGCAATGGAATTGTGCCTTTCACCATAGGAGCCACGAGAGCAATTACATATAGCGATGTCCCAATTTAGGTGCCGTAGGAGACAGGACAGTGAGCTTTCCTAGTCCGTTTGTGGTCTGTGGTAGGTTTTGCAGTCAGATAATTTTGTTCTCTTTGCCGATAGCCTAGAGGCTTGAAGATCTCATGGATGTCAAAATAGCGTGAAACCATGTATCGAAGAACAAATTGGCACGGTTCTCCACACAGTTTGCAGAAATACAGCACCCACTTGTTTGCAACGCAAAGAACAAGGTAATTACCAACTGGTAACATTCTTTCGATTGGATCTTCCTCCAAAGTATTCCTCATCTTTGATGTATTCCATCCAGCTTCAGCAGCTTCGTAATTTTTTTGACAGAAACCGCCGATGTTGTCGAGTCGATGGTCCCTCTAAGGCCTCCGTCGAAGGCGACGTCATCGGGTGTACAAGTAGCACGCGCGGCGACCGTTGGCCTCAGTTCTGTTTTTCACCCTTCATTATTGATTTTTCACTGTGTAGACTGTGCCGGTAGACAGGTATTTGCCTTGCGAGAGTTGGAGTGGCAACAGCTTGGGAAAAATCTACAGAGCGGTAGGTTGGGAGGGCGATGAGGAATACGTTGGAGGAACATCCAATCGAAAAAGAACATTACCAGTTGGTAAGTAACTTGTTCTTCGAGTGGATTGTGTCCTCCAACTTATTCCGCGGTGGGGAGTCATAATGTCGAAAAAAAAATGTCGACTTTCGTTTTTTTAATTATATATTTATTTTAGGGGTTCGGGAGTAAAAAAAAAGGGAAAAATAAAAAAAAATCAAAAAAAGGGGGGCTGGGGGGGAACCCCCCCATTTCGAAAAAAAAATGCATTGAAAAAAAAAGTCGACATTTTTTTTTTCGACTTTTTGACTGTCGACATTTTTGTTGTCGACATTATGACTATAAACCGTATTCCGCATCTCTGATAGACTCCCAAAGCAGTAAGGATAATTTTTTATGGAGGAGGGATTAGATTTTCTCAATATGTTTAGATGGCTGAGTATAGGACTGCTCTACCAAAATTCAGCTCCTTAGATTGGGACGCATCTAGGCTGTAGAACTTTGAAAAAGTATGCAGCGATGACCAAGTCGCTGCTTCACAAATGGACCTTATAGGATCAACTCTTTGTAGGGCTGTAGACGAAGCGATGCCCCTGGTGGAATGAGCCTTTAGACCTTCTGGGGGGTCTTTTCCCGCCAGTCTGTAGCATTCCGAAATGCAAAGCACAATCCAACGTGATAATGTTTGTTTTGTTACTGACTGACCCAATCTTTTTCCTGTGTAGCCAATAAACAGTTTGCTGTCCACTCTAAGCCTAGAAAGCCTAGAGATAAAAGCTTAAAGCTCTTTTTTGGATCCAATCTGTGTAATCTTTACTCCTCCTTACTAGGATGAGGTGGAAGATAGAACGCGTGCAACACAATTTTTTGATTTAAATGAAACTCAGATACCACTTTTGGTAAAAATGAGGGTTTAACCCTCAACACAACTCTGTCCTTATGGAACACAGTATAGGGTGGCCCAGAAGACAGTGCCTGCAATTCGCTCACTCTTCTTGCAGATGTTAAAAGCAAGTAGGAAAGCAGTTTTCCATGCCAGTAATCTTAATGGACAAGTGTGCAAAGGCTCAAAAGGAGCACACATTAAGAATTTTAGGACCAAATTTAGATCCCAAATTGGCACTTGAAATGGGTGAGGAGGAAACGCATTAGTGTGTCCTTTTAAGAACTGTACTATCAAAGGAATTTTGAAGTAGGAGCATTCTTCCGACGAGCACTTGAAGATGGAAAGCGCTGCAAGATAACCTTTAATGGTTCCAACATTCAGACCTCTATGTGCTAGGGTCAGAAGGAAGGACAGTACTTACGGAATAGTACACAAAAGATCGACTTTCTTTTCTCTGCACCAGTTGTAACATTTTTTCCAATGGCAACGGTATAGAGACTTTGTTGCTGGCCTTCTTGCTGAAAGCAACAACTCCATGACGTCATCGGGAAGGTTCCAATCCTTGTATCTCAGCCTTTCAGATACCAAGCGTGAAGGTTGAGCGTTTTGACCACTGGATGGCGAACCTGACCCTCCATTTGAGAGAGAAGGTTCTCTGAGGAAGACGTACTGGGGGACAGATGGACATGTCTAGAAAGTCTGGGTACCACGTTCTCCTGGCCCAATCAGGGGCAATTAGGATCATGCGGCTCCCGAAGCGTCTCAGTCTCCTGATGACCGGAGGAATGATGGGAATCAGAGGGAACGCATACAATAGTGGGAAATTCCACTCCATCACAAACGCATCCCCCTGGGCTCCTCTCGGGGGAAATTACCTTAAGCAATACCTTTTGCACTTCCGGTTGATTCCAGTCACAAATAGGTCCACTTGAGGGTTTCCTCAAAGGGCGAAGATCTCTTGAATGACTTCCTGAGCCAGTTCCCATTCATGGGACACTGTGCTCTGCCTGCTCAGAGCATCGGCCATCATATTCTCTTCCCCGGCTAGGTGAACTGCTGTTAGAGATTCCTTCTTGAATTGCCCAATACCAGAGCTGCATTGCCTCTCTGCACAGAGGTAGTGACCCTACACCACCTCTTTTGTTTAGATAATGCATGGCCACTGTGTTGTCCGTCATTATCAGGACATTCTTCCCTCCGACAGTGGCAGGAAAGCCTTCAGTGCTAGTGTGATTGCTCTCAGCTCCAGTAGGTTGATGTGTAATTTGGACTCCGATGGAGACCAACAACCGCTGATTGTCAGATCGTTGGCATGAGCTCCCCACCCCTTGAGTGAGGCGTCCGTCACTGTGATCTCCGGCCATGTTTGCCAAAATGGTTCTCCTTTCAGGATATTCTCTGAACAAGTCCACCATAGAAGATCTTGACGAACCATGTTCGGAATCTGGAGAAGATCCGTCATTCGACCTGAGAACTGGGACCATTGAGTCTTTAGGGCCCATTGAAGGGATCTGATTCTCAGACGTGCCTCTGGCACCAGAAACGATGCAGGATGCCATGAGGCCGAGTAACATTAAGTCGTAGGCCTGAAGATTTTGGGCGTTTTGGAATTTGTAAACCGTCTGAAGAATGTCTTGAGCCCTCGACCTGGGAGGCAAGCTCTTTCCCAGGGATAGGTCTAGTACAGCTCCTATATATTGGAGACGTTGAGGTGTCTTGTGACTTCTTGAAGTTGAGGGAGAAGCCCAGGTTGTGGAGGAAGTGGCAGGTGACTTTCAGGTGATCCAGTGCCTGTTCGGCAGAGCGCGCTCTGATTAGCCAATCATCCAGATAAGGGTAGACATGAATCCCCCCCTCTCCTGAGGTGCGCTGCCACTACTACCATCAATTTGGTGAAGACCCTCGGGTGGAGGTCAATCCGAATGGTAGGACTCGAAACTTCGAAACTGATAATGTGAGTCGCCAACCACAAACCTCAGGTATTTTCTGTGCTTGTGATGAATCGGCACATGAAAATAAGCATCCTCGAGGTCCAATGACACCAACCAGTCCTGAAGTTGAAGGGCCTGAAGGATCTGAGAAAGTGTAACCATCTTTAACTTCTCCGTCCTTTTTGGGGATCAGAAAATACGGGGAGTATCATCCATGTTCCTCTCCGCTGTAGGTACCGGTTCTATGGCACCTTTCTCCAGCAGGTTTAGAACTTCCTGCTGTAGGAGCCGGTCCGAAAACTTCAAAAGGGTGTCTACCTGGTGGATTGCTTTCAGGTTGCGTTAGAAAAGGAAGGCAGTAACCTTGGGCCGTTATTTCTAGAGCACAAACATCTGAAGTAATGGCTCGCCATTCTTGCAGATGCTGTGACAGCCTGCCTCCTACAGGTGTCTTGTGATGCAAGTCCTCAAAGTGGTTTTGTGGCGGTTGCTGCAGCCGCTGATAGCAAAGAGGCTGTAGCTGGAGCTGGCTTTGCACGTTTTGCTCGTCCACCGCGAGTGGCCTTTCTTTGGCCCGTTTGACTGGCCATTCCTATTGTTCTTACATATGAGGTGTAGTAACAATAGGATCGTCCCCTCCAAGATTGACTTGTCGGACGAAAAGGCTGAGGTTGCCTGATAGCAGCTCCCAACGACTTGGCAGCTGCCTTTGAGGTCTGCAACCTCTCAAGGCTCTCGTCAGCCTTGCTGCCAAAAAGGTGAGACCCGTCAAAGGACATGTTCAGAAGACGATTCTGTAACGTCTGGTGCAAAACCTGATTTCCGTAACCATGCAAATCTACGCATTACCGTGCTAATGGCCATGGACCTGCTCACACCATCAACAGTGTCCAAACCAGATTCAAGGGATTAATGCATAGCTTCCTTTCCATCTCTAACAATGGCTAGGAATCCTTCCCTTTCTTCCCCTTATGGTATGTGCTCCGCCGCCATTGCAATGCACTCCCACAGAGTGTACGAAAACTTTGCCAAGGCACATGTGGAGTTGGCTGATTTTAATGCCATGCTCCCAGATGAAAATAGCTTCCGTGCCTAGCCATCCACAAGCTTATCGTCCCTGTCTGGAGGGCTGTGGCTGCGTGTATGACCAAACTTTCTGGAGTGGGATGTTTAGACAGATAGCCGGGGTCGCTACTGGCAGGGTGGTATTTTGAAGCAAGAGATTTATTCACTGGAGGAATAGAATCCAGAGTCTCCCAATTTTTGGCCATCCTATTTTGTAAGGGCACATGGAAAGGCAGAATTGGGTCTTCAGTAGGACCATGGTCCAGTATGTCTGTAAGATGATCTTGGAAAAATTGGGCTGTAGGTCTGGCCCAAACCAAATAATCTACTACCTTAGTTAACTGACGGTATGATGGATTGGCATGTTCACCTGGCTCTGGTCTACCAAATACATTTTCTGGGGACGTATCAATACCACTTGCATTGTGCAATGATTCAACCAGATATTTCAACCTGCTTCCTCTGAAATCAGGCATTCAGAAACATTTGGAGTACTAAATTCAAGCCCAAAAGGTACATTCTCATCGGATTTTTCTTGTTCCTCAAAAATTGAGGTCAAGGATTTGAAAAACTCCTTCCTAGGTAGAGGTTTGAAAACCTTCCCTGGAGGAGGTGGAGGAGTTTATGGGTCCTGAATGCAACAGAGGTGTTTTTGCCTTTTCTTTCTCTCTTCCTAGCTGATCTTGAGCTGGAAGTTTCGGCATCAACGACTTCGACATCAGCTTCAAGGGCGTCGAGGCACTCTTCGAAGACTTGCCCTTCGAGGTATGTTCAGTGTCGGACGGCATTGGTGACCTCGAGCGGTCGACGCGACCTATCTTTTTCGCTTGGCGTCCTAGAAGTTTCTCTATCCTTCTTCCTTCGATCACCCAAGCTCGAGGGCGTGCGAGTGTCGGAGCGATAACATTCTACTTATACACCCGATGACGCCACCCTCTACGGATGCCTTTGAGGGACCATCGACTCGACATCGACGCACAGTGCCCTCTGCCGAACTTTTTTCCCAAAGCAGCTGAAGCTGGATGGAATACATCAAAGATGAGGAATACGTTGGAGGACACAATCCACTCAAATGCTTTTTACAGCACACCTGAAAAGGATGTTTCAAGTAAAACCGAGAATTCAAAGAATCTATAAATCTGTTCTCGGTTTCAAGTCAATCTGCATCAGGCATGCTGAAGAGGTCTCCTGAAGAGCCTAAAAGAGAGTCAGTAAGTGTCACACATCTGATGAACGGACTTACTCTGCAAATGACAGTGGGTCCACAAAACAAAAACATCGTGCACCATCAGGGTGATCATTTGTGATGTTGGAAATTAAAGATCTGGAAAATTATACTGCATATTGCAAACTCTGCTGTACGGTAGAAGAGAAAGGCAGAATTCATTGATGCTACATTGGCTACCAGTCCAAAAATGAATCGCCTTCAAAACAAATGTGCATAACACATGGAGCAATCCAAAGCCTAGGAGCGCAATTCGTACAAAAGAAAATCACCATCTACCAGCCGAGTAGAACATTCCGATCCAGTGAGGCTATCTGCATAGAACCTAAACCAAACACGAGGAAAACTGCATCAGCATTCTCCTGCCTAGCCGTTAAACTTGTCTGCATGGGAGGGAGATCCAGATGTAACCATCCCCATAGAAGGTCAAACCGGAAACAGGGTAGAGAGATGGGACAGACTTAATTAAACAGAGGGCCCTGGATTAAAAAGAGAAGAGATGAGCCAGAAAAATGAGCATGGGGACAGGGACCAGGTGCCCCCCTGGGGGAAGGGGGGCTTTGGGAGTGGTGGTTTCTGCACAGCAGGATGTGTTTGGGGTGGGGGGTAGGGATGTGGGTGGCAAATGGTCTGAACACTAGAGGTGGAGAAAGTGTTGACACTGAATAGCCTGGTTGGGGACCGACACCTCTACACATAACACAATTGTAACACCACAATGTACAACACAGGGAGAGGAGATTTGCCGCAGGCAGGCAAAACTGGGGGGGGGACTGGAGTAGGATAGTGTAGCGCCACTAACCAACCTTACTAAAAATATATATATATTTTTTTAAACTCTTCATTCTGTATACACCTAAAACTCTCAACATAACCATACCTCTACAGCACAACCTCACGCACTTCAGCACAACAAAACAAATTCCACATAGCCTCACACAAAAGCACATGACAGCTACCGACCGAAAATCACACCTATGCTCAGCAAATAGTGTAAACCACAATGAGGCTGCCAACACCACAACAGCTCTCTTGCTCTTCTCTCCCCCCTCAGTCCTACTAACTCCATCCCCCCCTTACCCTCTTGCTTTACAGATCCACCAGAGCACCAAGGGACCATCCAGGTGCTGACAGTGTGCGGTATAAGAACCTTTAACATAACTTGGTATTCAAATTATGAACGGCTTTGGCAACTGCAACTTCTCATCTGGGTTTAAGGATTCCTTGAACCCCTTAACTGCAGGGGGTTTTTCCTCCCAGGGCCGAGCCCTTGTTTGGACATTTCGGTATGTTGGCATTCAATACCTTGCACCTTTTTGTTACAAGTGATATCCTGGGCAAATGTGCACCCCTTCTATTCAACATGGAGGCGGTCGTAACGCCACCAGTGATTCAGGGTTTTCTGTTGTGGGGTGCAAGAAAATAAAGTGACAAAAAAGTGTTTTTTCAGAAAATACCAATTAAGACTTATTTTAAGAGCTAGGAACAAAAGGTTTGCAATACTGAATTCACCATTTTCCAAGGCTTCAAAAACATGCAAAATATACAACTGGTGAGACGTACGCGATTTTTCCTTTTTTTTTATATAGGACATGCTTGCACGTAATGGAAGAGGTGGTTAAGGAACCTGAAAGCAACAGTCAAACATTTCTGAAAAGTAGATACAATTCCAAGTTCAGGAAGGGGTCATTTGTGCAGGTGAGGCAAGTGCCATTTACCCATAATTCCTCTACTTTGCCAAATAATTGCACAAATAGCTGGACAATAATGTGCTGGACATATTTGCACTTGTAAGGTAAGGACTGCCAAGAATATTCAGAAAAGCAATGCACCGCTATATCCCCGACTCTTCGAGTAAGGAAATTGCACATTTTTAGTAATGTTTCACAAAACAAGTAATACCACGAGTCAAAAACCAAGCCATGGTACACCGCATTTCTATGCTGATGGCCTAAAGTGACCTACTTGGTACCTCACATGTGTGGGTGCACTGTCCCTGGCCTAAAAGGAACCGGCTGAACCATGTGTATGGCAAGCGCTCTGTGAGGTGTGTATTGGGCCTTGTGGGCAGCCTACATATTTGGGGCTGAGGCATTATTCCCACAAATGAAAACAAAGAACCACATACATTTCCGAAAAGGCATGTGGGAGTTCAAATACACCAACATGCATTGTTGGTTCAATGTCCTACCCAGAATGTATGGTAATTGCGAAAAAGTGGAATACAGTATTTTGAGCTATTTGCTACTGGCAGAACACTGAAATGCTCAGCAAACAGAACATGACCTACCTTCTCACGTTACCATTGGTGCCCCGATAAAAATAGTACCTCACACGGGTGGTTCCACTGGCGGGGTCGAAGGGAAAGGGCTAAACTTCCAGCATAGAAATGCTCAGTGAACAACATATTTGGGCTTGTGGCAAGAACATGCATTGAGGGCTCTGGCATCGCAACCACAAAACGAAATGTCAAAAAGCCATGCAGGAGGAACCCAAATACATATTGCTTTTGTTGATGGCATAAGAATGTTTTACCCAGAATGCACAGCAACTAGGAAAAGTTGGAAAAATACAATATTTTAAAGCATTAGCCATTGGTAAACCACAGAAACTGACCGGGAACACATTTTTTTTTACATGCCCACATTCACACATGCATCTTGATGAAAACGGTACCTCACAAGTGTGGGTGCACTGACATGGGCGCAAAGGGAAAATGGCCACTATTACAAACACCCTGGGAAAATCAAATCCAGATTATATTTGGCCTTGTGGACAACCCACAGATTTGGGCCTGGGTTGTCACAGCCACCAAGGAAACCAGGGAACCCCATGCCTTTCTGAAAAGAAGACACCCATGGGAATCCAAAGAGGTCTCACTTGTGCGAATCGTTCACACATTTCTTTCCCAGAATGCACTTCTAAGCAGTAACTGTGACAAAGAAAACCCACTAATTTTCCCACTAGGAATGGACCAAGACGCTCGTAAAACACAGCCCGGCCAGAGCTCTAGGACGGCCGGGGATGCGGCCATGTGGGTCAACCATCCCCAAGCCCAGCACCCGTCCCGGGCTACGCTGGTGGGGGATCCGTTCCTCTGAGAGGCGATTTAACACAGCCTGGTCAGAGCTAGGATTGCCATATTAAATGTTTCCCTCCCTAGGGGCTTTTGAGGGTAGGGGCCGTTTGGCCTGCACTCCCTGGTGGTCCGAATTCTCCCCCTGCCCAGGGAAGCAGCAAGTATGTGCACCTGCTTGCGGGGGGGGGGGGGGGGGAGTGAGATGGAGGATTTCTGGGTGGGTCGGCCCACAGGCAGAAGGCCAGCCCCTTTTGCTCCCCCCCCCCCCCGTTTGCCACTCTATTCCAGAGTGGAATGTTGCTTTTCCTTCGTTGGTGACAAAGCGGTGCAAAACCGCACCACTGTGCCCCAAAGAAGGAAAAACAAAATGTTGCCATCTTTGTTGCAATTTTGAGGGTGGGGGCGAGGGGACATTTTTACCTGTGGGGGCTCACACCCCCACAATCAATTCTCTGATTGTCCAGTGGGATTGCTGGTCGAGGATCGAATGATCCTCAACCAGCAATCTGCTTGTGGGAGGGCTTGTTGGAAAGGGGATGCATGTAAATATCACTTCCGTGCGAGGTCTGCGCACTTAGCATGCGCGGACGTCACCACAGCTTCACCCGTCCCCCAGGTACGGAAGGGGATGTCTTCCCGTTAGGCAGAAACCTGTGCAGTTCCACTGCAAAAAGTTTAAGACTACAGGAGTAAGCAGCAAACCCAACTGGTAGCAGTGTGTACCATCCAGATTTACCTGGTAGCTGTGGCTGAGCAGTCAGACTTCTCTCAAGAAGAGTTAGACAGTATATAGAGTATACACAATAGGGCTAAAAATACAGTAGCACAAGCAAAAACTGACCAGAGCTTTGGTATATAATTATTTATTTAAAAACACTTATAAAAATACACTGGCACTAATATGTCAAGCAAGTTCAAACACAGTCACTATAAGTATATACACCTCGATAGTTAATTATTCGACAAGTCTAGGTTAAGACACCACTTATTTAGCAAAACAGAGGTGAGCGTGTAACCGTAGATGGCACTCCAATGATTTGTTTAAAAAAGGGAGAGAAAAGGCAGAATAGGAAAATCACACAGTACCAACACTTTTGAAACCACAGCAAGTCAAGAAAGGCAGGGTCTACTGTACAGCAAAAAGTTCATAGGCCAGGCACACTCTTTGAGAGAGCAAGGCGGAATGTGTCCAAGATCACACAGTGGAACTGCACTCAGTCTTTGCAGAGGTTGGATCAAGTCAGAAAGGTAATGTTAGCAGGTTCGAGGTCACCCCAGGATAGAGTCAAGGATTTACGGGACACCTTGGACACGCACGCTGCTCTCCGTGTGTGGATTTGGACTCAATTATCCACAAGGTGAAGACTATTGGAGCCTCAGCACCACTTATTATGAACTTTAAAGTCCTTATAAATGTTACACATATAGATAATTATATACTAAACTTGGCATTTGCTTTATTGTAGGCATTCCGCTTCCTTGTGTGGGCGTGCCTATAAAACAGGACTCGCGCGCGCACCGGAGAAGTCCCGTCAAGTCCAGCTTTGCCGCTGCGTCGCGAGCAAAGCGAGTTTGGGGATAAACGTCGCGGTTTGACTTATTTATTTGATTTTGCACTCGCTAACATTTTGTGAATCTAAAGACCCGAGTTTTGTGACTCCGGTGGTTGATACGGCTGCCGCGTGAGGCGTCATGAAACAAAATATCTACAACCTGCGGACTGGAATGCCGCCGTTGACAACATTGATTGTAGATGCAAGCTGCATGCAGGCGAAAGCGAAAGCAGTCCCGTGTGTTTCAACCCCTCGTGGGGTAAGTTTGGGTGTTAAAGATGGAATGCTCCCAGTGCCTACAGTGCCTTCGAACTCTAACTGCTCGCAGAACAAAGCAGTCCCTTGTGTCCCGACCCCTCGGGCATCAGGGTCAGGCACTGTAGCCCCCCCCCCGTATCCAAGTCCAAGCGAGTAAATTCTCGTGAATCAATTTGTAAGAAAAACGCCTCAAACACAAAAGATATACGATTCTTTTATCCGGACTGTGTTAATCAAAACCTAAACCCACAGTCCTCCAAAGTCGATAATCAGGACGATTCTAATATACCTACAAAAATGCAAGAGGTGTGTGGTACGACTGTGCATGTCTCATTATCCGACAGCACAGTCCTAAGAGGGGATTCTTTGGCCCCAAACCCAGAAACCAAACAGCTCTTTGGCAGCTAACTTGCCCGACGAAGTGGCACTAATTGATCTGTCTTCTCCTGAATCTGACTTTGTTAAACCAAACTTTAGGGGGTTTGTCCTTTTCACCAAAGTTATTTTCTTTTGGGGGCTGCACAAGATCGAATTTAACATCCTCTTTTCTCCATCCTACCCCACGAAAATGCTCCAACAGAAAAACGTCAACCTCTTCAAAATATGTCTAAAGTGGTGGAATTAACATTGGGTGCCATGAATTTAACGATGCAAACAATTACCACTTTGTTTAATACGCTGAATAACAAACTAGACGTACAAAGTGCTCAATTGTTATCGTTGTTAAACTGGCAGGCTAAACAAGAAATACTTTCGGCTAATTAACAACCAGCTCCAAAGGAAATTCCACTATACCCTAAGATGACCGTTGACCAGTGCTCTTCACCAATAATATTTGCTCCTGTTGTTTATCTAACCGCTGTTCCAAATCCTGTTGTTGACCTAACTTCTGATCCAAATCCTGTTCTTCCAATAGACCCACAGAACTGGGTGGAAAACTTGAGTCTAGATCAACAGGTGGGAGACCCAATTTCTCCAATTACTGTGGACAACTCAGGTATTCTATGTTCACTTCCTTATATTGGTCAAGTCATCAGAGAAGTAACCCCGGATACCAACAAGAGTCCGGGTGGTGCGACGAATAATGCTCCTTTACAAGAACCATTTACAATATTTTGTAAAAATTCCTCATCTTCAGGAATTAAACCTGGTCTGGCTGACAAGGTAAAACAAAAAACTAAGGTGCTTGCTCCATCCCAAAAAAATAAATAAATAAAAAAAAATCAAAAAAACTGAAATAATTGCTCCAGTAAGCTCCAAACCATTCTTTAATATGCTTACCCTACCTAAAAAGCAGTCTCAGCAAATCTCATTACTAAAAAATAAACGCAACTGAATCAACTACATAAATTAAAGCTTGACTGCGCAAACAAAAACGCTACTGTAGCGGAACCTTATGCGCCACTAGACCATCTAGTTCAAGCTGTTCAGAACTACGAACCTCTTGAAAAGCAGCAAGCTTGCTCTAAGATTCAGCCCCTACGACCAAAGCAGCAAGCTTGTTCTAAGATTCAGCTTCTATTACAAGTGACTAGTAACAAATGTGTGAAGTCACAGAGTGTTGTTAAGGAAATTACTAAGAGTCCCAAATCGAGTCAAGTTTTTACTTCCTCACTGACTCCATCTTCTGATCACGAGCAAGAGTTGCTAGCGGCTCGTAGATCAGAAATCAGAAAGGAAGTTGATGCCTATATGAGTGCCTTTAAAGCTTTACCGACACTCAAAGCTCCAACCCCTGAGTTACGCAATCATTCAGCTATAACCTCTCAGGCGTCTGAGCCTAAACAATCAGTGACCTTTAAAAGTGATCTTGACAAAAATGATTCTACTTCTGATCCATCTCTGCCTACTCAGGAGGCTGAAATTGCATTGTTACTAAATTCTTTACGTCCAATGACAAGAAATTTTGTTCCCCCTAAGGCATCATTGCCCCCTAAGAAATCCACTACTAAGTCCATCTTGAAAACAAAAGCGGATAAAAAAATCTCATGTTGCTTTAGTGCTGGGATGTCGGCCTGTGCCACATCCTCAATACATATTAAACCGCCATAGCATTTTACAAGTGTTCTCTGACATTTCCATGTTACAGGACATTGGATCTTCTGATATTGCCCAGGTAGAGTTCTTTAATGATAATCTAGTAAGTACTGCCTGTATTTGGCTTACGTCCCGTGTTGTTAGGAATCTCATATGAGATGCGAAAGATCAATTACTAGATTTAGGGTTTATACTCCTATTAGGTCCATCTAATCCAACTAAGGGACCACAGAGTGCAGAAACCTGGATTGAATCGGCTTTAAAAGAAATCACAAATTCTCAAAGTTCTAGTGAGGCTGATACACTTGTGGCAATACCCTCCCAATGCTGTTGCAATTGTGAATCCAGAAGTTAACTTCCGTGCAAGGTCAAAAATGAACGGTTTATTACTCTTGCCTCTTGGAATACGCATGGTTTTCGTCATTTAATTAACACGCAAGACCCTTTCATTGATTATGACGTGATTCTTTTACAAGAAACCTGTCTTATGCCTGTCCCTCTTTGGGACAACCATGGTTTACATTTTGTGGCAGCAATAAAAGGAGACAAGGGTCGGCCAATGTCAGGTCTTATGACAGGTGCTAAATTATCCTCTCATACAAGCATAATATTTACATATGCTCCAAACTCTTTTTCTCAACTTACAATCATATCAATAGCAAAGACCTTGTACGCGATCGTAAACTTATACTGGAATCCCAAAGGTATTGAAATCCAGAGATTCTTAGTCGATTTGTTCACCATGTTGGACTTCATTGTATTAGTTCCGAATATCCAGCATACAATAATTGCCGGTGATCTTAATCTGCACTGTGTCCAAGAAAGGTTGGTGAAAGAAAATTCTAGACAAAGGATGTAGGAGCAATTGATGTCAAATAGAGGGTTTTGTATGCTTAATGGAAGCAAATTTGATACTGGTAAAATAGCTTACACGTGGCAGCAAGGGCCCTTGAAAGCCTCAATCGACTATATCTATACAGACAGGTTGTTTTCCAAAATCAAAACTTTTGATATTAATCCAAATGCAAATAGTGACCATTGCATTCTTTCCATCAAATGGGTAGTTGATGCTTCTTATATCAAGACTCCCTCTATGACGGTAAATGGTCATATGTCTGTTTCCAATTCATTAAATCGAATTCGGTGGAATTAAACTAGCCTTACAAAATTTGATAATTCCTTGCGAGCAGCTTTTTGTCACTCACGAGATAGTCTTTCATCCTTTACCATTCCTTATTATGATCTCATGCAATATTTTCCTGATACTAGGGTGCGTAAAACTCTGGCCCCCAAGTACACTCATATGTTTGACAGGGAAGCCCAAAATAAAAAAACTGTTTTTCGATCTCAAAAAAGGGAGGCTTTAAAACTTCCACTCTGCACGAGCCATGAAGCTCTTACCAAAATTAAAACCTCATAGAAACTGGCGGCGACAACACCGCAGTAAATTGTTTCAGCGAGATGGTGAGCTAATGTTATCTTTGACTCGTAACAGAAATACGACGCAAATTTGGAAGGTTTTAACTGATGCCTTATCCCCGGTACAAACAATGTCTCAAATTCAGAGTGTGCCGGAAGCTAGTTGGATCAGTTACTTTTCCAAAATATATAAGCTTCCTCTAAATAATGTGAAAACTATCAGTATACCTTCTTACAACCCATTTCACATTAACATCTAGAAGGCCGACGTACTCTTTTTCATTAACAAAATAAGTCAATCCAGAGCTCCAGGTCCCGATGGCCTGTCCAACAAAATTTTCAAACATCCAGAACTTTGGTCATCGATCCTGTATCAAATTTTTGAGCATATTAATAACACCCAAGAGATTCCTGTCTCTTGGAAACATTCTTTAATTGTCCCTATCCATAAAAAAGGTGATCGCTGTCTGCCTGAGAACTATAGACCGATAGCCTTATTGGATGCCCCCGGGAAATTATACAGTCGCATCATACTACAAGAACTAACAAGATGGACTGCAGCTGATCTCAAAAGGGATCCGTTTCAAACCGGTTTTGTGGCAGGCTTAGGGACCTCGGTGAACTTAATGTAACGCTCACCTGATTCCCGTAGAGGCGCCGGTCTTGACTGGGCGTATACGGTATCTTCAAAGGTGATGTGTAACACACGGCTGGCTCTTTGGGCTGGACCTCTGTGCACTGTATGTCTGACTCGAAGGGTAAGATGTCTGCAGATAGAAAATATGGGATTAAGGAACTGGGTTATTGAATGTCTCTCTCTTCTTCCCTTTCTCTTCTCCTGTAGAACCCCAAAGGTTAACGCTCTCACCTTAGGTAAGTGAACGCCGTGCTCTCCATCTGCCTCGGGGCAGGGTGCTGTAACCAGTTTCTTCACTGGATAAGGGGAGCAGGCCTCTTGACTTCAGAGGACTGCTGTCCGTCGTTTACTGCACGAACGGTAAGTTTCGATTAATTCTAATGTCTTTAAAGTCTTTAGTAATGATGTTTCTTGTTTTGCAGGGTTCCGGCGATGGCGGATGACGGGCTGAAGTGAGTTGAAGATGGAGCCCGTGTGATGAATAGAAGCGCCTGGAAGCACGTAAGTAAGCGCTTGTTGCCTGCTTCACGATGCGCTCTAACTGTCTTTTTATTTTGCAGGTACAAGTTCGGAGCGGCTGCAGGGTGCCGGAATACCCACTGGGTTAGATGTGGAAAGGAGTAATGGCACGTGAGTATTAAAGTTCCCCAATGTCTTTAAACGCACCTGGTTTTGTCTTTCAGATGCGGGATGCAGCGCCGAAGGCCTCCGGAGCGTGCGAAGAGTTGGTAAGCTTTTGTCTTTCAGATGCCGGAATGCAGTGTGAAGACCTCCGGAGCGCACGAAGAGTAGGTAAGCCTTTGTCTTTCAGATGCCGGAATGCAGCGCGAGGCGTTGGTGACAGCCGATGGACCAGGTAAGTGAAGAGCTGTCACTGAAGACCGTAATGCTAACCTGTTCTTTCTTGTCTTTATAGGTGTTGCTGAAGACTGGATTCAGGATGGTAAGCCTTTTTCCTTAGGCCCAGGATCAGATGCAGAAGACACGATGAGCGTTCTGCTGCAGAGGATGCAGAATAACGCAAAGCAAGATTCATCCATCGGGTGTGGTTTAAATAGCCTCCTGTAGTGCTTAGGTGTCTCCTTCCACAGCCACGCCTAGGTAAGAAAAGAGTTCCTGCTTTCCAGAAGAGTTCCAGTGTTCTGAATCTAGGGAGTGGCTCCTGCCCCACCCAACAGGAAAAGTAGTTCCAAACAGAAGAGGATCAGAGGCTCAACTGGCAGGCAAGTAAGCAGCATGGTCTGCTGCAGGTAAGTCCACCCAAGCATTATGAGCCCGGCGCTTCCAGCGCTGGGACTGGGCATATTTATGAGCCTGGTGCCCCTGGCGCCAGGACTGGGTCCAAAAGGTCCCAATTGGTACTGGTTGGCACTCGGAACCTGGGTTATGGATCTGCTTCCAAGGGAGTTGGGAAAACCCTGACCTTTTGGAAGCAGAGATCATGACACTTAATCACGCTGAATATGTTAAAGTCAAAATATGCCGACATAAAAACCATTGTATATGGCATTTGTGGACTTTCGGTCAGCGTTCGACTCAGTTGACAGATTGTTACTTTTTAAGAAATTGCAAAATTATGGCCGTCTATCCTCAGTGCCAACCATAATCCAAACGTTACACTCAAATACAACTATGCAAGTTAGATTGTCCATTGAGGGTGTTCTCTCTGCGAATATTAAAACTTTAAGAGGCCTGAAACAAGGGTGCATCTTAGCATCGACTTTATTCAATCTTTTTCTATTAGACATTGGAATCTCCTTTGAAGAAGCAATCTCTGATGCTTCCAAGTTAGGGTCTTAAAAGATCATATGGCTTCTCTATGCCGATGATTTAGTTCTAATCTCGCAAACCCCAAAAGGTCTTCAAGATCTACTAAACAAATTGGAAACATATGTTGATCATAACAATCTCACAATTAATGTGAGCAAAACGCAAATAGAGATCTGCCAAAAGAAAAACAAAAAAATGCTAAATTTTCAGTGGGTTTTGCAGAAATCACCATTAAAAATTGCCTCTAGTTACAAATATTTGGGTCTGCCTTTCTCAGGTTATGTAAAAAAACAAATATACCTAGACACATTAAGGGCAAAAACTCTGACTTTAACATCGCAAGCAAGAATAATTCTGCATAAATATGGAAAATTCACAGCAACCCATGTAGTTACCTTCTTTAACCAGAAGGTTGTTCCGATTCTTTCATACGGAGTCGAAACTTTTCTACAACGTCAAAGGGCCTTTTGGGATCTCCTAGAAGGTAAATTCTGGAAAGCAGTTTTTCGATTATCGTTGTGTACACCGATTTGCCTATTGAGATACGAGTTGGGTTTGATCTCGTTGTTTGCATTGGTTGTTGGAAGTTGTGCAACTTTTACCGTAAATGTCTGCTTGGACTTAACACGAATATTCTGAGATCGCTGGCAGTGTATATGTGTTCATCTCATGATGTTTTCCCTAAAGAGTGGGTTAAGGGCATTTTGAGGATGCTGGTTGACGCTGACGTCTCGACTGAGTTGCTACTAACCAATCCAGACAAAGCGAAAAAAATATATATATTGGCACGATTGGGCTATAACACATCAATTGTGTACAAAATATGTGGATTATGATTTAAATCTTTTTCCACCTAAAAAATTCAAACATATGGCCCATTATCTTATAAAGTGCCCATCCAACTTTGTACGTGCAGAAATGTTAAGATCACGTCTAAATTTGCATTCAACAAATCAAATCCTGGCAAGATGTGGATTAATTCCTAAAGACCAACGGTTTTGTAAAAACAGCAAACAAGTGGAAACCCTAATGCATTTAGTTGTTGAATGCTCTGCTCTTGTCAGTTTGCGAGAAATTTATTTTCGCAATCTATTGCAATTATCGTGTGATCGTTCTTTTGAAATAAGGACTATTTTAATTACAAGCAATCAAACTGTTATCCACATTGCACTCACACAGTTCATAAAAACAATTTTGCCATATGTCTGTGTTATAAGAGATTTGTGCATTTGTTATATGTGGATTTCCTGGTTTGAACTTCTTTTAACAATAATTCTGTGTTATGTATTATTTATGTTAATTTGTCTAAAACTGATTTATTTTTGGTTTGAAAACATTTTAGTTTGTACATCAATAAGGTTTTATATAATTGAAGATTAGTGATTTCATTTGTGTAAATGTTTTGTAATTGTTCATGGTGTGTTGTGTAAGAAATATGCTGTAAGAAACTTGTTTCTTTTTGAAAGGTTGATTTAATCAGCCAATCAAATAAATTTTTTTTTTTTTTAAAAAAGTCGTTGCACTGCCAGGGAAGAAACCAGCTGCAGAGTTTCCTGGTTAAAAAGGTACGACCCTTTTATTCGCAGTAGTGGTGAAGCGTGGCTATCTGACCGCCGGGTGCTTGGCACGGGCGATTCGACCATGAGACGATCCAGGAAGGCGAAAAAGGCGAACTGGTTGGTCCCACCAGCTCAAAGGAAAGAAGACTCTCCTGGAAGAAGATCTCCTCTGTCGTCGAGAAAGTGGCGAGTTTCATACAGCAGGTCTCCACCGGTGGTGTCGTCGTTGTAGATGGCTCAGCTTCTCCCCTCTTCGGATTCTTTAGGTCCTGTGGCGACTTCTGAAGTTCCAGTCTCCAAAGCCCTGCTTTTATGCAGCAAAACCCCCATTCATCTGCCTAGTTGTCACTCAAACATGCCAAGTGGTGAGCCGGGCGGCTCACCACTGGGCCAATCACACAAGAGTGCGACTTGAGTTGCCAAGCCAACTCAGTCCAGGGTGCCAAATCCCCCTCCCACACATCCTGTTGACCCCAGACAGAGTGGCACCATTTGGAGGGCTTCTGTGGAGAAGCCCGCCACAAAGTGGAACAAAGGGCTAGACTTGGGTTAGAGTTTCAGAGGCAAATACAAACGCCATTTTAAAACAGAGTCCTGGCAAAAAGACCCAACCGGGGAATATATATTAAATAAATAACCCGGCGTTATCTTTAACATTGTACCAAAAAGTGGTGCGTTTAAAATGAATGGGAAAATCCCATAGGAAATATTCCGGTGGAATATTTTGCGTGGTATCCACTGCCACTAGCCAGAAACTCGACAAGGGGGACTGGACAGTGCCCCCTTGGAAAACAGACCCAGTGACAATCGAATTACCCCTACCAGTACTTCCACAATATGATGGTTTGTACTGGTTCTGTTCACAATTTGAGACTAGTAAAGCCAATGGTAAATTTACCTGCCTTGGGAGACAGTCAGTCCCAGGGTATGGCGTCTATGTTTGGGGGTCACTAAGACACCCCTGTGTTACTGCACTGAGGGTGCTGTGTAACACAATAAAAACACATGAAGCCCTATGGAGTAAAAGACCCATAGCCCATAAAACACATTACATAGTCAAAGGACATTCTCAAAACATGCCTAATAGTGGGAGAAAAAGTCACTCTTAGCAGGAGAAAAAGAAAACCCAAAATCCAGCAAAGCTGCTGGGGGACTCACTAGGTTTGGGAAATTAGCCTTAACAGAGAATTCTCCCCAACACTTCCTCTTCATAGTCTGGGGGTCAGGGAGATGGTCTGAAATTAAGTAAAGCAGGGGATAAGATAATTAATCCTGCGCTTTTAAGATGTTAATACACTATTGATGAGCCAATCTTTCATTTGAATGCAAACAGTGCCTACTTACAAAAACATGGTTCTAGGTTAATCAAACACATTAAGCAATGTGTTGTTTCTACTTCTATAGCCAGAATTTGATCATAATTGTAAAGCCTAGAACCATCAAATTGTAAAGGAATTCATTTGTCTTTCAAGCAAAACATAGCTCCAAGAAATGAATTTGTTTTTTTCTAAAAACTGTGGCAGGTCAGAAGGAGGATGCCGACATTGTGATGTAAATAAGAAACTAGTCAGTCATGAAATGTACAAATGAGTAAGTCTGCTTCCAAAACTAATTTTAACTGACCCACCCACTATTCTAACAAACTAGGGTCAGGTGAATGCCTCACTTCTGATGGTTGCTTCTTGCACAAGTCTTTTACTTTTGACTTCCAATTAATATGCAATTTTTTGGTATCCTTAGGTCACCTTCTGTATCAGTTTGTGTCAGTCTATCAAGGGTTTTGGCTTCTCCGTCCTATTTAGAGATTGCTTTCCATATTTCCCTTCTGGGCATTTGTCGTATCCTTTGATGGCGCTTAATAGTTCATGAGTAATCTTGTAAAGTACATTTGCCTATGTGTCGTTGGCTTTCTGGGTAATTACAGTTCTGCCTCTTCGAGTCGTAGGTCTTGTGCATCTTATCCTAAGGGCTGCTCTTGCCTTCACTTCTTAATATTTTCTCGCTCCTATATACTCCACTTGGTACTTCTTGAACAGGTATTTTCCCCCACTTCCCAGGGTAGTGTTACTCAAGTGTAGTTTCTTACCTGTAACTCAATTCCTCCAACGTTGGTATCTTTCATGGATTCACATGCTGTGATTTTTTCCTGTCAGGCTGGGAAACCTCCAACTTTAACATAGCGTTTTCCTATGGAAAACTTCGACACTGTCCCATCAACGTCCTTTCGGGTGCTTTAGGCTACACCAATAGGACATCTGGTATAAATAGCCCCACCCCCGCGGCTTCCCTTCAGATTTTAAACTCCAAAGTAGGGGCAACACGAACCCAGGTTTGCCTGCAGGGGCAGGCGCATGTGAATACATGTAAGATACCAACGCTGGCAAAATGGAGTTACAGGTAAGACACTACTCCCTTCTCCAACATTGGATCTTTCATGGATTCACAAGCTGTAAATAGATTACATAGCAGTACGACAACATGGAGGTGCATGACAGGCAAACAAGCCCCAGGCCATAGTCATCAGCACAATGAACACCATCCAACAACATGCATGATAACAAAAACCAGCAAAGTATAGAAGAAGAAAGAAAAAAAATAAATAAAAACAAGCTGCGGGGTCTACCTCATTGAAACAGGCGGAGGACTGCCATCCCACCTGCACATCTTCCACATGCTGCTGTCCCAGACTGTCTGGTGAAGGTATGCAGCACCGCCCAAGATGCATCTTAGCAAATGTCACTGAGCGGTATCTCAGCCCAGAGCGCCGCAGACGCTGTTGACCTCGTAGAGTGGGCCTTAGGAATGCGCCTCAAAGGCTTGCCAGCCTTCCCTTGGCATAAGGAAATTGCAGAGGAAACCCAACAGTAAAGGCATTGCTTGGAAAGTGACTGCCCTTTGTTGGAGGGACTGAACGCCACAAACAGCTGTCTCGACTTCATCAAGACTCAAGTATGGTCGAGATAAAACTTAAAACGTCCTATTGACGTCCAGGGAATGGAGCGCTCTCTCCGCCAGAGTGGTAGCCCTAGCGAAGAAAGGGGCAAGGCAATAGCAGAGTGTTTGTGAAACTGCAATGGAACTTCAGTTTCCATTTGTGCAACTAACCCATGTCTCTGCGGAGAGCATCCACCTGCACATTCAGAACACCCAGTAAATGGAATGCGGTGATGTGAATCCCGTGAGCAATGGCTCAATGCCAGACCGCCTGAGCCTCTTGAGACAGAGGCCAGGAGTGGATGCCACCTTGCTTGCGCAGATAAAATATTGTTGTGGTGTTATCTCAAGACACAGCAACCTGAATGAAAGGCAGGAAAGACTTCAGAGTCCAATGCACCGCCCTCAACTCAAACACGTTGATGTGCAGCAACACTTCGTGTAGGGACCATAGGCCCAGAACCTGAAACTGTCTGAGGTGAGCTCCCCAACCCACCTGGGAAGCGCTGGTCACGAATGTGCTAACTGAAAGTCCTGCTCCACCAGGGGCATGCCCCGCACGAGGTTCTCTGAGCACTTCTACCACCTCAGGGCCTCCACTATAACCCGGGAGAGGACCACATTGCCGACCATGGCTCTGCGACCACATGGATGCTAGCAACTCCTGCACGGGTCTCATGCGCAGCCGACAATTGGGAATGAGCGGAATGCAGGATGTCATGGACCCAAGAAGAGACATGCAACTCGGACCGAAACCGCAGTTCCCGGCCCCCACACTTTTGCCTTGGAGAGCAACTTCACTCTTTCGACAGATGGCTGCACCAGATTTCTCTGCGTATGCAACTGAGCACAGAGAAAAACCAAATCCCTGGATGGAGTCAGACAGGATTTGGAGAAGTTGATGGCAAAGCCCAGCCGCTGTAACATGCGCATTGACTGGAGAGATTACAACATCTTTTGTGGAGACATACCTCTGACCAACCAGTCGTCCAGGTACAGATACCCTGCAGAAGAACGCAGCTACCGGAGCAAGGCACTTGGTGATCGTCCTTGGAGCAGACTTGAGCCCAAAAAGGAGCACCCAAAACTGTAAATGTTCATCGCCAACCACAAAGCGCAGGAACTTATGTTTTTTGCAGCATTGGGATGTGTAAGTAAGCGTCCTCGAGGTCCAACGATGCCAAGAACTCCCCCGGTTGCACAGAGCGAATGATGTCCTGCAACAACTTGAGCATCTTGAACTTCAGGGGTTGCAGATTATTGTTCAACGGCCGAAGGTAGAGAATAGGGCGCCACTTCCCATTTGGCTTTTTGTTAGGGAGAATTCTCATCTATGGCTAATTTCCCTCACCTAGTGAGTCCCCCAGCAGCTTTGGCTAGAGAAGCCACCTTAAGGGACCACTATGAGCCTGTGGGAACCTCTACAGAGAACCCCACTACAAGCCCTGGTGTTAGTATGTTGACCTCTAACCCAGGCAAATTGCAGGCTAGTATGTTAGGGAAATGGGAGCCCAAAACAAAGCTCCATCATTGTTGCCCCAGTTTTAAAGTCTCTGACTCCCCCTGCTTCTGAAGAAGAGGTGGATAGACCAACTGGACCCCTCTCTAAGCCGAAGAACTGGTAATTCTCAGTACTGGTGGAAAACCAGTAAAGAAAAGTCTAAGGCCAAAAGATTCAGGCTGTTGGACCTTCTACAGAAGACCCCAACTCAAATCCTAATGTTAGGAGAGAAACTGCTAAAATAGGTAAGGTTAGATCTAAGAGGAAGGGGAAGCATGTACCTTGCTTGTCCCCAGCCCCTCCAATCAAGATGCCCGAGACCCAACCTGCTCCCAATAGAGAGGTGGTGAGGAACCCTGGAGGCCACTCTAGATCCAAGGGAATCCTTTAGAAGGACCCCTTGAAAAAGCCTATCACAGGTTCAGGAGTTGTACCAACGTTTGAGGGACTGGTCAACCAGATCCCCTATAGATTCAAAAAGAAAGATGTCTCTCCAAGGGTATGTAGGTCATTTAGCTTACAAAGGAAAACCTTTGATTGTAGCATTGAAAACAGAGTAGGAAGTCACCACTAAAATGCTGATGGTCTCTCTAGGATGTTTGTAACCGACAAGAGGTATGAGGTCCATCCAGGAGTGGATTAAATCCTCCTGTCCCCTAGTCGGGGGGGTGGGGGGGACAGTAGGGGGTGAGTGTTAGGGAGAATTCTCATCTATGGATAATTTCCCTCACCTAGTGAGTCCCCCAGCAGCTTTGCTGGACTTCTGGAGTTTATTTTTTTTCCACTTAGTAAGAGTGAGCTTTTTCCCCACTCTTACCTGTGTTTTTGCCATTTGTTTTTCATCTGCTTTTGTGATTGTGGTGTCTGGAGTACACCACTTCAGTAGCCCCCTTCTTTTTGTGTGTCACACAGCACCTTCAGTGCCGTGGCACAGGGTTGTCTTTGAGACTTCCCTCGACTCAATTTCTGTGGTGACTACCGTCTCCCAGAAAAGGGTAAAGTTACTTAGTCAATCTACCACAGATGCAGTACACCCCATGTTCCATGGAGTACTGGAAAGGGTTAATTTGTATCCCTTTTTATCTGTACCTCCTAGAGCATTGGTTTCGCTCTTTTAACAGACTTGGCTGGTGGCAGTGGTATCTACCCTACCTTTTCTACCGCAATTTTATTACATAAACGTGGTATTGTTCTTGGCTATTACATCAGCCTCGAACATAAACCCGCTTGACCAAATCGTCTTTCTTTTGGCTCGGGTTGGGTTTATTTGCCATTTCTTTTTGTTAAAGTAGTCCTTCTTGTGTCTTACTTTGCGCGGCAAACTAGGTTCGCCTTCTTTGTTCACTGTCTTTTGACGAGCATCTGTGCAGAAGCCCTCCTCAAGGCGCCTGGGTGTCTAGGTGGGCTGAAGGTGAGGGAGGGGTGTAGTCACCCCCTGCACAGGGTATCCTAGGAAACCCAAGTCGCACTTTGTCATGATTGGCCAGGGTAGTTGTCCGGGTTGGACAACCCACCTGCTGGGTGATTGACAGCCAGGCTGTGTAAATGGTTTTTTTTCCCATAAAAGGCAGGTCTCTTGGGCTAGAAGTCAGAGTCGCCACTGGAACTACAAGGACCCGAAGAGAAGCGGCGAGAACAACGGCTGCTGCAACTACCCTGTCCCGGTGAAGCCCTGCTGCAGTCCTGAGCTATCTTCCCTTCAACGACTCAGAAGATCCAGTCCGGAGTCTTCTTCCCCGAGCTTGGTGGGGATAACCAGCTCATCTTCCACAGCCAGAGGATCCTCTTCCTTAGTCAAAATAGCAGCACACTGCTGTAGTAGTCCAGATACCCACCTGAAGAGACTCTCCGGTTTTTAAGGAGCGCACCTTTTATTCCTCGTCGCTGCTGCCGGCTTCATCCCTGTGTGGTGCAGACCCCCTTCAGACGTCCTCCTTCACAACGAAGCTCCAGGAATAGTGGGTCTGCGGGAAACCAACAGGAACAGCTGCCAGGGCACCAGCTGCACCTTTGGAACAAGGTACTGTGCTCTACTTGAGGAAACTGGGTGAATCCCTTTTCTTCATTTCCAAGGCTTGCCCTCGTCTACCCTCCTTACAACTTTTGCTTCCGAACATTGACAATATCGAAGTACTTTTGGCTATGTTGAATCGTGAACTGACTGATCGTCGGCAACAGGCCCCGGTGTCTTTCGACCCTGGTTGCGGCCCTTTGACTTTTGAACTCCTGTCTTTATTCTGCCTGCCTAACCAAAGCATTGCCTGCGATTTTTGCCTCCAACTCCCTCTGGGTATCTCAGGTGCTAAGTGTTTTTTTGCCCCGGTAGCAGTTCATGTCACGTATACACGTTTATTTAGTAGACCGAACTGTCAAAAAGTGATCGCAATCATATTCGCGGTAATGTGTTTTGTTCGTAACACTAGTTCATCTTACCTTGAGACTTACTGTACAAAGTGAATTGGTTAGTTGTACTATATTTAACGTGTGGTTTTTATTTGAGTTTAATAGAAGTGTTGTGTTTATAACGAATGGTTTAAAAAATAAATGTACATATTTTTTACCTGAAACTTGAGTCAGTGTTTGCTTGAGTCACCGTAATTGTGGTCTCTTTGTGTAATCTCTGCTACTGCTCATATACTCTTGAGATAAGCCTGGCTGCTCCGCCACTGCTACCACCCTGACATAGTAGTACAGGCTTGTACCAAATGTGAAACCTGTATTGCTACCTGTAGTCTTAATTGTGTGTAGTGGTCCCCAAGGGCACTGCACAGGATTCTGCCTAACATTTTTTCATTACAAAAAAACATGAGTACACCCCCCCTTCTGACTTGTTCTATCGTCCCTTTTTCCAGCATGAGAAGCACTTCTTCCCGCAAGACAGATGCGGCTGCGCCACCTCCACTGGAAAAATAGGGAGTTGATGATGAAACTCTGAGTGGCCGTGTTGCACTGCATCCAGCACCCGACGGTCCGTTATAATTAAACGCCATTCGTCGACGTATTTCACCACCCTGCCCCCTAGCTGAATGCCCATATGGCAGTCATTGCTGTGGCTTGGACTGCCGGCCTCAAGCAGCTGAGGCGGCTGGACCTCTCTTCCGCTGTGCCTGATAGTCCGTTCTTCTGCGTGGATTCTTCTGCGTGGATTGGAACAAATGCCGGAACCCTTGGGATGAATAACTCGGGCGACCGTAACCCCGTTCACGTGGAGCAGCAAACCTAGCATTTCCAGAGGCCCCTCAAAATGGCTGAAAAGAACAGCCACTCTGCAGCGTACCCAATGATCTCGCTGTATCAGAGTCCTCCATCATCCCCTTCAATGCCTCCAATTTTTTTCGCCAAACAACTGCTCACCTTCACATGGCATAGCGACCACATGTTGGACCACTGGTCAAAAATCAGAGTAGCCATGCCTGCCTCCCGAGCACCACTCCATTGTCGATTTGCTTGAATCCAGATTCCGCTAGATCCACTGCAATGTTAAAGCTGTGGTTGGAGGCTTTCTCCCCCTCCTGAACCAGCAGCATAGTCTCCTCAAGTTGTTGCTCTGGGAGAAGATCCAGAGTGGAGCCAACCAGTGCCACATCTCCTTGTCACAGCGGGCAATAATGGTCAAGGCCTTGACTGTTGTAGTGCACAAAGCAAGCACCTTCTTGCTGAACACGTCCTGCTTCCGGCCTTCAATGTCCAGGGGCGTAGCACAATTGTGCGGACTCCCTGCCTTTCGACTAGCCGCTGCCGATGTGAAGCATTTAAGGGAAGATTGTGGCGCTTTAAACATCTCCAGGCACCCCTTCAGCGCAGGTTCCGAGAAAAGACAGTGCATCGTGCGCAGACACTCCTGCCACACGTGGTCCAATATGCGGATGGAGAAGACGGCCTTCTGTCGCTTCCCCATGTAATCAAAGAGAAAACAGTAGCTTCTTCAGGAGAGAAGCCAAATTCTTGACAAGCCTTCGCCATCATTGTGTGAAAGGCACCAAAATCATCCAGCGGAGACAGCTGAACTGGGCTACTAGGAGGATCAACTTCAGGGTCCGTATCACATGTATCAGCCCTCCTGGGCGACGAGGACACAGTGTGCCACGATCAACACTATCCAGATCCAAACCCACTGGTTCCCCTTCCTCTGGATGGCCGATGGGAGGCGCAAAACCAACTGGCAACGGCGGTCGAACCGGAGAAGATCTCCTCAGGAGACCCAGCCAAGGGGCATCCACCCCCTGCTTGGGTCGGGGAACCACGCCCAGAGCCACAGGAAGCCTTCCATCCAATTGTCCCAACAGAGACTGCAGCGTGCTTAGCACCTGCATGGACAGCACAGATTGCGGAGTCACCTGTGGATACTAGGGCGGGACATCTCCACAGAACTTAATGTTAATAACTTAAATGAAACATCCCATCATTGCACCGCCCTGTCTCACCAGGAACAAACGCAATATCTCAGCAGAGACTCTACTACCCCTGATAATCCCTGAACTTAAGGCATCACTGGCAACAAATGACCCTAACACACTAGTTGACATCTACAATGACAGCGTAACTAAATCCATACACACTATTGCCCCACTAAAACTACGCAAACGCAAACCTAGAGCACATTTGAACTCTTGGTTCACTCCTGAACTTTAAGTACTTTGTACTTCAAAGAGAAAACTACAAAGTCTTTGGAAATCCTCCCCCTACCTAGAAAACCAAAACTAACCTAAGCACTATCACTGCCAAATACAAAAATGAGCTAATCCGAACAAAAAAAAATAAACCTTTAACAGATTTAGCCATGCAGCATACAGTACCAAAGAATTATTTAACATCCTGAAAGAACTTGAAAACCCCAACCCACCAGCAGACACTTGCACCAAGGATAAACTATGGTGCACCAGCATACAAAATGGACTCTCCAACAAAATCATTGCGCCCCAAACTAAAATAGACGATGAAAGAACCCAACTAACCACTGGCAACCCCACCACACCTCTGCCTCCTTCCACTGCATTCCTCAATTCAGAATTGAAATTCATGACGGTCGCAATACCGGAAGTCCAAAAAATTATAGCATCTCTAAAACCTTCCAACTGTAAAGGTGACAGGTGCACCGCTCATATTATAAAAGATGCAGCTAGAGATCTAGCCCCGTTTATCACCGAACTTATAAACTCCTTTCACCAGCAATACCATCCCAAATAACCTGAAACAATCCTGGGTTCTCCCTCTACTGAAGAAGAAGAAGAAGAAGAAGAAGAAGTTACTTTCTTACCTGGTAACGTTCTTTCGATGGGATGGTCCGACGACGTATTCCATATCTATGACAGTAAACACCACAGCTGTGCTGCTTCGGAAAATCTTTCAGCGTCTGCTTCCTGCGTCCATGTCTATACGCCGTCCTCGAGGACCTCCTCCGACGGCACCAGATGTTATAAGTAGGACGCACGACGCCTGTAGCCTCAGTTGTAGTTTTTCCCAGAACATGTGGCACCAATCTTCTGCCAGTATGACCAAAGAAAGCCTTGTGGAAACATAAGCCGCAATCGCATAAGAAATTCTGTAGCGGGGTAGGCAAGGAGGGAGCGATATGGAATACGTCGGACAAGTCCAGAAGGTCCGGGTACCACTTCCTCCGGGCCCATGCCGGAGCAATGAGGATCATCCGGGAACCGAACCTCCGCAACACTTGCGGAATGACAGGGATCACTACTACGAACGCATTCCCTAAGGCTCCTCTTGGAGGAAATTCCCGCAAGCAGAACTTTTCACACTTCCGGTTGACACTGGAGGCGAAGAGATCCACTTGAGGGGTTCCCAAAAGGCGAAGGTCTCCAGGAAAATCTCCTGAGCCAGCTCCCACTCGTGAGAGATCGTGCTCTGCCTTCTCAGAGCGTCCGCTGTCTCGTTTTCGTCTCCGGCCAGATGAACTGCCGAGATTGAAATTTCCTGCTGGATGGCCCAGAACCAGAGCTCTATTGCCTCACTGCACAGAGGAAGTGACCCTGCCCCCCCACCTTTTTTTGTTGAGTTAGTGCATGGCCACCATGTTGTCTGTCAGAATCAGGACATTCTTTCCTCACACAGTCGGCAGAAAAGCCTTAAAGGCAAGCCTGACTGCCCTCAGCTCCAACAGATTGATATGGCGTCTGGACTCCGACGCTGACTGTCAACTCGTTGGCATGGGCTTCCCATCCCGTGAGGGATGCGCCCGTCACGATCGTCACCTCTGGCCAGGGTAGCCAAAACAGAGCCCTCCCCCCCCTCATCAGATTGCCTTCGTCGGCCCACCACAGAAGATCCTGGGCGACCGAGGGCAGCACCTGAATGGGTTCCAACATCCTGCCAGAGGACAGACCACTGGAGCTTGAGAGCCCATTGCAGAGATCTCATCCGCAACCTGGCCTCTGGCACCAGAAGAATGCAGGATGCCATGAGGCCGAGCAACCTCAAGAACTCGAACGCTGGGAGACTCTGGGCATGTTGAAACTTGTGCACCGTCTGCTGAATGTTGCAAGCCCTCACCTGGGGAGGAAAACGCTGCCCCAGGGACGTGTCGAGCACTGCTCCGATGTACTGGAGTCGCCGAGTTGGCATCAAGTGAGACTTCTTTAAATTGAGGGAGAAGCCCAGCTTGTGAAGGGAGTGGCAGGTGATGGACAGATGATCCAGGACTTGCTCGGGAGAGTGCGCCCTGATCAACCAATCGTCCAGGTAGGGGTAGACGTGAATCCCCCCTTTCCTGAGATACGCTGCCACCACCACCATGAGCTTGGTGAAAACCTTCGGGCGGAGGTCAATCCGAGCGGCAGGACCCGAAACTGAAAGTGCGAGTCGGCAATCGCAAACCTCAGGTACTTCCTGTGCTTGGGATGAATCGGCACATGAAAGTAAGTGTCCTTGAGGTCGAGAGACACCAACCAGTCCTGAAGTTGAAGGGCCTGGAGGCCTTGAGAGAGAGTAACTATCTTGAACTTGTCCTTCCTGCGGAGCTTGTTCAAACCGTGCAAGTCCATGATGGGTCTCAATCCCCAGTCTTTCTTCAAAATCAAAAAATAAGGGGAATACCATCCCTTGTTCCTCTACACTTCAGGTGCCAGCTCTATGGCACCTTTCTCCAGCAAGGATTGAATTTCCTGTGCAAAAAGCGGATCCGGACTCTTCACAGAGAGATTCCCTGGTGGATTGTCGTGAAGCCTCTGCCGGAAAGGAAGACAGTAGCCGTGGGCTATGATCTCCAGGACCCAAACATCTGAAGTAATGGCATGCCATTCTACAAGATGCTGCGCCAGCCTTCCCCAACCGGCGAAGCATGGGCCCGAGGGCAACGCAGAAGCGGCTGCGGCGTTGCCCGAGGGCAATGCAGAAGCGGCTGCGGCGTTGCCCAAGGGCAACGCAGAAACGGCTGGCGCGGCCGTGGCACCTCGAGTACATTGTTTTCCACCTCTGGCACTCCTACGGCGGCCCCTTTGACTTGCAGCTCCTCTCGCTTTACTAAAGGATGAGTATTAACGAAAGGAACCTCCCTTCCATTGCTATCCTCTACGACGAAAAGGCGGAGATTGGCGGACTGCAGCTTTGGAGGTCTGCAACCTCAAGGCTCTCGTCAGCCTTGTTGCCAAAAAGATGTTCACCATCAAAGGGCATGTTGAGCAAACCCAGACTTCCTAAACCACGCAAACCTGTGCATTACGGTGCTTGCCGCCATGGACCGGTTGACAGTCTGCCATGTCCAAACCCGACTGAACTGACTCACACATGGCATCCTTGCCATCCTGAATAATAGCAAGAAACCATCCCGTTTGTCCCCTTCGGGAATATGTTTAGCTGCTAAGGAAATGCAGCTCCAGAGTGTGTGAAACGTGACACGGCACATACAGAGTTGGCCGCCTGAAGTGCCATACCGCCTGAAGAAAACACTTTCTTGGCCCAGCCATCAAAACGCGTGTCGTCTCTATCAGGAGGGATGGTAGGATATGATGCCTGCTTTGCTGGGGCCGTAGCCGCTTGCACCACCAAACTCTCTGGAGTGGGGTGCGTGGTCAAGTAGCAGGGGGTCACTACTGGCTGGGCGGTATTTTCACAGCAAAGACTTGCCCACTGCCGGGAGACTCTCCGGAGCAGTCCAAGCTGCTGCCACCCTTCTTTGCAGAGCCATATGGAATGGCAGTACCAGGTCAGTGGGTGGACCTTGGTCGAGGATATCCGTCAGGTCATCCTGCACAAAATCAACTGGGGGCGCCAACCACCCCCAAGTAGTCCATGACCCTCAACATAAGGCGCCGGTACGATGACTCAGCATGGGTGCCAGGCTCAGGCCTACAGAACTCCACCTCCAGAGACGTGTCCAGACCACTGGCGTCATGCAGTGACTGACACAGGTCCTCAATCGGGCTATGACCAGAAAGAATCTCATCTGGTACCATGTCTGGAACCAACCCATCTTCAGAACCCTCTTCCACCTCGGAAACATACTCCATAGGCTGGAAAGTGGGCATTGAATAAGGGAGCAAGACATGTTTTACCTTGGCCTAAGCCTTTCTAGGGGGGTCCCCCCCCGTGCCACGGGGTACCTCCGACACCACGGCCTCAAAAGGCGTCGAGTGAATCGGCATCGACAGCATTGACACAGGCCTCGAGGGCAGAGCCCCGAGCGTGTCCTTCGACAGCCTGGGTGCTGATGGTGTCGACGACTTCCTCGGAGGCGGAGCCTCGAGAGAGTCCATCGACGACCTCAGCGCCACCGGCATTGACGTCTTCGAAGACTTCACAGGTGCACACGGGCTTGAGCACGTCGAGGACCGGGACCTGGAACGGGCATGACTAGAATGATTCCCCTTGTCCGAGCGGGACCTCTCCCGCGAATCGTGCCGACCACCTGAGCCTAAAGGCGTATGAGCGGTGTCTCTAGTACGGTCATGGCCGACCCCTTGGAGGCGCGGACGGACCGGAGCCCTAGGATTCAAGAATCGCCAACATTTTCTTCCCGAAGGAAGCCCATTCCTCCGGAGAGGAACGCTTGGTGGGATAAGAAACCCACCGACGGGCAGAGTCATCGGATGAGGACGGGGAAGGCGAATGATGACGGCGCTTCCAGGAGTGCCTCGAAGAGGCAGAAGAGTGGCAGGACCCACTCCGGGACCGAGCCCCCCTACACTTACGACTACGATGCGGAGAGTCGCCCGTCGAAAGCCCAGTGGACCTCGCCTTCCGGGGCTTGGACACCTTACAGACAGCTTCTTCTTACGTTCCCGCAAGGCCTTGGACGTAAGCGACTGGCAGTCGACACAATCATCCGTGTCGTGGGCCTCCGCGAGGCACCAGAGGCAGACGTCGTGCGAGTCTGTCACCGACATCTTGGACCCGCAGTCCCCACACTTCTTGTAGCCCGGACGCGGGGTGGAAGAAGAGGAAGACATCCCGATAGTACTTCGCAAACGAACAGTTTCGAATGAACCGAAAGAACACAAACTCCAAAGAGGCGAGGCGTGCAGAGATCTCCGAAGCGAACATGTTCGCAGAAAAACGGAACTGAGGCTACAGGCGTTGTGCGTCCTACATCTAACATCTGGTGACGTCGGCCACCGGAGGAGGTCCGAGGACGGCTTATCGATGCAGAAAGATTTTCCGAAGCAGCACAGCTGTGGTGATTACCTCATAGCTATGGAATACGTCTGAGGACCCAATCCCCTCGAAACAAACATTTGATCCGGCTACACCTACCCATTATAGACCGATCACAACAGTCCCTTTCTTACTGAAAATCTTGGATAGAGTTGCATACTTGCAAATTCAAGACTAGCTAGAATCTAACCAACTACTCGGAACCCGCCAATCTGGCTTCAGACCTCAGCATGGAAAGGAAACTGCCCTTGTGGACCTTAAATGTCAGATTGACAAACTAAAAGACAAAGGCAAAGTTTCTATCCTACTCCTGATTGACCCATCTGCTGCCTTGGTTCGGGTAGACCATAAAATACTATGTAATCACCCATCATCGGCAGCTCACTTTTCCGTCTCTGCACCTGGATACAATCTTTCCTTGCAAATAGAACTATGTGCGTCTTCTCACCGACTGCAGCAGCTGACGCAATCCCCATCACCTGTTGAGTCCCCCAAAGATCCTGCGTATCGCCCACTTTGTACAACATATTTAAAAAGCCACTATTCGACCAACTGGACCGTCTGGGTGTCACCTACACGAATTATGCAGATGACACCCAGATACTCATAACATACGACACAGAGTAGACTTCATTAATCCGGCCAACGTCAATCATTCAGGCATGGATGGCCACACATGGCCTCTGCTTGAATGATGACAAGACTGAGTTACTCTTAGTTGGCTCTCCCAACAACCTCCTAAAATTGAGCCCCAACTATACTAATTTTACTATTGATGGGAACATCATACCTGTTGTCAAACAAGAAAAAACCTTAGGTGTTTTATCGCGATGCCCACTCTAACCCAACCAAACAGGTAAACCTGACTTCCTCCACCACCGCCTATACCGGCAAGCTGATCAGGGCATGAAGACCACTACTGTCACCCAACAGCTGCCTTACATTGGCCAGAGCGCTCATACAATACAAATTGGACCATTGTAATGGCCTATACCTAGGCGCTAACAAATCTATAAGCGCATTATTTTGCAGGATCTGCAATTTGTTAGAGCAGCATTAAACATTCCTAGTTGAGAGCATATCTCAGTCACAAGGAAGCACAACAACTGGCTTTCCATAAATGAGAAAGAAAAAAAACGGAAGAAAAAAAAAACCTAAAAACCATCTGCCTCACTCACAAAGCGCTCAACCACCAAGCCCGCCAGATCTCACCGACAAATTCACCTGGAAACCATCACCCAGGATCCCAAGATCTTCCAAGACCCTGTCTAGTAGTGCCTAGGTATAATCTTAAAAGAGAGAAAGGGGCGTGGCCAGGCAGCCATGGAATAGGCTGTGTTTCCTGGAAGCTCCAGAAGTGCCAGCAACAACGGTCGAATACCAGCCCCTGAAAAGACCAGACGGCTAGGGAAAGAGCCGTGATGGCCTGGGGCACTCACACCCGCTGATACATTTGTTGCGTTCCCAGCGCAGAGAGATAGGAGCGTGGCGGTGGGTGTGCTTGGTGGAGGCATCGAGGTTTGGATGCGAGCTGCCACAAAGTATCAAGGAGCGGGCAGCGCTGATGCTGTGAGCAGCCGGGAGCCTTCAGCCGCCGCAGTACAGGGCGGCAACTGGAGGCGGGCCCACGGCACACCCCTTGGAACGGGCACTCAGCCCTGGGAATCACTGTTCAAGGGACCTGTTGCGGTCTGAAATGGTGTGCGGCTCGGATAACCAGTGAGACCATACAACGCAGAGCGGGCCGCTCCGAGTGTTGGAGTCATAAGGAGCGTGAGTAGCGCTGTTTGCTGGCCATCCACGCTGTCCTACGAGCTCAAGACCCGCCTGGACCCGCCTGGACTGCCTGACTTTGCCTGGACTTTGCTGGCCCCGCCCCCCGCTACCGGAAGTGTTCTTAACCCTCTTCCTGCGCGCATCTGCGCGCGCGCATCAAGTACGCGCTCTAAGTAGCGCTGTTTGCTGGCCATCCACGCTGTCCTACGAGCTCAAGACCCGCCTGGACTGCCTGGACTTTGCTGGCCCCGCCCCCCGCTACCGGAAGTGTTCTTAACCCTCTTCCTGCGCGCATCTGCGCGCGCGCGCATCAAGTACGCGCTCTAAGTAGCGCTGTTTGCTGGCCATCCACGCTGTCCTACGAGCTCAAGACCCGCCTGGACCCGCCTGGACTGCCTGACTTTGCCTGGACTTTGGTATATCTCTCCCCTGCTACTATCATTGATACTATACCGTCTATTATAAGTACATGTTACTTATATATGTCTATTTTTCTATTATTCTAGCTGGCCCCGCCCCCTGCTACCGGAAGTGTTCTTAACCCTCTTCCTGCGCGCATCTGCGCGCGCGCGCATCAAGTACGCGCTCTAAGTAGCGCTGTTTGCTGGCCATCCACGCTGTCCTACGAGCTCAAGACCCGCCTGGACCCGCCTGGACTGCCTGACTTTGCCTGGACTTTGGTATATCTCTCCCCTGCTACTATCATTGATACTATACCGTCTATTATAAGTACATGTTACTTATATATGTCTATTTTTCTATTATTCTAGCTGGCCCCGCCCCCCGCTACCGGAAGTGTTCTTAACCCTCTTCCTGCGCGCATCTGCGCGCGCGCATCAAGTACGCGCTCTAAGTAGCGCTGTTTGCTGTTCGCTGCTCCGCTGCGGGGTGCGGTCTCCTCCTTGGATCTTCATCCTCTTATAGGTTTTCTATCAGCCTTACGGCTCATTTACGCAGTTCAATACCCTCTGACTCTCTAAAGCGCTAATCTATTTCGAGCGGACCTAGTCGATTTCACGACTGCTTTCGTCCAAAAATAAAAGAGAAAGTTAAGGAGCGTGACTGGGGACTGCTGCATTGGCATTTAAAGGTGTGTGAGCCAGCTGCAGACGGATTTACACTGAGAGCAGACCGCATGGGAGGAAGCGGATTTATAGGTCCGCCTCCCTGCGGGTAAGTGTCCCATCACAACTATGTACAATAGACGCACGCAGATAAGCTGATATGAAGGGAAACTGCAAGCATACCACGGCTCATATCAACATAGCCCTGAGGTCTGGGGAGGCAATCGGGCACAACAAAGCAGTCCCATCGGCCTATGAGCATACAGGACTGGACATACGAAGCGTGTCATAACAAAAGAAAGATGGCGGACTAGCTTGATTAGAGATAGTCAGAGTTCCATACCTGTTGGGACAGGGCTGCTGCCAGACAGGGAGGTGCAGCGCAGTGGATGCCAGGGACAAGATATGCTGGACTCTCCACAACCTGGGTGAGACTGTGGGCACACATAGGAAGACGTCGCCTGCCAATAGGAGATCGCCTAGACATCACGGTGTCACCCGCAGGCCTGTCCAGGAGGCACGAAAGGGCAGCTTGCCCCTAGGAGTATCACTAAACACAGCGGCCGGAAAGAACCTACACACGGACCCCGGCAGTGCACAGGGTCCTGGAAGGTTGCACAGAAGGAGCATAAGTAGGTGCCCGCAATATGGCGCAAAAGGGACTCAAGAGCAGAGTGAAGCAGCTGACCCTGGATATATTTACCAAAGTGCAGCAACCCACCACTCCCCCACCCCTGTCTGGGATGCCAACAGATACTGGAAGCTATTACAGAACTGAAATCCTCATTGAGTGGCGATGACCGAGCTCAGAGAAGCGCTGGAAAAGATGATAAACACAGTGGGAATAGATGTTAACCTGCTGCGGCAGGATGTTAGAGCGCTGGCTGACGAACTAGTAGCTTGGAGAGTGCTGTAAAGAAAAATGAGGCCCTTAGTTCCACAAGTGCAAAAGAGGTTCACGTGCTGAAGCAACAAGTGGCCGACTTGGAGAATCGGGCGGAAGGGCGGGTCAGGCAAAGCAACATACGGGTGGTGGGCCTGACAAAAAGGGGAAGAAGGAGCGGACCCCCACGGACTACGTCGAGACCATGCTGCTTCAGGCAGGATTTGCGGTAGAGAGAGTGCCTCGGGCCCAGACGAGGAGACCACAACCAGGGGTGCCGCCTAGGGCCATCAATGCGAAAATCCTGAATTATAGAGACCGTGAAAAGATCTTGGAATTTTTCTGAAAAAGTGGTACTATAACAAGAGCTGCAGCAATGATCACAGCCTACCCGGATTATACAATGCTAGTGCAAAGGCAACGTTACAGCTACGTGGCAGTCAAGAGAAGATTGCGCACTGCAGGGATGAAATACATGTTACTCTATCCAGCTAAGCTTAAAGTCCTGCACAAGGGTAAAAGCCCACTTTGAGACCCCGGAAGAAGCGGTGTGCTGGCTAGACGCTTATGGATGTCCAGAGCCTGAGAGGGACCAGGACCGAAGCAGAGAGGATAAGTGAGCCGGTGACACGGGGGCAGAGGACATGGGAACGACACTGTATGAGGGTAAGGGGGTAGGGGGGGGTTAACATAAACTGAAAGGTAATAGAGCAGAAGTCCCCTGCCAAATATGCTCGCCAATGGACACTGGACTGGAATATATAGTGTTGATCATTTGAGACTGTGATGCATAGTGCTGTGTTATATTAATATAACAGAGCCACAGGATACTCGTGCTTTGTCCCCATTAGCAAGTAGTAGGTGTGCCGTTAGGGCGACATCTCCCCACAGGGTCCCAAGAACGGGTAGTAGCAGAAAAGGGCCAGATGTGGGGGACTCAGATCCAGGGATGGAGCTGGGAAACAGTTGGAAGGGAGGGAGGGAGGAAGGAAGGGAGGGAGGGAGGGAGGGACGCTTCAGTGCGAGTTGGGGCAGGGAAGGGAGGGAGGGCAGTTGGGTTTGTTGACGTGTTGTTAGTTAAGGGTTGTTTAAGTTGGGAAACAAGCCTACACAGAAGAGTTGAGTGGTTGTATTTGGCCTGCACGGGTTGGGGGGGGGGGGAAGAGGGACTCTGTCAAGCCATTGGGGACCTTAGAATAATTACTTGGAACGTTAGGGGGCTCAACAGTTATCTAAAGAGGAATGAGGTGATGCTATACTTAAGGCAGAAAATAGATATTGCTTTGCTGCAAGAGACCCACCTGACGAGAGATAAGTTGGAAATGATCAAGAGGAAATGGAAGGGGATGATGGTGGGTTCTCCATATTCGGTTTATGCCAGGGGCGTGATCATCTGGGTAGCGCCACACATCCCGTTTCAGCTACTACAGACGGTGGTGGAGACAGATGGGAGGATGGTTGTGGTGAAGGGATTGGTGGAAAACAAGGAAATAAGTGTGGTAAACACTTATGCCCCGGACCAAAACACTGCGGCATACTTCAAAACGCTATGTTGTAATCTGAGCATGTGTGCAGAGGGTGCAGTGATTTGGGGAGGGGACTTTGTGTATTAAACCCTAAGATGGATAGGTCAGACGGGAAGCTGGATAGGCCTGCCCCATCGGCTAAGGCATTACAGACGCTTTTGAATGATTTCGGGTTGGCGGATGTATGGAGGGTGCACCATCCACAGGGGAGACGGTATTCGCATTACTCTGCACCGCAGCAACTTCACACGGGGCTGGACTATGTCTTTGCCACTCCAGAGATACTGACCGAAATCACGCAAATTGAATACAAGACCACTCGCCCCTGGTCCTTCGCTGGCAATGTCCCCCGAGGGCGAGAATTCCGACGTGGCGCCTCAGGGCAGAGGCGCTCAGATACCCAGTTTAGGGAGGACATGAGGGAAGACATGGTTACTTTGAGACTAATACGGGCAGTGTAGATTCAACGGGCACGTTGTGGGAGGCCTTTAAAGTTGTGATGAGAGGAGTGGCCATAGCGAAATCTAAAGGATTGCAGGGAGGGATCCTAGCAGACCTACAGGAAGCTGATAGAATTGGAAGAGACACTGAGGTGAGGGAACAACGACGACCAAGATAGTGACCTAATACTGAGACTGCAGCAAAAGTGCGCAGGACATTGGGAACGCTTGTATAACCTTAACTACAAGAAATAGAGAGGCAACATGCGGGAGGCGACAAACCAGAAAGGCTTCTGGCATTGCTATAAAAGAGCAAAACCTCTAAACTCCCAATTAGATTGATAGAAAGTGAAGATGTGGAGGTGGTGGACACCCAGGAGGGAGTGAATCGGGAGTTTGCAAAATATAATGGGCGGGTGTATGGGGACGACGATCGCGAGATGATAGAAGAAACACTGGAGGACATAGGATTTCCGCAGATTAGTGTAGAAGAAAGGGAGGAGATGGATGCACCGATTACATTGGAGGAGCTGGGAGAGGTGGTAAGGCAGTTGCTGACTAGTAAGACCCCGGGGGCTGATGGACTCCCGAGCGAGTTATATAAAGCATTTAAAGATGAGGTGCTCCCCCCGCTGTTAAACATGCTGAACGAGACATATGAGCGAGGCAGACTGCCAGAGTCACTCAGAGAAGCGATTAGAATACCGCTCCCCAAGCCTAATAAGCCAGGGCATTGCTGCAGTTCTTATAGACCCCTGCCGATGATTCAAAATAGTAAAACTTTGACTGCTATTCTGGCAAATAGACTGAGGAAAGTTATAGGTAAACTGATACACCCGGATCAGACGGGCTATGTCCCTAATAGGAACATATCTCAATCTCAGAAGGCTCCACAGAGTCATTGAATATGGAAACGAGAGCAAAGATGAACTGGCGGTGGTGTCAATAAAGGCCTTGGACTCTGTCAAATGGCCGTGGCTGATGGCGGCCCTAGAGGGCTAGGGGATGGGTCCGGAATACCTACGGTGGGCCAAAATGTTATATAGTGAACGGCTGGCCAGGGTTATAAACAGGGTCAGTGATATCGGACAGGTGGGAACTCCACAGAGGAACCAGACGGGGCTGCCCATGGTCCCCTATGATCTACATAGGGGACCATGGGCAGCTCTAGAGCCCCTGGCGATCTATTTAAGGCAACAATATGACACGATAGGCATCCCTGTGGGCGATGAGTGACACAGTAGTATATCGTCTGCGTACTATTATACCAGGTATCTGTGGTACCCGGAGGAGAACCTCCAATATGTTCTGGAGGTGGTGGGAAGACATGTGAAAATGTCTGGCATAGCGGTGAACCCCCAGAAGTCTAGTATGTTCCCCCTGGGTAGGTATAAAGGAATCCCCCTAGAACATCTACCGGTGCTACATGTACCGTGGGCCCCAAGTACATTTAGTTATCTAGGAATAGATATCTACCACGCGGCGGAGGAAGAACATAAACGCAACACAAAAGTCGTTATCACGAAAATTGAAAATTGTATGAGGTTCAGGGTGAAACAGCCCCTTGCAATGATGGGACGTAGCGCAATGTTGAAGATGGTGGTCTTACCTAGGCTTCTGCACTACTTCGGTAACATCTCGTATTTCATACCAAAGAAGTTTTTTTTAGTAGATTGGCCAGTATGTGTCGGGACTTCCTGTGGCAAGGTACACGAAACCGAGTGGCTCTCTGGAAGCTGCAGAATTCTTACGAGAAGGGGGGTATAAAATTGCCTAACTATGAAGTCTATTATGTTGCAAGTCGGCTGCAATATGTGGCCAAATGGCTCTCGGAGGATGCAACGACTGAAACCAGGTTGTTCCAACGGGACTGTGGTTGCCCCAGGCTGTTATGGATGGGCGCCCCGAGATGTTGGTGCTAGGGTGGAAAATGTGGCGTAGGGCGTGCCAACTGATGGGGAACCCATGCCTGTGCTCCCCACAGGCACCGTTGGTTGCACTGGCGGGTGGGGATGAGCAACTAAGGACAATTAGAAATCACTGGGAGCCGGCTGGGATAGTGACATAGGAGACATCTGGCAAGAGGGGGCCATAACAGATTTTGAGGTGCTGGGGGGAGAAACTGGGTCGCACACCGGTCAGTACATCACATACCATAGACTGGTGCGGTAGCTTAAGAGAACGTGGTCTGAATTGGCGCTTGAGGAAGAGCCAGAGGTTACTATGGATATAATATATGATATAGCAGAAGGGGGACACAAAATATCTAGGATATATGAGATGATGTCCAGAGTGGGAAAGGGGCTGGTGCAATTGAGACTCGAATGGGAGGAGGAAGTGGGTACTCCGATGGAGGACGGGATGTGGGTACGAGTTCAGGGGTATCACAAGAAAGTGTCGAGAAACGCAAGACTTCAACAGATGCAATTGTATATTACGCATAGGGCGTACTTGACACTGCAAAAGATGGCCAAGTTTAAGAATATGGGACGGCAGGCATGCCGTAAGTGCGATGAAGAGAATGCGGGCATGGTACACATGTTCTGGTCATACCCAGTTATTGAGAGCTTTTGGGGTGAGGTTGCACGCAAACTGGAAGCAAGGGTTATCAGGCTCATGGTGGACACTGTGGGCCTGCCTGTTAGGAGAGTTCCCTAGGCCACGGAAACTCAGGCATGTAGGCAAATTGAAAGACCTGGCATATGCACTTGCAAAGCGTGGGATCGCTATGGGGTGGAAGGCATGCCACAAACCACAATTGGAGTTGTGGTGGAAAGACCTGCAGAAATGGGCGGAGACTGAAACCATGGTATGGCAGGAAGCTAGTAGCACTTTTGGGGGGGGGGGCAGACTGAGGACCTGGAGACTGCTTATAGCGGAACTATTTGGGTCAATTCGAGACCCTTTGGATATAACGGAAGGGGAAACCTCACCACAAGATGCAGGAACTGAACACTAGGAATGGTAGGCTCGGAACGGGGGGTGCGATGAGGGCAGCAGTGAACACGGCTGAATAATGTATATGTGAAAAGTTATTATATCCATTGCAATTATGGTTTGTATTGTTCGTTAAATGTTTAATAAAAAGTTTAATTAAAAAAAATCTTAAGAGTCGGCGGTACCAGCTATGGAACTCACTCCCACAGAATATCAAAATAATCCAAGCTTTTGATTCATTCCAAGTCACGTCATCACATGGCTACTTAATAAAAACGGACTTCACCTCTCTACCTCCCTTTCTTACTGTTCCTTACTTACAGTAAGTCTGTCCGTCCACTTACCTTTGCATATTGTCTTGCCATATACATATTAAACTTTATTTTTGACTGTATAAGGAACAAGTTACTCACCTGTAACTTGTTCTCCAGCATGGGTCTGGCATGGATTCACATGCTCATGAATATTCCCCGTCAGGCTGGGAATCCTCTGTAAAGAAAAAAAATCAGTATCAGTTTCGTATCTGATCTGTCTTTCTTAGTAGTAAGAAATCACTGATCTCTGGGTCATACTGCCCCCAGCCATGACTGCCCTCTCCCTAAGCCCCTCCCCTTGCAGCCATCCTCAGATTTGGTAGCAGTGGCATTATGACCAAGTGAAGAGCCGCAGAGGGGTAGGAGAGAGGGTTCGCATGTGAATCCATGCCAGACCCATGCCGGAGAACAACAGTTACAGGTAAGTAACTTGTTCCTTCTCCAGCATGGGGTCTGGCATGGATTCACATGCTCATGAATATAAGAATAGATAGCAGTACACACATGCACAACCACGGGAGGTGGCAAAGGCTCAACATTAAGCATTACATAAACTCAACATTAAGCACCCTTACCTCCTTCACCAGGCCCACCTTCAGGAGAACAGGTTGCGCAGCACTGCTTGGCTGACTCTGGACTCCCCCCTGGAATCCCGGTCGACTCAGTAAAATCTCGTGAAGGTGTGCGTCGACCTCCACGTAGCAGCCATGCAGATGTCCAGCAGGGGCACACCAGACAAGAACGCTGTGGTAGCAGCGATCGCTCTGGTCGAATGGGCTCTCAGACGGCCGGGCAACTGTCGTTTTGCCAACCGGTGACAGTGCATGATGCAGCGGAGATCAATCTGGAAATAGAAGCCTTCGAGAGAGCCTTCCCTTGGTTCACAGGTCCAAAGTTCACAAATAGTTGTGACGTCTTCCGAAAACTCTTCGTGCGGTCCACATAGAACTTCAGTGCTCTAGCCACATCCAGCGAGTGCAAAGTCCTCTCGGCCGGCGACGAAGGAGACAGGAAGAAAACTGGTAACACCAAGGGCTTGAGGTGGAAGTCCGACGGCACCTTGGGCATAAAAGAGGGGTGCGTCCTCAGCACCACCCTTGTGTCGTGAAAAGTCAAGTATGGAGGCTTGCAGGATAGGGCCTGGATCTCTCCCACTCGTCGTGCGGAGGTGATGGCCACAAGAAATGCTGTCTTCCACAACAGGAACTTCAACGGCGCCGAGTGCAGAGGCTCGAATGGCACCCCCATGAGCCTAGACAGCACCATGTCGAGTTCCCACGCCGGGGCAGGAGCCTTCACCAGCGGGAACGATCGGAACAGTCCCTTCATAAATTCCTTCACCAGTCGATGAGACCACAAGGACGCCCGTCCCGTAGTTCTGGTGTATCGGGAGATCGCAGCCAGATGCATCTTGATGGAAGCGTGAGCTAGTCCAGCCTTGGCCAGCGACAGTACTTGAGGGGCCATAATCCGCAGAGGGTTAATCTTCTGTGCACGGAACCAGACAGAGAACCTCTTCCACTTATGTCCGTAGCACTTGATAGTTGAGGATGCCCTGCCCTTTGTAAGAACCTCTCTGCAGTCAGCCGGGATATCGTACCCTCCAAATTCTAGTGCTGCAGGAGCCAGGCCTGCAAGTTCAGCGACTCCGGGTCGTGATGAAGGATGGCGCCTCCTTCTCTGGAGAGAAGATCTGCGTCCATCGACAGCTTGACTGGTGGGGACGCTGACAAATCCAGAAGGTCCGGGAACCAGATCTGTATCGGCCACGCCGGTGCAACGATGCTCATTCTGCACCGGGACCTCTTGAGCTGGTTGAATCGGAGCAGCAACGGAGGAAACGCATATAGGAACAGGCCATCCCAGGGGAACGAGAAAGCATCGCCCATGCTCCTCGGTTGGGGAAACCTGCTGGCGAACCTTTGGCACTTGGAGTTCATCGCCGTCGCGAACAGGTTGATCTGGGGTTTGCCCAATCGCTGAAAGAATCGAACCACTTGATCCTGGCATAGTTCCCACTCGTGGCACGAGCGCAGCGCTCTGCTGAGTGAGTCGGCAATGGCGTTTATCCCCGCCAGATGAAATGGCACCAGAAACATCCCTTGAGCAACGGCCCAATGCCACAGGTCCTGGGCTTCCTTGGATAGGGCCGGGGATCGGTTCCGCCCTGCTTCCGGATGTAGAACATCGCGGTGGTGTTGTCAGTGAAGATCCTCACCACCTTGCCCTTGAGGGACGGGAGAAAGGACCCGGGGGACCAAAACACTGCCCAGAGCTCCAGGATGTTGATGTGGAGCGGCTTCTCCTCCGGGAGCTAAAGGCCTCTCGCGTGAAGATCTCCTGTGTGGGCTCCCCCACCCCTCCAGGGAGGCATCTGTCGTCACCGTCGCCTGGTGGGCCAGGGTCTAAAAGTCTGTCCCCGCTGCTAGATGAGCGCAGGTGCCCCACAAAGGGAACGCTCGTCGGAAGGTGTCGTTGAGGGATCCTGTCCTCGAAGCTGCCCGTCGCTTGAATCCAGCGGGCGTCGAGGAACTCCTGTAGAGGGCGCATCCGAAGCCTGCACAGGCGCACGAGATGAATACAAGAGGACATCATCCCGAGGAGGGACTTGATGGACCTCACTCTGGCCACGTCCGTGGCCCGCAGATGCTGCACCTTGCCTAGGATGGCCTTTGTCCTTTCCTCCGTCAGCGAGGCCAGACGCGCCACTGTGCCGAGCTTGGCTCCCAGACAGTGCGACTTGAGAGGGGACCAGGTGGGACTTGGGGAAGTTGGAGAACCCCAGGTCCGTGAGCAGCTGGACGGTCTTCGATGTGTGTTCTACGGCAAGCTCCCTTGTCCTTGCACGGATGAGCCAATCGTCCAGGTAGGGGTAGACATGGATCCCTGCAGGCGCAGCCGCGCGGCCACTGGAGCGAGGCACTTGGTGAAAACCCTGGGTGCCGACTTCAATCTGAACGGGAGGGCCTTAAACTGGTAGTGCCGCCCTTGGACCACAAACCGGAGGAACTTCTGGTGCCTAGAATGGGAATGCGAAAGTATGCATCCTCCAAATCCAACAACAGGAAATCGCCCTCCTCCAGCTGTCCCAGCACGTGCTGGAGGGTGACCATCCGGAACTTCTGTGCCTTGATGTACTTGTTCAGTCGTCGCAGGTCTAGGATGGGTCGCCACCCTCCTATCTTTTTCACGAGGAAGTACCTTAAGTATACTCCGGAGCCCCGGAGCCTCTTTGGGACGAGGTCGATGGCACCTTTCTTGAGCATCGCCCTTACCGCCAACAGCAGTTGAGGGACGGTTTTCTTTCCTGGCCACGGGAGGAATGCAGGGGCACTTTAGAAATTCAAGGGCGTGCCCCTGGGCCAGGGCGTCCAGCACCCAACTGTCGATGGAGATGGACTCCCACACGCTGATTAACTTCGCCAGCCGACCTCCCACCGGGGTGCTTCGGTGGGGGCCCGACGCCATGGTCGGTTCAATCTTGCTTGGAGGACGCCTTGCCCTCTCTGGCGACGACGGTGGGATCCACCCGACTTGCCTCGTCCTCTATAGGCTTCCTACAACGAGGAGCGGGCCGATTGGCGGTACGAGGAGGAGCCACCGCCGAATCCCTTGGAGGCACCCTGCTTGCCTCCAGAGCTCTGAAAGGACGGCCTTCGTTGCTGGAGAACTCCCAGGGTCTTAGCTGTCTCCGTGTCCACCTTGAAGGCTTGGGGGAGGACTCATCCACCGTTTTCCCAAACAGGTTGTTCCCATCGAACGGCATGTCCAAAACCTTGGCTTGTATGCCCTGGCGGAAATCCGTCACCTTGAGCCACCCTTGTCATCTGAGGCAAACGCCGTTGCCTAGCTGGCGGAAACCGGTGTTGGCAATGTCCGTTGCCACCGTTATGGCGTGGTCCGACGCCACCTCACCTTCTTGCAAGATCTCCAGGGCCTCAGCCCTCTTGTCGTCGGTAGGAAGTCCAACAGGGGGGCGATCTTGTACCATAACTCCCTGTCGTAGCAGGCCACGATCGCAAGGGCGTTGGCGGCCTTAATCGCTGTTGCCGCCAACGAGATAACTCGTCGTCCCATTGCATCCAGCTTCTTTCCTTCGCCGTCGCGGGGAAGTTGACGTCGAGGCCGATGCCCCCCCCCCGCTTTCTTCTTGGCCGTCACTGAGACGACCAAGTCAGGGGTCAGTTGCGCCATAAGGCAAGGTGCCGCGTCGGGGACCCGGTACTTCTCGTACCAATCCCCCTTGGTGTCGTAGACTGGTTCTTGAGAAGGGTGAGACCCTCGTCCCAGATGTCATCCAGCAGAGGCACGAGGACCATCTTCCTCTTGGCCTCGCGCCGTTGGTAAGGAAACCTTCCTTCTCTTCGGGGCAGAGCTGAAAAAGCTAAGATGCCCTGGCGATCATAGCGTGGAAAGCCCCAATCTCGTTGGGCGGGGAGGCCCAGGCTCGAGGCGATGCGAGCACCGTCCCGTCGTCGTCATCCGTACCCATCGTGGCCGTGTCCCTTCCTGTGTCATCCCCAGGTATGGAGACGTGGGCAAAGGCTGAGCAGGCCGCTAGGGCTGAAGAGGCGGGGCTGGATGGGTCCGACTTCTCTTGTTTGGGGGACTTCCCGACGGGCCCGTTTCCGGCTCCTCCGTCGGTGGTAGGGGCAATCTCGCCTCATCTCCGAACATAAGGATTGTATTGCCAACAAAATGGCCGCCGAGTTGTCCTACGGCTCTGGAAGCGACGGTTGACTAGGAACCTCGCCGGCGCCGCCGTCTCCTTCGTCGGGATCCCTCCCGTGGGACCGGGCCTCTTTGACGCCCTCGTCGAGGCCCTCCAAGACTTCAACCAGTTCCTCCTCGGAGGCTGTGTCCATGTCCACAATGGCCACCGGCTCCCCCCCCTCTTTTTCCACAAGGGTCTTCTCGATGGGCCTGAAAGAGGCTTCCCTCCGCGGTGGCAGGGAGACTCTGGGCCCCCGAGGTCACCTCTACTGGTTTAGCCTTCTCAGGCTGCGCCAGGGACACTGCGACTTCGATAGAGGCCTTGGCCGGGTGAATCAAGGCCTTCACCACCTTCTGCAGGCCTGTGGCCTTCACCTTGGGGGGGGGGGGCCCTTCCTCTTCCCTGAGCCAGAGCGTTGGCTCGTGGTTGATGGCGCTGGAGAGGATGCCCCCTGCCTGGCAGCCGAATAGCCCAACCGTTCGGCGCTCCCGGTGCCCGCTGACTCTCGGTGCTTTTCCTAATGTTGGGCCCCCGTCGCCGGGTCGCCCTCACATGACTTCAAAGACCACTCGGATGACTTCTTCTCACCCGACGGGCTCCTTCCTTCCAGCCAGTTGGAGAGACGAAGGTATCAGTCCCTGATGGTCCGTTCCGACATGTTCCCGCAAAATGCAGTCCTTCTCCACGTGTATTTTGTCCACATGAAGGCAGTAGAGACATTTCAAGTGCTCGTTCTCCTTGAACACATTCTGCAGCCGGCATCCAGGGCAAACCCTGAACATCTTTCCGTGAGTCGAGCTTCCTTTCTCCTGGGCCATGTCCGGGAGAAACTTCTGGACTCCTCCAAGAAGCGTAACTCGACGAAAACCCTTGAGGGGCGTAGAAAATCCAAAACGGGTCCCCGATCGGATGTAGACACAGTGGACCGAAAAATGAGAAAATCTCTTTGAAAAAGCACGAACACGCAGCAAAAAAGCTCGAGAGCTAAACACGAGGACTCCCAACACTTGAGCGTGCGGTAAAAATCTGAGGATGGCTGCCAGGGGAGGGGCTTAGGGAGAGGGCAGTCATTGGCTGGGGGCAGTATAACCCAGAGATCAGTGATTAGTTACTACTAAGAAAGACAGATCAGAAACTAAAAATTTTCTTTACCGAGGATTTCCGGCCTAATGACGTGGAATATTCATGAGCATGTGAATCCAGACCCCATGCTGGAGAAATTGTATTTTACTTGCAGAAAAGATAACATGTAACCATGATTGTAAAAATGTTTTTGCCATGTAACCATCATCCTTATACTAGCGCCCAGATACCCTTCGGTCAGGTGCGCTATATAAATAAACAAACAGCCCCAACACCCTCAGACGTAGACGGCCGTGCCGGCTGCAGGTCCAACACAGACGAATCGAACAACGGCACATGGACTGGAGTCTGCAGGATACCAGCTGAAGAATGTCCAACGGAAGCAAAGGGCCAAAGCCCGCCCCCGTCTGCCACGGAACCTCCGAAGGCAACAGACCATCGGCCAGAGCCGCCTCCGAGGCATCCAGCCCGGTCGTCGACGGAGCAGACGGCACTGTCTATAAAGTAACAGAAGGCAGCACCACCACAGTCAAAAGGTACTTCTGTCCCGACCCCTTAGTTGACGGAACCAAGGCTGTAACCAGCCTGGCTTTCTCCAGCGAAGCAGACCGCTTGGACGACTCGCCGGAACAATGTTTAGAAGACCCACGGCTTGAGGATGACCTATGGCGGTCCTTCGACGAGTGCTTAGCGGACGATGACTCGCAGGGCCTTCGACTTCTCCGCCAGCAAGGACTTCTGCGACAGCGCCGCCAACTTCTCGGGCCTAGCACTCGCTTCCTTCGACTACTACAGTTATGTAGGCTTGTCCAGAGAGGAGCCACCCGCCCCTTTAGACTTATGCGACCTGGATCCAGAGGACACACTGCCTCCTCTCACCCCCGAGCGTTGCTTCTTGGAGGGAGGTTCTGCCGACTGGGACCTGGGGTGCGAAGAAGACACCTTTACCACCGTAGCAGAGTACTTGCTCCTACAGGTCGAACCCACATCCCTCCTTCGTAGAGCAAACAAATCAGCCGGCGGTTATGGTCCTTCAGCGTTTTCTGCGGAAAGCCTTGACAGATGGAACAGTTGTCTGCGAATAATTGGGATAGAGGCAATACCATAATCCCCATGGCCATCCCCCGCATAGATGTTCTTAAGGCCGCAGGTCTCAAGGCCTAAACAACGATTTTTCTGGGCCCACAGAGGACATGATGGCCCAGAATAGAAAGCATGTGTAGAACACAGAGTAATGCACTCAAGAGCAAACACAAGGTGATCCCAACAGTTTGAAGACAGGGGCGGGGCTATTCATACCAGACGTCCAATTGGTGTAGCCTAAAGCACCCAAAAAGACGTTGATACGACACCAAGTGTCGAAGTTTTCCATAGGAAAGCGCTATGTTAAAGTTATCCAGGTTTCCCAGCCTAACGACAGGAAATATTCACAGCATGTGAATCCATGAAAGATCCAATGCTGGAGAAGTTGTACTGCTCTCCTCGGGATTTTTTGCGATTCTCTTCCTCACAGTATTGTAGTTCAGGATCATCAACTTTGTTATGAAGGTTGTCGTTTATACTGTGATGAGTTTTTCTGCTGGCAAAACGAGTGCCTGACGGCCTCCAAGTCTTCCATTCTCACAGTTGCTTCTAATATTGCAGGGGAATGTCTCTGGAGCCTTGGGAGTGGGGAGGTCGGTCTCTTCTCTCTCCCCTACCCCCTCCCCCACTGCAGGTAACCTGGACCATTTGCTGATTCCTCAGCAGGATGTTGTCAGCATGGTTTACCGGGTAGTTCTCGTGGTCATACCACCACAGAGATTTGTACTCCTGTTCCCTGGGGTTCTCACCTGCCTGCACCCACAGTCACTCTCCAGCATTTGCTTCTATCATTCTGAGCAGTTCTGAACATTGAGGGCTCCTCGGCTCTCTTCAGCTCTGCCTCTTTCAGGAGTCAGGCTTCCAGGGGGCCCCTCTCCTGCCTGCGTGGGGGTCTCGCTCGCCTTTGTTTGGCGTTTACTCCTTTAACCTCCTTGTAGCAGTTAATTGGAGGTTTATCTTAAAATTTACAGATTTGCTTTCTTGCAAAATTGTATAAATTGGGTTTCTCTTCCGCCAAGTTTAAAGATTTGATGCTGTTTGGCATATCGGATAGTCCCATGTATGCCATCATGGGAAATGGCTGATTGAGTTCCACACCGGAACAGGAGTCCTTCTCCCCTAAGGGGAGGCTCCTCCTTGGGGAGAAGAGACAAAAGCACTTGATTCGTCACAACACCTAGCAATTTAATATCCTCATTCAGACCTTAATATAGATTCCTAAATACTTGTGGTGGGATAGTCTCAACACATTTATATTCCGTCAAGGAGGGGACATGATGCTTAACCTTGAACATTTGCCCTGCACCTGGATGCGGACGTATGTGCTCCTTTGGGACCCTCACAGATATTTACCATGCATCCTTAATTCTGGGCAGCGCATTTTTTAAGACTTCTGTAAGTGTTACATGCTCAAAGGCAACCTCTAAACCTGCCACATCTAAAACAGTACATGTTAAAAACATTTAATTAGTTATATTTGCAGTTTATACAAGCCACACATTTTCTACTTGTAATTAATGTGTCGGGGCCCTGCCTTTCTTGCGAAACCGTACCCAGCTTGCTGGGAGGGTCCACTGGCCCTTGGGGAAATCGCCACCTCTGGGGACCATTACAGCGTGGTCCTCGCCAGCCAAGTATACTGGAGGCGGCTATCTTCCTGCAACGGCCATGCGTGGAGGCCCGGCGGATGGATCCACGCATGCGCAATTCATGGGTGCTACGTGCAACCCAATGAAACCTCATTCCCATTCGCAGCTACTTCAGGGAAACGGAAACAACTATCAGCGCGTCACAACAATTTGTTGTATGGTTTTGACGCCGTCCTTGATGGCATCTATACCTTGCTCGGCCTTCTCCTGAAGGTACGTGTGCCTCGCCCTACTTTCCCTGGCCAGCTTGTGCCTCATTTTTCACATCTCCAGTCTTCTCAGTAACCCTGGACCATTACTACCTACTGGGTCCAGACCTCTTGCCTCCTCTTGCTGCCTCACCTTTCCCTGCGTGGGCGCCCATGTCAGTGTTCGCACTGTCTTGACACCACATTAATAGGTGGGTGGTCTCTTCCGTGCTGTTGGGAAGAGGGTCCCAGTCTGATATCAGCATCCTTGTTACGCTGGGTGCAATCTTGCTTCCCATGCTATCCCGGGACCGGAGTGACACCAGCATCGGGAGGAAACCTGGATCGAAGGAAGGCAAAAACCACAGGTATTCGGGAAACCCAGGAGGTTGGGGGGGAGGGGCACACCTTGACAATGTGGTACTGTTTTAGACAATACATTGCACAATTACCTATTGAAACTAGACAATATAGTGCCAAGAAGTCACTAGACTAATGTAAACTGCATTCTTTTAGCTTGGACAATTTAGCTATGCAGATGCAATCACGGTTTAAATGGCATGCATTTCTTACCGTAATAGCATTTCTGATGGTTGTATCTGCTTAAATTCACATGCTGTGCATATATTCCGACATCTAGTGGTATTGCAGCTTGTCTTTCGTGAATAGAGAGGAGACATCGGCACAGGCGTGTCTAACACTATCCCTAACGTAACGTGTAGTGTACCCAGAAATCCACATGTCGAGGTCCCTACGATAGTCATAAGGCTCCCTCACGGCAGAAAAAATACTATTGTGAGCGAGTACAGAAAGAGAAGTAGTAAGACGTCTATGTTCCTTCTATTCGAGCAGGAGGAAGGGTGGACGCATGTGAATCTAAGCAGATACAATCATCAGAAATGCTATTATGGTAATTAACGCATGTCTTCTGATGCTTGTTAATCTGCTTAGAATCACATGCTGTGCATAGACTAGCGAGCAGTACCCAGAGTTGGAGGTGGGGTTTGAGAAGGAACAGTAGTGAAAAGATGTCTTAGTACTGCTTGTCCCACCTGAGAATCAGACCTAGAGTGAGTGTCTAGGCAATAGTGTTTTGTAAAGGTGTGTACAGAACTCCAGGTTGCCGCTTTGTAAACGGACTTGAGAGGAACATTTGCAAAGAATGCTATGGAAGCCCCCGTGCCTCGAGAAGAGTGTTCTCTAGGCTTCAAGGGCAGTTCTCTCTTGGCAAGTTTGTAGCAGAGTGTGATGCAGTTGACAATCCATTTAGAGATAACTGATTAGAGACATGGTCCCCTTCTCGACCGGCTGCCACTGAAACGAAAAACTGGTTTGTTTTCCTTAGTGGTTTAGTTCTTTCCAGATAGTACATGACTGCCTTGTGCACATCTAGTATGTGTAGGCTTCTTTCTGCCACATTGGTAGGGTTCTGGAAGAATGTAGGTAGTTCTATAGACTGGTTCACATGGAACTTTAATTTAGGTGCAAACCTTGGGTGAGTGTGCAGAACTACCATCCCTGAACTGTAACAAAAGGGTCTAGAATAGAAAGGTCCTGCAGTTCACCAACTCTTTATACGGAAGTGATTGCCACTAGGAAGGCTGTCTTGTAAGGGAGTGCTTTTAGGCTTGCTTTGTCCAGAGGTTTAAAGGGAGACCCCATAGGTCTGGTTAACACCACATTAAGGTCCCATCCGGGAGCCAGGTTGGAAAAGGGCGGATAAAGTCTATTAGCCTCTTCCATAAAAGCTTAATGACAGATCTTCCACCAAGACACTTCGGCTGGGACATAGTGTAGGCTGAAAGTGCCTTCAGGGAATTGAATACAAGACACAAGTCCAGCAGGTGAGTCAAGTATAACACTATGTGTAGCGGAACATTCAATGGGATTGATGTCCTTGGTATTATACCAAATGACAAAGCGTTTCCATTTATAGGATTAGCAATATCTGATGTTGGGTTACCTTGCCTCTGAATATATCCATGCATCTCTGAGGAAGCTGCAGATGCCCAAACTTTCTGAAACTGAAAGCTTTCAGGAGCCAGGCCGCTAAATTGAGCGTTTCCCCTGTCCTGAGACAACATGTTCTAAGGCAAGGCAGCTTCATCGGAGGGGAGAGAGACATCTCCATGAGATGGGAGAACCAGGGTTGGCACACCCATAATGGGGTCACGAAGATAATGGTCACTGGTTCCTGGTGCAACTTGTGCACAATCTTGTTGAGTAGGGGAGTCAGGGACATGAGGGAGCGTAAACTGGGCATTGTGAGTTTTCCAGAGTTGCAAACAAGTTGATCTCTGGGAAACCCCATTCTGCGACAACATTGGAGAGGATGTCTGTAGTTGCCATCCGTACTCTAAGGGGAGTGGAAAGTCTCGACTGAGCACGTCTTCCAGAGTTTTGAGTTCCCCTGGAACGTGTTCAGACAACAGCAACATCTTGTGTTTGAGAGGCCACTTCAAACTAGCTCAGAACATTTGGGACAGCCCTGGAGAAGGAGTGCCCCCCTGCTTGTTTAGGTAGTACATGGCTGTGGTGCTGTCCAGGAGGACCAGTACTGTCTTCCCCTGTAGCTGCGTCTGAAAGGCTTTCAGTGCTTTGATCACCGCTAGTAGTTCCAATAGGTTTATGTGGTTGGAAGCTAACGCTGGGGGCCAAATCCTGTGTGCCATCTGATTAAGACGGTGACAACCCCCACCACCCCGTGAGGGATGCATCAATCGTGAGAGGCTTCTACTGCAGGGGTGGTGAAGGTCTTCCCCTTCCCTCGACCACTACTTCAGAGAGAGAACAAGGGCTACCGAGACGACCACTAGATCATCCCATAGTCCGCTGGACTGAAACCATTGGCCTTTTAGCCACTTTTGCATGGGGCGCAAACGTGTGTGAGGAACCAAGTAAATGCAGGACTCCATCATACCTTGCAGTTGCGTGGCCTTCTGTACAGTCACCTCGTGACCAGCTACATACTGATGGATCGATCTGAAACAGCAGGATTTGAACACACTCGGAGGGGAAGATGAGCCGGTCTTCTGTCTGAATAAGAGCCCCTAGAAACTGCTTGACTTGACTGAGGTCGAGGCTGGATTTCTTCTCATTAATGGAGTATCCCAGACTGAATAAAAAGGTTGACCGTCCTTTGAGTGTTTGCTAAGCATTTTTCGTAGGAGTTCCCCGATATGAGCCAGTCATCGAGTTAAGGGTAACGGATGGATTGCCTGCGCAGGTGAGCCGTTGCCACTGCCAGTACCTTTGCAAATACCCTTGGGGCTGAGACAAGGCCGAAGGGTAGGACCTTGAAATGATAGCGCTTGCCCTCTATTGTGAACCTTCGGTGCTTTCTGCATGCCAGCAACATTGAAATATGAAAGTATGCATCTTTCATATGCAATGTTGCCATGTAATCCCATTCATGAGGAGATGAATTACTTCTTGCAGCGTCACCATACGAAAATTTGGGGTTTGACAAACTTGTTCGCTGGGCGCAAGTCTAGCACAGGGCGCATCGTTAGATCCTTTTTGGGTACAAGGAAGGGCACTGAATAAATCCCTTGTTTACCTGTAGAACAGGGACAACTTAGATGGTGCCCTTTTCCTGCAGGATCTTGACCTCTTGTAGCAGGATCTGGAGGTGTTCCGGTGTCAGGCGCCTAGATCTTGGGGGTCTGTACCGAAGTGGCCGGCTGATCTCTATGCAGTACCAGTGGGTGACAGTCTTGAGCACACACTGGTCCGATGCGATCCCCTCCCATGCATGCAGGAAAGATATTAATCGCCCCCTGACCAGGAAGGCATGGAAGGGGGCTCGGACTAGTGTCATTTCTGACCAGAGGCTGGGGAACCTCCAAGGGTGGCGTTGCGACCCCTTCCTTTTCCCAGATGTTGTCCTCTGGGAGGGTAAGTAGTGGGGGTGTTATAGCCTTGTTCCGAAGGCCAATTTTTTCCTGAGCCATACTGATGAGGGGAACGTTGACAGGATTGGCTGTGAAAAGTGCAGCGAAAATGTCCCCCTCTTTGCTGAAAAGGTCTTTGGGTGATTTGGTTCAAGGACCTGAGGATCTCCTGTTCCTTTTTGGCGGTCTTCAGTGCCTCGCCCACCGCTTTTCAAAACAAAATAGAATCTTGCATGGGTTTGTTAACCAATGACATCGAGTCTCGGGTTTAAACCCGGAATTTCCTCCGCCAGGCATGGTGCTTTAACAGGGTACCTTGTGCCAGGGAGTGATCAGCTGTTTCAGCAGCATCCAAGGTATTCTTGAGAATATTGTGATTAACTGGTTTGCCCTCCGCTACGATTGCTAATAGGCGGGTGCGCACTGGTTCTGCAACCTCCTGCAGGCCCTCTTGCAATAGGTTCCACTGGACATCTGAATAACTAGCCAATAGGGTAGTATTGGCTATGCGCGTGAAGTAAACCGCAGCAGTGGTTATTCTTTTTCCCCAGAGCATATAACCTTTTACACTCCTTGTCAAGTGGCGACTCGCCTGTAGACAAGGGGAACCCCCCCCACCCCGCCCTTTTCCTCATAGTTGTGACCAGAGAGTCTGGTGTAGCATGACCTCCGATACATAGGGGATTGGTTGGAGAGGGACAAAATTGTTTCTCCACTCTGATTAACAGCTGCAGTCTGAGAGGGCGTTAATAAAAAGGGAGCTATACGCCTCTTGATGGAATTGTGAAGGGGAATAGCTTGGCTAAATGGAGGCTGTTCTTTTAAAATGTACTTTCCAGATCGAAATCGTCTGGCAAAGAAATTCCAGAAGAAAACTGCAAATCAAGATGGTTTCAGAATTTATCAAGCGATTGGCTACCTCCCTAGTGTTGTGCTGGCACTGGAAAAATATCAAGGAACTCACCAGGTGCTTCTGTTGGCAGCATTTGCATCTCCCCTTAATGATCTTATTAACGACTTCAAAAAGTTTCAAGAAATGATAGAAGCTACTTTAGACATGGACCAGATTGCAAATCATGAATTCCTTGTGAAGCCCTCCTTCGACCCTAATTTGACAGAATTGAGACAGCAAATGGATGAGCTGGAAAGGAATATGAAATCCACTCTGAATAGTGCAGCCAGAGAGCTTGGTTTGGATGCAGGCAAGACAATAAAATTAGAGTCCAACTCTCAATTAGGGCACTATTTCAGAATAACCTGCAAGGAAGAGAAAGCCCTGCGGAAACAACAAGAACTTTAATACAATTGACATCCAGAAGAATGGCGTGCGTTTTACAAACAGTAAACTGAGCTCCTACAATGACGAATACATACGTAATAGGGATGAGTATGAAGAGGCCCAGAACGCCATTGTTAAAGAGATCATCAACATCTCTGCAGGTTACGTGGACCCAATGCAGACCATGAATGATGCAATTGCTCAGCTGGATGCCTTTGTGAGTTTTGCTCATGTGTCGAATGGGGCTCCTGTTCCCTACATCCGTCCCGTCATCCTGGAGAAAGGGCAGGGAATAATCTTGCTAGGAGCCTCCAGACACCCTTGCATTGAAGTGCAGGATGAAGTGGCCTTCATACCCAACGATATCATCTTTCAAAAAGAAAAGCAGATGTTTCACATTATTACTGGTCCGAACATGGGAGGAAAGTCGACATACATTCGCCAGACTGGTGTAATAGTTCTCATGGCTCAAATTGGCTGCTTTGTTCCATGTGACTCGGCAAAAGTGAGCATTGTGGACTGCATTCTAGCTTGTGTGGGAGCCAGTGATAGCCAATTAAAAGGGAGTTTCCACTTTCATGGCGGAAATGTTAGAAACTGCTTCCATCCTCAGAACCGCAACAAAGAACTCTCTAATAATTATTGATGAGCTGGGTAGAGGAACTTCCACATATGATGGCTTCGGATTGGCTTGGGCTATTTCTGAATACATTGCCACCAACATTGGAGCTTTCTGCAGGTTTGCCACACATTTTCATGAGCTAACCGCACTGGCTGACCAGGTGCCAACAGTTAACAACTTGCATGTTACAGCACTAACTACCGAGCAGACAGACACCATGCTTTACCGTGTTAAGAAAGGTGCCTGTGACCAGAGCTTTGGAATCCATGTAGCAGAGCTAGTGCATTTTCCCAAACATGTTATTGAAAATGCAAAACAGAAAGCCTTGGAATTGGCGGAGTTCCAAAATGTTGGAAATGCGGAAGAGTTTGAGGACGAGCCATCCATTAAGAAACGCTACCAAGAGAAAGAGGAGGGTGAAAGAATCATCCAGTCCTTCCTTTCCAAGATGAAAGCTCTACCAATAAGCGAGATGTCAGAGGAAGACATTAAAACCAAACTGAAACAAATGAAGGCTGAAGTGATTGCGAAAAATAACTTCGTCAATGCTGTAATCTCACGAATAAAAAGTACTGCATAAAACCCTTGATTAGAGTTCTGTAAATAAAAAATCTAATTGACTTAATACAAGAAAAAAAAAAATTAAAATGTATTCCACAAAATCAGTCAATAACAGCCTCCTGTGTGGCCATCTGGAAGTGCTCTGCTGCCTTCCTGAGAATGGCATTGAACGCCATTTGGTCGTCCACAGAAGAAGCCTGACTCACAGGGGGGAAGACTATGGAGAGTCGAGGTCAATGGCATCCTGTTCCAGGGTTGGAGTCGAGGACAGCCATCCGACCTGTGTGTAAGGGTCCTGTGCAGAAGGGTCAGGAGTAACCTTTTCAGGGTCTGAAAGATTGAAGACCTCATGGAGGGTCTGAGGTCCTCTGGTATTTAGTTGCTGAGGGTACAGCATAAGGGATCTCTTAACGAGGCCTTTTTGGTGTAAACCTCTGGAAAATCTACACTTTTTTTTTACACCCCTCAAATTTCTCCCTAGTTCATTTAGATGACCCAGAAGTGTCTAAGAGGGGGGGGGTGGCAGGAGGGGGAGAAGCAATCCTCTAGAGGATCCTGAAGTCTAGAACATTGAGCTTTGACAGTCTTAAACAAAGACTGTGGGCTCTCTGTAAAGTCCTGATGCTCTTTACTGTGTTCTGCCGGCTTTCTAGGTACTTTTAGGCCTATCGCGCCCTTCAGGGCGTTCGGATGAGTCTTTCGACGTATCCTTGCATTTACCAGCCGCCGAGACAATCTTTGCGAGGCTTTCGCTGATGCTTGGCTATTACGGGATGGTGTTTAGGCTGAGAGGGCGGCTGCTCCCGAAAACATTCGACACAACCAGAATTTTATTAAGTGTCGGCGCACTCTTAGAAGGCGCATCAATGTGGGATTTGGTGCTGGCGCCCTTAGTTACAGAATGCCCGGACGCATTGCGCTGACGCGGTTGCAGGGAGGGCTGCCGATCCTTCGAATAGGCGGGTGTTGGCACCTTTGACTGCTCTAACTGCTTTGACTGAGGCAGAAACGGTACCGAGCGTTGTGCGTTTAGTCCCATGTGATGTGGGTGCGTCCTTGTCGTCGGGGTGTAACCTCCCCATAGCAGGACTTGCATCATGTCCATCGGGGACGGAAGGCTTGGAGCGAGTGTGCTCAGTTGTCAGGTCAATGGCGTCTGTGTCAGAGCCAGGGTCGTCGCTATGGGTCTCATCGCTTTCGGCGGCGGGGAGCTACCATCGGCCTGCGATATTGCATAGGCCGCCCACCGTTTTACACACTGCTCCTTAATGGTCTTAGGATGAAGGAGCTTGCAATGCCGACAGGACGCTTCAGCATGGTTGAGGGGAAGACACTTAATGCACGGAGGGTGCTGGTCTTTCCATGGAATTTTTCCCTACCAGGAAAGGCAAAATTTAAATGGCGCCCCGTCCATAGCGCAGGGAAACAGAAGCACCGACAATACCAAAAGGGGCAAAGAGGGGAAAATGAATGGTTCTTAAAAGAAGGTACCCGTAGACCCCACTCTCCCTACTGTATAGGCCGGCCAGAAGGCCCGGCCACGGGGTCGACCAGAACGTCAGCCATCGAAGTCTGTTCGGTCTTCGGCAGCGGTTCAGTAATCGAAGAGGGGGCAAATGTTGACTCAATGACCATGGGTTGGGATTTTTAAAAATTGCATTTTTTTTTTTTGAGAGCTCCGCATAAGGCGACCAGCTAGCTGGGCAGAAAAAAATCTGAGGGGCGTCAACGCGTGAGGATTTCTGGGTACACTACACGTCACGTTAGGAATAGTGTTAGACACGCCTATGCCGACGTCCCCTTTTGAGCCTCGAAAGACAAGATGCAATACTCTGCGGTTACCACTAGATGTCGGACTATAGGCACAGCATGTGGTTCTAAGCAGGTTAACAAGCATCATAAATGGCTTAACACATAAGCTGTCAAAAGATATAATTTTTACTTCAAATGAAAGAAAATTATTGTGCACACAGTACGAGTGGTACTATATTTAATATTGCACCCAGCAACTTGCTCATTTTTTTCTCTGCCTGCAGAGCACTTTCAAAAAAGATTTTGCATGACGTACATCCTACTCAAGAACAGGTGTTCATGCGCAGCGAGCGGTCGAGGACGTGAGCCTCTGTGGCTCTGCTAGGGCTGCCAACTTCCTGCTATATAAAAGCCTGTTTCCGACGGCAAAAGTACTTTTGGTAGCAGGTGATTGCAGAATCTCCCAGCTTCATTCCGCAAATTGGGGCTGGGAAACCCCGAAACCCTGGGGTGACAGCGGCTGGCTTAGCTTGGCAACATTTTGATGGGGTGTGCAGGGATCCATTGGACCGGGGTGGAGTTTGCCGTTTAACCCCACAGAAGAAAAGACTGAGCGGGCAACTCCTGAAGGGATGGCCACTTTGTGTGAGGCGCGAAAGACAGCGCGGCCAGGGAAGCAGAGGTTGATGGCAGGGACCTCACTGGCGAGTAATCCAACCCCCTTGGCTGGGAGGCTGTATGAGACCAGGGTGACTAGCCGGATGCCCAGAGTTGAAGCACAGGATAGGTACCCGCTCACAAGGACAACAGGGAGCCAGCACGTCTAGCCGTCTGCCGGAACGGAAGACTGCAATGGCATTCAAGAGGTGAGCGGATGTGGGCATGGAAGGAGGCACAGCGTGAGGCTACAATCGCCAGGCCAGCGGGCTATCAGCTTGCCGGAGACCGGGAGAGACAAGGAGGGAGGTAACGGACTAGCCGTGGTGAACTCATGGGCAGTATTAAATAAGGCCCGCAGACATACCGGAACAGCCGGTAGGGCTCCCTGGGAATGGGCGAGACGATTGGTGGTGAGGGGGGACACCTGTGATGGGAATCATTTGCCGAAAGAGGGGCTGCTGCAATGACAAGCTGTGAGAACCTATACTACCTGGTCGGCCAAATAAGTACTCACAGTGGTAGACAGTGCTGCCAGGGTACACAGAGCAGACTGCCTGACAAAACATGGCAGGAACCCCAAAGAAGAGTAAAGGCGGCCAGCTACCACTGCTGGACAATCCACAAGTGCACGGGGCGGGGCAGCAAACTAGACAATTCTAGGAGGGAAGACGGCCTCTAAGTGGTCACAGAGACCCTGGCACACAATGTTGCCACAGCAAGGTGTGGACCCGGCTGCCCTGGGATCCAATTAGTAGAGGTGACTGCCCCAAACAGGAGAGGCAGACAGATGCTGTGAAAGCCTTGCAACGACCCTTCAACACTGGTGGTTCTCTCCTGGGCAAGGCAGGGAGAGAGCTTGCAACATCCCTGGCCCCGGAGGAAGTGGGGCCCTAGAGCTCGAAAGCACCAGGGAAGAAGATCCCCCGGCGGGGTGGCGAGGCAGAGGCCAGGTGCCAGTGTCCAGCACACAGACATGGTTAAAGACATGGTAAAGAGACCAGGGATCCAGCACCAGAGCAATCAGTACACAATGGGAAGCCGTCTGCCTGGTACTTGCACCTCTCAGATTTTCCTCACAGATGTGAGTGCTATTGGGGAGTCTAGATCATCCGTTGCAGAGACGATTGACAGCCTCTCAAGCGAGGTGTTCTTTCTGCAGCAAGATCTGTGGAATCTCGCATCATGAGTGGTAGAGGCGGAACAGTGCATATTGGATTCAGAGGATGCGCTCATGCGGATGGAAAAGCAACTGGCAACGTTCTCGCAGGAGCTCGCACACCTTGAAAGTAGGGCTTAAGACAGTAAAGGGAGTTCAAGGCGTAACAATCTGCACATCCTAGGGGTGCCGGAGAGGGAGGAGGGGCCCAGCATTGAGCTCTTTGCCCCAGACAGGTTTTCCTATTTCTTGTCCATTAAAAAAGGCCAACGGGCAGATCGGTGCCCAGGAATCCCCCCCCCCCTTCTCCCGAAATACTAGAATTGGCAGGCGCCCAAATCTCTGAGACCAGGACACTTTGCTGCAGATGGCGAGGGCTACAGGCCGCGTAACCTACAACAGATACTGGATCAGGTTTTTCCATGATTATACGAGAGCGGTCCGTAAGGCATGGCAATCCTTCACGGTCAAAAAGAAACTGATCCCACTGGGTATTAAATATGCTCCTTTCTTCCCCGCACAGCTGAAGGTGTACCACAGGGACAAGGTTCAGCTTTTCAAATAACCCCAAAGAGGCGTGGTCTGGCTAGAAACTCAAATACTGTCTGCACAAAGACCTCAGCAGCCGGGTGGATAGTCACGGCCGAAACCGGGGCCATCTCCACCTCTCTGCGAGACGCAACCAACGGAACCCCATGCTAATATGTCGCAGCTTCGGGGTCAACAGAAAGGCTGAACTGCTGCCTGGTAGACAAAGAACCATGTCTACTAGATTATTTAAGCAGGTTGTGCAATGAGGCAACCCCAGGCAGGGAAAAGGGACAACCAGCGCTGCGCTAGCGGACACCTCCATTTGACGTGGGGGTAAGGGTACAGGTGCTTCTGGTTTGGGCGGGTTGGGGGAGATGCAGTGTTAGTGAGACAGGTGCTTTATGTTTGGGTGAATGGTGGAATACACAGGAAGTTCTCCAGGACCACTGGTAGAACGACACTTCAACAAGGTCATAATTACAATCCTTTGCTACAGCAGTGGGTCCGGTTGACGCATGGAGAATGCTCATGTCGCGGATCGTCATCTTCATTCTCCAGGGCATCACACATAGGTTCCCATCAGCCACATTTCTGGGCAGAAGATTTTAAGATTTTCACTCCCCACTATCATGGAGCTCAAAAATGGGCAGGCAAGGCCCACGGCAATGTGGCGCCTGCCTTAACGCGTATTACCCAGGTATTAGGTCCCAGAAGTAATGGAAGGGTTGTCCCATAAAACAAAAAAACAGTATTGCGGGGGCGGGGTGTTTCAGTTGGGGGCGGGTTGGCTTGCGGGGACTTTTTTTTTTAAAGTAAAGAAAAAAAAAGCAAGTTGATAGCCCAGTCACACTTTTGGAGGGCTACAAAGCAGTACTCTGACGGGAGAAAGAAAACATTACTGATTGCGGCCACACTGGGACCGCATGCTAAATAAGTGAAGGAGGCAGAACCACTAGTGGTCAAGGCGGAGGAGGAATTCCTGGCTTCGAGTTTGCAGGCTTCGCAAGAAGCCCTAGTCACGGCACTGGAGATCCTAAGGAACATGGCCCTAGACAGCGCTAGGCAGGCCCACTTGGCAGTAAGGAGCCAAATTCATAAAGCTGGGGATAAAAGGGGGGGAACTGCTAGCATGGTTGGAATGATGGGAGAAAGGGAGGGGACACATACCAGCTATACAGGACACTCAGGGCGGGATGGAGGATGCAGACATTGTAGATGCATTTGCTGCCTTCTACGAAGTGCTGTATTGCCACCCGCGAGACCCAGCCTCACTGGGCGAACCGTGCATTTTAGATTCGTTGTCACTCCCATGTCGTACAGAACAGCAGACATTGGGGCTAGAGTCCGACATTACGGAAGAAGGTGGCTGCAGCGCTTGCGGAATTACAGTCTGCTAAGATCCCAGGGTCCAACGGCTTCCCGGTAGAGATCTGGAAACTGCTTGGGGACCTGGTTATTGGGCCCATGCACCGCCACTTTAGGCAGTGTAAGTTGGATAGGTATCTTCTTCCATCCCCCCCCCCCACGCCCAGACCCGAGGAAAGCCTATATAGTGGTCCTGCCGCTACCCAGGAAACCGCTGGAACAGTATGCCTCCTATAGGCCGATTACATTGATTAATGGGGACGCCAATGTCCTAGCACGGGTCCTGGCTGAAATACAACCTGAGCAATGCAGATTCATGCCCATGAACCTCTGCAGAGTACAATTTGCATCAGTCAAGTCTCTATCAAATCGGAACTGGTGGCACTCCTGGCTGTAGATTTTGTTAAGGCGGTCGACTCAGTCAGTTGGGCGTCTCTCTGGGAGGCAATGGGCCGCATGGGGTTCAGGAGAATTTTCTCAAAGGGGTTTGCTTGCTCTACTCCTCCCTTGAAGCAGTGGGCCAGGTCAACAGAGTATCTTCTGTGGGTTTCACCCTATGGCAACGGGACAAGGTACGGCTGCACCCTCTACCCCTTGTTCACTCTGGCCAGAGAGCTGCATGCAATTAAACTTCAGACAGCCCAGGACTGGACGGGACAGGACTCCAATAGCATTTGAGCGAGCGGGAATGGGGGCGGCGGGGGTAGCGACCGGGTGTCACTTTATGCGGATGACCTAGTCTACATGACCAACCCTGAAGTCTCCTGCCCAGTCAGGACTAGGGACTAGAATCCTTTCGGAATACAAGGGGTTTGTGGGCTTAAAGTAAACCGTCTGAATTCAGTGCTCTTCCAGCTGCAGGGGGGCTGGGTGGGTGCACGAGACTGGGCCATCCCCACGACTATCCTTAACCAGTCTCGGTTACAGGATTTAAGTACCTTGACATTCATGTGAGCGAGCCCATCTGATTTCCTTTGGCTTAATCCGGTAACGGACCAATTCTCCTCAGATACAGTTCATTGGCAAGCTCTGACGCTGCTGGGCAAGGCATCGCTTTTTAAAATGCTGGCACTGCTTAGATTTCTTTATGTGCTACAGAAGGCCCCACTTCCGGTTCCCAAATCAGTTTTTGGCATGATTGAGGGCACCCCAAGGCGGGGAGGTTGGGGGGGGGGGGGGGGGGACTGGTCATTATCGACAACCACGCCGTGCACCAAGAACGCTGCAGCACCCCGTATGGGAAAGGGGTTTGGGGATGCCATGTCTACCAAGACATTACTTGGCTACATGGGGACCCGAGCCTTCCAGATGTGTCAATTGAAAGGGGATGGAAGGGGGGGGGGGGAATTCACCTAAACAATTGCTCTACGGGGGCAGAACCAGAGAAAAGGCCCTTCCCCTAATGATACGCCACACTAAGAAGGTATGGACTGATGCACACCGGGACATTGGGTGGGGGAGGAAACCAACATTGGGCCAACCCCTTTGGAATAGGCATCACCTGGAGCTATGCAAAATAGGTAACTTAAGAAACTGGGAGGAAAAGGGGGTGAAAGTTCTGGCCGATGTGGCACAGGAGGGACAGCTCATCCCGTTCAAGGGATTACCGAATACATTTGGGTTAATGGGGAGTGAACACTACAGACATATGCAACTGACTCATGCCTACTCTTAATACTAATTTGATCATAGCTATACTCTTCCCTGTTGTACTTCTCCTTCCTCTTTGCTCGTTTTATGTTTGTACGATTTATGTGAGCGTTCGAGGCCTGCGGGTTAGTTGGCGCTATACAAAATTACACTTGAATATAAGATCCCCAATACCCCACCCTGGGGGAAGTCCCCAAGTGCTCACCCACAGAGGCCAATATTTTCCCTGATTGCATTGTCGCCCAGGTCAGCTCGGCACTATATAAGGTGTTAGCAGCGTTTGGGGCAGAGGATCTGTCCCGCCGCAAGGCTAGGTGGGAAAGGGACGTTGGACCACTGGACCCAGGAGAATGGGTCGAGGCACACATGGTCCCACGGGAGGGCAGAATTGCAGTCAGGCTCCGCCAGATCCAATACAAAATAGTGCATTGTGTATATTACGCAAACAGCACTGGCCCGTTAAGGTGCAACTGACCAAGACACCTGTCTGCAATGTGGGCGATCAGGGGACACTTCATATTATGAGAGTGCGCGCAAATCCAAATATTCTGGGGGAGGTTTTTTGCAGGTTAACTGCATTACTGGGGTCACGGGTCCCCTGTGATCTCAAGCTGGCAATACTTGGAATTTGCGATGACTAAAGCTACCAGAATTCCTTGAGACCAATTGAGACTAATCTGTAACACCTGAAAAGACAGCCTCCCTGAAGATTGTTAGAGACATGAAAGCGCTTGGAGGAGAACAGCAACTTGAAATGCAGCAGGTCTTCAACACTGGGAACTAGAGTGCGCGCCTCACCCTCTCCCTTTCCCTACAAGGGCTCAAGCACGAAAGGGTATTCTTGTCCGTCACATTGGGAATGGAAAACAGGATTATCGCTGCAATGTGGGGGTCAGCGTACTGCCCACCGCTTAGTCACTGGCATGCTGAAATTGAAGTCTTCTCGCACCAAAATAATCAAATTTCTCATTAAGTGCATTAACAAATGCAAAACGGTATCCCCAACCTCGATACAAAGTAGCCAGAAATAAAAAAAAAAAGGTACAAAGAGCCATAGACAAACATTTGAAAACCAAATGCCGACATCAGTTTATGCAAGAGCAGCATAAAAGCTACTAGCCAGCCATAAAAAGTCACTTGCCGCCACAATTCTAGACCCATGCAGAGCACACCATTTGCAATGCCGGTCCACAGTTGCACCAGAAGGGCTGGAGAGTTAATTGTGCAGAGGTGGTGTGTGCAGGACGGAAACGATCCTTCCAACAGTGATGAAAATATTACAGAGTAAAAAGGTAACTTTAATTTTGCACAGAATTCGAAGGACATGTTTTCATGGATCAATGTGCTAACTTGTTCAAAGATGGCTGCAATTGCACGGTTATGATACAATTTATGATAGGTTATTTAACGTGCTTAATACCCAGAGGTTTCTAAGCGCGGACCTGGGGAATCGAACCTATGTTGCTCCGTGTCGTCTTGCTTCCAAGGCGACTTGATCTCAGTGTGCCTTGCAGGTATGCTAGTCAATACTTTTATGCATATATTCAGATGTATGTGTTAATAAAAAGCTTGCTTAATTCACCTGTCATTTTAAATCATTTTAATACTGAAAGTAACAAACCGGGAAGGGCGACTGGGACGCCAGGTTATATTTTATTTCCTAAATGCATGTTGATCTAAGATGGGCAATCAAAAGGCAAATGGCAGTGGCATGAGACTAATTAAGGAATGCATGGTATTTCTTCAACGCAGCCACTCCAACAGCTGGTTACAAGGAGGGAGGGGCAAATCGAGAATCAGCCCGTGCAAGGCAAGTGGGTAGACTCACACCAGAAATGCCACGGCTGCTCACAATCTGCTCGGGGACATCTGACCAGGCTGGGGACAAACCATTTCCCGGCCTCTATGGAGGGGGCCATAGTAATGGTTGCACTGGAGCCATTCCGACACTATTCTGCGCCATCCCACTGCTGAAATGCAGTTGGCGCGCAGACTTCTTGTGCCAGTGGTACCCCTACACCCCATTCCCTCCAACCTCAGTTTACTGCTATAGCAGATGCTTGTCGATTGGCTGGCGACCCCCTGAAAACAGTCTATGCATCCTTACAGAGGATGGAGCTTCTGAAAAAACATCACTACCATGGAAAATGATCCAACAAGCAAAATTCGACTGTTACCAACAAAAAATAATAAACCTGAAGTTGCTTGTAGAGCGCAAGGGCTGCTCTAAAACCACACAACCTCCTCCTGCAGTAGTGTCAACCTGGAAGAGCCTGAAGAGAGTGGACCGTATAGTCCAGAAGGTAGACACCTTCTCGCACAGGGTGAGACCTCAAGAACTCCAATGCACAAGCTGTGCAGGTATCGCCTGTGCACCCAAACCACCTCCGCCCTTTCCACCACTGCATGTTTATAGGGGTAGTGGGTCTGGGGGGATATCGAAATTGGGACTGTATGGTGGGGCAAGGGAGGTGGATGGAGAAGGGAGTATGGGAGGCGGGCTCCCTGGGTGAAGTGTTACTTTGCGGCAAACTGCTGCACATGGCAGGGAGCCCTGTTCTACACTGCCATTAGCTATATAAGAATGATGGACGACTCCCAACAACTTGTCTGAATAGTCATTAGACAATGGTTATGTGCGTCTCCCCCTTCAACTGCTCTCATTACTTGCTACCGCGAGCGAGTTACAGTTGGTTTCTCCCCCATCCCCCACCTTCAGTGAAGGTGGTGTGCCCAATTCTCGCCTATTATCAATAAGGACTGTGATACATCTTCTGGATGGGTCCAAAGAGTTACTTTTCAACAAAATTATATAATCACATACATGGGTACATCCCTTACTGATGTATGCAGTACTTACTCAGGCTTCAAGCAGACAGGACAATATCATGCAATGCTTTCAGTGCATTGCACAAAACCATGCATTGGACACTGAACTGTTTTTATCGAAGTACACATCAGGCACATGCGAACATTGTGTGAACATAATATACTCAAGCACGTAGAACCACAATGGCAACACCTAAAACGGACTTAAAATGGACGGTATCCCAATATACCATGTCTTGGGATGCATCATTCCTGTCAGGAGGCATAAATCAAGGATGCATTTTGTCATTACCCTTTTCAAAGGCAAAGAGCCTCTGGCATGCTCTTTGGACAACAGCACAACAGAGGGTAATCAAGAATGACTAGCAATCACGCACGATATGCTCCTCTATATTACTAACCCCAAATCCAATCGTGGCAGACAGGCCTCCAGATAAGGTGCGTACCAGGCCTTTATGCATGGAAATCTTTTAACTACGACAGATTTATTATTTTTCTGTGTACATTTACACACAGGTTTAGAGCAGAGGGCAGTGCAAATGTCAGGTTACTTGACAGAAACCAGAAGGCTTCTTTTGATTTTTATCTACATGGATGTAATTGCAAGCCACCTCTGAAACAGAATGTATTTCTCTGAAGCCTTTAAAAAAATAAATAAACTGCATGCTGTGATAAACGGAATGGTTTCTTTCCATTCAGCTTCTGCTGTGTTGATACTCATGAAGCAAACAGAAGCACTGTGCATATTTATTTTCCTAGAATTTTAGGATTGTATAATTAATAAGATGGAAAACTAAGTTGCAATTGAGAACTAATATTTTGTAACAAATTATGCTTTTTTTCTCACCCCCAGTGAAAGTAAACCAGTATTGCACAATTGTATTTTTCAGAGTTCCGTTGCTGTGTGCATAATCATTCTGAGGTACATAGTTTTTACACTTATAATTACATTTACACTCCAATTTTTAAAAACCAGTGTGTAATATGAGGAGTATACACAGTCTAGTTTACATCCATTCAAACTTGCAGTCAATGGGGTACATTACTACAAATGATCAGTGGCAGCAGAATCTTTGCTCAAGGGCGAGTTAATGTTAAAGGACATTTGTACCACGCACTATCACCACCGGAGTGGTCCCCTGGCGGCTCTGAAAGAGGAAGGGACGGTCAGTTAGTGGGAGGAAGCAGGAAACGTGCTAGAGAGCAGTGATGTGCTGATCACGGCCAGAGCCCGGTGGGTCTGTTGGCTGGGCCTGGGGTGTTTGGATCCGGTAGTCATCGTGTACTGTTGTGGAGGTCGTGTTTACTGTTGTGGAGGTCGTGTTTTTGTTTTGTTGTAGTGAAGTTTGTGTTTGTTGTGCTGTAGGTTTGTGGTTGTGTTTGGTTTGGAGTTTGAGGTGTGTGCAGAGGTGGAAATTGTTAGTAGAATTGGTTAGTTGGCATCTCTATCCTGAATGGAGGTGCTGGGCTTGCGAAGTCTCTCCTGATGCTCCTCTGTCCTGATCTGGGCCCATCTTGCACTCAGGTCCCTTTCACATCTGGCCCCCACCTCAACCAACCTCCATCACAACCCCTCCTGTCCGCCTTACCTGCTCTTGTGGCCAGTGCACATGCCAATGTCCACCACTCAGCTAGTGTGGCGATTGCCAGTGTGTCTGCAATCCAATTGATATTTTGCTACATGGTAGCAATTGAGGTGGAGTGAGGGTGGGATGGGCTGGTATAGTTGACTGTCTCAATGGGTGTCACCTGTGTTTTAGTTTATCCTGTGTCACCTGCCCGGCATTGTGGGAGCTTCCCTGTCGTTTCTAGGGATGTTAGTGTCCCTTCCTGTTCCGTCATCCTTTTTTCCTGTTTCGATTTTCAGGTTGAGTCTGTGGTCTTGAAGAGCCAGGTTTTTAGTAATTTCCTGAATTTGTGGTGATCTTCAGTGTTTCCGATCTCTTTTGGGATGTTGTTCCAGGTTTTTGTGGCTAAGTGGTAGAAGGAGGTGCCTCCAAGTTTTTTCTTAAGGTATGGTTTTAGTTCCAGGCGGATTTCGTTATTGGATCGGAGGGGTCTCTTTGGTTTGCAGATTGTATTTTCTTTTGTAGGAATTCTGCTCCTTGTTCACAGATTGCCCTTTGCGTTATGCACATAGTTTTGAAGGTGACGCAATGTTTTACTGGGAGCCAGTGTAGTGTTTTTAGGGCAGGAGTGATGTGGTCTCTTCTGGATAGTTTGAGTAGTAGTCTGGCTGCAGCATTTTGGATCCGTTGTAGTTTCTTCAGGAGGTATTCTGGTATTCCGTGATAGAGGCTGTTTGCATAGTCGATTGACATGATGAGGGTGACGATAGTGAGTGTTTTGTGCGTGAAGGAGAGGAAAGGTAGGATTCTTCTTGCCGTATGGAGGAGGAAAAAGCATTTATTCACTGTTGCATTTGTGTTTCTAAGTTTAGGGTATTGTCCATCAGGAATCCCAGATTTTTTACTACCTTAGATGGTGTTGCGGTTCCCAATTCCGTTGGCCACGGGATGGCGGTTTCGTTCTCTTGGTCTATGATCAGGATTTCCGTCTTTCCTGGGTTGATTTTCAGGTTGTTGGCATTCATCCATTTGAAGATTTTTCAGACAGTCGATTAGAGCTGAATAATCAGCTTCGGAATCTTTGATTTGGTATATGATTGGAGTGTCATCTGCGTAGTTGTAGCAAGTAATGTTGTAGTTTTTGAATATTTTGATGACTGGAGTCTGGTAGATGTTGAAATATAGGGGTGACAGTGAAGATCCTTGTGGCACTCCAGTCGTTAACTCGTGGAGTGCATTTGGAGGGTTTAATCCATACAGTTTCTGTCTGCTAGGAATGATTTAGTCGAGAGTAGTGCCGTGTCTGTTATGACTATGTCTTTTAGTCTTTTGGTCAGATTGTCATGGCTAACTGTGTCAAAGGCTGCGGAGAGGTCGAGAAGAATAAGGGCTGAGGTTGTGTTCGAGTCTGCGTTGGTTTTTAGGTCGTCCCAGATGGATAGTAGTGCCGTTTCCGTTCCTCTTGCTGGTCTGAAACTGACTTGAGCTTGGTCTAGAAGGTGGTGTTTTTCTACGTATACTTGGATAAGTTTATATACGTAGGTTTCCAGGAGTTTTGCCGGGTAGGGTATGTTTGAGATCGGCCTGTAGTTGGAGGTCTTCTACATCGCCACTTGTGTTTTCTAGAAGTGGCTTGATATATGCCGATTTGAAGATCCTCGGTACGGATCCTGTTGCTAGTGATACATTTAGAAGGTTTCTTTAGTATTTTACCAATCACAGATGTTCTAACCTCTCAAATCTTCAAGATTACAATTAAAATATCCAAAACCTGACTCTCAAGGAAGTGCAAGCGCTGTTCAAAAACAAACAAATGAAAGTTACATTGGTAATTGAAATAGAAACTCAGCAAAACCTGTTCCTGTGATAATCCAGATAGGTATTTAACTTTATGTAGCGCTTCATGAATGGTTAATGCAACATCTTGGTACTGTGATTATAATACTGCGGTCAATACTCAGTTAACCAACCGCTAAAGGATGTTAGCCAATATGATAGCTCATCCGGTTGAGCACTAGTTGCTGCAATCTGTGTGTGATCTGTAGATTGCAGGTTCGAATCCCGGCAATGCCAACTCAGCCTTTCATCCTTTCGAGGCTGATAAAGGACGACCTGCTTTGGTGATCATTGTGATAAATATTTTCTATGTACTGTGCTTTGCCAAAAGCGCTATATAAAATAACCATTTGACCCTTATATTAGAAATAGAATTTAGCATGGAGTCCTTGCTTCTATGCACTGTTTTATCATAACATTGGCATACCATTAGTTAGTAATAACTCCAGGAAATGAGGACTTTTCATCAAACATGAAGACAATTCTGCTATCGAACCTCAAAACATACAATTCAGGTTTGCTTTACTAGTAATTGGCTAGGTTTTTGTGATTTGAACTTTTAAATCTATATAGGAGAGATCAAATGGCTAGACCTTAAAGAAATAATGAATGGTGTATTCTGTCACATTGCAGAAAGCTGCCGCATAGTAATGATTTCCATACAGTTTATGCACATGTCCGCTGGATGTCACATACATTTTACTCTTGCAAAGGAGAAAAGTCATTTTTACTCTTAAAATCACATTCACTCACAAAGTTTAAAAATAGGGAGTAAAATACTTCCACCTCAAAATCTTATCTGGAGTACTGGTGGCAGACATTAAACCATTTTGGAACTTGGATGGCGGGCATTTCAACTGGGACAAGTCTAAAATATTACTGGTGACATGGGCAACAGTAGAAATCGGGGAGGCGTTGGGATTTAACTAGTGCAGCAGCAAGATTAAAGGAATAGTGCGCTGAAAAATATTGTCCCAAGCGTTTCGGCATGTGGTTTTAAGCATACGTTGAGCTATTGTAAAAAAATAAAATAAAAAAGTACCTTCGTTTCTCACTTTTACACATGCGAAGCCGGGCGCGGCCATCTTGTGCTAATCTTATCCGTTGTCGCATTGCCCCAAGGTGCACTGCCCTCACGGCACTAAATCATATCCCCGCCCCCACCCCTGAAGCTGACATCACTCGACACGTACAGCCCATTTCACAATGCAAATGCACGTCTCGTGTTAATGTTCTCTGTGCACCAGCTAATGACGTGTCTCCATGGAAATGGCAGGACGCCTCTTTCCTCAAGTATAAACAGACAGCTTCTCAGACAACGTCAGAGTTGCTTTTTCAACCAATTCACTGTCTTTTTTGGTGTACCCTGTGGCTCGTTTCTGCTCCGTTATGCCATCTTCGTTGCTTGTAGCCCGTGCAAAAAGATACTAGTACTATCCTTACTATTTGTGGCAAAAGCGACTATACTATGCCGCCTTGACTACGGCAATGCATTGATGTTAGGGTCTAATAAAAAATGCCTCCAAGCCTACCAGATCATACAAAATAACGGTGTAAGGATCATTAAGAAGAAAACCAAATTTGACCACATCAATGACTCCAGAAAAGAGCTACATTGGCTCAAAATTTAAAACAAAATCCAGTTCATAGCCCTTACCCTAGCCCATAGATGCATCCATGGGAAAGCATCAGAGTACTTAAAAACTGAAATACACCCATACGCACCCAACTGCATGCTCATATTATCAGACCAAGGTAGGATCGCAGTGGCTACCCACAAGCGTAAAATGGCCCTAGGGAAATCCTTCCCCATCATTACGGCAGGGCTATGGAATAACCTTCCCGCCAACATAAGAAAGGAAGTCGACTATCTGCGTTTTTGCAAACTAGTGAAGACCCACATCTTCAATTAACTCGCTCTCCTACGTTCTTCTCAGTAATCATACCGTCATGTCTCGTACTGTGTTTCTTGTTTGTCCCCCTGTGTCCATGTTTCTGCGCCCCGAGACTTGCAAGTTACCGGTGCAATAAAAATAAATATCTATTTTAATTTTGTCATATAATGGCAACAATACAGCCCTACCAGTACAAGCTGGAGTATTCCGAGGTTGAGTTAGTCGAAAGAGAAAGATGCGGAACGACAGTTGGGAGGACGAATCACCGGATCAAGAGCCTGAGCCTAGTCGCATGGAAAACGTTTCCACCTGGTGTACCTGCAATCGGTGCGAGGTCATGCCAACCGAGGAGAACTACTGCTCCTGCAGAGAAAACTCTGGATGCTTTTCCTATATCGGAAGAAAAGCCACCGCCGCTATGCGTTACCCAGCTGCAGGACTTCAGGGCGCCTGCCTCACAAGGTCCGTGTTGAGGATTACGATGGTGCTTATGCACAAACTTCGCGCAACAGTTGCCCTGGCAATCCAAGTAACGAGTAAGTGTACTCTAGATGTGATGTCACTTAGGCCACTAACATTAAATGTTCAGGTTCGTCTCCTATATTGTTGTAACTTTGATCTATCACTGCCAAAAGAATATAGTCTTGCAATTCTATAGATCACTCGCAATGTGGGGAAATCATAGTGGTCATCTTCTGTGTCTTTCACGTACAACCAAGAAACAATATTTCTCTGTGCTCCAAACGTTATTGAATGCATAGTTCACTTTTATGTGTCTGCACTTCAAACCCAAAGTTGATTGATCCATGAAGTAAAATGTTTACTGGCAACTATGCCATAGGATACAAGAATGCATTGTCAACAAAGGTTTGTACACTTATGTTAATTTAAATACAGTTTGTATGTTTCTCTTCCACAGGTAGTACAGGCTGGTGGCCTATTGTGTGTTTACATGGTGGCTTCATGGGAGGCTTGAATACCGCGTTCGACGAGTAATACCCGCCTGTGCCGTTGGTGCCATTCGAGACGAATTCCCCAGTGATAGCGGTCACTACAGGGGATTTTCCCACAATGCTGCAACCCAAAGTATACAATGTGTAGTACATTTGTGCCGTCAACATCAGCAACAAAATACAACTGACATTTTCTGAATAGTCCTTTCAATTTTTCAGTGAATCATGGTAACGCTCACTTGTCCTGGCAGGGTTGACTGGGTGGAAACGGCCAAGGTGCCAAACATCATGTACACTTCAAAAGGTATCTTACATGCAGGGGCCATTGTACACATGGCCTCCCCAGACCCCATGTCTCCTGGCATGCAGCCCCAAAATATCAGGCCGCGCCCCTGCAATCCGCATAAGACAACACCATACAGATGTCACTCATTCACATACACACCCACTTTTCGAATTCTTTATAAACCTTGATATTTATCTGGAGAACATCTGTGAGCAATGCAAGCCCACTCTTGATCGCGCTACCTGTTCTCCTGCTACTAACTACCCTGCTTGCTGAATCCAATTGTTTCTTAGTCAAGGTATGGGCAGGTCACCTAATCTCTTTTTGGGTCTCTAATTTTCGATCTGTTTCGAACGACTGTACCCCGTAGTGTAATGTTGATTCATCTCATTGCTATTGACATTGTCTTCTGTTTAATTTGTAATGTTCTCGATATATAGAAAATGTCACTAGTGTCAATTGGGATAGAAATGCATCCTTCGCGGACCAGGTATATAAGCAGGTTTCCTTTTGATGCATGAAAGTACATTCAACGGACGAGTAACACGTTACGATTTGCGTCACATCCAATCAATCCTGTATGAAAGTTATCCTAGTGTATATTCGACTACGCTACAGTTTTTGCTTCTGCGACCAAAACAA